>NC_139397.1:108873524-110111738 GCF_054392235.1 Sus scrofa | reverse complement strand
AGGACAATTAACCTAGAAGCAAAGGTCCTCCAGATTTTTGCTAGGGGAACTTGGATGGGTAAAAATGTGTGATGCTTTGGCTTTTGGAAATTCTGATTCTCAAAATGTGGCCTTGGGAAATTTGCTTAATTTTTCTATATTTCTGTTATCTTTTCATATAATTGAGGATGGTTATTATTTACCTTCTGGGATTATAAGAAAGACTGAAGATTTTATTCTGGCAAAAAAATAGGCTTTCAAGAAGAGGATCTTGTTGATAGGGAAAATAGCAGGATCTTCTTAGTGTGAATTCAGGGTAAGTGTCCAACCCATCACTTTTCTGAGTGAGGATAAAACTGTAAGGGAGTCAAGAATTTGCAGTAGTCCCCAGTCATATTTCAGCTCAAGCACAAACGTCCTGCTTATGTCATCTGCTTCCCAGCATCTTGTCTCCGTTGACCTCTTCCCATAAACTGCCCTAAGCTTCTCAACATTCCCGCCCCAGGAAAATAGATCTACTGTTTGTTCCTGAGCACATCAATCCCACTCTTGAAAAACTCTGAGCCTTTTGTCCATTATAGCCTCATGGCCGGGAATGCACTGCCAGCCCTCTTCCTCCAGCCCAGCTCCTGTTCATCCCTAGAGGACCTGTGGAGGTCCCAGGGCAGCAAGGAAACCTTGACCTGTTCTTTATAGCCCTTACTTTCATTCCTCATGGAACAAAGGTTGCAAGATAACCAGCATCTCCTCTGTGCTGGATGTAGAAGCAGGTCATAAGCTCTTTTTCTTTTTTCAGCTTTTAAAATTGATGTATAGTGGATTTACAGTGTTGTTAGTTTCAGATGTACAGCAAACTGATTCAGTTATCCATGCCTATATATCTATTTTTTTCAGATTCTTTTTGCTTATAGGTTATTAGAAAATACTGAGTAGAGTCTGTGTTCTATAAGGTCCCAAGCTCTTTGAAGGTAAAAGTCTGAGCTCCCTTGGTGACCTCCTGCTTCCCTCCATACCCAGCATGATTCTACTACAAACTAGAAACTCCAAAAATCAGTTTGATTGGTTAAGATATTTTGAATGGACAAAAACCCTTGCTCTTTCCTTTGATTTATAAACTACATTTATTGTATTATAGTAATTTAGACCACAGTAGAAAATAGTAGTAAAGAATATCATCAATTATGGTTACAAGCCTTTTTGATAAAACAAGATCCTGCTTCCCCCAAAAGGAAAAAACAAAATACAAAAAAAACCCCTCCTGTCAAAGAGAATATTGACGCTGTGCTTACCCAGTTTGAACATATTTATCCTCTAGGATTTTAAATATAACCCATTTTAACTATTATAGCAAAAAAGAGCAAACAACACCAAGATAACTAAGCAAGTATAAGGTAAATTTATTTTAGCTCTTGACAGAGCAACTGAGGTCTCCAGTGTCAATATTTTAATTTACTATTTATACCCCACTTACTTCTAATAAGAATTTGGAATGGCTTGCTATAAAAGACAAACAAAACTATCAAATCAAAAGTAGGAGTTTCCGTCACGGCTCAATGGTTAACGAATCCAACTAGGAACCATGAGGTTTCGGGTTTGATCCCTGGCCTCATTCAGTGGGTTAAGAATCAGGTGTTGCCATGAGTTGTGGTATAGGTCGCAGATGCGGCTTGGATCCTGCATTGCTGTGGCTCTGGCGTAGGCCAGTGGCTACAGCTCCAATTAGACTCCTAGCCTGGGAGCCTCCATACGCCAAGGGTGTGGCCCTAGAAAAGACAGAAACAAAACAAAACAAAAAAGCAAAAGTAAAGGCAGTCCCTGAGGTGGAAGTGGTGAACACTGACATCCAGCTTGCCTTGGTCCTTTGAAGGTTAGTCAGCCTCAGGTCAAGGCTAGGAGCTGGGACTGTATTGGGTTGAATTCTGGCTCTGTGACTTGTGTGCTGCATGGCCCAAGGCAAGATGCTTACACTCTCTGGCCTCAGTTTCCTCAGCAGTGTGAGCGGAATCTTACTGGTACCTAACCCATAGGGATGTTAGGAACATTTAAAAAAAAAAGGTTTTGAAGCGTGTAGTGAGGACTATGTTATTATTTGCTAAAAATAAATTTCTGTTCCAGGTATTTCAAGAATGTTTCACTCTGTTCTTAAGGCTTAAAAAACAAAACAACAACAACAAAAAAAAAACAATAGACTTTATTTTCTTAGAGCAATTTTAAGTTTACAGAAAAATTGAGCAGAAGGTACAGAAAGTTTTCATATATTCCCTCTTCACCTGCCTCTCTCCAGTTTCCCCTGTTATTCTCTTACATGGGTTTTGTGCATTTGTTTCAGCTGATGAACCTTTTGTGGTGCATTATTATTAACTTAAAAGTCCAAGGTTGCATCTTTCTGTTGTATGATTCTGTAGGTTTTAACAAATGCATGATGTCATGTATCCACCATTTCAGTTTTGCTGCTCCCCAAATCTCCTCTGTTCCATCAGTTCACTTGTCCCTCCCTCCCTGCAAGCTCCTGGCAACCACCAATCTTTTTACTCTTTCTATAGTTTTACTCTTTCCAGAATGTCATAGAGTTGAAGTCATACAATGTGTAGACTTTTCAGACTGGCTTTCCTCACTTAGTAATATGCTTTTAAGTTCCCACTGTGTCTTCTTGTAGTGTGATTGCTCTTTTTTTTTTTTTTTTTTATCACCTAATGCTATTCTCTTGGATGGGGTACTACAATTTATCCATTTTTGGCAATTACAAATTAAGCTGATATTAGCGTTTGCCTGCAAATTTTTGTGTGGGCATGAGTTTTCAACCCATTTGGGTAAATACCTCAGAACTTGATTGCTGGATCTTTATTCTTGGATTTTCTATTGAAAATCTTTTTTCCTTACTCACCTTCCTATCTGTGTCTTAGTCTGTTCTGACTGCAGTAAAAAATGCAATTGATTGGATGAATTTTAAATAAAAAATGTTTATTTTTCATAGTTCTGGATAGGAAGCCCAAGGTCAAGGCTCTGGTATATTCAGTGTCTGATTCAGCTTCCTGGCTAATAGATGGTTGTCTTTTCACTATAGTGTCACATGGTGGAAGTGGGGAGGAAGCTCTCTGGGTTCTCTTTTATATGAACACTAATACTTCTCGAGAGGGCTCTGCCCTTAAGACCTAAACTCTTTATCAGAGGCTCCACCTCCTAATACCATCACATTAGGGGTTAGGATTTCAACCTATGAATTTGGGGAGACACAAATATTCAGTCTCTAACCTTTCTCTTTCCCTTTCATATAGAGTGACTTTAAAAAAGAAAAATAGGGCATATTCATAATTTAAAAATTGCAGTAATATAAAAATATGCAAAGAAAATATGAAATAATCCAAAATACTGCCTAGATGTAACATATTAATATTTGATAGGCATCGTTCCAAACTTCTATATATATATATGCCAATAATAGGGCAGGCTGCTGTTGACATTTATGCTCAATTGTTATTAGTATCTTTATAGCCTCCTGTACCCCTCCACCCCTAACTCCACTCTGCTCTCTGCCGACCCACAGGAACCATTAATCCCAAAATTTACATTTATCAGTCTCTTCCTTTTTGTTAGTTTACCATACATATTAGCATCCTTAGAAAATATAGTATATATACTATATATAGTAATATAGAAATCACATTATTTATTCTTCACAACATTTTTTTCACTCAACATGCATGAGATTGATTCATGCATGTTGATGCGTATAGCAGTAATTCAATCGTTTTCATTAATACCTAGTATTCCATTGTGTGAATACATGATAGTTTATCCATTTTACTGTTATTGGGCACTTGGATTATTTCCAGTATTTTTTACTATTTCAAATAATGTTGATCTGAATATTCTTGTGTGTACCCCTTGGTGCACATATGCACGAAATTCTCTAGGATATAAACCTAGGAGTGAAATGCTGAATCATGGAGTATGTACATCTTTAAACATACTGGATAATGCCAAAATTGTTTCCCCAAATTGTTTTGTTGTTGTTTGTCTTTTGTCCTTTTTAGGGCTCCACCCACAGCATATGGAGGTTCCCAGGCTAGAGGTCGAATCGGAGCTATGCCGCCAGCCTACGCCAGAGCCACAGCAACATGGGATCCCAGCCATGTCTGCAACCTACACCACAGCTCATGGCAAAACTGGATTCTTAACCCACTGAGCGAGGCCAGGGACTGAACCCACACCTCAAGGTTCCTAGTCAGATTTGTTTCCGCTGCACTACAATGGGAACTCCTGTTTCCCAAAATTGTTACACAAGTTTCCACTCTCCCAGTAGAGTAAGAGTTCTGGCTCCACATCCTTGTCCATGCTTGTAATGGACATATATCATGTACCCCAGTCTGGTGCTGTCTACATCTTTTTTCCTTAGTTTGATTTTTTTGTTCCTTTTCTGATTTCTCTTTATTCAAGTGCTTGCTTTATTTCTAAACTTTTTTTTTCTTATGTGAGGTTAATTCTATACATTTTTAGAGGAACTTTTTATGTACTTTAATATGTAGTACTCTCATTGTTCATATCTAAATGTTCCATAAGTCCAGTTTAACTTCTATTTTTAGCTAGCTAAACTTAAAAAATTGTCCCTCCAAAAATACATAGAAATGCTAGATAAAATACAACATATTTTAAATGCATAAACTTATCACAAGTTGAGGAAAATTACAGAGCCAACATTTTTTTAAACTATAATACAGAACTGTGAATAGGAGCTAACATGGTAGTTGTCGTATATTCTTAGATTCTAGAAATGCAGGTCCTAAGCATGACATAAAAAGAAACTGCAGGACACCAGAGAGAAGGAAAAGATCCTAAAATTAGCAAGAGAGAACAAATACATTAACCTACACAGAAATGAGAGAAACGGAAAGCCAAATACAAAACAGTGAGAGCAGAGTGGAATAATCTCTTCATGGAGCTATAATACAATATCCATCAAATTAGAATTCTATACCCAGCTCAATTATTACGCAAAATTAAAAGTTCACTACAAAGATACACTCACAGAAGGAATTACTAAAGGAAATCAGACACAGATGTTCAGTGCACATGCTAAAATTTCTAAAGTACCACTCCAAAAAGTGAAAACAGAGTGCATAAGAGATTAAAAGTGCAAAATGAGATTATCAGGAAAAAAGTATCCCTTAAGTGGACAGAACTCAGCAGTTCTAAGACAAACCATAGTTCTTATAAGGATGTATCTAAAACATGAAATAGTAAACTGATAAGGTCAAAAGGGTGAGCTGGGCTGTCTTGTAAAGCAATTTGTGGGCCTTGGTCAGGAATCTGAGTCTTAGGCTGAATGTGATGGGAGGCCATTGTGAAGCATAAGCAGAGAAGTGACATGAACTGATTTCTGCTTTTCAGAGCTTATTCTGACTTTAAGTGAACCGTAGTTATCAATTGTAGTTATCTGGAAGGAATTGGAGACCTGTTAGAAAATCCCATTGATTTTTAAAAGCAACATACTGAAGTCAGTCTTTTTCTGTTACTGTGGACTTATCAACTCTCCTAAACTTCCAGAAGTTTTTGCTTTGTGTATTTTTTACTCTGTTGTGAGGAGCAAACAAGATAATATCAGTGAATTAAACTTTTTTAAAAACTCAATGTAAAATAGTCTTTTTGACCTTTCATTACTCTTTCATTTTGAAATTTTATTGTCTGGCTTTCCTTTTGTTACCATTTGCTAACAGGCAAATGAATCCATCTCTTCATTTTCATACTTTCTCTGTCTCTTTGTACTAAGTCTTTTGTAAATACATAACATCTTTTTAGTCAAATATTTAGTAAGTTCTTGTGTTCTCAGTCACATCTTAAGCACTAGGAATACAATTAGAGGAAGTCAAGAAGCTTATAGGCTACTGGGAATTTGGGGTTAATAGATGCAAACTATTGCTTTTGGAATGAATATGCAATGGGATCCAACTGTATAGCACTGGGAACTATGTCTGGTCACTTGTGATGAAGCATGATAATATGAGAAAAAAAGAATGTATACATGTATGTGTGACTGGGTCATCTTGCTGTGCAGTAGAAAATTGACAGAACATAGTAAATCAGCTATAATGGAAAAAATAAAAATCATTATTAAATAAGAATCTTATAGGCTAAAAAATTCGCACTACCTTTTATTTGGCTGTGCCCCAGGCACACAGAAGTTCCAAAGCCAGAGATCGAACTTGCACCATAGCTGCAGCATGAGCCACAGCAGTGACAATGGTGGATTCTTAATATGCTGCGCCACCAGGGAACTCCCTACATTTTTGTTTTTAATTTATAGGAATTTTTGTGTTTATTCCTCAAAAATCTAGTGTTGGGGAGGTAAGGGGAAACAGGCAACAGTAAACGTCTTAAAATAGAAAAAAAAAATCTCCATCAGTTAGAAGGCTGTGTTCGGGGTTTTGGTGTTAACTCTGTGGTTAGTAATCCCACCACCTACAGAGCATTTTTTACCCACCAGAGTAATGAGTCTATTAGTGAGAGTTTTAGACTCTGTGTGTGAGGGGGCGCTGGCAAGTGTAACCCACACCTCACATGCTCTATTCTCTGCACCCTGTGGCCTCTTTCTCTGAGGTGTTTGGGGTTGCCGAAACAAAAATATGTGTTGGAGCTGAGAGCTCCTCAAAAGTTGGGTTAACAGTGGTTCCTTCTGTCCCAGGTCTGTAAAAATCATATTGTTGGTTCTGAGTATTAGGTGAAGTGAAATTTTTTATGTGACAAGGTGGACATTTAGAATTTTTGTTTAGATGTTTCACATTTTTTGATGAGGGAGAAAAAAGTTGCTCTCACTACTGAGCGGCTCTGAATCTGCCAGATCTTATCCTCTAACTCATACTGCTTTCTCAGTTCACTCCTCTTCCTTCCCTTCTGTGCACCACACGCAAGAAAGGCAAAGAGGTGACCTCAGCCTCCAACTTGAACAGAACCTGGTATAGCAACTCTGTGCTAACTCTGAAAGAGCTGGATTGAGGGGTCTGTCTTTCCAATCATTGTCTGCACATGGGCAGTAGCTGTTTTGTCCATTTCAGTTATTTCCCCAAGTCCTCAGCACACACCGCAAGAATCTGTTGTCCTCTGAGATAATTCCTGATGCCCGTGTCACCATGCTTGTATTTCAAAGGCTCTGAGACCTGCATACTGTGCCATCTAAGATGAAATGTGAATTAGTTGTTGAGATTCTGTTTGCGGCGTAATCTGGGACAGCTGCCAGAAGGCAGATGGTGTGCATCACAGTCCCTGTCCTGTGCATAGGCACTGAACTGGCAATCCAGTGTGATGACCTCAAGATCCACCCCTGCAACTGAAACTTCATTCATGGATCATTTTCTGCATATTCCTCCAGGCCCTCATCTTATCCAACCTGCCTGTATTGCTCCCCTCCCCCCTTATTCAGTCTTCTCTTACTCTTTGTTACTTGAGTCTGTAAGGAGTTGGTCTTTCCCTCTTTATGCAATAATTACTTTGTGTATAGTGCGCATGTGTTTTTGCTTTTAAAAAACAAATGATAGTTTGGATTTCTTAAAGTAGGGCTCATATAATTTGCTTTGGGGTATATTAATTACCTCCTCCACAGATATTTGTTGATTGAATATTGGTTTCATCAAGTGGATTTTAACACCAGGCTTGTATTGATTGCTGAAAATACAAGGAGGAAAGGACATTGATGAAACTCTGATGTTCAAAGTGATGCAACCCAAAGAGAGACCAGAGTGCAAATAAATATTTATGATGCAGTGTGGTATGCACCATAGTATCTGCAGCCATAATTGACAGAGTTAGGAACATTTGAGCTGGTTCTAAGAGGATGATTCAGAGCTCTCTGAAGAGAAGAGGGGAGGAAAGACATTTATGTATAGAGGGAAAAGCAAGAGCAAGAATGTGATAGGGGAATCCCTAACCCACATGCAAACTAGGCACTTTAAGCATTAAAATGGGTTTTATGAGAACCTTGAGCAGTTTGGACTTTGGCAGTAGGGAGCAATCAAAAAATTTTAAGCCAAAGTGTGACGTGAATATGTGGTTTTTTGAAAACAAATATACAGAGCAAGCTTTCTCGCTGTAAAGACCCATCCCTTGTCTGCTCTAGACAAAAGAATATAGGAGAATTCTCCTAAGGCTGAAAGTTGTTTCTTTCCTCATTCTAATGTCTTCTCTCCCACTGCTCAAATCATCTAAATTTGGAGAACTGTGCCGGAAGTTGGATAAATTTAATTTTCCCTAACACAAAAACTAATGGTGTCCCAAAGAGGGGGGTGACCCCCTATGATGAAAAGTCAAGTCCAACTCTTGACTTTGGGAAATATGAAGCCCCTGAAGTTTATCTAGGAGCTGTCATGGAAATTCCAGACATAGAGATGAGGTCTTAATCTGCTGGCCTGACAGACAATAACAGAACAGAAGCTTGTAGAGGAGTTGTCAACCCCAGTGAGAGCAGCCACCACCCAGAAGAAAAGTAGATCATATCCCTTATTATGATGACTAACCTTGACATTGGGAACAAGGTTGGATAGACAGGCCAGTTGAGAACAAGGATAGAAAGGTATTCAGAGTCAAAGGTGATTTTTGCTATCCATGGCTTTCATTTGCTAGAAGTGTCATGGTGGCTTTGAGGAAAAAGCTGAGCAGATTTACCTTAAAATTAGGATAATTGTATTATTCTGCCCACAGTTTTTTAAAAAATTAGTTTCTTATTTTAGTTGTACTGTTTCATGGAGATGAAGACCCATAGGAAAGCCAGTGACACTGTTCTGAATCCAGTGACTTGGAAACTTTCCAAAGAAATACTTAAAACCAAGATTGTTTCTAAGACTCATTACCTTAGCAGTTGCCTCTTAAAACATTTTTGTATAAGTAAGTTTAATAAATGTTTATAAATGGGAGCAAAAATAAACAATTCCATTTGTAAACAAATTAGTCCATATAATCCAAGTCTCGTAGAAACCAATTTATGTTTAATATTGTGACTTGAGTGAGTAATGGTCAAGTTGCTATCTAAACTTAGTATATAATTAAGTTCAGACCTTTCATTGGTCCAAATCACTTTAAAGGCATCCAACGTAATTCATCAATGAAAAGTTCATTGTTTGGGGAACAAGCTGATTTTCTCACCAGTCAGAGCTTATATTAAGGCTTTCTCTAGAAATGACCTGGGGGACAAAAGAATTCCTCAGCTGACATCTAGCTCTCCACACTACTTCCTTTGAAACATGAAGATCCAAGCCGAGAACTTGGTACCTGGATTGATCATAGCTGGTCATCACCTCCTATTACCAGAATCCTCTGATTGCTGTCTTGGTTGAGAACACAGTGACATCACGCCTAACTGCTGAGTGGGCTCCTCAGTGTGCACGAGGTGCTAAAGTGGAACAGGTATTCTGGATCTATGTTGGTGCCTGAAAAATGAGGAGAACCTCCTATATGCATATGCAGTCAAGAACCTGCCTATTTTCTGTCCTTTAATCTGTGACCGCTGCCTCAGTAGAAAGATAGGGGAGTGAGAAAATAAGTACTACATCAAACGTTTAAAAAATAGTTAACTGCCTTTACTTACCAGGTTTTCCTAACTTACCTCATCTCTGTCAGGATTTATTTTGGGAAAAATTAATATCTCATTAATTCTCTATAGTTCACCCCACTATCAACTCACCATATCTCCTCCTCTAGATTCTTCTACTTCTTTCTCTGAAAATTAAAAAGTCTTCCCAGAGAAGGATGTAGAGATAGAGAGACAGAGACAGAGACTTCATGGTGATGGTGTGGAGTATAGCATGGCAGAGGTGCAAATGGAGACATGGAGACCTGTTTGGACATTATTGCAATACTTCAAAGGAAAGAAAATAAGATGCTGAGCTAGGCAGTGACGACCACTACAATGAGAAAAATGTGTTGGAATTGTGAGATAGTTTGGTAAAAGAATGGATACATAGTGAGTGAATAGATATGAAATATGTGAGAGCAGAGCGAGAAATAAAAGATGACAAAGTTTAGTTTGGATTATTACATGATGTTGATACATAATGAAGATTACATTTGGGGAAGGAAGTAGGATAACAAGATGTTTGATAAATTCTAAGGGAAGTGCAGTAGGACGTTAATGAGAAGTGACCAGAATTAATGTGTCTACATACTTACTTATCTCCCCTGCAAGGCTGTGAGCTCCTTGGCACATTCACCTTTGCATCCCCAGAGCTTAACACAGAGCCTAGCTCATAGTCAGGGCTTAGTGTCTTGTTTAATAAATGAAGAGTTTGGAGTTCCCGTCGTGGCGCAGTGGTTAACGAATCCGACTAGGAACCATGAGGTTGAGGGTTCGGTCCCTGCCCTTGCTCAGTGGGTTAACGATCCGGCGTTGCTGTGAGCTGTGGTGTAGGTTGCAGACGCGGCTCGGATCCTGCGTTGCTGTGCCTCTGGCGTAGGCCGGTGGCTACAGCTCCGATTCAACCCCTAGCCTGGGAACCTCCATATGCCGCGGGAGCGGCCCAAGAAATAGCAAAAACAACAACAAAAGACAAAAATAAATAAATAAATAAATAAATAAAGAGTTTAACTGACACTGAAAATGTGTCATTTTGTCGCCATGAGTATCCCTAACTAAATGGAGCAAATGTCTGGTCATTATTGCAGTTTAGCACCCATAAGCAAAATTTAGATGATAACATTTTCTTGCTGAAATCAGCAATTTCAAGGATAGAGGAATTAACTTTGGGAAGAAGTGTTTTTAAAGAGTATAGTGTATGTGAGAAAATTCAGGCTGGATAGAACCAGAAGCAGGAAGAGCTGAGAAACTCTTCCGAGGAAGGGAACACTAAGCATCCGGGACCTGGAGGGGATGAGCTAAGGAGAGGAAGGGCTGAAGTGGAAGGAAGCTAGAGACGGTTGTCGTAGGACTAGGCTTCACCTGGGGAAGGGGAGGGGATCTTTCTGAACCAATATCAGCTCTCCAGGAGCTGAGTCAAGTGCTGACTCTTTGGACTGCACATTCACAAAAGATTTTGAAGTTCCCTCACACAGTAAAACACTGTGCAATGACAAAGTGATTCTTAGAGATTTGCCTAGAAATTGTTTAGGAGGACCTCTGACATTCCTTTTCATTGTGCATTCTCCTTTCATGTTATTAAATCTTTCCATCAATGAATATGGTATGTCACTACACTTATTCAGGCTTTTTCTAGGTACTTTAGTACTATTTTTAAACCTTCCCTGTAAAGTTAGAGTATATCTTTCCCTAGATTTACCCTGAGATTTTTTTTTTTTTACATTTTATTGGTATTTTGAGTGGTTTCACTTTTCTATGTGATTATTGCTAGTCCGTAGAAATACTACTGATGGTTGAATACAGATATTCCTGAACTCTCTTATTGATTCTAACTTTGTACAAACTTTCTCTTGTTTTCTCTAGACAATTACATCATCTGCAAATAAGGAGAGGTTTAGTTATTCCTTTCTGAGATTAAGGCTTTGTTTCTTTCTCTTATCAGTTAAGAATTTCATTATAATATTGAAGTGAAACAGACAGCAGATGAAATGTTTTACTAAGATAAGCTTGTTTAGGTTTATTGTATTAAGGACATTTTCTTGTAATCCTGGTTTACAGACATTTTTAGAAGTCTTGATGAATATTATGTTTTATCAAATTATTTTTCTGCATCTCAGGATAATTATGTGCTTACCTCCTTTAATCCGTATTTAAGGTATATTACATAGCTTTTCTTCTACCACTGTTATATTTCTGAAATAAACTGTTTGGTTTTTATTTACTGCTAGATAATTTGCAAATATTTTGTATAGGATTTTGCATGTTTGCAAATAATATCCTTTTACATTTCATCTATCTTTTTTTTTTCCCCCTTTGGTCTTTTTGTCTTTTAGGGCCTGTGGCCTATGGAGGTTCCCAGGCTAAGGGGTCCAATTGGAACTGTAGCCGCCGGCCTACACCACAGCCACAGCAATGCAGGATCCAAGCCACATCTGCTACCTACACCACAGCTCACTGGCAACACCAGGGACCTTTAACCCACTGAGCAAGGCCAGGGAATGAACCTGCATCCTCATGAATGCTAATCAGGTTCGCTAAATGTTGCGCCACGATGGAAACTCCTATCTGGTTTTAATATCAATGTTTTCCTAACTTTATTGAATGAGTTGGAAGTGTTACCTCTTTTATTCTCTGAAGCAGAGATTACTCAATGGGATACAAAACCACAATCTAGTTTTCTCGTATATATATGTATATATTGGTTTTTTTGTTTGTTTTTTTATGTATATGTTGTTTAAATTGGATATACTTAATGCATACAATATGATGATTTGATATTCATGAACATAAGGAGAGGATTACTACAGTCAAGCTAATTAATGTTATCATCTCACATTGTTATTTTTATGTGTGGTAAGAGCACCTGAAATCTACTCTCTGAGTATTTCCATTGTTCAATACAGTATTTTTTTTAAACTTAGTAATGCTTAAAATTTTTAATATTATTTTCTTATTTAAGTATAGTTGGTTTACAATGTTGTGCCAGTTTCTGCCTACAGCAAAGTGATCCAGTCACACACATATATACATGTATATTCCCTCTCTTACATTATCTTCCATCATGGTCTATCCTAAGAGACTGGATATAGTTCCCTGTGCTATACAGTAGAACCTCATTGCTTATCCTTTCTAAATACAGTTTGCATCTACTAACCCCAAACTCCCAGTCCATCCCACTCCCTCCTCCCTCCCCCTTGGCAACCACAAGTCTGTTCTCTGTATCAATATAGTATTATTAACTCCAGGCACCGTGCTGTACATTAGCTCTCTAGACTTATTCATCCTACATACCTGCAACCTTGTGCCCTTTGACCAACATTGCCAGTCTCTTCCCCACCCCAAGCTTCTGGTAATCACATGAAACATCCATATAGTTAGGGCATTAATTTCTCTCAGCAATGTTTTACAGTGTTCTTACACAGGTCTTTCACATCTTATAGATGTACCATACTTTACCCAGCCTTCTAGTTTCCAATTTTCACTCCATCATATCTTTACAAGCACGGTGAAATTTGAAACCTCACATCTAACTTTTGTTTGTTATTTTAAGTGCTGTATTGGTATCTGACACCACCCCTCTTCCCCCCTCCTGTATTCTTACTACACAAAGAAGTCAAAGGGCAAAGAAGGATCACCCAGGGTGTCCCACCCTTTGGTTTTTAAAACCACAGCTGAATCACTTTAATCTGTTTCCTGTTATTTAAAATCTCTAGGGAAGGCTATTGCATGAACAGACTTTGTCGCTTTCCAAAGCCTTTCCAACATGGTCATCAGTGCCTTCTTTTGTCACTCTGCTGTAAATTAAACTCATTTTCCCATTATTCACTTGACAGTGAATGAAAGAACTGATCAGTGAATGGAAGAACATCTGGTTCTTATTTTTTAAAAATAGTTCTAGAATTAGAATACATAAACTATTTTGGGAGCTATTAATTTCCCATGTCTTTAACTCCTGTAGCTCTACATATTAATCCTATTCTCCAACCTTGCTAATCAATTAATAAACATGTGCTTGTTGGTAATCTGTTCAATAAGAGGCCTCTTAATAAGCAGATGAACATTTTAGTTTCAGGTCTCCTCTCAGAGGTAGCCAACTGTTGTGATTTACTAAGCCTCAAACAACACAAATCCTTGTAGAGCCTTGCAGGTGGTTTATCTCTAAGTTCCTATAGGTTATATCTTTTTGTTAATTTTGTTCAATATCATATCTACTGGTGTTTAAAGAACTTTATTTCTTATTACAAAGGTGATACACATCCAATAATGAAAGTTAAGAAAACATAGATAAGTAAAAAGGAAAAAAATAATCTGTAATCCTATCTTTAAGTGATAACCACTGTTCACATTATAATATTATAATAGCATATTACAGTATGTTTCCTGCCAATATATCTACTCAAATAGAAACATGAACATGTTTTATATCCTACCTAAGTTTAATACATTCACTTAAATAATCAACCAACCATGGAGTGGCATTCCATGCTATTAAATATTCTTTTCAGGGAGTTCCTGTCATGGCACAGCAGAAATCAATCCGACTAGGAACCATGAGGTTGTGGGTTTGATCCCTGGCCTTGTTCAGTGGGTTAAGGATCCAGCATTGCCATGAGCTGTGGTGTAGGTCATAGACATGGCTCAGATCTGCCATGGCTGTGGCTGTGGCATAGGCCCGCAGCTGTAGCTCCAATTAGACCCCTAGCCTGGGAACCTCCATATGCCGTGGGTGTGGCCCTAAAAGGATAAAAGACAAAAAAAAAAAAAAATTCTTTTCAGCATCATTTGTATTCACCTACTAATTGGACATATTTTACTTTTTCCCATTTTTTACCCTTATAAACAAATGAAGTACACATATGTATTGTTAAAATTTCACTCATATTTATGATTATTCTATTATGGTGGGTTTTAACTTTATGCATCAAAATAGCTTGTGAAGTTTGGTTTTTATTTTTTTATTTTTTTTTCATTTTTATTTTTCGTCTTTTTGCTATTTCTTTGGGCCACTCCCGTGGCATATGGAGATTCCCAGGCTAGGGGTCAAATTGGAGCTGTAGCCGCTGGCCTACGCCAGAGCCACAGCAACGCGGGATCCGAGCTGTGTCTGCAACCTACACCACAGCTCACGGCAACACAGGATCGTTAACCCACTGAGCAGGGGCAGGGATTGAACCCGCAACCTCATGGTTCCTAGCTGGATTCATTAACCGCTGCGCCACAACGGGAACTCCTGAAGTTGTTTTTAATAGTTGTGCCCACTATTGACATGAGTATAAACTGATATATTAATGAGAATGACACTAGTTACTGTATTAAATATACCATCAGACAATAGGATTTTATTCATCATGCACATAACAGTTTGATACTGGTAATTCTATAGATAAGTGGGTGGCTTTCCTTTTCATTCAATTCAGGGATCCAGGTTCCTTTCACAGTGTGACTCAGCTATGCCCAAGGGGCCTGGATGTCTTTAGAGACAAGTGCTGGGGAAAAAGAAAGAGCATGGGGTCACTGTCACATCTGAGATTCCTTGGCCTAGAAATGACACACTCCATTTACATCCTGTTAGCAAGAACTAATTGCATTCCTTCCCCACCAAGCAAGGAATGCTAGGAAGTATAATCCATAGATGGGCTGTCACTTTCCATTTCTAAGGACTTCCTGCATTGTATCAGAGTGGAAGAGGGAATTTGTGGGCACAGGTAGATAGATCTGCCACATTTGATAAAATCATTTTGGAAACCAGTTTGTCAATATCAAAGTTTAATGAGATTCACGAATTCTGTTTTTGGATATTTATCCTACAGAAGTTCTCACACAGGTAAAAATGATATCCATACAATGAAGTTCATCGTTGTTATAATAACAAAATATGAAAATTATTTCAAATATTCATCTTTAAATGATCACAGCAGTGGTTAAACTGAAGCTATTAAAATATTAGATATGAATATACCAAAATAGAATAATGACTATAATTTATACTACAGAGTGAAAAAAACACAGAACATGTTCTGTGTGATAACCCACAGGGAGTGAGGGGAGGAAGTGGAAGACGGAGCTGTCAGCAGTTTTTAACTTTTCTATTACCTAAAATTAAAAAAAAAAAAGCCCAGGAATTTCCATTGTGGTACAGTGGGTTAAGGATCCAGCATTGCCACAGCTGTAATGTAGGTCAGATCTGCAGCTCAGAATTGATCTCTGGCCCAGGATCTTCCATATGCCACAGTTCAGCTGGGGGGAAAAAAAAGCCCAAATCACATCAGTATTTTCAAAACCCAGATTCCTAGACCTTGCCCCAAATCTACAGAATCAGAGTCTAGGGAGTGAGGCCCAGAAATCTGTAGTTCATAAAAGCTTCACAAGTGTTTCTGATAAATTGCCAAGGTTGAGACCACAGCCTTAGGATAAATTTCTAAAAGTGGAATTGCTATGTCAAAGGGTATGAAAAATGTTAAGGCTCTTGATAAGAATTGCCAAATTGTCCTCTAGTAATGTACCAATTCACATTCCCACCAGCAGTGTGTAAAAGCTCATTCCATCATCCAGACTGAGTGGTGCAAAGTGTTTTAATCTTTGCCAGTTTGATAAATGAAAAATGGTGTATCTGATTTATTTCGACAGAAGCGCTCTTTTGTTGCATTTCGTTCTCTTTTGGGGACATTCTGTTCCATCTGTCTTCCTCTTGAACTGTGTGGATAGATTCATCACCCTAAGTTAGCATTTCATTATACAAGTCATTTGGGGAACTTGCTAAAAATGCAGATTTCTAGACCCCACTTACAATTATGATTGAACAGATCAGGGATGTGGTTTGGGAATGTGGGTAGGAGGAGTAGGATTCAGAGAGTATACAAAGGAGAGATGAATCCCAGAAGCAATAGAAGAAAAAATGAGCATGGGTGGATTTAGTGTCTGGGCAGTTTGAATCTCTAGAATAGACCCTTTGCTCATGACTTGCCATGCCCTCTGCCCAGCACCCAATTCCCCTTTCCTCCCACCATCCATTGCATTCCAGCCCAAGACCTCTCTCCGTGTCATTAAAATCCACATTGTTTTCTCCCCGCTCTGAACTCCCACAGCCCTTAGAGTCC
This sequence comes from Sus scrofa, assembly GCF_054392235.1. Classification (NCBI taxonomy): domain Eukaryota; kingdom Metazoa; phylum Chordata; class Mammalia; order Artiodactyla; family Suidae; genus Sus; species Sus scrofa. The sequence goes on along the minus strand of NC_139397.1, from coordinate 110,095,106 downwards.
TGACACTTATCCTGACACTTAATCACATGCTGCAATTACTTTAGATAGATGAGCATCAACTTATAGTAATAAAAATACAGACTAATGAAAGCTGTAAACGTATTATTTCAAGACAAGAAGAAATGCCCCAGGATAGTCTGGAAAATAATCCTACAATAAATTACTTTTGTGTTGACACTAAATTAGAAGAAATGGCAACTTCGTAGGAGGTGAAACTTGAAGTCAGACAGCCTTACAGAATTAGAAATAAGTGCTTCTCTGTCAGGACAAAACAGAGGCCACATTTTATCTTCCAAACTGGCAAAGATTGGAAACCCTTAATACCACTCAGGGCTGATTGTGGACTGAGCAACCCAGGTGATTCTTAATGATCAGATAAGTTTGGGAAAGAGTGCCTCTCAGTCAGTGTTATTATTAGAATCATCAGAGACACATTTAAAAATTAACCATGCTAAGCCCCACCCCAGAGACTCTGTTTCATTTGGATTTTTTTTTTTTAAGCTCCTCAGGTGATTATAATGTGTAACCAAGTCTGAGACTCATTGCCCAAAGTAATGCAAAAAAAATCATGTGTAGATCTCACATATAACATATTTCATTATTTTCACCATTTTAGTTGGAGGGGATAAATCAGTTGCTTATCTAGTGGAAATGATGTATTTCCAAGGATTTATTTACTGTCTTTCTCAAATCTGTTGCATTTGTGAGAAGTTTGAATAAATTTACTTTCATTCATTCATTCATCCAACAAATATGCATTGAGGAGGTTCTCTGTCAGGAACACTGCTGATGTTGAGGATATTGACTTCATATGTATAATCTATCAGAGCACATGGGAATCAAATTAATAATTCCAAGTAACTACACTGAAGCTGAATCTGTGAGTAGGTTTCAGGGATGTTCTGCTTTAGCCAAGAAAGTAAACCATTATAGATCATTCCCCAAATATGCCACCTTTGTATCAATTGAATGCAATGTGTTAAATTTTTTCTAATTCTTTGAGATTATTCTTCTAATTTATTGTAAATCTACAATTATTTTATTAGAAGAAAATTTTCTATGCTACTCAAGAGACATTTCCAACCTGAAGTAACATTTCTCAACTTTCATTAGGCTACTTTTTATTATGACTAAGCTGATTCTTCTTTATCTAAACTTTCGATTGCAAAATAATTGTATACAAACAAGACCAGCTTATGAGGCCATGAGTTCAGGTTGGAATATAGTGGCTGGTATGATCCTATAGAGAAGTGGGTACCAGATCACGGGTCTAAAGGCATAGCTTTATCAAACTGTTTCCCTCCTGTTGACACCAAAAGACAAAGGGTACATGTGGTCTTTGTTTTATGTTGGGAATGGAAGCAATGGAAGGAGCCACCAGGATTTCCATCTGTCAGTAGATAGAATACAATACCAAAGTATTTCATGTTATAAGCAGAATGTATTCTAAGCAAATGCAGATTTTCTGACAATCCGACAGTATTCAAAGTGTTTTCCCAAGATCAGAAGGTTCATTTGAACTGTAAATTCCATGACCATAGGCTTATTAGTCCCATTTAACTAATCCCTTACTCCTGCAAAAATTATGCAGTACTATATGATAGACACAATCTTATATGGCCTTTTTACATGCCCTGCTTGAAAAGGGAACAAAAGACTTATTATGTAGAATCAGAGTACATTTCTGGACCCCCCCCCAAATTATGTATATTGGTTACTGTATTCCTGGTATTACATATATAAGTAGATAGCTAATTTATTAAGGAATTCTTCGCTGTGCATTGGTAGGAAGTCAATATTTCTGAGGACAGAGGTCATGTACCAGCCTGGACCCCAAAATACTTAAATGTAGCCTAAGGTCCTCATTGAAAACATAGAGCTGTATGTAAGCTATTGCAATTTTGCTCAGTGGGAGCATCATTTTGTCCAACTGTGCATAGATGAATAAGGACCTAATGAAACACCATAAAAAGGGCACATAGGCTTCTGGGGAGTCTGATAAAGTAGCATTAAGCACAAGACCAGTGCAAGTGTTCTCAAAACAGTGGAGCTTTCAAAGTCTTGAGGTATAGTTGACAGGTTATGTCCTGCACAAATGCACCAGGCTGGGGGACAAGCAGCTTCTCACGAAGCTGTACGACTGCCTAGGTTGCTTTACTACAAGTCACATCAAGTCATCCTATATGGACCAACAGCTGCTTTGATTTTCTTTAATTTTTCTGTCTGCCTATGAGCTCTGCCCCTTCCCCAGCTGAGATATATCCAGTTTCTTATTCTTTCGGGTGGGCATTATTTGTGAGCCTGTCTGACATCATGAGGCAAGACATGACCACCACCTAGAAGGGAGAGCCCACTGTGCACATGGCTATTCCAGGGGCAGGTGAGGTGTGTTACCAAGGTCAAGACTTACGAGCCCATCTAACTTCAGGCCTATATGTGCAGAACTAGGAAATGGTTTTGTCAACAGACCAGGAGCTGGGGAAATGGAGTTGCTCTTTTTGTTTCAGTGAGTCTGTGTGGGTGAGGAGGCTATATTCAAATACTTTTAAGAATTCTTATAAGCACAAGCAGAAAGCACATAAGTAAAAGGAATACCTGTCTTGTGCTTAGTTTAGACCAAAGCCTGGAGTTCCAACTACCTTTAAAAAGATACCCTTTCTGAAGTCCCTTTTGTGGCTCGGCAGGTTGAGAACCCAACTGGTACCTGTGAGGATGCAGGTTCGATCCATGGCCTCGCTCAGTGGGTTAAGGATCTGGCATTGTTGTGTCTGTGGTGTAGACTGGCAGCTATAGTTCCGATTCAACCCCTAGCCTGGAAACTTCCATAGGGCATGGGTGCGGCTCTAAAAAGATAAAAACAACAACAAAAAACCCCCACAAAAAAACCCCTTCCCATCATCCTGCTTAAAGTCATGAAGAAAAACTAAAGGACATAATACAGATTAAATCCAACTCCTCCTTCAGAGCCCAGATCAAATCACTTTTTCTCACTTAACTAATCTCTAACCCCAAAGAAGAATTATTTTCTTCTCTGGCCTTTGCACAATAACTGTGCTCACGCCACTAATAAAGTGGACGTGTCATGGCTGTTTACATATCTATATTTTCTATTAGATTGTGAGACCAAATAGTCAGGAATCACTTTGACAAATGGACTTTTAGTGAACTGCTTTTTGACTAATTGATCTGGTGGTAGAATTGTATTTCATTCCACTTTCCCCATTACTTGACAAATCTCTGGCACATAGCAGATGTTCTCTAAGTGTTGGTGGAATTGAAAAACAGATAACTAATTTTTGTTCTGTTTATAGAAGAAATGCACTTCCATGCTTGAAAAAAAAACAAAATGTGGAATATAGAGTGAAATATCAACATATTTACCTTTTAAGCACACAAACAATTGTATATCAGCACATCAGTTCTGAGAAAAAAAAAAATAACAGTAGCAGTGATGACACACAGAAACCAAGGCATGTGAAATTCTGTCATTGAGGGTGGGACTATTCCTTCCCCTGACCCAACAAAATGCTGGGTGGCTGCTGAACTGAGTTGGAAACAGAACTCCGTCCTCTTCCATTTTCATATTTCCTGTCTTCTGCTCCAAAGGAATCCTGTAATCTCTCTGTCCCTTAAGGGGCACAGTCAGTAGCATGATTCTTTGATAGGAGAGTTCCAGTGTGTTGATGGAGTTGGTGACGTCACATGTGCTAAGTTGCATCGTGACAGTGTTGTCACTAGAACTGACTTCATATTTCTAATAACCGCTCAGCTGAAAAATACACAGAAAATGGAAAACGCAGATTATGCAACTGAGAGTTGTGACTTCCTGTTGAACTTTATGGAGGAGGTGAGAATAGAACAATAAGAGAGCAACTATTCTTAAACGCTTCTTTTTTGATACATTATTTCTTCTTTTGCTTTTCCCACTATCTATACTGTACACAGAGAATACTATAGTTTATTACTACACATATATATATTTTATAGTTTATTACTATACATATATACATATATGCATCCTAGAAAAAGAACATTTTAGGTGTGGAAAGGACCTTAGAGATAATGAATACGTATGCCACAAATAATCAGCAAAATGTGTTTTTTTTTTTTTAGGGAAAGATATATGGTCTCAATATATAGTCTCATTTTCAGGACTTGGATAAGACTTCAGGCTATACTTTTTTTTTAAGTTTTATGTTTTGTTCAGCTTTAAAAGTGACATTAGCAGCTTAGCATTCATACAACAATACTTGGGGCTTGAGGTTTTTCATTAATTTCACCGATAATTATTCCTCTGTCTCTATGGCAATTCAGTTATTTAAACTAAGTTTAAAAAGCAACCTACGTTATAAAACTGTGGCCCAGACTAAATTCTAACAGCAGCTTCCTGTATATCACACCTTTGCTCAGACCACAGCTTTCTTAAGAAACAGTTTATTTTAAACATCAGACTTGATCAGCTATAACCTCTAGGGGAACCTCCTGTCTGTGGTAGTTTTGAGCAGAAGAGAGAGATGTGAACAATATGTATGAAAACATATTCTCTATATAAATCATTTTCTCTATTTTTAAAACCTTTAATATTCACCTAACATTCTCTGCTGCTGTTAGGAGAACGTCCTCTGTAAAAAAGTTACTTTTAAGAGAATTTAAAATTCCACAGGTTTTCATTAGACTGGTTTCTGTCATTATTTTTTCTGCTATTATTTCCCTGGTCCTGCTGCTGAAACTCCCATTTGAAGCATTCTGGAAATTTTATCTTTAACCTATTTAGTCCCTCTTCCAAATGACAAGAGGTGATGAAAGCTGGCCCTAATAGCACCTAGTTGCCTTCCTACCTCTCTTCATGAGGCCAGAAAGTTTCCTAGAGTTTCTTAAAGCAGTTCAGCCTCATTCAAGTTTGGCTACTTTGCATGAGTTTCTGAGATTTATTTACATCAAACTTTTTTTATTTTATCAAATTCAACACTTTCTCTTCTCTTAAATTAATAAATTTTGGGAGTTCCTGTCATGGCTCAGAGGAAACGAATCTGACTAGTATCCTTGAGGACCCAGGTTCAATTCCTGGCCTCACTCAGTGGGTTAGGGATCTGGCATTGCCGTGAGCTGTGATGTAGGTAGCAGACTCAGCCTGGATCTGGCATTGCTATAGCTGTAGCATAGGCTGGTGGATACAGCTCCAATTGGACCCCTAGCCTGGGAACCTCCATATGCCACAGGTGCAATCCTAAAAAGACCCCAAAAAAATTGAGTAAGGGTTTGCCTCACACATTTCAAGCCCTATACCATGTACCTGCCATAGCTCTCAAGGTTAAAGGAACAACTACAATGTAGGCACTAAGAGAGGAGGTCAGATTCAAAGAAGGGAAATATGGAGGAGGTGATGCTTGTTTTGTATGGTTTTCTCAGAACCAAGATCAGTGCCTGGCAATAACTGTTGTTCAATACAAATTTGTAGAGTGAATAAATGAGTGAGTGGCATCAGTGATAATCAGTAAGCACTGGCAGAATCTTTGTAAACAGAGGTGTGAGCAGGTATTAGAGGCGGACAAAATCATGTATGCAAGGGTGGAAAACAATGGGGGGAGGCAAAGAAACCTGGACCAGGTGATATGTGGGCACTCTTGGCACATGCACTTGAGTCATTGGAAGATGGGCCAGAGTAACTGAGAACTATGAGAGCCCTTCACACGAGGGAGCATGGTGAACTGGCAGTGGGGTGCAGGGTAGAAATATTCTTTTCCTTAATATTTCCTCTACAAATACATTAACACAGGACTACAAATTGTGTGTTTAATCAGAGTCACAGAATACTTATTTACTACTTTTGAGAAATGACTTTGAGTTTTCTTCCTGTGGTTTATCCAAAGAGCCCTAGACCTGAATCCAGAGTGTCTGTGCTCCACTCATTTGCTGGTTGACTTGCCCTCCCTCTGTTTCAGTTTTCTTAGCTGCAGGATGGGGTGATAATAGGACTTAGTTCACATGGTTGTTAAAACTAAGATGATGTTTGGGCAAGTAATAATAGTAATAAAAGTTTCATTTTTCGTAGGTTGATTCATTGCTCCTTTCAACTTCATCACTTTCCTATGCATAGATTGTGTCACAATATCTGCTTATATAAAAACCATAAATGCATACACATATGCATACATACTCCTACATATGCCTATATACATCTCAGGATAATGGAGCATACTTAGTGCATGCTGGGTGCACTCTGATACCTACTTTCATTAGCTCCTTTAATCCTCATAACAACCCTGTGAGGTAGTGACTGTTATTTCCCCCATTTTACAAGTGAGTGAGTTGAGGCTTAGAAAGGTCACACAACTAGGAGGTGAGAGAACTGATACAATCTCAGTTTTTCTGAATCTAGAGCCTGCACCCCAAATGTTATACATATATAGGTACTTTCCCTAATTTTGTCTTTATATTTCTATGAAAAATAGTTTATGGTAATTTAAAAATTTTTTGAGATGTAATGACATACAATAGATATATTTAAAGTGCACAATTTAAGAAGTTTTGACACAAGCATCTACCCCTGAAACCGTTACCACAATCAAGATAATGAACTTACCCATCACCTCTAAACGCTTCACTGGGAATTCCCTTTTCCCACTTCCTCTCCTGGATACCACTCCCAGGTAACCACTGATCTAATTTTGCTTACTAATGATTAGTTTGCATTTTCTACAGTCTTTAAATAGAATCATACATTATGCTGTCCTTTTAACTGGCATCTTTTTCTCAGTGTACTTATTTTGAGTTTCTCCCTTTTTGTTGCTGAGTGGTATTCCACTGTATGGACATACTGTAACAAGTCTGTGATAATTTTTAATTATTCCCTATACTCTGGAGTATACAAGAAGTGAAAAAGCAAATTAGATCCTTGGTGATATTCTGTTCCTTAATTTATATTTCTTTTAATACCTAGTGTTGTGTTTCCCTGAAATATTAAGTAGATGTGTAAATTTAAAAAGAATGATGAGTTCCCATTGTGGCGCAATGGAAATGAATCCGACTAGTATCCATGAAGATGTGGGTTCAATCCCTGGCCTTGCTCAGTGGGTCAGGGATCAGGTGTTGCTGTGAGCTGTGGTGTAGTTGCAGACGTGACTGGGATCCCTCATTGCTATGGCTGTGGTGTAGGCCGGCAGCTATAGCTCCAATTTGACCCCTAGCCTGGGAACTTCCATATGCCATGGATGCAGCCCTTCAAAAGCAAAAAATGAAAAAAAATTAAAAATTTTTAAAAAAGAATGAGATATAGGGAGTTAAGAGAGAAGAGAACAGAGAATGAATAAGAATTTGTCTCTCAGATGTAATATCACTCTGGTCTTTCAAAACCATAAGTTAAATTTGAATTTTTACCCTCAAAGGCATGCATATAAGATATGTATTTTTGTATTCTATATCTAAAGTTCTGCATTTGAAATCTTATGTTTATAATTAAATTAATCCAGTGTGGTGCTGTAAACTCTAGAAACTCACTCAATGGTACAGGGTTTCAATTGTATTGGTTGAAATTCATATGTCTTTTACTTGGTGGCATAATAGTAAGTGGCTGATAAATCTTTCAACTTTAGATACACTTATACCATGAAAGAACACTTTAAAGAAAGATGAATGGGAGTTCCCTGGTGGCTCAGTGGGTTAATTAGCCAGCATTGTCACTGCCGTGGCATGGGTTTAATTCCTGGCCTGGAAACTTCTGCATGCCATGAATGTGGCCAAAAAAAAAAAAAAAAAAAAGAATGACTCTTTTTTTCAGACTTGCAGATTGAAATCAGTACTACACCTGGCTCCAGATGGTATGATAGAAAAAATGACCCATGGGTCTCAGGCTGGGATTTGGCTCCCCTGCTCCTTGGTTTCCCTGTTTATGAAACAAGAACAGTAGCTCTCTTGAAGGGCCGCATTGGGCTTTAAGTAAGAAGGTGCTGGAGAGCATATGGCACGTGGACAATATTTATAAATGGTCTTTCCCTCCCCCTGCCCTCCCTCAGTGCTTTTTCCTGGAGACTTCTTTAGATTCCCCAGAAACATAAGGACCCCTCTTCCCATTCCTGTTTCAGCACTTTTCATATACTTTTTTTCCAAAACCTATCACAGAGGCAGGCACATAACTAGTACTAGAATACTTGTCTAAAAAAGGCCTGAAGGGGACCTTTTCATCCTAGCTCTGGCAACAAACCTGTTCCTTGGTTAGGCAGATTGTTCTGTAGCCTTTTCCCTTGAAAGGTGTGAGGTGTCTCTCTGGGCGACTGAGGCCACTGTGTGGTTGGCATTTGCTGCAGGGCCTTGTAGACCTTGCAGTCAGTTGGTTGTTGGATCTTGGATGGGAAAGTGACAGCTCAGATTGGAAACCAGGGGTTTGCTAAATGTGGTCTTTCTTTGTGAATGGGGCCCCCTGGGAAATGTAACAGTTTAAAAAGGGCTGTTTAGCTAGCTCTAGTGTTGGCACACCCTTAAAGCCAGTGACTAATAAACCAAGTACCTTGCCATTGTGAGAAGTCCAAATTTTAGCTTCCAGGGAGTTCATCAAGAGACCTTCGTGAGACTTTAAATGCTTGGAAACTTGACCATGGTGAGTAAGAAAGAGAAAATGGCAAAATTGTTGCCAGCCTCAATAAGTTTGCTTAGACAGTATTTCTAGGTCTGAAGTTAGGACATTTTCTGACACTGGTTAGTTCCAGGAGAAGTATAGATGTGCTATATGTGCTGGGGCTCCATTGTCTGTGCTCTGTCCTGCTCCAAAAGAGCCAGAGTTGAATTTCAAATGACTATATGAAACCAGCAGTGGAGTTGTTTTGAGAGATGGAGTGGGACATGGGAAACAACAGGATTGAGAAATAAAATGTTCTCATAAACATTTTAAGAACTCCTGGGATAAAAGGAATTTAGTGCAACTTAAAAATTAAAGAACAGTTAACCTGTTTAACCTTCTCCCTCCACCATTATAGAAAGACTTCTGGAGGGACAGAAAATTTGGTCTGAGTTTCAGGTTGGCCTCTGACAAGGTAAATGACCTCAAGGAGGCCACTTCACTTCAGGAATGCTCATTTCTGCCATGTGTGAATTAGTGATTCATGGCATCTATCTTACCAAGCTACTTGGAAGAGGACTGAGATCCAAATGAGGACAACAGACTGAACACAGGACTTAGCACATAGTAGGTGTTCAGTAGATCCTTGTTGAATGAATGCCTGAAGGAGGTCTCCTCTTAGCTGTGCAAATGGAAAACATCATTCTGGCTTCCCTCCTTCTCTTTAAAAATATTTCATTGTATTTTTTAAGTTTCTCTGAAAAGCTGTCTCTTCATCAGAACTAACAGAATTTCCTTTCTGCCTCTGTTATGTATCTGCGAAATGGGGATGTATCCACCTGCCTCCCAAGGGGTGTGTGAGAACCACAAGAAATCAGCGAAAGTGCTTACTGCACACCCGGTGCACCTCTGCTCAACAAGTATCTAAAAACCCTCCTTTTCTCAGGAGTAGAAAAACAGTTTTGGTTGCTAATACTTGACAGTGTGAGCAATTCAGATACGTGGAGAGCGTGTCTTTGATAAAGAAGAAAGTAAATAAAGCTAATATTTTGCAATTTTCCATTAGAAACCAAAAGGTTTCTGTTTCTGCCAAGTGGAAAAAGATGTGTTACTCACGCAGTTTTATTTTTCAGGTAGTTTAGTAGACACGGAAAATTCAATTAAGAAAAACTATTTGTTAGTGAATCTCTATCAAATTTTTAAGGGCACATACCCAGAGTTTTTGAATTTTAGGGGAGTTTCCATTAGTGAATAGCGCTTGTTTTGTCTGTGACCTTTTGGCTGGTTTAAACCTGTCAGGTCCAACCACAGAATCATAGTCTCGATGTACAACCTTGTTTTCTCCCTTTAGCCTATTCATCAACTGTTTTGCTGATGCTGACCAAAAGTTTTCCTTTTCTAAGTAAGAAAAAATCATCTGCATAGCTTTGTATAACTTGGGCTCTCACACTGATGTGAAATAAACAACATTTCATCTGTCCCTTTTCTTCTTCCCCCACTGCCTCCTCTTCTTCTTTTCATATATGACTTATTTGTCCTGAATACTCCAAAATCAGTTTCCAAATCTGTTTCTCAAAGCATTACTGGAAAGAAGTGAAAAAGCATGTTTCCAAAAGGATATTCAGCTAGAATAATTACGTAATTATCCTCACATATATTTAAGTTCCCTTTTTTTCTGTTATATCTAAGTTAAACAGAACAATGGGATAATCTCTTTATTTTATCCTCGATATGCTTCATAAATTACAGTAATAGTTTTCAGAGATCATAAGAATTACCTCTTTTTGTAAAATGTGAGCACTGATCAAGTAAGAAACATTCTTATAGAAATTGGATCCCTTCAGCCTATAGAAAATTTGGGACTTCCCCATGTAATAAATACTTAATGAAAAACTAGAGCTATCATTGAGATTCTCTTTCTGTCACCAGACATTAGAACAGCAGGAAGGGATGGTAATAATCCTGATTGAAACAATGGAAATCAAAAATCATGCCTTGAATAATTCTACTTAGCCCCGGTAAACTGGAACCATACATACTGATCTTAAAACAGACAAAAAAACCCAACCACATCAAAACCAAAAAGTGGAAACAATTTAAAAATAATAGCATAATGTTTAAGTACACATATGCATGCATGAATCAGACTACCTGAATTGAATCTCAGTTCTGATTTACTAGCTATGAATTTTTTTTTTTTTTGCAACACCTGTGGCATGTGAAAGTTCCTGGAACAGGGATTGTATTGAATCTGAGCCGCAGCTGTGGAAACACAGATACCTAACCCACTACACCTGGCTGGGGATCGAACCCTCATCTCAGCAGCAACCTGAGCACTGCAGTTGGATTCTTAACCCGCAGTGCCACAGCAGGAACTCCCACTAGCTATGTGACTTTTGACAAGTTACTTAATCCCTCTGCACCTCACTCTCCTTATCTTCCCTATCAAATGGACAAAGTAATAGTGCTGTGCCCATTATCATAGGGCTGTTAGGAGGACTAAATGCCATAAATCATGTAAAGAATTTATCACAGTGCCTGGCACTAAAAAGCTCTCAATAAATGTTATTTTGTAAATATTATTGTATCTAGAACTGAGTGTAAATGAGATGTTTCTTTAAGACTGGTAAAAGGCAGGACAATTACAAAGAAGAAATAAGGATGATCTGAGGGATTTCAGCTCATAAACATGCTCATAGTATGTACTGAGGTCATCACACTAGGTTTGGCCTTGGGGATAAAAGGATGACTATCACACCAAAGATCTCACAGAACAAGAAAAATAATTTCAGAAACTTTTAAACTTTAAAAAATTCCAGGAGGGCTCGAATTCTAACACCATTTAATCCAACTCTTAATGTTACTGATGATTCAATGGAGGCCATAATGACCTGACCAAAATTCCTCAGTAACAGAAAAAGCTGATGGGGATCTTTCTCCTCCTTTTCATCTTACTGACCTTCCTGGACACTATATTAAAAAGTCTATACTTATTCCATGCAGTGATAAGTTTCTGCTGGTGATGTTAAATGTATAGAAATGCTTAAATTCAGCAGACATGCCTATCAGAATCAAGTCCAGTATCACTTGACTGACACTCTAAGTATATGTGTGACCCTAAATGTGTCAGCTCTTCAGAGAGAAACATCTTTGTGCAGTTTACTTTACCATATCTTCCTTACCTAGAGGTTAATGCACTCTCATAAAAATGAGGTTTCCCCACCATACTGTAGTTTTCCTAATGGGATCTGGCCTGATTCTACTGCTAAGCATAGGTACGCTGTCACAGGGTGCAGTCTTGTTCTGCCCCTGAAGGGTGTATGTTTGCTTTTCCTAAAATGATTTGTTGACTCATACACCATTTTTATTTTCAGAAAGCATCTTGAATTGGACACATCTTCATTTTTTCCCTAAGCAGGAGCTAAACTGTGAAACTTAAACAGAGCTAGGCATGTGTTTTGATTTGTTCCCAGTGCTGAGTGATTTATTTGTCAGCAAAACCACTAAAGCACAAATGAGACCCCAAGGGTTACAACTTCTTTTGTAATATCTGTGTGCTAATGGTTGGCTAATTATTTTTGGCTTGAGACCGGTTAATATCAAAACAAAAATTGGGAGAGCTGGAATTCTAACACCACTTAATCCAACTCTTGATGTTACTGATGATTCAGTTGAGGGCATCATGACCTGACCAAAATTCCTCAGTAACAGAAAAACTGACCAGGATCTTTCTCCTGCTTGTTCCCCGGCAGGCTTCACGGCAAATCCCAGTGACATACCCACAGTCTTAGGCCATCATAAACCTCTATGCTGATGCTGACAATAACCTACTCCAGGAGTTAGGGTTTAGCTATTTTCTGTTCATATACATTAAGAAGGACAGCAAATACCATATTTAAAAATCAGGAACAGCATGAATGTTCATAACAGGGAACTAGTTTCTACAGCTGTGGCCTAGCCGGATAATTCAGTAGCACACATTTATTTAACATTTATTTATTTTTTGAAGACTATTTAATGACATGAAAAATAATCCTGATGTATTATTTATTAAGTGAAAACTATGGAATATAAACTTGCATCTCAGTTCATATCATACTATACAAATTAGGAAGAAATAATTTTAAAAAACCTGACAGTAAATTACATAAAATATTACTGATACTTATCTTTAATGGGTAAAATTAATGATGATTTTAATTTTTTACATATACTTTTCCTGTGTTTTACATATTTTATACAGTGGATTTGGATTATATTTATAATCTGAAAGAAAAAAATTTGTCATTTATTAATTTATTTTTGGCCATGCCTACAGGATGCAAAAAATTCCCAGGTCAGGGACTGAACCTAAGCCACAGCAGTAACTCGAGCCATAGCAGTGACAATGCTGAGTCCTTAACCTCTGGGCCACCAGAGAACTCCCAAACAATCCAATGTATTCATGATCACCTGGAAGAGAGGTGTTAGAAGCTGTAGGGACCATCCCCCTTTTAAAAGCAAGACATCAGCATGAATATGATGCATAATGTATGTGCCATTAACTCATAACTTTGGCTTGGCTAGGACAGTATAAAGACAGTGGCTTTTATTTTGAAACTAGAAACCACTAGAAGATTTTTGTGGAGTGGCATGATCCAACTTAGATTTTAGCAGGCTCACTCTGGCTACCATGTCTAGCCAGCCTGAAAGGGATGGTAGTGATAGAGGTAGTGAGAAGGTTTGAATTCCAGCTAGTTATCCATCACAATGTTAGGTTGTAAAAACTATTTCCCGAAGTTCCCATCGTGGCTCAGTGGTTAACGAATCTGACTAGGAACCATGATGTTGCAGGTTCAATCCCTGACCTTGCTCAGTGGGTTAAGGACCCGGCATTGCCGTGAGCTGTGGCGTAGGTTGCAGACGTGGCTCAAATGTGGCTCAGATCCCGAGTTGCTGTGGCTCTGGTGTAGGCCGGTGGCTACAGCTCCGATTAGACCCCTAGCCTGGGAACCTCCATATGCCGTGGGAGCAGCCCCAGAAAATGCAAAAAAAAAAACCCAAAAAACTATTTCTCCAAGCTCCTGCTGTGATGCAATGGGATTGGCAACCTCTTGGGAGTGCCAGGGCATGAGTTTGATCCCCAACCAGTCACAGTGGGTTAAGGATCAGGTGTTGCCGCAGCCGCAGCTTAGTTCATGGCTGTGGCTTGGATCTGATCCCTGGCCTGGGAGACCCATATGCCATGGGGCAGCCAAAAAAAAAAACCACAATGTAAAAAACTATTTCCCTGCAACCAATCATTTATTGTATGGGTATTTAAATATGTCTTTTATAGGAGTTCCCATCATGGTTCAGTGGGTTAAGAACCCAACTAGTCTCCATGAGGGTTGGGTTCGATCCCTGGCCTCACGCAGTGAGTTAAGGATCTGGCATTGCCGTGAGCTGTGGTATAGGTCATAGATGTGACTTGGATCTGGCCATTGCCATTGCTGCGGCTGTGACATAGGCTAGCAGCTGCAGCTCTGATTTGACCCCTGGCCTGGGAACTTTCATATGCCACAGGCGTGGCTGTAAAAATTTTAAAAAAGTCTCATATATATGTTTTATCAATAGAACTTGTGATGAGCTAAAAAAAAAAAAAAACAACTCAAAACATTGAGTAGGAGTTCCTGCTATGGTGCCATGGGATCAGTGGCGTCTTGGGATCACTGGGACACGGGTTTGATTCCTGGCCCAGCACAGTGGATTAAGGATATCTGGCCTGGGAAGTCCATGTGCCATGGAATGGCCAAAAAAAAAAAAAAAATCAGGTCTTCTCCATGAAAATAACACCGAGTCTGAGCTTTCCTTTCCTTCTCAAACACCTGCTTTTATACCAACAGTTAATCTCTCTCTATAGAGGGAGGGAAGATGGGCCTTTGGGATTTTTCTGTCAAATCACCAGAAGAACCAAGTCTTAGTCCAGGGAGCCTCAAGTACCAGCCAGGGCCCATCCTTAATAAAGTTTTCACCATTCAGCAGCAAAATAAGAAAATTTGCAAAGCCCAAATTTACTCCTTTTAAAGGACTTCTAAAAATTTATAAAATATATCTTTCTGGTCATTTAGGATAGGAATATTCTGTCTTTTATGAGATGATGATGTGCGTGGTGTTTGTGGAGCTTTCTTTTATATATACTTATTTAAATAGAATAAAAAGTTCACAACTTTATGTGTCACCAAAACTTCTACTCTTTTCTGGTTCATAAGATCCTCAAGTCTGTAAAACACATTAGTCTATATGACAAAATCATCTTCACATATGCCTATCTGTCTTTCTTTGTTTCTTTGTTTCTTTCTTTTTCTTCATTCCTTCCTTTCTTTCTTTCTAACAGTGAGAACTGACCACTAATTCTAAAACTTTATAACTGCAATGTGCTTTTTACCTTTCCCAGAAAACAAATGTTATTTGGAATTGAACATGGGAAAACATAATTCATTGGTTTAACTCCTTTATCAGTAAAGCTTTATTCAGGTAGAACAGAGTGGGTTTTTCTTTCATTGTGTAAGTAATACCTATTGATTATAGGAAATTTGGAAAATAAAGACAAAAAGATAATTATCCATAGTGCTACCATCCAGATTTCAACCACTGTTGATACTTTTGTATATTTTGTTTTATGTTTTAAAATGTATTATAGATGGATGCAGGCATTTTTTTCCCACAAAATGGAGATTATATGATTGTTTCTTTAGTGTAGTACATCAAAAAGCTATCACAAAGGCTCTTATACCTAGAAAACTTATCACCCCATTACTCATAGTCTCAAACCTCGTTTGCTCATCAGAAGTGTGCAAATGAAACTACATATATTTGAAAGGCTGGGATGATGAACAGCATAGGCAAACTAGGGGAAAACTGCAGATTCCCCATGTCTGAGAAACTTCCTTCATGTTAAAATAGAGATTAATAGACATTAAAGACATATTAGCATCTCAGTGAGACTAATGTGGTAAAAATGGTGACAGCCATTTTTTAAAAATCCAATTATGTTTCAGTTTGAACTAAAACCAACCCTATGAGCCATAAGTAGGGCTTTCTATCTTTCTGTTAGGAATTCTGATAAGAGATTTAAATTTTAGCACATCTCTAAATATGTCTTTTTCAGTCTGCCATAGTGCCTGGAAATCATGCCTCTGACTTCAGTAAAAAAGATTTTGAGCTTACAATTGTATATAAAAATCTCTTCAAACTTTTAGATAAAATATATGAGAGGAAAAAAAAGACAAATACATGCAACATTAAAACCTAAAATGGGAGTTCCCGTCATGGCTCAGTGGTTAACGAATCCAACTGGGAACCATGAGGTTGCGGGTTCGATCCCTGGCCTCGCTCAGTGGATTAAGGATCCGGCGTTGCCATGAGCTGTAGTGTAGATCACAGATGAGGCTCAGATCTGCCGTTGCTGTGGCTGTGGCATAGGCCAGCGGCTACAGCTCTTATTAGACCCCTAGCCTGGAACCTCCATATGCCACGAGTTCAGCCCTAGGAAAACAAACAAACAAACATACCCTAAAATGACTGGACAGTTGAATGCTAGAACATGAGGGAAATTTATGCCAGTATTAAACAAATAAAACTAAATCAGAAAAATCAATCCCACAATCATCTAGTGAAACATTGCCTAAAGATACCTGCCTGGGACTTAGGAAAAAAATCCTCATAAAACAAGACTGGCAAGCTCAAACTGATATATTAAAAGACAGCATACTTCTGAAAACGATGTATTCTGTAATATAAAGAAAAATTTTAGGAAACCATGTGTATAAAATAGGAACAGAAATCTGAAAGAGGCAAATAGATTTAAATGAGAATTTCAAACAGGTCATATAAAAAGAGGAAGATGATAACTGAGATAGCAAGGGCTTCCAAGGAGGGAAAAAGAAACAGGAGTAGAATTAAATCCATGTTGGACACAGGAAAGGATGGAATTGATACTATGGAGAATAAATAAGTGATATGGGAGATATACTTGAAGCACCCAATGTAATGAAGTGAAGGAAATTAGAATATGGAAATCAGAGACAGAAGGCCAACACACTTGTAATTGGTGAAGAGGCCAGAGCAAATGGAACAAAAATAACAATTGAAAATACTTATATGTGGTTTCTAATAATAAAATGATAGAAAATAACTTATTTAAAAAAACAGAAACAAACTTACAGATTTCCATACCAATCCATGGTAACCATAGGGGAAACCATTGCGGGAGGTGGGGGGGGGAGGGAAGAATTGGGAGGGTGGGAATAACAAATGCACACTACTGTATCAAATACATAATTAACAAGGACCTACTGTATAGCATAGGAAAATCTACTCAGAAGTTCGTAACAACCTATATGGGAGAAAAAGAATGGATTGTTATATATATGACTGATTCGCTTTGTGTACACCTGAAAGTAATACAACATTGTAAATTCAACTATACTCCAATAGCAGTAAATTGAAAAAGAACACTTTTCCTGCAATGATAAACCATTTAGATGTGGAAAGTATGCTATATTCCTTATTTTGACATGGGCATCTCCAAACCTTAACTTTCACTCCAGACACTTAAAATGAGGTTTCAATGGCATCTTGTAAGGGGTGCAAGTGAAAATGACAGAACTAGAGCTGGTGCGACTGGGAATTGTGCATAAACCTCAGACCATTCTATCAATGCAGCAGTCCATAGAGTGAATGTAGTGAATATGAGGTTATCTATAGGTCATTGTGGTGAAAACTAGGTTGCGAACCACCGAGTACAAAAATGCTTTTGTTAAATTCAATGATATTGCTATAAAAATGTAAAACTGAATTTTTACGTTCCAAAATAGTGGAAAAGGTGACAGAAATGACGCATGGACTGTATAGCAAAAGACAGGCAAAGGAATTGGACACTCAGGTGACAAAGTAAAATCAAACATATTAAAAATGGCAGTGAAGGCGAGTGATTGAGCTCTCTTCTTAAAAATAAGAAGATTCGGATTTCCTGTCATGGCTCAGTGGTTAACAAACCCAACTAGTATACATGAGGACGTGTGTTTGATCCCTAGCCTCACTCAGTGGGTTAAGGATCTGGCATTGCCATGAGCTGTGGTGTAGGTCACAGATGCAGCTCAGATCCTGCATTGCTGTGGATGTGGTATAGGCCAACAGCTACAGCTCTGATTCGACCCCTAGCCTGGGAACCTCCATATGCCATGCGTGTAGCCCTAAAAAGATAAAAAAAAAAAAAAAGATTCTCACTTAGAATTAAAACAAAGTTCAATGGCATGCTCTTTGCCAGCGACCTCTAAAATGAAGTGTAAGAAGAATCAAAAGTAAAAGGTTGGGCAAAGATGTATCAGGAAAATGTGGACAAAAAGAAAGTATGGTCACTATGTTGTTATGATAACAATAAAAAATAGAAATGAGTTATAACAGCTGACATTTGTTTAATGCTAAGGACATGTAACATCTCATTTAATCCTCATGGTGTTTATGAGATTGACAATGTCAAATTCCAGTTCAAAAGCGAAAATAAGGACAAATACTGTATTCCTATTAGAGACAATTTCAAATGAAAATATAACATTCATAGATAAATATGCAGAGAATTGTACTGAATCAACATATAAAGCACAAATTATAAATACAAGAAGAAATCAGAGAAATCAAGTCATAGTAGGACACTTCAGCATACTTTTCTTAGTTTCTGAATATATTAAGTAGACAAAACCGTATGTGAACATCTAAATACTGTGATTAAATGAGGTTGGTATAGCCAATAATATAGCATTTTATTTTATTTATTTTTTGTCTTTTTTTGTATTTTCTAGGGTTGCAGCTGCAGCATATGGAGGTTCCCAGGCTAGGGGTCCAATTGGAGCTGTAGCCACTGGCCTATGCCGCAGCCACAGCAACGCAGGATCCAAGCCACGTCTGCGACCTACACCACAACTCACGGCAATGACAGATCCTCGACCCACTGAGTGAGGCCAGGGATCGAACCAGCAACCTCATGGTTCCTAGTTGGATTCGTTAACCACTGAGCCAAGATGGGAACTCTGATAATATAGCATTTTAATGATGAAAAATTATAAATAATCTAAATGCCCAAGTTCTCTGATGGCGTGGTGGCGTTGTCACCGCAATGGTTTTGATTGCTGCCATGGTGAGGGTATGATCCCTGGCCTGGGAACTTCCGCATATTGCAGTGTGGCCAAAAATAAGTAAATACATTGAATAAATAAATAAATAATAAATAATCTAAATACCAACAGTGGAGAATTTATTCAACAAATGAGACTAGGGCTAAATAACCATTCAATAGCTATTAAAAATGATACTGTAGATGTTTTAATGGCATTGTGATTTAATTACTAAATAGAAAAGCATATATGTAATACTATGTAGTGTGCTCTAATTTTTTTAAATGTTTGTAAATATATGTACATATGCATGAGGATAAAATAAATTAATGAGCACATCAAATGTTAATATCAGTTATCTCCAGATCTTGAGGTTATGGGTATCTTGTATTAGCGATTTTTGCATTTAAATATTTTTCTTCAAAGGACATTTTTGCTTCTGTAATCTGAGAAAAACATAATTGACCTTTGTTTAATGATTGACTGTGATCTTAGGAACATCCCACTTGATTCTCACAACTTAGTAGAGAAAGGCAAGGTACAGATTTTATAGGGGAGGAAATTGAACCTCAGAGAGATAAAGTGGCTTTTTAGAAAATGTCATAGTTGGAGTTCCTGTCATGGTTCAGTGGTAATGAATCCGACTAGTATCCATGAGGATGTGGGTTAGATCCTGGCCTCGCTCAGTGAGTTAAGGATCCAGCGTTGCCATGAGCTCTGGTGTAGGTCGCAGAAGTGGCCTGGATCCCACATTGATGTGGTTGTGATGTAGGCCATCAGCTGCAGCTCCGATTCAACTCCTAGCCCGGGAACTTCCATATGCCACAGGTGTGGCCCTAAAAAGTCCAAAAAAAAAAAGTCATAGTTGATGGTAGAGCTTGGGTAAAACCCTAACTTCTGACCTCAAATCCTGAGGACTTTCCAGTGCCACCTTCTGGGTTAACCATGTCTCCACAAAGGCCTGCCTCACCATGTGATTCAAACCCTGAGGTAATAAAATATATAAGCCTATACAGCTTAATAGGAGTTTTCATCCAAGATGATAGGAGAAAGGTAACTGTGTCGATTATTAGCTCTATGTGAGTAAGAAACGAGGGAATGAGATAAATCCATTTTGATGGAAGCTGAAAGAGCAAATAGTCACGGAAGCCAGAGCTGGTCAGTTTAAAGAGCTGGCACCTAAGGGATGAATTTCACCTGGTTGGTATCTTTCCTAGCATGGCCCTAAGAGAAAATGTCACTTTAAATATAAACATGTTAGTGTGGCTTGCATTTTAGGCCTAAAGACCCCTTTGAAGTGTCACTCTGCGTATCTGTAAGCCAACATTAGGATTCCCAGCTTTAGAACTGGCTCTGAGATCCAGCCTCCCAGTCACAGTTGAGTAATAGGTCATTTGGGCACTCACTTTCCGTTATTCATGAGCTATTAGCAATCCTTCAGTTTCCATTTCTCTCAGTGGCTAGATGGTATTAATTACCTCTGCTACAATTCAAGTAGATTTCAGATTTTTCTTCAATGGAAAATGTACAGGGACGCTTTGAAGGTTGCTTCGTAAATGTCAATAATCTGCAGAGAATGGTTTTATTTCTTCCGGTTGGAATGATTTTTCCACCTCTTGATTTAAGAGTTCTAATGTTCTAATATTTGCGTGGTATGTAAACTAATAAAATTTTTGCTAATGGAATTTTCGATATGATGAAAATAGCTGTCTGATTTTTCCCTAATTGCTTAAGTAACACTAACCTTTCTAAAAATTCAAGTAGTGAAACGTGTAACAAATTAAAAAAAACCCTGAAATTCCACCAAAATAAGATAACCACCATTATCATTTTGGTCACTATCTTTGCACATTTTTACTGCATACTTACATATAATTTACCATAAATTAGATAAAACGCATGCTATTTTTTGAAGTTACAAACTCCTTTTTTTCTTTCTTTCTTTTTTTTTTTTTTTACCTCTACCCATGCCATCACCCCTCAAGACATCAGTGTTAACAACCATTGGGCCCTCTTTCATACCTGTATCTAATTTCTTTAATGAAATGGGAACACGTACAATTTATCCCCATGCATATTGTGTGTGTGTTTATGGAATTCTGTAAATGGGAAGTCAAGATTTTTTCATTAACAAAAATGAAGTTTTATTATTCATTTCTCTGCTTTTCAATCTTTACATCACAGAAATCTCTAGATTTTAATGGTAGCAAATAGTCCATGGAGTGGATGTGCCGTAATTTATTGAGCCATTCTTATTTGGGGAACAAGCATTTTACCTCCAGTTTTTCTCTACAGTAGTGTTGCAACAAACAACCTGTGTATATTTTTTATGGGCTAGTGCTCTTATCTTTATGGGGCAGATTCCTAGAAATGAATGGACCTATTATTCAAAGGTATAAGTTTTTTAAATTTTAATAGGTATCATCATATTGCTTTCCAAACGTGTTGTAGAATTCCTATTTCCACCAGCAAAGTGTATGAGGACCCTCTTTCCCATATCTCCATTAACAGTAGATATTTTCATCCTTTTTCGTTTTTGCCTACCTGATTAGTAGGATGTAACATCACTCTTTTTACTTTGTTTGCTTGTCTCTGACTACCTGTGAGGATGGGCATCCTTTCTCACATTTATTGCTTATTTGGATGTGCCCTTTTGTCAATTTCCCATTCACTTTCTTCTGTGAGCTCTCTATTATCAATTTCAAAGTGTTCTTTATATATTAAAAGCAATACTTTAGAAATTTTTTCATGATAAATAATATGACTCCTATGAGCCACTAATATTTTCCTCAATTTATCATGTCTTTTGGCTTTCTGATATCTTTTTCCATACCAAAAATAAATCTTTTAATGTAGGGAAAAGTCCATCTTTTTGTATAGTTTCAGAGGTGTCTAGCTTGGTTAAAATCTCCAAACTCTTAAATTTACACGTTTTCCTGAATTTTATTCTAACATTTAAAATAAATCATCTTTAGTCCACATAGAATTCTTTATGTAGGGAGCCAACATTTTCTTCTGGATTCGCAGACTATTATACCAGCAAGTTTTTTAAATAATCATTTTTTTCCTCCACTGAACTGAAATACCATCTTTTTTGTATGTTAATTTTCTTATGTAATAATTCTTCACCACCCTTTGCTATGCTCTGTTTATCTAGTTATATGTCAATATTATTGATTATAATGTATGTTGTATAGTATATTTATACTTACACTACACTTTGTAGTATATTTCAGTATCTTGTATGACAAGTCCTTCTTCTCCCAACTTGGACACAGTGACCTGGTGGTTAATTGATTGAAAGCACTCATTCTGGAGTCAAATTGAATCCTGGCTTTGAGTTACTGCTCATCTCTCTATCTCAGCATACTTATCTGTAACATCAGGATGATAGTATTCATCGCAAAGAGTTTGAAGATTAAATTAAATAAAACACAGAATACTTAGAAAATTCCCTGACACATTTTAAGTACTGAAAAATTAATTAGTTTTTGTAACTTTCTTAACAGTTGTGCAACATTTTTTTCATATGAACTTTATTACCTCTTTTTTTTTTTTTGCTATTTCTTAGGCCGCTCCCACGGCATATGGAGGTTCCCAGGCTAGGGGTCCAATCGGAGCTGTAACCACCGGCCCACATCAGAGCCACAGCAACGCAGGATCCAAGCCGCTTCTGCAACCTACACCACAGCTCACGGCAACGTCGGATCGTTAACCCACTGAACAAGGGCAGGGACCGAACCCGCAACTTCATGGTTCCTAGTCGGATCCGTTAACCACTGCGCCACGATGGGAACTCCTACCTCTTTCTTTCAATCCTAACCCTTCAAAAGCAGCTCTTGGGAGTCTAACTTCAATTGCATTAAATATATGTATTAATTTGGGGTCAATTAACTTTTTATGATAAGTCCCACATCCTATGTTTTTAATTTATGCCATCTCAAGTCTTGTTTAAAGTCTTCAGTATGACCCTAGTTGAATTCACGTAAAATGTATACCTTTTTTGTTAAATGTATTCCTAAATTTTAAAACTTATTTTTCTCATTATTTTAAAAGTGACATTATTCCCATTTTCAGTTCTATATGATTATTGCCAGTGTTGAAAAAAGTGTCATCTTGCTTATTGAGTCTATAATTTTTTATTAATCCCTTATTTTTTTTCTAAATATATACTTATAGCCTCAATAAGAGTGATATGTGTATACCTTCTTTATCAATATTTACATTTAATATTCTATTTTCTTGCCTTTATACTCTCATCTGAACATTCTTTGATAATAATGATGATGTATCCTTTTATCATGAGAGCAAGGGTGATAGGGTGACTAAAGCATCCTACCAGACATAAGCAGAGGACATCAATACCCTTACCATCAGTAAAGGATGTGTCTTAGCATACAGAAAGCAGGAGACTCAGAGCACCACCCTCACTGTTCAGGCCACCCCAAGGCAGCCTCACGACCAATGATACTGGTCAACCAAGGTGATGATCCCATCAGGCCTTTGAGAAGCAAAGTTGCCATCTCCAGGAGCATTTCGTACCTTCCAACTAATCTCAAGACTCTAGATTTATATTTATATTTATATAAATATATATTTATATAAATATATATTTATATTTATATTTATATTTATATTTATATTTATATTTATCTTCCTGGCTACTAGGGCTAAGTAAGTGACTAATACAACCTCCAGAAGGATTTAAAGACAGCATCTTTACCAACACTGAGATGAAATAATAGGCTTTTTTTATTTTTCTCAGTTAGGAGGGAATTATTGTAATTTATTCATCTCAATTGACATTTATCAGGTTCTCATTCAACAAGCATCTATGAGATTCCTATAAGGTGCCAGCAACTTTAAGATTTGTCTTAAAGAAAACCAATTCCTGCTTTTGAAAGATGCAGCGTCTGGACTGGAATTAGATATAGGAATAAATAGTAGAAGTGATATGTGCTAAGTTTTGCAACAGAAATTAATATCAAGAAGCATGCAGGATCTGGGATTTTATATTCCTCTCAAACTAACAAATGAGCTTGTTATTGTTTCATGGTTTCCAGATAAAGACATGGGACTTGCTTTTATTATTCACGGTAAAAGTAGTAGTGGTAGTATTCATACACCCATTTGCATTAGTTTCCCATGTCCTCTGTGTCTTACAGGGGTGACACAGTTTCCAGGGGGCCCGTCATGGCTGTCAGCACATTCAGTGTGTTGGGTTACAGGAAAGGAACATTGAACTCGAGGAATTCACTGCTTTTATAGCTAGAGGAAGCAAGCCTACTCTTGTGCTGTGGGAAGACATTACCTCATCACTTAAGGTTGATTGTTGCAAATGCAAATTCCCCAAAATGCAAAAATGCATTCTTGGCATACCCAGCAAGATCACACAGAGACACTCAGGGTCCATGACAGATTGATGCTACCAACAACAAGCATAACTGCCAGTGGATTTTAAGACCTAAATCATCTCATGGAGTTCCCATTGCAGCTCATTGGATTAAGAGCCCAATTAGTATACATGATGATGCAGGTCCCTGATCTCATTGAGTGGGTTAAGGATCCTGTGTTGCCACAAGCCATGACATAGGTCACAGACACAGCTCAGATCTGGCATGGCTGTGGCTGTGGCATAGACCTGCAGCTGCAGTTTGGATTCCACCCCTAGCCTGGGAACTTCCAGAGGCCACAGGTATGGCTGTAAAAAGAAAAAAGAAAAAGAAAAAGAAAAAAACCATCTAAATCATCTCAAGAAAATGATTTAATCTCTTTATAATCAAGGACATGGGCATTTTCTGTTGATTTGTTTGTTTAACCACTGTGGCTATCTTGAGGTTCCATAAAGAATGGTTAACCTTTGAACAGGTTTATTTTAGGGAACTATAAAGATAATTTATAGGGAAAATAAAATTAAACACAGCTATGGCTGAGGGGGTCTAGTTAAAGAGGGAATGCACTTTTTATTTTATTTATTTATTTTTCCTTTTATTTTTTTTTCTTTTCCTTTTTTTTTTTGACCATGCCCGCAACATGTGGAAGATCCCATGATCCCTGTGCTATAGCAGTAACAACCCCAGATCCTTATCCCACTGAGCCACAGGGAACTCCCTTATTTTATTTTATTTTTTATTTATTTTTGACATTAGGAGATTAATTCAGCTTTCACAGCTGAAAATGCCTGGTGAAATACACAGTTAGAGAGACCCAAGCTCTGCCCTTCAGAGCTTTAAGCAATTTTCTTTGTTCCAAAAATTATTAACTCTTCTATCGACACTATGCATACAATGCAATGCTTTGGGTTCAACTGACCCTACCTCAAAGCATTGTCCAGGCGCTTAACGTGAATTTATTTATTTATTTATTTTGACTTACTGTGAATTTAGAGAATAATTTGTTTCTCTCAAGCTAAGGTGGTTGGGGTACATGCAGAGAATTGGGCAAATTCAGGGAATTCAAAAAACTGAGATACACAGAGCAGAACATTAGCTAGCAACTTCATCCTATATTTCCCGCTAAGCATCTGACCACAGCCACATAGAGTGTGAGACCTCAAGGAATGCACTTTTTAAAGGCAGTAGTCATTTGGAAAGGTCGTAGTTTGTGGAATGAGATACACTTGGTTTATGAAAGCACACCATCTCCTTACCTTCTGAGTTCTATGACTTTTCACAGAAGACATGACCCCTGGGCTTCCCAATAGGTACCTTGCAAGCTATCATCAGCACTAAAACCAAAGACTGGATCACTTTGCTGGAGAGCGGGAATTGGCACAACATTGTAAATCAACTATACTTTAACCAAAAGTAATATTAATAATGAAATCGGTGAAAAAACAACAACAAAAACAAAAACCCACAAAAAACAAAGCTTATAATACACTCTGCATCTAATAGGTATTCAGTAGATGGCAGGTCCTATTATTGCTATGTTCAAACATATAAATGATGGAGTTTGTTAATGTCTACCTTGTTCTCTTCCTGTCATTTTGAATTATGCAATTCATTTATCCCTTCATTACAAAGCTGTGAGTTCCCCAAAGGCACCAAATTTTAGTCATCATCATGATCTAACTATTCTCTGACTCTCTTTTTTTCTCTTTTCTCCTGAATGACAATTTTTCAAAGCCAACATTCATCTTTTATAAAAACCTCTGCATAAATCAAGCAAACAGAAAGATCTGGTGTGGTGCATACATGTGTAATTTATCACTACATGGTTCATTTTAATGATAAAAGTAACACACACTTAATTATTTTTTAAAGTTCCAATAATAATAATTGGAATTGAAGTAAAAGTGAAAATATCCACCACCATCCCTAATCCCATTTCCTCAAGGAACATCATTAATGAAAGTTTGTCATGTTCCTTCCTAGGCCTTTTTCTTTGCATAGAAAATGTATTATTGATTATTTTCATCCAAAGATTTTATAAGTTATGCTCAGGAGGGAGCACTGTGTTATTATTTTTAATTGCTAGCTTGTGTGAGTTGGGTTTTTTATTCAAAGCAGCTTTTAGTGTACTTGTTGCATGTGCAAGTTAATCCTTAAGAAATGCCAGGAAAGTCCCTTATTGTCTAATGTTTTAAAAAACCCCAAATACATAGTCTTCCTTTTTCTAGAGTTTCTTTTGTATTCATGTAAATACATTTCCCAGAATACAACTCTGTCTTCACTGTTTTTTGTTTCTTTGTTTTTTTTTTCCCCATCAGTTTTGGTCCTTTCTGTGAAATTAACAGGAAGATTTTTGTCTTGTTTTTATTGATTTACCAATTATGAGCTTTAAACTCTCCAAATACCCCCATGAAGCAACAGAGAAAACTTATATTTTTAGAGTGCTTTACAAGTTACAACGCTCTTTCTCAATTATCTGGCATGATCCTCACGATGACTCTCTGAAGAATGACAAGTCTTATTAACTGACTCAGGAGCACTTAAAGAAGGTGAAGAAGTGACTTACCTGAAGTCACACAGCTGGTAATAACCACTAACTCAGTTTTCCTCTGACCTCATATAGAGAACTCTCCAGGTGCTTCATAGCAATTGTCTAGGATGAGTTAAGCCTTTCCAGAACATGGTGCTGGAAATAGACTCAATTTATAGAAGACATACATGATACCTTAAGTATTTTCTTTTAATTAAAAAAATAAACCAAGACTGGAGTTCCCATCGTGGCACAGTGGTTAACAAATCTGACTAGGAACCATGAGGTTTCGGGTTCCATCCCTGGCCTCACGCAGTGGGTTAAGGATCCGGCGTTGCCGTAAGCAGTGGTGTAGGTCGCAGATGCGACTTGGATCCTGCATTGCTGTGGCTCTTGTGCAGGCTGGCAGCAACAGCTCTGATTAGACCCCTAGCCTGGGAACCTCCATATGCCGCCGGAGTGGCCCTAGAAAAGGCAAAAAGGAAAAAAAAATAAAAATGAAAAAAAAAAACAAGACTAACTATTGACACCTGTAGCTAATTTTTAGTTAATTTTAAGATGGATGTATTATTATTAGCATAAATAGATATGGGGCATTGATTATTTGTATTCATTGAGAATCTATACCTCACTTCTCTTTTACCAAGAAAATCCTTGTGGTGCTGAAAGAGTTTAGAGCTAACTGAACAAGAGAGGCAGGCAATTCTATTCACTTAAATTTAAAAAAAGAAAAAAGGCAGTTCCCATTGTGGCTCAGCAGGTTACAAACCCGACTAATATCCATGAGGAAGTGGGTTCGATCCCTGGCCTCGCTCAGTGGGCTAAGGATCCCGAATTGCTATGGCTGTGGCATAGGCCATCCGCTGCAGCTCCAAGTAGACCCCTAGCCTGGGAACTTCCATATGCTGCAGGTGAGACCCTAAAAAGAAAAAAAAATTTTTTTTTGTTCATTCCCGGCAAAAGAAAGAGCATAAGAATATGTGAGAACTGTGACTTCAGAAAGATGATTTTAAAAAATGGGTTTAATTTTTTTAGAGCTGTCTTTGATTTACAGAAATTTCAGTGGAAAATACAGAGAGTTCCCAAATACTCCATCAGCCTCTCCCCTACCCCTGCTGGAGAGTACCCCCCCCCCTTTTTTTTTTTGCCATTTCTTTGGCTGCTCCCGCGGCATATGGGAGGTTCCCAGGCTAGGGGTCCAATCGGAGCTGTAGCCCCTGGCCTACACCAGAGCCACAGCAACGTGGGATCCAAGCCGTGTCTGCAACCTACACCACAGCTCATGACAATGCTGGATCCTTAACCCACTGAGCAAGGGCAGGGATCGAACCTACAACCTCATGGTTCCTAGTTGGATTCGTTAACCACTGTGCCACAACGGGAACTCCCGAGTTTCCCCTATTATTAACAGCTTGCATTATTAGCATGGTACATTTACTACAATTAATGAACCACTAATACACTATTATCAAATAAAGTCCATAGTTTGCATTAGAGTTGACTCTTTGTGTTGCACAGTTCTATGAGCATTAACAAATGACAAATGTAGTTGTATTCATTATTACAGTATCATACAGAATAGTTTCACTGCCCTGAAAATCTCCTACCCTCTACCTACTCATCCCTCAGTCCCTCTCAGCAAATCTCCAGCAACCACTGAGCTTTTTACTGTATGCATAGTTCTACTCTACAGTATGTAACCTTTTCAGGTTGATTACTGTCACATAGCAATATGTTTTCAAGTTTCCTCTGTGTCTTTGTGCAGCTTGACATCTCATTTCTTTTTATAACTGAATAATATAACATCATAGCTGTATCAGTTTGTTTATCCATTCACCCATTCAAGGACATCTTGGTGCTTCCAAGTTGTTTTCGTCGTGTTTTTTTTTGTTTGTTTGTTTGTTTTTTGTCTTTTGGCTTCCAAGTTTTGATAATTATGAATAAGTTTGCTACAAACATTTGTGGGCTGATTTTTATGTGGACATAAGCTTTTTAAAAATTGTTTACATTTTTATTAAAGTATAGTTGATTTACAATTTCTGCCGCAAAGTCAGTCATATATATACATATATATACACATATATATGTACAGTGGTACAGTTCTCTGTGCTATACAGTAGGAATTCATTGCTTATCCATTCTAAATGTAATAGTTTGCATCTACTAACCCCAAACTCCCATCCATCCCACTCCTACCCCTCTCCTCCTTGGCAACCACAAGTCTGTTCTCTATGTCTGTGAGTCTGTGCTTCTGTTTTGTAGAATAGGTTCATTTGTGTCATATTTTATTTTATTTTATTAATTTTATTTATTTATTTATTTTGCTTTTTAGTGCTGCACTTGTGGCATATGGAAATTCTCAGGCTAGGTGTCCAGTCGGAGCTGCAGCCGCCAGCCTACACCACAGCCACAGCAACGCGGGATCCCTGACCCACTAAGCGAGGCCTGGGATCGAACCCACATCCTCATGGATTCTAGTTGAATTTGTTTCTGCTGTGCCATGATGGGAACTCCCCATTTGTGCGGTATTTTATATTTCACGTATAAATAATATCATATGATGTTTGTCTTTCTCTTTCTGACTTACTTTACTCAGTCTGAGATTCTCTAGTTGCATCCATATTGCTGCAAATGGCATTATTTTTTCTTTTTTATGACTGAGTAGTAGTCCACTGTGTATATGTACTACAATTTCTCAATCCATTCCTCTGTTGATGGACATTTAGGTTGTTTCCATTTCTTGGCTATTGTGAATAGTGCTGCAATGAACATAGGGGTGCAAGTATCTTTATTTATTTATTTATTTATATTTGTCTTTAGGGCTGCACCCAAGGCATATGGAGATTCCTAGGCTAGGGGTCAGATCAGAGCTGTAGCAGCTGGCCTACGCCACAGCCACAGCAACCCCGGATCTGAGCCACGTCTGTGACCTACACCACAACTCATGGCAATGTCAGATCCCTAACCCACTGAGTGAGGCCAGAAATTGAACGCACATCCTCATGGATACTAGTCAGGTTCATTAACCATTGAGCCATGATGGAAACTCCCACAAGTATCTTTTTGAATTATAGTTTTGTCTATATATATATATATATGTATGTATATATATATATATATATATATGTATATATATATATATATATATATATATATCCAGATGTGTGTGTATGTGTATATATCTATATATATATAGAGAGAGTAGAATTGTTGGATCATTAGATCATATGGTAATTCTATATTTAGTTTACTGACAAACATCCATAATGTTTTTCAATATTGGTTGTACTGGACATAATCTTTTAATTTATTTGGATAAATATGTAAGAGCATAACTGCTGAATTATATGATAAGAGTATTTCTAGCTGTGTAAGAAACTGCCAAACTGCCTTTCAAAACGGTTGTGCCATTTGAGAGTTCCTGTTGCACTGTATCCTCATCAGCATTTGGTATGGTCAGTGTTTTGAATTTTAACCTAGCGTGTACCTCATTGCCATTTTAATTATCATGAAAGATAATTGCTTTTTAAATCTGTTAGATTGACCATTCTACATTTAAGTCAGCCTTAAGACAACTAGATTAGTTCTTCTTCAATTTTAGCCATTTTCCCCCACCGTATATATATCCTTATAATTCTAGTGAGGAAATGTTAGAAAGAACCCATTAAGAAAAATTGTGTGCTCAGAACAAAGAGAAGGAAATAATAAGAGGCTGAAGCTAAGAGCATGTTATCATGGCCAATGTGTTTGACCCTGGCAAGGGGCAAGGATAAAAATGATTTAGTAGCAGTATTTAGAATAATGGAGAGAGAGCTAGCTGGCAGCCAGGATTCTGCAGTCAATCGCAGATTGCCAATAAAAGTGTGAATGAAAACATTTTACTCAGTAATTGGAGACAACTGCTTCATATCCTGTAGATTCCATGAAAGAAGAAATATCAACATTTGAGTGCAGTTTGGTTGTAGGCAGTTTAAAAAATGAGAAGTTGAATATTTCTCAAACTGAGGTTAGGAGAAGAGCTGGTTTAGCAGAGGAAGGGGCTGCCCTGCCCATGTCCCCTCAGGCTTTATCATTTTAGTTCCATCGAGTGGACTTACAGATGCCAACATCTGTGTCTTTTTGCTTTAGGGATAATAACGAGAACTGGTGCAAAAATACTTCAGTTCCCAAAGACCTTGGGTAGATAACTCCAAGTAACATTTTCTAACTTATTCCCAGGGTTTCCAACACATCATAGCCAATGGCTTGATAACACACCCTTTACTGGATGCCTTCTCTTCCTCATCTCACTTATCCATTCCCATAACTGTGGGAGGGGTTTTGGATCAACTCCCAATTATGTAATTCTTCTTACACTGGACTCCTTCCTTTAGGTTAGCTTCTAGAGGATACCAAGCTCAGACAGTTGTTGGTTACACGTTTCTTCAGAATCCGACATCCCATTTGGTTACTATTACCTTCCTCTTTCAAGGCTCTCCCAAAATTTCTCCATTTATTTTCCCTGGGACCCTTTATTCTCATCCTGCAGGTGCCAGGTCACTGTAGCCAGAGAACATGTCTGATAAATCCTTCACAATGCAGAGGAAATGAATTAAGTGTAGTATTAACTTTCCCTTACATCTTTGCATTTTAAAGGGGAAGGAACTCAGAGAAGTGAAAGTCTAGCTGTGAAGTCCCAGATTTCGTGCCACTTGAATGGAGGAGATTATTTTGAGAAAGCCTTATCATCAATTCCTTTACTTAGATTCTGGTATTCCTTAGGCCATCTAAAAGAAAAAGAGCAGATGAACTAGTCCCTCTTCAGTGACGAGTTAAATTTAAAAATTGGTTGCAAGGCAGTAGAAGAATTTGAAGGAAAGCCAAGGAACTTAACATAAAGTAGCAAAAAGAATAAAATAGCATATTGGTTGATTCTAAGATAACCTTTTCTGCATTTTAACATCTCTGATATCAGAATGAGTCTTATAATCAATAGCATCTCTTAATTGCTGTTGTCAGGTATCAATTACAATGTCATTGTCATTTCCTATAATGTGAAGTTGGATCATAGTTATTTGTGTTGTTGTCACTTAAGTTGAATTATGTGCATTGTTGGCACAACACATTGAATGTAATTGATACTTAAGTGTTGTCAGTAGAATACTATGATTTAGGATTGAAATAAATAGTTTTCGTGTGTACAGAATGGGGCAGGAACAAATCAGCAACGTATGAATTTGATATTTGTTAAGCAAGTTATTTGTCACTAGATGGATGATCCTAAATTCCATATTTTCTTAGAAAGCAACAATAAAGGGCTTTATAGGATATAAGAAAGGAAGGAATATGCCCACAGTAGAAGTTCTGTTATATTTTATTACTGAGATTCATGCAAAAGAATTGTCTATCCTACACAAAGCAATACTGGCAAGAGAAATGGTCAAATTCCTCACAATAGATGAATGAAATCTCTGCATAATGGGAGATTGGAGTAAATTAATCATGCCCTGCACAGGATTATCATTAAGGGGTGCAATATCCATTTATTAGAAACTTCCTGCTGATTTTTTAACAGAATGCACTTAATTTCCAACATGATTCCACCAAGGAAAAATTAAAATTTGTGTTTGATCAAATGGGTAATGCTGGGCAGGAAAGTTGGTTTTCTTTGACACAACTTAAAATTGCACTGTC
The DNA here is from genome assembly GCF_054392235.1 of Sus scrofa. NCBI lineage: Eukaryota > Metazoa > Chordata > Mammalia > Artiodactyla > Suidae > Sus > Sus scrofa. Next base: position 110,062,826 of record NC_139397.1, on the reverse strand, counting down.
AATGCAAAAGGATTTTTTTAATTAAAGTATAGTTGATTTACAATGTTGTGCCAATTTCTGCTCTACAGTGAAGCGACCCAGTCATTCGTATGTGTGTGTGTGTGTGTGTATATATATAATCTTTTTCTCATATTATCTTCCATCATGTTCTTGCCCAAGAGACTGGATATAGTTGCCTGTGCTACACAGTAGGACTTCATTGCTTATCCATTCTAAATGTAATAATTTGCATCTACTAAAAAATATTTAAAATTAAAAAAAATTTGGGGCCACACCTGAGGTAGGCAGAAGTTCCAAGGCTAGGGATTGTATCAGTGCTACAGTATAGACCCCAGCTGCTGCAGTGACAATACTGAATCCTTAATCTGCTAAGCCATAGGGAGCCCCACAAAGGGATCTTTAAAAAGAAATCAAGAGTATGAGTTTGGATTATGAAAAGCAGTATATCACTGTAATCTTATACCTAAGTGCCAATTGCTAAAGTTACCAACGCATTTCATTTAAACTATAAACGGTGTTTAGCGATCAGAACTTCTTGGAGTTCCCCTCGTGGCGCAGTGGTTAACAAATCCGATTAGGAACCGATGAGGTTGAGGATTTGATCCCTGGCCTCGCTCAGTGGGTTAAGGATCTGGCATTGCCATGAGTTGTGGTGTAGGTCGAAGATGTGACTCAGATCCCACTTTGCTGTGGTTCTGGTGTAGGCTGGTGACAACAGCTCCGATTAGACCCCTAACCTGGGAACCTCCATATGCCCTGGGTGTGGCCCTGGAAAAGACAAAAAGACAAAAAAATAAAATATAACCAGAACTTCTTCAAAGATGTTATTAGGAGTGAACCAAAATAGTACAGATGATGGTTGAGCTGACAGAGGACTAGTTGAATGTCTTCTTGAGCAGACATCTGGGAACCTGCTGTATTTTCTAGTTCTCAGTGATTTTATGGACAAATACTTGAATAGTTATGTAACATTTTCATCTGTGAGTGTGGTGAGGAGTGGTAACAAACCACAAGTATCCATGAGGATGCAGATTCGATCCCTGGCCTCACTCAGGTGGGTTAAGGATCTGGTATTGCAGTGAGCTGTGGTATAGGTTGCAGACTCAACTCAGATCTTGCATTGCTGTGGCTGTGGCATAGGCCAGCAGCTGTAGCTCCAATTCAACCCCTAGCCTGGGAACTTCCATATGCTGTGGGTGTGGCCCTAAATAAATAAATATTAAATAAAAATAAAAAAAGTATGGCGATGTGGTTGTTAATCATGATGGCACGACTAGGCCACTGCAACCCCTCAAAACTTTAGTCATCAAACCATTTCAGGACCATTTGCAGAAGAAATGTGAGTGAACCTTGGTACTTGTCTGAAAACTTTCTATTGAGAACTTCTGGTAAAAGAAAAAAAGTGATAACATCAAAACTTACAGAATAGAGGTAATAGTGGTGCACATTTTAAAGAAATGCTACATCACTGACTTTCTTGATGGCCCAGGGGACATTATTTTATGGAAAAAAAAAAAACATGGATTACAATGAGTCTAAGTTGAAAAGAGATATAGAAAAGTTGAACTGTAAATATGTGAACAAGTTTTAGGCATACATTAACCAATTTATTTCCTTTATATTTATCCTTTTATAAGTGAAGTGTCAATATGTGACTTTAGATATCTATATATATGTTGAAATTAATCAAAAGAGTTCTTTCAGGAAGGACAAAATAAAAATTCTAAGTGATAATAAGCATTGTGTCATAGTTTATATTTTTGTTTCAAGGCAAAAAGCATTATTAAAGATAAAGGTCAGTTCATAGTAATACAAGATTTGACTGACTAGTAATATATAACAACTCTGAATATGTATAACAGAACAACAAGAAGAAAAATTCACAAAGTAGATTTTAACATGCCTCTTCCAATAGTTGATAAAATTAGGCCAAAAAAATCAGCAAGGATGTAAAAATTTGAAGAAACAATTAACAAAGTTGGATTAATGAATCTTTATAACACATTTGTACCAACAACTGCACAATTCACATTCTTTCCTAACATGGGATATTTATAAAAGGTTCGCATGCCGGGCCACAAAGGAAGTCTCAATAAATTTTAAGTGATTGAAATCATTCAGAACATCTGATCAGAATTTTAAAATTTATTTGAAAAATCAGTACAAAAAATAAGGATAAAGAGAAAAATCTCTGTTTGAATATTAACCAATACATTTCTAAATAAGTCATAGGGAAAAGGTGAAACCCTGATGGAAATTAGATGAATGAAAAGGAAAAACATGTTGTTAATATTCGTACAAGATATGATTTGTGTTGCAGCAAATTTAAAGAATCTTCTGATAAATTTTAAATGATGAGATGTTACATTTTTAGAATTAGTAAGAGCTTAGCAAAGTTGCTGAATTCAGAGTCAATATATAAAAGTCAAATATTAGATGAATGGATTAAGAAGATACAGTACATACAATGTACTGTATATATACAATGGAATACTACTCAACCTTAAAAAAGAAAAAAATAATGCCATTTGCAGCAACATGAATGCAACTACAGATTGTCATACTAAGTGAAGTAAGTCAGGAAGACAAATACCATATGATATCACTTATATCTGAAATCTAGTATACGGTACAAATGAACCTTTCTACAGAAAAGAAACTCATGAACTTGGAGAACAGACTTGTGGTTGCCACACGGGGAGGGGGAGAGAGTCGGATGGACTGGGAGTCTGGGGTTCATAGATGCAAACTATTGCATTTGGAGTGGATAAGCAATGAGATCCTGCTGTATAGCACAGGGAATTTTATCTAGTCACTTATGATGGAACGTGATGGAGGATAATGTGAGAAAAAGAATGTATATATGTGTGTGTGTGTGTGTGTGTGTGTGTGTGTGTGTGTGTGTGTGTCTTTCTGGGTCACTTTGCTATACAGTGGAAAATTGACAAAACACTGTAAACCAACTATAATGGAAAAAATTAAAATCATTAAAAAATAAAAATAAAAAAATTTAAAAAGCAAAAGTCAAATATATTTCTACATATCAATGAAAACAATTAGGAAAGAAAGATAACATTTATTCCATTATCAAAAATACCAATTACCTAGAAATAAACATAATAAAAAATGTGTAAAATCCTGTGGAAAATTTTATAATGCTTAGTAGAGCGATAGACCTAAATGAATAGAACACAGTTGTAAAGATGCTAAGTGTCCCAAAGGTATCTAAAGTTTTAGTACCATTCAAATTCTCAATATGGTTACGTGTATATACGTGTGTAGCTGGACAAATGACTCTAAAATTTATATGGAAATGCAAAGAAAACCTAATCTACTTGAAATAAAATTATTATACAGCTCTAATAACAAGACAGCCTTTTGATAGAGCAGAGATAGACAGAACCATAAGATGGAATTGAGACAGACACGAACCCATCCACATATGAGCACTTGATTTAGGACAGTCGGCCCAGCAGAGCAGTGTTGAAAGAACAGAATGTTTAATAAATGTTATTGGAACTGAATATTCATGTAGAAAAAAGTGAAAGCCACCTCTTGTTATTTTAAGCTCCAAGTGAATTACAACTAAGGGCAAAATTCTAAAGACTTAAAATATACATATATAGGAAGACACCTCAATGAATGTAGGGAAAGATTCCTTAAGTCATTAAAAGCACTAACCATAAACAGAAGAATTAATAAATTTGACTTTACTAAAATTAAAACTTCTATTTATTGACACTAGGGGATAGTGAAAAGCCACAGAGTAGAAGATATTTGAAATATGTACACATTAGAGAGACAGACACATAATAAAAAAGAGCAGTTTCCCTTCTTTCCTTCCTCTTACCACCAAGCACCTAGGGATGGGTTTTTTAAAAATTTCTGTTGTTGTTGCTGCTTTTTTTTGGGGGGGTCCATGCTGCATATAAATGGTAACTACTGAAAGGTAAACATAAATATATCTTTTATATTAAAATTAAAAGTGCTAATTTGAGACTTACAGACATAGAAAACAAATTTATGGTTACCAAAGTGGAAGCGGGGGAGGGCAGAATAAACTAGGATTTTGAGATTAACAGATACACACTACTATATATAAAATGGATAAAAAAAAATAAGGACCTACTGTATAGCACAGGGAATTACAGTCAATATTTTATAATAACCTGTAATGGAAAAGAATCTTAAAAAGAATACACACACACACGTATATATATATATATATATTTGTATGTATGTATAACTGAATCACTTTGCTGTCCATCTGAAACTAACACATTGTAAATCAACTGTATTTCAATAAAAATTAAAAAACAATAAATTATCTGATCATAAAAAGGTACTAATTTGGTTTTGAATCTATAGTGATCAATTTTTCCATAAGATGTTTTTGTCTCATGTTTGAGTGAGGGACTAAGTTAGGAAAAATGCAAAAGGAAAGTGAAAAGGTGGTCTGGAGAAAAACAATGGTGATTCTTTGCTCTTAACGAAGGAGAAAAAATGAGTAGTTTAACTTCACAAGACAAGGGGGAAAGAGAATCTGAAAGCAAAGCCAAAAGAAGTTCAAGTAGGAAAGGAAAATGAAAAAATGTAGACAAAGGAGCTGAGAAATGTTGAAAGATAGTACCTGAACAATCAACAATGAGCTATAATAGTAAGGAACAACAAAGACAAATAGTGGTGATTCTTGGGATCTTAGAGGAACTCCTGATTTTGGATGGGAAGCACTTTCAAGTTTGCATAAATACAGCCTCAAAAGTAGCCCTGGGAGAAGCCCTTTATTTTTCTCAGTGGATTATTTTTAAAATAAATTTAAGGCACAATTAGAACACAGCTTTTCTTAGAGAGTTAAATGAACGGTATATGGCAAAAACCTCAATAGATAGGAAAATTTAACAACAGGAACAAATTCTAACTAGGGAGAATCCGAAATTGTCAGCATGTAGAAATCAGAAATTTGGTGCCCCTACTTAATAAATAGGATCATTTTAATTTCTTTAAGAGTTAGTGTCAATTCATTTTTGCTTTCGTTTCCTTTTAGAGTTTTCTGATTTGAAGGACGAAAATATTTTGAAAGCTATAGAATATGGAAAAGCAGGAATTCAGATACTTGGCGTTTACCCTAGTTTTACAAGTAGAAGTGTCAGTTAGAATGCATCATCTAATAAATATTGGCAGTGATCAGGCCATAAAAATGTTTACAACCAATAATCTCATTTCTTTCCTAGGAAGGCCTTTTCATTTACTAGTCTCTATAATCTATTTTTGATTAATTATTAATTTTCCACTTGTGGATTATTATTTTATCTTTTCTGCTATTGACCTTTTGGCTGTTTCATAGATAAGTAGCACCTCCTTCAGAGAGGAGGGCAGAGGGAAACTAAATAAATGCATTTGTTCCTGTTTATTGTGCTTCCTATTAATTCTGCCTTGGAAAGGGCTAGTAACAAAGGAATTTAACACTACCGACTCAAATGATGGTATTGTTCAAATTAGTCCTGTAAACCAAGAAAAGGCAGGTAAAGTAAAAGAGTGCCTGGGTCACTCAGTAGTGGACGCTATGGCAGCTATGGGTAGGTAGCATATGCTCCCCTGAAGGGATTGCAGTATTTCAATTTACACAACAAAACTAATGGCTGGATCTGGCCCACAGGCTACCAATTTACAATATCTGCACCATTAGCATTGGTGATAAAATGTATATGCATACATGTTGTAAAAGGGTTGTTGCTGAAACGTGTGTGCTAAGGTTTCACTCTGGCATACTGATGTAGTTACGAGCTATTTGACAGGAACAGCACCCAACAGGGACCAAAAACATGCTTTAAGCAAACCATGAAGTACAGAGTTAACAAGTGAAGAACTTTGAACAATCTGGTTCATAGAGATTTACGAAGAAGTAATTCTTGTAAAACTTACCCTAACCCTATAGTAAATTAATCCTCCTGAGTATATGTTCAGGTCCTTTCCTACAGAGATGCTCAGAACCATTTTTAAGTGTTAAAAATAATTTTTGGAGGTAAAGCAATGTGCCACATAGGAATCTACATTTGGAATATAAGTTTCTGCAGCTTTAGAATAGATTGTTGAAACAAATCCCAAGTAATTTCACTTACTGGAGTTGCCCTTGTGGCTCAGTGGGTTAAGTACCTGATGTCTCTGCAAGGATGCAGGTTTGATCCCTGGCCTTACTCAGTGGGTTAAGGATCTGGCGTTGCTGCAGGCTATGGTGTAGGTCACAGAGATATCTCAGATCCCATGTTGGCTGGCAGCTGCAATTCTGATTCAACCCCTAGCCCAGGAACTTCCATATGCTGAAAGTGCGGCCATAAAAAAAAAAAATTCACTTATTTACTAGGAGATTATTTTTAATTTGCAAATAGTGATTTTTATGATGTATATATTTAAACTTTTATGCTGTTTTTGGTCACTCTTTTTTTCAGGGAAAATTTCATGGAAATCCAATGCATGTGGCCGTGGTTATTTCAAATTGTTTAAGGGAAGAGAGGAGAATATTGGCTGCAGCCAACATGCCTATTCAGGTAATATTTTCTGAAGTTATAATCTTGTTATCACCTGGAACTCAATTTTTCTGAAATAAATTCTCATCTTCTTTCCAACCATCTTCTACCAATGTTAATGTTGCTATCATCCTTCCAGTCACTTAGAATCAAGGTCCTCAGATTATGTTTGAATAGTTCCTCTTCTCTGCCTCCTTACTGAGAAAACCTCCAAGTCTTCAGCATTTGTTTCTAGAATCCTCTCTATACATCCTTTTCTTTTTCCAGGGGTCATACTCTGGTCCATGGTCTTACAGGATCAGTTGAGGAATGTAGTAACCACCTCCTAGCTGAATTCCTAACTACCATTTGGGTCTGCGTCCCTCAGCAGAATGTTTATCCTTGGGAATTGATCTTGCTCAGAACCCTTCGGTAGTTCCCAATTTCCTATCCCACAAGTCCAAACTATAAAAGCAGGAATTTTGTCTTACAGAAACCCCATAAATACTTGCTTGTTGGAGTTCCCGTGTGGCTCAGTGGTTAACGAGACTGACTAGGAACCATGAAGTTGCGGGTTCAAACCCTGCTCTTGCTCAGTGGGTTAAGGATCTGGCATTGCCATGAGCTGTGGTGTAGATTGCAGATGTGGCTCAGATCCTAAGTTGCTGTGGCTCTGGCATAGGCCAGTGGCTACAGCTCCTATTAGACCCCTAGCCTGGGAACCTCCATATGCCGCCGGAGCGGCCCTAGAAAAGGCAAAAAGACAAAAAAAAACAAAAAAAAACTTGCTTGTCGACTGTTTCAGTGTGCCATATTTTAGATGTTTGATCCCACTATGATCCCACTATGCTGAATGAATTCAGAGCCTCCACTAAAGACAAGCAGAAGAATTAATGAGGTCAATAGGAATACTTTTTCATTTAATTCTTAGAAAAAGGAAAGAGCATGTAAATAATTTTTCAAATGTCACAATCCATAATTTAGTAAATCATATTACTATGTTTATTTTTGAGGGCCAAGAAAAGTATCTTTTTTCAGCTATTAAAAATTCTCAGATTAGCTACTGTCAGGTTATGGTTGTTTCTAGAAAAGTGTGAAGTTTTAACAACTTATTTCTTAGATGATGAAGAAGAATAGTATCCTCTTTGTTTAATTTAAAACATAAAGTTTCTAAAGTAAACATAGTTTGATTCAGTGCTTTGGGGGGTGAAAATTGAGATGCTATTACTAATACATGATATTCTCTATGTACTCTCAGCTGTCCTTTTTTGTAGCCCCCTTTTCTCATCATTGTGTGTGTGTTGTATGTTGCTTTCTTTAAATGTTAAGTATCAGCCAAATTAGAAACATTTGTTTATTGGAAAAGATGTTCATTAAAATCACTCCACAAATAATCTGCTAGTACCACAAACTACCACCAAAGAAGCATCAGTTTGCAGATTTCAAACCAGTAGACAAATATGTGGAGATATATACATATACACACATATACAAATAATGGAGACTAAAATGAGAGAGAGGGAATTTTATAAACGCTTTACCTATCTGAAGAATGTGATATAGTTGAAAGAACACTTGATTGATAGTCAAGGACTTGAGTTTCACTTGAGCTTCTGCTACTGATTTGCTATAGATTTTAGTCATCATCCTTTCTAACCATACCTCTCTGCCCAACTGTAAGGTGAAGGTTTTACTGACATTCTAACTCTCAGCTTTATATATCTATGCAAGTGTTATATGTAAGGAACATATCATTAGAGGGGCCAAAAAATGGGGTGCAGAGCAGCTGGGTTAGCCTTTCTATTTAACCAAGCTAATAGCTTTACATATTCTTTAGCAAACTCCCTTTGTTCCAATGTAAAAATAAATCTCATTCTGGCAGATCCAACATCCTTAATTCTGAATTTAAATCCAATTTAATGTAGTTTCACTCTACTAATTTTTAAATTACATGTATTCATTGTGTAGAATTTCAAAAGCAATATAGGTCTATTATAGAAAATTAGGGAAAAAAGTTTTGACCATAAAATTATCTGTAAGTTCACTATTCAAAGATAACATCTGCTAACATTTTGGTATATGTTTTCTTGTAATCACATGTACTTCAGTTTACATGTCTATACACATATCCAGGTACTTATAAATAAATATACATATATATACATACATAAGCAACAGAGATCATAAATATGTGGTGTCTTATAATTAGCCCTATTTTGTAACAACTTAACATGACTTATATGTCATTAAATATTTTTCAACAGCATGATTTTTAATGGCTGTAGAGTATTTCATATCATATTCATCCAAACCTCAATTCAAAGTATGTTATGTGTACTATATTCATCTTAAACCTGTTTTGTCAACATCATTGAAATTTTAAGACATTGTTTTTCCAGGGTCCTCTGGAGAAATCCTTACAAAGTTCTTCAGTTTCTGAAAGACAGAGGAATGTGGAGCACAAAGTGGCTGCCATTAAAAATAGTGTGCAGGTGAGTGATTTCTTGTAGATACTGGGCAAGACTAGCTACTATCCCCATACAACTAACTATGAACCTTTCTGTTATATGCCCAAAGTTAGTGCACACAGAGGTCATAGGTTAATCTGTCATAAGATAAATCTCTCACATACTGTATTTCTATTAGAAGATATTTCTTTGGGAGAAACTTTTAAACTTTAATTTACTGGAGCTTGGTGTTTCTGCACCGGACTCCATCGATGAGAAGCCGTGTGACCTCAGACAAGTAAGTTACTTGACATCTCTAAACCTCTGTTCCTTCATCTGCAAAAGCGAGGATAACCGCCATTAAAAGATTATTGTGAAGACCACATGAGATTATACTATATGAAAAGCCTTTAGCCCAGATCTTGTTGTGTCTGATCAGAAAAACACCACCAGGTTTGGAGAAGAGTAAAGAAAAAAACCTCCAAGACATAAATGAACAGGATTCACAGAGGGAGCATAGGTATTTTTTTTCTAAGAAATAGAAGAATAATTTAAAACTGAATTGTCATGAACTATAATGATTCAGGATGGAGATTTTAAAAGCAAAAAGATCATTCGTACATTAACACAGTTATATGGAGCAAAAATGGAAAAAAATACTGTATTCTCAGGTTAAAAAAAAAAAAGATATTAGTAGCACATTTGGAGTTGAGAAATGAGAAGCAAGATGCTGAAAGATTTCCAGTCAGAAAGAGAAAATGGAAGAACAAAAACAGTGCTTCTTCTAGCACTATTCAACATTCATGGAAATTAGCTCTTTAAAAGTGTAGATACTATATAGTTAGTCTAGGATAATACTGAAGATTGGAAGCCCTAAACTGGTCATTTTGTTTTTGTTTGTCTTTAATTACTTAATGAATTTTATTACATTTATAGGTGTATGGCAATCATCACAACCAAATTTTACAGCATTTCCATCCCAAACCCTCAGTGCACTCCCCTACCCCCCCCCCCAACCTGTCTCATTTGGAAACCATAAGTTTTTCAAAGTCTGCGAGTCAGTATCTGTTCTGCAAAGTAGTTCATTGTGTCCTTTTTTTAGATTCTGCATGTAAGTGATAGCATATGATGTTGGTGTCTTGCTGTCTGACTGACTTCATTTAGCCTGATAATTTCTAGTTTCATCCATGTTGCTACAAATGCCATTATTTCTTTCCTTTTAATGGCTGAGTAATATTCCACTGTGTGTTTGTACCACATCTTTATCCACTCCTCTGTCAATAGACCTTTAGGTTGTTTCCATGTCTTGGCTATTGCATATAGTACTGTAATAAACATTGGAGTACATGTGTCCTTTTGAGTCATATTTTTCTCTGGATAGATGTCCAGGAGTGGGATTGCTAGACCAAATGATAGTTCTATTTTGAGTTTTCTGAGGCATCTCCATATTGTTTTCTGCAGTGGTTGTACCAATTTACACTCCCACCAACAGTGTAATAGGGTTCCCTTTTCTCCACACCCCCTCCAGGACTTATTGTTTGTAGACTTTTTGATGATGGCCATTCTGGCTGGTGTAAGGTGGTACCTCAGAGTGGTTTTGATTTGCATTTCTTTAATAATGAATGATGTTGAACATCTTTTCATGTGTTTTTTGGCCATCTGTATGTGTTCTTTGGAGAATTGTCTGTTTAGATCTTCTGCCCATTTTTTGATGGGGTTGTTTGTTTTTTTGGGCTGTAGGAGGTGTTATAAATTTTGGAGATTAATCCCTTGTCAGCTGATTCGTTTGCAAATATTTTCTCGCATCCTGTGGATTGTCTTTTCATTTCACAATCCCTATCAAATTACCAAGGACATTTTTCACAGAACTCGAACAAAATATTTTAAAGTTTGTTTGGAAGTACAAAAGACCCAGAATAGCCAAAGACATACTGAGAAAGAAAAATGGAGCTGGAGGAATCAGGCTCCCTGATTTCAGACTATACTACAAAGCAACAGTCATGAAAACTATATGGTACTGGCACAAAGATAGCAATATAGATCAGTGGAACAGGATAGAAAGCCCAGAATTAAACCCCACACCTACAGTCAACTAATCTATGACAAAGGAGGCAAGAATATACAATGGAGAAAAGACAGCTTGTTCAATAAGTGGTGCTGGGGAAACTGGACAGCCACATGGAAAAGAATGAAATTAGAACACTCCCTAACACCATACACAAAAATACACTCCAAATGGATTAAAGACCTAGATATAAGGCCATATACTATAAAACTCTTAGAGGGAAACATAGGCCAAACACTCTCTGACATAAACGACAGCAATATCTTCTCAGATCTACCTCTTAGAGTAATAACAATAAAAACAAAAACAAACAAATGGGACTTAAACAGTGCATTTTGAAATACTGATGATGGATGATGTTTCATTGACATGCTTAATTGTAACAACAGAATATGTTTTCTTTTATAAAAAGATGACAGAACAAGATACCAAATATTTAGAAGATCTGCAAGATGAATTTGACTACAGGTATAAAACAATTCAGACAATGGGTAAGTTTTTGTTTTGTCTATAATTCCACAATGGGATGTAAAGGCAACATGATTGATTGGGGTTTCTTCTTTACTAACAGAATTGATAAATTTATCCTTTTTTTTTTTTTTTTTTTGAAGAGAGGGTTCAGGAGAATACTATTTATTTTGCTTACTCCTTTTATTTCCATAAAAATATATTTTTACCAACCAGTTAAAAGTAAGTTATAAAGCTCATAGAAAACCCTACCTACTTCAGAATGCATCTCTAAAAATTAAGAACATTCTCCTATAGAATCAAATATCATTACCACAACTAAGAAAATTACTAATAATTGCCTAATATGATCAGGACATTGCTAATATTATCCCTTGATGAGATTTTATTTTAATAATTAATTAATTGTCTTTTTGTCATTTCTTGGGCTGCTCCCGTGGCATATGGACATTCCCAGGTGAGGGGTCAAATTGGAGCTGTAGCCGCCGGCCTACGCCAGAGCCACAGCAACACTGGATCCTTAACCCACTGAGTAAGGCCAGGGATTGAACCCACAACCTCGTGGTTTCTAGTCAGATTCATTAACCACTGAGCCACGACGGGAACTCCCCTAGATGGGATTTTAAACATAATTTTTAAAAATTATTAAGTAGGAATGTGATTCACTCTAGGAAATTTGGAAAGTGAAAGAAAGCCTTACAAAAGTTAATCACACAAAATTCTGCTATCTAGATATAAACTGTCAAAATGTTAGTATATCTTCTTCCAGCCTTTTTCCTGCATGTTCAAATACATACATATCTATGTATAAAAAAAATTGAAATCATCTTCTATATAGCTTTTTATGTAGTATTTTAGGCTAAAGTTTTCTTGTATATATTTCCTCATATAAAAAATTTTCAAAAACATAATTTCGATAATTGCATAAATTTCAAAATGTAAAGACTGCTGTCTATTTGACTGTGGTTAAATATTAAAGTTGTTTACAATTATATTTTTTTAAGAAATGTAAGGGAAAAATGAGAATATTTACAATATCTAAGATTTGCAAATAATAATGGATTGGTCATTTAAAATGTGCTACAATTAGTGGGACATTCGAAGAAATTCTTCTTCTTTTTTGTTTGTTTTTTTTTTAGGGCCGAAAGTGAGGCATATGGATGTTCCCAGGCTAGGGGTCCAGTCAGAGCTACAGCTGCTGGCCTACGCCACAGCCATTGCAGCTCAGGGTCCGAGGCACATCTGTGACCTACACCACAGCTCACAGCAAAGCCAGAGCCTTGACCCACTGAGCAAGGCCAGGGATCGAACTCACATCCTTAGAGATATTAGTTGGATTCTTTTCCACTGCACCACAATAGGAAATCCAAGAAATTCTTACTAGGTCTATATTAGTTTGGAGGGTTGTACCAATGTTTATCTATTGGCTTTGAACATTGTACTATGCTTATGTAAGACAATAGAGGAAGCTTGGATGAAGAATGTGCAAGAACTCTGTGCTATTGCGCCTTTTTTTGTAATTCTAAAATTTTTTGAAATAATTTAAAAACATTGGAGGAGTTCCCATTGTGGCTCAATGGAAACAAATCCAACTAGGAACCATGAGGTTGTGGGTTTGATCCTTGGCCTGGCTCAGTGGGTTAAGGATCTGGCATTGCTGTGAGCTGTGGTGTATGTTGCAGATTCGGCTCAGGTCCTGTGTGGAAATTATCTAGGAATCCATTATAGAAACTTTCTCCTCTCTGCCTAAAACAGATAGGATGTGAAGAATGGTCTTCTCTCAAGATCTGTAAAATAAAGAGCCCTTCTCTGACAGGCATGGATGTAGTTCCTCCTGGCAAAATGAACAGTCAGGGATTTACTTCCAAGCTCATCCCTAATGGCCTCTTTTAGGTTTTTGCATCCTGGGATCTTAGGATGGCAGAGAGCTTTGTTTGAAGATGACTCTAAATCTGATCTTTTCCTTTGCAGATCAGGGTGATAAGAACAGCGCTCTAATGAATCAGGAAGTTTTGACTCTGCAAGAAATGCTGAACAGCCTGGACTTCAAAAGAAAGGCTAGTAAAGAATTTTAATTCAGTCTTTTGCCTGTTTTTTTTTTTTTTCCTTTTCCTATATCGAATCTTACTGACATTAAGCTCTTAGATTTTATCACTTCCATGTATGCTGAATGACTAAAAGTCAGTGTTTCTAGGAAGAGTACCATACTGTTTGCTCTGTTTCTCTGAGTACGAAGGAAGACTTCTTTACCTAGAGTCTACCTAATCTTGCCTATGTGGTACATGTACTGTAGCTATCGTTAATTTCAAGATGAACATTTTACAAGTTTTTATTTGCCACTATTTTACATATGACTGTTTTAGTTGCTGTACTGAGTATGACTGATACAGTTTCTACTGAACATGTATAATAAAATATTTCTTGATGACTACTAAAATTTTATTGAAAAAATAAGTGTTCCAGTTTCTATTCTGAAAAATGACATTATGCTAAGTAACTTTTGTAGATTTCAGGATAGTCCATTGAGGCCTGAACATACTCGATCTAACCTCCTCCCAAGGAGAGGAAGAACATTTTTCTGACTCAATAAAATGGTTTAAAAGAGGAGAAACAGGAGTTCCCGTTGTGGCGCAGTGGTTAATGAATCCGACTAGGAACCATGAGGTTGCAGGTTCCGTCCCTGCCCTTGCTCAGTGGGTTAAGGATCCGGCGTTGCCGTGAGCTGTGGTGTAGGTTGCAGACACAGCTCGGATCCCGAGTTGCTGTGGCTCTGGCGTAGGCCAGTGGCTCCAGCTCCGATTCGACCCCTAGCCTGGGAACCTCCATATGCCGCGGGAGCGGCCCAAGAAATACCTAAAAAGACAAAAAAAAAAAAAAATAATAATAATAAAGATAATAAAAGAGGAGAAACATCTTTATTTTAGTTTTTTACCTCTCCTTGAAAATAGATGCAATTAAAATTTAACTGGCCACCGATAAATCCATAGTTCATTTCTAAAAGTTTGGCTTCAATTTTTTGGTAGGAATTTGTATAAGCAGAAATAAATGCAAAATTTATTTTCACTCTAAGTTAATTATAAACTTAAATAGTTGCATGTCAGATTTTAAACATGCAGATATTTAACTCATGATAAACCTAATGCTTCTATGCATAAGGAACTGATGCTGTACATTTTATGCTTGGAGATAATTGAGTCCATTCCCCTGATTATATAGAACAGAAGACCGAGTTCCAGCTAAGTTAAATGGTTTGTCCAAATTCATATAACTTGGGGGCAAAGCCAGAGTAGGAATTTGTATCTTCTAATCCCTAAGCTTTTGAAAGTTATTCTCTCCCACTATGCCTTCCAAAACCCAGATAAAGTGATAATAAAAACTAACACAGGAAGTCTCTAATTTTAGTCAGTACCTTTAAAAATAAATGCATGAACATATTTATAAGAATATAAATTCAGTATGTAAATAGCTTTTTAAAAAGCTGATGCATGGCTTTTACTACTACAGGATTCAATATTGTTACAGAAGTTACAAATTCAACACATACCAAATGATATGTGAGTATTATGAGATACTATGAGAATGGTAACTGTGGTCATGCTTCTTTCCTCATGACATTAATTAATTTGACATTAATTGATTGTAATAATTTAAAATTATTTGAAAAGGCAAGTAGAAGGTAGTATTTGGTAAAATATTTGGTCAAAATTTTAACCAAGGCATTACCTCCTAGGTCAATTTATAGATTGAATTATGAGTGCCTTTGGTTATGTGTTGTAAAAATTTTCTCAATAGTCACCTTTGTTTTTAGGAAGCCCTCAGTAAGATGACACAAATAGTGAATGAGACGGACTTGTTAATGAACAGCATGCTGGTGGAGGAGCTGCAGGACTGGAAGAGGCGGCAGCAAATTGCTTGCATCGGAGGTCCACTCCACAATGGGCTGGACCAGCTTCAAAACTGGTAAAGCAAATTGACTTTAGTTTCCAGTGAAAACCACAGGAAGTTCAAAACTTCAGTGTCACTCAGCCAGAGAATGCAGGCTGAGATCCAAACATCAATTCATTCGGTTTATTGATGTCTTATTAGCAGCTGGGAACTCTACAGTTGAAAACATGTAATTATTTAAGTGTTCTGAATTTTCATTCCTTTGGAAAGAAAAATAAAGCATCTATAGAAATCTATAGAATACTTAAGAATTGCTTAATTTTCTTATACAATATATCAATCTTAAAAGACTCCGGAGTTCCCTGATGGCTCAGCAGGTTAAGGATCCAAAGCTGTCGCTGCTATGCCATGGGTTTGATCCCCGGTCTGGGAATTTCTACATGCTACGAGCACAGCCATAAAAAAAAACATTAAAAGGCTCAAATGAATTTTTCAAATCAGCAATAAATACTTCTTCTTAAAGGGCATAAGAAACACTAGCTTCAAAAGCTATATCTCATTTTTTAAACGTGTATCTTAAGATGTCAGAGTTAACCATTAGTTTTGTGTTTTCAACAAAGTAATTCGTTTTGCATTTAAGTGAAGGATCTCAAATGGACTCCCCTGCCTATGCACACACGCACGCACGCACATGCGCGCGCGCAATCGTATATAGATACTGCCCTTTGAATTAAAAGGAAAAAAATGTTGATAGGGTTTTCCCCTTCATCAGTGCAAAGTGAAACTGAGTGAAAGAACAATTAGAAAATATAATGGAAAAGAAGGAAAACGTCCAGTTGAAATCTAAATTTGCTTCTCAAGGATTCAATTCAATACAATGAAAATGTGTAGTAACTGGGCACATTTGCACTAAAAGCTCTGCTCTGCCGGACCTACTTCTCAAGAAAAATCATTGGGCTCTTTTTCAAATTTATGAATTTTCCTTGGTGGTGGGGGTACTTTGATTCTCTAACCTTCACTATACTCTGTCGTGAAAACAAGGTAAACAACAAAGGGAGCAATAGAGAGCATAGCCCATAATGGTGCCCATACCAAATTCAGCGGGGGGTTGGCAGTTCTTTCCACAGTGTTATGTGGGGAATAAACTTTAAGCAGAAAGTGCTGCTGTCAGGGCTCATGGACTTATCAATTCTAATGAGACTTCTGCCTCTTCTTGATTGGAGGCCCCTTCCTTGCTCCTTTCAATCTCCCTCTTCCTCACACTTCCAGCCCAAGCGCTACCTCCCTTTCTAAGCTGAGACCACACCGAGAGAGTAAAACTCCAAGCAGATGCTTATCTCCAGAAAGATCCATTGAAAAATTTTGGCTGATAATTAGGACTCATTACAAATATAAGTTGAGGGGGCCCCTATTGAGTTTTTTTTTCCTTAATATTCTTACAATAAACATTCTTCAGATCATGTATCTTTAAAGTTTTGAATTTGTTCTTTCTTTGCCCTTTAGTGAGTGCCATGTTTTAAAAATATATGTGGGAGTTCCCGTCGTGACTCAGTGGTTCGCGAATCTGACTAGGAACCAGGAGGTTGTGGGTTCAATCCCTGGCCTTGCTTATTGGGTTAAGGATCCAGCGTTGCTGTGAGCTGTGGTATAGGTTGCAGATGCAGCTCAGATCCTGCGTTGCTGTGGCTCTGGTGTAGGCCAGTGGCTACAGCTCCGATTCGACCCCTAGCCTGGGAACCTCCATATGCCACGGGAGCAGCCCAAGAAATGGCAAAAAGACAAAATTAAATAAATAAATAAATATAAAATAAAATAAATAAATAAAAATACACGTGTTTAGTAGACTTTTTTTTTTTTTTTTTTTTTTTTTTAGGGCTGAACATGCAGCATATGGAAGTTCCCAGGCTAGGGATTGAATCAGAGCTACAGCTGCCAGCCTACAACACAGCTACAGCAACGAAGGATCCAAGCTGTGTCTATGACCTATACCATAGCTGATGGCAACATCGGATCCTTAACCAACTGAGCAGCGCCAGGGATCAAACCTGTGTCCTCATGGATACTAGTTGGGTTCATTACTGCTAAGCCACACAGGAAATCCTAATAGCCTTTTTATAAAGGATAATTAAAAGGGATTTGGTTCTAGATAGTGACAAAATTTTCTAAAAAATTTCTTATCTGTAACTGAAGGTAAAAATTTTTAAATGTTGAAACAGCATCTGTACTTTTTGTGTGTGTGTGTCTTTTTAGGGCCGCACCCACGGCATAGGGAGGTTCCCAGGCTAGGGGTTAAATTGGAGCTGTAACTGCTGGCTTACGCCATAGCCACAGAAATGCTGGATCTGAGTCGAATCTGTGACCTACACCATAGCTCATGGCAACACCGGATCCTTAACCCACTGAGCGAGGCCAGGGATCAAACCCACATCCTCGTGGATGCTAGTCGGTTTCGTTAACCACTGAGCCATGATGGGAACTCCTACATTTTATTTATTTTATTGTCATGCATTTTAGAGAAAAACTGGATTAGGAAAATAAACATAAACTGTCACTAACCTTTAATGGAATCAAGTGACTAATTAATAATGATTTAATATTTGCTAACTATGATTAATAAGTAAAATGGTGGATTGTTAAGTGGAAAAACTATCTGCGATTGTCATTTGCTGTTCAATAGCTTTACACTGCTGGCAGAAAGTCTGTTCCAACTCAGAAGGCAGTTGGAGAAATTAGAGGAGCAGTCTACCAAAATGACATATGAAGGTGATCCCATCCCGTTGCAAAGAGCACATCTGCTAGAAAGAGTCACCTTCTTGATCTACAACCTTTTTAAGAAGTAAGTCAAATATTGTCCGTTTAAATGCCTCAGTCCTATGAAGCTGGAAGGACACCCTGGCTGGGGTTAAAGTGAAGGAGTGGTAGGGAGGTGTTACATGGTGAGCCTCAGGGTGATGTGAAAAAACCTCCAGAGTTGCAGAAACATTTCTACTCTTCACTATTTACTCCTCAACACTTTTCCCACCAGCTAACTCAGTTTTTCATGAGCCAAGCACATCGCCCACCAAAAGTTCTTTTTTTCATATTTTAAAGAAGAAAATTTCAAGGGTTTTGTCTCAGGAACATATCTTAAGAAATGAAGGGTGGAAAACATGCTTATGTTTATAATCTCATCTAAAGAAAAAAATATGCTAGTATTTACCAGAAATCCTAATACCTAGCTCAAAAACGGCATGCTATTAACTTTCTACTGGATGTTTAGTGTGATAAAAACAGATTGGGGCTTTTATTCTTGACTCAAGTATAACAATTAAGAATTTACTGTTGATACTTAGGGACAATCTTTAGGTATTTCCCATCTCCCAGTAATTATTTATGAGAAGTCTTAGAAAGATTTGAGCTTAATGGGGTTTGAATGTCTTCTAAATGTAGAAAAATTTGGATTTTATAAGAGGACAGCATCCTGTTCCTCTGTGGTTTTCAGCCTGTCAATATGTTCAGTGTTTTCAAATGACACACTTTATTTCCTTTGAACCTAGCTCATTTGTGGTTGAACGACAGCCATGTATGCCAACCCACCCTCAGAGGCCGATGGTACTTAAAACTCTCATTCAGTTTACTGTAAAGCTAAGGTAGGCAGAATATATTCTATCATTTCATATTTATGCTGCCACAACCACTGTGTAATTAAGGCTAATTTGTCTTATTGTGCCTTTCATTCAACTGTTTTTTTAATTAGAGTATAGTTGATTTATGGTGTTGTGCCCATTTCTGCTGTACAGCATAGTGACCCAGTCATATATATATAAAATATATGTAAAAAATGTGTATATATAGATACACATGTAAGATAATGTGAATATACATACATATATTTTTTCCTCATACTATCTTCCATCATGTTCTATCCCAAGACATTGGATATTGTTCCCTGTGCTGTACAGTAGGACCTCATTGCTTACCCATTCTAAATGTAATAGTTTGCACCTACCAACTCCAAACTCCCAGTCCATTCCACCCCCATCCCCGGCAACCGCAAGTCTCTATGTTTCTGAGTCTCTTCTGTAGATAGATTCATTTGTGTGATATTTTAGATTCCTCATGTTCATGATACCATATGGTATTTGTCTTTCTCTGACTTAACTTCACTTAGTATGGTAATCTCTAGTTGCATCCATGTTGCTGCAAATGGCATTATATTTTTCTCCTTTGTAGCTGAGTAGCATTCCATTGTGTGTATATACCATATCTTCTTAATCCATTCATCTGTTAATGGACCTTTAGATTGTTTCCATGTCTTGGCTGTTGTGAATAGTGCTGCAATGAGCAAAGGGGTGCATGTATCTTTTTGAATTATAGTTTTGCCCAGATATATGCCAAGGAGTGGAATTGATAGATCATATGGTAGTTCTATATTTAGTTTTCTGAGGAAACTCCATACTGTTTTCCATTGTGGTTATACCATTTGACATTCTTACCAACAGTGAAGGAGGGTTCCCTTTTCTCCACACCCTTTCCAGCACTGGTTATTTGTAGACTTGTTAATGATGGCCATTCTGACTGGTGTAAGGTGGTACCTCATTGTAGTTTTGATTTGCATTTCTCTAATAATTAGTGATGTTGAGCATTTTCTTCATGGGTCTTTATTCTTTGGAGAAGTGTCTATTTAGATCTTCTGCCCATTTTTCCATTGGGTTGTTAGTGTTTTTTTGCTGTTGAGTTGTATGAGTTGTTTGCATATTTGGGGGATTAGGCCTTTGTTGGTTGCATCTTTTTCAAAGATTTTCTTTTTTGCTTTTTAGGGCTGCACCTGCAGCATATGGAGGTTCCCAGGCTAGGGGGCAAATGGGAGCTACAGCTGCTGACCTACACCACAACTACAGCAACATGGGATCCATGCCATATCTGCAACCTACACCACAGCTCATGGCAATGCCAGATCCTTAATCCACTGAGCGAGGCCAGGGATTGAACCTGTATCCTCGTGGATGCTAGTCAGATTTGTTAACTGATGAGCTACGACAGGAACTCCATGTAGGTTGTCTTTTTGTTTTCTTTAAAGCTTTCCTTTGCTGTGCAAAAGTTTTTGAGTTTAGTTGAGTCCCATTGTTTTATTTTTATTTTTATTTTCATTATTCTAGGGAGGTGCATCAAACAAGAAGTTGCTATGATTTATGTCAAAGAGTGTTCTGCCTATGTTTTCTTCTAGGAGTTTTATAGTATCTGGACTTACATTTAGGTCTTTAATATATTTCGAGTTTATTTTTGTGTATCATGTTAGAGAATTGTTCAATTGTTCTTTATTGAGCACCTCCTGCTTGCCCAGCACTCAGCTATGGTAAATAGCCACAGAAATGTTAAAGAGAGCCCTGCCTGTAAAGACTATGACCATGAAAATGAAGAATGAGAGTTATTAGCATGAAAGTATAAAATCAACAGAACATCAGACAACATGAGGTTAATTATTCAAAAGGTTGACTTGAGAGAAGAGTGGGAAGCATGGAGAATGCTTTGTGATCACTGTGAGGAAGGACCTTGAAGGAACAGCAGGAAGGAGAACAGGAGTATGGGAGGGTGAGATGACAGAAATAACTTCCTGAGACTGTTTTATAAGCATGAGGAGCAGGGAGAGAGAGAATTGAGTTGATAGATTGGGGACAGATTATGGAAGGGTTTGAATACTCTATCCAGGAAATATAGTGGCACATTCTTCACCTGTGATCACCCAGCAACTAGCTTATTGGACTTTCCGTGAAAACTCTCAACATCATGATTTTCAGCATATCCTTACTTAGTGCCTGATTTAAAGAAAAAATATTTATATTGTTGTTGCTTTAACTGTGTATCTGATCCTTTCCATTAACATGAACAAATCAAAACATATTGCTTTCCCTAATGACACTTAATGAGTTGGACTTTAAACTTTCAAAGATTTTCATCATGCCTCAATCTTCCAAGTTCCAAAGCTTTAAATGCCTAATTACTAGGTTACTAGCTGAAATTCCAGACTAGTACAAGAGGTGGTGATACCGCGATAGAAGGTGATTTAGGATCCCATGATAGCCTCCCTGATCATAGATCACTATTGGAACTCCATTTTAATTTAATGTTAGTTTAGTTTCATTTTATTGAGATGTAAGTTTAAGTATAATGACTTGACATGCATAAATTGCAAAATGATTACCACAAGTTTAGTTAACAGCCATCACCTAGGAAGTTCATTTTTAAAAGGAAGGCATTCAACTTTCGTTTGCATTTCGGAAAGCCTACTTGAAATTCTTAATCATTTCCTTTGTATAAATTTGCACCAAGACTTTATGAAACAAAAACAAAAGGCAGAGGCCAGGTTCCCTTTTAAAATATTATGATGTTCAGAAGGTGTTCCTCCCTCATCCCCACATCTCTGTATAACCCAGAAAATTGTAACACTAAAGGGAATAAGAGAGGAGGATGGTATATATCCCACTTTTCCTTGAGACACCCCCATAGATGATTTATTCAGTCTAAGATGCTCTCTGGGACTAAAAGGAAGATGAATGGGGATGCTCAGTGGAGAGTTCTGAGTGGAGGAGGTCCCTGAAGGGGCATCACCTGGCATGTTGTTAGAACTGATTGCTGGGGGCATAGACCATTAGTCCCTGGCTTGGGTGTTCTGCCCTCCTCTTCCACCTAACTGTTCAGTCCCCTTCCTTATCAATACCCCATTCCCCACTGTCTTGATAGATGATCCTTTACTTAGCATTCAAGATTTTCCCTAAAACCCCTCACTACCATAGTATTCCATCCTCCCATTTCAAAGGAAGGGGAAAACATGGGACTCCCTTTTTGTTAGCATCTTAGGGAATCATATCCTTCTTGAAATAGAAAGGAAAGCAGAGAGGGCAAACATCTTGTCTTACTTCATATGTATGACCTCTTTACCCCTCACTACCAACAGCTATACACTTATCATACCATGAGCACAGAAACCAATCCTGGAAAGATTTTAAAGAGACCTTTGCTACATTCTTTTTGTCTTGTTTGGGCTGTCTGTTATCTGTGATTATATTTCCCTAATGCCAATCACTTGCTGATCACCATTCTCTATATTCTATCTATTTGGCTAGACTTCTTCCTTCAATGTACAGCCACGTCTGCTCTTCTCCTTCCCTCACCTTCACTATGCCAGCTTTCCAATGCCTGGGGCTACACTGGGTTTATATGAGAAACACAGTACATGCTGAGTGAATGAATGAGGCTTAGGATGAGTGCCTGAGAAGTGAGTGAGTAAGTGATTCGGTGAATATCTCTGAAACTGAACTGAACCTACAGAGAGGATATGTCATAGAATATAGATCAGAAGAGTCGGGGAAAACTAAGGAGTAAAGGACACAAGAAGGAATGATAGGAATTGTTATTCTGGCCTTTGATCGCATGTTTGTTTGAACTTGGGTCTTTTTTTAGTTATGAATATTTTTGCTGTTATTAAATATAGTATCTTTAAAGATTGTAAATTCTTTTGAAGTAGAATTTTCCATTTTCTACCAGAGTCCTAGTCTTTTTCAATATTCTACCTTGAAACAGTTATCATCGAAATATTTAGTTTTACTAAACTTACAATTTTTTATAGTATGAGAATAAAATGGAGCTACATTAATGAACTTGCAATTTTTTTTCTTATATTTGTTCATTTTACTCAAATTTGGGCTTTAGTCAAAATATCTAGCTATTTTTCTGACTAGCCAATGTATTATCCAATATACATCAACTGAAGCAATATGGAAACACTTTCCAAATACGTGTTCTATTAAGTGGCTGATGTCAATATTTGTAACATAGCAAAGAGGAATTGGACTTTTTAAAAAACATACTGATAGGAGATAATGTGAATTTGCTTTACATGTATTTGTCATACATAAATATATTTAAATCATTAAATGTAAAAAGACTTTTAGTCTCATTTAAATTTTTATCTTTAATTCTTTATTTATGTGTCTTTCCAGACTACTAATAAAATTACCAGAACTAAACTATCAGGTAAAGGTGAAAGCATCAATTGACAAGTAAGTTTCTCATTAAATTTTGAAACATGAAAATATATAACTAAAAAAAAAGTGTTGTTGGAGTTCTGGTTGTGGCTCAGCAGGTTAAGACCCTGACTAGTATCCATGAGGATGTAGGATCAATCCCTGGCCTTGCTCAGTGAGTTAAGGTTCCCGTGTTGCTGCAAGCTGTAGTGTAGATCACAGATGAGGCTCAGATCCAGTGTTGCTGTGGCTATGGCACATGGCTTTGATTTGACTCCTAGCCCAGGAACTTCCACATGCTGTGGGTATGACCCTAAAAAGACCAAAAAAAAAAAAAAAGAATTGTCCTTATTTTATAGAATAATTTTAAACTTTTAAATTTACTTCTCTAACATAGCATATCAACCTACTTCAAACATTTGACTTTGAGGTTCAAACATTTATCAGAACTCTGATGAAGACTAACTTTAAAAATTTTACTATAAAGACTTGAAATGAAGTTTTATGTACTATCCTCTAAAGTATCATAGAAAAGTTTTTATTAGATCTATTAAATAACTCATTTTAAAGACTCTTCTTGGTTTTACAGGAATGTTTCAACTCTCAGGTAAGACACTTACTTTAGAATTTTTTTGCGGTTTTCCTGAGTATATTTTACCTGAGACCATATAAACAGCTAAGATTTCCTCTCTAGCAATAGAAGATTTGTGCTTTGTGGAACACATGTCAAAGCCATGTCCATTGAAGAATCTTCCAACGGGAGTCTCTCTGTAGAATTTCGACATTTGGTGAGTTTGGCAGTAAAATCATACAAGCTTTTTTTTTTACAAATCAAACACAATGGGCCTTATAATTTAATGTGTTTTGTTCTTTAGTGTTTCTTATGTGAATTACGGGCCCTATTGAGAAATAAAACGTGGCGTCATTGAGTTAAAAATGGTACAAAGAACACTAAACCTTAACTCAGAAGGTTTGTGTTCTTAAAACTGGTGATATTATACCTAAATATATGTCATAATTGGTTAAAATATTTTGATAGTAATGACAGAGATAATCTGTCTTATAGAGGATGGGCATTTCTGGTTTCATTTTTTAAATCATCCCAAGTGATACCTAATAATGACATGTCTGGCTAAAGGCCCTTTCATTTTAGGAGGCTTAGCTTGGGGAAACAGGCTGTTCCTGGGTGTGAGCTGCACATAGTTCGCCTTGGCATTTCTAGAAAGCTTCTCACCCAGCCTCATCCTGTTGCTTCTTGTTTTTACCACTTCCTCTTAACCTAGAGTTCTCTGCCTGCTTTCTTTCTAATTCTTTGCATAATTCTTAGATTCCCAAAGACCCTACTGCTTGTCTTACTAAAAACACGTTACTCATTTGGTTTATTAGTATTTAGGAGGTATTTCCCCTGAATGTCAGGGCACCACTGGGTCAGCCTCAAAAGGTCTACTTTCTAAAAGATAAAATTTATCTTAACAGAGAGATATCCACATACATAAATTTATGTTGGCTTTCATTTTTTGTTTTGTTTTTGCTTGTTCTTCAGTATTAAAAAGTACATTTCTTTTTAGCTGAGTTCCTCCTTATAAAACTGCTAAATCAATAAAATGTAATGAGAAGTCTCATTATATATACATCCTGATAACTAGCACTCTTTGTGCTTAAGTTCAATTCCTATTCTCAAGGAACTTTCAATAATGGCCAATGTTTGCTAATAAGTAAAGCATTAAGAGGCCCTTAATTTAGAGATGGCTGTTTCCCAAAAGAGCCACTTGGAAAAAGGACAAGGAACATACCAAAAAGTGGTTAGGTCTCTATTCCAGCTGGGATACAATGTAAAATAATGAAACCTTATTTTTCAGGGTGCTTTTCTAGTTGCAAAGCATTTTCACATGTACTATCTTTTACATAATACCTTTAATCACTTTTTTTTTTTTTTTTTGTCTTTTTAGGGCCGAAGCCACAGCGTATGGAGGTTCCCAGGCTAGAGGTCGAATTGGAGCTGTAGCTGCCAGCCTACACCACAGCCATAGCAATGCAGGATCCGAGCTGCGTCTTCGACCTGCACCACAGCTCATGGCAATGCTGGATCCTTAACCCACTGAGCAAGGCCAGGGATTGAACCTGCGTCCTCATAGATACTAGTCGGGTTTGTTAACCACTGAGCCACAATGGGAAATCCTTTAGTCACTTTTTAATACAAAAGTCAATACAGAAAGTCACAGAAGCAAAATTTTAAAAATTAAAAATTACCTATGAGCCCAATACGTTGACGAAACACTCACTGACATCCTTATTTTTACATTTTCATTCTTTTATATACATATATTCCTTTTTTTTAAAGTGGGTCAGATTGCACACACCAATTTGCTTTCTTCCCTTTTTTTTTTTCCTACTAAGTAGTCTGTGTCATGAAGATGTTTGTGTCTCCTAGCCCATGGCATTTAGTAATTCGCCATGCCTTGTGGCGCACTGCCTCATTGATTTCCCCAGGCCCCTGTGTTAGACTTGATTTTGTAGGCACTGAGAATCATCATGGCTTAGCTTAGATGATACTTTTTAGGTACAAAGGAGCATTGAATATATTCTAAAATGTCCCAGCATAATTTGCTTTTTTCAAAATGCAGCTGAAAAACACAACCTTAGAGCCACTTGCTCCACTGTCTCAGTGCAAGTTTCTCAGGGGTCCTCCCGTGAGATGAAACAGGAAACTCCCTTCTGTCAAATCTGGGCAGCTATGTCAGATTTCAGTGAGTAAGAAAACATATGGATTACTGTTCTAGAAGTCAAAATTGTGGCCAATAAAACCCCTATAATAGATATGACCAATTTGATATTTAGCTGATAATGCTTCTCCATCTAAACACTGTTGTTTTCTTTTACAAAGCAACCAAAGGAAATGAAGTCTAGTGCTGGAAACAAAGGAAATGAGGTAGGAAATGTTTTCTCTAGAGGATTTTTCTAGGAAATAATCTATAATGTCTTATTTTTATGAAGCTCTTCAACTGCCCTTTATATTTTTATATAAAGTCAAATTCATGTTTCTCTAGTTGCACATGTAAAGCTTGATAACTGCAGACAATATAAGAAATTTTGTCTTAAAAAGAAGAAAATAGAAATTGCCTATAATACCCTCCTAAGAAAATAACCATTAATGTTTTGGTTCACATGACTCTGGGACTTTTCTATGTATACATTATTTTTTATTTTTTATAATACACTTTTTGGGGGGCCATATCTGTGGCATATGGAAATTCCCAGGCCAGGGATCAAATCTGAGCTGCAGCTACAACCTGAGCAGCTGCAGAGAGAATGCCAGATCCTTAACCCGCTACACCACAGGGGGAACTCCAATGTATATATTACTTTAAAAGTATATACACACATTGTTTTATAACCTGCTTTTTTATTACTGCAAGGTGAGGTGAACAGCTTTCCATAAACTTAAATACTCTAGAGAACATGGCTTAAAGTGGTCTCATTGTATTGCATTTTACAGATGAGCTATAATTTCTCTAGTCAGTCCTCTATAATTATAAAATATCTTAAAATGACTTATTTTCCACAGATAAGAGGTAAGTCTTGAACATCTTGATACGCTATGTGAAAATCACAGGTGAAAAACAGTTCTATTACTTTATGGTATCAGTTGCTTTGCTCTTATATCTAAGGTTGGTACTTCACTGGATGAATTGATTAAAAGAACAAACTGATGCAGCCCAAGTGTTCAAGTTTGAGTCAATAAATAATAATAGAGTGGTCAAATCCTGAATTGGGAGTGGCTTTGGAAATCATCTATTTCGTTGACCTAGATACTAGGGCATATGTCTGTGCCCTACGTATTTGGAATTAGAAAACCTGGGTTTGAGTCCATTCTGACAGTGATGGAAAATGTGATCCTTGGTAAATGATCTGAAGGAGATAGAATGCCCTTTTTTCCTCTAAGAGATCAGAGTATCTCTTGGCTTTATAGTCACAGCTCCTAGGAGAAATCTCTTTGAATTATTTGGAAGGAAAAAAGCACTTTATAAATCCAGTGTTCAACTACAGTCAATCTAGCCCGCCCCACAAAACCACAAAGATCCCCTTAACCATGTCTTAAAACTCTTTTGCCAAATAACACAGCCCCACCGAGGATGATCTAGGCTTTCTTCCCAGGAGAGAACCTTGGTTAGCCCAGATATCATAGTAGCAAAGCTTTTGAGTTTAAGGACATTCTAATAAACTAAAAAGTAGGGATTATTCTTCCCACTTTATAGAAGTCCATAAAGGTTTTCCAAACTTCCTGATTAAAACATTAGTACATTATAAATAAAAACCTATTTCACAAATCTCCCTGGAATTTTGGCCAGAGTTGCATACAGCATTTCATGCAGTGATCTCCCTGAATAGTATTAGTAAGTCTGAATAGACTAAACACAATACTTCAAAACTCTTAAGTAAAACAAATTGAATGGGAATAAATCTAAATAGTTCAACTCTCTAGTACATTGTCATCTTTGTGAATGTAAAATTAAAATCTTGGATTTCTCTAGAGACAAATCTAAAAAAATCATCTTCTATTATAGAAAAATAATGTCTCATTAACACTACCTACTTATTTCACTTTGAATTTGTTTCTTATTTTCTGATTAATAACAAAACCATACAGTTATATCAGAAAGATTTTCTTTTCTTTTTTTTTTTTTATTATTATTTTCCCACTGTACAGCAAGGGGGTCAGGTCATCCTTAGATGTATACATTGCAGTTACAGTTTTTTCCCCCAGAAAGATTTTATTTCTTCCCCTCTTTTCCCCCCAAATTTGATGGATATGGATAATTTTTCTTTAAGCTATTCTTTGAGCTCCCCCTGTTGATAGAATTTTAATATGACTCTTAGGTACCTTTAAAACAAACCAGATTTGAACATTCTTTTATGTGCTACAAGAACAATTGAAAAGTCACACAATGTTTGAAGGGGGCTCAGAAACATGAGCCTGGGAATCAGGGGCTTGGCTGGACAGTAAGAATGAAGAAATGAAAGTCAGGAAAGAGCTATAGGAAGATCTGTTGATAAAGTGGGATTCATAAAGTCAGGGGTCTAGGGATTGCAGTAACCAAAATTTCAGGAAAATAGGAAGCTAGGACATTATAACCTCATTTTCAAATTTCAGATAGTAGCTGCTGCTTATTGCTTATCTGTGAGTGGCAGGAGTTCAGAGCTTGATAAGAACTTATTTAACAAATCCTCACATGCCATTTACTATATATTGGGAACTGTCTAAGAGCTTCACTGGGAGAGTTCCTTGGTGGTCTAGAGATTAAGGATTCAGTATTCCAGTATTGTAACTGCTGTGGCATAGGTTCCATCTTTGGCTCAAGAACTTCTGCATGCCACAGGTGCCGCAAAAAAAAAAAAAAAAAAAAAAAAAAAGACTTTCACTGGCATTGATTTAGGTAAGTCTTGCAAAAATGCTATATAAATAGATACTGCTACCGTGATACTTATCTTGGCTAGGGAAACTAAGGCATAGAGTGGTTGGGCTGAGATTCAAACCATAGCAATCTGGCTCCTACCTCTGGGATCACAAAACCTCACCTGGGAGAGGCTGCACTGGCTGGCATCCTCTTTGGCTCCCTCCCACCCTTTATCTCATCACAGACTCCCCATTGCTGGGATTCCTATAAGGGAGATCCTTGTGGGGTTGCACCTAGCATCCCAGCCTTCCCTCTCTGCTGCAGCTGCTGCTGTTGTCCTCACTTTACCCATCTGCTGAGAAATCATGTAGCTTCCTTGCACCAGCATCTTTACAAAGTTGAGAAGGAATTTAAATTAATGCTCCTGCAGAAAATGTTGACATCTCCCTTATCTCCTGTGCACATGGGTGCAGTAGTGGAAATAGCACTCAGTCTGGTTTACCGCTGACAGGGAGCTGACCTTGCACAAGCTGCTTTACCTCACTAACTCCCAATTTCCTTAACGATAAAATGGTTTCATGTGTACCTGCACTTCATAGGGTTGTTGGGAGGACCAAATGAGATGGTGTGTATGAGAGTCAATTGCAGTGTGCTGTGCTGATGTCTGCCATGGGCTTCCTGATCAGCGCTCCAGGCTTCCCCCCACCCCCACCTCAGTAAAGAGCAGGTACGGAAATGGCTTTAAAGCTGGTACCTGACCTAGGAGATAAACTCCTTATCCCTCCTCTGACCACCTGCCAGGTGGCTCTGATGGAAACTTTCAATGGCCACTGAGTATGTTTCTCTTCTGGTTCCAGGTCCATGAAACCTCAGACCACCCCATAGCCCCTTTTATCAGTTGCATGTCTACCCACTATCCCCACTGCCTGCCCTCTGACCCTACCCACCCAACTTTGGGTCCCTCAGTTCTACTTTCTTGGTTGTGAGAGCTTAGACTGAATACTCATTCAACAATGGAGAACACACCATGACAGTTTCCCCAAGGTTGTCAATCCAACCCTCCAGAGAATTGCAGCACCCCATGGCTGTTTGACTCAGATTATCCAGGAAGACGTGACATGTCAGGATGTGCAGGGGCTCCTGGCTGCAGCATTGGGGGAAGGGAGAAAGCTGAATTAGACCCATGCTGTTCCCAGAAGACCAGGGAGACCAAAGGATCTACCTCTGGGTTGAAGGTGGGTGAAAGGTGGACCCCTGGGTCCCCCGCCCCTGTTTCAATCAGGAAGCTCTATTTTATGTAGTTTACAGATTGGGACCCAGGTGGGAAATTTACTTTCAATAATAGGTTCCAGGATTTAAAAAGGTTTGAAAATCCTTGGACTAGATAATCTCTGAAGCTCCTTTGACTGAGATTCTGGATTCCCTAGAAGTGCAACAGAGGGTAGGGTGATTTTTTAAAAATTACGTTGATATCGAGAATTTACTTTGGAATGAGGAATCTGTAGACATGCTGTCGCAAAATCAAGGTTAGTAATTATTGCCTCTTTCTCCCGTCTTTGTACTTTCCTTGAAAAGAGTTGTAGTAAAAAAATAATTCCATTGCCTAGCAAATGGCCAAACTTTATGAAAGCTTCAGTCTGTCCCTATAAAATAAACATTCTCAGGAATCAGCTTTTCCCAAGGTCCTTATCTAGCAGGGAGCTGGCTAGAGAGTGATTGTTGAAATGCAGAAACTGTTTGAACAAGGAGGCTGGAATTGC
Source organism: Sus scrofa (assembly GCF_054392235.1). NCBI lineage: Eukaryota > Metazoa > Chordata > Mammalia > Artiodactyla > Suidae > Sus > Sus scrofa. The sequence continues at coordinate 110,032,299 of NC_139397.1, read as the reverse complement.
AGTCCCTCTCTAGTTCGCTCTTTGTCTGTAGGCTTTAACTGATAAATGACAGTTTTAGCCACAGACTGAGGTGTTAGGTAATTTTGTTTATGTGGTGGAAAGTCATGAAGCATAAAGAAGCTATTAGTAAAGCCTGGGTGACTTGAGTTTCATTTAACAAAATAGCCAAACAGATGTTCCTTCAAGGTTCAGTGTTCTCAAACACAGATCCAGCACTGCAACTAGACTAGCCCCAGCATTTTCACAGGAACTTGATTTCTTCTGAACCAATTTAAGTAGTTACAATGCTTTTTAAAGACAGACATTGGTATAAGCATAACACGAAAAACATAGACTTTCTCAGAGTTCCCTTCATGGCTCAGCAGTTAATGAACCTGACTAGTACCCATGAGGATGCGCGTTTGATCCCGGGCCTTGATCAGTGGGTTCAGGATCTGGTGTTGCTGAGAGCTGTGGTATAGGTTGCAGATGCAGCTTGGATCCTGCGTTGCTGTGGCTGTGGTGTAGGCTGGCAGCTGTGGCTCTGATTTGACCCTAGCCTGGGAACTTCCATATGCTATGGGTGCGGCCCTAAAAATAAAAAAATAAAAAAAGACTTTTTCTGCAACACCTTCCGTACAGTCCTTTATTTTGTGGGCTGAGAATTTGTTGTCACTTTACATCATTTCATTTCATATGACTCTGTGCTAAAGGTCTATTCTCATGTGATTGTACCATAATTTCTTCTCTCATTTAGTTTCCTGGCATCTAGGCCAGTGTCTAGCACAGGACAGGGACCCAACAAATACTCATTAAGTGAATGGATTATTGCAGTTGTTTTTTCTTTCTTTCTTTCTTTTTAGGATTGCACTCTTGGCATATGGAAGTTCCCAGGCTAGGGGTTAAATTGCACCTGCAGATGCCGAACTACGCTGCAGCCACAGCAATGCTGTGTCTTCAACCTACACCACAGATCACAGCAACACCAGATCCTTAACCCATTGAGCAAGGCCAGGGATCAAATCTGCATTCTCATGGACACTAATCGAGTTCATTACTTTTCGGCCACAATGGAAACTCCCTGCAGTTGTTTTCTATTACACATAATTTTCCATGTGCAACATTATCATAGATCATGGCTTGTTAAGAGACATAAACAAGATAAACAACAACGTCCTATCGAGTAGCATAGGGATCTATGTTTAATATCTTGTAATAGACTATAAAGGAAAATAATATGAAAAAGAGTACATATATACTGAATCACTATACTGTGCACCATAAACTAATACAACCTTGTAGATTAGCTTTACTTCAATTTAAAAATACTAAAAAAAAAAAAAAGACAACCACAAAAATCATCCTCATCCCTGTCATATTTTCTTAGCAGAGGCTGTCTTTTAAGTCCAAAGACAAAAGCCATAACCATTCACTAACATACCCTAGGTTTTCAGGGTGTGCTATTAGGCCCCGAGCAGAGGAAACAAAAAGAATATGATGACAACTACACCTTTCATTGAGTTGTATTTTTTTTTCCAGGTGGAGCCCTGGTCAGGTTGTTCAGCCAGTTTTCTAGTTTCTTAGCAGATTATCCAGTGGGTGCTTTTCTTAATGCAGTAATGTGTAACCAATCCAGTTATAATATGCAACGTCATATAACTTAAATACCATAAATATGGATATTTTAAATCTATAATCATCTCAGATGATTAAAACAGATTTTAATACAGATATTAATGGTTCATCTTATCTGTGATATTTTCCCAATCTATAAGGAATGGCCCCTGGGAACGTGAGATTGAGCAGTCTGTGGCTTGGACTACACTGATGAAATAATAAAGATTGATAGATGGCCATGCAGGCTTTGAAATTTAATGGCACGTCCTTCGGTCAGAGCTGCTCTTCTCCATTCATGTGTATTGTATGCCACATTCCTTGCTGGATTTCAGTCTAAATGTGCCTCACAATTGCATCAGGGGTTCAAAGTAAACATTAGAAATTAGTTTGAATCACTGAGAAAACTTCTTACCATACATATTCTAGTTCAGTAAAGTAATATCTAAAGCATAAAGTCTTTTTCCAAAGTTACTGGACAGTCCTGAGCGTCATTGGTATATTTGTGGAGTCCTGGTTTCTCACACTTTTAAAGACTTGTGGAGTTCCCTTGTGGTGCAGCAGGTTAAGGATCTGGTGTTGTCACTGCTGTGGCTTGCATTCAATCTCCAGCCCCAGAACTTCCATATGCCACAGGCCCAGCCAAAAAAAAATTTTTTTCTAAACCTCTTGCCACTTGGACAGTGAGCACCCAAGTACCATAATCCAAAGATCTGAGAGAATTACCCAAAATGAATTATCATATACAAAATTATAGAGGCTAGCATGGAGGAAGGATAACAAATTTAAAAGGCTCCCTTTGGCTTTCCTCTGCCTGTCACCCTTTCTGCAGAGAGAGATGTCTGTGCAGTCAAGGATATGTGCTCATCCAGAGCCCAGAACCACCGAATTCCCAGCCCAAAAGACTTCAAGCCCACTTCCAGGGCTTGTATGGACCTCTTTCCCAGTCTTCTCTCCCAAGCACCGTGCAAACATTTCTAGGCACAAGGAGAGGCCTGGGGGGCACACTAGTCATGAAAGCCCATCACAGAGGTGGAAGAGGAGGGATGGACAATGGTCCAGGATGGCCACGCTCTTCCCAGACCAGCATGTTTCAGTGGGACTTTGAGGAGCCAAAACCTGGCCAGTTAGGTCATGTGAAAAAGCTTAGATGTCAAAGCAGGAAGCTAGACTGTATTTGAACAGTTTGTTAACTATCATAATGGTTAAATATTTAGACATATGGTATGTGGTATCCATCTATGCGCTTGCCTCAGGCCTCAAATGTTCTGCACAGGCTCGAATCAAGTTCTGCCAGTGAACTCAGTGAGAACGTGAGTGGCACTCATTAGTGAACATGGACTTATGGATTCTTCATTTGTCTCAGTGTTCTGCACGGTGTAAACACCTCCTCCCCATAGGGCAGTGAGATGTTCTATTGTTTGAAAAATATGGGATTTTGTTCAACATGGTGCTTAAACTTAAGCCAAAAACTTCATCTCGTACCCAATCAAAGGAAAAGGAATTTATTTCAACATATTGGGTGGTATTGGGAAAGGGGGTTGGCTGTTTGGTGTGTTGGGAGTAATTTTAGGGTTGGTCTAAGTAAATTTTCAGTAACAACTTCCTTCTGATCCAGTAAGAAGCAATCGCCTGCCCCTGCCAGTCAATCTGACTATGTCCAGGCAGTGTAAGGTACCACGGTGATCTAGTCCAAGGGAGAGAGGAGTTTTTCATTTTCTACCTCCTTCACAGTAACAAATTCTATTTTAACACTCCTCATTATCAATGAAGGCTTCCTCATGAAGTTATTCATATCATCATGTAAGAACTTTTATTTTCTGAAAGTCAGTACAAATGGATTCCAGCTTTTTATTAACACATATTCAGTAGCAGATCTCCCCTTCTCCCAGAGCTGACTCTGCCACCCCCAACCCCACCCTGACTTTGCTGGTCTAGATAATTCCACTTCTGTTCATATGTTCCCACAGGGCTTATTTTTTAAATCATTTAAGCTTTCTATACCATCTCCAATTTTTCCACATCCCTTTTGAGACTAAACATAATGTGCATACACATTGAGAATAATTGCCTCATAAATTCCACCCAGGGTTCTTGTTAAAATGCAGAATCTGGTTCAGTAGGCCTGGAATGAGGCCAGAGATCCTGTTTTTCTAACAAGCTTTTAGATGATGACATTGCTGCTGGTCCTGAGCCCATAGTAAGAGTTCACCATGGAAAAACAGCAATTTCTGTCCCACTGCTTTCCACACTAAACCCATTTCCCAGAGGCGACCACTTTTTTTTCTTTCTGCCTTTTCTTTAGTGAAGTATAGTTGATATACAGTATTATACTTTTGTACAGGTGTACAGTATAGTGATTTACATTTTGAAAAGTTAGAGTCCATTTATAAATTATGAATTATAAAATATTGGCTAAATTCCCTGTGTTGTACATTATACCCTTGTAGCTCATTTTTATAGATAATAGTTTGTACCTCTTAATCCTCTACCCCTATTTTGCCCCTCTCCTCTCCTCACTCGTACCTAGTTCTCTATATCTGTGAGTTTCTTTTTTGCTATGTTCACTAGTTTGTTGTATTTTTTTAGATTCCACATATAAGTGATGTAATACAGTATTTGTTTTTCCCTAACTTATTTCACTGAGCATAATACCCTCCAAGTCCATCTATGTTGTTGCAAATGGTAAAATTTCATTCTTTTCTATGACTGGGTTGTATTCCATTGTATATATGTACCACATCATCTTTATCCATTCATCTGCTGATGGACACTTAGGTTGCTTCTATATCTTGGCAATTATCATAATGCTTCTATGAACATTGGGGTGCATGTATCTTTTCAAATTAGTATATTTGCTTTTTTAAATAAATTTTATTGGAGTATGGGTGACTTTCAATGTTGTTTTAGTTGCAGGTGTGCAGCAAAATGAAATCAGTTTATATATATCTCCATTCTTTTTCAGATTCTTTCCCTATATAGGCTATTATAGAGTATTGAATAGATTTCCCTGTGCTATACAGTAAAGAGGTGATGTCATACTGATATTTCTTTTTCTTTTCTTTTTAGATGCTTAACTCCTGAATTACTTCTAAGATTAGCTGTCTTATAGAAATTTTCTCCTCTTCACAGTATCAGTCTATAACATATTTTGGGTTTCTATCCTTTTTTAAATTTCTTTTGATTTTTTGTTCATTTTGTCTTACTTTCTGGGACATTTCCTCCACCCTTTCAGTTCTTGTATTATGATATCTATTTCTCTTATTATATTTTTAATTGTTCATTAATTTTCTGAATGTTCCTTTAGAGAGTATACTCTTCTTTCACTGATGTAATATATTTGTTACATCTATAAGAATGTAACATTGGAGAAGCCTTTTAAATTTTTTCTCTCTTTTTTTTTTTTTTTTTTTTGCCGTTTCTTGGCCCGCTCCTGTGGCGTATGGAGGTTCCTAGGCTGGGGGTCGAATCAGAGCTGTAGCCGCTGGCCTACACCACAGCCACGGCAACTCGGGATCTGAGCCACATCTGCAACCTACACTACAGCTTACGGCAATGCCGGATCCTTAACCCACTGAGCAAGGCCAGGGTTCGAACCTGCAACGTCAAGGTTCCTAGTCAGATTTGTTTCTGCTGCACCACAACAGGAACTCCGACATTTCACCTATCTTATTTATGTTCCCCCTAAATACAACATTTTTTTCTGGGGAATTTAAATGCCAGGTAGTAAAGCTTCTTCTTCATTGATACTTTGGTAGGTATCTCTTAACTAGAAGATGAGAATTCTTGAAAACCTAACCATAATATATTTATCACAAAAAAAAAACACAATTTCTTAAAATCTTTTCTTAATATAACTCTATTACTTATTCAAAATTCTCTACTGTCTCAAAAGTCTTATACAATTGGCTTGACAAATCAGTATCCAGACAATGTTCATCCATTACGTTGGTCGATTTGCCCCTTTCCCATGCCATTTATTTTTTGAGCTGATGTATAAAACTGAACCTGATGGATGTTTTTTACTATGTTTTTTAAAAACTCATTTTCTTTTTGCATTCTCTCCTTCTGAGTTCTTGGTTTTGGATCTATATTTCCTGTGAGAGGCTTTGTGAAATGTTGGATGATCATTAGCTTCCTGTCTATTTTTAAGAGAAGAGCACTAAAAAAAACCTGGAAGTTCTGTGTACGTGGTAGGGATTTGACTTCAGGGTGGTTATTTGGACCTGGCTGTCTTACTGGGGGATTCCCAAAGGCAGTATCTGTAGGTTGTCTCTCCCCTGATCTGGTTACCTCCCAGATTATCTCTCCTGCAGAGAAGGGCACAGGCTTCCCCCGAGATTTTGCAGGACTCTCCAGCCCAGCCCCTCACCCTGCCCTCAGTTTGCCCTTATATCCAGAATGCAGTGAGCCTCTCTAGTTCCTCTGATTCATCTGCTCCTGAGAGTAAACATCCTTGCTCCCAACAGGGTCGGGGAAGGTTGGGGACCTCATCGCATGAGCTGGGGCTGGTACCTACACTCCTATTCACCCCTCAGACTCCAGCCTCACGGGGCTCACTGCTTCCAGCCTCTATGGCCACCCTCACTCCACACTCCTGCCTCTCACTTGAAGACCTAGATTACAGTTTTACTTCACTGGAAAGTAAACAGAACTCCAGCTGTTACTTTATTAAAGTTTCTGGAAGGAGCTGAGGAAAGTACACGTTTTCCACCTACCGTGTTTAACCAGAAGGAAATCTTGCTTTCTCTTTAAACAAGTCCACTTTGACACAGACTTGTACCCAACGTTATAGCTACGCACATATGGCTTGTTTTTATTAATAGTTGGTAAGTCAAAAGGACTAATTTCCAAAATTAAAAGCAAAGAACAATTTTTCTGAATTTCAACTGTTGAAAATATGCTAGAATTATAAAAGCCAGAAAGTGTATTGTTTTCAAGACTGAAAATCATTCTATTAGTGGAAACGAAGACTTCTCCAACTCTGTATTTATTCCAAATAACTTTTTAAATAATAAGAGGGAATGTTTCATAACACAAAATGTTTGGGGGTATTTACTTAAAGAATTTATTAATTTTTATAAAAGCAGGCCTGATAATAGATAGCAACCATGCATTTGTAAGATAACAATTTATTTCTTTCCCCCTTAGGGGTGTCACATGGTAACTGAGGAGCTCCATTCCATCACGTTTGAGACACAGATCTGCCTCTATGGCCTGACCATAGATCTGGAGGTAGGTGTTTCAAGGAATATCTACTATTTACTAATAACATTGTCAGGAATTGGTCAGCATTTGAAGATGAAAGCTACATTTTCTAGGTTATAGTACATTCCTTATTCATTATTCCTGCTTCAATTTAGAAAATCAGTATGTCAAATATTCACTAATTCATCAACATGTATTATTCTGGTTACATAGAAATGATAAAATCTCATAGTCATTATGATTCAATACATATTGAATAATTTGTTGCTCAGACTGTGTGTGTGTATGTTTGTTTTCTGAAATTCTCTGAGTCCTGAATACTCAGTAAAAAGCCTAAAAAGAAGCAAGGAGACTTGAACCATGTTATATATGATGTATTTTCAAAAATTTAACTTGTACTTAAAAATACCTCAAAAGAAAGGGTTTTCTAGTGTCGTGAGCAAAGACCAATGATGGGGACATTATCAGTACATTGTTTTGATCCTCTTATAAAATTCACCATTGAACTCAAAAAAGGAATAAAGAAACTGGGGATTCAGTTGAACATGATTGACTGTGAGCTCCTTGAAGCAGGACATCACACTGTTAGCCCTCCATCACCAGTGCCTTGCCCAGTGCCAAGCAAACAATAGGTACTCAGCATTTGTTGAATAAATGAATGACTGGGTGCATGAATTAACAATTTCACACACCTGAATATGTTCCTACATGTGGGGTATATTGTTTTAGATTTCTGCCTTTGCTCTTTTATTTTATTTTTTGCTTTTAAGGGTGGCACCTGCAGTATATAGAAGTTCCCAGGCTAGGGGTCATATCAGAACTATAGCTGCTAGCCTACACCATAGCAATGCTGGATTCAAGCCACATCTTCACCCTTCACTGCAGCTCACAGCAACGCTGGATCCTTAACGCACTGAACAAGGCCAGGGATCGAACCCACATACTCATGGATCCTAGTAGGGTTTGCTACCCCTGCCCACAACAGGAACTCCTGCTCTTTTATCTTAATCAATGTAAACATGTTTATAAAATTGCCATAGGTTCCTTCCTCATCTTTTTTACCTAAATGTCTGTTTCCCTAAGCCATTAAGTTCCTCAACTGGGTATCTCACTATGTACAAACATTCTAACCTCTGTTGGTGGAAAGGGATGAATGTAAGTTGATTAGTTTTCCAGACTAGTCTATGAAGCCTGTTTATTCCATAAGGTTGAAAACTTCAGCACCAGCAGTACTAAGCTGAGTGCGACAACAGAGGAGGCAGCTCGGTCTCCCACAGCACTTTGTATTCCAAAATTGCTTACCTCTCCATCTTCTACAGTTAAAATACCCATGTCTGGAACTGACATTAATTAGATGTTAGATCATAATTTGAATACCTTAATCCATCCCAGAGATAGATTTAACATTAGATTCTTTAATGTAACCTATTAAGAGGAAAGTTGCTAAGTCAGTACAAGCTCTAAGTAGTTGCATTTTAGGCCATATCTACACAATGTCAGGGAAGATATTGGAGAAGCTGACTGACCAAGCATGCTGAAAGGATTCCTATTTTTTTCTTTTACTTTTTGGGGGCAACGATAACAGCATGTGAAAGTTCCCCGGGCCAGGAATTAAACCCACGCAGCAGCAGCAACCTGAGCTGCTGCAGGGACAACGCCAGATCCTTAACCCACTGCACCACAAAAGAACTCCCAGGGTTCCTATTTTTAGCTTCTTTCCTCCCTGTACCTTGACTCACATATGCTCAGAAGGTTCCAGTGCCTTCACAAGTCATTTTAGTGAACAAGGCAGTGTAGATATCATGATTGGAGGAGTGGGGTTGGCTTGAGATGGTCCTTTAGGGGAAAGGGCCAAGTGTAAAATCAATTTAAGACGCTGCTACCTGTTATAACTGTTCTTTTTTTTTTTTTTTAATCAGACCTGCTCATTACCTGTGGTGATGATTTCTAATGTCAGTCAGTTACCTAATGCTTGGGCATCCATCATTTGGTACAATGTGTCAACCAATGATTCCCAGGTAGAGTCTCTATTCCGATTTCTCCTCCTTTAATGCTATTTGATTCATTTTATTGTCAACAAAGCCTATCTGTATCAAGATATATATATGCACACACATATCTTTGTGGGTTTTTTTTATTCCAGAACTCCAGTATATTCAGTTGTATGATTCCTCCCTTATGTCATATCTATAAAGTAATATGTTCTGATGTATTTGGACTCTGAACACTGCAATAGTGACAGACAAGTATTTATTACTTCTGAGGGTCTGGTCAGCTCTCAACTACGTGTATCACGGAGAGTTCTAGGGCCATCCTGTGGCTCTGTTAATTGGGCTCTGGGGAAACTTTATTCCAGAATTTAATGACTTACTGCTGGGTTTACCTCCTCACCTACTTCTGGCCACATCTTTTCCACACACAGCCTGTTCCACAGAGGTGGAGAATTGGTTTCCAAATAAGTGGCTAGAATATTCATCAATCTTTCCTAACAACACTGTACAAATTTTTGAGTTGATAATAGATTTAATCCTTTCAAGTTAATTATAGCTTTAATCCACTCTAGGCTCAAATTGGGTTTTAATGCCATCTGGTGGTCATTTAAGGTATGGCTCAAAGTTAGCCTCAAGTTTCAAAGGGAGCAAGAGAATAGCTCTTCATAAAAGACCACCAAGGAAGGGTGTGGCAAAAAAGATGAGTCAGCATTTCCCCTTGTTCCCTCTTACAAAACCCCAGTGTGTTGTCCGGGAAACCACCAAGGTCTAAAGAAATTAGGTCAGATATAAATAACAACATTTCTTCCTGATTCAAAACAAATGTTCCTTCCAAAGGGAAGAATTATCTTAACTCAGGCCCTAGCAGTAATAGGAGGAGTCCTGATGAGTCAGCTCCAACTGTTCCTTCCCTTTTTATTTAATGTACCTAATAAGGGAACAATGTGGAAAATGACTCAGCCAGATTCCTTCTCATCCTCTGGCGCCCTGGCATCTGAGGCAGTTGGAAGGAGGGAAAGAGAGGCAAAGAGGAAGGCTGCTCAGAGTGCCTGTGCCTTGCTTCCTCTCAGGCTGCAGTGAGAATAGAACTCATTAGGAAAGCTAGGTGGACCTTAAAGCCAAGGACAGCCAACACCTCTGAGATGTAATGTTGTTCTCCGTTAGGAGCTACACATGTTTGGAGCTTTTCATCCAACTCCAGGATGTAGGACAAAAACTACTTCTTCCTCCAGCCTCAGAGTGCAGGGCTGCCGCACCTAGCTGTCTTCAGCATCCTTTCTCTTTAAGAAAGCCACCAAAGCTGTCACACTAACCATCTCAGATTCTGCTCCAGTCTTGGATGAAGAACCTGGAGACATTTTTCATATACACCTCCTATCACATAAATGCACAGCCTCCTTACAGTGTTCAGCAAAACTAAGTCTGGTTTCTCCTGACTGTTCTGTTTCAAAACCTAAGCTCCTAAACCTTGGTCACATTCTATGCTTTTTGGTCATTTGTCCAGACATAATTCTCATATTCAAGGAAATCTGCCCCTCTAGAAATTCCTTCTTTCCAGTCCTCCCCTTCCTATCTCCCACTTCTTGTTGCATGTTGTGCCCTCTTTTCTTCTTACCTTCTGAAATCTCTAGAATTGGTTCCTTTTTCTTGCAGCCTAGCTTTGTTTATGTTCACTGAAGTCCTTCTCCCCATACTGCAACAGATTTCTCAATTCTTCCCCCTTTCCCTTCCTAAAACACCTTCTGCCTTCCAGTAATCTGAGGCGAAGTCTTCTGTTCCATCATTTTTGACTCTGTTTCTGGTATAAACAGTCTTATTTGCAGTTGATCATACAAAAGATCCTCTAGTCTAGAGCAAAATAAGGAAAAACTACTATCCATAAAATAGGAGTCCCCTTTAATTATGAATTCACATTGTAAGTTTCCTTTCCTTAACCTTGGACTTAACAGGTTTTGTGCTTTGGAATGCTTTGTTTTTGTGCTTTGGGTCAAGGTATAACTTGCCCCAACCTATGATAAACCATTAAATAACATGATACAGGTTTTATTTAAGACTAATATTATTTCAGCCCAGTGTTCTCCCAACTGAGCTATTTCAGCACTCTTTCAGAAGAAGGTATCTAATTATTTGTTGGACAGTATTAAGTACTTGTATGAGTTGATTGATAGTCCGTGGTCCAGAGAAAGTTAAAGAGATGCCCAAAGATTCTTTGAAGGATAAGCTAGAGACATACATTGTATTACATTCAGAGAACAAGGCCCTCCTTAGGAAAAGACAAAATCAGTTTTAATTAAAAAGCACAGAAGAGATAAGGCAATAGTTCTGTGTTTATTATCTTAGGTTGGCCTAAAGGGTTTAAATCAGGAATCCAATATATTGAGCTACAGTGCATTCAATGTGATTAATAAATATGATCATCACTACAACTCTATTTCAGAACTTGGTTTTCTTTAATAATCCTCCATCTGCTACTTTGAGTCAACTCCTAGAAGTGATGAGCTGGCAGTTTTCATCATATGTTGGCCGTGGCCTTAACTCAGATCAACTCAATATGCTGGCTGAGAAGCTTACAGGTGAGAGCTGGTAGATGTGGAGTACTTGCCTCTGCCTTGGGTACTCGAGTGTATTAAAAAACAAGGGTGAGGAGTTCCCATCATGGCTCAGTGGTTAACAAACCCTGCTAGACTACATGAGGATGTGGGTTTAATCCCTGGCCTTGCTCAATGGGTTAAGGATCCAGCATTTCTGTGAGCTGTGGTGTAGGTTGCAGATGCAGCTTGGATCCTTCATTGCTCTGGCTGTGGCATAGGCCGGCAGCTATAGCTCTGATTCAACCCCTAGCCTGGGAACCTCCATATGCCATGGGTGCAGCCTTAAAAAGACAAAAAAAAAAAAAAAAAAAAAAAAAAAAAAAAAAAAGAACAAGGGTGATATTAATAGTACTCATTATGATGGTCAAAATTTATGGAGTGCCTAGTATATCACTGGGCATAGGGCTAAATGCTGTATTATCTTTCTCACACACATTTCCTAAGGCAGAATAATGAGGATAACTCATGTGTCTATCCATTTTGTACATGAGGATACTTAAATTCAGAGGTTAAGTGACTTGCCACAGCTAGGACATAGCAGAGCCAAGATGCAGGCCAGGCCCGTCCGATTCTAACGCCCCTTCCTTTTGACTGCACACTCCAGTTTCCAAGGTGATCTTGTGCCATTTCCACTGAATGTACTGTGAAGCCTTAGTGGTGCCTTGATCTTTCATATTAATGTTGCAGTGGTCATTAACCAACTGGAAAATAGCTGATCCCAGGACCAGGAAAATTAATAGAAATTTAAAATTGCCCAGGTAATGCTTAATTCTTTGGATCAAGAAAATTTCAGTTTTGACTATTTCTAAAGTTGGCAAAATAGAGTCATTGGTACTCCACATAGTGACTACAGTTTAAACTTTTTCTAAAAGAATTTCAAAAAATATTTATTTTTTGGCAAGTCTGGGGTGAACACATTTAGCACCAAAAAAAGAGTTAAAATTGAATTTGTATACATTTCTAGTTAAAGTAGAGCCAAAGATGCATTTGAGCAGCAGTAGTGGAATCGTGTGTGACTTGGTTAAATTTGACATACAAGTGATGCTGGGTTGCCCTTTTACCTATGGCCTAATCAATAGGTATTTAAATAAATCAAGGCTTTGGGAATATTACAAAGTTTACCTAATGTAAATATCCTTTTTTATCCTTATTTAGTTCATAAACCACCATAGTAGGCATTCAATAAAGATATGTCAATGAGTGAATAAAGCTTTTAAATATGTAGTACAGTTAGTAACTATATATGTTTTCAAATCTTCATCAAATTATTCTTATAATTTACTTAAATTTTAGATAGAAACTCCTTTTGCATTGCCTTGGATCAAAACAGACAGTGGTTCCTTATTGCCAAATTGATCTCTAGTTCATTCTTTTTATGATAATAGTCAAGACTCCTGGCAGTCTGGCTTTACAAATTAATTTGATAGTATTTATTTACCAACATTAAGCTGCTCATACTGTCTTCTATATAAGCCTTTTTCCTATCCACTTTGCTTCATCCTACATTATTTTTGCTTCTGGAATGAGTGGCCGCCTCCTTCTTCTCCTATCCATTCATGGAGGCCTGGTTCCAGACACCTACCTCCTTCCTAAGTCTATCTTTAGCTCCTCCTTTGAAAAGAATTCTTTCCTACGTAGTAAATTTCATGTTGTCTCTTACTTACACTGTTCCTAGCATTAAGAACACTGTAAACCCATGGCAGGTGCTTAGGAAATGCTGGAAGGGGGAATCTAAATTGAGCACCAAATTGAAGAGTCCAATTGTTTAATAAAAATCTCATTCTTTTCTTTCAGTCCAGTCTAGCTACAGTGATGGTCATCTCACCTGGGCCAAGTTCTGCAAGGTACAAATAGGGGAGGGGGTTGGGTTTTTTGGTTTTGGTTTTGTTTTTGTTTAGTGTTCCTTTTTAAGCTTCCATATCATAATTTGGGATTTTGAGGATTTCATGGATAATGTTTTTTAAAAAAGAAACTCTAAAGTGTTTTCTCATTTAAAGGAAATGGTTCACTGAAAAAAGGAATTATTATACCAGCATTACTGTTGAAATAATCATTGTTCTAACATGTTTTCTTATTCCAATAGGAACACTTACCTGGTAAATCATTTACCTTTTGGACATGGCTTGAAGCAATATTAGATCTAATTAAGAAACACATTCTTCCCCTTTGGATTGATGGGTGAGTTACAGGCTATATTTTCCATATGAATTCATTAGGCTCTTATTTTTATGCTGTCAGTTTTTTCCTTCTTTTTTTATGAAGTATAGTTGATTTACAATATTGTGTTAGGTTCAGGTGTACAGCACATTGCTTTAGATATACATACCCTTTGCCATTATAGGTCGCTACAATATGTTGAATATAGTTCCCTGTGCTATGCAATAAATCTTTGTTGTTTATCTATTTTATATATAGTGGTATCTGTTAATCCCATACTCCAAATGTATTCCTCCCCCCTGCTTTTCCCCTTTGGTAACCGTAAGTTAGTATTCTGTGTCTGGAGCCTGTTTCTGTTTTGTAAATAAATTCATTTGTATTATTTTTTAGATTCCACATGTAAATGATATCATTTAATACTTGTCTTTCTCTGTCTGACTTCACTTAGTATGATTTCTCTAGGTCTGTCTATGTTGCTGCAAATGGCAACATTTCCTTCTTTTTTAAGGCTAAGATTCCATTGTATACATGTACTACATCTCCTTAAGTCAATTGTCTGTTTTGTTATTTTTGTGTTTTGTTTTTTTCATTTTATGGCTGCACCTGTGGCATATAGAAGTTCAGGGAAGTGGGGGCAAGGATTTAATTCAAGCCACAGCTGCAAAGACTTATGCCATAGCTGTGGCAGTGCTGGGTCCTTTAACCCACTGTACTGAGTGGGATGGAATCAACAGCCTCCGGCAGTCGGATTCTTTTTTTTTTTTTTTAATTTTTAAATTATAGTTGATTTACAATGTTCTGTCAATTTCTGCTGTATAGCAAAGTGACCCAATCCCACATATTTCACTGTTCCACAGTGAATACTCCAGCCAATTGTCTGATAATGGATCCTTAGGTTGCTTTCATATCTTGATTATCATAAATAGTGTTGCTGTGAACATTAATAATAAATGCTGGAGAGGGTGTGGAGAAAGGGGAACCCTGCACACTGTTGGTGTGAATGAAAACTGGTATAGCCACTATGGAGAACAGTATGGAGGTTTCTTAAAAAGCTAAAAATGGGAGTTCCTGTTGTGGCTCAGCAGGTTATGAACCCGACTAGACTCCATGAGGATGCAGGTTCGATCCCTGGCCTTGCTCAGTGGGTTAAGGATCCAGTGTTGTGAGCTGTGGTGTAGGGCACAGGCGCAGCTTGGATCCTGTGTTGCTGTGGCTGTGGTGTAGGCCAGCAGCTGCAGTTTTGATTCAAACCCTAGCCTAGGAACTTCCGTATGCCACAGGTTCAGCTCTAAAAAGCAAAGGAAAAAAAACCCCACTAAAAATAGGGCTACCATATAATTCAGCAATCCCACTCCAGGGTATATATCCGGAAAAGAAGAAAACTCTAGTTTGAAAAGGTACATGCATACTAACGTTCACAGTAGCCCTATTTACAATAGTTTCTTTTTCTCTTCTTTTGAAGCATATTTAGTATGATAATGTGGAAAATATTTGCTGTTTCTTATATTCCTCATCGAGTATTAATATTTACTTTACTCTCTATAATGTATTTCAGGCACTATTGACTTTTGATTATATCAAAACAAATTTAGGTCTGTTGTTTGTGAATGCAATAATTATAGTCTTTGATCAGATAAAACCATGCCACATTCTATTTTTAGGTATGTCATGGGCTTTGTTAGCAAAGAAAAGGAACGACTCTTGCTAAAGGATAAAATGCCTGGAACCTTTTTGTTAAGATTCAGTGAAAGCCACCTTGGAGGAATAACTTTCACCTGGGTGGACCATTCTGAAACTGGTACATGCTCACTATTATTTATTCATGTGATATTAGTATTGCATTTGGTTATTGGCCTTTCCATCTGCAGAAGTGTGTGGCCTGTTGTTCTATTTTTCATGTGCTCAGGGGGTTTGAATACTAGCTGTTAAAATTGTCCCAGAAGAGGGTGGCATGAATTTCTCAGTGTCTGCATGGGTGTCCTCTATCACGTGCAGAGAAGAGCTGGTATTGTTTCATAACTGGTGACATGAACTTAATGTGGGCAGAAAGAATGGCCACAAAGAGTGCCTGCAGGAACCTGAATATTCCCTCTGCTTTCTGTTTTTCCAGGAGAAGTGAGATTCCACTCCGTAGAACCCTACAACAAAGGCCGGTTGTCTGCTCTACCATTCGCTGACATCCTTCGAGACTACAAGGTTATTATGGCTGAAAACATTCCTGAAAACCCTCTGAAGTACCTCTATCCTGACATTCCCAAAGACAAAGCCTTCGGTAAACACTACAGCTCCCAGCCATGTGAAGGTTAGGTTCTTTCTGTTTGCTTTTCGCTTCCTTAAGATTTGGGGAAATGACCACAGATTGGAGTAAAGTAAATCAAGTTCCTCTTTTTCTGTTTACTTTGTCGTAAGATCTAAGGGGTATGTGGAGGTCAAAGCCTTGGAAATGAAGGGGTGTGTCAGCTAGCAGAGTAGTTAGTAATTCATAGCTGTGACCAGACTTCACCAGGCATGGGAGTATCTTAGCCATCACCAGTGTTTCAGTTTTCTCCTCCCTAAAGCAGGTGTGGTTCTGACTTCACCTCCATGCACAGGGAGAGGAGAAGAAAGAGGAGGTAATGATTAGAAGGCTGTTAAAAGTTAGGCAAGGCTGTTTTTACAAAAGCAGCTCAGGGTTGATCGCTTTATATTCTTTTACCTACTGTACTCTCAACTCAGAGAGTATTGTTCCTTTGTCAGGGAGGGGACAATGGGAAGTGCGCTTTACTCCACTCTCCCAGCCTATGGATAATAGGTTTTGAATCCCTGCCTTAGGTTGCAACCTAAGGGCCTAAAATAATACCTGGCCAGAATAGGCATTTGGTAAATAGTTGTTGAATGCATGAAAAGAACATTCATGAAATTAGCTATATAAAAAGTTCACTATTCTGTTTCTTTACATGGAAGTATATCCAATCCATTCAACTGTTCCTCTGCAGCAACTAAATCTATGAGCATCCTCCTGTGGAACATCCTACAGTTGCCACTCACAGGTGACTTGATGCCACCATACTTAATCCCCTTCTGAAAAAAAAGAAAACAACAACCAAAAACCTGTGGCTTCTAAGTGTCTCCACATCAGATCACATAACACATGTCATGCAACAAATTCCAGTTGAAATATGACAGTCCCAATTAGAGTTGGGTTAAGCACAAGTTCAGCACAGTATACCAGAGCAATTTAGGGGTGGGTCCAAGGTGAGGTCTGCACATTCCTGTTACAGCAGTGCAGTAGTGCCTCAGCCACAGCCATGCCTGTGCTTCAAAACTTTCTATAATTGAAAGATTATGATTGGTGTTAGTTTTTTGTTTTGTTTTTTTTTGTTTTTTTTTTTGTTGTTGTTGTTGTTGTTGTTGTTGCTATTTCTTGGGCCGCTCCTGCGGCATATGGAGGTTCCCAGGCTAGGGGTTGAATCGGAGCTGTAGCCACCGGCCTACGACAGAGCCACAGCAACTCGGGATCCGAGCCGCGTCTGCAACCTACACCACAGCTCACGGCAACGCCGGATCGTTAACCCACTGAGCAAGGGCAGGGACGGAACCCGCAACCTCATGGTTCCCAGTCAGATTCGTTAACCACTGCGCCACGACGGGAACTCCAAATGTTTTTTGTTTTTTTTGTTGTTGTTGTTGTTGTTGTTGTTGTTGTTGTTGCTATTTCTTGGGTGATTGGTGTTAGTTTTAAGAAAATAATTCAGTCACTATGAATCCCCAATCCATGAATAAATCAGTCTTTATAATTAAACATAAATGTAACATGGAAAACAGGTAATAGAGTTGATACCCAATTTGTATGGGTATCAAACGATTAGAAAGCTGTTAAAAATTAGGCAAGGCTGGTTTTACAAAAGAAGCTCAGGGTTGATAGTTGACATTTTAGAGCATTTATGTCTAAAGTAAGATTAGGCCTGCCAATAGATTTGTTTTTCTCTCTTCTTAGGCATTTTATGGTCACCTGAAATGCCGTTTCATCTATTCAGCTAGAAAAAAAAAAATGTGAATCACAAACAATTGTATTATCTCTCTTCTTTTTAACATCACTTATATTTTTTTAGAATTTTTAACTTAATTTTATCAATAGTAATAACATTTTCCCCCCAACATTGTGCCTTTCTTTTCCAGTTTCAAGACCAACAGAAAGGGGAGACAAAGGTTATGTCCCATCTGTCTTTATCCCCATCTCAACAATGTAAGTAATCTTAGTTACATGTAAATAATTATTACTAAACTTATCAAAATAAGCTCAAAATTTTAAGGGTAGAGCAGGGTACGCATAACTGAGAATAAACATTTTAATGCTCAGTGTCCCATTTCCTTTAACACATAAAGCTAGTCTTCAGGATGCACCATAGCTATCAGCAAGGAATTCGAAAGGTGCCCTTTTATATGCTGTATGTTCCATAGCAGGCTCTGATTTCAAATGATGAATTAGGCATCTCTGTCACCATCAGATGAAGCCTTAGAAATGAGCTCTGTTAGGAAGGTAAATATTTCCCTCCTCTATCTCCTCCAGTTTTTAGGGCTGGACTAAAAATAAAATTGACACGAGATGGAGTAACAGGATAAAAGGAACTTTTTTTTTTTCTGCTCCGGTGGCATATGGAAGTTCCCAGGCTAGGGGTCTAATCGGAGCTGTAGCCGCTGGCCTACGTCAGAGCCACAGCAACTCGGGATCTGAGCTGCGTCTGCAACCTACACCACAGCTCACGGCAACACCAGATCCTTAACTCACTGAGCAAGGCCAGGGATCAAACCCACAACCTCATGGTTCCTAGTCAGATTCGTTAACCACTGCGCCACGACAGGAACTCCAAAAGAACATATTTTAATTTGTCTCATAGAAATGAGACTGAAGAAGTGACTAAAGCAGGCAGCTTTTATACCCTTTAGGCAAAAAAGATAATAAATTTGTGAGGAATTGACAGGACAAAGAAACTTGGGCTTTGGGAGCTTAAGTAGTGAAGAATCAAAACAGAATTTGGGCCTGGGGTACAGAATTGAAGAAACAAGTTTCCTTTATACAGGCCCAAATTCAGCCCCCATCTCTGGCAAGAAGGATGTCCTTCGACTTTCAGATGCAGGGAGGGCACCGTCCACGGGGGAGATTTATTTCCTGCTTTCGAGGAGGGTCAGAGCATCCCTCCTGCAGTGGTTCTTTCTCAATGAACTTAAGTAATTTAAATCAAAGTTATCAGTATGCCATCGAGGCACATTTTAGCGTGCCTGCCCTGGCCCCCAACAGCTCCTAACACAGTAAGTCACCACAAGCTACTGTTTTTAATCCCTTTCAATATCTATCCTGTGATCTCTTTAAGCCGAAGTGATTCAACTGAACTATATTCTCCATCAGACCTTCTTCCTATGTCGCCAAGTGTATATGCGGTGCTGAGAGAAAACCTGAGTCCTACAACCATCGAAACTGCAGTAGGTTCCCTTTCTTCCCATTGCTGTCAAGGGCATCTCTAATGAGGTGGTATGTGTTCAGAGGGGGTGGAGATCTGCCTGGGCAGTGAGAAAACACATTTGTTGGAACAAATCCATGAGCATAACACCAGGGCTGTCTGTATAGTCCTGTGTGTTGCCGATATCATGGGCATTGAAAGAAGATACCTATGCTGACTTCAACTGTTTTGAGGTCTTTCCATCAAAAGCCACCAGAGGGCAAACTACCCCTGTATCCTCCCCACCCCCACCCTCAAGTACATTTCACTCCTACTTCCACCAACAGCTCCTCCAGTCCCCTCCACTGTCCCCACTTTAGCAGACAGCACTTACTAGTCAATATTTGTAGGTCTAGTTTAATATGTATTTTAGCAGTTCAAGCACGACGAATTCCAATATTTTTTGTTTGTTACTTGCTTTATTAGTCCTGTCCTGGGAGCTTTAAGTAGTATATGAACAATCAATAGCAGTATAGTAATACTCTCTTGAGAACTGTTTCATAATCTGAAATGCAGTAATGTACTTTAGAAAACATTCCATCTGTTATTAATCCCAAATATTGTCAAGTAGTTCAAAACCTCGATTACATGCACATACATCAGAATATAGAATCTTGGGGGGACCTGAGCCCCAAGAGTTTTGTGTCTAATTATATAAATCAGGTGGCTTTAATCCTTCTCCTGAAGATTTCCAGGATGGAAAAACTTATTCCAATGTTAGTTATCCTTAAGCCCTATAGTTATGAGAATTTTTTCCTACATTTTACACCCATTTCTTCATTACCTTTTTGTGGGATGAATAGGTCTTCTTAAAATAGTTTTAATTTATTCAAAAGGTGCCTTTTGTTTTAGACTGATCAACCTCAGTTATTTTTACAAGAACTGTACTTAGTAGTTAATTGGTAGAAAGATGTTGACGAATGCAGTTAGTAGACAAGAGGGTACTTACCTAAGAAATGGTGACTTATTTGCAAAACAGTAGTTTGCTCAAAGGCATTTTCATTTTTCAATTTTAGATGAAGTCTCCCTATTCTGCTGAATAACAGGATAAACTCTTGACACTCACAAGAAGGAAGCAAGTGCAAAAGTTTAAAGACTGAATTTTGCCAACAATCACATCTTGTTTCTTCAGCTTTGTATATACTGGTTTCCAGGAATGGTTAAGACTGAAGCTTTCCTCTCACTGGCATGACACCCCCAAATGGGAATGTTGTGACGGAAATGCTAAAAACCAAAGCTTCAGATCAACTTGCAAGATAAAACACTTTTAAGAAACCAATGTTAATAGAATATTAACAAACTCCTCATTTGTACGTATTTGTTTCATTTCTGATTTTATTTCTCCTGTGTTACTTATGGTTTCAGCTCTAGAGGGTTTAAGATTGCTAAGATTTCACAATAGGTCAAAAATTAAAGTCACACTTATATTACTCAAAAACCAGCAGGGGAGCTCCTGTCATGGCTCAGCAGAAACAAACCTGACTAGTATTCATGAGAATGCAGGTTTGATCCCTGACCCTCGCTCAGTGGGTTAAGTATCCGGCATTTCTGTGAGCTATGGTGTAGGTCACAGATGTGGCTCAGATCCCGAGTTGCTGTGGCTGTGGCGTAGGCCAGCAGCTACAGCTCTGATTCGACCCCTAGGCTGGGAACCTCTATATGCCACAGGTATGGCTCTAAAAAGACCAAAACAAAACAAAACAAAAAACAAAAAACAAAACAAAACAAAACAAAAAAACCACCAGCAGGAAGGCCTGATGGAAAAGCCAAGTGAGATAATGTCCTAATTTCTACCAGGTAAGAGTCCTCACATTAGCTACAAGATGGAGCAATGACGGGGGCATTAACAGCAGCATTTCACATAGTGTCCCAGAGTGAATTAGGAAGCCTTCTGATTGTCATGTCGACACTGTCCCAACTTCAGAATTCACAGCTACTGGTACTACTTGCAGAAACATCTCTCCTTTTAAGGGCATGTATCCACAGTCATTCCTGATAGTGTCCCAGGCAAATCATTCTGTAAGCAGACTAATGGGTAAAAATCTCAAGAAATGAGGACTGGAAGGAAAATAACAACACTGACCTTGGGTGAGCGATTTAATTCCTGGGTTGTATGTTCTTTTTTTTTTTTTTTTTTTTTTTTTATTTTCCCACTGTACAGCAAGGGGGTCAGGTCATCCTTAGATGTATACATTGCAGTTACAGTTTTTTCCCCCACCCTTTCTTCTGTTGCGACATGAGTATCTAGACATAGTTCTCAATGCTATTCAGCAGGATCTCCTTATAAATCTATTCTAGGTTGTGTCTGATAAGCCCAAGCTCCCGATCCCTCCCACTGGTTGTATGTTCTTCATCTCTAGAAGAGTTTGGGCTAGGTGGGCTATGGTACTTTCCAGCTCTAATAGTCTGGTCCCATGAAGCCAGCCTAAGCCTGGGGGAAGGAATTTAGGATAAGTTCCTGCCTGGTATACAGGAGGTAAGATGGTTTACTGAGCGGTGATGCACGCAAATGAACTGCAGGTCTACTTTGATCCTTCCCTTGCCTGGACTGGATGCTTACTATTGCCCAGCTCCCAGCTGCTGCCCTTAGTAGTAGTGGGAGCTCCCCATGTCTCAAGACCTAGAGCCAAGGCAAGGAAGTCATGATACCCAGGCCTCTGCCACGACCAGCCACAAAAAGTCCTGAGGCTGGTGTCCAAGGTGAGTCCTGATCACAGAGTCAGATGACAGTCCCCAGTGGAGTGCTCCTCTCTATCTTCTCTCACCCATCTCTCATCCTCCAGGCAGACCAAACAAGGAGAAGCTAATGTTTGATGGAAAATATTAAAAAAAAAAAAACTTTTAATATAACCTGCCTTCTCACTTAGAGAGATTCCATCCCCATTCATTATTCCCACCCACACGATCCTGGCTTGATCCTATCAGACAAACTCTGCACCTGTCCCAAGGCCAATTCTCTTACTCCTTTGTAAGCTCCTGACAGTACTCTTTGGGTGAAGGTGTTTGTCTGATTTAGGGCCATGGGCTAACTCCAGGTGCCAGTCTCTGCTTCTCTTCACAAGCCCAGTGTTCTGAAATTCAAATATATCCATTGATAGTATAAGTAGAGGAAATAATTTTAAACTTGGCTTAGAATTTTATATATTTTGATGGATATTTAGAACTATAAAATGATCATTATAGTTTTATCTTTAAAGAGGTAATTTCCTACCAGGAAGTGCTCGTAAACAATTGGATTTATATACCAAAAAATATTGCAGAAGCTTTTCATTCCCTGGAAAACGTATTAAAATTATGATGGGGAGTTCCCGTCGTGGCTTAGTGGTTAACGAATCTGACTAGGAACCATGAGGTTGTGGGTTCGATCCCTGGCCTTGCTCAGTGGGTTACGGATCTGGTGTTGCCGTGAGCTGTGGTGTAGGTCGCAGATGCGGCTTGGATTCTGCATTGCTGTGGCTGTGGTATAGGCCAGTACCTACAGCTCCAATTCAACCCCTAGCCTGGGAACCTCCATATGCCGCAGGAGCAGTCCTAGAAAAGGCAAAAATACAAAAACAAACAAACAAAAAAGTATGATAGACTTTTACTTATTTTAGCAGAAGTTTGAAAAGCCGGTCAATATAGAGCCTGACAGAAGCATGTCAAGATTTCATATGTGATCACAGCCATCTTTGCTATTTTTGGGTAGACAATACAAGGACATCTATAGTTTGTTTCCTATAATAGAGGTAGAGGCTTCATAGTAAGAATAAGAAATCAGTAAGTGGCTATTCTTTATTTAGATTCAGAAAATCAAAATCAAATCCTTGATCCCAGGGTTAAGAGTTATTTCCAAGGGTGTGAGTCTTGCATTCCAGAAACTATCTTTGTGGGAATAATGGGATTTTATCAGGGGATTCCTGGGGATACCTGTTTAGATCAGGATAAGTGTGCTGCATGAGATGAAAATGCAATGGAGGTGTTCCCTGGTTGCCTTGTGGTTAAGGATCCAGCATTGTCACTGCTGTGGCTTGGGTTACTGCTGTGGCCCAGGTTCAATCCCTACTGTGGCCCGGGAACTTCTGCATGCCATGGGCACAGCCAAAGGAAAGGGGATTTAGATCGCATTTCCACCAAATCCCACCCGAGAACATTTTTTTTTCTGCCAGCTAGTAGCAAGTAAACAACATTTAATGAAGCAAAATGTAGATGTATTTTCACAATATTAATCACATTTCCACATCTATCCTCACCCATCTAAGACCAATCACAGATGTCCATTTTACTAATCCTTTTCAAATTCTTTTTTAAAGTTTTTAATATAAAGACTTACTTTGATCAATTGTCTGAGTATTAATGTCTTTATCTAGAATAGAAGGTATAAGGCAATTGTCGGTGGATTTTTTCAAAGCCTTAAGACAGCAAGGAAAGTACCCCAAAGAGCCATAAAGAAAGAGAATACTTCTAGCAAACCCAAGGCATTTTTCTTTATCTCACACAGTCAGGAGGCCCATGTACTCCCTGCAGTAGAAAGAACAGAATTAGGGATCAAGGCATCCTAGTACCGTGCTCTAACTAGCAGATAACTGTAGTCTAGACTTAGCAAATTGGTCTCTGTGTGCAGACATACCACTTTCCTTTTATTTTTCCTTTTTGGCTATACCCGAGGCATGCAGAGGTTCCCAGGCTAGGGACCAAACCCACACCACAGCGGAGACCTGAGCCACAGCAGCAACAATGGTAAATCCTTAACCTACTGAGCCTCCAGGGAACTCCCAGACATTCCACTATCTAAGATGGAGATTTCTTCCTTTTTTCAGATAGACTGTGATCATTGATTGATTTGACTGACTACACTTCTAAAAGTCTGACTTATTGAAGCATAATCGATACATGAAAAAATTCATCCTTTTCTGACAAATCCATACAGTTGTGTTACCCCCAATGTAAGACACTGAACCTTTCTACCAGAGTCCTCACAAATGCAACAGATGATTCCATGTGGCTTCCTATGTAGACAGAGTGCACTATTTAAAATAAATCAGATCATTTTAAAATGCTTAAAATCTTTGAAGGGCTCATGGCAGTCTGGATTAGCAGTTCTTATCTGGGTCGTATGGATAGAATTGTGGAGGGTCATGAGTTTGAATGGCAAATGTTAGGGCTTTATTTTCACAAACGACAAACCATAAACCTCACTACAGTTTTGTCATATTACAGTTGTTACAGTTATCTCAAAATATTGCTTATGCTAAGCACGATTTTGAAATTGCATTCATCAGACCCACTGCTAGATCTTATTTAATGTCAATAATATTAAGGAGCACTAATTACTACAGCACAGAGTTGGTTTTAATATTGTGAACTCTGTATCTAATGTAATCAGTTTCCTTTTTAATCTTATGTATTTTATCCTTTGAAAGCATCCATAGGTTTCATCAGACTGCCAAAGGAGTCTGTGGCACAAAATATATCTAAGAATCCCAGTTTTGGATGAAGACCATAATTCTCAACAGATCTTTCCAAAGTCATACGTTATTTAGTCTCTTAGTCTTCATTTCTCAACACTTCCACAAGAGTAGCTCATCCTACAAAATATACACAAGACTGAACTACTTTCAATTTCTTTGATGGGTTATGCTCACTCTTATCTCCCTCCGCTGTATCTTCTCAAGTCTCCAACCCCAATCCATCTACCCTCTCACCTCAATAACATTCACACATCCTTTAGGCTCTAGAAAGCCTTTGTGCCCAACACGCACACATTGGGCTCAGGCCACTCATGCTGCCTCCATATCACCCAGCACCATTCTTATCACTTTGGTTGTATATGCATATCATGTGTCTTCATTAGACTCTATGTGTAAAGCTATGTATGTACAGGGACCAAGAAGCCCTTGTACACAGTTACCTCCCCAAAATTTAGCACAGTCTGCCTCTTAATAAATATGACAGTAATCAGTTCCTTT
The DNA here is from genome assembly GCF_054392235.1 of Sus scrofa. Classification (NCBI taxonomy): domain Eukaryota; kingdom Metazoa; phylum Chordata; class Mammalia; order Artiodactyla; family Suidae; genus Sus; species Sus scrofa. The sequence continues at coordinate 110,007,334 of NC_139397.1, read as the reverse complement.
CTTTCCTTTGCTCCTTGATCTACCTGCAAGACTGAGCTAGACTTCCCTTTATAATCCTCCTAACTCTAAAATTACGGAACTGTCCCCAATATTATACTTCAAACTGATTAACCAAAACACACTTGGCATTGCTCAAACAATGCAGGAATTTCTTCTATGTCACCTCACTCATGACTTCCAAACTCTCTAAAAATAGTCTACAATTAGACTGTTCATTAGCTTACTCTAACTTCCCTTTTAGCATCTCATGTGTGGCTAACATTCCAGACATCTGGCCCACTCACAGATGAACCAACTATTCTTGAAATTTCCCCTTAACTCCTTCTTCATTAAACTCATTAAACTCATTGCCTTTACTACCATGGTAAACGTCCCACAGCATTCTCTTACTTTAGGCTCAGTAGCCATGCAGCCATCCACTTAGATGTCTCACAGGCTTCTGCGGATGGAAAGAACCCTAGAGGTCGTCCAGACATGAGGAGTCGAGGAGGGGTGTGGAGGTGCTCCCACTGAAGTTTTCCAGAATACGCGTGCTTTTAATCCTCCTCCCCCTCAATTCCACCTTAACAGGCCCGAGGCCTGTGAACTCTGAATGGTTGCTTTAACCTGTGGTTCCTGATCCCAGTTTTGTTCAATGATGTTATTCATTCATTCAAAAACATTTTTGAGACTACGTATCAGGCATTGCCTTTCTCTGACTGAGGTTCTCACCTGAACCACAAGACACAGAAAGTGATTTGCTTGACTGTTTTCTCAGTTCTCCCAAGGATGGTACATGGTGCCAGTCTAAATAAATAGTCTAAATATACAGGATAGGAAGTAATTAATACACAGATGCCTCAGTCATTAGGCTAAATTCTCTCGTGGAAACTGAGATGAAACAGAGTCCCTCCTATTGCGAGGAGAGATGAAAACAGACAAGCAAATAATGAACAGATTTAATAAGTGCTATGAAGAATGTAAGTGTGATACAGAATAACCAGAAAAAACAGGTCAGTAAAAGTCTCTGAGAACACTGGAGCTGAGACCTAAGAATGAGAAGCAAGTCCATGACACAGCAGGGAACACAGCATACTAAAAGAACAGCATACAGATACACAGGACCCAGGCTGGTAAAAGCCTGCGGTGACTGAGGAACAGAAAGAGGCCACGGGGGGGGGGGGGGGAACAGAGGGAAGAGAGTAGGACAAGATGTGTAGGAGAAGGAGGCAAGCTCAGATGCTGTAGGGCTCTAGAGGGAGAGCAGAAGGCTCTGGGCTTTTATGCAAGCACCATAGGAAGGAGTGAGGTGGTAATTTGTTTCTTCATTATAGTTTTCATTTGTTTTAAGTAAACATGTAACAAATTTTCTAGAGAAGAAATCTCCCCTCCCCCCAATCCCCCTACTAGGGACCTCACAGATGTGCAACATGTGCATTTGCACAAGGCAGAACACTCAGAGGCTCCATACTTGGTTTAGCCCTCTGCCACTGCCTTCTTGAAATTCTTAGTATGTTTGAACAAGGAACCCCTTGTTTTCATTTTGCCCTGGTCTCTGCACATTACACAGCTGATCCTGTCCTCTTCTTCTAAGAGGGGAAAATAAATGTCCACTTGCACTCTGGGAATTAAGTGCACTTGCAGCCCTGGGGACTGGTGCTCACTCCCACAAGGCTGGAGACTGGTCCAGTAAGGTGGGTGCCTTCACACATTGGAGGTCCTAGGTTGGTCCCCAGGTCACCCTAAGTACATAGAGCCCTTTAAGAAAAACCCAGCCCATGCCTTCAGGAATCATTCAGTAAGTCGCACAGAGAGCAGGCAGAGCCAAAACAATTTTTCCTTGGTCTGCCAAGCTTTTGCAGTCATGGTTTAGTGAGTAAACTATTGACAGTTATACTTCTTTCCCATTCCCTCTGGTATAATCACCATTAAGCAGGGAGGGGGAAAGAAGATCCCCAAAGAAAGAAGAAAGCCCCCTTTGCAGATCTAGAAAAGGACAGCTGAAGAAACAGCCTGCCACCTTCATCTCTAATAAGATCTGAGTTAGCAGATTGGGTAAACAGCGAAGTGAAGGAGAAAAAAGAGGTCGCCAGGCCACAGGAAGAAAAAAATAGACTTGTGGTTGCCAAAGGGAGAGGGAGGGAGTGGGATGGATGGGGAGCTTGGGGTTAATAGATGCAAACTATTGCCTTTGGAATAGATTAGCAATGAGATCCTGCTGTGTAGCCCGGGGAACTATGTCTGGTCACTTATGATGGAGCAGGATAATGTGCGAAAATAGTATGTGAACGTGTATGTGTAACTGGGTCACCACGCTGTACCGTAGGAAAAAAATTGTACTGGGAAATAAAAATAAATTTTAAAATAAAAACGAATTTTAAAAATTAAAAAAAAAAAAAAAAAAAAAAAAAAAAGACAGAAAAGAATGGGTAGGGTTTCCGGCACCTTAGGCAATCAGAAAACGTGTCCCATCTTCCCTCTAAAATTAAGAGGCACTCAGCCCGCCTCTGCCTTCCCGTTCAGAACTACTAATCTGGGCCTGCAGGATAGGGAAGGCGCAGGGCAGGCGCTAGCGGTCCCGGGCAAGCGTGCGGACCCCGCCCCCGTGAAGGCTTCGGGGAGGGACCTGCACGCGGGGCAGGCAGCCAGCGGGAAAACCCCGGGCCTGTGCCTGCGTACTGCTCCCTCTTGGTCTCTCCTACTTTCGCTTTTCGGTTTCCTCTCAATCCAATGCCTTCTCGCTCCCGGGCTGTTTCTCCGAAAACACGTGGGGCGGCTCTTCCGAGCATCCACGTCCCTCCCGCCGCGCGCCGGCCCAGCTGTTCGGAAACTTGACAACTTGACGATCTCCATCTGCTGGAGGGTAGCCCATCCTGGGCAGGCACGGGCTGCTGTTCTGAAAACAAAGGACTTCAAAAGGTGTTCGTGAAGGTGTTTGGATGTCGAAAGTCACGCTCCTAGCAGACATTTTTGGGAGGAAAAGAAAAAAAAAAAAAAAAAAAAAAAAAAAACAAGAAAAAAGAAAATCATAAAAAGTAACCCAACACCCCAAAACATGTTAGGGACATTCTGTAGAGGATCCAGACTAGCAGGCAAAGTTTGTGTTTATCATAAATGCAATGAGAATTGCCAAGACTTGCGCAGGCAAGGACTGTATAAGTATAGTGCTTTAGAGAATTTAATCTGGCAAATACAGAGAAGGGGAAAGAAACGGGGAAAAGGTAGTGTGACCGTTGTCTGTTGCAGCATTCCAGTTCTGAAGTAATGAAGGCCTACAGTGGGGTATTGTCACTGATGGGAAAGCTAAGAAGGATAAAAGCATAGGGAAGGAAGACTCCATAGAACTAGAGGACATCCAGAATGTGGCGATCCAAAGAGAAACATTCTTTTTGCAGATGTTAAGATTATTTAATTCCCCTGTTGGTACTGAAGGTAGTTTCTGTGCACAAAAACAAAAACAAAACCACAGAAGCAATGTGTTTAATATGTTATCTACTCTTCCTAGAGTCAGCTTTTCTCAAACATTGTTTGAGCCCCTAGTGCAGGTAAGTAGAACTGGAAGGGCTTTATTTATTTTTTTTTTTGGTGGCCTAGCATCCATTTTCACAGAAGGCTGCTACTTAAATACCAATGGTCATTGCTATCACCAGTTCAGCACTGCCTTTGTGTGGGTGAATATGTGACAAGAAGAAGGAGCATATAGATGTGAAAAGGGAAAAAAACACTGTAAGAGGAACACATATAAGCCCACCTCTCGGAAATTATTTAGATCCTTTTCCTACCCAAAGTTGCTTTATTTTTCTAGGTTGATTCAAGCCTCATCTTCTTGGAGAAATCAATTGTTTTTATGGGCCACACATTCTAAGAAGACCTAATCTAGGCTGGCCTCAGGGATTCCTACCTGGGGAAGTGACTTTTAAGCTTAGGTTTTAGCTAAGACATAAAAGATGAGTAGCTAGCAAAAAAGTTGGGGGAGGGGGATATTGGCTTAAGGGGCTTTCCAAATGGAGAACTGCTGGTGAGAAGGTTCTGAGTTTGGGGAAAGAGCTTGTCTTATTTGAAGAACAAAACTGCTGAGGTAAGGGAAGAGTGGCACAAGACGGGGTTAAAGAAAGTGACAGGGGACCAGGGCTTTGTAGGCTACGTTAAGAAATTTGGATTTTATAAGAAAAGCCATCAGAGGATTTTCAGGTTGGCAACATGCGATGTGCTTTGCAAAAAACACACACACAAAAAAAAACCAACCCACCGGAGCTGCTGTAGGGAGAACTAATTAAAAGGGAGTTAAGAACTGGAGTGAGGCAGCCATTTGAGGGCTGAAACGAATCCAAGTCTACTGAAAGAATCCAAACTGGGGTGGGGGAAACAGCATAGGAAATAGCAAGAAGTGATGAGACATTTAGGTGGAAGAATCAAGGAGGCTTGAGGGCCGGTGTGAGGGCTGAGAAAGCAGTGTCAAAGGTGGTTCCTAGTTATCTGGCATACACCATTTCTAGAAAAAGGGCAGGTTTGAGGAGGAAGATGATGAGTTGGTTCTGAACATAACTAGGTTGCAGAGCTTACCAGACATCTAAGTGGAGAGTCAAGTGCAGGCTGTACGCGTAGATGTGGAGCTCTGAAGGAGAGGTGTGGACAAGGTACACACGCAGAAGTTGTCCATATCTAAGAAGGACATGGAAGCTGTGAATGAGGTCATCACAGGAGAGCGTGAGAAGTGTAGGTAAAGTAAACCAAGATCTGGACCCTGACAACACTTAAGTTTGAACAGTTTGGTGGTGGAGATGGAGCAGAGATGGAGAAAGCATACTAGAGAGAGAGAGGAAGAAACCAAGACGTGTCGTCATCGTGGCCAAGGACGAAGTGTTAAAGAATGGAGGGGTCAACTGTGCCTAAGTTTCCTGAGTGGTCAGGTGAAGACAGAAAAGTGTCCCCTGGGTTTAGCAACATGTCAGCTGCTAAACTGACCTTCTATAATGACAAAATCTACACCTGTGTCGTCTGTCTTAGGTTCTTAGGATTGGGGCTAATATAACGATCTTAAAGTTTGGGCAGAGGCAAACACTGAACTTCCTGTTCTCTAAAATATGTGTAAATATAACCCGCAATTTACATCACGGAGCGAAGCTTCCCGTTCTCTACCAGAGAGCCCCGCCCAAAGGCTACGGACCGACCCTTCGGGTTGGCTGAACAGCGGCACCCCTGGGGGGGGGGGGTGGCGCGAGCGTGGAACAGCCGCATCTGATTGGTCGAGAGAGGTAGCCTCTGGGTGATTGGCGGGAGCGGAAGGAGGTGGGGCGTCTGGCGCTGCCTTTTCTCCCAGCAGGTACTTTCGTTTTCCAGCGTTGGGTTTGCGGAGAGACCCAGCCACACCAAGAAGGACGCTTGTCAGACCCTCAGATGGGACAGAGGTGACTCGGCGCTCCCGGGAGAGGTTGCACGGCCGCTCCCCGTCCCGTCCCTGCGGGATCCAGAGTACAGAGTGAGTGGGCGTGTGAGGTTCCTGGTGTCGGGGCGGGAAGTGACTGGACTGGCGTCGTCGAGGCCCTGGAGCCGGACGCCGGGCGAGGGGGGACTTTTAAGTGCTGACAGATTTAATCCGAAATCAGGGAAAGAACACATAATCTCAGGTGCTCGTTCTCGGTGATAGCAAGGTTGCCCCAGCCAGTCGTTCTCTGGCAGTAGAAAATGTCTTGTAAGATAGAATCCCCCCCGCCCCCGGAAACACTGCATTTTCCCATTTACTCTCGTTTTCCCCTCCTTCCTGCCCCTTTCCACCACAGTCACGTTTTCTTCTTTCTGCAGAAAGTTTTTGTTTGCGTGTGCCACCCCCAGAGAGCTAAGACGCTCGCACCCTGTGCATGCAAAACAGTCTTGGCTTCTGACGTGCTGTGTGTAGCCGCTGCTTGTGTGAATCATCAGCCCTTTGCTTGGGCACAAGGTGAAGGTTAGTAAATGTTCATGGAAACTAATAAATGAGTACATGGCTTCGGGACTTAATTATATATCTACGTTTAAAGGTAAAAGAGCTTAATTTGCTCTTGGAATGTAAAAGTGATAGTTCTGCAGACCTCCGAATAATAATTAGTCTTTAAAAAAATTCTAACTAATATCAAAGAGCTTGGGGGAAGAAAAATAAGTGTATGATTGCGCTTTGAATGTCGTTTTTATAAGTTGGATAGGTTGTTTTTATGGTTCAGGAATAAGACATGAGCTACCAGCATACTCCAGTTTGCAGTTTGGTGCAGGACTCAGATTTGTTGAATCATAATATGATTTTCCCTTTACTTTCTAATTCAATCTGAAATGTGTTGAATTTCAATTCAACAAACTGTCGAATACATACTATGTGCAGGACACTCTCCAAAGTGGAGATGATTTTTTTTTTTTAAAGACATAATTCCAGAAACCCAGGGTAGACATCACAGAGCTTTTTAAGGGAGAGAGTGACTGATGCTCTAATGGAGGTACAAAATGCAGTGAGGCGTAAAGTCAATGAAAGCTTAATTGTTTCTAGGTAAGTGTCAAATAGCTTATGGAAGAAGGGCATTTGTACCTACTTTTGGATGCTGGTAGAATTTAGAAAAGCAGAAATTTGTGAGGAAGCTCCTTTAAAGGGTGAGTGACAACTGGAGCAAAGCAGAAATGTTGAGCATAGCCAAAAAAAAAACAAAAAACAAAAAACAGTAACAAAAAAGTAGGTAATTTGGTCACTGGGTTGCTTTATTAAAGGATGAAAATAGGGTCAGGGTGGAAATCAGCCTGGTAATGGGGCAAACTAGCAATTTGGAGCAAGAGAGGGATGTGGCCAAAACCCATGTCAGCAGAAGACTAGCTTGGGAAATAGTGTTGGAGGCAGGGAGGAAGGAGACCTTGGGACTGGAGAGGAGGAAGTCAGGTGATTGGAGGATAGTCTTGCTACTCCCTATGTTGGTAACAAGTTTAGTGGGAAGATAGGGTGGATTTGGGATTTGTTAGCATGAATTTATTGATTGCTGGCCTTGTGCCAGGTGCTGTGTCTGTATTACCTCATTCAGTCTTAACAGCCAACCTGGTGATAGGGATGGGAGTCACCTGTGGTCACTCACCCAAAAAGGTGTTGTAGCTCCTGCTGGTTGACATTCTGGCCAGTATATTTGCTTTAGGCATATCCGTATTAGACACCTAGTAGGGAAGGAAAGTGCTGCAGATTTAGAGTCTTCTGCTCAGGTGAAATAAATTTGAAGTGAAAAATCAAATTGCTGCAGCAAGTGTACCAAAGGAGTGGACTTGGGTCCATTTTTGCTGGTATTTTGTGATGGTAACTAGCTTTGCAGTCCTACCACATCCTTTCCTTTCTTTGGAAGGAAATTTGTGGCATAGACATGGCTTCATGTCTTCATGCCCGCACCTGTGTGCTTGCTGCAGCATGCACACACGCTTTCATGCCCTGCTGTAATTTTAAAAATCCAGACTCCTTCCCCAGAGGCCTGGTAGGACAAGATTCACTTATACTCGTTCTGAATATTGTCAGCTGTGTGCTTATGTAAATCCTAATTTATGCTCTGGTGAAGGGAGGTTCTTTGTTTTCCTTGTGAATATTGGGACTTCTTAAAATCAGGTTTTTGTTTTAATTTTTTTATCTTCAAAACTGCCATGTAGGAGTTCCCATCGTGGCTCAGCAGAAATGAATCTGAGTAGCATCCATGAGGATGCAAGTTCGATCCCTGGCCTCACTCAGTGGGCTAAGGATCTGGCGTTGCCATGAGCTGTGGTGTAGGTTGTAGATGTGGCTCAGATCTGTCCTGACTGTGGCTGTGGTGGTAGGCCAGTGGCTACAGCTTCCTGCGATTGAGTCCGCACGGGGTTGACCAGGTGTCCCGGCTAACTCGGTCACTGGGATTGAGTCTGCACGGGGTCAACCAGTTGACGTACACCATAGCTCATGGCAATGCCAGATCTTTAACCCACTGAGTGAGGCCAAGGATCAAACTCACATTCTCACAGATGCTGTGTGGGGTTCTTAAACCCCTGAGCCACAATGGGAGTTCCCTATGAGAGCAATTTTTAAAGAGGTGTTACTTGTCCTAAAGCAAATCTAATTAGTATTTCCCATTTGTTTATTCGATAAAAGTGCAGATTCATTTTAAAGGCAGGTGAACGCCTACTATGTCTAGCACTGTTCTGAAGATACAGCAGTGAACAAAGCCATCCCTCCCTACCCCCCTCCACCACCAAACCTGCCTTCGTGTGGGGAGAACAGACAGTAATCAAAATAGAAAAGAGAATACATGCTAGGTCAGATAGTTGTAAGGGCAGTGGAGAAAAATACGTCAGGAAGGAGGGATACTGTTTTCCAGGGTGAGAGGTGGTGTCGATTTAAGGAAAGTGGTCAGAGAAGGCTTCCCTGATATGTTGGCTTTTGAGCAAAATCTGAGAATGTGTTTTTTTGGAGAAGAAAAAAATACCGACCCCAAACTCAATTAAAAAACAGGCTTTGGAATATAAACACCATTTTAAAAGTATGTTTCAGGAGTTCCTATCGTGGCACAGTGGAAATGAATCCGACGAGGAACCGTGAGGTTGCAAGTTTGATCCTTGGCCTCACTCAGTGGGTTAAGGATCTGGCATTGCCATGAGCTCTGGTGTAGGTCGCAGATGCGGCTCGGATCGTGCATTGCTGTGGCTGTGGTGTAGGCTGGTGGCTACAGCTCTGATTTGACCCCTAGCCTGGGAACCTCCATATATCACGGGTGAAGCCCCAAAAAGACAAAAAAAAAAAAAGTATATTTCAGAGACAAATTATGTTTTGAACTAAGCGAGATATTTAGAAGCAGCACAGTGCTGGACGGCTTTCTTTGGCGCTGTGGGCTTCCTTTCGTGATCTTTGTTCTGTTTCCCTATAGGATGTCCCAGTGGTATGAGCTTCAGCAGCTTGACTCCAAATTCCTGGAGCAGGTTCATCAGCTCTACGATGACAGTTTTCCCATGGAAATCAGACAATATCTGGCACAGTGGCTAGAAAATCAGGACTGGTAAGGAAATCACTTGACAGAAGAAGTTGTTTTTCTACACTTTGAAAATGACTTGTGGATTGAGTAACTTGGAGCCATGTTGATTGGAAGATGAATCTCACCGGTAGCTACTGGGAACATCTGTTGCAGAAAAGTGTGTTGGCTTGAGAAATGGCACCGGTCTCTATAAAGCTAAATGCATTAGTTGTTAATTTTATGTATTTGTTGATTTAGTTATAAATCCTCCTAAATACTTTGGACAAGTTAGATAATGCTAATACTAATTATTTTGAAAGAAAAAAGAAAGAAATTAGTGGAAATAATTAAAGCCAAGTTATGGGAAAACACTGATTAGAAGTATGAAGAAGGTAATACAGTTAAAGAAATATCTCTTAAAACCGATATGGTTTTGTTTTGAATTGAATTGTATTGTTCATTCATTGCAAATGTTTCAAATGTTCTGAAAGTGTTCGATATAGAAAGCGAAAGCCCCTGTTGGTTTTTCACTCCAGAGATAATCAGCGTTAACAGTCTTGGTGCTAGAATTTTTCATGGTAATTGAATATAATGGAAATATTGTACAAACTCTTGCCAAAAGCATTGGCAGTTTCAAAGAAAGAAATAAAACCCAAGAAAATACCTTATTTTTTAATAATTTCAGAACAGAAAGCAATGTCTGCTTTTGTGTGTTTTTTTAAAGTAGTATCTAAATGAAGTGTGTAAAATTTGAATCTCCTAGGGAGCACGCTGCCAATGATGTTTCGTTTGCCACCATCCGTTTTCATGACCTTCTGTCGCAGCTGGATGATCAGTACAGTCGATTTTCCTTGGAGAATAATTTTTTGTTGCAGCATAACATTAGGAAAAGCAAGCGTAACCTTCAGGTATTACTTGGTTTTTGCATTTTAGTTGAAATGTTCCCATGTTCACATAAGAGGATATTTTCATTCAACAGATACTATTGAGCACACGCCATTGGTATTTATAAAAGTACACAGACTATGTATAAACTGCCTTTTAGGTGGTTAGTATCTTATAGTAGAAGTGAAATAAAATATCAGTTCATTTTGTAGCCACACGGAGTGTTCAGGCTTAAGAGTATTGCTTCAGCATAAGTAATTCTGAGAGAAATTCAGTGTTACAACCTTGTTTTATTAAAAATTATTAATAGATCAAAGAAGAGTTATATTTTAAGAGCTGTGAATTTCTGAGAGAAATTCAGTGTTATAACCTTGTTTTATATTAAGTTGTTAATAGATCAAAGAAAAGTTATATTTTAAGAGCTGTGAGTTATATTTTAACATAAAAGTTATATGTTAAAGTTCAGAGAAACTTTAGTGATGAGTCCAGTCTAAGTGCTTGGTATACGGATAAAGATTAAGTCCAAAAAGGTTTGACATCTGTCCTTGGAAGCGAAAGTCAAGCGGAATCCCAGGCGGAGGAGAGTATGCTACAAAGCTGTAGTTCTTCAGAAGTATTCCCAGCATCCCTTAAGCCTGGGTACCATTTTTATTTCTGTATTAATGGAACTTTTCTGTTTGAATGGGAATGAGCACTCTCATTGTATGGTTTTACTCCTCACAATCAAACTGTTTAACTTGGGTAATTTAGAAGCTTTTTTTCCCCCTCTGGGAATGTATATGTGATGTTATAATACCAGTGAGTGGGAAAGCCAGAATAACTTTACAGAAATTTGCTCTCCTATGGAATTTGCTTGATTATACCTGTTACAAAGAGGCATGATTGGAGTTCTCTTGTGGTGCAGTGGGTTAAGGATCTGGTGTTGTCACTGCAGTGGCATGAGTCGCTGTGTGGCGTGGGTTTGATCCCTGGCCTGGGAACTTCCACATGCCCTGGGCCAAAAAAAAAAAAAAAGGGCGGAAGCGTGATAGTCAGTATTTTGCAAACCAGCTTTGACAAGAAAACAGAAAAACTGAGAAGAGTATCTGTGATCTAATTCAAAGCAGAGACCAACAGATAAATTAATAGAGGAATACCATGGATGATTTTAGTTATCATTTGTATTCTCTCTGGGTCCTAACAAGATAATTGGGGCCCCAAACAATAGAAATTAAAAATATTATGGAAACTATACAGGAGAGAATCTTATTTGATTTTAGGGCCATATCTGTGTCATATGGAAGTTCCTGGGCTAGGGATGGTGGAATCGGGGCTGCAGCTGCTGGCCTGTGTCACAGCCACAGCAATGCCAGATCCAAGCCATGTCTGCAACCTGTGTCGCAGCTTGCAGCAGTGCTGGATCCTTACCTCATTGAGCAAGGCCAGGAATCGAGTGCACATTCTCATGGATACTAGTCAGGTTCTTAACCCGCTGAGCCACAATGGAAACTCCAAGAATACTTGTTTTTTTAATCAAGAAGTAAATTAGGTACCTGCACTTAATTAGAAAGTTGAAGCAGTTTTTGTTATAATTTGTGAAAAGAATAGTTTGAATTTACCAAAAATAGCTTGAATTTACCAAAAATAGCTTATGTAGAGTTTAGTTTGTGCAGGATGAGGTTTCTTAATGAATACGCACAAACTCATTTCAGTGTATAAAACACAATGGTTTAAACGTTCTGAAATTTAATCAATTTTTATTCTGACAACCTTTGTCTAGGATAATTTTCAAGAAGACCCAATACAGATGTCTATGATCATCTGTAACTGTCTGAAGGAGGAAAGAAAGATCTTGGAAAATGCCCAGAGATTCAATCAGGTACTTTTTTCTCTTTACAATTGAACGTAAAGATAATAATGAAATAAAAACCCACTCCTTCATCCAGCAAATATTATTGAGGCCCTGTTTCAAGGCAGTGGTGACTAGTCCTCTGATCTTATAGCCCCAAGAAGTGGGAAAAGTCAGATACAGAGATTTTATAGACCCGGGGTTTGAGAAAGGACTCTGATCTAATGGAAGTCATTCTAGCGAGGAAGGTAAACAACACATCAAATCTTTTCAGATAGTGTTGGTTGCTGTGAAGATAAGAAAGCAAGATACTGTGTGGACAGTAGTGGAGTATAGCGGGTGGGGTTGTTTCTTTAGATCAGGGTCAGGAAACCCCCTGAGTTGCTGGGGCAGGAAAGGAAGCAGCAGATAGCAGGCTCTTGCAGCAGACCAAGGGAGCGGAGGGTGAAGTGCGTGAGATAGAGGCTCAGTCAGTAGAAGTGGAGAGACCTAGCCAGATTCCATTATGTTTTGGACATGGTACCAATAGGACTTACATTTATTTATTTATTTATTTTTGTCTTTTTGCCTTTTCTAGGGCCACTCCCACGGCATATGGAGGTTCCCAGGCTAGGGGTCTAATCGGAGCTGTAGCTGCCAGCCTGCACCAGAGCCACAGCAACGCAGGATCTGAGCCGTGTCTGCAACCTACACCACAGCTCACGGCAACGCCGGATCCTTAACCCACTGAGCAAGGGCAGGGACCGAACCCGCAACCTCATGGTTCCTAGTCAGATTCGTTAACCACTGCGCCACAACGGGAACTCCCCAATAGGACTTACATTGAAGGACGGGATGTGGGAGTGAGGAAGCCGGAAGAGTCAAGGATGACTGATTTTGTGGCTTGCATCATTTGGAGATGTTTACTGAGCTGGGAAAGACAGGAGTAAGGTTTTTGGAGGGCACTGTAGGTCTTGGACAAAAATGGATTGATGGGGAAAATCAACAGCTTTGTTTTGGATGGTACTCAAATATCTGTTGAACATGTAAGATATCCAAACAGTGAATGAGTCAGAGTTACACCAGAATTTTTCTTTTACCATGATTTTTCTAATACAAATACACACCTTCCTGGTGGTCAGAGTCCAGCAGGTTTTTGAAGTTGCCATGGCGTTTATTTGTGCTTTTCATTGAGTGATGGGGTGGTGGAAACAAGCCAGCAGGCAGGCAGTTGTGAGATTACTAAAGTATGAATTATTCTGGTGGAGAGCACTTATATATGGAGGGGGGAGGGTGGCAGAGTACACAGTAGAATGTGTCCTATGTGCCTTTCTCTGGCAAATAACTAAGAGAGTGAGCTGTGAGATTATGGGGTGGGGGCATCTAATTTGAGTGGTGGTAGAGAATGCTGTTCTCCATGCACTTTCTGAGCATTTGCTCCTGTCCTTGGTCCTTACAAATCAGCTGCTTCCCTGGCCATTTAGTTTCTGTCTCCCTGTCACACTGAAAGCACCTTGTGCACCAAGCAGGTAAAGATACATATTATTTGTGCTAAATTCAGGCTGACTAGTTCAGAATGTTTATCTTGGGCCAGCCTAGGAAACAAAAAGTGTCTCTCGGGAAGAAAACTGGCTATATTGTCTCCTGTGAGAGAGCTGTGCCTTCTTCAGTATGACCTGCACCTGGGAGATTTTTCAGCAGGAAATTTTGATTATTATGTGGGATTTTCATCTTAACGACGTGAGGCAGTGAGCTGCTCCTGTATCTTAGACTTGAGGGCACAGCCAGGAGCAGAGATGGGCAGAAGCATGAACTGTCCCCCTTGGTACCCAGGCATTTCTCTCCTTGCATTTAGCCCCTGGTCGGCAGAGTAGGTGATTTCTGCTCTCCCGGGTCAACCTTATTTCCTGGATGTGCTTTGGGTCTTGAAGGCTTGTCAGCCTTGGGCTCCCCCTTAAAAATGTGAGTTTCCTGGGGAGTGGTTCACTTAAGCCTCTCAGAGAATGCCTGCCTTATCAGTGAACCCCCCTGAGGAGGTTTAGTGGACTGCCCAGCTGCGAGCAAGAGAAGCAAGTCTGCCCTGGGGTTTGAGGGAAGATCCTGGATGTCTGGTGAAAAACGGAAAAGGCACCATAGGTGTCTCCTTTCCCAGGTTACCCAGCCCACTGCTGGCTGGGAAGTTTAGAAACATTTCTTGGCCATTTCCCCCCTTGTTGAAGTAACTTATTTTAGTCATGTATTTTCTATTCATACTGATGTATGTATGTATGGAATGATGTGATGTCTGTTACTTGCTTCAAAATAACCCAGTTTGAGGGCCAGATGAAACAAGAGTGTTCATGAAGTGATAGTTGAGGCTGGTTGATAGTTACATGGAGCTGCAAAAATTTCAACAAGTTAAAAACCTGCAAAATTCAGAGTTGGTTCAGAGTGTTTAAAGAGCACAGAATTCTGTAGAAATGTTGGTATAGGAAAATATTTTCCATATTACTACTTTGTTTTAGTAGAAGAACTTTAAGAAAATGTTTGAGAATATTATATGTAGATACTTCTTGGACTATAGGTATTTTATCTGCTTCCATTATAGCACCCTAAGCTTGTTTTTCTTTTTTCTTTCTTTTTTTTTTTTTTTTTTTTTTTTTTTTTTTGGTGTGTGTGTGTGTGTGTGTGTGTGTGTGTGTAGTGAAAAATCTTATTGTACATAGGGCCAAAATTTAGGTCCGGAGGGTCCTAAATCACTGGTGGGTGGTCATCGTTTCCTTCAGGTTTTGAAGGGAAAGACGTGAAGTAGCTCCAGTTTTCTCTTTTCTGTCCCATCTACGTGATCTTGAGTAATAAGTACTCAGCGTATGGTAACTCTTATGTGTCAGACGCTGTGCTGAGCACGTTTATAAGCGTAATTTCATTTCAATAAATGCTTTCAAAACTATCCCTGAGGGTAGATATTCTTATCCCCATTTTACAGATGAGAAAACTTAAGATTTAGAAATCAAGCACTTTACTCAAGTCACAGAGCTAATGAGGTTTGGCATTGAAACTTAGGATTGTCTGACCCTAAAGCCCATTCACTAGAAAAGTCACTCCGTGTCTCTGCAGTTTTGTGATCCGTGAGGTGAGACATGCAGGTATTCTGACTGGGGTTTCTGACACAGTCCCTGTCCTCTATCCTTGAACTTGGACAGCTGCTCATTCTCTTGAAGAGAACAGCCTCCTTAAACAGAAGGTTTTTCTTTGGGGTGTATAGTAACCGAATTCTAATAAAAACTCTCTAATACAGAGGTTCAGGTATGAAATGAGAAAATGGCAATAGATGATGGCTAAGGTCCCATCCAGCTTTAATGTTGGGTGTTCCTGTGGTTTCCTGATGTTTCCTGGTTTTAAAGAAACTTTAAAAACTTAAAAACTCCAGGAAGCCAATGCATGATGTTTAAAGGTGATAAATCAGTAACACTGGGATTTAGTGTTAAGTTTAGAAATACGGAGGTAACTAACCACTATTTAAAAACAAACAAACAAACAAAAAAAAACAGAAATTGCCTCTGTTTTTCATTTTACAAGCTTTTGTGTTCACTATTTTTAAACAATATCCAAGTATTATTTTGATAATGTAAACATTAATTTTAAAAT
Organism: Sus scrofa; assembly: GCF_054392235.1. Classification (NCBI taxonomy): domain Eukaryota; kingdom Metazoa; phylum Chordata; class Mammalia; order Artiodactyla; family Suidae; genus Sus; species Sus scrofa. Next base: position 109,992,070 of record NC_139397.1, on the reverse strand, counting down.
ATGAAAAAATATGTTGTTAATAGATAATATGGGCAAGGAAATGGGAAAAAGGTAACCATTAGGGGAAATGCAGATTGAGGTAAAAATTGGGACCACTGCAACTACCCAATTTAAACCTTCAAGGAGTGCCCGTCGTTGCTCAGCGGAAACGAATCTGACTAGGATCCATGAGGATGTGGGTTCAATCCCTGGCCTTGCTCAGTGGGTTAAGGATCCGGCAGTGCTGTGAGCTGTGCTGTAGGTCACAGACGCAGCTCGGATCCCGAGTTGCTATGATTGTGGTGTAGGCCGGCAGCTACAGCTCTGAATTGATGCCTAGCCTGGGAACCTCCATATGCTATGCAGACAGCCCTAAAAAGAAAAAAAAAAAAAAAAATCCTCTAGCCAGACACTTGCACTTTTAGGACTATATTGTATGAACACTCCCACAAATTTTCAAAGACATATACACAAGAATGATCACTGCAACACTGTTAAAAAAGAGAAGCATCAGAGCATACCAAATATCCACTAATAAGAGAAGAGTTGGGTGATAAAATATGAATAAATATACCCAACGTGATTTCAGCCTTGTAAGACCCAGAGCAGTTAACCCTGGGCAAGCCTACCTCACTTCTGACCTGTAGAACTATGAGATAAAAGTGTGTGTTGTTTTGGAGTTCCCATAGGATCTGGCATTGTCACTGCAGTGGCTCGAGTCACTGCTGTGGCATGGGTTTGATCCCTGGCCCAGGAACTTCTGCATGCCATGGGTGCAGCCAAAAGAAAAGTTGTTTTAAGCCTCTTTTTTTTTTTTTTTAATAAAGTTAAAGACTCACCGTGGACATAGTGTCAGAATCAAAAGTGTAGAGTGGTCACAGTGGTATGGTTACTTTTTAAGTGCATGGTGGTAGGGTATCAGCTAAGCCACTGCTTACTAGATGGGGGTAGGGAAGTGGAGGAGCAAGGGGAACAACAGGAAGGAGTAAGGGAGTACTGAAGGAATAAGGGAGTACCAAAGTGTTTGGGTAACTTGGATGTACTGTTGCTTAAAATTGAAGCAGATTTCTTTCCACCAAGCATCCCCCAGTGTGCCAGCAGGAAGGGAGTATAGTAGCTGGGAGGGCAGCTGCATGGTCACAGCCGTTATTGTTTATACCTCTGTCACTAAGCCAGCCACTGTGACCTGGTCCCTCATCTGAGTGAAGTGTCTCAGCTGTTACCAGAGCCAATAGGCCACATCCAGCTGCCTCAGAAAACAACAACAATTTCTCTGCAGAGACAGGAAGCCCCAATGCTCTGCTCAAGGTGACGCCTCATTCTGAATGGCCCCAGCAGCCCCATTTGTCACTTAGTGACTTGGCATCTGAGGATAACCATATTTTCATATATTTCTAATGCACACTTTATTCTGATATCATTCACATGCTTTGAATTTTACCTATATATATATATAGGTACGTATAAAAATATATAAAATACAGAATATTAAATATAGGAATATATAAAACATAGGGATAAGATATAGAAAATATAAAATATGGAAAATATAAAATATAGGAAAATACGTAAAATGAAGGAAACTTCCAGACATCTTCTGTGAACAAAGAATAACTTTGATTACCTAAACCTAATACGTAGAACAAAAAAGAAAATTGGGGATGAATTTCACCTATGAGTGTCAGTGTAAAAGCCCTAAATATTAGGGATCAGAATTAAATATTAATTAGGAAAATAATACATCATGACCAAATAGGGTTTATTTCAGATTCAAGCGTAGATTGTGACTGGAAAATCCATTAATGTTATTCATTGTATAAACATACATAAAGGGAGTTCCCGTCATGGCTCAGTGGTTAAGGAATCTGACTAGGAACCATGAGGTTGTGGGTTCGATCCCTGCACTTGCTCAGTGGGTTGAGGATCTGGCGTTGCGGTGAGCTGTGGTGTAGGTCGCAGACGCGGCTCAGATCTGTTGTTGCTGTGGCTGTGGTGTAGGCCGGTGGCTACAGCTCCAATTAGACCCGTAGCCTGGGAACCTCCATATGCTGAGGGAGTGGCCGTAGAAAAGGCAATACAAAACAAAACAAAAACAAAACAAAAAAACAACAAAAAACATACATAAGGAAAAAAGCATAAGCTTATCTCTATAGATGCTGAAAAGATATGACAGAATCCAACACCCATCCTTGATAAAAAATATTCAATAAAATAGGAATTGATGAATACCCTCTTAACATATTAAAATATACTTCTCTCAGTTCCAGAGATAGGATCTTACTTTATTGGGAAAGCGTCAATCACTAAGAACCCAAGCAAGGATGTCCACTATTTCCACCGCTTCTTAACATTGTATCAGTAGTATTACAGTTAGACAAAAGAGAACCAATAGAAGCATAAGAATTAAAAACAACATCATAAAGATATTGGCTCTTCCTGAGTTTACAATTTTAATGTGATCCCAGTATAACCAGATGTTTTCTGGCTATCAAGGATGAAGACTAAATGTACCCAGTGCAGTTGTGTTGATATTTATTATTGCTGTAGAGTAGCAAATATTAATTGATGTCCTACTGGCAGTACTGTTCAGTTTTTTTGTTGTTGTTTTTTTTTTTGTTTTGTTTTGTTTTTTTTGTCTTTTTGCCATTTCTTGAGCCGCTCCCGTGGCATATGGAGGTTCCCAGGCTAGGGGTCGAATCGGAGCTGTAGCTGCCAGCCTACGCCAGAGCCACAGCAACGCGAGATCCGAGCTGTGTCTGCGACGTACACCACAGCTCACAGCAATGCCAGATCCTCAACCCACTGAGCAAGGCCAGGGATAGAACCCACAACCTCATGATTCCTAGTCGGATTCGTTAACCACTGTGCCACGATGGGAACTCCAGTACTGTTCAGTTTTGATATGCCTCTGAATCCTCTGGGATCTTGTCAAAATGGGGTTTCTGATTCAGTAATTATATTAGGACCTGAGAGTTTCCGTTTCCAACAAACTCCCATGTGGTAAGATGCTGCTAGTCTGCAGAATTACATGTCTTTGAAGTACAGGGTTAATGAGAATAATCTTGTTTACAGAATTTGAGAAACCCTGAAAAAAATTTCTCTGTGGTCCCATGCAACTGTATGAGTTAATGGAAAATTCCAGAAATAATATTTATTTTAGGCATGAATTGACCCTAGTATTTCTGTAGTCTTGTTAACAGTTTGCCAGCATTTTCCAGGGCCTTGGGAACTGAGCTGTTTTCTTGTGCACACTCGTGTGGGAGGCCTTCGGGAGGTTTTGGAAGGTCTGGGAGTTAGGTGGGGCACAGGGTAAAGACTTGACTTTGGAGTTTCACCCGCAGGTAAATACAACGGAGAAAATAATGGCTGTTAACCATCTCCCTTCCATTACAGACTCAGTCAGGGAATATTCAGAGCACTGTGATGTTAGACAAACATAAGGAGCTTGACAGCAAAGTCAGAAATGTGAAGGACAAAGTTATGGTGAGTGTTTAGTAAATATATACATCTTCTCTTTAACTTTTTGTAGAGAAAAAAAATTTCATTTGCCCTAGTCTAAACGTTGTAACTGATTTCTGTCTTTTAAGTAGTTGAGAAGAAAAGTTTTGCTCAAGTTCCAAACCGTAAATAAACACATTGGGGAAACCAATGAGTAGATGGACATTTATGGCCCCTGTTATTACTTCCATACATTGAGCTTATCTTTTCCTTCCTTGCAAGATTGTGCAGTAACTGTTGACTTTGCCCCCATCACCCATTAAACAAGCTGTTGCCACTCTAAGTAGCCTTTTATGTCTGCACCTCTGAAACTGGGGCATTCCCGGGGTTACATAGAGCCCCAGGATAAACATGGCCCATCCTCCTCAAGCACCTGTCTTATTCTCAGACTTGCGGGGAAATAAAAACATATCAACAAAAGAAATTTTGATACATTTCTGTTCAGAATAAAATATCCACAATAATTTTAAGATACAGCTTCCCAGACCATTTATGGAAGTGGTGTCCTTGGTGGTGTGTGTTCACTTCCCTCCACGGTGGGGCTTTTGGGGGCAAGGGTGAGGAGTCCAGCTTTGCATCAGGCTGTGTCTCTGGAAACAGCCTTCCTGCTAAGGGACGCACTCTCCTTTGGGTGTCTGGGTCACACGAGCATGGCCTTGACTTTGTGCTTAGAAAACATCTTGCCACACTCCACATTCTTTGGAGCAACTTCATCTTGCTGCCTCTGAGGGAAACACGTCATTAACGTAGATATCAAGTGACCCAGTCCAGAAACAGCCATATATTTTTTTTTCTAAAAAGGTTATTACATACTTATTAATGAAATAGAAATTATTTCATGTTTGGGATTAGAATTTTGGAAGTCTGGTCCATCTTCGAGGGAGCAGGATTGTTTCCATAGTTTTCTGGGTCCTGTAGAAACAGTAATCTGTTTCCTAAAGTCTTTGTCCTAAATATAGTGGAAAACTTGTTTATTATGTCTTTATTTGTAGTGTATAGAGCATGAAATCAAGACCCTAGAAGATCTACAAGATGAATATGACTTTAAATGCAAAACCTTGCAGAATAGAGGTAAGAGTTAACATTTAAAGCAGGGTCCATTGGCTGCAATTTTTTTTTTTTTTTGGTCTTTTGCCATTACTTGGGCCGCTCCCGCGGCATATGGAGGTTCCCAGGCTAGGGGTCTAATCGGAGCTGTAGCCACCAGCCTACGCCAGAGCCACAACAACACGGGATCCGAGCCGTGTCTGCAACCTGCACCACAGCTCACAGCCACGCCGGATTGTTAACCCACTGAGCAAGGGCAGGGACCAAACCCGCAACCTCATGGTTCTTAGTTGGATTCGTTAACCACTGTGCCACGACGGGAACTCCGGCTGTAATTTTTCATATCTGTGCTAGATAACAAAGGCAAATACTCCTTCACGTTTGCCACATATTGTATGACTGAATTACTAGTCTTGGCTTCTTGATAACCCAGGCCAGAGTTTCTTAATAGTGCTGTTGACATTTGGGGCCAGACAACTGTTTTGGGGGCTGTCCTGTGTGTTATAGGTTGTTTAGCAGCATCCCTGACTTTTGCCCACTAGATGGCAGTAGAACTAGCCCCTGATCCCCAGTAGTGACAACCAAAACTCTCCAGACTTTGCCAAGTGATCTCTGGGGAGCAACCCCCACCCCCAGTGATACCCACAGGTTATGTATTACTCATTTTGCTTCCTATGCCTAGCCCACTGATTGACACAGACTGACAGGTGTGTGGCGTTCCTCTGCCCTAGTACTGAAAGTTCCTTCAGACATTCCAGCTCCATGTCTATATGTCACAGGTGAAGTTCAGCATTTCCCCCATATTTTAAAACAGTTTTGCTGTAGTTTGTTGTTGTTGCTTGTTTTTAATGATGACAGGACATCCACTGAAAAGAACCCAAAAGCGTGCATTGGGTACTGCTAGAACTCTGGTAGTCATTTGGAGAATACCATGGTTAAAATGAGAGATTATTAGTAATAATTTGAGTAAAAGTTTGAGAGAAAGAAACCTCAACTACTACTTTTGAATTGTCTGCTTCTGTTTCCAAGCCACATATGCTTTGTGTCAGTTTTTTATCTGAGATTTTGAATTTTGTCACTTAGGTAATATTCTAAAAGTGGCTTAAGAACCAGACAGTACTCTTTCCTGTTGACATGAGGGGGTCACTAAAAACAAATACTTTGTTTCAGTATGTCCAGTTTTTGTACTTATCTTAAAGTTTGGTCTTCTTTGATCATTATTAAACAAAAGAAAAATGTCCTATCTCCAGATAGAATTTGGGTCATATTTCTCCTAAATGTATGTGACTCTTGGCTTTAGTTGGTATATCTTCTTTTATACTTTTTAATTTATCTGCTGTCTCTCCCACTTCCCAGAACATGATACCAATGGTGTGGCAAAGAACGATCAGAAACAGGAACAGATGTTACTCCAAAAGATGTATTTAATGCTTGACAACAAGAGAAAGGTAATGATTCACTTTCCAGAGTAACACATTGCTTTTGTCACAGACTAAGTCATGGACTTGAAGTTTAGAATAGAGGCAGAATTATTTTTATAACCACTTGGCTTAGAGCCCCAGTTGAGACCAAAGAATATTTGTTTTGCTTTAAAAAAAAATCTTTTAAAGTTCAGTGATGAGTTTATTCACTTTGTTTCTTTCTCTACCTTTAGGAAGTAGTTCACAAAATAATAGAGTTATTGAATGTCACCGAACTTACCCAGAAAGCCCTGATTAATGATGAACTGGTGGAATGGAAGCGGAGACAGCAGAGTGCCTGTATCGGGGGACCCCCCAACGCTTGCCTCGATCAGCTGCAGAACTGGTGAGGGTCTCCAGAGTGGAAAGTTGGCAGCTGACTGGCTAATCATATAAGCTCGTAAAGTACACATTCCAACTGTGTTAGTTGAACAGACCCTGTCAAACCTTTGCTTTAGAGACTGACGAAGTCCAGCTGCTTCTTGACCTGGAAACCCTCATTTGAAAAGCACAGTCTTAATCACACCCATGGCTGCATTCAGTCACGTTCTGCTTGCTGTATGTGCACTGTGGGACGTGTCATTTGATTGTGTCAAAATACCAGCGACATGGTCATCACACACACATTTAACAGCTTGAGTCCCAGTGTTTTACTATAAACAGAAGGGCTTGAGGCAGTTTCCAGGCTTACATAAAACCGTAGTTGGTGGGCTCTTCATTCAGTCACCCATCTAGTAAATACTTATTAAATGCCGTATGCCAGGCACTGGGCTAGGACTTGGGAAATCCAAGGTAAATGATTCTTGGTTGTTGCTGGTTCAGAGCTCTCAGTGTGGAGGCAGGAAGTGGGCATTTTAATGACTGTGCAGTGAAAGGTTGTCAGGCTTGGACAGAGTCCGTCCACGGTTCATGGAGGATGAAGGAAGGGGTCACCAGGAAAGATTTTTATTATTATTTTTTTCTTTTTAGGACTGTATCTGCAGCATATGGAAGTTCCCAGGCTAGGGGATGAATTGGAGCTACAGCTGCCAGCCTACACCGCAGCCACAGCAACACCAGACGTGAGCCATGCCTTTGACCTATACCACAGCTCATGGAAACTCAGGATCCTTAACCCGCTGAGCAAGGCCAGGGATTGGATGTGCATCCTTATGGATACTGGTCAGATTTGTTCCCATTGAGTCACAATGGGAACTCCTTTTTTGTTCATTTTAAATTTTGGGGTTTTTTTTTTTTTTTTTTTGGCCACATCTGTGGCATGAGGAAGTTCCCTGGTCAGGGATCAAACCCTTGCCATAGCAGTAGCCTGAGCTGCTGTAGTGGCAATACTGGATGCTTAACTGGCTACACCATGAAGAAACTCCAGGAGAGATGAAATCGAGAAGTTGTACACCAACCTGAGAGTGAATAGGAAAACTTCCTGTAGACCAGGGAGGTGGGGAGGAGAGGTGAGCAGGGCCCACTGTCCTCCTACTGGAAGGCTGAAGAGTCAGGTGCTGGGGGGACAGGGAGAGAGTGGGGCTGGCAGGAGCTGGGGCCTGGTGGTGGTTACCCATCATGCTGGGAACTCCAGGACTTCACCCAGGGGCACTGGTGAGCCATCCTTTTATTTAAGTGGAGGTTTATTTTTCTGAGTCTTCATTTACATCACTCTGGATGCAGTCTGAGGATGTAGCAGACAGGAAGGAGTTGGTCTGCTCTGAGCGTGCTCTCAGAGTCCAGGGGAGGGCTGACAGCTGAGTGAGGAATCGAGCGGAGAGGGTGGTAGTCTGAAATATTTCTGAAGGGCGCGAGGACCGGAGGCCTCATGGTTACTTTCTGGAGTGCTTTTTGGGGGGGGGGCGGGTGCTATCCCATGGCCTAAGGGAAGTTCCTGGGCCAGGGATCAGATCTGAGCTGCAGTTGCAACCTATACGCAGCTGTGGCAGTGCCAGATCCTTTAACTCACTGTTCTAGGCCAGGGATTGAACCTGTATCCTGGTACTGCAGAGACGCCACCAATCTTCTTGTGCCACAGTGGGAACTCCTGGATTGCTGGGTTTTTGTTTTTTTTTTGTTTTTTTAATTCAGTTAACATTCAGCCATTTATTTTTATTCTGTTAGTCGCTACTCCTTATCCAAGTTTTCTCATGGACAGGAACGGAGCTTCCCAGCCCACTGCACCCCTGTGCGCCTTGTGTGACCCTGAACTCCATGCCCCCTAGGTGCCAGAGAGATGCCAGGCTGTTTGGGGCCCCCAGTGGGCACCTTAGGCCACAGGGTGCCTCTTGAGAGGTGAATGCCCTCCCCTGCCCCCCACCGTGCTGTGCAAGGATTGTCATTTTCTTGTGTCCAGAGGCTGGGAATCACTGGGTTAGAATTCCTCTGGAAGTCACAGCCCTCCCCCCACCGTTCTCCTACCTCTCACTTCATGACTAAGGGCTCTGCTCTTGGTGCTTTGTACTGGATTCAGGGAATGCAACCACTGAGTGCAGGAGGTGTTTTTTCAGTGGGGAGTAGATGTCCTTACTCCAGGCCAATAACATAGCACTTCTGCAGCCGGACTTGGTTCAGAGGCTACATCACCTTTGGTGTTTATTGTCAGGATGGAGGAGCCTGAAAGCGGTCACTGGGTTTCCTCCTTGGTTCATATATATCCTCTGAGTGTGTAGGTCATGCACATTGCCTTCCCTTTTCCGTTCGGTGGAGCAGTAACCCTTTTTTGCTCCTCTCCTCCTGACTTGGCCTGCACCCCACTCTGTACCTTGTTTCTTGGGCTCCCAGGCTGCCCTCTTGCCTCTCTCTGCACAGTGTCACTGTCCTGATAGAAAATCTGCAGGGGCCCCTCACTGCCTCCCATATCACCTCTGGTGGCATCTGCCTTGCCGTGTCCCCTGCCCCTCCCCCTTTGCCCTGTCTCTTTAAGTCCCAATTATCTTACAGTTCAGTTGAAGTCACAGATCCTCTAGAAGCCCCCATCCCCACCCATCTCTCTTCTGGCTCATCTCAATCATATGCTGATTTTTTTTTTTTTTAAACCTGAACTGTAATCGTTCAGCGCACCTCATTTTTTTCTTGAAAATCACAGCTCCCTGCACCAAGACAAGGTGTGTTCTCTGTTTCTCCTGGCAGTGCAGAGCTGAGCAGATAATGGCATGTGTTGTCTGTAAAAACGACTCGTGGGTTTCCGTGGTTCTCTGTAGTCCAGGCTGCTCTGGGACTGTTTCTGACGGAGACTCCTGTGGCTTGTACCTTCCTAGGTTCACCATAGTTGCAGAAAGTCTGCAGCAGGTTCGTCAGCAGCTTAAAAAGCTTGAGGAATTGGAACAGAAATACACCTATGAACATGACCCTATCACAAAAAACAAACAAGCGTTGTGGGACCGCACCTTCAGCCTCTTCCAGCAGCTCATTCAGAGGTAACTCAAGGAAGATGTTTCTGCATCTTTTGCAATAATTTTACCCAGAGGAAAATTCTATGGTAATTCAGGTAATCTAAAAGGGTTTAATAGCTTATGTAAAACTTTTTATGGTTTCCCTGAATCAGGGCTTCCTGAATTCCCTGTTTATGCCAGTGGTCTGTCATTCTTGTGGACACCTAGACTGCTGTCTAGTCTTGTTTCCCTGTGGCCAGTCTGTGACAAGACCTCTTGAGTCCAGTCTCAGAGTATTTGTTCTCCCTTTCCCATTCTGTGGCTGCATCACATTTCACACCCTCAGATCCTCTCTGCTGAACCCTTACATAGTAGCCTCCAAATGGCCCCTTTCCAGCCCCTTCTTCCTTAGTCCCTGTGACCATGTGCTGTCCCAGACCAGAGTTCAGTCTGTGTCGTCTGCTAATCTGAGGGGACCCCACCACACACAGCCTGGCCCTTGCCAGCCACCCCAGAATTAGCTTCTACAGGTACCCCATTTCTAGGCAGACCTGACCCTGCACGTTTGCTTCTCCGTGTCTCCCAGTAGTATTTCCTCTGCTCCAGAGCCTTTTCCTGTGCCTCATGTCAAAATTATGATTCCTGAAAGTTTCCGCTTATATCTCATCATGAAATCATCCCAGAGTTCCTAAGGAGATGTCTCCCTCCCAGATCTACATAATTCGTTCTTTATTCTTCTCCCATTCTGGGCTTTATTATATCATTGTCTGTGTATTTTTGTTTTCTTTGTTGTAAATTGGAAAATCCTAGTAGACAGAGACATGCCTTTGTCATCTTCTCTCCCCCCAACCCCTGGCCTATGCAGTGCCTTGCTCATGGCTGTTACTCTTTACCTTCTAAGCATGTCTGGGGGGGTTCCACACATGCTTAGTAGGTAAATCACAGTGGCATTATGTAGAAGAGTTCTTAATGCAATTTTTTAAAATGCTAACTTGACATAATAGAAATAAATACCTTTGGCTCCCTATGGCTAATATTCAAACAGGAGTGCCTAGATGTTGAATTTTGTAATAATTAAGGATGTTTACTTGGTTTTAGAATGCAAATTTCATTTTTTTTAAATGAAAAATTATTTTTGGAAATGTTTATTAGCTAATAAATACTACTAAACAGTTTTACCGGAAGAGCAATTTTCCAATGCATGTCGAAATGTCTGTTTCATATTATGGTGGTACACTGTTCATTTTCGACTATAGCAAAATTTATTTTGTTATTTTTTTAAAAATTTATTTTTATAGCCACATTTGTGGCATATTGAAGTTCCCAGGCCAGGGATCAAATCTGAGCTGCAGCTGTGACCTTTGCTGCAGCTATGCCAGATCCTTTAACCTAGTGCGCTGCACCTCTGCAGTGACCCAAGTTGCTGCAGTTGGATTCTTAACCTGCCGTGCCACAGCGGGAACTCTTTTTTTTTTTTTTTTGTCTTTTTGCCATTTCTTGGACCGCTCCCGCGGCATATGGAGGTTCCCAGGCTAGGGGTCAAATGGGAGCCATAGCCGCTGGCCTATGCCAGAGCCACAGCAACACGAGATACGAGCCGTGTCTGCAACCTACACCACAGCTCAGGGCAACACCTGACCCTTAACCCACTGAGCAAGGCCAGGATCGAACACGCAACCTCATGGTTCCTAGTCGGATTTGTTAACCACTGCGCCACGATGGGAACTCCGGAACTCCTGTTTTTAACTTGAGACATTATTGGTATGAAATATCATATGTTTCAGATTTACAACATAATGATTTGATGTTTATATATGTTGTGAAGTCATCACTGCACTAAGTTGCAGTGTTGATTGTTAATGCAGATTTGTAAATGAACAGAATCCAATTCAGGATTTTTACTGTGGAAGGGTATCGCAGGTCACTATGATTACTCTGATTTTGTTGAGTGCAAATTAGATTTGGGAATTTCTTTTCTTTTTTTTTTTTTTTTTTGTCTTTTGTCTTTTGTTGTTGTTGTTGTTGCTATTTCTTGGGCCGCTCCCGTGGCATATGGAGGTTCCCAGGCTAGGGGTTGAATCGGAGCTGTAGCTACCGGCCTACGCCAGAGCCACAGCAACGTGGGATCCGAGCCGAGTCTGCAACCTACACCACAGCTCACGGCAATGCCGGATCGTTAACCCACTGAGCAAGGGCAGGGACCAAACCCGCAACCTCATGGTTCCTAGTCGGATTCGTTAACCACTGCGCCACGACGGGAACTCCGGGAATTTCTTTATGACTAGAAAACCTGACTTTATTCATCCAACTTGTTAGAATCTTTCACACTATTTTTTAGCTTGTGCCGTCTGACCACCTCCCCTCTTTAAGGAAAATAACTTTTTACTCTCAAACGTTAATGGAAATGCTTATTTACTCTTTGCTGGGAATTTACAGCTCATTTGTGGTGGAAAGACAGCCCTGCATGCCAACTCATCCTCAGAGGCCATTGGTCCTGAAGACTGGAGTACAATTTACTGTGAAGTTGAGGTAATAAAGAAAAGAGGTAACTCCTATATCTCCCTTCTCAACAGTGTTATATAGGGTGCTTTAGAGGAAGTGGTTTTGTAGTAGGCATTTCAATATGAATTCTTATTTAGAATACCTGAGAATCTGTCATTTCTCTTCAAACTGGAAATATAAGAGAGATATGTGTGCATACCTGATTTTTTTTCCCCAGTTGTAATGGCATATATCCAGACAAAACTATAATTTAAAAAGATACATGCACCTTTGTGTTCATATCAGCACTGTTCATAATAGCCAAGGCAAGGAAAGAACCTTGATGTTCATTGACAGATGAATGGATAAAGAAGATGTAGCACATATATACAATGGAATACTACTCAGCCATAAAAAAAGAATGAAATAATGCAGCAATATGAATGGGACCCAGAGATTATCATACTAAGTGAAGTAAGCCAGAGAGATACCATATATATCACTTATATGTGGAGTTTAAATATGATACAAATTAGCATATCTACAAAAAAGAAACAGAGTCACAGACATAGAGAATAGACTCCTGGTTGCCATCATGGGTCGGGTAGGGAGGGAAGGATTGGGGGTTTGAGATTAGCAGGTACAAACTATCATGTGTAGAATGGATAAACAACAAAGTCCTACTTTATAGCACAGGGAACTATATTCAGTATCCTGTAATAAACATAATGGAGAAGAATATGAAAAAGAATATATGTATAACGGAATCACTTTGCTATACAGCAGAAATTAACACAAATTTGAAATTTTAATATGCAATGAATGCTTACTGTAAAAAGAATTCACAATTGCAGAACTGCATGTAGTAGAGGGTAAAAGTTATCAGCAGCTTTAATCCGTCTGAGCATAAGCTCATATCCTGAGCTTTACATACCCACCCCCAAAATGTATGCACTGTGTGTGAATGTGGACTTAGGACCATGTACATTTTTCTGGTGAGTTGTGTTCATAGTTCTCATCAGATTCTCAAAGTTGTATGTAATCTAAATATCTGTAGACCACCATGGTAAACAGCTTGGTGTCAGTCCTCCTTGAATTTTATCCATGTCCACACAAATATATAAACAAACATGTTGTGTTTATGTAGATGTCTTTTTTCATGCATAGACACACAAACATATATATGACATATAGTATTTCATTGCTAAAAACTAAGGTTTTGCTGACTATATTATTTGGCCACCTGTTTTTCTCTATAGTAAATCACAGAAGTGACAACATGTGGCTTTACTTTCTTCTGTTGCATGGCTGCATTCATTTAGCTCTTCCTCTGCTGATGAGCAGCTGGTATCAGAAGAGCTGGACTTGCCTTCAGAGTTGGCCCAGGTCCTTTTTTTCCTAGGGTGCTGCTGGATTAGGTCCAGGTGCTGCCTCTTGGCTGACAGTGTTATAGCACCACACCCTGGCACCCTCAGGGTCCTAGAACTCACAGTTGTCAGGGACTGGAAATCTAATCCCATCCACTGCTTCACTAAAGGGAGCCAACCAGTGAGGGGCTCCTTCCCCAGGTCTCCAGCCTCTTGTCCTAGCAGAGGGATGCAGTCGTCTCAGCACAGGGCTCCTGACTTCCATCTTCCCACACCACCATGGAGTGATTACAGATGTGACCCTCATTCTCCTGATCATGGGTGATACCTTTTATTTTCTCCCGACAGGACAAGCGTTAGGTACACATTTTAGTAAAAAGTAATGCTCACTGTTTTTACCCATAGAGTCAGCCCCGAAGTAGGCATTTTGATAAAACCAGTGTCGGCATGGTACACTCACTGATGGCTGGTGGGAATGTAAGATCACTGCTGCTCTCTGTCAGAATTTAATGTGACAGTTTTGTCCCAGCAGTTTCGCAGCTAGGAATTTATCCTGCAAATACATTTAAAAAAAAAAAAAATCCAAGTAGACATTCAAGGATGTCATTTCCATTGTTTGTAATAACCAAAAACTATGGAGTGGGGGTTGCTCTTCATTCATTGATAAAGAATTAGTTCAATAAACTGTGATGGATGTTTTTTTTTTGTTTGTTTGTTTTGTTTTTTGTTTTGTTTTGTCTTCTTAGGGCCGCACCCACGGCATGTGGAGGTTCCCAGGCTAGGGTTCGAATCAGAGCTCCAGCTGCTGGCCTATGCCAGAGTGACAACAATGCCAGACCCGAGCCACATCTGTGACCTACACCACAGCTCACAGCAACACCGGATCCTTAACTCACTGAGCGAGGCCAGGGATCAAACCCGCAACCTCATGGTTCCTAGTCGGATTCATTTCCGCTGCGCCATGGTGGAAATTCCCATGATAGATGATTTTTAAAAGTAATTACGACTTTTATTTTTTTTTTTTTTGCAGACTGTTGGTGAAGTTGCAGGAGCTGAATTATAATTTGAAAGTCAAAGTCTTATTTGATAAGTAAGATATCTTTAATATTACCTAAGGTACACGTACTATTGAAAATCTGCTTTTGTTAACACAAATGTGGACTGATGCATCAGAGCAGTTTGTGAGTGATCCCAGTAGATTTAAGTTCATAGCTCCTATTCTGAGTTTTGGGTGCTTCCCCTAGAATTAGTAACATGCCTGTACCTTTTTAGATGATAAATGAACAAAAGAATAGTGCATTTTATGCATATGAGCTTGTAAAGATCAGGTCTCCAAGCAGCTGCTACCTCTCCTAGGCCAGCCCCAGAGGAGGGAGCCCTCCATCAACACAGGCTGAAAATCCTGTAGGCTGCCGTGATTCTGCAGCCAGTATGGCCTTGTTTCTGGAGTGAAGCTGACAGCATTCAGGGGCCTATGTGGAGCCTGCTGGCTTCGTACCTGACTCTTCTGGGCAGTAGGGACCCAGGAATGGACAGGGTCTCCCACAGGGTCTAAATGGAGCAAGCCAATCCTATTTTGTCCTTAGATCTTGGACCTGGACTAGCAGTGACCTAGCCACTTATATTAAGGAACAAGATGGCTCAGCATCCTTCCAACCCCCCCCCCCCTTATATACTTAATGCTTTTGTTGGTATGCATAACATACTGGTTTACTAAGTTTCATAACCATTTATAATAATCTAAATCCTTTTCTTCTGGCTTTTTGTCTCTTTCCATTCCTCTGTAGCCTTCTTGGTAGCATGGTCTGTGCCTTTGTCTTTTCTCCCATCATCTTTGGTTTCTCTGTGTATCAGTTAGTTTTTGCTGCATAACAAATCACCCCAAAACTTAAGTGGCTTAAAACTAAAAAACATTTTACACCTCTTATTCTGTAGGCTGTGAGTGGTCCTTCTGGTCCAGGCTGGCTTGGTTGTTGCTGCATCTAGCATAGCCTTGTTAAATTCTGTGGTCTTGGATGGGATAACTGGGCCCTTCTCTGTGGGGCCCTCAAAGAGGCCAACCTGGGCTTTCTCACATAGCACCAGTGTTCCAAGGGGGTCAGAGCAGCAGCATGCTAAACCTGTTAGGCTAGACTTGGAACTTGTACAGCACCACTTGCATCCATTGTGTTTGGAAAAGCAAGTCAGAGTCCCTGGAGATTCCAGGGACAGGGAAGGACATTCTGTCTCTTGAAGGGAAGAGCTGCAGAGGTTTTATGGCCACTGCAGTTTAGCATACTCTGCTTAACTCAGTCTCTCTTTCAATTTGTTCTTGCTCTTTTGTCTTTTCTGTCTGATCCAGTCCTGAGTTTTCTTCTTGGCTTTGACAAGGTGGTTTTGTGTCTATAATTACACTATTCCTTTTATTGTAAATTCTTTTTTGGTGCAACAATGTAGTTATATTTAATGCTGTGGAACTGTACACCTAAAATGGTTGAAATTGTAAGTTTTGCATTATGTGTATTTTACTACAATTCAAAAAAAATGAGATGCCACATTAGAGAAACTCACATTGAAGGACATTCTGTAAAATCCTTGAGCAGTGCTCCTCATAACTGTCAAGAACTTCAAAGACAAATGTGAGATACTGTTACAGTCCAGAGGAGGCTAGGGTGATATGACAACAGATGTGTTTTGGGGTCCTGGCAGTCCTGGGACAGGAAAAAGACATTAGGGGGAAGCAATGATGTTCAAATGAAGTGTCGAGTTAGCTAATCATTGTGTACCAAGGCTGGCTTCTTGGTCATGAGAAATGTTCGTGGTAATCAAGTGTAATTTTTTTTTTTTTTTTTTTTTTTGCAAACAGGAAAATTAGACACTCTCATAGCTGATGGTGATTGTCATTCAAAAAGTGTTGAACCCGTTGAGCTGAGAAGCTAATTCAGCTGTGAGCGCTAATGATTTCTGACTGATGCCTACACCTAACAGAGGCATCATTTGTCTAGAACATGACATTATTGCTGAATTTACATGAGATACAGGGTCTCTCAAGATTTTAACCTCAGACTTAAATAATTGATTACTTAAGTACTTTCCTGAAAGCATTAAAAATAACAATAAAAATAAGGATCGAGCTGTCACTTTGGAAGGTCCTGTGGGTTCTGTAACCACAGGGCAGGGCTCTCTGCTTGGTTCCTCAGGGCTTGCTCAGCACTGCCCACACAGTGAGTAACTGCTCAGTGCATAGCAGTAACGCAGGCTTGCATTAGCTGAGGATGTGCTCCGTGCTCTCATTACCCGTTAGCTAGTTGACTCCTCCCCACATCCTGTAAGGTTGGTGCTGTTAGCGCAACATACAGATGAGGAAGGCGAGGCCCAGAGAGTTGATTTGCCCAAGGTCACTCAGCAATCCTTGGCAGTACTAGTGTGGGCAGAGTGAGTGAATGAAAGGGTTGCAAACCCACAGGTAGAGATTTGTTATTGATCTTTTACTTGTATGTTTATATTTTTGTTAAAACTCACTGCACATTTTAAATACACCTACATGATGGCATGTATATATGTGTTTTTTTTTTTTTTTTCCTTGCAGAGATGTGAGTGAAAGAAATACAGTAAAAGGGTACGTGACGTATTTTGTGCTCTATTTTGCCATCTTCTTTGTTGATGTGTTCTTTAACAGTTCCAAGCCTTCTAAGTGTGTCTACCCTGTGTTGTCTAGGTTTAGAAAGTTCAACATTTTGGGCACTCACACGAAGGTGATGAACATGGAGGAGTCCACCAATGGGAGTCTGGCGGCAGAATTCCGACACCTGGTAGGGGCGCCAGTTTCCCCATCTTCTGTTGCGCCGGGCTTATTAGGACTTGATTTGTGACCGAGAGGCATCGGGTACCTTGTGTTATGGGAAGGACGTCCCCGAGGAGACCTAGAGTTCATGGCTGTTGGCTTTGGCAGTCCCTGGGGAATCTTGGTTTCTCCTCCTCATCCAAGACTGTTCACTCTGTTTTCTGCCAGCCTGTCTCCCAGAGAGACTCTCTTTGAGAAGTAGTGATTTCAGTAAGATATTCCATAAACCAGTGTGCACGTAAGGTATCTGTACCCCAGGACTGCAGGGATCACTCTTGCAATCTTGCTGTTTTCTCGAAGGTTATTTTTGCTCCACATGCTGACCATTCCTTCTCCAGACCTCAGGAATCTCTGCTCAGCCCTTTCTTTACCTTCTTGGGGTCTTGCCCACAACCACTGTCTTGAGCGCTTTGTCTCAAGGGGAGTAGGGCTTGGGCACTGGGCAGTGACATCAGCAGAGAGGTTTTAATGGGCGGGGGTGGGGGGGATGCTTCTCAACTCACTCTGTAAAAACCCATGGCTGCCAATTCTGTGGGTTTATCGGTGCTGAGTCCTGTGTGTTCCCTGGGCCGGAGCCCACAGGAAGGTGCAAGGCACCCTTTCATTGGCAACCATCTTGTGAACCCCCAAACTCATAGTTAGGAAGCTAGGCCTTGTGTGAAAACCTTAGTCCAGCCTGGGAGCCTGAGGGTGTCCACAGCTGCTCTTGGGGCTCCACATGCTTCCTTAAAACCTCAGGGATTGAGGTCCCTGGAGGGTACTCTTTGAGGCCTGGAGTCACTGGGCACAGCCTGGGGGACTCTGCCAAGGGCAGTGGGAGGCTGGAGAAGCTGTGCCCTGAGCCCAGGGAGCACGTGCTGACGCAGGTGATGGGGGACAGGAGCCAGATGCCAGGATTCTTCTGAGTCCTGCCGTGGTCCCCTGGTGTCAGGCTGCTACAGAAAGGCCCCCCTCTCCCCTGGCTCACGAGCCCACACAGGGGTCACTTCATTATTCTGAAAATAATCTCACCTCCTTCAGTCTTCCTGAGTCCTCACTTGGGTTTGTTTTGTAGATGAAAATAGCAACTTTGGTGATTATTGTGCTGTTTACTAAGGTGGTTTCTTTCTTGTAGCAACTGAAAGAACAGAAAAATGCCGGCGCCAGAACCAACGAGGTGAGTCTTTCTCTGTTGTGATTGGCCTTGAACTAGCAGGTCTGTCCACTGAGGTTGGTTCAGTGCCCCAATGGCTATGGTGGGACACCTCGCAAAAGGGTGCAGACCCAGCAGAGAAGAGCAGCAGATGAGCTTTGGGTCGTGGTGTATCTGAGATAACAGTAAAACCACTCTGTGCTTGTGCTCTGTGGTTGTCAAATGATTTTGCACATCAATTTCCCGGACCCTCACAGACAGCCCAGCGGAGTAGGGGGCTGCGTTACTCAGCGTTTCACAGGTGAAGAAATTGCATCACAGGAAGATTGCAGGATGTAGCTTAGGGGCACAGGGAGTTACTGTCAGAGCAGGAACTAGAGGCCAGCTTCACGAATGCCCTGCTGAAAACGGTGTGTGCCGAGAGCGTTTTCCTGCCGTTGCGTCACCTACTCAGGGCCATCATCCTTCTGTCAGTTTCCTTTTCACAGTGGATCCTTGAGGCACTGTGTTTGTGATGCATTCAGATGTGAACGGTGGGCAGAGGACAGAATACCTGGAGTTGCTTTGGAAGAGTTTTCATCCTTTGTGCCTGCCCAGCACGCTGTCCTTCCTTCCCCCTGACAACCAGCAGAGGTCGTGTGGAACAGGGGGACAGGTACTGGCCTGGGCCTTCTTAGCCCTGGTTTGGATCTTTGGCTCTTCACGGCCTCCCAGGGACTTAGTTCCCACTCCCTCTCTGGTTCTGAGTTGCTGTGATACTCGCACGAGATGATGTGTGTAAAGGCACGTAGGGCACTGTAACATTTCTGCTGAAAGCAAGTCACTTTATGACTCACCAGGCTTATGCAAATTGGCCCTTCTGCTGAACACTCTCCACCCCACCCACCCCTGTGGAGGCCTCAGGTCATGAATTCCACTAGGAGTTGCTATTTCCTGTCGACATTTTTTTCCCCTTAATTCAAAACCCTTGCCATGATGTTAGAAATCTTATATTTGAGAGAACACTGAGATAGATACCTGGGGTAATTAAGTCTGGGATAAAGGGTCAAAAACGGGACTCTTTCTTCTGAATTGTAGTTGGTGGTTTCAGGCTTTCTGCAGCCCGTTGCCAAAAAAATGCTTAGTAGGCTCTTAAAAATTGCAGGGTCAGTCACTGTATTGCTTTCGTTTCCCTTTTCTCTGTTAAGGGTCCTCTCATCGTTACTGAAGAGCTTCATTCCCTTAGTTTTGAAACCCAATTGTGCCAGCCTGGCTTGGTCATTGACCTTGAGGTAAGACTTACATGTTCCAAATATGGGAAGCTTTATTTATTTTTACTGTAAACTGCTACATGTATTAATTTTTATTTTAGACACATTTACCTGATGGTTGGGGAAAAAATCGTCTTTTTTAGCCGATATTCCCTTGATGTTAATTTAACGGTTCAGGCAGAACCGAAAGGAACTTCAGATACTATAAGCTTAAATGTTCCAGTCGAGATGTTCTGTGTTAATTTTTTTTATATAAAGGATTGAAACATGTTCCTTAACTGAAAAGGTATATGAAAGATAAATTGTGAACACAAGAATGTAACTTGACGTTTTTAATTTTCAAGCATAAAATATGCGCACATGTATGATGAATCCCTTGTTTACTTGTGAGGCTGCAATAGTGGTCTGAAGGGGATATTTCTGTGATTCAGATGATTTCAAGGTCTCTGTCATCTTTTAGACCACCTCTCTGCCCGTCGTGGTGATCTCCAACGTCAGCCAGCTCCCGAGCGGTTGGGCCTCCATCCTGTGGTACAACATGCTGGTGGCAGAACCCAGGGTATGCAGAACACATCTACTTTCATACCAGGAGTTAACGAGAGACCCCCATGCTCTAGCTTCTGCATATCTGAAAGAGCCCCTAAGGTCCAGATACAGGGGGGCAGGGGGAGTGAACTAAGTCAAGGGGCATTGCTGAGGGTCTGAGTAATTCTGGGAAAATGAAGCGTGTGTACGTATGAGAAATGAGAATTAGGACTTTCCTCGCATGTGAATAACCTCAAACAGCAGATGATTTCTCATAACTTTTCTTGTGGAAGAGGTCCTTTGTAATTCTTTTTAACAAAATGTATACATCCGCTAAACAAATGTGCCCGTTCTTAGAGTGCGGATGCTCAGGGTTGATTAATTACAGTCGATTCTCTGCTTATGTTCTTTCAAGTCACTGTGAACACCACACTAGCCAATACTGAGCCATTGCACCCGCCACATTCAGGGTTTGGTTCCTGTGAGCCTCAGGTCACAGTCTTTGTATCAGCTGTTCACACAGCCATGTTTTGTTTAAGGATTCCTTATCTAGTACATTTGTTGATTCATTAACATCGAACTCATGGCCAACAGCATTATCACTCACATTCACGCCTGAACAAAGCTTTTGTATCTGATGCATTTTCTCCTTAAGGCACTTAGGAACACCAGACAGCACTTCAGCCCTACACTCAGGAGGGGGCATTTTAAAAAGGAAATCACCAACCAAAAACACACAAAAGTGCAAAAACCATGGCACTAGAGACCTCGAAAAGGACACCCGCCTATAGTATGATTATGAACAGGAAAGCAGAGTGTCGATTTGTTTGACCTCACCTGGAAACGCACATATTGAGCAGCTCAAGGTTTTCACCACTGTGTGCCTGGGTGTGTCCACAGATGACTGCAAAAGTGCCACAAGTATTGATTCTGGAGTTAAATTTTAGTGAGTAGATGAATTCACAAATGTGAATCCTCAAGTAATGAGAATCGACTGTATTTCTCTTCTGCTGCTGTGAAAATGTCTGTGTCACAGAGGTTAGCACTGAACTCTGGCACGGCTCCACTTTTCAATGCCAAGCTTGTGACTGGTGACTCATTAGTAGCTCTTAACTTCTGGGTGTTTTCTCTCTAGAATCTGTCCTTCTTCCTGAACCCACCTTGTGCACGATGGTCTCAGCTTTCAGAGGTGCTGAGTTGGCAGTTTTCTTCTGTCACCAAAAGAGGTCTCAATGTGGACCAGCTGAACATGCTGGGAGAGAAACTTCTTGGTATGAACATATTAACTTTTTGTATATCTAACCATTGAAATTCATAAAAATATCCTGACTTGCCCCCCTTTCCCTCTTTGCTCTCTATTTTGTTCAAGGTAGAAGAGTGCTAAAAATCTGTTGGCTTTTCCAGCTGCGGTTTGTTATAGCTGCGGTTTGTTATAGCTGAGTGAAAATTATGCCTCACCTTGGAAGGAGATACAGACCTGATAAAAAATTTTAAAAATGAATTATTTCAGAGTTCCCTTTGTGGCTCGGTGGTAACAAACCCAAATGGTATCCATGAGGATGTGGGTTCGATTCCTGGCCTCGTTCAGTGGGTTAAGGATCTGGCGTTGCCATGAGTTGTATAGGTCACAGACGTGGCTTGGATCTGGTGTGGCTGTGGCATAGGCCAGTGGCTACAGCTCCAATTTGACCCCTAACCTGGGAACCTCCATATGCCATGGGTACAGCCCTAAAAAGCAAAAGAAACAATAAAAAAAATGAAATATTTCCCCATTATCTCATATTAACATTTCTGAGCAGAGTTCCTAAGGGAAAGATTTCTGAGTTATGTAAAATGTATTATTTGTGGCTAGAATATTCTTTGATAAGAAAGATGAAAGTCATGTTAACCTTGGGGAGAAAAAAGCCCCCAGCATGGTAAGAATAAGGTCGTGGGGCCGCCCACACAGCACACACCCAGGTGTCTTGTGTCAGGTGGGCAGAGACACGGCCCACATCAGGAGGATGCCTGTCACCAGCAGTGCCTGATGTGGTCCCGGCCATGCTAGAAAATTCCCTGTCGGTAGCTAATGTCATGGGCTTTTTAGTCTTCCACACTAAGCAAATCCAAGACCTCTTGGCCTCAAGGTCAGATCTTCAGTGCATGGGAGTATCTGAACTATTTCTTTAAAAATCCATGGGTACCTTTTCTCTGGATTTGCTTACTGTATAGCAGAGCTTCATGTACTGCAAATACCAGTAGGCTTTTCCTAACCAAATGGCTCTCAGCAGTGCCTTCTCTTGGCCATGTAGCTGTCACAGTGGGGACCTTGTGCTGTTTTAGTAAAAAGTGAGAAATCCCTTATTTGCACCAAATTAAGACATATCTTTTCCACCTGTGATGGCTTATCTGTGGTTCTCTGTGAGGAAATGGTGGGCTCACTGCCTCTTACAGCCTGGGCCACTTCACTTTGTAGTGATAACCACTAGGCTTCCTTGCCCTCTCTCATTTCGCTAACTTGGCATTTGATTTGCATCGATCTCCCTGAGCCCGTGTCCTATTTGGAGGAGGGCTGAGGGACATGCCTATCATCTAAAATAAGCTTCTAAAGTCAAGTGTCAGTTAAATAGATCTCCTAGGGGCCCATCTTTCATCTTAGTTCAAACTTAGGAAAAAGCTCTGTAGGGTCCCTGGAAGAGGAGCCTACAGTAGAGGGAGAGGGAAGCAGGCAGTGGGAAACGATGCTGCACAAAGAGGGACCAGGTGGAGGTTCTCTAGAAAGTGCAGGTAATTAATATTAGTGCCTCTGGGAGTTTCAGCCAGGTACATACAACCTTCCTTTGTTGAATGTTGGCTTTCTGAGAGCAAATACAAGAGCCATCAGTCCAGCCAAAGCTTCAGAATCGATTTCCATTTCCTGAAAATGCTTATTTGTATTTGTTTAGGTCCCACTGCTGGCCCTGACGGTCTTATTCCCTGGACGAGGTTCTGTAAGGTGGGTACTGTCTGGGCTTTAGACTTTGGAGCTCTTTACACTCTGTGTAAAGGAGTTCTCGCCGTGACGCTGACCGCCCTGTGCTTACTTTGGCATATTCCTCTCTCACCCATGGAACCCCAAGGGCAAGTTGTTTACTTTCCTTCAGCTCCAAAGGTTAGTCTCCAAGTGTGAGCCTGACAGGAAGCACCTGCCTGTGTGATAACATTCTTTCATATCCGAAGTGAGTCTTCTGTTTGCTCACAGTGGCCCTTGGCCTGGCGGCATTTCAGCCCCATCCATGAGGAATGCGCTCTGTGCCGACGTGGCTGGCCTGCAGGGCCAGATGAGCTTGCCCGAGTCTGCTCCAGCAGTGAGACCAGTTGAGGGGAATAATCAGACGCCACTAGGGTCACCAGACAGTGTTGACAAGCTTGTGCTACTGGATATTAGTAGTGCAAATGAAGGCAGCTCATGTTCCGTGATTCACCCTGGAGGTCATTCCTTGGCCGGGTGGCTGCTGTTTGGAGAGGGAAGCAGAGCCCAGCTCAGGAAGTGGAGAACTTGGTGTCTGAATGCTGATAAGAGGGAGGGCCTTCTCTGGAGGGGACAGCCCTAGCTTTGGCAGCTGGGCAGTGTTTGCAAACTAAAATCCCACGGTGGGAGGAGGCATGGTAAGTCACTGTATTGGATTTTGTGGTTCATAATGTGTGCATTTGTATACTTGCAGGAAAACATAAATGACAAAAATTTTCCTTTCTGGCTTTGGATTGAAAGTATCCTTGAACTCATTAAGAAACACCTGCTCTCTCTCTGGAATGATGGGTAAGGGCCATTGATAGATGTATTCTTGAAACATGTTGAGCACACGCTCCCTACTGCAAGGCTGGGATAGGCCTGACCCAGACAGACTTCATTACTTGACAGGACTATGTGCATCTCACACACACAGCTGTTTTACAGGCTGTCCCTTCAGGTATTCATGATAGTGGACCCTCATAAGATTAAATCTATACCTATCATAGTATATGTCTATTTGCATTTTCAAAGCTAAATTAGAAAGCCCTGAGTGCAATTCATGCATTCATTCATTCTACAAAAATTTCTTGAGCACCTAGTTTCTTGCCTCTCAGAAAAGAAGAAAAACCTTTTTTAACTTGGTAAGTTGTTTCTAATTTGTTCCCAGGGTCAGTTGTTATTTCAGCAGAGGCTTTAACCTGGTCATAAGTCTTGGATATGAACATGGATTGTCTGAGCCTTCCTCTTCGCTATGAGATGCATAAATTCAGACATTTTTGTAGTAGAAAATGAAATTAATCCAGCAGGTATTTATTGGTTGTCTGTAGTATTCTACTGGCACCATATTAATGAGCTTGTCCAGGACTTTAGCATGTATACATATGAGTGAAATGTGAAACAGATTTTAAAGCATTTAAAATAGTTGATACATTTTTATTTTACGTTCATTTGTCAAGCTGCAGTCCTCTTGATTTGTAAGTTAACTTGAAAATTACAATCATGACTGAACTCAGAGTAGCTCCATCACTCCCTTTCCACATCCAGGTGTATTGTGGGCTTTATCAGCAAGGAGCGAGAGCGGGCTCTGCTAAAGGACCAGCAGCCGGGGACGTTCCTGTTGCGGTTCAGTGAGAGCTGCCGGGAAGGGGCCATCACGTTCACGTGGGTGGAGCGGTCCCAGAACGGAGGCGGTAAGCGAGGGTGCCTGCACACACACCAATTCCAAACACGAGTGCAAGCCCTTTTGCATTGTTGCACATCAGCTCATGCAAACAATGAGCTTTTGACAGAAAATCTTAGCTCCTATACTTACCCCCAACTGAGCCTCCCTATAGGATTTAATACATCATCGTGAAATTAGTGATTCGTTGCCTGAAACATATTGTGCAAGTGATGGTTTTTTTAAAGACAAGGATGAATCCTTTCATTTTTATCAGGTTTGTTACCTGTAGATGAAGGATGTGAGTCAGTTTGGGAGGAAACCCATCATGTACAAGTGTAAGCCTCCAGACCCACGGAGGGGAATCCTGCGTGGACATGTGCAGATGAGGGCAGGCTCTGCGAAGAGGTCCTGGGGCTGGGCACAGCCTTCCCCCTTTGTTCAGACAGAGCAGATGCACGTTTGTCTGGGTTGCTTACATCTTGAGTTTCTATTTAACCATTTCTATCCATGGCAAGATAATTCCAGAAAACCTTATCATTATGAAACAGGTTTGTAGGGAATGAGAAATGGGTTTCAGTAAGACGAGACAATGATAAAGACAGTTGGTAACTTGACTGTTGCTTAGAGTTTGCTCTGTTTGAAGGATTGGAGGGAAATATAATTCGTTCCAGTGATTTATGCTTTTTGCCTGGGAAGAGGCAAAAAGATGGGATACTTTTCTGGTTGTGTCTTTTCTTCTGGTGAAAAACAGGAGAGCTGGGATTATAGCCCAGTGTGGATGTTCAAGCCTGCCCTTCTCCTGTGGTAGTTTTCTCCTGAACTTGCTGGGAGATAGGGCCAGCAAACCAGGCAAAGATGAAAACCATTGGCAAGTGGAAAGTTCAAGCAGGGTAACGCCAGCTACAAAGCTTTAGTCTGAAGTTCTAGAGCTGAGTCCCCTGGGCACCTGGCAGCAGCCTCTGGAATGTGTGCCCCCGAAGTGAAATCCTGGATCAGCTCAGAAGCAGGATGTGAATGTAGTCTGGGACCAAGTCCAGGAGTGAATTAAACTGACTTTTTACATTACGGACTAGAGAGAAAGATAGCAGATAGTCTTTTTTCTTTAAAAAGTTGTTTTCCATGTATTATCATCATTTATTTTAATTTTTGAATATGAAAAGAAAAAGTTTATCTTCTAGTAAATCTATGGCTTGAGCCAAGATGACCCCCCCAATTAGTAATTAGTTATTTTAAAGGTGTTTAATCAATTTCTTTTGGCTAGATTTACAAATCTAAGTAAATCATGACAAATGCAGTGTTATTGAGAATAATGACTGCCTTTATTTTCCCTGGGTTTTTTTCTTTTTTTTTCGGTCTTTTTTGGGGAGACGGGGGGCAGCATCCATGGTGTATGAAAGTTCCCAGGCCAGGGGTCAAATTGGACCTGCAGCTGCTGGCCTATAGCACAGCCACAACAACACCAGATCCAAACCATGTCTGCGACCTGCGTCACAGCTCATGGCAACACCAGATCCTTAACGCACTGAGTGAGGACAGGGATCGAACCCGCAACCTCATGGATACTAGTTGGGTTCGTTACCACTGGGCCACGATGGGAAGTCCTTTTTTTTTTTTTTTCCTGTTTTAAAGAAGAGATCATAATTTATTTAGAAATAAAGCAGTCTGCTCTTGGTGATGTAACTCCTAGATTGTGGTTAGTTCTTAGCAGGTTCCACGAAATGCATAAACTCTGAAATGTTTTGTTTCTCTCCTCTGTTGTTCTGGGATATTTTGTGGGACTCACTTCGCTTTTCTTCCTTTTAGAACCTTACTTCCATGCAGTTGAACCTTACACGAAGAAAGAACTCTCTGCTGTTACCTTCCCTGACATTATTCGCAATTATAAAGTCATGGCCGCTGAAAATATTCCAGAGAATCCCCTGAAATATCTGTATCCAAATATTGATAAAGACCATGCTTTTGGAAAGTACTACTCCAGGCCAAAGGAAGGTGAGTGGGAGTGTGAGCAGGCGTTGCCCTGGTGAGTAATAGCACAGCCCAGTCGTTCCTGCGATTGTGTTCTCTTTCCAGCGTTATCTGGAGGTTTGCTGGCGACAGAGTTTAATCCCCCACGCTGCCCTTGCCCTCCTATAAATGCCAGGTGCCGGCACAAATGCCACCCGTGCTGTGTCACTCGACCACCTCTTTGGAATTGGTAAAAGCAGGCTTTCAAAACATCGCACAGTTGAAACATTACACTTTATTTGGCCTGATACAGCTAGGAAGAAATGAATAAGTGGTTTTTTATTCTAGGGGTGTTGGAAAAATCCTTTTTTGGTCTTGGCGTATTGGTTACACTTTTACTTCATGGAAGGGGTAAAAGGCCGGACCACTATGGTCACCTGTTTTATGCCAGCTCACTCCTGCAATTGAGGAAACTGAGGCCTGGGTGAAGCGAAGTGGTGCATGCATGGTGACCCAGTGACTGGGTCCCTTCCCTGAGAGCAGGTGCAGGCCTAGCACACAGGTTTCCCAATGCTTGGTCTTCCCTGAACCACATTTGAGAAAGTAGAAGTTAGACTGATCTGGTTTGGAACACGCCAACAGAGTTAATGACTTTTCAGGATCGATCATCTCAATATGAGCACAGTTACTCTGAGGAAAAGATGGGCCCAGCTCACATTGATGGGTCTTTTTAGTCCAACCAGGCCAAGACCACAAACTTCTGTAGGATCCCAAACCTTGGAAAGAGAACCCTCTCCACTTGACCTCTGTGCTGAACGCTCCTCCCCTTTGCTGCTGCTTGTTTCTGCAGCCCCACTGCAATTTCCGGGGACCCAGGCAGGGAGGTGAACCTAACTGCTGGGGAAAAGAGTCCAGTCTTGATCAAAGAAAGAGTTGGTTGTTCTTGTGTAATTTCTCCTAACGGAAAACGTATGCAATGTGTTTGCTTCTAGCCCCAGAACCTATGGAACTTGACGGCCCTAAAGGAACAGGATACATCAAGACTGAATTGATTTCTGTGTCTGAAGTGTAAGTGAACACAGAAGAATGACATGTTTAAAATCCTCAGTCAAGCCCCCCTTCTTGGTTGGGGCCAGTCGAAGATGCTTGTTCTTTGCTTTTCCATTGTAATTTCTCCTACTGCCTTCACAGTTGGAATGTTGGAAAGATCCTAAATAGAGATCCTGGTGTCACTGCCTATCAGCGTTTTACTGCCTTTATTAAAAACAAAAACAAAACACCCAAAATTCAAAAAACCAAAGTTGTGTTGAAGGTATACAGTTTCCCCTCAAATTGATATCTTGGAAAAGTGTGAATAAAATGAACAAAAATTGATCAGAGTGGGAAAGCAGTTCTTTTCAATCTAGAAAAGGCCAGAGTAAATGATTGAGATACTTTTTTTTTTTTCCGCTTGCTTTTATTTTGTTGTTTCATTTTGTAAAAGGTAGAAAAAATTTTGGAAAAATCATTGTCAGTTATTTGGCCTGCAGCACTGTCTTGGGGTGAATGGATGTAGCCTTCATGTAAAAACCCTCGGGAGCAGCTTTATCTGCATACAAACCTCAAGGTAGGGATGAGGGACTCCCCAGACATTTCTCTGGTGCTTCTTGGGCCAGGGTGAGCCTCAGGGTCATCATTGCAGGTGACATGCTGCACACGCTCACACCCAGGTTTACCCAGGCAGAAGCGGCGCAGGATCCAGACTGGTTATTTCTCACTCACCTCTCTATAGAGTCCAGTGTGTTTCCCAAGGGCTGGGCTGGGCACATGAACCTCTTGCAGTCTGTGTTTTTTCGAATGTATTTTACAAGTGTACACATTTCCCTGAAGTAAAAATCTAAAGCAATGATGCAGTCACAGGCCCACAATGAAATGGCTGAGTTTGCACCACTCCTTTCATAGTCAAGATGTTAACATTTCCTATTTTTTTCTCTCTGTTGCAGTCACCCT
This sequence comes from Sus scrofa, assembly GCF_054392235.1. Classification (NCBI taxonomy): domain Eukaryota; kingdom Metazoa; phylum Chordata; class Mammalia; order Artiodactyla; family Suidae; genus Sus; species Sus scrofa. Next base: position 109,963,588 of record NC_139397.1, on the reverse strand, counting down.
TCTCGACTTCAGACCACAGACAACCTTCTTCCCATGTCTCCTGAGGAGTTTGACGAGGTGTCTCGAATGGTGGGCCCTGTAGAATTTGACATGGTGAGTATGACACGGGGACGTTCTTGAAGAGCATGCCCACTATTCACTCTTTAAGGCAGGGAGGGCACCTGGCTGACCCTGGGCCTGTCTGTGAGCCATGGGAAGGAGCCCCTGGCAGAGCCCAGAAGGTTTTTTTTTAGATGAGTTGTGACAAGTTGGAGCCTACTGTGTTTAAACAAGCCACGTTGTCACCAGGATTTTTATGCCTGGCACTTAGCACTGCAAAAAATGATGACATTTCAAATATTTAAAAGTTCTCCACTCTGCCTTTTAAAGTTGTCCATGTAGAAATCTCATATTTTAGGGAACTAAGATTTCTCTGATGAGAAAATGTTTTCCATTGGCCTGTCATTTCAGCACTGTGTATAGGGGTGAGGAGGTGTTATTTTTAAGAAGTGAGGAGACTGATGCTTGGTAGGTACAGTGGTCGTAGAGACTCAGCCACGATGAAACAGTTTTACTTGCCTTATGTTTGAAAAGGAATTTGTACCACCAGCACCTGGAGCTGTGAAGGCTTGCCAGGAGTGAAAAGTTCAAGGACTGAACCAGATAATGCGAGTCTGGATAGGGATGGAAACAGGGTGGTCCCCAAAAGCATGAATCTCTCTTGAGGAGAATGTTTTTCAGTGTGTCAAGTAGTATTGTTTGCCTGTCAACCTGCAAGCCTTCCTCTTAAAGATTTTTTTTTTTTTTTGATGGGCTGAATTTTTGCTGATGCTGTTTAATTTTAAGCTCTTTTCCACATGAAGCTTATTCCAGTTCATTTTTTAAAATTTAATTTTGTTTAAAAATGCTCTGAGTCATTACTAGCCTTTCTTCATCACTGTGCCCAGTGCTTGGCACAGACAGTGTCTCAGTGATGAGGCAGAGGATGAGGGAGAGAGGGGGCCGTCCCCCGCCACCCAGGGTCACACATCCATGCATTCAGGGAAGGCGTTTGTGTGCCATCGGTAAGGTCTGCCTAGACTCAAATTTCTGATGTGTAACCTCTTCTCTCAGTCTTACCCCTCATCCAAAGTAGTACAAGCTAAAATCTTTAGAGACTGTACTTTGATTGTTGAATCTGAAAAAAACACTTAGAAAAAAAGCTTAGATAGTGTAATAGCCAAATAGTTATGTTCCTGTTGGCAAGTGAAAAATGAACCTTGTACATGTGTAAAGTGGCATTCTCTCTTGGAAAGTAGCTCCCAGCTCTTCTCCAAAGTGCTTTGTAAGCCCAAACCAAAAATGGAATAAGTGGAAAGCCCTATTCAGAAAACATAAGATAGATGGATGGAACCAGACAATGTCATGATCTTCCTCTTCCTCTTTCTTGTTCTTGAGCAAGTTACATCATCATCATGGTCATCACCACCCTTCGCAGGTGACACTTTTTAAGCACTTACTGTGTACTGGGCCCTCCGCAGGTAGTAAGTTGTTCCTCAGAGCCGCCTTCTGAGTTAGGTTTTTTTTTTTTTCTTTTCCGTTTTACAGACATGGAACAAGTTCTCTGGAACTATGAACCTTGACTAAAATCAAGCAGTTAGTAAATGAGGGAATGAATATTTGAATCCACTTGGGCAGTTTCAAGACTGAGTGTTCTTGTCCACTCTCCTGGAATGCCTCCCACAGAAAGCTGATCTCTGATTCATTCAAAACCTGCACCCCAGAGAAGCTATTTGCACTTGGTACTGAGTGTGTGTTATTCTGGTTTATTAAGACGAAGGCAGTGTAGCCTTTGGGTAAGAGGCCTTGTTTGGGATTTGAAAATCAGAGCTCCATTCTGTCATACCATTATTCCCTATGACCTTCCCTGAGAAAATAAGATGGATTAGTCCCTTCCATCTGTGCAAGCAGTGTGACTGCTTTCTCTGTGCTCTCGGAATGATACTGTGAGAGTAATTTAATTACTCTAAAGAAATGCCAGGAAGTGGCTTTATGGCTCTGGATCCCCTTCTCCTCCTGCCCAGGAGCCATCCATTCTTTTCCAGATGACTTCATTCATTTCTGTGTAGAAGAAAATTAATCTTTTTTTCACACACATGCACACACACATCTCCAGATTAAACCCATAGAAGATTTAAAGAGCTAAAACGAGCTGTAATGCGGGCACAGCACTAGTTGGACAAAATAAAAGTTGGATTAATTTCCGAAGTGGGTGGACTCACCTTGTCTGTCCCAGATTGTCCTCAGCCTTGGCCACAGTTCCCTTTCAGCATCTGCTCTGGGAGTTAGGGCGTATGCTCTGAAATAGGCCTTTCATGGAGCCGGCCAGTCTCAGCCACGTCTGGAGGTTGCATCTCTGGACCTGGGGGAGGGGGGCTGGGGCCAACTCCCAGTGCTGCCTCAGGAGCAGGAGGACGGCAGGCTCCTATGAGACAGAGCACCAGTGTTTTCTGTAGCCTGGCCTCAATATTTGCTCAGTCTGGATTTCCTGTACAAGTAACTTTTCCCTCTGGGACTACATGAGGCCCAGTCTTTTCTCCTTGAGGCCTTTGGGCAAAGCTGGTAATACTAGTAGGAACATTTATTAATTGTCTATTATTTTTGATCTACTATGCTAAGCATTCTACATATGCTGTACAATTTAATCCTTTCAACAAATCCTGTCTGCTGGGGACTATTAGCTTCCTTCGAGTAGTTGAGGACCTTGGGATTCAGAGCTTAATTAACATGGCTTCCAAAAAAAAAAAAAAAAATTGGAGTTCCTCTCACTGGTTGAATAATTTGACTAGGAACCATGAGGTTGTGGGTTCCATCCCTGGCCTTGCTTAGTGGGTTAAGGATCTGGCATTGCCGTGAGCTGCGGTATAGGCTGCAGATGTGGCTCAGATCCCGCGTTGCTGGGGCTGTGGCGTAGGCCAGTGGCTACAGCTCCGATTAGAGCCCTAGCCTGGGAACCTCCATTTTCTAGAGGCCCTAGAAAAGACAAAAAAAAAAAAAAAACCAACAAAACAAAACACATGGCTTCATCACACAGTTAGTAAGAGACAGTGACAGGATTTGAATCCAGGATTTCTCTCTCTCTCTCCAAAGACCACCATCTTTATATATTTTTCCTGTCAACGTGACTGAAACATAGGGGCAAAAGCTTCATTGTGCTTTTTAATCTAAAATATTCTCCTAAGCATCCACTCTGTACTACCCACTACTGAGTACTTGGGTTTGGGGAAAAAAAAAAAAAACAAAACTCAGTTCTCAAGAGGCTTATAGTCTAGAGCTGGGTCTGTTGGTCTGTTGGTGTTTGGGGCTGAATAGTTCCCTGTTGTGGGGCTCTCCTGTGCATGGCAGAATGTTCAGCAGCATCTCTGGCCCCTACTCACTAGATGCTGGTAGCACACCCTTGCTTTAAACCCCAGTCACGACCACCCGGAACATCTTCAGGTGTTGCGGGAGGACAGAACACCCCTGGTCAAGAGCACCTGGTCTGAGGGCTGAACCCAGTATGGAAATGAGACAGGAAGTCGGTGGTGGTCTGGTGTCCTTTGGATGAGCAATTCACTGCCCACGAGGGGCCCCATTCAAGGCAGCTGGGCAGGAGGCACTGCTGAGGGAAGTGTACCTCAGTACACTCTAGCCTGTACCTGAAACACATTCATTTATTATTCCTACTGAGTGGCCTCAAAGGAAAATTCATCATTTCCCCCACATCCCTCTCTCTCTCTCTCTCTGGCATACAGCTCAGCATTGCCTCACCCTTGTTTTGCATGAGATTTGCCACGTTGCTCTGTCTGCAGACTTGCATAACAGCAAAAAGCTTTATGCAGCCTGGATGAATTCACAGAATTAAGCCCGTAGGCTGCAGAGTAATAATCCATCAGCTTAAGAGATATAAAAGGTCTCAAATAGGCCAGGAAAAAGGATAGCACATGCTGAAGGCCCTCTAATCCCATGGTGAATTTTTTGTGGTGGGATGTCTCTTTGTATTGCTCTGTTAGAGAACACACAGTAATGTTAAATATTTGAGGCTGCATTTCACAAGATCAGGGTAATAAATGTAACCACATTTTGTTTTTACAGATGAATGCAGTATAGAGCATGAATTTTTCTCATCTTCTCTGGCGACAGTTTCCCTTTCCACCTGTGATTTCCTCCTGTGCTCTGTTCCTTCACATTCTGTGTTTCTAGGAAAATGAAAGAAAGGCCAGCAAATTCGCTGCACCCTGTTGATAGCAAGTGGATTTTTCCCTAATTCAGAAACATCTGTCACTCTGAAGGGCTTCATGCATCTTACTGAAGGTAAAATTGAAAGGCCCTCTCCACAGAGTGGGTTTTCAGATACACCGAAAATATCAGGACTAGAATGAGAGTCCTTTGAGAGAGTGAGAAGTTTATCAGCATCTAGCAAATGCCATGAGAGTCGGTGCCCAGCTATTCGAGGTGTTAGGATAGATCACACGGTTATTTAGACAACTGCTCGAGGAGGGATTGGCTGGCTTTGTTTTGGAAAATTCTTATTTGTTCTCTCTGCTTTAATTATGGCTGGAAGTTTTCCAGTGTTGACTGCGAAATAGTGCAAAGTTAAGTTTATATATAGGATTACATCAACTCTTTATGGATGGTAACCAGCCATCCTGTATCTGGGCGGGGCATAAAAGTTGTGTTCTCGATTTTGTTGTATCTTCCACACAGGCCATTGAAAGCTGTAGACAAATTCTCTCTCTTGGGAGAATTGACTTTTCTGTTATGGCTTTATGCTGCTGGCTACTATCATTTGAAGGAAGTAAACTTTCCAAATTGATGAGTAGTGTTTTCTGTTTAAACTTTAATCTTCAAAGCTGAATGTATTTTTCCTTCATCGTGGTCACTAGTAAATGAAATTGTCTTCACAGTTCTATCAAGGGAGCCAGACTATTAATGGCTGTCTTAAGGAAAATCCTGTTACTTTTCAAAAAGTTGAAGTTAATTGTAGATGGAGACAAACTCAGAAATTTAATGCATGCTTCTTAAATGTGTTCGCTTGTCTTTATTGTTATTAGCTAGTATTTAGTCATGGTCATAAAACTTTCAAAACTGAGGAGAAACCGTAGTAACTGACAAATCATTAACCAGAGATTATGAGAATCAAATAATTTGAAGACTCATCCTGTGTACCTGCATAAGAATTGAATGTTTTTCACTGATAAATGTGTTTCTGTCACAAATACATTGCAAACGATTCCACTGTCTCTCTTGTGCTTTTTCTAGACTCTTTTTGGAGTGGATGATGTTGTTGTCAGGTGTGTCTTGTTACTTACCTCCTCCTTTCATTAGCACTGACACACAATAAAGTGGGTTAGGGAGTGGGTTTGACAGAGTTCTTCAGGATGAACTTGCACAGACTACTGTCTACAGCTGCATCTTACTTTTCTAAGATCACCACCACAGTCATATTATGTCAATACTCTATTTTTCTGGTGGGGATGAAGTTTTCTTGAAGTCCCTTTTAAAATTAAAGCTCGAGTATATGTACTGTGCTAAAGATAATATGCACCTGGTACTTTCCTTGGTGCTGAACACAAATTAAGGCCTCCTCTCAGTTTTTACATGAGAAGATTGACATGAACCTGACTGGGTGTGCCTCGACTTTTTAAACTGAAATTATGAAGGAAGAAAGGAGACAACAGTTTAAAACACTGTTTCTAATTTCTGATATTGAACTATTTGGCGTATTTCTGCCCTCTTAAGAATGCTTTGGCATCGTTTCATTCTACTGCCCTAGCCAAGAGACTGTTTACTTTTAAAAAGTATTAGAATTATAAAGTTAGTCTCTTATAAATAATATTTGGTGTAAAGATTTTTAAAGTTACTGGCATTATGTGTAGGCTTGATGTTTTTCTCATCTCTCCTTATGATTAAATACAAAATATGTCCTTATTTTTAAGTAAGATTAACATTTTTCTAAGCACTGCCCTTTCTCGCCCAGATTAAGATAGGTCAGTGGAAGAGATCAGAGAGGAAACATTGGAGCAAGCCATAATGGGTACTGTAAAAAGCCAGACAAACAAAAGTCCTTTGGTCTGGGTGACCACAGCTGCTTCCAGATGCAGACATCATTTGGCATTTATTTTAAAATGAAGTTTAGTACTGCCATAATGTAAGTTTTTAATTTTAAAATACATGTAAAATGGGACTCTCTATTGTCTCCATAGCAGCATTTGAAATCCATATCTCCTTGATGAGGTAAGATATTACTTTCTGAGAAGTTACTGCACCCATACAGAAAGTTGACTTTTTTTTTTTTTCTCCAAAGATGTTATAAACTAGAAAGCTGTGACCTTCTCAAAGTAAAAGGCATTGTGTGCAAGAAAAAAAAAATAGTATGGTAAGACAGGATCACCAGGTTAGATGTACATCTGGCAGTTAGACTCAACTGTTGTTTGAAGAGTTATTATCAGGGAATAGTGGTACAAGGTTGAATTCTGGCCTCAGCAAATATGATTGTTCTCATCTCCCTGCCATATTTACATCCAGGAAATAGAGATTCCTTGTAATGAATATCAAGAGCTGTATTTCTCCAGGGAGTGAAGTAGATAATGCCCTGCCTAGCTAGTATAAGTTTGTATGCTTATATAGTTGATCATTACAAGAAGCCACCAAGTAAATTCTGGCTAAGGAATGTTCGTATGTTTTAGGAGGAGCATAAATGCTACAATGTTAAGTCCTACAAATTGTGGTCAACTTGAGCTATGTACATATATAGTATTTCTGGTAAGGAGTTTGTAATGTATTTTATAAGCATAGAACTTTTATGCACCACTCAGGACAAACTTCTCCTTTTTCTGCAGAGAATTTTCTGAGATGGCAGTAAATAGAGTTTGCTGTTTATTTGACATTAAGTGATAGAAGTCTATTTGTTGCATGTACGCTGAGGTGGAATATTAAGTTTTAATTGAATAAAGCACTCCGTTCATATCGGACTACCCAGGAAAAAACTAGGAATTGTTTTGAAAACTCTGGTACCTACTTTTTGAACTTGGATGGTGTTCCCAGAGTGTAAGGGGTGTTTACTGGAGTGCCTTCTTTTAGTTAGTTAGTTAAGATACATTCATTTATTAGCTCATCAGATAATATATTGTCATCAGATAATATATGAGCACCTGCCATGAGCCAGACACAACTTTAGATGTTTGGAAACTAAGTTAGTAAACTAAAACAAAGATCTCTCCTTTTGTGGAACTTAGGATGTACTGAGATACTGGATCATATATCCTACTACAAATATCTTAACGTATTAAAACTTAAGAAAACTTTTGTGAAGCAAACATAGGCAAAAGCTACATATAATTTAAAAGTTATACAAAAATATACACAATTTCAAAGTAATGGCATTTAATGAAGTTTTATCAAGGCAAAAAGATAATATTGTTTTTAGAACCTTCTAATAAGAGTTTATATAGCTCTTAAATGATACTGACTTAAAAGTACTCATCCTGCAGGTTTTGGTGAACTGACCTCAGGTTATGTGTCTGCTCTACTGAGAAATTAAATATCTTTACTCGGCCAGTTGAAAAAACTACACTTAAGCAGTTGTAAACTTATTAAATTTATATTGGGTATACAACAAATGTAAAGGTACCTAAAAGGTACTTTTGACAGAAAACTGTCAAATACCTCTTGTCAGACTGTGCAAATTCTGTATTTCTTAATGGTGTTATACCACTTTGATACTATAGTGTCAGTGTCTGTTTACAGCTTTTCCTTATTTCTTGTACATGAATGAAGTGGTCTTAATATTTCACTATTATGACTTCTTGTCGGACTTACTTCCTAGTAGACTCTTCATTGACTATTTGGAGAGCTAGTGAGAGGCAAGCCTGGGGCACATGGGGGCCTGGAGTTAAGTTCAGGCGCTAGAATGGAAGTAAAATACCCATTCTTTGCCCCTTTTTAATAACTGACTTAATTTTCTAATATTTCTCATCCCCAAACACACATACCTTCCCAATCTTATAGTAAATCACGTTCTTTCCACATGTAACTATAGAGTACCCCTTTCCCAAAAAGCCTTTTTTTTTTTTAGGGCCACCTGACATATTCTAGGCTGCTTCCTGTGATTTGTGAATTTGGTGATTTATGCATTTACTCATTTTACGATGAGGACTAGCAAGTGGAATTAGGGAGATGACCCCAGCCCCTTAAAAACACACAAACAAAAATGATTATATTGTATCAAGAACAAGTATTTAATTTTTCACTATTTGGGATTATGCATCCATTTCCCCTGCACTGATGACAGGCTTCCTCTGCAGGTATATATGTGCATAGCTTAAGTTGACCACAGTTTGTAGGACTTAGCATTGTGGCATTTCTGCTTCTTAAAACCCCACGGGGTGAGCATTTGGCTAATATGTAAGTAGCTGGATATTCCATCCATAGTGGGCACAGTGTGATAGGACTTGGCGGAAGAACACGTTACAAAGTTCTGTATCATGGCCCGTTTTTGAGTCTTAGCTTCACCTATGGAAGGGTGGGTTTAGATGAGAGATTTTGGATGTCCCTTCCAGTTCTAAAATGTCAGTAATGCAGACAAACATTGTTTCACTGCTATAGCAAAGCACATTACTGTGACAGGCAGCTTTGATAGTTGAAAATGCACAGCCATAGTATAAATGGTGTTCATGTACCTTCTCTGTTTAGAAAACCATACCCTAAACCTGTGGACTTAGGGGGTTTGGCATTGGGAGCAAATGCCATTCCACACACCCATGAACCAGACGGGAGCCACCATTACCAGCTGGTCCTACTCAGACCCTGGGTTCTGTGGCAGCACTGGGTTCAGCTCCCCAATTCAATGTCAAGGCTTTGTGAAAATATCCTCTCATCTTTAATGAGAAGCCTCCCAGTGAAAGATATGTTGAATGATTCAATGCAGCAAATATTTACTGAGTACTTTCTACCTATAAAAGGACAATGTTCACTTCTAGGGGATTAGAAACATGCCGGCCCATCTTCTCACTTCAAGGATGACCTGCTTACAGGATTTTGATCTTAATTATTGTGGTAACTCCCACTCGACACCATATATAGTACCTGTCACATAGTGTACATTAGAAATGCCTAGACATAGTCCCTGTGTTTGGTGGCGTTCCTAACCCAGTGATGTCAGAGAAAATTTTAGTTTAAAAAAAAAAATCATTTTTCACAGGTGGTTTTTTTTGATACATGTATTTATTAAGCTGTAAAAAGCAACACTACCTGATTTCATTTAAAATAAATATTTTCCAAATTCAGAATACTTACAACTTATAGTTTTAAGATTAGATTCACTTTGGGAGGTTCTGGAAGCAAATACATTCATAGCCGTACAATCCCCAGGAAGAATTTAAATCCAACATCAGGTCACTCAGTCCCTGCCAGGCAGACAACAGCATTGAATGGGCAATAGCTCATCCAGCTCTGCAGCTAAAGGGCAGCACATTACACTCAAAAGTGAGATAAGTAGAACTGAGACCAGCAGAATCAAAAATGTATACAAAGCTTTAAACAAACACTACCATATAGAGTGCTCATGATACAAAAGCGGAACATATGATCCTAAAGCCAAAACAAAAAGATCTTTGGAGTATACTGATGACAGGAGTTAACAGCCCAGTTAAAAGCATTTAAACCAATTATTACCAGCCAACAGCGAACAGAGCAGGAACCAGTGTACAGTCATAAATAACCTCAGGAGTAAATGAGGGCACATTTATCTAAACCACAAAGATTTCATGAGATAGTTTTGATCTGAGCAAAGATGAAATCACTTTGTTCCCAAATAGAACTCTTTTTACTAGAGAAAAGCCTCAAAATCATTTGTAGTCTTCAAGCTGCATAACTGAACCATCTTAATGTTTCATTTAAATCATACAAAGCAAGCTACTGTTTGAGCGGTTATTTCAATTGATTTCACTTAGAGTGTCTACCCCGTAATATCTTTGAGGAGAGTGCGCCTCCTCTGCAGCATTTTACAAACACTGCCTGTCCACATGGCTTGACAGACCCATGGGGCAGGAACACAGCATATTCCCCACAGAAGCACACATGAGGATGGCTTTGTGCCTGATGCAGCTCAGTTAAGGAACACTGGCCATGGTGCTACCAAAGGAGATGCTGTGTAGGTAGTAAGAGGGTGATTGCTGAAGCCACTGATTTAGACCAGAAGTGATAATCAACACACTTGGAGGCTGTTGGAGTAGGAAAGGAGCCACTAGGCATGATAAAGCTTGGAAAACAAGAGTGTGTGACAGAAAAGAGGAAAAAAGGGAATTTTCTATATTAGTGTAACAACCAGCACTCATGTAGTTGAGGATTCTGCTCATTTCACTAAACACAGCTGCAAAGAAGTCCATTTGTGTGTGTGTGTGTGTGCCTATATGTGCTTAATATCTGAAATCCTCACTAACATGCTCCTGTATCTCTGAGGTATGATAGGATAAAACATATGTGCAGTTTCTCCCCAAAACAAATGACGGGTCTCTAATTTAAGATGAAATGGCCTTTTTTTAAAGCTTATTACCATTTTATTGTTTTTTACAAGTTCACCCAAACTGTATCTCAGCTTTGTTAATTTTAAAAAGGAAAATAACTCTTGAATTAAGTGGCAACAACAACAAAAAAAAAACGGTATTCTAACATATGGATTTTAGAATTTTTTGCAGATAGCAAAAAAGCAGAAACCAAAATTCCATTAAAAGGATGAAATGACCTTTTCTAATTATTAAACTATAAAGTCCATCAAAAATAGAGAGTCAGGAGAAAACTGGAGTGATTGAGAAGTGATCCCCGAAACAGAACTGTATTGATGCAGACTGTTAAAAACAGGTTTAAAAACAAATATTATTTGTAGCAGTTCCCATACCTTTCATGGTAACTTTGGTAGCTTAGAGCACTTCTGGATTTATCTTTATCCTGAAAGCTGAAAATTATTTTCTTTAAGAGCTATAGTAGCATACCCCTTCTTTTTGTTGGCTGATGAATTTGACTACTTTGTACTTAGCTTAGTAATTTGTCTCTGGTTCATCTCCTGCAGGCAAATCGCATAGTTATAGCTTGGATGCCAGATACATGAGGCATTTTCTGATTTATTGTGGAAAACATCAAAACTGCATAGTATGCCAGCACCCTCTTTCCCAGCTAGAGGAAAGAGGCAAAGAGCTAAATATCTGAGAAGAGAGGCTGGACTAAGGGGATATAGAAAAAGGAAATTTTTTCAAAAGTATTGTAACTACATTCACACATATGTTTTGGTCACTGAACATATCTTAAACAGATTCCCTGATAAAGTCTAATCAGATCTGGTCTATCCTACTAACAGTTGTTAACTATTAGGATTTTTAAGAGTCACATCATGAAACTAGGATAATGGGAGACATTTTAAACACATACCCCTAAGTGCATATTGTTCAAACACTCACACTAACTCTATATTTGAAGTCATGAAAATCACACTATTTTGCTTCTAATGGCAGCCTTGACCCACTTGGACAGACTGTACAACAGAGTTTAATTTATAAATGCATATCAGCAGATCATTACTATAAGTTGAAAATTCACAAAATACACAGAAGTAAATCATCAAGACCACACAGTTAAGCTAGCATTGGTAACTATTTCTTTTACATCAAATTATACAATGCACGAGGTAAATATTGCTCACATTATGGAGGGAGTTTGTTTTATTTCTATTTTTTCCCAAAGAGATCAGATTTGTCCTGTGCGCACAAAGAAGATAACTCCAGTAACACTGAAATGACAAATGTTGTAAAATATACATCACTACCAGATAGAAATACACACGTTCTTCATAATCATTTTCCACAATTAAATAGGTAAGTGATTTAAATCTTGGGCTTAATACCATTATAACAATCCATCAAGATTTTTATGGACGGTTTGATTTTCCTTTCCATTGTCGGAATCTCCTTGAGGTGTGTACTGGACTTGGTACTCCTGGAGGATTTTAAATACATCATGGTGCCCAAAGTGCAGTGCTTCATCCATGGGTGTGTTATTCCACCTAAACAAAGTAGCACAGCATGGGCTGGGTCATTAGGTAACTTCTGTACAAAGAAGATAATCAAGCATTCTTAGATTTTAAATTCAAGTTAAAGGGCCATTCAAATTTAGCTATTTAAATACAACATTAAAGAAGTGCAGAAAGGGATTTATAATCCAGAAAGTGTTCTCAGAGACATCTTGGATATGAGGAGGAAGAAAAAACTAGCTTCTGCAAAAGGATCTTGTTCCCATTATCTAAGGATTATGGAGGGGAAGTTCTAGAGTTAACTCCTCTAATATTCCTGAATTTTGACATCATGAAAAGCCCAAAGGATCTCTCTTTAAATAAAATGTTCAAAGGAAATTCAGCTCTATTAACATCCATCACCCTAGGCTTTGATAGAAAATATGTCTTCCTTTCAATGCAAAATCACAGTAAATCTCAGAAGTTTAGAAACAACCATGATCTCATTGGAGCTCAAATATGCATTGGAGGAGCAAGATCAGCCCCGGAAGAACTGACATTTTCATCATCTCGGTAAGAATGGGACTCCAGGGGCTCAATAACATGACTGCACAACCAGAAGAAAAACTGCCCTTTCTATTATTGTAAGTGTGCTTCTGGCCTGTGCTCTTTCTGGTTGTATAGATGAAGCCTGACGAAGATAAAGGAAGAGTTGCCAGCAGCGGTTAATCAATCAGCTAACAGCCTTTTGAAACCGGAGACAACACTGTAATTCCCAAGTCCGTAACAGAGTGATAACTAGCTCTCCAGTACTTCACAAACTACTAAGCTTCTCTTCCCATCCTCTACTCCTGTCCCCTAATTTCTCCATGGCTACCACACTCTCTGACTCCATTTTTTCATGTACCACTCTCACCAGCTTCCAGTTTTCCGTCTTTCAGTCTTTCTCCTTAACATTTTATCTTCTCAAAAGAGGTCATGATGTAGAGCTGAAAGCTTTTTTAAATAGTCTCATTTTAAAAAATACTTTCAAATAAAGTTTAGTAACCTGTTCTTAATGTTTAAAATCAGGTAAGTAACATTTTACATATATCTTTTGCTTCTCAAAAAATGGCTGAATTAAGTTGCCTTTTACTTCTGCATTGGCTTTCACTGACTTAGGTAGTCAGTAGCCTGAAACTAGGATGTGGGGGACTTTCCAAACATCTACAGCATATAATTGCCTGTCTTTCTGGAAAAACTGAATCTTAATTGGAAGTTAACTTTTTTACAACTCTTTCATGAGATAATGCAAAATATCAATTCTAAAGAACATACTAAATTTGTTCAAGCCTGTTTTAAAATGTGAGGTGACACTGACGCTATGAAATAGAGGAAAGAGATGTCTTGGTCTAGCTTAATATTCTCAAATAGTTGAATACCCAGTTACCAAGTTAGTTACTGAGCTGACTTTTGCCTATCAGACGGATATTTCTACTTCCACATTCCTAGAGGCCAGTTTGGGGCAAAAAACCAAAACATTTTGATCCTTAAACATGCAAAAGCACAGTAAATATTTCCAGCCTGTGTTAAATAGCCTTTTACTTGGGATTATAAACCATGGGGGTAAGAGGGGAGCATTCCCTCCAGCTTCTTGCTCTAGAAAGAGCTGGTATGGGTATGACATTTGGAGATACAAAGGGAGGATTGTCATCCTAACATGAAGTTTTAGAATACTGCCAATAAAGGTCATGATTTTAGATAATCAAAATGTTACCACACTTACAAAGTTGCTAGCAATTTTCAGACACTGACGTTGTAACCTTTCTGCAATTCTTGGCAAGCTGAACTAATAAAACCCAATCTCTAATTTAAAACAGTAAAGCTTTACTAAAGTAGATCTAATAGCTAGAGAATAATCAACTTGCTCCAAACTTACTTCATTAGTCCTTAGATACCCAGTCCAAACTCCTAGTCAGACATATCAAACCTCTCCCACCAAGTATTTTTCCTTCCTTTTCTTCTAACCCTTTATTCTCACTCACTGACTCACCTGGTTACATAACTCCAGTTACATAATGTGCAAGTATGTGAGTACAGAACTTGTGTACGTACATGCTTAAGCTGCACTCGTCCCCCTCCCTCGACCGTCCATCTCTTGAACAGCATTTACTTCGGGATGAATGTCAGTTCATTAACTGTACGTTATCTTGTTTAAACTCTACTTTTCCATGAAATAATGCAAAATATCAACTTTAAAGAATACACATTTCCTCAAGCCTGTTTAACAATCTGAGGTGACAGTGCTTCTATGAAATAAAAAGATGCCTAGACATATTTCAGGCAGATTTCTCCCACTCTGTAGACAAACTGCCCTTCTCTTCCTGCTGTGTCCTCAAACCTCATCTTTTCCCAAAAGGCACTGACTAAAATTAAGCTTCCATAATGCTTTCTAAAACTGATTCCAAAAAATAAAGGGAGTTCCTGTTGTGGCACAGTGGAAACGAATCCAACCAGTATCCATGAGGACACATGAGTTCAATCCCTGGCCTCCCTCAGTGACTGGTCAAGGATCTGGCGTGGCTGTGGCAGTGGTGTAGGCCACCAGCTGCAGCGCTGATTCGACCCCTAGCCTGGGAACTTCCATATGCTGTGGGTGTGGCCCTAAAGCAAAAAATTTTTTAAAAAATGACTTGAACCAAATCCATGATTTTTTTTTTTTTTTTTTCCAAATGGCTGCACCCATGACATATGTAAGTTCCTGGGCCAGGCACTGAATCTGAGCCATAGCTATGGCAACACTAGATCCTTTAAGCTATAGCAGGAAACTCTCAAATCCAAAAATATCAACAAACTCAGTACATTCATTTTAATAGTTCTATAACAGCAATCTTATACATTTTTAATATGCTCCTACAAATGTTTATCTTGTCTACCCTTCATAGTCAGAAGTCCCATGAAGACAAAGTTCCTATTTTATCTTTCCAAATACCAGAAGTTATTTTCTTCATACAGTCTACTGAGTGACAGACTAACCTGGAAGATTCTAAGTAAGAGAAATTCCTTAGGTAAGAAAGAGGATGTAGGAGATGATCTACGGAACAGAAACAAGGTTTTGTTTGTTGTCTTTATAAGTCTCCATAGCAACTTCTAGAATGTCCCCAATATACACAGTGAGTTTAAATATACCACCATTTAAATATTATAGCCCTGTATATATATATATATATATATATATATATATATATATATATATAAACCAATGGCTTGCCAATTATATGTTAGAAAGTATTGTAAGTACTCACCTGTCCTTGGGGAAAGGATTTACTTTGCAGGCTTCTAGCAAAAATTTAACAACTTCAACATGACCTACACCCAAAATAAAAACAAGCAGATTTCAGTATTAAGTAGAAATTAAGTCTGAAAAAAAAAGATGAGTGGTTCATATATTACCCTCTGCAGCAGCTACATGGAGTGCTGTCCTAGAATCATAGTCTCTCTGTTCCATGTCCATGGCTGACAGAGCAAATCTGAAAATTTGCAAGCACAGCTCTTCATTATACATAAAATTTTACACTTGTAACATTTACTCTATCAGTTCAGTCTAAGGTCCTGTAAGACAGTGACCTCCTTCTCCAGGCTCACTAATGGAAACTTGAGACCCTGTTCACTCAGTACATAGGAGCCTTGGGTAAATGCCACTGCACCACTCTTCCTCCGCTTTGTTCTTCGGGAGAAGAGGAAACGTTCACCATCTCTCACAGACTTAAGCTTTGTTTCTGTCCAAAACTCGAGAATGATGGCACAATTATACTCCTTTAAGTTTATGCCTCAAAAGGACAAGAAACTAATACCTATAAAGTTAAATGTTTTCTCTAAGATTCCCATTAACATTTTATAGCCTACAGATTACAAGTACTAATCAGACTTTTAAAAAATTTCAAGTGCTCATTTTTATTGAGGTCTACAACATGTTTATTTGCTATATTAATATACTGCAAGGTGAT
This sequence comes from Sus scrofa, assembly GCF_054392235.1. Classification (NCBI taxonomy): domain Eukaryota; kingdom Metazoa; phylum Chordata; class Mammalia; order Artiodactyla; family Suidae; genus Sus; species Sus scrofa. The sequence goes on along the minus strand of NC_139397.1, from coordinate 109,947,604 downwards.
TACCACTGTAGCCTTAGCAAATATCTCCCCCACTCACATCACATAATTATCTGTACTTTTTGGTTGTGAGAACTAACATCTAGTCTGAGCAACTCTGAAGTTTATAATACAGTACAGCTGAGTACAAGTACTAATCAGACTTTGAAACAAAGGTGGAAATTAAGCATAGACATTTTCCACCTTAAAGATTATTTGCAACTCTATCCAAGAGTTCTTATGTTAAGTATACAGGACTATGTGACCTTTCCAACCCTGTGGTCTACAGAACACCAAATGCCCCTATGTGCTCACGCCCTTCACCTCAAAGATGGGGAGTGGCAGACAGATGGATATTGAGAAGGTACTGTTCAATTGCAGTAAAACACTAATACCAATTAGCCAGATTAGCTGAACAGTTGCCACTTGGGAAAACAGAGGACTAGGCTTTTTATAGGAATAAAAAAGGAAAAGATTGTACAGCAAGACTAAGGCCCTGGAAGTGGGAACTTAAGATAAATTTGTTTGATTTTTATTAGAGGGGAGTGAAAGTGAGACTTCAGCCTTAAAATGGCCCTTTGCCCAGAAGCAACTTCACAAACATCTGTAAACCATATGCTAGTCCACCTTGTTAACATACCTTCGAAGTGCAGATACATCTCCAGTATATGCAGCAAATAAAAGGTTTATCACTGACTTTACCTGTGAAGAAAAGAAAGTTCAGGCATCTCTGGGGGAAAACAAATACATGGAATGTACAAGTGTCACCAGTGATTTCCATGTGCTTTCAACACTTCAGCTGGGTCACACACAAAACATTATCATAAGCAGACTGCTGTAACCAAAAAGAATGCCCATGTGTGATATTTGTTAGTAGAGGATTACATGAGGAAATTCAATGATAAAGATGCATGGGGGAAGGAACAGAATGATGATATTAATTGGCAAAAAAGAATGGAAATTTGTGACCTGTGAATCACATAGTTGAGGCAAATGAAAATCATTTGGAACCTTTCTCATTTAGTATGTTTCAGTGCTGTAAGCTGACTTGTAGACTCATAAAATTCACATCACATCATTATTAAAAACTAAGTCATGCTATATAAATGTCTAATCCCTGCCAACAATCACTGTTCTCACCAATCACTGGCTTCTTTGGAAATCTTCAGAGTTAGAGACAACATTCAGTATTATCATCTCCAACTTAAGAAAAGGACTCTCCCTTCACTGGAAAGGCAGTCTTCTTCAATGACCAGGCAGTACAAAGGGGGGCATTCTCAGAGCCTGTGACACTGCCCTTGGCTCAAAAGGTGGGTAAACTCCCCAAATATTCAGCCACTGCTACTGAGTGCTCCAAGACTTCAAAGTGTATCTTCTTTTGACATTATCCACTTTCTTGCCCTTCTTAAGGAAAAGGCTAGTCATCCTTAAGGCCACTGGACTTTGCTTTCATAAAAAATATCCAAATCTGTTTTTGAGAAACCAAACAACAGAACATACATTGTTTGTAAATACTTCATAAATCCCTGCTTTTGTCTTAAACTTTGCAACCTGAACATTCATATTGATGTGCCAATTGATACTGGACTCAATGTGGAAAACAGTTTATCTGGAGGCTTGGAAAGTAACCCAGCTATCCATGAACAAAGCCACGGCCCTGGGAGCTGTGCTTTCTAGATCTTAACCTGGACAGTCCCCATTTTCACTATGACTTGCCTTTCCTACAACCTGTGCACTTTTAAATGGAACTGAAACAAACCACTGCTGCATTTCTCTAATTCAGCATTTTCAAAGTGTGTTCTGCAAAAACCAGTCCACAAAGGCCCCATCAAAAAAAAGGGGCGGGGGGGTTCAAGATATTCTCTTAAAATATTACATCCACTTCTTAGAGATTCATAAGCATATGAAAGGCTCTGTGAAGTTCTGCAGTTAAGGACCCTAACCAGCTGAGCATGCCCTCCAAATTTTACTACTACCAACTATTATTGTTGAGATCACGCCAAAAAACCATACTCTTGTTCTTTCAGTCCATCAGCTTCCCTTCTGGCTACCCTTTACTACCCCTGCACTCTGTGGTCAAACTCCTACCAACCCCAAGTCCAGAACAGTTTTCTCAATGTGGGTGGGGAAATTAGCTTAATGGAATCACCCAGAATGTTCTAAAAGTACACACCTCAATTTGATACATTTTAGGGAAAACAATCTTGAAAAAAAGTCTCCAGGTAATTTTGATATGTACTCTTTTGGGTTATGAACCACTGTTCTAGGTGCCCTTAACTTCTTTTTAAATTGGATCAATTTGGAATTCTCAACTCCCTTGTGCTCTTGAGTCTACAGAAAAACACTGATGGGCTATTACAAATTATTCTCCGTATTTCTAACCCGTCTCTCATCACTGAGTGACAATTTTTTTTTTCTTATTGGTTCCCTTTCATACTTTCTTTAGGCCTCAATATCAATGGTGACCCCCAAACAGATGACCCTAACCACAACCATGCTAAAACAACAAATTGTTTTTGCCTCTCCTTCCTCTTATGCAAAATACTGGCTTTGGATACATACTCTCTCTTCCTTTGCTACAAACCTCAAAACAAAATTTATCCTTCCTCATTTCAGAGACTAATTTTACCCACTCCTTAAATATATGTCCTCCAGACCCCCTAGCCCTGCTCCCTCATTTACCCCTTTTGTCTCTAGTACCTTCTACTTTCCCCTCCTTCACTGGTTCCCTAATCTCTGTCTTAATAAGGACAAAACCATCCTATTTTAAAAAACCAATATATAACCCTATTGTTAACAATATATACTACCCATTGTCAGTGCATATCTTCTGAAAGTAATTTACATTTTTAATTTCCTGCAAATTACCTTCACACCCATTGTTATCTCTCATAGTACTCTCAAAAGCTCCAGCAACCTTCCTAAGCCCTGATCCTTTCTGACCTCTCCACTCCAAATGCCCCATAATGCTCATCTTCCACAATGCTAATTACCAGGATCTTCCTCCTGTTGGCTGCTTTGCAGAATCACTTGCCACTTTCCACTGCCTGACAGTATTCCAAAGGCAGTCTCCATCCTTCTTGTTTTTCAACATAATTTCCCTCAAAGGTTTCATACATCTCTTTGGGCAGAAGGACTTCTCAATCTACGTCTTTAAATCTTTGTTCCTAAACCTAAATTCTACAGCTCCACTTGCTTGTCATGTCATTTCAAACTCAAAAATAGCAAACCTCTCTGCAGTCCTATGGCTCCCCACCTGGCCTCCAGAAGTCCATATCCATCTGCCTATTTGACATTGCCTCTAGGATGTTTAATAGCTATCTCAAACTTATGCTCAAAATAGAATTTGATTTCTACCACCTTTCCTCATCCCAAGTAAGCTCCTCCCCTTCTAGTCTCTCATTTTGGAATTAACACTGCAATTTACCCAGTTGCTCAAGCCACAAAGCTGACTTATGACACAGGGCTGCTGCGTGTCATTGTGCAGCCTGCGACCCCAAAAGGATGCGTGGCCAAGTAGGAGTATTCAGACTGTGCTCCACTCACCCAGCTGTCAGACCCAGCACCCAAGTAACCTGTGGGAGGAAGGGAGCCTTTTTCACACAAATGGGCTGAGAGGGTCTGGCTGACACCAGGAGGCAGAACTAGCTTTTTCTAATTCACACAAACCCACCCCAAAGACCCTGGGGGTATTCCTGGGTTCTATTTCACACAATGCACATCTAGCTGTAATAAATTTGTTCCATCTCCATTATATAGTTGGAATCTCACCACTTACCACCTTTGACACTATCGCCATAGGCTCTGAGTCACCACCTTATCTCACCTGGAGGACTGCAATAACCTCCTAACTGTTCCACTTGTTCAACTCTGCTGCCACAGGAATCTTGTGAAAACAAAGACTGTGGCATTTGCAGGGTCTTTCTGTCAAACCTAGAATGAAATCCAAACTCTTTACCATAGCCTTCAGGACACTAGGTGCTCTACTCCCTGGTTACATTGTGTGTCTCATTCCCTATCACTCTGCCCCTTGCAGCTCTCTCCAGCCAGCCTGTCTTCTTGCTGGTCCAGAGGCACTCAGGGCCTACCCTTGCTGTGCTGCTGCTGGGGATGCTCTTTCCCCAGGTAGTGAGGGGGCTCCCTCCCTCACTTCATTCAGGGAGGGAGTTACTCTACTCAAATGTTATCTCAAGAAGTCTAAAACATTGCCTTCTTTTTTCTCTCTCCTTATGCCAGACCTTGCTTTTCCTTTTCAGAAGACTATCTCATATACCCACACATGTTTCTTATCCCCCCACTAAGCATAAGGTCCATGTGGGCAGAGACCCCGTCTTTTCTCCTCCCTACTATAACCCCAGTGCCTACCACACATAATAGGTACTCATTAAATATGTGCTGATTCAAATCAACACACTGTACACCTAAAAGTTATACAATGTCATAGTCAATTATATTTCAGTTAACGTGTTGACGGACTCAATGAATATTCTCTCTCAAAGTATCAAATATTCAAATTGCTACCACCATTTGGGGATTATATCATTATTTAAGAATCGTAAATTCTTCTACCTCCCTTGATTTTCAGTTCTTCAAAGATCATCACATTTATTCATTCCTAACTTGATGCCTCTGCTGCTAGTGTTTCTTCCACCCTCAAAACTTTTCCCATATGTCTAATCATCGTCTCAAAACATCACTGTGACCACTAAAAGTCCCTCAGCAAAGGAGTATCCAAAAAAAGAATCCTCATGAGAGTTCCCTAGTGGTTTAGTGGTTAAGGACTTGGTCTTGTCACTGCTGTGGCTCAGGCCCAGGACTTCCGGTCACATGTGTGGCCTAACTATCTCCAAATTGCTTCTGACAAAACTTAGCCTGTTCAAGATTCTTCAGTGTGGCTAGCTTTCTCTCAACCTCAACAGAATAAAATTGGTCTTACTACCCTTGTTTTTCTCCTAGTGCCTATGCTGCTTTCTTTCCTGCTGGGAACACCTAGACTCCTAATCAAATCCTTCCCCATTCCCTCAAGGGCTGGCTTGAAAGCCCCTTCCCCAGGCATCCCATGCTGCATTCACTATCCATGTAGCTTGCTGCCTGTTACCCACATAATGCTTTGTGACATAATGCTTCCCAAATCAGAAGTCATCTCTATTACATTTGTCACTATGGCACTACTACACATGTATCTTATCTCTCCCATTATGCAAGAGTCCTTGATATATCAACTATCCATAGTTCTTATTCTTTAAAGCATATTATCCTTCTAAGCAATAAATCCTTGACTTATTTTAGTGCCTGTATGCATGAACTACATCTTTTTAAAATTCTGAGTTTTAAACCAAGCCAACTGGAAGAGAATTTATTACATATAGTATGTATCACTTAGCCACTTATTTAACACTTCCAAAGCTCTATAAGAATATTCCTTATTAGTAATGCCAAATAAAGACTGATTGTAGAGTATAACCAGTTTCTTGAGGGTATACTACTAACACTTTATTCACAAGTATGTTTCAACTCGGAGAGAAATATAAAATAAGCATCATCCACTCCGAGACAGAAAAATACTAGGAGGCAGCACATACACAAGACACCATTTAAAATTAAAAACCAAGAGTTCCCCTCATGGCTCATTGGTTAACGAATCCGACTGGGAACATGAGGTGGCAGGTTCGATCCCTGTCCTTGCTCAGTGGGTTAAGGATCTGGTGTTGCCGTGAGCTGTGGTGAAGGTCCCAGATCCAGCTTGGATCCTGCGTTGCTGTGGCTGTGATGCAGGCCGGTGGCTACAGCTCTGATTAGACCCCTAGCCTGGGAACCTCCATATGCCACGGGAGTGGCCCTAGGAAAGGTAAAAAGACAAATAAATTAATTAAATTAAAACCACAAAAGCCTCTTCAGCAAATATCCACATATATTTTTAAAGTTTGCATAAACCAAGAAATGAGCTATGAGTAGAATGCCAAGAAAGAAAATAGAACAGTTTAGCAGTTTTCAGATAGCAGATGGATGGAGGGTTATTTCACTTAGTCCACTTCCTAGTCTGTTAAGAGTTCCATAAATTCTCCCTCAACTGACACACCCTCTGGAATGACTATTAAGACAAACCAAACTGATGGAGGAGGACAACCTTTAAGATGACTCATCGAGCTCCAAGCCAACTGCTGCAAAGGATGTAGGTGTGCTAACCACTGTTCAAGCCTCATTCTCCTAACTTCCCAATGGATACTTGAGTTACGTTAATTTTAAAATACTTGTCAAGAAAGCCCAGCTCCAGAAGCAGTGAGTTAATTAACAGTAACGGCCAGAGGCACAGATCCTGTGTTTTGATGAATCATTCCTCAGTACAAAGAAACAGAGCTTGTAAAACAGAAAAGTAGCCCATATAAATCAAGGACTCTAATCTTTAATGTATGCCTCCTCTTAGATAAACTTCACTTGGGTAGGTAGCTACTAAAAATTTATAAATTAAATGTTACAGTCTCCTTTCATACTGCAGATTTTCCAGTACTACTGCATTTTCCTTATCAAATCTCTTTATCAGAATCTGCCAGAACTAGACAATCTTACCTTAGGTTACTTGTATAAAGTCAGGATGACAATGGAACAAAAATGTTAACAGTTCACATGCATTCATTTTAACTCTGGCACACTTGGCATATCAAAATTATACTTTTTTCCCCTAAAAAAGCTAGAAGCATTTACAGATCAATTTTACAAGTCTAAAACATGATATTTCTAATTCTCCAATCCTGTCATTCTCCTATTCATTTTAAGCCAGTTTAAAAGTTAAATTTGCCGTGAGCTGTGGTGTAGGTGGCAGACATGGCTCAGATCCCACGTTGCTCTGGTGTAGGCTGGTGGCTACGGCTCCGATTCGACCCCTAGCCTGGGAACCTCCATATGCTGCAGGAACGGCCCAAGAAATGGCAGAAAGACAGAAAAAATAAAAATAAAAGTTAAATTGTGTGGCTTTTGTGTCTTCCTAATACCCTAATTCTGTATAAGTAGCAATTACCAGAATTACATAATCATATTATGTTGTATTTATACAGTGAATGACCTTGAAAACTTCAACATTCAAAAAGTTGTAATTGTTTTTAAATGTCTCTGACAGAATGGTTGTAAACTATAATTATAGATATATTTAATTTATTACTATGACTAAGGTTAAGGGCCTTGGCTCAAGGTCATATAGCATATGAATTAATAATGTAGCTTGGATACATTCCCAAGTCTGTACTAGACCACGATGATATGAGTGCTCAACAGATCTCAGAGTGTTAGCCAAAGGAAAGAAATAAACTAGAGGACAAAACAGCTATTTAGCTCCATTCCATAAAGATCCTTTGCTAAATATTGGACACAAGGAAGGAAATACGGGAGGGAAGGAGCAGAGAAGGAGGAGGTGGAAAGAGATGAAGAGGGAGGGAGGGAGGGAGAGAAGACTGATACCCTGCTTGACACCTTACTCCAAGTATTTTATTTCCAACTCTAGTGCCAACTGCAAAACTATGGTTTCCCTTGTTTTTCATCATTAGTTTCTTCATGCAAAGACTAATTCGCCCTTTTGGAAAGGCTTTAATGAAAAAAAAGCAGGTAACTGAAAAACATCCTTCTGTTTCTGCCACATCCAGTTGGACATAACCACTCTCTTATTTCTAGCTCACTAGGGTATCTGTTGTTGTGGAACGGATACTCTTCTTCATCTGCTAAATAAACCATTATCACTCCAGATCCTATTTTGGTTTAAAAGCTTCCCTCCAACTTGGCCTTTTAAAAGCCTTTAAATGAAAATTTTCAGCCTTCTTTCATAAACATTTTTCTTAAGGCGAGGTTAAAAAAACCACAGGCCTGCTGTAATGTAGCTGAAGAAAAGCTTTAAGTTTCCAGCAAATGTAAATTAAGGTCAGAAATATAACCCTGTGCAATGTGTGTGTAATCAAAGACATTCCCTCTTTCCCTGACTACGGAGTTTATTTAACATTCATATGGATGTGTACAACAAAATTGTAGTACTTTTATGAGTAGATAGTCTGAGTCTGATATCTTATTTTCCTAAGCTTCCCAATGACTTATTCAGACACGATTATTAGTATATAGTCGGCCTTCCATATCCACGGGTTGTGCATATGTGGATACAGAGGGCTGACTGTAAGGGTATTGAGCATCCTTGGATTTTAATATCTGAGGTGAGGCGGAGAGGGATCCTGGAACCAGTCTCTGAGGAGGGACACTGTTACTATACATAGACAAAACTAATCCAACTGACATGATCAGAGGATTAGAGAAAATCCTTTATGAGAACAATTCAGCAATTTCACGACCATATTCCCAAATTTTTACACAAATGCAGGAGGTTCTCATACTATAATTTTAGCAGAGATGAATAAATCAAATGGTAAATTTTAGTCTAAAAAAAAAAAAGAGTATAGAAATTGCACTTACAAAATACTGCCTCAAATACAATAGCTACAATATAGTACCTACTCTCCCTCCACTAAATAAGTGCTTTAAGTACGGTTATCCCTGTTTTTATTCAAAGGATAGGAAACTGAAGGGTAGCACATTTTAATTAACTTGAGCAAGGTAATAGTGCTGGAAAGTGGCAGAATGAGGGCTCAGGCCCAGTCTGCCTGACGCCAGGATCTGTGTTCTCAACCACTACTCAGTATCTACTGGGCGAAGAGATTTCCTAACAAAACCTGAGATCAGATTTCCTCACCAATAGAGTACCAAGACTAAAATATGTCATGGTAGGAAATCAGAAAATAGCAACTAAAAAACAATTTATAGGGAAATCAGAGATATTAATTTTCTACTGAGGTGCTAACCAAAGGATTCTTCTTTAAGAGAAAATAAGGAGACAAAAGAAATCATTCAATTCAGCATATCAATGCCAAAAAGGAAAAAAAAAAAAAGAGGTTATCTTCATTCTTTACTTTTAAGTCTCTAAAAATGAAATGTGAGTTTTGGTTAAGTGAATAGAGCCAGTATGACTGCCACAGCACTGGCAGCAAATAAACAACTTCTTATCTCAGTGGCTCATATTATTCTGGTAAATGCCAATGAATGGTCTAAAAAGATACCACTGGGCTCATAAGCAACCCTCCTTTTATATCCAAGTATAAAAGTAGCTAACAACCTATCTTTGTGTGGGCTGACAAAGAGTACTCTAATTAAGAAGCAAGTAGCAAATAGGAGAGAAACAGAAATGAGCAAGGGTAAAAGCAGCAATTCCTCTGAAGAACAAAAAGTGCATTTTCTATGAGGCTGACCTAAGAGTATCTGCCCTGCACTGACAACTACCAAAGTTTTGTATTCACTGTCTTCCTGGTTCTCTTCCTCTCTTATACAAACAAATATTCATAAAATCCCATGAAGATTAGTTAACAGTCACTAGTGTTCTGTTAGAAAACAAGGTGGCACACTTCTGGCATGATAAAGAGTCATGCTTATTTATAATGATTATTAATTTAAAAAAAACACAAAGACACTAAAAATAAAAGCAAAGAATAAGAAAACAGGAAAAGAAATTGGTCACCAAATTCTTATACATATTACTAAAAAAAAATCAGGATCAGGGCCACTGGAATTAAAAGTTGCTACACTCTCTGGTATAAATTAAAGATAAGGAAATATAAATAAGTTCCCTGAAAGATATGGGGTTCTTATTCTGATGAGAAACAAGCTTTTGGCAGCAATAGGGACAGAATCATTTCCGTTTAAAGGACATGTCTCTCCTTTGCATGCCCTGAATACTGCTACTACAACTAAGCAAGGCATGTGTATATGAGTAATCTACAGGTATTCCAACCACAATACATCCTTAGTGATTGCTTTGATTTTAGGGGGGAAAAAAATCATTTTCACTTGTCTCTAGAGAGCCATACTTAATTCTCTACATTCTCATATGTTCATTTCACAGTTCTACTGTGAAAAATCCAGTGTGTGCTTTATGGACAACACGCAGAGAATAGGTACATGAACAGAATCTCTCTCTCTAGTTCTATGTACTTTTCAAAATGCTTTCCTAATTTGATTCCTATCCAAGTTATGAGAACATATTCCTCCAATATATAAGAAGCTGCTGGAGAACAGGGTATTTTTAGGACCCTCAAAAATAAAGCAATGTAATATTTGAAGGAAAAAAAACATATAAATAAACCTTATCATGAGACTGCTTATACCTATTTATATTTAAACATTTATAATTCTTATCAGTAATATTTTATTCTGTGAAGCAAGGAGGATGGACATAGCATAATTACACCCAGAATTCACTTGCTAGTGTAATCTACATTAGTTGAAAATTCTTTAAGTAGAATGAAATTCTAAAAGGAAAGATGATTTTGGTCTAAAAGACCCTAAAAGCATACTTTCTATGTAGCAAGTGTCTAAAGTAGATTTCAAAGCCTCCTGTTAAAATCACTTTATGGTAAATGCTCTAAAAATCCCCTGCCTGAGCTTCTGCAGTTCTGAAACCCAAATTCAGCATGCAGCCATAGGATACCGCATGGAGTGGGCATGGGGTACAAGAGAACAGACTGTCATCACTATAAATCCACATTACCAACCTCAATGTTATTCTAACAGTATCACCATGTTTCCCTTGCTCTCTCCAGTCCTCCAAGAACAAAGCTCTCTATGCTCCAAAACCTCACAGGCTCACTCTGAGGCCACAACTCATTCTTAGCAGTAAGTGTTCTTTCAGATTCTTCAGGAAAATGGAAACCAATGGACAGAAACCCTCTCACCTCCTCCTATCAGGTCTGCAAACCTACCTGCCTGCCGCTCTTTATCGGAGGAGATGCTCATCCTCCCACAAAACCTAATCTTCCACTTGTGCTGAGAGTTCCATCTGCTTCCAGGGAGCTCACTTTATTGACCTTTCCCTTTCTCTTCTAGCTACTTCAAGCTGTCCTTCTTTACTGGATCTTTTCTATCAGCAGCCAAACCTGCTCTACCATCAAACAGTTCTCTGATATTTAAATCTCAATGTCAATAAAATTTTCTTTAAAGGTTAGGAAGGAAGTTACCAATATGGACTACCAGCGTTTTATTTTTTGAGTACAAGCAATGAAAACAACTCTACCATCCATTATCATTTACTAAACAAAGAGACATTTTAACATCAAAACAAAGGAAATTAAGGACGCCTCTCGTCTTACTCAATGCTTATCTGCTTTGGTACACTTGACTGCTCAAAACTTCTTGAAATATTCTTTGACCTCTGATACTATACTATGTTGGATTTCTTCTTCTCTGGCCACTTTTCCCAAGTGGGAGCCCTAATACTCTATCCTACTTTTAAAATCGGAGTTCCTTAGGATTCCTTCTTACTCCACATGGTCTCCTGGTGCAGTATCACACACCTCCCCAGAGCCTTGAATATACTCTTTCTCTGTTAGGGTTAGAGTGAACCCAATTAAACAACATTCCCCTAGATTCCCTTACATCTAGTCTGGGCAGTGAGTGTCAGATGGGTTCTGGGAAACTTCTTTTACCTGACTTAGGTATCACACTTTCTTCTTCCCCCTTGACTATATAATCAAGGACAAAAGTGGAACAGCTATCTTGCAACTATAAAGTGGCAGGCATGAGGTCTAACACCCACACACACTAAGGATGGTCAGAGTAGGATACCTTACTGATGGCATTAGTCCTAGAATGTCTACCCCTAGATTTGTTATATAGAAAAATAACCCCATTTGTCTAAACCACCATTAACCAACCTACTGATATCTATAGTCAAAGAGACCCTTAATTGTTACAACCAAAATTAACTCCCAAGGTTTGCTTCTTCAGCATTTCCCATCACGGTAAGTGCAGGAGCACCTGCCCTATTACTCCTACTAAAAACTTGGTAGTCAATTTGATATCTTTCTTTTTCATCCACTGAATACTATTACCAAGTGCTACTAATTTCCTCTCATAAAAATCTATCTGCCATTTCCATCTCTAAAATCCTATTCTAAGTCATAACCACATCTCATTTCCAGCCCCAAATTTCAACTTTTGCTGCCCTCCAATCTGTTCTCTACAGAGCATTGTTTAAAAACCAAATCATTTCATTCCTCTTCTTAAAAGCCTTCAAGTTTCCAACTGTACTTAAAATAGGCCAAAACTCTAAACATGGTATATAAAACCCTACATAAATGTTTCCCCAAGTGTGTTCAGAGGACTACCTGCAGCAGAAACACTTGGTTATTTAAAATGCAAATTTAAAGTGCTTATTTAAAATGCAAATTTAAAAAGCAATCTTTAGGGTTGGGCTTTAAGTTAGAACACACTAACAATCCAGATGCCCATTAAGATTAGAAAGCCTACCTTAACACACAGTGATCTTATCTCTGAGACTCATCCAGGGCCAATCTCCATGCACCGTGCCTCACCCTGCTCTCATCATATTTGTTTTCTTTCACCTTTTCAAATGTACTAAACTCCTTCCATTCCTGGGCACTTTAAGCCAGACTAACCTTTTAATCCTACTCCACCCTTCCTCTAACTCATTCAAAATTTACAACTTTATAGCAATTAAAATGAACTAGATCTACATGTATCAGTATGGAAAAAAACCACATATAACCACTTAAATATTTTAGTAATCATTTATTCATTATCTTTATCCCCCTCTAGACTGTAAACACCAAGAGCTGGATCATATTTGTCTCCTTAACCACTGCATATCTTAAGCACTTTGCAGTTTCTCGCCCGTAATAAATAAATAGGCAATAAATAAATACTGGTTGAATGAAGAACTACTTCATAAATGAATAATGAATGAGATAATGCTATGGTTAATTTATACAAAATCTGAGCTAATCCATCAAATTAAATTGGCTAAATATCTTGAACAAATTCTGTTGCATGCTGTTTTAATTGGTTTTTAATGGAAAGAAAAAAAACTTTAAAGGTTATATATATTAATTTATATGAAAGGATCTAATATTGGACATTGGTGGAGGATCTATATAATAGCACTAGAAAAGAAGGGAAAACACGAGAGGAAAACAAAATTCTTGGTATACAGAGGAGATGAAAAATTGGTAACTAAGTAAAACAAGGACTAAAGATAATGAAGAGGAAACCTAGGGAACCAAAAGAGTCTTAGCCACTTTCTTATAGCTATATAAAGTGGGAAAGCAAATTTATAGAAAGAATGGACTATCTGACCACTCTTATACCGTACTACATTATTGTAAAAGTAATTTTGGAAGAACAAGTGAGAAATGCATACATTTACTGCCAATCTGGCAGAATAAAGGCATTGAGATAGGCAGAAGTTATTTTTAAATATGCTCTAATAGCAAAATTGTGTTTATTCATAGTCCAGTATAAATGGCATATTTTTGTGATTTTGCTTAAATTTAACACTGTAATCAAAAAATCAAGTGTATACAAGGACAAATATAAATGGCTTTAGATATGGATAGAATATTTCAGCTTTTCATCACTGACTTATTCAGTTTTTGGTAGTTTCCAAAAACATTTTTTTTTCTTTTTTACAGCTGCACCTGTGCCATATGGAAGTTTCTGAGCTAGGGGTTGAATTAGAGCTGCAGCTGCAGGCCTATGCTACAGCCATGACAACACTGGATCTGAGCCACATCTGCAACCTACATCACAGCTTGTGGCAATACCAGATCCTTAACCCCCTGAGCAAAGCCAGAAATAGAACCTACATCCTCATAGAAGAAACACTGGGTTCTCAACCCACTGAACCAAAAGGTGAACTCCAAAAATATTTTTTAATACTGAAGACAGTATTATTAAAAAACAAAAACAAAACTGTTAGAGGAGTTCTTGCTGTGACGCAGCAGGTTAAGCATCCAATGTTGTCTCTGCAGCAGCAAGGGTTCTATCCCTGGCCCAGCACAGTGGGTTAAGGATCTGGCATTGCCACAGCTATGGTATAGGGGTTACAGCTGAGGCTCATATTCAATTTCTGGCCTGGGAACTTCCATATGCCGCAGGTGTGGCCAAAAAAAAAAAAAAAAAAAAAAAAACCAAAACAAACAAAATAAATGAATTCAGTGAAGTTGTAGTATACAAAATCAATACGTAGAAGTCTGATACATTTCTACACACTAATAGCAAACTATCAAAAAAGAGAATTAAGGAAAAACCTCATTTGCAATTACATCAAAAAGAATAAAACACTTAGGAGTAAGTTTAACCAAGGCGATAAAAGACGTGTATACTGAAAACTGCAACATTAACGAAAGGAAATGAAGACACAAATAAAGAAAAATATTCTGTGTTCATGGATTAAAAGAATACTCTTAAATATCTATACTACAAAGTAATATTCAGATTTGATGTAATCCCTATAAATATGACAATGGTATGTTTCACAGAAATAGGAAAAAAAATTCTAAAATTAATATGGAACCACAAAAAAACCCCAAATAGCCAAAGCAATCTTAAGAAAAATAAAGCTGGAGGTATCACACTCCCTGGTGTCAAATCGTATTACAAAGCTATAGTAATTAAAACAGATAGTACTGGCATTACATAGATCAACAGATCAGAACAGAGCCCAGAAATAAGCCCATATATATGGTCAATTAATTTACAACAAATGAGCCAAAAATATACAACAGAAAAAGGACAGTCATTTCAATAAATGGTGTTGGGAAACTTGGACAGCCACATGCAAAAGAATGAAACTGGACCACTATATACACCATACACAAAAATTAACTCAAAATGGAGTAAGAGCTTAAAGATAAGACCTAAAATCATAAAATGCCTAGGAAAAAACTTAAGGAGTAATATCCTTGACATAGGTCTTGGGGAGGATTTGTTTGAATCTGACACCAAAATCAAAACCAAAGATAAACAAGGGATACCACATCAAACTAAAAAGCTTCTACACAGCAAAGGAAACCATCAACAAAATGAAAAGACAACCTACTGAGTGAGAGAAAGTATTTGCTTATCACAATAAGGGACTAATATCCAAAATTTGCAAGAATTCATGCAACTTCTTAGAAAAAAAAAGTCTGATTAAAAAAGGAGGAGATAGATATCTTTCCAAGGACATATAGATAGCCAACAGGTATATGAAAATATGCTCTATATCATCAATTACCAGGGAAATGCAAATCAAAACCACAATGAGATATCACATCTGTTAGAGTGGCTATTATCAAAAAGACTAGAAACGAATATGGGTGAAGATGCAGAGAAAAAGGAAACCTCGGGCACTGTTGGTGGTAATGTAAACTGGCACAGCCACTAGGAAAAACAGCATGGAGGTTACAAAAAAAGTAAAAATAGAATTACCATATAATCCAGATATCTCACTTCTGGGTGTTTATTGAAGAAAATTAAATCACTAAGTCAATAAGATATATGCACCCCCATGTTCACTGCAGCATTATTTACAATAGCCAAGACCCAGAAAAAAAGTGTCCATTAACAGATGAGTGGATAAGAAATTGTGACACACACACACACACACACACACACACACACACACACAGAGGAATATTATTCAGCCATAAAAAAGAATAAAATCAGCCTTCTCACTCAAATCTGGTAGAAGACAGGGATGCTCACTCTCACCATTGCTCTTCAACATAGTTTTGGAAGTCCTAGCCACAGCAATTAGACAAACAAAAGAAATAAAAGGCATCCATATAGGAAGAGAAGAGATAAAACTGTCACTGTATGCAGATGACATGATACTATACATAGAAAACCCTAAGGACTCAACCCCAAAACTACTTGAACTGATTAATAAATTCAGCAAAGTAGCAGGATATAAGATGAACATTCAGAAGTCAGTTGCATTTCTGTATACCAGCAATGAAATATTAGAAAAGGAATACAAAAATACAATACCTTTTAAAATTGCATCTCAAAAAATCAAATACCTCAGAATACACCTGACCAAGAAGGTAAAGGACCTATATGCCGAGAACCATAAAACTTTAATCAAAGAAATCAAAGAAGATGTAAAGAAATGGAAAGATATTCCATGTTCCTGGATTGGGAAAATCAATATTGGAAAAATGGCCATACTACCCAAAGCAATCTACAGATTCAATGCAATCCCTATCAAATTACCCATGACAATTTTCACAGAACTAGAACAAACAATCCAAACATTTATATGGAACAACAAAAGACCCAGAATCGCTAAAGCAATCCTGAGAAACAAAAACCAAGCAGGAGGCATAATTCTCCCAGACTTCAGGCAATATTACAAAGCTACAGTCATCAAGACAGTGTGGTACTGGTATCAAAACAGACAGACAGACCAATGGAACAGAATAGAGAACCCAGAATAAACCCAGAAACCTATGGTCAATTAATCTTTGACAAGGGAGGCAAGAACATCAAATGGGAAAAAGAAAGTCTATTCAGCAAGCATTGCTGGGAAACCTGGACAGCTGCATGCAAAGCAATGAAACCAGAACACACTCTCACACCATGCACAAAAATAAACTCCAAATGGCTGAAAGACTTAAATATACGACAGGACACCATCAAACTCCTAGAAGAAAACATAGGCAAAACACTCTCTGACATCAACATCATGAATATTTTCTCAGGTCAGTCTCCCAAAGCAATAGAAATTAGAGCAAAAATAAACCCATGGGACCTCATCAAACTGAAAAGCTTTTGCACAGCAAAGGAAACCAAAAAGAAAACAAAAAGACAACTTTCAGAATGGGAGAAAACAGTTTCAAATGATGCAACTGACAAGGGCTTAATCTCTAGAATATATAAACAACTTATACAACCCAACAGCAAAAAAGCCAATCAATCAATGGAAAAATGGGCAAAAGACCTGAATAGACATTTCTGCAAGGAAGATATACAGATGGCCAGCAAACACATGAAAAAATGCTCAACATCGCTGATTATAAGAGAAATGCAAATCAAAACTACCATGAGATACCACCTCACACCAGTCAGAATGGCCATCATTCATAAATCCACAAATAACAAGTGCTGGAGGGGCTGTGGAGAAAAGGGAACCCTCCTGCACTCTTGGTGGGAATGTAAACTGGTACAGCCACTATGGAGGACAGTTTGGAGATACCTTAGAAATCTATACATAGAACTTCCATATGACCCCGCAATCCCACTTTTGGGCATCTATCCGGACAAAGCTCTACTTAAAAGAGACACATGCACCCGCATGTTCATTGCAGCACTATTCACAATAGCCAGGACACGGAAACAACCCAAATGTCCATCGACAGATGACTGGATTAGGAAGATGTGGTATATATACACGATGGAATACTACTCAGCCATAAAAAGGAATGACATAATGCCATTTGCAGCAACATGGATGGAACTAGAGAATCTCATCCTGAGTGAAATGAGCCAGAAAGACAAAGACAAATACTATATGATATCACTTATAACTGGAATCTAATATCCAGCACAAATGAACCTTTCCACAGAAAAGAAAATCATGGACTTGGAGAAGAGACTTGTGGCTGCCTGATGGGAGGGGGAGGGAGTGGGAGGGATCGGGAGCTTGGGCTTATCAGACACAACTTAGAATAGATTTACAAGATCCTGCTGAGTAGCATTGAGAACTATGTCTAGATACTCATATTGCAACAGAACAAAGGGTGGGAAAAAAATGTATACATGTAAGGATAACTTGATCCCCTTGCTCTACAGTGGGAAAAATAAAATAAATTTAAAAAAAAGAACAAAACCTTGCCATTATGACAGCATGAGTGAACTTCAAGGGCATTATACTATGTGATATAAGTCTGAGGAAGACAAATACTATATAGAGGAAGACAAATACTATATGATCTCTCTCAAATTTGGAATCTATTATTAAAAAAAACCAAGTACAGAGATACATAGGACAGATTGGTGGCTATAAGAGGCAAGGATGAAGGATGAGAAAAATATACAGTTGATCCTTGAACAACAGAGATTTTAATTGTGTGGGTAAACTTCTATATATATTTTTCAATAAATGTACCACAGCATTATAGGATCTGCCAATTGGTTGAATCTATAGATGTGGAACCAAGAATACAGAGAGCTTACCATAAAGTTACATGTGGATTTTTGACTGTATGGGATGTCAGGGCCCCAATCCTAATGTTATTCAAGTGTCAACTGTATACACATCTGGTTATGTTTTTGTGAATATATGACACTAAATTTCAAAAGATTCTGCTTGAGCCCCTAAACCAACTTCTAGAACATTAATGAACCTACGGCAGAATCAGAGAGGATCTTTGCAACTGGGCTGTTAATACCAGTATCATTTCTTAAAGTTTTTTTTGCTCCCTATCCTTCACAAAATTAACATTCCAAAAATTTACTTATCCAAGCTGTTATTTTCTGTGTTGACTACTGGGATATGCAGTGCATGAGACTGCATCTCACGTGACCTTGTCAGAACTTAGAATAGTTCCTGGCTTGTGACAGGTGCTCTGTAACTGCTGCATGAAGGCAGATGAACAAATGAACTTTTGCACCTACTTTCTGTTATTTGTAAAACATTTTAAACTTCTCTGGTAGTACCACCTTCCTCCTCCTTCTGTGCATCTCTGCAAAGGGAGCTGTCCAGGGCAAAATAAATTACAGTAATAATTGAATTTGGCACCAAGTGCTGTAAAACCTGTTTGCTTTTGTGTAGTTGGTCCAGCACCCAGCAAATACCTAACGAACACAAAAAATTGCAGTTTTATTTTTTTCCTTTTTCTTTTTTTCAATGGCTGCACTTGTGGTCAAGGGGTTAATCAGAGCTGCAGCTGCCAGCCTATGCCACAGCCACGCCAGATCTGAGCTGCATCTGTGACCTACGCCGCAGCTTGGGGGCAATGCTGGATCCTTAACCCACCAAGTGAGGTCAGGGATCAAACCCGTATCCTCATGGATACTAACTAGTCAGGTTCGTTACCAGTGAGCCAAAACAGGAATTCCTGCAGAGTTTTCTAATAAGGAGAGTGGCACATTGGTTATTATTTCATAGTCTGACTTAGTCCTTTCTCCTAGTGGCATTTTCTGCTGAACATCTACACTGCTGCCATGAACAGTTAACAAGAAGCTTAATGAGATGGTTTGTTTTAAAGTGAACTTTTAAAAATTGATATTTGTTTAGATTCTTAGCCTTATTTAGCCATCTATTTGGTAGAACTGAGTGAAGAGATACTGTTAATTGTACTTTAAACAAATGTTAGGATTTGAAGAGTGAATTTCATTAATTGATCAAATTGGAAATATTTGAGATTTTAAGAATCGTTCTGAAAATCAGTGGTAGATTGAGTCAATATACAAAATTTCCTTTATTAGACTTGAGCCTTAAATTTATGTCAAACTCATTTGGCATTATGTACATTTATAGATAAGTCAATGTCTATTATTATTGCTTATTGAAGCAAAGCTGGCAGTGACATCAAAATACTGGCTATGGTTCCCTGCCCCCCTTGAAACATATTTAAAAGGCTTTTTGGTTGCTATCCTTCATTTTATCTATGCACTCTTCCCAGGGATTGCTTGGTCAGTTATCAAATACCTAGCATTTTTTTTTTCCAGCTTCATATTCTGAAGTTTTCTGGATAAGAAGTGGAATACAAAAACAAAAACAAAAAACCCTCACCAATTTACCATATTTAGTTGACAGAGTAACAAGTTTGTACTAATACTAAACAATGGCATATTTCTGAACCTCTAGCTGTATGGAATTAAGTGAGCCAAACATACAACTGATGAAATTGAAATTTTATCCAGGAGTCCCAAGGCTGTTTAGATGCCAGTGATATTTAATGTGCTTGCTAGTTTATGGCACAGAAAACTTGCCACTGCCAATCCTAAAGTTATAGAACTGAAGCAGCCTCTCTGTCTCTACAGATGATTGTAACCACCACAGGGGGAACGGCCTTGCCTCTTTTAGAGCAGCATCTCCAACACCTAACATACTGCCTGAACACTCTGCATGTGTGTGTTTGTCAACTGGGAAATGAAAAGCAAAGCAAAACTAAGTTCATCCCCAGAGTATATCCCATCAGGCCTCCCACCAGGATCCTATGCCCAATCACCCAGCACTCACTATCTGAGTCTGAAAAGCACTAGGTAGACCAAGAGTTTCAATCTATTAAGAACTTTTGCGGAAGATCCCAAATTCTTAACACAAGATTCACAATGGCACTGAGTAAGAATTTTTACAAAGCAAAAACTACAAATACACAACACACAAACAACAGCAGCTCTCTATCCAAAAGCTCCTACAATACAAAGTAAATGTACAAACACATGAGTAAGTAGATCATAACATGACAAAGCTGAACATGTAAGGGATACCAAATAAACAGTGATGATTCTGTGGCAGACATACATGGTGGATGTAAAATAAAATGGCACAAGAGACAAGATAAAAAATAATACTTCTCAAGTTTTTATTACTTGGCCAAAAACACAGCAATTAGTTTTTTCTCCTTTGTTTCTCCTTCAGGTGAGAAAGAAAAAAAATGTCACACGACTGTTGTAATAGAATGTTTTTTAAACACTTCACAAACAGGTAATAAAAAGTTAAGCTTCACTTTCCTCCTCCTAAAAGCCATTCTCTTTCAGGTAAAAAGAAGAGACATTAAGGCAGGAATATTTTATTGGTATGATTAAAGAGAGTTAGTAGTATTAGTCACCATAGAATTTTAACAAAATCACTTGTCCTGTAATTCCATCAAAGGATGTCAATGAAGTTCCATTTTGCAGAAAATATAGCATTTATTCATTTCAACTCAAAGTAGAAACAATATTATTTAGTTCATTTCTTTATTTAAATTATGAATCTTGTGCATAGACCTGGACCCACAGATATATGTATTTAAAGTTCACTGTAAAATAAATAAGCTATATTATATTGAAAAAAGGAAGTTTAGACTTTAACACTTAAGGATTTAAGAAAAAAACTTTTTAAAGAAAATAAAAGAGTGGCAAAGGTCAACAATATTAAAAGATATGGAAATGAACATATCAGCAATATGAAGATTTGAAAATGAAAACCCATTTTATGAACAACTTTGATATAATTTTTAAAGTTACCTCATTTCTAGCCAAAAATGGACTATGATAGGAAAGGATGAAAAAAAAAAAAAAGAATACTTGAAATTAATAGATTTAAAAGTTTTCAGTTATGACCTTTAATTTTGAGTGACTGTGAGAAAGAACAACACAATGGACCTTGGACGTAGTTCAATTAATAATTTACACCATGGTTTTATATAACATTATCAATCTCACTTAACGGAAAAAGACTCAAATTTTATGTTATCCTCACAAAGGACAAACTGTAATTGTCCTTAATGATGATTTGTGAAAGGCACATACAAAATAATGAGAACTAGTAATTCTAACCTAAGGAAAAGTTTAACAAGAGGCTGAAGATCATCATTTTAATTTGGATTTTATAATGGAATATTCCAAATACGAAGTTATATTTACATAACTGATGCTAACATTTCAGCACCATTCTAATTTTAATACATATAATGTGAAAGCAAGCAGAGTTTATACTGAATAACAGCCAGTCCCTTAAAAATTCAAGTTCTCACCTACACAAACTTGTGGGGAGAAGAGCTTCCTATGACATTTAGATTTTGAGATTTAAAAACAGTACTTTTTTTTGACTAATAATATTTGTTTTAACATTTAAGTCAACTAAGTATTTTAAAAATTAATGCAGTCAAAAACAGTATTATATATTTCCTTCATAAACAAAAAATAAAAATCCCAGAACTATGAAAAAGATTGGTACTGAGGACAATATACACAACAGAGTAACAGACAAATAAGGAACCTTTTCTAAAGCCATTCAAAGACCCAACTATCTAAAATAAAAACAATGGAAGCAGCTAGATATTTTGTATGCTATGTGCTGGAAAAAAGCTAAACTGAAAAGAAAAAAAAAATTTTCTCAGAAAACATCTTGTTTATAACTCCAATAACCTTTTGGTTATTTAAAATCTTTTTACTTATATATTTAGCCCAACTCCAAAAGAATTTATTTTAAAAAGCCAATGGCGCAACATTTATTTTTAGTCACATTTCCGCTACTCTTTACTTTCTTTCAAAGGTTCTGGAGTAATGTTTTATTTTTAGAACTACTGTATAATTGCACATTCACTTCTAACTCTACTAGTCTTTATAAACATGGCATATAACTATATACTAGAAAAATACAATTAAGTAGTTTTTTTTTTCTTATAGCCACACCTGTAGCATACAGAAATTCTCAGGCCATGGGTCTTGAATTTGGAGCCACAGCTGGGACCTACACCACAGCTTACAACACCACCAGATCCTTAGTAGCTTAAATAAAGGCTGATGGGGCAATTAGTTTTCCAAATAATTTACAGTCATATTAACTAGTACTGCCAATTATGTATCTCAATAAAAATAAACAACCATCAAATAAAAGACTGTCTCAACAAAACGTGAAATAAACCAACCCCATCAAAAAAGAGGAAAAACAAGCTAATTGAGAAAGCAAGGTATCAACTGGGAAAGAGTTAGGAGGAACATGAGCTTGCGCCAGATAACCTTTAAGATTACTTTCCAGCTCAATTGTATGATTCTAACAAATTACAAGATTATGGTATATGGAAGAACATCAAAGATCTAGAAAGGTTGAACTATGATTTAAAAATAAAAACTCTTCAGCTGTTTACAGGATATGAATTAAAATTATAACTAAGGGTTCCAAGAGGAATTGCTAGGCCAATGAGATTTTTCATTATATAAATAAAAAATCACCAAAAATATGGAAACAGAAATTTAAAACTGTTTCAGGTAAGAATTTTTCCTTTCAAAAGCTAATAAGGGCTCCAAATAGATTGAAAATATTTCAGCAAAGTAAAGACTTAAGGAAATAAAAATCATCACTTTTAATAATACTATGTCCAGAAAAATCACCAGGTCCTCAGATATTAGAATTTGGCTTTAAAGTAAGTATACCAAGTTGTTCTTTACTACTGAGATTTTAACTAAAATACTTCTGAATTAGTAAATGAGATTCAGAGTTACAAGTCTAATAACAGTGTTAAAAATTCAACTGCCAGAATTTGTCATTTCATTACTCATTCCTAAGAGCCTCCATACTGGACTGCTTACGAGTTCGTCAAAGCACTTGGCATCAAGGATTATTACCTGCTCATTTTTTAATTTAACAAAAACGTAACAGTTCTCAGTAAGAAGTGTCTTGTAATTTATGCCAAAAATACCATATATGCCACCAAAAAAGCAATGTGCCAAGTGCTAATTAGAAGCTGTTTTAATTAAAAAGTTAATGGATTAGGAAGCTGTTATAAAGTTTTGATTAACACTGGTTTTTACACATTTGCATATCTTAATAACATAGGAGTTCCCGTCGTGGCTCAGCAATAACAAACCCAGCTAGGATCCATGAGAACTCCGGTACAATCCCTGGCCTCGCTCAGTGAAGATTAAGGATCTGGTGTTGCATGAGCTGTGGTGTAGGTCACAGACGTAGCTTGGATCTCAAGTTGCTATGGCTGTGGCATAGGCCATTATCTGAAGCTTCAATTCAGCCCCTAGTCTGGGAACTTAACAGATGCCGCAGGAGCAGCCCTAAAAAGCAAAAAAACCCCAAAGAAACCAAAAAATTAATATCATAGATCTACAACCTATGAGACAGAAATAGTAAAGTCAACTTTAAAATAAATTTCCTTTCATATGCTCATAAAATATAAGTAGAAAGGAACATTTTAAACCTACAGTGACAGAAATCAGTTCATTCAATAAAGATTTATGATCAGGCTACTTAACACCTTCTGTTTAAAAAAAAGGTCCCCTATTACTATTTAAGGACTCTAAAAAACATTGAATTTTAATTTTATTATTCACATTAATAAACTATGACTTGGGCAGAGGGAGGAGGAAGAAGAATAAAAGAATCCCTAATTCAATTTAATTCCTTCCATTTCTAAACAGTATAGGAAACAAATACGTGTTACTACCTGAAATAAAAGTGATTGAACTTGATATACTTGAATGTATATGTTCATATGTAATTTTGGTCTTGAACTACATGACAGTGAAAGGACTAAAAGTAAATTCTACTCTGAATAAGTTTAAATAAAAATCTGAGGGATGGCCCATGATGCATTGCGACAAGCCCCATCTCCAACATCTGATCTTAATCAAAAATTATAATATAAAAAAATGCATTCTAGCATTTTCAAGACCATCAAGGAGAAAAAACTAAATTTCTACAAACGAATAGCAAAGCATTCTCTCTCTCTTTTTTTTTTTCTTCCCCCTTTTCAGGGCTGCACCCTCAGCATATGGAAGTTCCCAGGCCAGGGGATGAATCGGAGCTGTGGCTGCTGGCCTACACCACAGCTCATGGCAATGCCTGATCCTGACCCACTGGGCGAGGCCAGTGATTGAACCCATGTCCTTATGGATGCTAGTCAGGTTCATTATTGCTGAGCCACAACAGGAATTCTGCAAAGCAGATTCTTAAAAAATTGCACACAATTTTTGGAATAAAACTATTTTATAAACTGTTCAAACTAAGTATATTAAGTTGAATATAATCCTTCTAGGTAATAATTTTGGAAACAATAAAGACAGCTTCCACATGAAATCTAATGTTCTTGCTCTCCCTTTTGTGCAGTTCTCCAATATCATTATCCTCCTACTCTGACAGTGCTGATAGTGAATGGGAGCAAAACAAAAACCACAAACATTTAAAGATAAACTGAACAAGTACAATATATTATATTTTACAAATTCTAGGGCAACATAAATGTTCAAAGTTCTCCTACAACAAAACTTAAACTAGATCAATGAACCAATTATACATGACATACTATGTAGCAAACACTGCTACTGATTTTTAGGATATAGATGGATAGAGAGGGATTAAAATATAAATACAGAGAGACATATTAGATATACACACAAACACATACATGAGATATAAATTATCAGTATATATATCAGTGGTTCTTTCTATATACATGCCTATGAAATTATACTGTCAGAACAAGATGTCCAAGCTCTTTGAGTTATTCTGTTTCAAATGTACTAAAAAGAGCAACAACAAAAAAACCCCAAATGTATCTTTAAAAGCAAGTGATAATAAACTTACATACTAAATATATCATGACAATGGAACTCCTTACTTAGTCTCAAAAGAATTTTATGAAAAAAATTCCGCAGATAAATACAAATTCCTATAAATAACAAAATTTACCTTTCAAATGGTTTTAAAACTTAAATATATTTGGGATATGAATGGCAGATTTCATCAAACAAAAATTTAAAGTACTATATTTGACCTACAATGCATAGAACCTCATTATAATTTGGACCATGCTGTAGAAATAGCATATTTCTAAGTTTCTTTGGAAAATCAAATTCCTTAAAAAATAATTAAGATGCATTTCAATATTATAGTTATTCAACTCAATTATCAATTCTACTAAGATTAACAGTTCTATTCTAAAGCAATGATACCCTTCATTTGATTTGGCAATGTTTTCCCTACTCTAGATAACAGATCCAACAACAGTTACATAGTTTATCAGTGATACTCTTCCTCAGAAAATAGAACCTGCAAATAGGGTAGCCTTTTTTTGTTAAGTTGTCAAATGGAAAAACAACAAAAAAAATTGGGAGAAAGGTCTTTATTCAAACACTTCTAGTACAACCAACAGAAAAACATCTTCCCCGCCAAAAACCCCACCAATGCTATACTGCATTAAAAAAAAAAAATAAATAAAGTCAAAGTCTTGAGTATTTCTAGCTTCGATTCACAGCAGCCTCAGAATGAATTAAAAGTGTAAAGCCTTTTAATAGTATCTTCATAAAGAACTTTTTTTAAGTTAAAATTCCAACTACTTGTACTTAAAATGCTGGAGTTGCTTTCATTAAAAAAAAAAAAAACAATATTTATCAGCTTAAAATAAATTTATTGTACAATACAAAAAGTAGGCATACTGGAAAATAAAAAGGTACATTAATATACAAAGCAAATAAAAGGAAGCTAAATAACACAAATGTTTTAATCCAAACACTAAGATAAAATGCACAACATTTATGCTAAAAATAAAGTATTCAGAAAGGATTTGCATTTCAAATGAAATGTTAATGATGGAAAAAAAAAGAAACAAGCTAACTTCAAAATGCTTGAATATCAAGAATCAGTAAGGCATAAAACATTAAATCCAACAATACTGGGTACTTTTCAAGAACTTTATTTGAAAAGATATTTAAAATACTGGAAGAAGAATCAAAATAATGTCTTTATGTCTGGCAAAGATTTTCCTTCTTGGTTTTTAAAGTAAAGTTTGGGAGCTTATTCACATCTTTCCTCTTCTTCCATTTATACCTTCCTACAAAAATTTGTGGATGCTCATCCACATGATTCTATAAACAAAGTAGTTCAGATAACCCTACTCCAACAGTAAGTGCGTATTTAAACCTTACCAACATAGTAAGTGGCACAAATTAACATAATTTTGAAATCTATACAAACATGGACACAAAATATTAAATTTTCATTTTATAAAGTAAAACTTCCAAATGAAACAGTAAAAGGTAACAATTAGAGCATGAAGAAAAAAATAAAGCCTTTTTTTTAAACTATCAATTAAGACATAGTTCCCCAAACTGAAAATAGCTCTGTGAAACTAAAACCATAAATGACACTGTCCCAAGGTATAGCACAGGTTATGCTTTCAGACACATCATTCTCCTGTAAATGGCCAAACCAGAAGCATCCAGTTAGGATATGCATCTGTCCATCAGAGGAACTTACAAGCAGCCATAAAATCCTTGGTAATATCCTCTAAAATTTAACATATAATTATTTCAATATATGTTTAATACGTCAGTCCAAAAGGCTTTTGACCAACAACTTTGAGAGGGAGCTTCTTTTTCTTAATATCACAGTTCCCAAACTCAAACTGTCCTATAATCAAGATTTTCTTTACCTATATTTGCATTAGCATCTAAATCATTCAATAAAATATTTTTGCTACACTATAATTACTTTTATAGACCTTATCACATGTATGCCACAACACTAAAAAACTATGAAGTTCTCCTTTTGACCCTATTGTTGCCCCTCCAAAATCTTGAAGCTGTGGGCAACTATGGGGAGAAACAGAGAGGTATATACGGAGGAAGAAAGAAGTGTGAATAGTCCTACAGAATTTTATCATCACTTTGCCAAGCCAGACTTTAAACACTGAATTATTTGAAATTAGTTGTGTAGAACCTATAGTTCTTCTCTTCAAAACAAGTTTTGATTCTCAATATTGCATTTTTATAACCGAACAAAAGAATTCAGATTTAACAGGTACTTTAGCAGTATACTTACTACCTTCACACTGAATTCATTTCCTACTCTAAGAGTTCAAATAGAACAAACTTTATCAGATGTTATAATTTATAATAGATTCATTAGCATTTGTAAATTATGATAATTATTAAAAGCTAAAAACCAACATTCACCATTCATACTTAAATATAACACAGTAAAAGTTATGTGGATATTATGAAAATAAAATTGTTCAGGTAAACATTTCACTTGAAGACACTCACTGTTGCTGTTCCTTCTGAGTAACCATTATAGCTTTTTTAACAATGAAACATGTCATTATCTTACAGCTGAAATTCTTTGGCTGGAATGTTTTAATAACATAAGACAGTCCTATATGTGACAATTCTGACAGAACAAATAAATTGCAAAGTGAAAAAGCAAAGACAGGACTTAAAAGTATCTGATAAAATTTTAAATGAATTCCTTAAAATTTAAAGCTAAAAAAATTAAAGCCAATCTATCACTACAAATGGCATAAAATGTTAAGCTAATTTTATAAACTACTGCTATATTAAATAATTTGGAATTCATTATTCTGCCTTTTTAGTTTTGTATTTAGCATAGAAATACTTTTTACTGTTACTGTAGACATCATCTCAGTTTTAAAACTGGGAAAGAAAAAATGTGATGAAATTTATGAGTTCTAAGTGTGGGTTTCAGAACCAATTATAATTTTCTGTTAATATTTTAAAATAGATTACCTGAATACATATATAGTTAAAATTTTAATTATACCAAGAAAAATTTTAAAGAAATTTTTCCTTTCATTTTTAAAAAATAAAGCAAATTTGCTTTGTCATAAATACTTTTTAAAAGACTGACAAATTCACCTTTTAATCTATTAACTTTACACAAAGGTTAAAAAAAAAAAAAAGCTTTATATGGTTCCAGCACCCAGGTTTGAGAACACAAAAAACTCAAATAAATATAGTATGCAAAAAAGACTAAGATGTTTGAAAGGTTAAATGAAGAACATTCTGAAACTAGAACCCATTTCTTTAGCTTTTCTCTCCCAGACTTTCCATTCTATATACTACAGTTGTAGAGATGTCCTCATTTGACTCAGGTGACACTTTTTTCCATACTGTCTCTTTTAAAGCAAGTTCTTGTTGGAGACTTTCATAGTCCAATGGTCCAAAGGAATGCTAGTTGTTCAAGCAACATACATAATTTATTAGTGCACTTGAGTGAAGAAAGGTCCAAGCTATAAAACGGTATTTTTCAATGAATGTTATTAAAATCTGCTAACATTTTCACCCACTACCATCTGATGTTTTGCTTTATGTTACTCATGTTGACTCCCATGGAAGTTTCTATTCTGTGGGTTTTACATAATTCTCATTTTATTAGAGATTATTTGGTTGGAACTAACAATAGGAAAATTGGTATATGTAAAACATATTTTCTACTTAATAGTGCTTCATACATGTTAGCTTCAAGTCTAATTAGGTAATTTTACTCTAAAACATTGTGCATTTCAGGTGCAAAGGAATTTAAATTCAAAACAAGTGCTCTAGTCCAGTGAACAATGAAAACAAACAAAAAAATCTTGTTCCTGAAATTTAAGTCCTGACTCCTTAAAAAAGGAGTGTATATGTGTAAAAATATGAAGCTAAACACACTGATAACAAATACTACTTTAAAATAACAGTATCAGGAATATTGCATCAAACACCTTTTACAGAAAAATATATTATCTACAGTGACCTTTAAAACTTATTATGAAGCTTTGTAAGGTCCTCACTAATACTACAATCCCTTTCCATTTACACATCCATCCATATCAAGATAAATTTTAGACTATAACTGACAAATATTAAGCATAAAAATTTTCTCTTTACAGCATGTACACTTGCCAATGTGTATTATTTTGACAATCAATTCTAAGAAATATTGCTTAAAATAGCAAAAAAAATAAGGGGAGGAACCCCTGTTCCTAGACTAACCAAATTCAATTTAAATAAAACAACAATATTTAATATCTATGTATTACTGGTCCAGGATGATAATATCAATAATTTATTTACCAGTAAAGATATGAGGCCATTAACAATCAAATTTCATTTAAATCTCATTTTCTCTTTAAAAATCTCTTTTTCTCTTTAAAAAATTACATAATAATCTAAATAAGAATTTTGCTTACCCTTTGATCACCACCTTCTCTTCGAGGATCAAGTTTTTTTGCAAAGTGTCTCAAATTATCATAGTTATGGAAATTACACAGAGAAACAAGATCCTGTAAATAAAAAGAAGTATGAAAAATTGGCTAGTCACTGGCTATTGTTCATATTTTAACAAATTACATTAATATTGTCCAATTTAACTCTATCTCATGCAAAGCACCACTACACATTAATAAAGCAGCATGATGTGTCAAGAAGAGTACTGATGCACCTTCTTCTTGCATCCTCTACCACTGTGTCTCAGCAGTAATGAAACCTGACTAGCATCCATGAGGATGCAGGTTCAATCCCTGGCCTTGCTCAGTAGGTTAAGGATCTGGCACTGCCATGAGCTGTGCTGCATACCACAGATGTGATTCGGATCCCAAGTTACCGTGGCTGTGGCATAGGCCGGATTGTACTCCTAGCTTAGGAACTTCCACATGCCGCAGGTAGGGCCCTAAAAAGCCAAAAAAAAAAAAAAAAAAAAAAAAAAGAAGACTGAAATCAGAATGAGAAGACATGGATACAGATTTTGAAAACACTGCTTACTAACATGTTCCTGGGGCTCAGCTATTCAAATTATTTAACTTTCACTTACTAAAAAATGGGCATTATGATAACAAACCATATGAAAGAATTCTTCTTTCAAATAACTATAAAGCACTATAGAAATATAAAGAAATCTCCCAGTTACAATCTATTTTAAGCTGTAAGAAATTTAATGTCATTCTCCAGTTTTTGTAAAATATGAAAAACTGAAAAATAAATCAGAATTTTAATTGAGAAAGTCTGCAGAAAAATTATGACACTCAGTGCAGACTCTAGGAAGTAAATGTATATAAACCTGGAAGATAAAATATTAGCAAGACTTGGGTAATAACATTAAATACTGAACTAGTTAAGAATAGTAATAATTTTAGGAGTTCCCATCGTGGCACAGTGGTTAACGAATCCGACTAGGAACCATGAGGTTGTGGGTTCGATCCCTGGCCTTGCTTAGTGGGTTAAGGATCCGGCATTGCACTGAGCTGTGGTGTAGGTCACAGATGTGGCTTGGATCCTGCGTTGCTGTGGCTCTGGTGTAGGCCGGCGGCTACAGCTCCGATTCAACCCCTAGCCTGGGAACCTCCATATGCCGTGGAAGCGGCCCAAGAAATGGCAAAAAAAAAAAAAAAAGAGTAGTAATAATTTTAAATTGCAGTGCTTATTTCCTCAAAAAAAAAAAAAAAAGCTTTTAAAGGTAGTTTATGAACAAAGATATTCAACCATGCACATTAAAAATGATACTATAACTGTAACAATCTTATTTATGTTGGGATTTAAATGTCTTCTCCATGTTTAATATTTTTTGCTGAGCTTTTGGAAACTGAAAATTCAATCATGAGAATTAAAATAAAACCATCAAGGAAAAAACCCCATCAAACAAATGTAGTTTTTGTGAAGATTATATGGGAGCTGTCTGATGGAGGAAATTTAAAGCTCCTCTATGAACACTTCCACCACAGCCAGGTAACTGAAAGGCAAAGTGCCAACAATCAATACACTATGGAAAGGAGTATAAAAGTAGAATCACTAGATGGCTCAACTTACATGATCATTATTTTCATTAAGAAAATATGCTTACATGACAGAAGTGAATTCCCTTAACACTGTTGCCCATCTTGTCCAGAGGAGGAGACCAGCACATCATGCCCATGACATTGGGGACAACTAAAAGAATGCCTCCAGCAACTCCAGATTTTGCAGGAAGACCAACCTGAAAATAATTTTTAAAAATGGACATTCATGTTAACATTTAAAATAAGAAAAGTTACGTCCAAGAATAAGAAAATTGGTTTAAAAATTATGGGATTTATTCACACAACAGAATTCGAACACTAAAAATGTTATAGGTAAGTATTTATCAATATGTTTCTAGGAAATGAAAAGACACTCACAAAAACAGTTTGGATATATTTAAATATACAAAAAGTTTTCAGGAGTTCCAGTTGTGGCTCAGTGGGTTATGAAACCAACCAGTATCCATGAGGATGCAGGTATGATCCTTGGCCTCGCTCAGTAGGTTTAGGAACTGGTGTTGCTGTGAGCTGTGGTGTAGGTTGCAGATGTGGCTTGGATCTGGTGTTGCCAGGGCTGTGGTATAGGGTGGCAACTCCAACTCCAATTCAACCTCTAGCCTGAGAACTTCCACATGCTGCAGGTGCAGCCCTAAAAAGCAAAAAAACAAAAACAAAAAACAAGAGAAAGAGAAAAGTTTTGAAACATATACTCTAAGGCATTAAAGCAGATTATATATCTAAATAGATGTAACTGTAGGGCTATGCACATTTTTATTTTATTCTTTTTGACTGTATTTTCTAATTGTTCTGTAATAAATATTGTTTTTAAGTATGAAAAGTTATTTTCAAAAAAACTTGACTAAAAACACTGAAAAATTATATCTTCTGCAAAGATTCTCTATGGTACATTGACAGAGAAATTCTAAAGAACAGAGATAGGATGGTACTAATTCAAATTAATCCTCTTCAAAACACTTAGGTTAACATTATGTAAAACCTGATAATAATTATGATAAAAGACAAAACTAATGTCATCGGGACAGTGTTCATTAATGGCTTACTAACATTCAGACATGAATGCCTCTTGTTAGAAGTAATCTCGCAGAAAAGTAAGCAATACAAAGTAATCACCTGAAGGAGACCTACCCATTTACAGAGAATACAAGGGACAACAGGAGGAATGTAATAAGCAAAATCTAAACTCTGAGAAACTATATGGGCAAAATGATTCAGTTTTTTCAACCAAAAACAACAAGAAAAAAGAGGTCAACGGGGAGACTATAGATTTAAAAAATAATAATAGAGACACAACTAATCGCAATGTATGGCCCTTATTTGTAATCCAAGTCAAAGAAATCATAAATAATTTTTAAGATAATCTGAACATTGACTAAACATTTTGATGCCATAAATGGTTAAAATTCTATTTAGATTGTTATACATAATGATGGTACTGTGGATTTTTTAAGAGTCCTTACCATTGAGAATTACATAATCAACTATGAAAACAGTGGGGTAGGTGTAATATAGGTGAAACAAGATTGGTCTTGTATTGATAATTACTGAAGTTGAATACTGTGTTTAAGTGCATCTATTTTTTGAAGTTTTAAAATTTTCAGAGAAATTTTTATGGCATTACGACTTGACATAAAATGAAATAAAAGTTTATAACATTTTGCAGATGGCAAGTGTACAATGGAGCTTAAAGAAGTACATTTTTTAAGCTTTAACTTTAATATACTTTAAGGCCTTTAAAACACCCATGGTTGTAACCAAAGATGTTAAACATCACTTATGCACTGTTTCTGAACTTAAAGAATTCTTGAGGTATGTAATCACCATAACATTAAACATTAATAACTAAAAGTACCAAAGCTTGTACAATGAAATGCCTTAAAAATAAATAAGTTCTATAAATTAAAATTGAAGTTCATAGACTGCTTTACTCATATTCTGTAACTCTATTCCGTAAAAAATTAACCTTGAAAACAAGCCTCTCTCTCAAAAACTAATGTACAGCAAAGTTCAAACTACATTCTTAAAAGAGCTAGTCCAAACTAGTTTCCTGCCAGAGAAGTTAAGATTAAACAATTACTTACATGGAAAGCAAACTGCCCTGAGAAATCATACATGCCACATGAATGCATCAAACTGAGTGTATTTCGAACTGCTTCAGGGCTCAGTACTCTTTCACCAGTAATTGGGCAGAAGCCACCATTAGCCAGTGTTGCTGCCATCACACTAGCTGATTCACAAGTTACTTCAATGGAGCATAGCTAAAAGAAAGAAAAAACTGAATTCTGAAAATTTAGGCTCATATTTTTAGTATTACAACTGACTCCTAAGATAATTTACTTTATCTGGTATTTCCTACAGAACTGAAATCTTTCTTCCAAAGGGATATTAATACACTTTGATGACCTCACAAAGATTTTAATTTGAACAACATTCTAGCCCATTTAAAGTTTATTCTAATTTGCCCAGTTATTCAGTCTTTTAATGGAAGAACTAAGATAAAAAGCAGCAGCCCCTAAAGCACCAAGTTTTGTTAATTGCCTCATGTGATATTCAAACATGCTTAAAAAATGAATGCTTTCTGAAGGATACACAAATATTTATTTTTAACAACAGGAAAAAAAAAGGAACTATGTTTAAAAAAAAAAAAAAAACTACGTTTTAAAAAAAAAGTTTAAAAAAAAAAATCAAAATTATGGAAACACCACACCAAACCCAAATTTACCCATAAAACTAAAACAATAAACAAATGCTCTATTTTAATTTTCATTAACAGCAACCAAAACTGAGGGGAAAGTGGAAGAGAAAGAGAAGGTAGGAAGGGGGAAAAGGGAGAAAAGACTGCATTCTCAATTTACAATTTTCCTTACTCAAACTTCAAAATCTACTTACTATGTATAAAGGTGATTTAATTATGAAAAGCTTTCTTAAAAAGATTTAAACTCCAATGACCATTTCCTAATTTACAATTAGTGGAAATTTTGTTTGTCGTAAGGTGATATACTTCAAATTTGACAAATTCCAATTTCAGAGTACTATCCTGGTACACTGATAGATGTTCAATTAGATGTAGCCTTTCTCCAAAAGAGCCAAGTAAGGTTTCTATGGCTACCTCTTGATTTGTGCCCTAAAGTATATAAATTCACAGTAGATCATTATTAGCACCTAAGTAATAGCCAAAGTTAAATATATATATCAAAGGAAAAGAAACTTTATATGGAAGAAACACATATGAACTAGGGAAAAATAAGGGCAAAATAAGGGATAAAAAGTAAACATGATGCTATATTCATATTTATGTAACACTCTATAGTTTCAAAGCAATTTCACACATCTCACATAATCATCAATGTAATGCAGAAAGTTAGGTCAAGCATATGCTACAGACAGTGAAACCAAGTCACATGGCTAAAAAGGGGCCAAGTCATACTTTGATTTTATATTGGTAGACTGGATTCCCAATTCACAGTTCTTCAACCGGGCAGCTGCCAAACTGTGACCTGGACTTCCATCAAATCAACTTTATTATCAATTTCTTTATATATTCTTTAAGATAACTAAAAGTTTAAAATGAAAGAAACTTCAAAAATAAGGACAGGAAAATGTAAGGTAAATTGGAAATGAACAATTATTGTTACTATGAGCTTTACATTACAGACTCGGAGGCACCAAATGGTATTAAATCTATAAGAATGAATTGAATCAAAAATATGCAGGGAGGAGAGGGATGTCTCGGAAGGCCACCTTAAATTGAGCTCTATACCACAGTAGATTATGTAAGTGACCCCCTCTCCAACGAATATGGAGAGCTCCTCTGAGAAAATCCACTATGTGACACTATAGAAATGAACTAAACAAACAGAAATAGCCACTTTAGAAGGCTGAATATGAACTGATAAAGAAATAACTCCTTCAAACACAATTTATTTATTTGCTTTTTAGGGCCATGTCTGTGGCATATGGACGTTCCCAGGCTAGGGGTCGAATTGGAGCTATAGCTGCCGGCCTACACCACAGCAATGCCACATCTGAGCCATGTCTGCAACTTACACCACAGCTCAGGCAATGCCAGATCCTTAACCCAATGAGCGGGGCCGGAATCAAACCCGAATCCTCATGGATACTAGCTGGGTTCATTTCTGCTGAGTCACAACAAGAACTCCCAAATGCAATTTAAAAACTAAGAAAGCAGGGCTCAGTTTGCAATAAAGAAAAACCAATTGTTGGAGCTCTACATTATTCTTCACACTTCTTAAATATAATGTTTTCATTTTAAAAAATTGTCCTATTATATTCTGAGACATGACTTTTTGGGAGATATAGACAAGAGATTGCCTTATATGAGGATAATTTTTCAAAAGTCAATGGGAAATGTGTTTTCTTTCAGCCCAGAGCCAAGATTTCAGAGACATCGATATTTTGCAAAATGTGACACACCCATTTATATACATAATGCATACAGCTGAAGTAAATTACCTGGAAATAGAAGTCTAATATACCAACCATGTCTGTGCCTTCTGGAAAACACTGAAAAAATGGAAAGGGAATTAAAAATACAGGCACATGGGGGAGGACATAGGTAAAAGATACATGGAGATTGAGTTAAAATGTACAAAAACATTTCATTTTAATTGAGAACGAAATAGGACACAACCTATAAAAGTATGCAGACATGAAATAATGAATAAGGCAAAATAACATCACATATAGATTTCTAGATACTAGTTTAACCGACAATGATAAACTAATTCATAATTAATCAACCAAGTTATTCTATCAGCCACTTAAAATTTGAAAATCAAGTGTAATCAACAATAGTTAAGCATTATATTTTTGAACATGGGCCAATCCTTAAGGAAAAATTGCATTAATATTACCAGTAAAATATTTAAGACTACCAAATACAAATCAATTGAATATTAACACTCAGACTTTAACTCAAGAGTGTTCTGGAAAAACTTCTGCACCTCAGTTGTATGCTGCTGCTTAAAAGCTATTGTTGAGTTCTTAGTATACATCTTCTAGTATTTTATTAAATAAAAGAATAATTTGAAATAAAAACAAAAATTGAAAATACCTTTTTTTCTTTTAAGTAATATCCTATTGCAAAATTTCGATCTCCACTTTCTCTTTCAGACTGAAACCTAGAAGAAAAAAAAACTGCTCTATTTACTTTCTGCAAAAGCATGATTGTTCTGTAGGTTAATATGTATAGCAAAGTGCAGTCTAAAGAACACTGACCTAAGAGTCAAGGCTGCTGGGTTCCAATCCCAGTTCTGTCAACAGGTTAGCTATGTGGCCTTAGGCAAGTCATTTAAGGAACAATTCTTTCTGCCTTAATTTTCTCAACTGTAAAAGAACTGAAATGAACTAGGCCCTTTCTAGTATTCATATTTTGTGAATAAAGAAGCTAATTTTTAAATTATCAAATATTTTACTATTAAAATATACTATTAGGAGCTCCTGCCATGGCTCAAGCTCAGCAGAAATCAATCTGACTAGTATCCATGAGGATGCAGGTTCAATACCTGGCCTTGCTCAGTGGGTTAGTGGGTTAAGGATCCGGCATTGCCATGAGCTGTGGTAGAGGCTGCAGCTCCGATTCAACCCTAGCCCAGAAACTTCCATATGCTGTAGGTATGGCTGAGAAAAATAATAAAAAGATAAAAAACACGTAACAAATGTGATGCATGAATGTTGATTTGTTCCTTAAAAAAAAGAAAAGACCATAAAAGGCATTTACAGGAGAGTTGAGTAAATGAGTCAATTTACATATTGACTAATATCATTATATTTTAAAATTAATGTTCTTAGTAAGTATGTGGCTGATACAGTTATAAAGGAGAATGCTCTTATTCTTTTTTTGTTGTTGTTCTTTCAGGGCCACAACTGTAGCATATGGATGTTCCCAGGCTAGGGGTCAAATAGGAGTTATAGCTGTTGGCCTCTGCCACAGCAACACCAGATCAGGGCTGTGTCTGCAAACTACACCACAACTTACGGCAACACTGGACCCTTAACCCACTGAGTGAAGCCTGGGATCTAACCCACATCCTTGATACTTGTTAGGTTTGTTTTTGCTGAGCCACAACAGGAATTCCTCTTATTCTTAAGATACATATATGCTGAGTTATTTATGGGTGAAGTTTCAAGAGGCCTACAATTTTTTTTTTGCTTTTTAGGGCCATACCTGCAGCATACGGAAGTTCCCAGGCTAGGGGTCAAATCGGAGCTATACATACTGGTGACGCCACAGCCACAGCAAAACAGGATCTGAGCTGCATCTGCGATCTACACACAGGCTTACAGCAATGCCAGATCCCTAACCCACTGAGAGAGAGGTCAGGGATGGAACCCGCATCCTCAGGGATCCTAATTGGGTTCGTTAATCACTGAGACACAAAGGGAACTCCCAGGGCCTACAACTTAATTTCAAACAGTTCTGGAAAAAACCCCACACATTTGCATATATGTACATGTATGTATGTGTAAAGACACACATATTTTAAACTATCCATCTAAAAAAGAGACAGGTTGAAAAAAAGCAAATGAGACAAAATATTAATCAGAAAATATAAGTGAAAGATATTCAGATTTTCATCCTCTATTCTTTCAACTTTTCTGTGGACTTGCAAATCTCAAAATAAAAAGTTGGGGTAAAAATTAAGTTAGCCAACCACAGAGAGATAACAAGAGGCAAAACAGGTATTATAGACAAAAAGAAAATTGAACAGGTGCCAGTCACTTAAGGTAAACTTGTGGTCCCTTCTAATTCTATGATTTCCCATAAGAAGCTCATTAAAATTTGTTAAAACATTTTAAGTGTTCTCCCTCAGGTAATTTGAAATCATACATTTCTCTCAGTTGACCAAATTCTAAATAATTATTTATTCCCTGAAGTATATATACACTGAGTCATAAAACAGTACTTAAAATTTTATAATCTAGATTTTAAAAATTAATTTCAAGAGATCTGACTTCTTATAAAAACCTAATCACAAATTAGACTCACGTTGCATTACTGAATCCAACATATTCATTACCAGCCATCTTATTCAAAAACTGCATTACCTATAAACCAAAATTACAAAGTATTAGTAATCAAAAAACAAATATAAAGAATGTAGCATGAAAGATGAATTCTCTATCATACTTACATAGTCAAATTTTTCAGCATTATTCACTCCTTGCTGCAAAGAAATGAGACATAAATATGTTAATATAAGCCCCATCCCAGTTAAGCTTTAAGTGAATAAAATATCCAAATTTCAAACTGCTACCATTATAATTAACATACTGTGCATTAGTACTTTTAAATCTAGGAAATACTTCTAAGGTAAAATAAGATTTTACACGTTCTTACATTGACACCCATGTGCTGAGAATGGATCTGTATTACAAAGGGAACGCTTTATTTTAAGTATAACTTTTCCCAACCCAAAGTTAGAGAAATTTTAAATACAAGTTCCTCAAATCCCCTTATCTTTCATAACACCACATAATCTGCTACAATGTATATTAATCATTTAATTTCCCATTTAAAAAAAAACTTAAAATAAAGTTTTACCCTTAGCAAAGAATTAAGTATACATAAATTATGGTTTTCAATTAAGAACGATCTACTTATTATATTTTTAAAATAACCTTAAACCAGTATTAGAGTTAGAAAATGAGTTATATTGCAAAACTAACTATTCTTTTACAATTCTAGTATATGTCAACATTCTGGATACATTTTATTCATGTAGAGAAAGCTCTACCTTTAATATCTCATTTGTTATAGCAATACTTGAAACTAAAAAACATAGCTACATTTGTATTTAGTGTTATGCCAATTCAGAGTACCGAAGATGTATTGTTTCATCACTTCTAGTTCTGACATGTTAGCTACTGCAAATGTCAATAGGAAAAACCTATGTAATGTAGATCAGTTCAAGTAGCCAAATGGTTTCATTTTACCTCGGCGAAGTTTACAAAGCAGTAAGGTGTAGATCTGAAATCAAACGTATTA
This sequence comes from Sus scrofa, assembly GCF_054392235.1. Lineage (NCBI taxonomy): Eukaryota > Metazoa > Chordata > Mammalia > Artiodactyla > Suidae > Sus > Sus scrofa. The sequence continues at coordinate 109,908,529 of NC_139397.1, read as the reverse complement.
ATTGGTGATATGCACCCAAAAGAAACAATACATCTCTAATTTTTAAAACAGCTTTAAAATAATTTGACAACTAAAGTTTAAAAAAAAATTCAACTTTATCCTCAAAAAACCTAAAACATTACACTTTAAACTTGCATTGGGGGGAGGGGGAAAACCTATACCAAAGCATCATTCAATTCAATAAAGCCAGGTTCACTCTCCACTTTATAAGTGGATTAGGATGCAGCTGATAATCTGTGAAACTTTACAAATTAACTTGCTTATAAAGGAATATGTGATTACACATACAGTCAGTAGCTGGAAAGAGTACCACACTATTTCATCAAAATTAGGCATTAACGAAGCTTAAATGAGATAAGGACAATTCAGCTACAGCCGTACTATAAATGCTATATACCTATTTTCTCTAAAGCATCCTTTGATGTATTTTAAGTTTTCTTTCCTTATAATACACCCGAAATCAAAACGTAGAAATGTTAACTCCAAAGCTGTTCAATGAAAAATAATTAAAAGAAGAAATTACCAACTTCATTGAACTGTTGCAGTTGTCAAAATATTCCATAGATCCTAATGCTGTAAAATATGTAACAACATTTAAACCACAAAAACCTTTTTAACCTTTGAAAAAGCACAAAAAAACAACTCTTTCGGAAAAAGATGTCAGCATTTGCATTGGGATGTCACATGGATAATTACTGGTTATACAATTAGTGTAAAATAAACAAGTTAGATTTAATTTTCAATCTCTGACCTAAACTGTACAAATTTTCATTTAACTGCCATGTTTAATTTTTTAAAAAAATCAAAAACAGTCTCAATTCTTGACTATGGTCATGTTCTTGGTTACTAAAATTAAAATACAATTAGTTTTACTTCTATGATATTTTAAAGAAACAACTGTTATTTATCAATGTCTATCATTATATAACATTTTGGATAACCTACTCGAATTATCCTGGCAGATTATATAAATAGGCAAAATAAGATATGTGAATAATTGTGTTGACTCAGGAAAGTCTCTCAAACTTCCCCATTTAGATGTAAAAGTTCTTGATTAATGCTTTTTATTATCTGCCTAGAAATAGCACTTACATTAAGTTGATGAAATATATGTGCCCCTGTAATATCTTGGAAAGATTTCATGTATCCTAAGGATACGTAGGATCTAGTAATCATTATATCATGTCATTTTCATTTTGAAAAATTTAGAGTATGAAGTTTATTTGCAAAGATGTTATTAAAAAAAAACACACATACACATACAAAAATAACCTAGAATAAATCCCACCCCACCCCCGTCAAAGCAAAAACAAATTGTACAAACAAAAAAACAAAAACCATTATTACTTCTTCAGTAGTGGGATACAGAAGGGTGAAGGAACAGATGTTATGAAAATTGAGCCCAGGAAAGAGGTAGATGAGGGCTGGTTATACTATTCAGCTTATTTCGTATGTTTGAAATCTTTCATATGAAGTTAAGAGAAAAAGTTTACTTGCTAACAATTTTCTACAATAATTACAAAACTTCCTACAGAATATTTTTTCTTCTTTAAAATTATAACTGATTTTTAATTAGTTCATGTATCAGTGGATATTCTCTACTATTTGAATAAGGAATTTAATTCTCTTACTACTCTAAATTTTTACAGATATACAAGTTAAGAAATCTTGCAGACAACAGATGAGTAGATGGAAACAGGGAAAGGTTTCGTTATAACAATGTCAATCAATCCTTTACACATTTATCTTATCACGTACAAATGTTACACAGTAAAATGCAGCCTCGAAAATTACACCTAATACTCTTATTGACTAGTAACTTGATTAGATCCTCTATTTTACTAAGACCAAAAAGCTGGAAACAATCTGGTATATTAAGATTTGTTCCCAGTCATTACAGTGATTCACATCCTCAATACCCATGACTACAATATTTCAAAATGTTCTCTTTTGATGGTGCCCAAGAAGTTTTTACAACGTGAAGCAGTACTGCACCATAGCAAAATTTGGGACATGAGAAGCATGCCTTTCTTTGGGAAAGTTGGAAGAAAACTGGACCAAAGGCAAGCTAATTTTAAGAAAGGCACATATGGTAACAGATTTGGATACTGATAGTCTTAAAACTATCAATACCCTTTTATCTCTTGGAAAAAAAATTACCATGCTCAGGATTATTTACTCTAGTTTTAGATCACTGCACAGGTATTATTAGATATCATGTTATTTTAATCTTAAAATTACAGTAATTTACAGTTAAGTACAGTAGGAACACTTGGAAAAAATAAATTGGACAAAAATATTTACCAAAATTTCAAATCCATTTACCATGACTTTAAAAAAGCAGACTCGGTGGTTTGTTTGAAAAGGTTAGTAATCAGAATTGAGATTAGAAAATTACACAAATTTATTTTTCTATAACTATACCTATTAAGTTAAAGAATTTACATTCCTTTGAGGAAAGCTTTTATGAATGAATATTTAATAAAGAGGCACTGAGTTTTAACATTGGCTATTACAAGAATCAATATAACTATATTAGAGCAGTTTAAGAGCCTATTTTTACAATATACCCATGAACTGAATCATGTTAACATCATAACAAAGGTTAAAAACATCACTATTAACAGGGACATGTGCCAATAAATGTAATATTAAAATGACTCACTTGAAGTCAATGCATTAATCACAGTTGTTTTGTAAGTAAATCACTTGATTCCATTCATAAAGTATGGCGATGTAGAAGCCAATTGAAAGTTAGCTATCATAGAGGAAAAAGGCTTAGAAGAGGCAAAAAGAGGTAACTAAAAATGATCTTATAAACCACTTGGTTTAATCACACTAAAGAAAATGCTTTAAAGCTTAAATAATACATGGAGGATTAAAATAGATATTACAGGTAAAAACTGTTCTACATCTAGTATTTTCAAAGATTAACCCTAAAAATAAAGTAACAGAAAACTGAATTCTGACGACATTACCTGACTTTCATTTAAAAAAACAAACCAAAAAAACAAAAAAACCCTTAAACATATCAACTGATAAAAACATGAAGTAAATAAGCCAATACGATCCTTTCTCTCTCTCTCTCTCCCTTTTTTTTTTTTGGGCCATCATAAGCAGCACCTTGATGTGGGATCTCAGTTCCCAGATTGAACTCAGGCCGCAGGAGTCAAAGTACCAGTAGACTACTAGGGAATTCCTGCCAATATAACCCTTTCTTATGAATTTAACCAAGTTCAAGGAATCATCCATTGCTCCCCAGAGCCAAAAAATGCCTCAAAAATGTCCCTTATAAGCAAGTACAACAGGTTATTGCTAACATAACCAAACTGAACATTACAGAAATATTAACTAAATTTGTCTCAATTTTTTTGGAGCATGATTATTTTTTTTCTTTTTTTGGCTTTTTGGGCTGCGCCTGCAGCATATGGAAATTCCCAGGCTAGGGGTCGAATAGGAGCTACAGCTGCTGGCCACAGCCACAGCCATATAGGACCCAAGCCATGTTTGCGACCTACACCACAGCTCAGGGCAAAGCCAGATCCTTAACCCACTGAGCAAGGCCAGGGATCAAACCTGAATCCTCATGGAGACTAGTCAGATTCATTTCCACTGAGCCATGAGGGGAACTCCCAATTGCTGGGCTTTTTTTGTTTGTTTTTTAAGAGGGAAAAAAACCTCCAATATTTTAAACTCAAAAATATTTCTGATCAAAAAAAAATTGAGTTCTTTAAATGACAAATACCAAAACTACCACTAAAATAGAGACATAAACATAGAAGACAAAGCAACTTACTCTTTAAAAAAGCAGAAGTGTAACAATTACAACATGTTGTCCTCATTTTCCCACCCTAACCCTCAAGCTATAAGATCTTAACTTCTAAACTGAAGCTAGGTAAGATTAAAAAATTACATAAGGATACTGCTATTTTAGCCAGAATAACTGTGCTCCTTTCAGATTTATTTTTACTCTTTCCTTTATTTATTTATTTTGTCTTTTTGCCATTTCTTGGGCCACTCCTGCGGCATATGAAGGTTCCCGGGCTAGGGGTCGAATCGGAGCTGTAGCTGCCAGCCTACGCCAGAGCCATAGCAACGCAGGATCCGAGCCGCGTCTGCGACCTACACCACAGCTCACAGCAACGCCAGAACCTTGACCCACTGAGCAAGGGCAGGGATCGAACCCGCAACCTCATGGTTCCTAGTCGGATTCGTTAACCACTGCGCCGCGACGGGAACTCCTACTCTTTCCTTTAAATCAAGCAACCACATTATCATCATCAAATAAACTGCATCAAAAAGTATTCCTTTAAGTTTAGCAGCTACCACAGAGAAAAAGAACAGAAGTATAGTACCTTTATTTTTTTAATTATGTGCATTTTAAGTACAAAAATGACATTTGTTTTTATGAAGGTATTTACCTATATAGCTTTGTTTAAAATTTTAAATATTGGAGTTTTCCTACAAGTTTAGTAGTTAAGAATTTATGCAACAGGTTCCTTCTGTCCAAATCCTCCTTTTTTCCACAATCTGCTAATCCTTTTGAACATTTGCTCTGCCTCTTGCCCCATTTCCTGAGGATCACCACCAATCCTACAAGGAAAAAATATCAATACTACAAAATTATGAAAGAAAGAGTCTTACTAAAGACTCTATTAATTTTTGTATTTGTGTGGAAGGGGGAATAACACAAGAAAATTGTTTCAATAGCACCATAATAAAGTCCTGAATTTTTAAAGGACAAAAGTAGCCTTACAGTCATCAGTTAAAAGCTAAAAAACAGAATTCACATCTGACATGGTAAAATAGCCACACTTTGAGAACTCAAAATGCAAACTCCTTGAGAAGAGGCCTAGTTTCTTATAGATAGCAAGACAACTGACTAATGTCCAAAGAATGACTATATACCTCACTGAAAACTAGACTGACTTTTAATTCAATAAATTGGTTATCTTTTGTATAAGTTAAACTAGGAAAATAAAATTCCTGCCTTTGTACAATATAACTATGCTAGGTAAAGGTGAAGACATCATCAAGAGATATAGTTAACACCTACACTAAAAATGGCAAGAGTGAATTCTAAAAAACAGCACATAGAAAATCCAGATTTAGCTCAAGCCCAATTCTACTGCTGTTAGAACCAATCCAGTCTGTTTCCTCATCGCACCTATTTATAGAATAAGAGGGCTGAGCTTGAAGACCCCTTTAGCTATAGTTTTATTACTTCAACTACCAATTAATAAATAGGTGATCATAGAATCTGCAGAGATAACAGGTATTTATAAAAGTTTTGAATTCTTTTTTAAAAAGAGTTTAAGGGAAGTATTACATTCTGGAACACTTAATTTACACAAAGTATGTCAGGCTTACCCCTCTAATATTTAGACGAACTTCATTTAAAACAAAAAAACCCTCCAAAACTTGTGAAACACTTTCTAAAAATAAAACAAAAAATTCAAAGAAAGTGCCCTTAAATATGAGCCACAGCCCAAGACCTCATTTCCAACTTTGTCAGTAAATTTAAAATGTTTATAAACTTAAAATCACCAATCAAATTTGTAAATACAGGATGTCTCAGTTAAATGTTTGCATAGTTGGACACTGAACCACACTTATGTTGTGTATGTGTGTGTTTTTTTTTTTTAACTGCTTCTAAGTGCTCATAGTAATGTAGCTCAATATACAGTTTATGGCTTGTGACTGAACATGGTAAGTGAAACTAAAGTAATGATGTGATATGATCAGACATGCATTTCCCACATGCAGCATTTCAGTGTAGTACATTAAGCCCACGAATCATTAAACAAAAGATGTTTAACAGCATGCAGTTAAGCAAGACTTCTATTAATCATTTACATATGCCCTTTCTTGAAAATACTATTGTTGTGCCTTGTAATCTTTCTCCAGTGTAAGAGCTCTTAAACTGAGCTTCATGATCAGCTTCAAAAGGTCTGTGAACTTGCTACCATTTATATAAAATCATGGTAGGTGAACATTTTTTTCTGGGAAGACCCCAAAAAAGGTTCAGAACCATTCTAGTGGTTTTTCTCACCAATCACTAACATATACATTTTATTATCATAACTTTCCTCACCTCTAATTTAAGTTACTTGTTCAAATCTGAATTATTAATGAGACTTTTTTCTCATCATAGTATGTATTAAATTTCAATGTAAGGACCTATTTACTGGTGTATACTCCACACTATACTGTAAGTTATCTGAAGACATGACTACGTCTAGCTCATATTCCTATTCTATTTTTTTATGATAAACAAGTTTCTTTCGCCTCAAAGTGACAATTTTTCTCGTATGTAAAATAGTCATGAATAACTAGATGATATGCTGGGCAAAAAGAAAATTTCCATAGTCTATTAAAATTAGTTATGTTAAAAAATAATACTTGGCTATAATACCTACATCACTGGAGTTACAATGACTACGTGGGCCAGTGCTTACAAAGCATCTGCCCTAAAATAACAACATACATATTCTTACGATAGTACTCCTCTATTTTAAAAGCTTTTTCTCATGAACAACAACAATAAAAAAATTCATGAAAGTTAAAAGAGAATTTTTAGCATACAAATTAAATAAATTATTAACTGGGTCAAGGCTTTAATTTATATTCAAACATTCTTTATGTAACCAGGGTATCCCATCCTCAGTAATGCATCTACAAAGCCATGTAGCTACGTTTTTTTCAAGCATGGAACAGATTTACTGAAGAGATATATAAATGTTCCAAACACAAATGAAATATAATTGAATAGAAACGAAACGAATTAAAAATTAAAAATCACACAATGGAACCATTTTCAAATACGTATTTCAAAACATTAACATTTCCAATTATTAAGTCAAACTAGACACTTAACCAAAAAAACTGAAATACACAATGCAAACCAAAGAGTAGGAAAAATAATATAACAATAATTAGAATAAGTCTTATTCTAGTTATTATATGATTCAAGTAAAACAAATGAAACAAGTTCAAATGAAAACTGTTGATTACAGCTCATGAAAGTACAAAGGACTTGAGAATATTCAAGAGTAAATGTACTTTGTCTTAACACAAAGTACTAGAACATTTGTCCCTACATATGCTGATGAGAAACATCAAACAGTAAAACACTTAATTCTATTTACATCTGTTCATTCTAGAAGAGCCAAAAAGAAGAGAAAGAAAAAAATATTAAAACTTTAAGAAGAAAAACTTCTGTGACTACTGTTCAGCAGACTTCTTTTCTGAATTTTTGCCAGATCTTCAGGTCAAGAGTAACTGCTGGAATTTATAGCGAGTCATCTGTTTTTAATTTTGCCCTTGAAATTACATTATTTATTTTAAAGTAAATTAAAATCCTAACCATATACCATTAAGATTAATTTAATATCAAAAGAAAACTTCACAGTTCTACATAAATAAGATTCAACTTTATGTCTTATTATTTAAAAATTTTACTAGAATAAAAGGAAATGTCAACATTTTACCTTTATTAATGAAGTTACAACAATTGCTCCAGCATTTACCATAGGATTGTGTGGTTTATCTGAAAATACAAAAGCAATAGCGTTAGGTACATGATATTATTTTCTGTGATACATAGGTTATTCCCACCAACCTATACCTATTTTCCTTGTGTAAGCCACTGTTAACAGTTCTTTTTTTGAGGTGGGGGGAGGGTGGATTAGAAAGTGAAGGAATGCATTTAAGTCACTTACATATCAAACCAGTAACACATTCCTAAGAAGCTGTTACAATTACACAGACAAACAGATTCAAGTACAGAAAGGCAGTAAACAGTAGTGTTTGGCACATCCAAATTTCCTAACTCTGCCATTTATTTACTACCTATTTGACCCTGGGTAAGTAACTGAACTTCACTGTACCTCAATTTTCCCATATGTAAACTGGGAGTAATAACAGCACCAATACTTCAGCAAGCCAAAATATTTGAGTGAATTAAAAAACGTGAAGTGTTCAGAAAGTACCTGGCACATCCTTAAGCAATCAAATAATATTACTATTAAAAACCACCTTGGAAAAGGTATATCTGGTGTAGACCCAATTTTCCTTTTTTTAAAGTATTTTATTTTTGTGTTTATGTGTTTCTTACACAATTAAAAAATTACTTAAAATTTAAGTTCATCCAAAATCCTACCTCTTCTCCAAATTCTTATAACAAATAGCATTTCAAATCTCAACTGATTATATGCTCATTCAGAGCATAAATGCCCAACACAAAACTCTTAGGGCACTGAAAACATTTTTTTTAATCTTTTTTTTTTTTTTTACACCCATAGCATGAGAAGGTTCCCAGGAGAGGGGTCAAACCTGTGCCACAGCAATGATAAATGTCAGATCCTTAACCTACTAAGCCACAAGGGAACTCCCTGAAAACATTTATTTGAAAGAATAATTCCTCATCTGTTTGTGGTAGTAATATACCTTTTTGGGGAACAAGTTCTTATTGAACTTGACAAATCTAGCAGAATTCTTAAGTTACTGCTACATTATTGTCTCTTTGAATTTTAAGCAAGTTACCTTCTGTCAGATGAGCCTACAGCTAAACAAGGAAATTCTTCAAACTTCTGAAGAGCTACTATATGATCCAGCAATTCCACTCCCAGGTATATAACCAAGAGAGTATGTGCACACAAATTTTATATACAAATATTCTCAACAGTATCACTGACTGGTTGTCAAAAAGTGAAAAATAACCCACAACCCAAACATCCTGCCAAATGATGAATGGGTAAACAAAATGTTTTTCTGTTTACCCATTAATGTTCCATACAATGGAATATCATTCAGCAATAAAAAAAATGATACCAATACATGCCACAACATGAAGATACCTTAAAAACATTATGCTAGAGGAGATCCCATTGTGGCTCAGCAGGTTAAGAACCCAATATAGTGTCTTTAAGGATGTGGGATTAATCCCTGACCTAACTCAGTGGGTTAAGGATACAGTGTTGCTACAAGCTGCAGATAGATCACAGATGCAGCCCAGATCCACTGCTGCCTTGGCTGTAGCGTAGCCCTGATGCTGTAGCTCTGATTTGACCCCTAGCCTGGGAACTTCCATATACTTCAGGTGCAGTCATAAAAAGAAAAAACAACATTATGCTAAGTAAAATAGGCCAGTTATAAAAGACTAAATATAATATGATTCCATTTATAAGAAATGTCCACAAGAGGCAAATCCATTGAGACACAAAGTAGACTAGTTTCCAGAAGTAGAAATCGGGACTACTATGGGCACAGGTTATCTTTTGTGCATGATAAAAGTGTCCCAAAATTGACTATGGTCATTGTTGTACAACTCTATGAATATACTAAAAGCCAGTAAATTGTAAATTTTGAATGATGTGTAAATTATTTGGTAGGCAGGTCAATTATATCTCAATAAAACTTTAAAAATGTTCATTGAAAAATCAATAATGTATGAGTGTAGCTGGGTCACTTTGCTTTATAGCAGAAATTGACAGAACATAGTAAATCAATAAAAAAAAATTTAAATCAATAAAGATAAAAAATTGGGTAACTTACAGTATACTACTTTCCATCAATGTTAAGATCAACAATGTGATTTAGTAATCACATTGCACATTTGGGGCTGCCCATGACAATGACTAGTTCCAAAAGTTAAAATAAAAACTTAGTACAGGTGTACTAACCTATCCAGTAGTTAGGATTTCACCTATTCCAAATTATGCTAAGAAAAGTCTGCTTTCTTTGAGAGCATGGAAAATAACAGCAACACTATCACAGAAAAATACTACATGGTAAAAAGGGAATCAAAAACCAAAATATTTCCAATTATTATCCATCTGAAAGAAAAACCATATGCAGACAAAAAGCAAAGTAAGGAAATCAGGCTGTGCTAAATTAGTTTATAGTTGTATTTGTATATATTCATGTATCTGTCCTTTTTTTTTTTTTTGACATTATCAGTCATTTTTTTTGTTCCAATACAACACTAAGTCAACTATATTCCAATAAAAAATGGGCTAAAAAAATAAAATTATAAATTATAAAATTTTAAAACAAATTTTAAATAATATGTGTGTGTGTTGATTAACAATTTCTACTATAAGGTAGAAAAAATTCACTATATTAATTTACATATTCATAATATTTACATTAATAATATTTATCATCACGATCTTATAAAGCTAACATTAATACATTTGTTTTAGTTTTATAATGCTAGGTACAGATACATCAGCACATATACGAAGTGCACAGTTCACCACATACCTACCCTTGAAAATTTAAATACAAAAAAGACCTACAAATTGTTTTCTTGTTGGGACTAGTCAAAAACGAAGACTTTAGAGCACAGAACCTATGCAGGACTCAAGAAGGAGTGTAATACTATAGTGAAGCCTTCATTTTCCCATTAGTTCTCAAGATTCCTGATACTGGCTCACGCTTGGGAAAAAGTCAAAGAATAAATATCAAGGCAAAACCTCTTGTTAAACTTTACAGTCACTTATAAAACAGTGCTAAATTCCTGAGTTCTTATGTGATTTTTTTCTTACAGACTTAATAGTCACCAAAATGTACATGGCAAAAAACATACAACTTATAATGTTAAATTCATTTACTCCCGAACCCATTTTACATATTTTTTGTTTCTGAAATACTTCCTCACATTCAAATTCCTATAGTTGTTAATTTCTACTCTTTAAATACCTCTCTCAAAACTATCAATTCCCCAGAACCCCCTTGTTTATTCAACTTTGTCTTTTTGGGAAAATAATGATTTTTCTCGTAAAATGTTTAATCTTGTTAGAACAAAAATATTAATTCTTTCCATATTAAATCTAGATGTCAATGAGTTTAATAAATAAGGTACTCTTCTGTACTTATTGAAGTTGGTAGTTTACAGTAATCTCCATAAAATCAAGTGTAACATCAGGATGCAAAGATTATGGTTAAAGAAGAAAATGCCCTCAAAGAAGCAGCAGCATAAGAAATACCAGTCTTATAACTTCATTAAAAAAAAAAAATAAGAGGTATAAGGCACATTTCATTTTTTATCCAGCAGAAACAAAAAATAAAAAAGCGTATTTCTCACAATCATTATTGAAACCACTGAATTCCTTCACTCCTGCAAGATTAAAAAATAGAAACCAATCTAGAGATTGATATTTAGATTTAAAACCTCTGGCAGATCAAATGCACTAACTACCTTTGCCCCCCCCTTTACTTTTGGATTCCTATAAAGTAATAAAACTTCTGAGTTATTCAACTATTTAACACATATTTCTTTCAAATGCTCAATGTTATGAAAGAGAAAAAGCAAAAACACCATCTCAACCAGGGCCACCATAAAAGCTTTTTATTATGGAACTTTTCAAGAATATACGATATACAAAAGTAGAAAGAATATAAGCACACACGTAACTCACAGCCTCAATGACTACCAACATACAGTAAAAATCATACCCGGCACTCCCAACTACAATCCACTCAATTACCTTAGAGCAAATCCCAGACACGCTAAGATTTTATATATTTGTAAGATATTCCCCTATAGGTTGTCACAAAATGAAAATCTTACTTCCTGAGCCATCTTCTCTCCAGTCCACTTTCCAGAGCTGTGTGATGCCTAAAATAACTATTTTTTAAAGTAGTTGATTAAACTATCTCTATGGGTTTCACAGAAATCCCATGAAAAATAACACAGTGTGAATGCTTTTAATTTTCTTAAAAAAAAAAAAAAACTACTGAAGTAAAATGAAGTACTTCTTTTTCCCAGAAACTTTTATATAATTCTTACCATCTTCATTTAAAAAAAGTTTGTTGAATCTTAATCCACTTGGCTCTTTCCCAACATATCGATGCACATACTCTGTTCCAAGGTCATTAACAGCAATGGCATATTTCAAAGGTTTTACACAGGACTGAAGACAAAATGGAACTTTGGTATCTCCAATAGAATGCCTATTTAAAAGTAGATTTTAAAAATTAAGATAAAAATATAATGATTGGAGTTATTACTTACATGTTAGTTCTCATTTACAACAGTTTTCTCGTAATTCAACAAGTTTACTTGGAGATTAAAGAATAAATATGTTTAAGGATACTGCAATAAAAAGGCAAAAGCTTAAAAGTACTCAGGTTATAGAATGGTTCAAAATTAGACACTAAGTTATGTGGAAAAAATTGCCTCCGAGGGCAAGAGGGTATGACTCCCCTTACCCTCTGTATTCAATCATAAAAAATGAACTAGCCCTTTCAGAAATTAGTCAACTTTTTTACTCATAGTTTTAATCATGGCTCAACTATGGTTAGTTTTTAAATGGAGCTCAGTTTGATTCAATACCATTCCCTGAGACCCTGTCTATAAATGCCTCATCTTGTGAACCATAGCTTTCTACAACCGCAGCCCCATTAAAAGAAATAGCATCCAGTTTTACAAACCTGACAGACCGGTTACTAATGGCAATCATCATCACCATGTAGATATACAACAGAACAAACCGGGAGGCACGTGAAGTAGAGGACAGGTTTGAAAAGGAAAAAACTATGACCGGCCCCATTATAACGTAAGCTTCACAAGGGCCCCATTATAATGTAAGCTTCACAAGGGCAGTATGATATTTGTTTTCTTTGCTCAAGTATCCCAGGTGATCCAAACAATGTCTCAATATAATACAGGGACTTGTTCATTCAGAGGGAAATTTTTTCATAGTGAAACTGGGCACTATAATAACTACCCCTGGACAAACAGAGGTTAATGGAGACCTCAAAGGGCCACCTCACTTCTATGTATATGATGGAAAATAAACATGTACAAATACCAAGAGTTTATATTTTTCCTATCAAATTTATGTATAATTGCTAAGCCTGACTATAACTTCAACTTGGCAATCATTCTAAAACTTGACAAAAGCCTGTCTTACTACCTTTGTTTTTTTGGGGGCCACATCTGTGGCATATGGAAATTCCCAGGCTTGGGGTTAAAACAGACCTATAGCTGCTAGCCTACACCACAGCCACAGCAATGCAGGATCTGAGCTGCATCTGCAACCTACACCACAGCTCATGGCAACACTGGATCCTTGACCCACTGAAGCAAGGTCAGGGATCAAACCCGTGTCCTTATGGATACTAGTCAGATTTGTTTACACTGTGCCACAACAGGAACACCAGGCTTTGGATTTTAAATACCTATGTTCTAATCCAAAGTCAAGTTTTAAATTCTGTAGATGAGGAAATTAACGAAGTATGTTTGAAAAGAAAAAAAGACATATGTAAGAATTAGGTGATAATAATTTCCTCCAAATATAAAAATGTATAGTACAAGATACACCATTTCCTCTAAATATAAAACAGGAATATCACTTCCTACTGGAATTTGCTCCATAAGAATAAGCCATATCTTCTCATGCATTTGTGTCCATTCATAGCACCCAACATTTATTTCAACACACTAAATGCTCAGTACCGTTTCACAGGCCCAGATGAAGATAAAAGTCTGTCATAATGGAGGGAACAACAGGCTAGAAGTTAAGAGACCCGAGTAGTACTAAGTTTCCTACAACTCGGGGCCTCAGATTCCTTATCATAAGACTGAATGAGTTAAACCACATGTTTTTTTAAGTATAAATACTTGAGGAGGACAAGCAGTAAAAAATAAAAAGATTTACTCAGAATGAAGGCACTTAAATTGAGACATTATCTTGAAATATGAAATATAAAATTATACGACTAAATGACTTGTAGTTTTAACAAAATTTAGGATAAAATTACATCTCTGATAAAAATTCATCAAGCTGTGTATACCTAAGAATTGTATACTTCATTTTATGTAAGTTATATTTTAGTGAAAAAAGAAATGCTTATCTTAATAAAAAAACAAACAAAAAGCCAGAAAGATTATTTATACCTCTGAGCTAAAGTCTTCAACTAAGTGAAAAAATATTGCTTTTTCTTTTTTTGGCATAAATTTTCTCACCTTTAAAACAAAATTCAATATGATAAGAAATCTTTATGTTCAACTCAGAGCTTAAGAAGAAATCATTCTTAAAAAAATATTTCAGAGTTTTATCCATTTTTCAAAGGACCTCTCTTGGTGATCATGATACCTCCTTTGCCAGGCAAGTATCCAAGGACTTCTCTTATTTGACTTTTTAAACATTTTCTTTGAAGTGTCCTCACATTGTTACCCTTTTCATAATTCTGCTGGATCCTCATATGTCAGTGGTTATGCCTGCAGTGTGAGCACATTCCAGGGATGGCTTTCCCGAACTTCATGAAATATTGCATATTTTGCAAATAACTGACAGGTAATAGACTATATTATGTTTTACTGTCTTAACTATCATGCTAATCCTATCAGCAGCAAAAGGAACAAAAATAACAGGTTAGGTAACTGATCTCAAACCAAGAAAGGGAAAATAATTTTATTAGTAGTTTATTAGCAAATAATTTCATGTTCTGCCAAGTCTACTTTTCCTAAGCAAATTCCTAACTGCAGTTTCTTGGACAATAAATATTCAAATAGCAAGACTACAATTGTAAGGTAGATGAAACACCTCGCAAGATTTAGTATAAGGTTATTGTCTCAGGTTTGTTTTTTTTTTTTTAAATGGCCGTACCCAAAGTATATGAAGTTCCCAGGCCTGGGATTGAATCCGAGCCACAGCTGTGATCTACACCTGCTGTGCTGGGCCAGGGATCGAACCCAGGCCTCCATAAGAACCCCACAGAGACCCAAGCCACTGCAGTCAGATTTTTTTTTTTTCTTTTTTGGCCACTCCAAGGCATATGAAAGTTCCCGGGCCAGGAATCGAATCCAAGCCACAGTTGCGACCAACACCACAGCTGTGGCAACACCAGATCCTTAGCCCATTGCTGGGCTGAGAGAACTGAGCCTGGGTCCCTGCTGCTGCTGAAACACCATCAATCCTGTTGTGCCACAGCAGGAACTCTTGCAGTTGGCTTCTTAACCCCTGTGCAGAAACTCCTCAGTTGTGTTTTTTAAATTAAACAAAAATCTAAACTTCTTGGCCTTTTGAATTTATATCATGGTAAAGGGCTAATTTCTATTATGGATTATGTTCCTTTCTACCTCATGCTAATTACTGTACAAAATTCAAGGCTTAGGGTTGTTCTGATAGATCTGAAATAAACTTACCTCTGTCCATCTACTGTACAAACAGACACACCCCACAAATCAGGACTGAACTTGGCTAGTTGAGGAATATAATCTGCAACCTATTCAAAACAGTGGGAAAAAAATTAACAGATATAATATGGGCAAATAGTATTTTCTTCTACCAAAAAATTTATCTCCGTTTAGCTTCCACCAGTGAACATTTTATAGAACTCAGTGGCTTTGCAGTCTACCTTTTGTAACAATATTATAAAAAGGGCACAACAGACTTGAGGATTACAAGATCTAAAAGACTTCTCTTATCTCCACACTACCCCACATCCTGTTTTCCAATGCATTCTCTCTTACTAAAAAAAAAAACAAAAAACAAACAAACAAAAAAAACATACTCTAAAAGAGGAACCAGGACTTGATTGATTTCTTTTTTTTAAGGGAACAGAATAGCGAAGGGTCATGCTGATAGGGTTTCATTATCTAAAAACTTTCAATGTGGGAATATAAATAAAACAGCCCATATATTATTAAGTAGAGGATTTTAAAAACCAGAAACATTTTATTTAATGTTTAAGGCTATCATATCTGCAGAAATTCCTAAAATACTTTTTTAATTAAAAATTTAAAAACCATCTCAATTTTGAAAATCAAAAAGAATTCTCGTTTATATTTTGTTTTAGCCAAAATAACAATTATGTTAAATATTTGAAATATTTTAGAATCCACTGAATTCACTTAATTTTAAAGAAAATTTTTTCCCTTTATTTATTTTTTGCTTTTTAGGGCCGCACCCATGGCATGCAATAGTCCCCAGGCTAGGGGTCGAATCTGAGCTACAGGTGCTGGCCTATGCCACAACCATAGCAACGCAGGATCTCAGTCTGCGAACTATACCATAGATCACAGCAAAGTCGGATCCTTAACCCACTGAGTGAGGCCAGGAATCGAACCTGCAACCTAATGGTTCCTAGTCAGATTCGTTTCCACTGTGTCACTACAGGAACTCCCTAATTTAAATTTAATTAGCAAAACACAAAATGTACAATTTTACTCTCTATACCTCAGGTTGAGCTGAATTTATTAAATGACTGGTTTACGAAAATATTCACATCAAAATGTTACCTTTCCTCCAGACTGCTTTTTAGCACTTTCATATAACTCATCGATATGTGATGTAAAAGACATAAAGTCAGGAATGACAAACTTTCTTCTAAAGGCTTGTGTCAGCAAAACAATGTTGCTTTGAACACATCTGCAGAATGAGAAAAAATTAACAGACTGGGTACCTTTCAAGTTATTAGTACTTGCTAATAATAACAATATTAATTAGGAGAATATTCAAACAGAAATTCATTTCATACAAAAGAAATTCTATAAAATATGCTCTTTCTATATGATTTTCTTCCTTCAAGCAGTCTTTCATGCAGTTGCTTGTAAGCTGTTGAACAAGTTAAAGAAATAACTTAGCCTAGAAATTGTGTCTAAGATTAAAACAGTAGAGCATTCCACCAGGTTAAGTATCAAGACCATCTACAAACAAGTTTTTTATCCTACCAGAGTTGATAAGCATTCAGTATGACATTTGGTTAACAAAAATCAGATTTTAATATGAAATAGTTGAGATGCTTTATTTTTCCACAAAGTATCCTCAGACATGTATCCCTTAGTTTGTATACAACTATTACTAGTGTTTCATAAAAACTGAACATTTTGTATGTTAACATATTTTCCCTAAATTACATTTTGAAAAACCTGTACTTTTAAGATAAAAAATGGAAATATCCACTTTGTTTAGTCAGATTTGTCGCATATGAAAAACGTGTTAAAATGATTTTAAAAGTAATTTTAAAAATAATATATGCTAATTATAAATGGAGAAGTAGACACTCATGGTACTTTAATTCAAGTTGTCCTAAATGAAAAATCAAATTAGAATTAAAAGCTAGACATTACATTTTAAATATTAATAAACATTCAGAATATATACTCACTTGGTCAACATAATATTAAATACTGATTTAAAAATAAAATAGGCTATTTTCAGTGATAAAGATGTGCTCTAATTACAACACTAAAAAGTTATAGTCCAAATTTCTAATATTAACCTAAGGACATAAAAATAATTAACATCCAAGAGATAACAAATTATTTATTTCAATAAACTTTCATATATTTTCTGAAAGTTTCAATGTTGATCTAATGTTGTTTTGCCATTGATTTAAACATTTAACATGCTTTGAAAAGCAATTTAAGTTGCACAGAGTTGTAAGTAATATATATGAAAAGACATATTTTTCAGCAAAAAAAGTTAAGACAATTCCTGATTTTAAGTACTGTATCTGTATCAAATCTACATCCTCCTTTTTTCAAGCATTACATGAGAAAATACCAGGACTGCCAAACAAATATAAATTATTAACCTACTACTAACTATGTAACTACTCAAAATTAATCAGCACTTTTAAAAGGAGGCTTTATCATTAATAAAATTGTACAGCGAAACTGAAATTTTTTAAAATTAATTAATTTATTTATTTATTGCTGCTGTATCTGAAGGTGCTGGTAAAGCTGTGCTAACAGCCTTCACTGGTAAACTGCTGTGGCCAACCAAGGCAATCTTCCCACTCAGAAGACTACCTAGATGCATAATGATGAGCACTCCAAATTGTACTGTTTTTCCTGGGAATTATTTTAATACAGATGTCATGAATTTAAATAGAAAATCAGAAGTTATATAAAATGAACTGAGGAGGAAGTACTTATACTTTTTAATAAATCACACCTTCCTCATGTTTTGTTCAATTTTCTCATCTGTAATCTAGTAATAATTTTTCTTTTATTCTTTTTTCTTTTATTCTTTACTTAAATGTTTATGATTAACAACTGTAATGCATATCAATGTTTTACGAAATATCTCACATATAATTTTTCAATAGTAAATAACATAGTGGGTAAGAATTTTTTAAGAAAAATCACACAATATGTAAATACAAAGACTACCATTCATTTTCCTCCAAAACAGAAAAGGTCAAAAAATCATGATCACACATAAAAATAGTTCTAATACTTATATAGCTAAAAAAGCATGAATAAATAAGACATTCCTTTTCAAGACAAATTTTCTACTTCTATTAAGATTATCAGCATTAAAAACAATCAACTATCTACATGGGTACAGGCAGTCTCCAACTTTAAATAGATTACACTTGAAAAATATGCATAGAATTCATTTTCCCATTAAAAAAATTTTCTACATAAAACCTGCTTCTCAGATTACCCCAAAGGCTAAATATATTAACCAAGAATGTATTTTACATAAAATATCAATACACTGACTTCAACCAAATCCTTCCATCTTTATAAATTACTTCTCTAGGAAAATGAATTCCACTGTAACATCTCTTTCTTATTTCCATGGAGGTGAAATAGTTTATTTCTGGCAACTGTAACTAGAAAATTTCTTATTTTGAAAATAGAGAAAAAACTTCTCTGGAGCAATCACCTTTCCAGGTGACCTAAAACAGTCAGAGGTTTTTAATCACCTCATCCTAGTGATGAAAAGAAAAATCATTTGCCTATAGACATGAACTTTTCCATGGCTTGCTCACATACACCACTAAGTATTTGTCAGGTTGGGAACTGCCTATATTACAATCATCAATTTTTAAAAAAAATTCATTAGGGTTTAAAACCATCCTAATTGTTAATTTTTAATATACGTATGGGTGGAAAACGTTATGATTATGTTTTATGACTTCATAATCAGTGTATTTACATTTCTTTTAATTTCACATTTTAATGTAGCAATATGTTTATGAACGACAAAAAAATCTAACCCATACTAAAAAGGTATAAAATACTGCTATCACTTAGAAATTCCAAAGCAATTTCTAATATCCATTATCAACAGATCTACCTACCATCTGACAACTTCATTCTCAGATATATCAAAATAACTCCCCAGAAGTCACCAAATTAAGATACTTTGCATACAAAATTCATGAACACTAAAAATAAAATAATCTTTACTGCAAAGTCACAGCTAACTAGAAATGATTTCCCTTCCTTCACAAAGAAAAAGGTTCTGAAGATTCAAAATTCCTAACATCAATTTCAACATAGACCTAAAATCCACACTTTATAAGGTCAGCTGAGTCAATAGAATCAAGAGCCTTGTGGTGAAAAGACAGAAATCCAAAACTGCCAGCAGTACTTTACAATATGCCAAGAACTTGGGAGGATCTCAGTTAAATATTTATACCTTCAGATGACTTAATACTCCAGGATATTCCCAGGAGATACCTAGAACAAATCATCTAGCCCCCAAAAGATGATAAAAGAAAAAATAAATAAAAATACATATACACAAGTAAGCTTTCAAGGTAGATGCTGGAATTCTTTGGATCTATTTCAACCTAAGCCTATGGCCTGGGAAAAGCAAACGTCTTACGTGTTTACAGTTTTATATGCCAGTTTTCACTCAGTTTTAGAAGTAAAATACCATTTCCCTCTTTGGGATCCATGACAAACATGATTTTATCTGTTAAATCAGCAAGAAATCAGACTAGTAGTAACATATTAATAAAGATAAATAACAAAGATAGGCAAATATAATAAAATCAAATATTCTCATTTAACCAAATTCAAGGCATTAATATCCCAAGTTGGCATTAAATTTTTAAATATTCTGAAAAAAACAGAAATAGCCAAAATGCTATACAGTAATATAGCTGAAGAGAAGAAACAGACAATAGAAATATGTAAATCTAAGGAATATATTCTGAAGCCTTCTCATTTATGATGTCATCTAAATCACCTTGTAGGAAAGGAACAGAAACCTTGCTAAGGAAGACTGCAAGATATGCAGATGAATTAGGGATCAATTTAAGCCATGAAAAAATAGTGTGCTGTATTCAAATGAATGCAATCTCCAGGTACTATAAAGTAGAAACATCCATGGCTACATTTCCTCAGAGTAGTTTCAAAGTATACTCTTAGGCCCAGTGTATTACAGAACCTTAACCATGCACAAGGTTTTCCAAACAATCGATGTTTATAAATCCTCCTCCCCCTCTTTTTTCCTTTTCCAGTTACACTGGGGCACTGGCCTTCAAAGATGCAATTTTGTTTTAAAAGTAAAATGACCATATAACATAGCAAATCACCATTAAAGGTTTGGCAGAAATTTTTACTTTTTAAAAAGATCTTTGTCTAGCATGACACCATCTGATGTTGTTTGAAGAGTTAATCTTAACATATCCATACACTCTTTCAACCTGGGATCAGACGTTCGCAATCCTGTAGATTTGAGTGCCTGTTTTTAAAAAAATAAGAGTTTGTAAATATATAGTGCAAATAATGTATATGCATATTCCAACTCTAAGTTTTTAATTCCTGTATATAAACACTTCTACCCAAGACCTGAATATGTATATGGCATTTTAGTGTCACTATTACCCACTTTCTGGACAAGTTTCTCATTGATTCTTTCATTTTCTTTCACTGATTACCTTGAAATAAGCATGATAAAAATTTAAAAATAAGAAACAGTGTCAGTCAGAATCTATGTGTCCGATGACCTTTAAGACTACATTTTAATATTACCATATTATTGATTCAGTACTACCGATTTAAAATAAAATTAATTTAAAAAAATATATAAACTTACTGTAATAAATTTATGAACAGGTATTTTCTCTTGTCCTTCGGCAATTGTATAGAACAGCAAATCTTCCAAGCTAGGTAACAGACCCTGTTTTATTTTACTAAAGGGGGAAAAAAAGAAGAGAAAATTAACCTTTATGTATACATTCAAGTGGATTTTAGCTATGTCCATTTTAAAATAACCACTGAACCAGACTACCATTGAGCTGATCTATACTCATCACAAGCTACTGTCATAATACTCATTTATCAAAATCAAACCAGTATTACTGAAACCACACTGAAAAACAAGTTTTAAAAATGTTTCATTAATTAATACAGATATTTTTAATTCTAGGTTTTAAAATCTTGACTACCATTTCTAGTGGTGCTAATAATGCCTAGCTATCTGTCTTGGTGATACCTTCCTACACAGCCTAATATAAACACCCAATATTAATTACAGAGCCTAGAAAATGTTCTGTTATTGTTTTTAATATGATGACTGTAAATATATATTGTTCAAACAGTTAACCTGATTTTAAAATTTGGGGGAGAATGTAACCTAAGTATGGACAGTAAAGATGAGTACACAAAGTTCTTGAATCCTGGCTATAATACTAGCTGAATCTTTTTGGGTAAATTAGTTTATCTTTCTATGATTCAGTTTCTTCATCTGAGAAAGGGAAATAATAGCGCCTACCTTGACCTAATACATTCAATACCTTTAGAATACTGCCTGGCAGAGGATAAGTACTCAATTGTTGGTAGCTGTAGTTATTTTTAAAGTGACAGGGGCTTACATTTATAGATCAAATGCCACAAATTCATAAAAAATGTTGGAATAAAAATTTTATCATAAAAATACATTAAATCTTAATTGATTAATAAGCTAGTATAAGATGCTATGATTAATCAAACTTTTTTTTTTTTTTTTTGCCACTCTGAGGCATATGCAGTTCCCTGGTCGGGGGTCAGATCCTAGCCACAGCTGCGACCTACACCTCGGCTGCGGCAACACAGGATCCTTTAACCCACTGTGCCAGTCCAGGGATCAAACCTGCCTCCTGGAACTACAGAGACGCCACGGATTCCATAGCACTTCAGTGGGAACTCCCCAAACCTTTTTTTTTTTTTTCTTTCATTTTTTGCTTTTCAGGGCCACACCCACAGAATATGGATGTTCCCAGGCTAGGGGTCAAATCAGAGTTACAGTTGCCTGCCTAGACACATCCACAGCAACTCAACATCCAAGCTGCATCTGTGACCTATGCCACACTCCACTGCAACGCCGGAGCCTTAACTCACTGAGTGAGGCCAGGGACTGAACCCCCAACCTCATGGTTCTTAGATTCGTTTCCAGTGCGCCACAACGGGAACTCCTCCTCAAACTTTTAAACAAGAAAAATTTTTTCCTGTTCATTAAAAAGCTTTCAGATAAATGAACTATAATGAACCTATTAAATGTCTTTGGGGGGGGGGGCTCTGACACTGAAATGAACACATTTTAATCTATAACTATCCTAAGTATTATAATGATATTGTAAGAATTATACGTCTAGGGCAGACCAACCCCCTCCCCATCCATCACTATTTAGTAAAATCAAAGGTAGAAATATATACACATGTATATGTACAAAATATTTGGAAAAGACTTTACCTATATTTCACAGAAAGGGAGAAAATTAGAGAGAAAGGAAGGAGGGAATACTTGTTTTCTTAAATTTAGAATTTAAAACAGTCAATTCTGGACTAGCCATAGATGTAACACCAACTCTCACAGGAAAATTGTATACATTACTTTTGTAAACTAAACTGTCAGAGTGTAATACTGTTGTTTTTATACAGGTAAAAGAACTTTTCTAGGTATTTTCTCGGTCTAAATATTTCCTAGACTATCCAAATATTATATAATACTTCCATACTTTAATAAACCACATGTATTTAATTATTTCCCAATATAACTATTTCCTTATTATTAGTGGTCCACATATTTCTATTTTGAAAGACAACAAAGGGAGTTCCTGTTGTGGCTCAGTAGGTTATGAACCTGACTAGTGGGGAGCTGCAAGCATGAAGATGCAGGTTCAGTCCCTGGCCCTGCTCAGTGGGTTAAGGATCTGCCATTGCCACGAACTATGATGTAGGTCACAGATGCAGCTCAAATCCCACATTGCGGCTGTGGCTATGGTGTAGGCCGGCAACTTCAGCTCCAATTCAACCCCTAGCCTGGGAAATTCCACACGCCACAGGTGCAGCAAGAAAAAGCAAAAACAAACAATACAACATTGCAGTTCCCACTGTGGTGCGACAGTATCAGTGGGCCATCTCTGCAGTGCTGGGACACAGGTTTAATCCCGGCCTGGCACAGTGGGTTAGGGATCCAGTGTTGCTGTAGTTGCAGCTTGGATCTGATCCTTGGCCTGGGAACACGGCTCTGGGGCAGCCAGAAAAAAAAAAAAAAAAAAAAAAAGACAATAGAATATATACTGTTGCTTCACAGAACAGAGCATGTACATTTACACACACATGCACATATATAATTTCTCTTAAAAGAAACATTAATGTTGGCATTAATACCATTCATATTTGTTTTCCAAGCTATTATACTAATCTCTAAATCTTTTTTTTTTTTTTTTTTTTTTTTGGCCATGCCCGTGGCATGTGGAAGTTCCCAGGCCAGCAACTTTCAAAGTTAACCCTAAAATATAATAATTTCATGTCGATGTTTTTGGGAGTTCCTGTCACGGTGCAGTGGAAACTAATCTGACTAGGAACCATGACGTTGCGGGTTTGATCCCTGGCCTCACTCAGTGGGTTAAGGATCTGGTACTGCCGAGAGCTGTTGTGTAGGTCGCAGATGCAGCTCAGATCCTGTGTTGCTGTGGCTGTGTTGTAGGCTGGCAGCTGTAGCTCCGATTGGACCCCTAGTTTGGGAACCTCCATATGCCATGGGTACAGCCCTAAAAAGCAAAAAAAGAATTTCATGCCAATGTTTTTAAAAAACTAACACATAGAATTACTGTAATTCAGTGATATATCTTGGATATATAACTACTCTCTGAAGCAATTCTGGCTCTTGGAGAATTTTTAAAAATTTGAGATATTTTAATAATAAAACCTAAAATGTACTGACCACTTCTGCTCTAAGTACTCTGCCAAGTGTTTTCACATGCATTCTAATTTAATCCCTCCAGTGATCTTATGACAAAAGATATTTCTTATTATCTGAAATACAGTATGGTTACTGGCACATATCAGAAGCTCAATATATTTATTATTTTCTAGAATAAAACAAATGACTTTATCCCCACTTCAGAGATGCTTAGACAGGTCAACAAACTTCCTCAGACTTCACTGTGATAGAAATGTATTTAGAACTCCCGTTTCTCTGCATCCAGAGTTCAAACTATTTTCCATTACAGTTTTACTGGCTCTCAAACTTACTAGCTAGTTACTTTAATAAGGTACAATTTTTCCAGGTCTTACCTTTCATCTAAAACCATTAAATAGCATTCAACAATACTGATTACTTAATATTTAAAGAAAATTGAGCCAGCTATCAAAAAAAAATCAGTGGAAAATAACATACCAATTATTTACAGAAAATGGTTTGTCAAATTAACTTCAGATAGTGTAGTTTATGACTTTAAAAAACTGCAGAATAAGCTTTCTATGTATTTATCGCACCAGCAAATGGTATTTACTTTGTCTAAAAGCTACGTAAGTAACATAAAATATACACTTCTCAAGCTTATGTTACTCAGAGCAAAAAAATTAATGTGACCGTATTTCCACAGCTAGCAAAAAAGGTAAATATTTACTTGCTTTTGGACAAGAGATCTCTCGCCTATGGATAAAAATTAGTCTAAGTCATCCCTAAAAAATGTGCTCACAAAATAAATGGACAAAATTGATTTTTAAAAAAGTACTACCTATCTCAGCATTGAAAAGCTCAGACTCTGATCCAAGAATGAGTTCACTTCAACAACTGGTGAACAAATGTAGATTCTCCCCAAACTTTGAAACAAGCAAAAACTACTTCAAAGATCTTTCTTGATGTTGCCCCAATTTCTTTGCCCCAATTTAAAATGGCTTTGTGGCAACGCTTCATGATTAATTTATTTTGCTATTAAAACTCAAAAACTAAATATTATAGTTTTCAGACTATATACTAACTAGGAAATTCTTCAGAAATATTTAAGTTTTAACAATTAAAAAATAGACTATAATAGGCTTACAAATTGTTAATAAGCCCTCAGACTCCTTAGGGAAACACATAAAATGGTTATGACACTCAGCAACCAAAACAGGATATATGTAGAAGATTAGCAAATCCAAAGAAAAAAAAAACTTGTTTCACACTTTTATTCCTTCCCTTTTATTCCCATTTCCTTTCTAATTTCTGCATTTAAGATCTTTTCACTATTATTTTCTTCTCTTTTACTCATTCCTTCTCTTACTTTACCCTTACAAATACCTGACTAAAAAGCAGAAATGATTTCTTTAAAAAGAATGAAAAACTCCATGTATTTAACTGACATTTATAGCATAGACAGCATTGTATTAGTCACTGCTTACAGTCTGAAAGGGAAATAGAAAACATAGATAATGAGGAATTACAAGAAACAATGGGATCCAATCATGGGAAAACTACTTCACTACAGACTAATTTGTTTCAGAAGAGGTGGAATTTGAGCCACACTTGAAAGATGGGTAGAAGCTAGAAATATGGCAAGGCAACAGAAGAGGATTTCCGGCAAAGGAAACAGAATGACCACAGCTGTGAAGGTAACCATTCACTGGGTACTTACAAAGAACAGTTAACAGAGCATAGGATATGTGAATTAAGGTGCCTGTTTCCACCCATAAGCTGTTAAAATACCTAATTTTCAGGGCTGAGAGAGATCTATATAAATCAACCAATAAATGAGTAAACTACCAAGAAAATTATGTACAGAGTTTAAATTCAGGGCCAATTTCTATAAACATGAAAAGAGGCACTGTCTTTGTTTAATCACTTTTCCCAATACCAGTGGACAAATGAAACTCCTTAGAAAATTACTCAGTTTATAATTTGGATCCATACTATCTATTCTATCAAAACTTATTACCAAAATTTTCTAAGTAAAAAAATCTCTACTACCAAATCAAAGAAAGACAATGACAGTACGTCTTTATTAAGAACTGCAAAATAAGAGAAAAAAAAATGGAAACCAACTATACTACCTTATTTTGTTAAGTAAGGTTTAATAATACTAGACCTTTCCAAAATATAAAGACTTGGAGTTCCTGTCATGGCGCAGTGGTTAACAAACCCAACTAGGAACCATGAGGTTGTGGGTTCGATCCTTACCCTTGCTCAATGGGTTAACGATCTGGCGTTGCCATGAGCTGTGGTGTAGGTCGCAGATGTGGCTCGGATCCCGCGTTGCTGTGGCTCTGACGTAGGCTGGCAGCTACAGCTCCGATTGGACCCCTAGCCTGGGAACTTCCATATGCCGCGGGAGCAGCCCAAGAAATGGCAAAAAGACAAAACAAACAAACAAAAATATATATATAAAGACTGGGGTAATGTCTTTTGGGGGGGGGGTCAACCCTATGTAACTCAAAGGCATAATATAGTATGGTCAATCTATTACATATGCAGAAACTTTTTTAACGAGGTTAAAAAAAAGATGCACATTAACAGAATATTTTGAATGATTTGGTGTTTCTACTGATGTCTTCACTTTAAAACAATGATATTTAAAATATATGTGGAGTTGTTTTTAAATCAGTTTATCATTTTGATTTTAGAGTAATCTGGTAGAAAGCATCCATCAACACCAGTAAATTAGGAGAGCAAATCTATGAGACTGAAAATTGAATTTATGGTGTTTGACCATTTACTATTACACCACAGTGATAAATTCTGCTCATCCTCATAATAACTTTGCCTCAAGGCTAATATTGGAGAATTTAAAAACACATCTTAAATCTTTTAAGGTTTTACCTTTACAAAGGACATTCTGTTTTATCTTAAAACGCTCTGTGATAAAGCAAGGTAAGTAAACTGTTCCCAATTTACAGATAAGGACAGAGTCTCAAAGTCAATAATATGTCCAGTGTCACACAACTCTTAAGTGGCTGGACTACAATTAGTCCTGGAAAGCCAGTCTTTTGTACCTTGTCCCACATTTTTCCTGCTATATCACATCAACTGTGCTCAGCTGTCATACTGGATTTTAGAAGAATACCTGGAGTTCATTCAGAATAGCAAAAGATGAGACTCCTTATATATTAAGGAATTTCTACTAAAGCGCTTATAGAGGAATTACTTATGTTAGATGACTAAATTTTCATTTTGTCTTGTTAAAACCACATCTTGTACAAAGCAAGAATGAGATTATATTAAATCAGTGCTGCTGTCTTGACTGGACTTTATTTATTTTTTTTTTTTTTTTATCTTTTGTCTTTTTGTTGTTGTTGTCATTGCTATTTCTTGGGCCGCTCCCGCGGCATATGGAGGTTCCCAGGCTAGGGGTCTAATCAGAGCTGTAGCCACCGGCCTACGCCAGAGCCACAGCAACGCAGGATCCGAGCCGCATCTGCAACCTACACCAGAGCTCACAGCAACGCCGGATCGTTAACCCACTGAGCAAGGGCAGGGACCGAACCCGCAACCTCATGGTTCCCAGTCGGATTCGTTAACCACTGCGCCACGACGGGAACTCCTGGACTTTATTTAAATTTATCCAAGACCGAGTCAAAGTAAGAAGCACAAAAGTCAACTTTACATGAGGAAGTGGCCAGGCTGTCCACATCAGTTGATGGCCATCTGTCCATATGTACAGCTTAGAAGTCTATCCCAGAGGGACAGTCTGCCCAACTCAGGATGAAGTCCCTAATGTCCAACTCTGTTAGTCCCTCCAATCATGTATATGTTAATAAATCATGAAGTTATAAAAATACAGACGTGATTTCTGTCACTGCTATCACTTTGATATCACACTAGGATGACTTCAAAATAACTAAAATACGTAAGTAGAAGTTAATGAAAGGCAGACTTCAGCTACACATTAGGAAAAACAAAACAGGTCTGAAAATGGAATAGGCTGCCTTCAAAGGGAGTGAATTCTCTCATCAAGAAGTATTCAAGCAGAGATGAATTAACAACTTGTAGAGAGTATTACAGGAGAAAAAAATATCAGCTGGGGAACAGGTTTTTAAGGTCTCTTCTAATACTGAACCTAAAAAAGGAATCAATTCAATAAAGTATATCATTAATCTCCTAATATAGGAAGAAAAACAAAAGTCCTGTTGTACACTGTACGAACTTGGTTAGGTCATTTAATATCTGTAACAAGTTTATAAAATATGTAAAATGAGGTGGAATTAGATGTTTTAAAGTCACCTCCAACTCTAAATTCTCATTTTTTGAGCTCCTAAAAATAGATATCCTCCAAATTCCTATAAATCATAAAGTTTACTCACTTAGGACCTATACTTACACATTTTACATATAAAGCTTAATTACCTGGGTCTTTTTTTAATAAGGGGGAGTACTTAATACAACTGAACTGTATACTTAACAATGGTCAGATTAGTAAATTTTATATTGTATATTTCACCGCATTTTTTTAAAAGCTAAGGGATGGCTCCAAAAAGATACTGAGGCGATTTATATCAAAGAGTGTTCTGCCTATGTTTTCCTCTAGGAATTTTATAGTATCTAGTCTTACATTTGGGTCTTTAATCCATTTTGAGTTTATTTTCGTGTATGGTGTTAGAGAGTGTTCTTATTTCATTCATTTACACACACCATTTATTGAAGAGACTGCCTTTACTCCATTGTATATTCTTGCCTCCTTTGTTGTAGATTAATTGACCACAGGTGCCTGGGTTTATTTCTGGGCTTTCTATCCTGTTCCATTGGTCTGTATCACTGGTGTGTGTGTGTGTGTGCACCCATATAGGCATGTGCACATGTGCACCAGGACCATACTGTTTTGACGACTGTAGCTTTGTAATATAGTCTGAAACCAGGGCACTTAATTCTTCCAGCTCCCATTTTTCTTTCTCAGGACTGCTTTGGCTATTTGGGGTCTTCCGTGTTTCTACGCAAATTAAAAAATTTTTTTTTGTAGCACTGTGAAAAAAGGCCATTGTTTATTTGATATGGACTGCTCTGAATCTGTACATTGCCTTGGGTAGAATATTCATTTTGACAATATTGATTCTTCCAATCTAAGAAGATGGTACAAAGAAAAACATGAAGAAAACAAAATGACAACCTACAGAATGGGAGAAAATATTTGCAAATGATGTGACCAACAAGAGATTAATTTCCAAAACATACAAACAACTCATACAGCTCAATATCAAAAAAAAAAAGGAAAAAGAAACCCAATCAAAAAATGCACAGATCTAAATAGACATCTCTCCAAAGAAGACATACAGACGGCCAAAAGTCACATGAAAAGATGCTCAACATTGCTAATTATTGGAGAAAAGCAAATCAAAACTACAATGAGGTATCACCTCACACCAGTCAGAATGGTCATCAAGTCTACAAATAATAAATGCTGGAGATAGTATGGGAAAAAAGAAAGCTTCCCCTATATTGCTGGTGGGAATATAAGCTGCTACAGCCACTATGGAGGAGTTCCTGAAAAAACTAAAAATAGAACTACCATATGATCCTGCAATCCCATTCCTGGGCATATATCACAGAAAGCATTAATTTGAAAAGATACATGCACTCTAATGTTCACTGCAGAACTATTTACAATAGCCTAGACATGAAGCAACCTAAATGTCCATGGACAGATGAATGGGTGAAGAAGATAATATATACAATGGAGTATTACTCAGCCATAAAAAGAACAAAATAATGTCATTTGTAGCAACATGGATGGACCTAGAGATCATACTAAGTGAAGTCAGACAGGGAAAGACAAATAACATGTTATCTCATATGTGAAATCTAAAAAGAAAAAAGATAACACATGAAGTTCAATACAAAACAGAAAAGGACTCACAGATATAGGAAACAAATTTATGGTTACAAAAGGGGAAAGCAGGGGGGAATAAATTAGGAGTTTGGAATTAACAAATATACACTATATATAAAATAGATAACTAACAAGGACCTGCTGTATAGCACAGAGAATTGTTCTCGATATTTTGTAATAACCTATAAGGGAAAAGAATCTGAAAAATACCTGTGTGTTTTATACACATATAAAACTAAATCATTTTGCTACACACCTAAAACTAACACGACCTTGTAAAGGAACTATACTGCAAGAAAAAAAATTTAAATAAAAGAGATTGGGAGTTCCCGTCATGGAGCAGTGGAAACAAATCTGACTACAAACCATGAGGTTGCAGGTTCAACTCCTGGATTCGCTCACTGGGTTAAAGATTTGGCATTTGTGTGAGCTATGGTGTAGATCGCAGATGGGGCTTGGATCTGGAGTTGCTATGGCCGTGGCATAGGCCAGCAGCTGTAGCTCCGTTTCAACCCCTAGCCTGGTAACCTCCATATGCTGTGTGGCCCTAAAAAGCAAATAAATAAATAAATAAATAAATAAATAAAAGGAGAGAGAGAGAGAGAGAGAGAGAGAGAGAGAGAGAGAGAGAGAGAGACAGAGAAATTGTACATACCCTCCCCAAATGAAGGGGAACTGACTGAATTTAGAAGGTGAGAGGGAAAATAGCTAAAGGGAAGACATGAGGTCCAAGAACAAAATACAGCAACTAAGATAAGATACACAAATCCACAGAAGAACAAACCATTCAAAGCAGAACGAATCAGAGGAGAGAACACCTTACACAAATAAACAGTTTAGTGCAGGGGTCACTGACAACAAACTATAGCACTGGCCACCTGTTTTTTGGGTTTCTTTGTTTTTGTTTTTTAAGTTTTACTGCAAGACAGCCATGCCTACTCATTTACCTACTAACTATGGCTTTTTTGCTAGAACAGCTAATTTGAATAATTTTAATAGAAACTACAGAACCTGGGAAGCCAAAAATATCTGGCCCTTCATTGAAAAAGTCTGCCAACACTTAGCCTTAGAGCATCATCACTGTATTTTAGCACAGTATAGTAATGCACCCTTACAGTAAACATAAGTTGAACAAGAAATGTTAAATCCTATTCATTATGTTATAAAATGGCAGAAAAATAGGCAACTTTTTTTTTTTTTTTTTTTTTGCTTTTTAGGGCCGTACCCACGGCATATGACAGCTGCCAGGCTAGGGATCCAATCAGAGCTACAGCTGCCATTCTACGCCATGGCCACAGCAACACAGGATCCAAGCCGCACATCTGTGACCTATACCACAGCTCACTGCAACGCCAGATCCTTAACCCAATGAGCGAGGCCAGGAATCAAACCTGCAAACCTCATGGTTCCTAATCGGATTCATTTCCACTGTGCCATGATGGGAACTCCTAGGCAACATTTTCTCTGGAGACTTTTCCCTCCATTACTTTTTCTAAGAATTGTTAAAAAGCTTAAAACCACTTTAGATCAAGCTACATAGAAAATTCTGTATTATTACTTTCGACTTAACATTATATTCTTATATTCCTAAAAAGCATGTGCATTCATTTTAAATGAATGAATAAGAAACTCTCATATGGATGTACCACATTTACTTAGCCATTCCACTTATGCTGAACTCAAGTTTTTCTGCACTTTTCTGTAATAATCATAATACTATGCCAAAATATTAGTGAATAACTCTTTTTACACCTCAGTTTGTTTTGTTAGCCTAGACTCCCAAAAAAGATACGAATATAGTTAAAGCTTTTCATAGAGTTTAAAAATTGTCCTGGGAGTTCCCGTCCTGGCGCAGCAGAAACAAATCTGACTAGGAACCATGAGGTTGTGGGTTCCATCCTGGTCTGGCTCAGTGGGTTAAGGATCCAGCGTTGCTGTGGGCTGTGGTGTAGGTAGCAGACGCAGCTTGGATTTGGTGTTGCTGTGGTGTAGGCCGGTAGCAACAGCTCCAAATGGACCCCTAGCCTGGGAACCTCCATATACCAAAGGTGTGGCCCTAAAAATTACAAAAGACAAAAAAAAAAAAAAATTGTTCTGTACTTTTAATAACTCCTACAAAGAAAATAAGTGCCTACATCATTCAAAATATCCATATCAAGATGACAATTTAAAAATCTTTGAGGTCTGGAGTTCCCGTCGTGGCACAGTGGTTAACGAATCCGACTAGGAATCATGAGGTTGCGGGTTCGATCCCTGCCCTTGCTCAGTTGGGTTAACGATCTAGCGTTGCCGTGAGCTGTGGTGTAGGTTGCAGACTCGGTTCAGATCCTGAGTTGCTGTGGCTCTGGTGTAGGCCAGTGGCTACAGCTCCGATTGGACCCCTAGCCTGGGAACTCTGTATGCCGCGAGAGAGGCCCAAGAAAATGGCAAAAAGACAAAAAAAAAAAAAACCTTTGAGGCCTATACCAGATATTAGTAGGCAAAAAAATATGTATTTCTTCCTTTTTTTTTTTTTTTTTTTTTTTTTCCTTAGAGCTGCACTCATGACGTATGGAGGCTCCCAGTTCACAGGCTAGGGATCAAATCAGAGTTGTAGCTGCTGGCCTATGCCACAGTTACAGCCACACCAGATCCAAGCCACAGGTGTGACCTACACCACAGTTCATGGCAATGCCAGATCTTTAACCCACTGAGCGAGGCCAGGGATCGAACCTGCATCCTCATGGATACTACTCAGATTCATTTCCACTGAGCCACAACAGAAACTCCAAAAAATATATATTTCTCAGTCCTGAAAGCTATCAATCTTTTGTTCATTATGCAACAGCAATAGTTCATTGTTTTAAAATAGTGCTTTTGCTATAAATATTTCTTCAAAAATATCCAACCAGAGAATACTTCCCCAAAGAAGCCATGACGCATTAACATTTTGCTTCTATTACAACACTGTAGGTAGTCGAAAAAATCACCAAGTGCAGTTCTCAGTCATATACACCCATGTTTCATAACCAAAGCAATTTCACACCTGAGTAGATTCCAGGATAAAATCAGGGTAACTGTCTCTACATGAAAGTTATTTACCATACTTAGAGATATTTATAGTTAATGACTGTTTTTATACATATAACTGTTTTATAAAGATTTTATAAATCTTTCTGTTCATTGAGCTTTAAGCATTCCTCTTAGTATCAAATGACTTAGGTGAAATGGCACAGAAAAGCAACTCTTTGATTTATACAGGATTCAAAGGCTGAGGTACTTAAAGAAGGCAAATCCTGTAAGTAGACTTTCAGTTTCTACAGTCATAATTTTTCTTCACTTAAATATCACAAGTAAGAAGTACTACACATTTTTCTTACTAATTTTTTTTTTAAAGCTGAAGAAACCCAAAAATATCTTCAACGAACATCTCTTCAAGGTGACTTTTTATCTTTTTCAGAGTAAAATAGTGCCCCCACCTTTACTTTTCCCTACACACAAACCTTCACAAAGAAAGACCGAGCTCTATTTGGTAGTCATTTCCCGGGTTAGCTGACTTTTAGGCAGACTTCTTTGCAAAAATGTAAAGCCTGGAAACAACTAAAACTCAGAGACTAATAAACTTCAGGATCTAATTCATGTTCCTTCAGTGAAGTTCATCTAAGTATTAATTAAGAGCACCTAGTTTATTAATTATAGATTATATACAGATATTATCAATGGATAAGCATATGCATGTGGCTTAAAGGAAACATTGTGCAAAAAAAAAAAAAGATTATGTGTGTTATGACTGGCCATTTAAACAAAACTAAAATTCACTGATAACAGTAATCTCAAAAAAAAAAGTTTACTATTGAGGAAGTCACAAATAAAATGACCAGGGGTTCACTGAGAAGCCCTACCTCCCAAATCAACTATATTTTCAATTTTGATTTTAATGTAAGTGAATTGTAAATATGTTCACTTTTAAAAATTAAAAGCAAATGCATTACTAAAGGATCATAACAGAATTGGTCACCTATTTCAACAGAAGTTCTCTTTCAATTCCAAAATACATTATCTTTATTTGCCAAACACTGTTTCAACTTCATTATCAGTTCTGTTCTATAGACCTAATTCAATGTTTGTCAAATGTGTAAGTACTGACTCTTACTTTGAAATTCAATTCCCACAGCCTAGAAGTAATGATTTTTTCACTTGATTTCCATTTTTTTTCTTTTTTTGGGGTGGGGTGCACCTGCAGCATATGGAAGTTCCCCAGCTAGGGGTCAAATCAGAGCCGTAGCTCCTATGCCCCAGCCACAGCCACTGCCAGATCTGAGATGCATCTTCAATCTACAGCATAGCTCATGGCAGTGCTGGATCCTTAACCCACTAAATGAGGCCAGGGATCAAACCCATATCCTTGTGGATACTAGTCACATTCATTACCACTGGGCCACAGTGGGAACTCCTGATTTCCGTTTATTAAAAATAAATATGAACTACCAAAACAAAGTCATACTATCTGAAGCTAACAGAAGTCTTTACATTTTCACTTTTAATATATTTTTCATTATGATTAATTAAAAATATACTTTAAAAATGCCATGACTTTGTGTAGATAAGCAAACATACAATTACTGCATCATGGGAATGCCATTTTTAACAGATATTACCAAAGTAATATAGTTAAAATTTATACCTCTACCAGCAATGTAAGAGTTCTTATTTCCTATAACTTTTGCATCACTTCATTTAACATTTGCCAATCTGTTTGGGGAAACATGATCTTGTTTTAATGGAATACTTTAAATACTGTACCCTGTATGAATTACCTGTTTCCTAAGGAGCATGCATGTGCTGATACTTTTCCAGCATCATCCTCCACCTTTTCCTTCCTAATTAAACAATAAAATACCCCTCATTCCCACCTGCCAACCCTTCCCAGGGGTCCTTCACTAAGATAAAACATACACTTCTGGGTTTACAGAAATGAAGTATGGCAATCTTGAGAGAAAAGAGACAGTGTGATAAAAAAAAAAATTCATGTTGGATAAGTATTGACATAAAATAAAGGTTAATCAAGAATTCTGAATGCTACACGGCATGGTTTGATATACTGGTTTTCTGGAAGGAATGGTATTTTGAAATTAAAACTCTATATAGAATCCTGAAACAGCATACAAAATAGATTGAAATGAGACAGAAGGATGGATGCAGGGGGAGTTATATATTTTAATTCTGAAGACATCAGCTATATGGAGATAAATGCGACAACAAAGCCTGGATGAAAGATGAAATATTATCTACACAAAGATGAAAGTCACAGCTGAGAGAAGGATATGCTATTGAGATGGCAAATGTGAAAGAAGCAAAGGCCTCTCAATCTCAGGGTTTACCCCATGAGCAAACCCAAAAAGAGCCTCAGAATAAGAAAGAACAATTTTAAAGGGGAGTTCCCATTGTGGCTCAGTGGTAACGAACCCGACTAGTATCCATGAGGATAGATGCAGGTTCAATCCCCGGCCCTGCTAGTTGGTTAAGGATCCAGCATTGCTATGAGCTATGGTGTAGGTCACAGGTGCATCTCGGATCTGGTGTTGCTGTGGGTGGGGTGTAGGCCAGAAGCCACAGATCTGACTGACTCCTAGCCAGGGAACTTCCATACAGCATGGGTGTAGCCCTAAAAAGACAAAACAAAACAAAACAAAAAAGATGAAGAGAGCCACACAAAGTGGTTTCCAATGGAATGACAGTCACAAAATTGAAGGAGAGCACTGCAGGGAAAACAGCAAAGACTGTTACACTTTTCTGTAAGATATTTAGGATAGCAGTAAAATCATAACTTAAACCAGGACTGAAGGTGGTTGAAGGAGATGGCATAGTCTACAATGAAACTGGTTCAAAGAGTTTGACTATGGGGAAAAAAAGAGGATAATTCGCTTATATCCTGCCTCCTCCAGAATATAGTAAAATTTATACATAAAGTTAGACTAAGGAAAGTTGGAAAAGTAAGTATCCCAGCCATAAAACTAATAAAATTGCTATGGCTAATATTAAATTCACTCTGAGCTTACTGGTAAGCGGGGTAAAAGGTCAAAAGCACAAATAACTTAATTTCACTTCAGTACAACAATCTCTCCAGAGAAATTTTTTCTGGAAACCAAAAAAACAAAAAGAAGTTTTTCATTTGAGCCTAAAATTCAAAGGAAGCCAATGTCCTTGTAAGGTTTTGCAATATATACAAAAATGTTTTAAATTAAGAGTTATGTAGTATTTAACACATGCCAAATATTATCCTGATAAGCCTTTTATAAAATGTTAACTCATTTAATTTTCACACAGCTTTTTCTTTTAATAATCCTCTACAGAACCCAGTAAAGTCCTGAGTAAGTGCTGGCATTCCAGGTGGCTTGCTGATTGAGGCTGACCTATGCTTTGGAAGCTGAACATTAGAAAGGATAACAAGATCAGTTGGAATCTTACCTACCAGAATAAGAGAAATATTTATCACATAAGGATAAAATGGATACAGTCAAAGGAGGAAAGCTACATCTGGAAACCAGATCATTCAGGAAATACAATTTTTAACCAGATTAAATTTTTTTTTCATATTTTTGAGGCAGGTGCTCCCCACTTACATGTGAACTAGCAACAGCTGGGATTCACTCTTAAAATCCTTGATTGAAAGCTCTCAGGTGTATCACATACTTAGATGGCTCCTAAGCCCGTCTAGCTATTACTCCAAATTTTGGTGGCAAAAACAGACTCCCTTGAATAAGGTAAACATATTAGCCATTCAAACTCCCAGAGCAACTGAGCAAATATTCTTGAAAGATTCCGCCCCTACACTGTTTTTCTTTAGGGGCTGGGAGGGACAGGACAGGTCATTTTTTATGTAGAGTTGACAATAAGTATTAGATAAAACAGCATTTCAAAGTTATTGCTACGAAATGATTTCTTATTTAGATGGCAATGGAGCTAGAAGCTTCTGGGAAACAAGCAAATTGTGAAATGCTCAATTTTCTATCTGACAAAAGGAGGGAAAAAAGAGGGACACTAGAGCCACTGAAGAGACAAAAGGTATTTTCAATAGAAAGCAGTTCCCATTATATATCCTTTAAGGACAACTTTTAAATGCTATTAATTGCATTTTTCAATTCTGTAATTCTGGGCACGTTTACTTAAATTAGTTACATGCCAGGTAATTCAAATGATGTTAAGTGAATACCAAATGAAGATTAAGCATACACATCCTAGTCACTAAAAAAACTAAAAATCCTAGTCACTAAAAATTTAAGAGGTAGAAATTTGACCAAAGTCTAGCTTTTTAGAACTTGAACGGATCTGAGTCATCCAACTAAATTAAATGACCTGCCCAGAGCCATAATGGTACTTTGTGGCACAAAATCTTTATCACAGGATACCACAAATTTTGCCCATCACTAAGTGCTTTTTTTTTTAAAATAACGTTTTTCAGTCTGGGAAAACAACTTTTGCTTGGAATGTTTTAGGAAGGTGCCAATTTCAATTACAGGAAACATTAAGCTAGGTCTGAGATTGAAAGTATAAGAATCACACTTTCAGTTTGACTTAAAATATTCTTGGGCAGAAGATAATAATGTAAGTAGAGGAAGGCAAAACAGGTCATATAACGTCAGTACAAGGTGAGAAAACCAGTAAGGTATAAAGAAAACAGGTAAATTTTTACCTACAGTGAGAAAACAAAGTTTGTGTTCGCTTCTATTAACTCAAGACGAAATATCCAGGAAATTGCCTCACAGACTGCGTAGGAAAAGTCAATTTTAAGACTAAATTGCTGTTCGGAATAGATGGCTTAACACCCTCTCACAATATAAATCACAAAAGCTACTTAACTCCGTTTTTCCAGTGTTTTACCCCTCACATTTCATCTTGGTTATTTTGACTTTTATCTTTTTTTTTTTTTAACTTTTATTTTCAAAAATTCACCCGTCTCATGAAAGATGTCAGACAGGCCAAAGCTGATCCCCAGTGAAACAGGTGGTCTGTACTGCACGGCATGCCCCATCTTCTCAGCCACATGACCCTTTTCCTCTTAACCTTGTTTCGGAAATATTATTTCCGGTGCCGCAGATGGCCCTACATACGTCTGAAAAAGCCACTCCAGAAATATTGAGAATACTTTGCCACATTAGACAGGGTGGTAGAGATCGAAGGAGGTTAGGGAGAGAGGAAACTCGAGCCCGGAAAAGCAACGCGTCAGGAAGGCAGAAGCTCTGCTCAACGCCCACCGCTTAAATGTCACTCGGTCTGTTCGTGTGCTATCACCCACGAAGGGCTAGGCGGGCGGCCAGGCGCTGCCGCCGGGAGCCGGGCTCGGAGCACGCGGCGCGGGCCAAGCAGCCACAGCTTCCAGCGCTGGGGGGGTGTGGGGGGGTGGACCAGACTGACCCCTCGGCGGCTCCACCCCGCGGCGGGGAAGGGAAGTAAAGGCTGAGCGGTGAGGCACAGGCGGGGAAGGCGCGGGCGGGGCTGGGCCTAATCACATGGCGCAGACGGCGCAGGCCGCCCGGCATCTCTTTCTTTCTCGAACCTCCGTTCCCATCCCGCCCCACCGCAGGCCCCTCCCGGGCATGGGCCCCACGCAGGA
Organism: Sus scrofa; assembly: GCF_054392235.1. Taxonomy (NCBI): domain Eukaryota; kingdom Metazoa; phylum Chordata; class Mammalia; order Artiodactyla; family Suidae; genus Sus; species Sus scrofa. The sequence continues at coordinate 109,870,167 of NC_139397.1, read as the reverse complement.
TGAGGCCTCCAGCGCCTCGCAGAGACACTCACTTTTCGCCGGAAGCCACCAGCTCCTTGCCCTCGCTGTTGCCGAACCCGTCCGTTTCCCCCGGGCTGTCCTTGGGGCTGGGCGCCGGCGGGGCCGCGGGCGGCGACGCCCCGGGCTGCTGCTGCTGCTGCTGCGTGCCCCCTTTGCCCAGCTCCTGCAGGATCTCCGAAGGGGAGCTGGACAGGCCCCTCGCGAGGGGCCCCGCTGGCCGGCCGCCCCCGCCCCACCACGGGTGGAGCCGCGCGGCGGCCGCAGGGCCCGTTCGTCCCCCGCCCCGGGAGCGCCGGCACAGGGTGGCGAGGGGCTGCGCCCGCCTCAGAACCGCGCAGGTAGCGGCGGGCGGCCGCAGGAGCAGGTTCCGCAGCATCGCCGAGCCTCGCAGCCGCATCATGCCGCCGGGTCCGTCAGCGCTCGCTCAGCAAGGGAGGATGCTCCGGGCGTGGGCAAGCCGCTCTCTGAGAATGCGGTCTCCGACCGGACGACGAGAGGGCAAAAGAGGACAGGGGCAGTGACGTGGGTGTGGTTCCGGCTCCGGCAACCGCCGACGCTGCTGCTGCTGCTGCTGCTCCGGAGACTACCCGCAGCCACTTCTGCTCCCAAACGAGGAGGGACCCGCACTGAGACTGAGGCGCAGGGGCGGGCCGGGGACATTCCGCGCTCACCCTCCCGGGGGCGGGAGGACGCTGGCGGCCTGCCCCAGTCGCCGGTCCCGATTGGCTCAGATCCTCGACCTCGCTTCTGATTGGTGGGTGTAGCAGTCACATTTCTCTCCCCGCCCGTTGCGCGGAGTCAGGCGGGGACTGGCGGGGGGCGGGGAGAGGGATCAAACTGACGTGCGAAGCAGGGTAGCCAGGCCGGGCTCTAGAGTAGCCCCTTCCTCCTCGCCTCGTCAGCCCTGAGGCTACCCTCGTGGGGAAAGTGGGGGCTCAACGGTCTCGTCTTTTACGAAGCAGATGGACTCCTGGACTCTAGGGCCTCGAACTGTTTGGGAGACTGATGGGCAGCAGCCTTATGCAGCCGGAGGGCCGGCGGTCAGTCAGTGGGCTTGGCCCGCGCTGGCGTCTGGCCCAGCTGTCGAAGCTCGGCTGGTCCAAGCTTGCTGCTGGCCCGGAGCTAACTGGTAAGGGCGTGTGGCGACGCCTCTGAGGGCATCGATCCCCAGAAGGCAGACCCAGACGAGCTTTGCTCTCTGCCCAAATGTTCCTATGGTTGGCGACTGCCCAGATGTGAAATGTTTTGGAAAAAATGAGCAAAATCCTTTCAGCTATGCGACTTAGCCATTTGGAGGGCTGGAGTTCAGGGGAGGACCAAGAGAAAGGGGGAAATTCCTGAACACCACTGCTTCCCTTTTTAAAAATTACTGTTTAAAATGTACACCTACATCTCAAAAAGATTTTTTAATAGCAGCGATTCCCTTAACACTCGTTTGCTTGAAAGCAAACTTGTAGACACTTTTCTATTCTAAAGCTGCTTGATTGTCATAAGATAGAAGCATCCAGATACTAGGTCTTTAAATCGTTTCAGCTGTTTTGATCCATTTATCTTTGAGGACCGGTAGGAAAAGAACCAAGGAGCTGATAAACTCTGAATTTTTCTTTGAACTTACATCTACAGTCCACTCCACGCGAAAAGAAAAGCTTTTAGAGAGTTTACCAAAACAATTAGGTTTATATGCATAGATTCTTAAAGGTTAATAGGATGATTTTTATGAAAAGGGAAGGGTGTATGACAGGTGCATCATTAACTGATCATCAGATTTAGTAATCTGATGAATCTTAAAATACTGCACTAGATTAGTCATTGGAAATCTGACTGTACCTACAGGTTATGTGACCTTTTGCATGCCACAGTCTTGCCATGTTTAAGTTTTTTCTATCTTTAACTAGAAGCACGTGGAAAAATCTATCATATGTAAAGCAAGTAATCACACTTATTAAAAGACTTGCAAATTGTTTAGAGGATTTACTACTACTTAATGTTACCTGTCACTAAAATTTGTTAAAGAGTCAAGGTAACAATATCTTCAGGAAAAGGAACATTAAGATTTGGAGGAAAGGTAACAAATACTTCTTCTCCATAACCTTTCCAGTCTGACTTATCAATGACATAAACCTGAATATTGTCCCATCTCTTAGATATAACCACTTATCAGTTTCTACTGCCTCCTTACTCTCAACCACATTCAAGCTATTGACAAATCCAGTTATTATTTTCTGCTGGTTTTTCTTAGTTTCTTTAATTTCCCAATGAAAATTCCTTTCAGCGTTCTAAGGTTTAAGTGTAGTATACTTAACAATATAGAAAGCAAACCTAATAATAGATTATTTTCTAGAGTTTCTGCTTCGAAGGATGAGCTAGTGAGAATGGGCAGATATTATTCCTAACATGTAGGAGAATTTACGAATCTGCTGAAATTTAACCCCTTGTTTTAGAAGACCAGTGAAAAGTTAGCAAATTGAAAATAATGTAAATTGAATTAAATACTTTCATTTAATACTTTCAATTATTTTCTTTACCTTATATAATTTTTAAACATCTTTAGTTTTTTTAATCAAATAAACTTTTGAACTATGAACTAGAATTAATTACTATTTTGTTAGGTTAATTATGCACCTATTAAATAATAACATCATATAAAATAAAGTCTATCCCTATACAAGCATTTTATATCATACAATAGTCTATCAAAATATGTGCAAATAGAAGACAGCTCTTCTGTTTATCATGTACTTGGGTTGTCAGAGCCACTCTTAGACTTCCTCTTTACTGCTAGATAAGTGTAGCGATCTTACAATGGATTGTGGTTTCATAGCCACTGAGAAGGTAATTAGCTATAGAAAGGAAAAATTGGAATTTATGCTCTTTGTTTTCATCCTAACTAGAAGAACAGTTCCTGAGCTTCTGTGTTCTTTTGAAGATTTTTAGAAAAGGCTAATGTTTCAAGATGACAATGTAACCTGGGTAAAAGTTCCAGATCTTACCCTTCAAAATAACGAAAAGAGTATTATTATTTTTTGACCTAGAGTTAAATAGAAAATAATTCTTCTTTGACTAACAGCTTAAAAGAGTTGCCTAGGGGTTTTTGTTTGTTTGTTTTGTTTTTGGTTTTGGTTTTGGCTTGTTGGAAGTTCTTTTATTTAGAGAATAGAGTAAGATTCAGGAAAATTCTAAACAAGCTTCTGCTACTACTTCCCTTTCTTCTGTTGGTTTCCTGCTTTAACTGGCCAACTTCCTAGCCTCGCTGATAAGACCTGCCAAACATAACTTATTTTTCCAAAGGTGAATTTAGATCTTTATTCAAGTATTAAAAATATCTCATCTATAAAATTGGAATAATATTGGTTACCTTTAAGATTGTTGTGGGTATTAAATGAATTAATGCATGTCAAGCATTAGAACAGTCTTAGTAGCACTCTATGTGTTAATTGTAATAATTATTTTTCCATGAATGCATAAATTTTATTGTGCAGTGTGATTAGTTGTCACATCTATTATTGAAGGGTCAAACTGGGAACTTTTTAAAACCATCTAATCATAAAATATTTAAAAAGAAGATAGCTTCCCCAAATAAGGTAATTTTCTTCATTTTTAGAAAACCAATAATTTCCAATTTTTTGCCATGCCTGCCACATGCAGAAGTTCCTGGGCCAGGAATCAGACCCATGCCACAGCAGTGAAAATGCCAGATCCTTAACTCACCGAGCCACCAGGGAACTCCTCCAAAGTGTCTTAAAAAAGAAAGAGACTGCTGTAAAGACAGATTAAACAAAGTTGGGCTCAGTGCACAAATACCTTTTAAAAAAAGCACTTAGCAAAGAAGAATTACTAGACCAAAAAAAAAAAAAAGCTGACCCAAATGTACATGTCATATACAATTAAACTAAAAAATATCATTTGCCATCTATGTAAATTAAATTGAACCTCTGTTTCTTACATTATCACACAAAAATGGCAAGAGAGATTTTCATCAAATTTGACAAGACTGAAATACTAACTATATGAAATTCTTTTCAAGGGTCCCCTGATGGCTGGGATGAAGAGTGCAATGGTAATCATTTATTTTCCTTCATTCAGAGTAGTATGGTAAAGATTTCAGTTGGTTCAGTTTATAAATTAATTTTAGACTTAGATCACAATTATATGCATGAGGCCTCCTGATATTAATGGATTTTTCAGACTGTTTTAGTTTGTTTTGTTTTGCTTTGCTTTTTTTAGGGCTGCACCCATGGCATATGGAAATTCCCAAGCTAGGGGTCTAATTGGAGCTACAGCTGTCAGCCTACACCACGGCCACAGCAACACGGAATCCCTGACCCACTGAGCAAGGCCAGGGATCAAACTCATATCCTCATGGATACTGCTCAGATTCGTTTCCACTGAGCCATAATGGGAACTCTCATTTCAGACTGATTTTAATCTCTTTATTTTTTGGAGGTTCAAAAAAATTTAAATTGGACGAAATATTGGAAAGTCTTGTATATTAGCAAAACTTTAAAATTTTTGATTTTATAAATTGTCTAAAAGTCAGTCAGAAGGATGCCTGTTTGAGAATGAAAACAACCTCTGTGGCAGATTGTAATATTCTTCCCAAATATTTTTGTCTCTCCCAGTGAGGACTTTGCTTCCTCACCTTGTTGAATGGCAGGCTTGGCCTTATGCCTTGATTTGTTCAGTGAAATGTGAAAGGAAGTGGTGTAGGCCACTACTGAGCAGAAACTGAGTCATCACTTGGTTCTGTCATCTCTCTTTTCCTTTTGATACATGAACAGCATGTTTCAAAGAGGGCATGCTTCCTTCACCTGGGTCCCAGGATGGTGGAACAAAGCTGAAGATGACTGTGATTGACAAACATGAAGAGAAATAAACCTTACTGTAAGTAATTTCAACTGGGGGGGTTATTACCTTAGAATGACTTAGGTTGATCAGTGTATTGCCCAAACTGAATGAAGACAAACCATGAGACTAGTATTAATTACGAGTATTTGAGAACTGTAAAAGATAGGCAGTTGACCTCTAGAGCAGTTGAAACTGAATACCACTGAAAGGACAATCAGAATATTCTCATATTCAGAATAGGCATTCTCTTTCAGAGACGATGAAAACCAGAGTTCAAGTAAGAGATGTTTGATTGGTATTTCAACATGCCATACATTTTGGGACACTCTTAACTGTAGGAAATCATTGGTGGTTAAATTATGAGCTCCATATAAATTATGCTATGTTGGTTTTATGTTACTAAATCTAATATTGGGTTAACATTTGAAATTTGTCATATTTTCTAAGCTCTGAAAAAGAAAAATGAACCTGGATTTTTGTCTCTATGCTCATCAAATGGTAACATCATATTGCTAATTTGGGAAATAATTACTAAACTCTACTAAAATCATTGTTCATGGAGCTAAATCCAAAATTCAGACATTTGGGGAAAAAAAGAGTCCACAGCAATGTATTTTGATGTTCTTGGGTAAAGAGGAATCAGTATTCATCCTCAGTATAGATTGGATTCCTTCAAACTATCTTTACTTTTCAAGCATCTAACATTCACAGTTAGCATGTGAGTCCCTCTATCTAATAAAAAGTCACAAGAGGCAGCTCTACACAAGAAAGATTGATTTGTGATATGCTGCTTCTCATAATGACACCACCATGTGGTATGTTCTGAGGTGGAGCTTTATTCATATGCACCCCAGATAGTAAAACAAACAGTGTAATGTATAAAAAGAAAATCTCTTTAGAAACAACCTAAATGTTTATCAATAGGAGAATGGATCAAAATAACGTGATATTTCCACATAATGGGGTAAAATATATTATGTAAAATTAATGATCCTAAAAGTATCACATATTAAAGTGAATGTTCAAAACCAAGTTATAGATGTATACATATATACACACACACACACACACACATATATATATAATGATACCATGATTATAAAATTGTAAAACATGCAAAATGAACATTATTTATGAGTTTCATATATGGTTTAAAACATTTCAAATGTGTATAGGAATGATTAACATCAAATTTAGTGCAGTGGTTATTATCTTTGGTTATATGTAATAGCGAATGGGATTGAAGAAATGTACACAGAGCTTCAACTGTATCTATAATGACTGATTTTTTAAAAAAATAACTTTAAAATCTGAAGTGAATATGGTACCTGGTTACCTTGATACACAGGTGTTTGCTATATTCTCTCTCTTTTTCTCTGTGTTTGAAATATTTCATGGGGTCCTATTGTACAGTACAGGGAACTGTGTCCAATCTCTTGGGTTAGAAGATGATGGAAGATAGTATGAAAAAGAAAAAAAATGTTAAAAAAAGAAATGAAGCTTTATTATAATGTTGAAAAGACATTACTTTTCTCTAGTGATTTTAAGTATAGTAAATATTACAAGTCCAACATTCAGTTTTTAATGTTTCCTTTTAAACTTTATTTAATTTTGTCTAACCAATGATGGGTGATACAACTAGTGAGCAATGTAACGACGCTGTAAATATATTTCAAAAGTGTAACCAAGAAACAATATCTTGAATTAAGGTATTACCAAAGATACAAATGGCTAATTAACAGAAAAACTTATAGAAAAAAACTATTGGTTTTTTAAAAAATTTTATTGGGATATAGTTGACTTACAAACTTGTGTTAATTTCAGTAATACAGCAAAGTAAATCAGTTACACATATACATACATTTATTTCTTTTCAGATTCTTTTCCCATGTAGGTTATTACACAGTATTGAGCAAATTTCTCTATGCTATACAGTAGGTCCTTGTTACCTATCTATTTTATATATAGTGGTGTGTATATATCAATCTCAGCCCCCTAATTTATCCCCTCCACCACGTTTCCCCTTTGTTAGACATAAATTTGGTTTCAAAATCATTGAGTTTTTTCAGTTTTATAAGTTCCATTGTATCATTTCTATTAGATGCCACACATTAGTGATCTCATATGATATTTTTCTCTGGCTGAGTTACTTCTCTTAGTATGAGTTTTATAGTATCCAGTCTTACATTTAGGTCTTTAATTCATTTTGAGTTTTTATTTTTGTGTATGGTATTAGAGAGTATGTTGATTTCATTCATTTACATGCAGCTGTCCAATTTTCCCAGCACCACTTATTGAAGAGACTGTCTTTACTCCATTGTATGTTCTTGCCTCCTTTTTTGTAGATTAGTTGACCATAGGTGCGTGGGTTTATTTCTGGGCTTTCTATCCTGTTCCATTGATCTATATTTCTGTTTTTGTGCCAGTAACCATACTGTTTTGATGACTGTAGCTTTGTAGTATAGTCTGAAGCCAGGGAGCCTGATTCCTTCCAACTCCATTTTTCTTTTTCAGTATTTTTTTTGGCTATTTGGGGTATTTTGTGTTTCCATACAAATTAAAAAAAATTTTTGTCCTGGTTCCAAGATCACGATATATCTTTCCATCTGTTTGCATGGTCTTTGATTTCCTTCATCAGTGTCTTATAGTTTTCAGAGTACAGGTCTTTTTCCTCTTTAGGTAGGTTTATTCCTAGGTATTTTATTCTCTTTGATGTGCTGGTAAATTTATTGTTTCCTTGATTTCTCTTCCTGATCTTTCATTGTTGGTCTATAGGAATGAGATTTCTGTGTATTAATTTTGTATTCTGGAACTTCACCAAATTTATTGATGAGCTCTAGCAGTTTTCTGGTAGTACCCTTAGGATTTTCTGTGTATAGTATCTTGTCTACAAACAATGACAGTTTTACTTCATTTCCAATTTGGATTCGTTTTATTTTTTTCTTCCCTAATTGCTATAAGTAGGACTTCCAAACCTATTTTGAATAAAAGTGGTGAGAGTGAACATCCTTGTCTTGTTTCTGATCTTAGTGGGAAAGCTTTCAGCCTTTTACCATTAAGAATGATGTTAGGAGTTCCTGTTGTGGCTCAGTGAAAATGAACCTTACTAGTGTCCATGAGAATGCTTGTTCAATCCTTGGTCTTACTCACTGGGTTAAGGATCCAGTGTTGCCATGAGCTGTGGTGTAGTTCACAGACTCAGCTCAGATCCTGCATTGCTGTGGCTGTGGCAAAGGCCGACAACTGTAGCTCTGATTCCACCCCTAGCCTGGAAATTTCCTTATGCCGCATATGCAGCCCTAAAAAAACAAAAAAGAATGATGTTCATGGGGTTCCTGTTGTGGCTCAGTGGGTTAAGAATCCAACTAATATCCATGAGGATGCTGGTTAAATCCCTGGCCTCACTCATTGGGTTAAGGATCCAGAATTTCTGTGGCTGTGGCATAGGCTAGCTAGCACCTGTAGCTCTGTTTCAGCCCTTATCCAGGGACATGCCGCAGGTACAGCCATTAAACAAAGAAACAAAAAAGAATGGAGTTCCTGTTGTGGCTCAGCAGAAATGAATCTGACTAGTGTCCATTAGGATACAGGTTCGATCCTTGTCCTCACTCATTGGGTGAAGTATCCAACATGGCTGTGGCTGTTGCGTAGGCCAGCAGCTAAATCTCTGATTAGACCCCTAGCCTGGGAATCTCTATATGCCACAGGTGTAGCCCTAAAAAGACAGGAAAGGAAAAAAAAGAATGATGTTAGCTATGGGTTTGTCATATATGGCCTGTATTATGTTGAGGTAGATTACCTCTATGCTCACTTTCTGGGAGTTTTTATCAAAAATGGGTGATCATTATATAACTACAGATGTGATAAATTTGTTTGAGTAATTTAAAAAAATTCTTTAAAAAAAACCCCAAAAAACCAAAAAAACTCACTGAGCAGGGCCAGGGATCAAACCTGCATCCTCATGGATGCTAGTCGGGTTAGTTACTGCTGAGCCACAGTGGAAACACCTGGTTAGTGTACTGTTAATACTTTTGTGAGGTTTGAGAAATCTTTACCTTTCCAAGGGCACAAAGATATCCACCTCTCTTTTCTTCTAAGAGCTTGATTGTTTCCCGATAATAACTTTAGTGAAATTTGAATTCTACTCGAGAGTCAAGGAAAAGCGTATTAGATTGAGGAATGAATATTTTGTGTTCTACTGAGGGTGGAGCCCTTCCCTTGCCCTATATATGGTTTTTCTTTATTTTTTTCCCCTGCTTTCATTGGGTTTTTGAGAAAAGGGGCAAATAATAGTAATACTTTTACTTTGCTCCTTTCAATCAGTTTCTTTTATTGTTCAATGTTTTTAGCTTTTAGGGAATTAGTATAATTCCCTAACATCTTTGAAATTACGTGAATTCATCTGAACTAATTAAGATTTTAATAACACTCTTCCAGTTTTTATCAACATAAAGGGAATTTAAAGTGGATGATTTAATCCTAGTGTAAATGTTGTCAGAAAGGAATAGGGTGCAATTTTTAAAATGTAATATGACTATATCTATGGCTCCAGAGATTTTATTGATTTTACCTCTCTCATCAGTCAAATTCCAATTACATGGTCCAGTCTAGATTCATATGAAGCAATCCATTTATTTTTTGTGTTACTGGCCAGATCTGGTTATTAGAAGAAAAAATCAGTCATCAAGATATTTGGAATAAAAATATTTTAGCCTTAAAAAAAATGGGTGTTGAATTTTGTCAAAAGCTTTTTCGGCATCTATTGAGATAATCATATTTTTTTTCCTTCAGTTTGTTGATGTGAATTGGTTCATATTATGTCAAACACAAATATGAAAGCAATTCTTTCATTAAAAATGTGAATAAAGATAAATCCTTTCTTCCTTTGAAGTTAAAAGTTATTTATCTTTGTAACATACTTGCTGGGGATAGTTGTTAATTATTAAATTTTATGGCTATAGAAATTATAAGTTAATGCGGTCACACAGCTAATTAAAAATAGAGTTGGCAAAGACATGCCCTCCAGCGAGATGTGGCCCTTGACCTCATCTCTTTTGAACCATTGGACAAATGCCTCATATTTATTGATACAAAAATACCACATGCCAGAGTTCGCATTGTGGCTCTGCAGTAACGAACCCAACTAGTATCCATGAGGATGCAGGTTCGATCCCCAGCCTTGCTCAGTAGGTTAAGGACCCGACTGTGGTGAGCTGTGGTGTAGGTTGCAGACTCAGCTTAGATCCCCAATTGCTGTGGCTGTGGTGTAGGCCAGCAACTGTAGCTCTGATTCAACCCCAAGCCTAGGAACTTCCATATGCCACTGTTGTGGCCCTAAAATAAAAGACAAACAAACAAACGAAAATACCACACAGGTCTTAAAAGTCTTTGGGAGTAATTTCCCCAATGAGAAACTTGGTAGTTAATGTGAGTAAAACACACCAGGTTATAATATTTTAGGGAATGATGAAGCCCAGTAATTTAAATAGATCCTTGGATTCTTTGAGATAATCCAGAAATAGAATTTTTAAAAATAAATAAAATTATCTAAATTCTAAACACAGCTCATTCATTATTTTTAACACTGCGCTAGTGGAACGAAAAATCTGCAAGAATAATTTGGCCCTTGGGCTATTATGTTTCCAATTACCTGAACAATCAGATGATGATAGCAATGTAACATTCTTTGCGGTTTATTTCTGGTACAGATTCTACTCCAGACCATTGGTATTAGCTAGTCATGGAAATTCTGTTTCCCTTGAAACTGCTGCAGCTATGTTGCTACCAGGAGAGGAACCAGTCTTAAGGCAAACCCAGCGTACCAAGGCCAACACAATAGAGACATACAAAGAACCTGGAATCTCTGTGACATTCATGGGCTACTGTTTCAACCAATTCTGATGTCTGCCCTCCTTTGTTACATGTAATACATTTCTTTTTTTATATTTTAAGAATTTTACTTTTTCTATTGTAGGTGATTTACAATGTTCTGTCAATTTCTGCTGTACAGCAAAGTGACCCAGTCATAATTATATATATACATTCTTTTTCTCATATTATCCTCATCATGTTTCATCACAAGTGACTAGATATACTTCTCTGTGCTATACAGCAGGATCTCATTGCTTATCCACTTGAAGTGCTATAGTTTGCATCTATTAACCCCAAACTCCCAGTCCATCTCACTTCCTCCTGCTCTCAGTTGGCAACCACAAGTCTGTTCTCCAAGTCCATGAGTTTGTTTCTTTTTCTCGATAGGTTCATTTGTGCCATATATTAGATTCCAGATATAAGTGATATCATATGGTATTTGTCTTTCTTCTTCTGATTTAGTATGAGAGTCTCTAGTTCCATCCATGTTGCCACAAATGGCATTATTTTGCTCTTTTTTATGGCTGAGTAGTATTGCATTATGTATATATACCACATTTTCTTAATCTAATCATCCATCCACGGATATTTAGGTTGTTTCCATGTCTTGGCTATTGTGAATAGTAATGAACATAGGGGTGCATGAAAGTTTTGTCCAGATAGATGCATATAAGTCTTTCGCCTATTTAGTCAGGTTTATTCCTAGGCATTTAATTTTTTTGGTTGCAATTTTTAAAAGGCATTGTGCTTTTATATTCCTTTTCTAATATTTCATTTTTAGGATACAGAAATGCAACTTATTTCTGAATGTTAATCTTGTTACTTTGTTAATCTGCTACTTTGCTGAGTTCATTGATCAGTTTGAGCAGTTTTTGTGTAGAGTCTTTAGGGTTTTCTATATATAGTATCATGCCATCTGATAGAGTGCCAGTTTTACCTCTTCTCTTCCAGTTTGGGTACCTTTTATTTCTTTCGTTTGTCTGATTGCTGTGGCTAGGACTTCCAATGCTCTCTCGAATAAAAGTGGTGAGAGTGGGCATCCTTGTCTTATTCCAGATTTGAGCTTTCAGTTTCTTTCCATTGAATATTATATTGACTGTGGGTTTTTCATAAATGGCTTTGATTATGTTAATATATATTCCTTCTATATCCACTTTAATAAGAGCTTTTATCATGAATGGATGTTGGATTTTGTTAAATGCTTTTTATGCAACTACTGAGATGATCATGTGGTTTTTGACTTTTCTTTTTTTTAATGTGGTGTAATGACATTGATTAATTTGCGTATGTTGAACCATCCTTGTGAACCTGGGATGAATCCCACTTGGTTGTGGTATATAATCTTTTTTATATGTTGTTGAATTCGGTTGGCTAAAATTTTGTTGAGAATTTTTGTGTCTGTGTTCATCAAAGATATTGCCCTATAAGTTCCCTTTTTGGTAGTATCTTTGTCTGGTTTTGGTATTAGGGTGATGGTGGATTCATAGAGTTCTTTGGGAGTGTTCCTTCTTCTTCAACCTTTTGGAAAGTTTAAGAAGGATGGATGTAAGTTATTCTTTGTATGTTTGGTAGAATTTGCCTTTGAAGCCATCTGGTCCTGGACTTTTGTTTGTAGGGAGTGTTTTTATTACATATTCAATTTCATTTCTAGTGATCAGTCTGTTCAATTGATCTGTTTCTTCTTGATACAGTATTGGTGGGCTGTATGTCTCTAGAAAGTTGTCCATTTCTTCTAGGTTGTCAAATCATTGGCATATAATTGTTCATAGTATTCTCTTAAGGTTTTTTGTATTTCTGCAGTATCCATTGTGATTTTTCCTTTTTCATTTCTTATTTTGTTTATGTGAGTTCTTTCTCTCCTCTTCTTGATGAGTCTGGCCAAATACATTTTTTTAATTATTTAAACCATTTTGAATCTGGGTTTTCATTAAGACATTCTGGCTGATTCAAAATCACAGTATTGGAGTTCCTGTCGTGGCACAGTGGTTAACGAATCCGACTGGGAACCATGAGGTTGTGGGTTCGATCCCTGGCCTTGCTCAGTAGGTTAAGGATCCGGCATTGCCGTGAGCTGTGGTGTAGGTTGCAGACTTGGCTCAGATCCCGTATTGCTGTGGCTCTGGTGTAGGCCGGTGGCTACAGCTCCAATTAGACCCCTAGCCTGGGAACCTCCATATGCCATGGGAGCAGCCCAAGAAATGACAAAAAGACAAAACAAAACAAACAAACAAAAAACCAAAATCACAGTATTGATTTTTTTCTCTGTGTCTATCTTTCTCTTTGCCCTGGGTACAATTTATTAATCTTCTTTTTCATCTCTTAACCCCACAAAATTATATAACTATATTTTAGCCTATTTAAATATTATATGACTTCCTCAGTTGTTTGGGAGCTATATATGATAGCCTTGCATTATTTAAAATAAAGGGATAGATTTGAAGATACATCTCTTTAAGCATTGAGGAGCCTGCCCCAGCCTTCAGTTTGGACCTGAATAATTTCTATAATTTTATATTTCTTTCCCTTTCAACCCAACAAAAAATATTAGGCCATATTAAGAAAACCAACTTTCTCCTTCCGCTAAACTAGACTTCTCTACCTGTTCTAGTTGGTTAGTGTTGAACCTTAACTTGCTCTTCATTATTTTTGCCAAAATGATCAATTTTCTTTTACTTAATCAACTTTCCTCCTTGGAGTCTTTTCTTACACCACTCTTATCACTGTATATGTCCTAAGCCCCTTTCTCTACCCTTTAAAATTGCACTAACCCTTCAAGGTCCCCATTTTCCATCTTTGTGGTATTCTTCAATTTCTTAAATAATAATCATTTACCTTCATAATAGCCATTTAAAAGGCAGGTAGGTATAGTCTCACTTTGCAGGTGAGAAAATTGACACAAAAACGTGAAATAATCTATTTAACATTTTAGTGACATGGAGTTCCTGTCGTGCACAGCGGAAATGAATCCGACCAGGAATCCTGAGGTTGCATGTTGGATCCTTGGCCTTGCTCAGGGGTTGAGGACCCAGCATTGCTGTGAGCTGTGGTGTAGGTTGCAGATGGGGTCCTGATCTGATGTTGCTGTGTTATAGTGTAGGCCAGCGGCCATAGCTCCGATTGGACCCCTAGTGTGGGAACCTCCATATGCCACTGGTGCAGCCCTAAAAAGCCAAAAAAAAAAAAAAAAAATTTAGAGACTTGTCTTAAAAGTACCACATATTTCTTGGTGGCTTTTACTCTTACTATTACCCCTTACCATTCCCATCTAGATGTACTTTCTGTTTCCTAGAAACTCAGCTCAAATGTTGTCTCCTCTGGGAAGCCTTCCTTGACCTCTCCAGGAAGAGTCAAAGGATTCTCTCTATGTTAATGTATCAAGGCTTATCCAGTAATATCTTAATTTATTCTATTACTCTAATTATTTATGTACCTCTCTCCCAGCTGGACAGGAGGATTTACATTTTTGAGCTTTTGACATATCATTTTGAATATCACAATTTTTAGCAACATAATTGAGGTTGTTTAATGTAACATAGGAATTTATAAACTGGAAAATAAAAGAAATAGAACAAATAAAACTTTGACAATTTTATCTGAATCTTGAATAAATTTCTTCTCTATTATATTTCATGAAGAGGGGATGTTTATTAAAAATTCAGACTGCAAAAGGACTTTATGGGCACCTTGTTTTTTAGTGACTGTCTACCTGTGCCAACTACTGTGATGGGAACTAAGATTATAAAGATGAGTACGACACGGTTTTTGATTTAAGGAGGTAGATGAAACACAGCTACGTAAACTACTAATTACAATTCAGTATTCTGGATGCTATAAACATTATGTATGTATGTATATTCAGTGGATAAAAATGATATAAAAATAATTGTATCAGGGATATTATGGAATATTCTAGAAAGTAGGTGATTTTGCCAGGTAGAAAACCAGTGTATGAGGTTAACAAGGTCACTCTTACAAGAACAAAAAAGAGTGAAATTAAATGGCAGGTTCAGGGAATTACAAGCAATCTGGTGTGGTATTATTAGCACTCTCCACTCGATATTTCCTGTCTCCTTCTGTATAGGATTGCATTTTAGAAGTTGGATTGTATCTGTACAGCTTTCTGTGGCCAGGGAAATGTGATTATCTGTTTAAAAAAACAGTGCATAATTTTTTACTCTCTTTCCCTATGCCAGTCTAACTGTTAATTCTTAAAGCTGGTGGCTGCTCTGTCTACCTGGGTCTCTGAGTTCAAAGAAAGAAACTTTGTCATTTTAAGCTTCTGTGCTTTGGGGACTATCCTATCATGATTGATCCATCTAACATGAGAGGAAGGTAGGAGAAAGCCCTGGATCATACAGAAGCCAGTCCTATTGGCAGCATATATAAAGGTCAGCCTATAAAATGACCATTAACCTAGAAGTGTGTGCCTAAAATATTTGAATCAGCAAATTCAAGTAAACATATTTTATGTTTTTTAAACTAAATGCCTCTTATGCTTAGCTCTTCTTATTTCCACAACTAATACCAAAGTTGAAAAATATAATTTGAATCAAGAAAAAGAAGTCTCGTAATCCATTCTTGATATATTCTCACAGTTATTTAGTCACTGACCTATGCCATCAGTGTTCCAGATGGAGAAAAAAGTATCCAGAGATACCTGCAGACTTGGTATATATTAGATACCCTTGACATTGAACACTGGATGCTATTACATTTCTACTGCAAGAGGCATGGTACTAAGGAAAATGCTTACAACTTGGAGAGCGACAGGTTTATTTATTTATTTTTTTGGCTGCTTCCACAGCATGTGGAAGTTCCGGGGCCAGGGATCAAACCTGCACCATGGCAGTGACAATGCCAGATCCTTAACCCACTGCACTACCAGGGAACTCCCAGGCTTATGTTTTCATTCCAGCAGGGGTATATTGCCTTCTTGGATTTTACCTACCAGCTAACATTGATTGCATTTTAACAGGGGTTTCTAAAAATAGTGTTTGAATACAGGAGAGTGACTGACATCTCATGATAGGCAAAAACAGGAGAACCTTTGTATTAATGAGCATATGAGCTTTGCTAACATACTAACTGAAAGGAGGAGCTAAGAGGATAGTGTATACTGTATAGGTAAATTTATACAGGCAGAGGAGAAAATGAAGTAGGAAGAGGTATGAACAGGAAGAGGTATCCTAAATTATAGGTATGGGCCCATGAACAGGTTGGGATGCATATCTTAAGATACTAAGAGCACCAAGAGGAAAATCTAAAGAAGAGGATGGGGAACAAAGAAGACAACTCTGGAGATAAACTTAATTTAATTTCCTTACTAACTGTTGTTTTTCTTAAGTAATTTGTGACATAGGCTAAAAGAAATGCCTCAAGTGTATATACTTGCTAGGATCTGCCCAAATATTGAGAGGAAAATCAAGTTCTTGTATAGTAAGAAATTCAAGAAATAATTTTTTTCTTATTTTGAAAACTAAATTTATGTTTGTTTATTAAAAAGTTTAATAAAAGAGCAAAAATAAACCAGTGGGACCTAATCAAACTGACAAGCTTTTGCAGAACAAAGGAAACCAAAAAGAAAACAAAAAGACAACTTACAGAATAAAAATAGTTTCAAATGATGCAGCAGACAAGGGCTTGATCTCTAGTATATACAAACAACTTTACAACGCAACAGTAAAAAAGCCAACAATCCAATGGAAAAATGGGCAAAAGAACTGAATAGACATTTTTCTAAGGAAGATGTACAGATGGCCAAAAAGCACATGAACAAATGCTCAACATCACTGATTATTAGAGAAATGCAAATCAAAAGCACCATGAGATACCACCTCACATGAGTCAAAATAGCCATCATTAATAAGTCCACAAATAGCAAGTGCTGGCAGGGGTGTGGAGTAAAGGCAACCCTCCTAAACTGGTGGTGGGAATGTAAGCTGGTACAACCACTATGGAGAAGAGTATGGAGATACCTTAGAAATCTATACATAGAACTACCATATGACCCAGCAATCACACTCGTGGGCATATATCCGGACAAAACTTTCCTTGAAAAAGACACATGTACCTGCATGTTCATTGCAGCACTATTCATAATAGCCAAGACTTAGAAACAACCCAAATGTCCATCAACAGACAATTGGATTAGGAAGATATGGTGTATATACACAATTGAATACTACTCAGCCATAAAAAAGAATGAAATAATGCCATTTGCAGCAACATGGATGAAACTAGAGACTCTCATCCTGAGTGAAGTAAGTCAGAAAGAGAAAGAAAAATACCATATGATATCACTTATATCTGGTATCTAATATACAGCACAAATGAAACTTTCCACAGAAAAGGAAATCATGGACTTGCAGAATAGACTTGTAGTTACCAAGGGGGAGGGGGAGGGGTGGTTGGGGAGCTTGGGGTTAATAGATACAAACTATTGCCTTTGGAATGGATTAGCAATGAGATCCTGCTGTGTAGCACTGGGAACTATGTCTAGTTACCTATGATGGAGCATGATAAGTTGCAAAAATAGAATGTGTACATGTACTTGTAACTGGGTCACCATGCTGTACAGTAGAAAAAAATTGTATTGGGGAAATAACTATTTAAAATTTTTTTTGAATAAATAAAATAATATATTTGGTACTCTAAAGAGAGTCAGGTACCTGGAATTTAGCTCCAGCCTGGCCATTACCTTACTGATTGACCTAGGCAGTCCCTTGATCTGTCAGTGCTTTAGTTCCCTTGTCTGTAAAGTGGAAGCTTGGCCTAAGTGGTCTCAAATGTGCTGCCTGGGTCCAAAATCTGATTCTGAGCATGGGTCACAAACAGTTGGGGCTTTTGTCTGGAGATTGTTAGTAACTTACTGATGAAATCTCATGTCTATCTGAAAAACAACAGATATTAAGGTAATTGCAGGTGACATATTGTAAATATCAAACAAGGTTAAAGAATGTTTTAAGTTCAGTGACCAGACAAAAGCTATAAAGAGCCTAGCATATGGTAGTTTTGCAAGAGCAATAAAGGGTTCACACACCTTTAGGTTAATAATCAAAGATTCTTTGAAGGATGATATGAAAAGGGGCAAAGGAATACACTGCTCAGAACCTCAGGGCCTCCATGTGTGGAACCAGGGTCTCTGTAACCTGGATGGTACAACTTCAGTCTTGATGGGTTTTTCCCCAGTGGTGGACATTATCAGAATATAAAGACAACTATATTCAAGGGTAATTCATGTACTGTGCAACCAGCTGCATTCATACTCATAGCAGGGGGCTCTGTAGTCACTCGGCGTGCACGTGCTCACTGTCATTAGAGGCAGCTGTTAGCCCTGAAAAGCCCTGCAGACTCCTCCAGCAGTCTCCAGGAGAGTATTTTGGTGCAAACCTTAGTGTGTGCTTTCAGAGAATCATTAGCAAAAGTAGATAACCACAAGTAAATAGAAAGCAGGTGGACCGGTACAAATGGTGTTGCAAAAATACTTTTCCAGTCAATAAATCTAGGGTTTTTTGTTTTGGGGTTTTTTTTGGGGGGGGTACTTTTTAAGCACATGGGATATCTAGGCTCCACTTATCTCTAAATAATAAAACTTTTTACTCCTAGCAACCACTTCCTGGAAAACAACCTGACAAAAAGATCAAAACACTGAAAAGAGGTCTTTTGCACATTTAACAATGATAAGAGAGGTTTTAAGAGCAAAGTCCTGTAATAGCTTCAATTATACATGGCTATATCCACTATCAGATGAAAGCCAGGATCAGGAATACCCTTGTGGAAAAAAAAAAACTATGTATTAACCCTTCCATTATCACTGCACTCTGGATGTGACTATAAACTACCTACAGAATTTTATGACATAACAGTTATTGAGATTTTATGATGTGTAAAGTCAGCCCCATGCATTAGCTGCATAAAGTAAAACAAATTGCTCTCATTTCTTTGCTTCTCATTGTGCTATGCTGGGCAGTTTATATAACCTCAAAGGGCCTCAGTTCCCTTACTTGTAAAGTGAATATAATAGCACCCACTTTGGGGGGAGGTACTGAGAATTAAATGATTAAGGCATGTGTATTGTTTAGGCACAGGCCCACACAGAAATTCAGCAGATATTAACTCCTTATCCCTTGCAGTTCATTTCTATCCAGAAGCTGGAGTGATCTTCTTAAGCTATAAATCAGATCATGTTAGTCTCCAACTTAAAACTCTTAATGACTTCCCACTACCCTTAGAGTAATATTAGAAATTTGCAGTCTTCCCTGCAAGACCTTCTTGGCTTTGCCTAAATTTTAGATACATTTTCAGCCAGTCTTCAACTGAAGTTTATGCTCTGGCCAAAATTGCCTTCTTTCAGGTTTTCAAATAGGCCAGACTTATCTCATGGCTCCTGCATGGTAGTAGCACAAGGGGAGAGTTAGGGGGCTTTATCTTTCATCTTTTATTATGCATCAGTGCCATATTTTCTTTGATATGAACACTTGATATTTTATAAATTTATGTGAAATAATATGCAAAAATAGCATCTAGCCCACCACTCTGTCAAATTGCTGCCTCTGAGGCCCTCCTAAATTGTAATTTGGACACAATTACTACTTCTGTACATGCTGCTCCCTCTGCCTGAAACCCTCCCCTTTCCTCTTTGTTACTGGTGAAATCTTACTCTTCAGGTCTCAGCTTAAATGTCCCTTACTCAAATACACTTGCTTGTTAAAAACTCTCAAGTCACCTTTTCCTTTGTTTAAAGCAAATGAATAATCCTGTGTGATTTACAACCCCCTATTGAATTGTAAGGTTATTCATAAGGGCCAGGATAGCATGGCTGCTTCCCTCATGGCCACGGTCTGGCATAGAGAAGGAATCTAGGAAATTCTTATTGCTGGAGTTAAAGATTTACTAACTAATAAAGTCAACCCAAAGATATAGCAAAAGTTCTGCCCCTGAAATGAAAAATTGTAGAATATTACTCTAGCCAGCCTGATGCGAAATTTGGGGAGTCCTTCTTAAGCCAATATCTATAAGCAAAAGAGAAAGAAAATGCCTTCATTGAAAACTGTGCTTTTGTATCCTGGCTTCTCTACTTTCTCTTTAACTCACTGCCTTTCTTCCATCCTATTTACTTCATTTCAACACATAGTTCTAGAGCAATACTAAACTTCATATAGAAGGAGAGATTTAAGGAGGAGGAAGTGCAGTGGCCACCAACCATGAACAGAAGAAATAAGCCATGACTACTGCCTCAAGGCATTCCCTCTCCTGACCTCTCAGCAGAAAAGACCTTGCCAGATGTATCTTTGTACCTCACTTCTAGTCTGTGTCACAAGTACTTTAGATCATTTACCAATGGCTAAGCTACTTGCTTTAATTTCCCGAGTTGTGCTTCTGCATAGGTCTCTGAAGGGAAGTACTTTTCTGTTTGGAGTCTAGTTTTGGTCCCATTTGTTTTATTACTCACATCAGCACACTTTATAGCCTGCCACCTCTTCCAACAATTAGGAAGCTTTTACTAGGAAACCCTGTCTTCCCTCCCTTCCTTCTATGATACTTAATGAAATGTCCCTCAGTGCCAAGCACTGTGCTGGCTACCATCCTTTATGCATTCTCTCTCTCTCTCTCTTTTTTTTTTAATCTTTTTGACTTTTCTAGGGCCGCTCCCATGGCATACGAAGGTTCCCAGGCTAGGGGTCTAATCAGAGCTGTAGCCACCGTCCTGCACCACAGCCACAGCAACGTGGGATCCGAGCTGCGTCTGTGACCTACACCACATCGCCAGATCTGTAACCCACTGAGCAAGGCCAGGGATTGAACCCACAACCTCATGGTTCCTAGTCAGATTCGTTAACCGCTGAGCCACGATGGGAACTCCCTTTATGCATTCTCTTGCCTTGGTAGTCTGTCTAGATTGACAGTATCTCCAGCATTTTCACGTCCATTTTGAGCCTTCCCTCCAATCTGTCTTTGATTTTTCTCTAAGGTTCCTCTCCACAGCCTCACATCTTCCTTTAAACCATCCCCATTTGGAAACTCTCAGTGTAGAAGGTAGGTTCTCGGAAGTTCTTAGAGAGATTTCCATATCTATTTTTAAATAATGTATTTACCACTACCCCCAGGTCTGAGGCTCCTCTAAGTGAAGACCAGAGGCTCTTCCTCTAAAGTAGGAGACCACAGTGGCATCTTTGTCAGGGCCCTTTGTGCTTTAAGTTTACTCAGAATTGCTATCCTTCCATTAGTTGACGTAGTCAGATCCTTGTCTCCAGAATTCTGCTATGTTCCTTGCCTACTGAATAAGATAAACAGAATCAGAACAGTCATGGTGTCAGTGATCTATTTTTTTTAAATACTCTAGTTAAGTAGCTTTGTTTTTCCTCCTCACCCTTTCTATGGCAGTTTTCCTCCTCTACATTAAAAACACTTTCTGGAAATTTTCATGGAAATTCGTTGTGTATAATATTGTGAATTTAAGAAACTGTCTTCTAGTCAGATACCTTTAAGGTTTTTATCTCTACAGGGTTTGAGGCTTTGGCATTCAGCCACCTTAACCCCTATAAAGAAATTTCATACCAAAATGTCTTTGTTTCCTCTAAAAGATCCATCTGTTCCAGAAGTGAGCCCTGCCCTGTCCTGATGTTCCAAACCCTCCCCTTTGGTTTTTAATGCTCACCTCAGTTCTCAGGGCACATTCCTCCTTTGCTCCTATTTACAGAAACTACTCACTTCTCTCCTAATCTTGTAAAACCAAGCAAACTGCCCAGAAAGTAAGAATGGGGAGAGACTGCAGACATAGACTGTGGGTTTTACTTAGTTAGCAAAGAATAATTCCCCATAAAGTTACCAATACTTCTATTTATACATTTTCTACATTTTAGCACAACCCTTCATCTTGCAGAAGCTTCGGTGGGGAGAAAAGATGCTGAGAAGTCTCTCCATACTATGCCTAAGTACAATGGATTCACATGTATTCTATATAATAAAAAAAAAGTGCAGAATTATAGAATCATAGAGGTGAGAAGGAAGGGACTTGAAAAATATGGCTCACTGCCCTGTTTCTTAATCCCCTCCAGCATTCCTCAAAACTGGCCATCCAGCCATAGTTTTAAGAAAAATATTTTAAAAATAATAATGAGCCCAATTCTAAAACCCTAATCAATATTTCTTAAAGAATGTTCTTCAGACAGCCTGCATCAGAATCATTTGGGTGCTGCTGAAGAACCCCTGGGATCTAACCTAAATGGACAGAATCCTAGACTCTGGAGGGTATATCCCAGAAATCTGCACCCCAGGAATTTCTCTTGCATGCTAAAGTTTGAGACCCTGCATTCTAACAAGGATCTGCCAAGGCAGATTTACCAAGCCTGGAGAAGGTTTTTTTGTGTCTTGAGTGTAGTAGTCTGTGCCTGCAGGCATTTTTACAGGAATGTGGTAAAATAGCTTCTACAAACCTACCCTCAACATTTTTTCCCACATCACACTCAGAATGGCCAAGAGCGTTATGAAGCTGGCAGATGCATAGTTTTCTATTTTTCCAATGAAGATGAGGAAAAGGAGCCATTCCCTGGATGGACTAGGGAGAGAGAGACTGAGCAGAATATTAACATTGTACTTGGTACTGGCAAAATCACGTCCCGGGCCCTCTGGCAGTATATATAGGCAACCACACTAAGGGAAAAGGTTTGAACATTAATGGCAATCTGGAGAAACTGTGATTTATAAGGAAGCATAAGTGAAAGATTCTAAGCCATGTGGAGCAGATCATGGTCAGTTTGTTCAAAAAACCAGAACACAGGAAGTAAAAAGGAAAATAATGAAAGTAATTTAGATACAGTTCAAGGTATAGTAAAACAAGCCTTAATTGTTTAACCATTTTAATAAAAATAGCATATTTTTAGAAGAAGCAGGGCTGTGCAACTCTCCCTTTGGAAGAGGCTCATGTTTAACGTTCCAGAAAAACCACAGTCTCTCAGCTTAGTATACAAGGGTCGGTTGTGTTGAAAATGCAAGAGCCAGAAATGACACATACCAAGCAGATGACCAAAAACTAAGGGAGAACAGAGAAATCCATTCTTTCACTTAGAGAGGAAAACATTTCATACTACATCTCTCTTAACCACCTTTTCCCTCCCTCCCCAAAGAAAGAGCATTAGACTAAGAATCAGAAAACCTAAGTTCTAACTCTGGCTCTGCTACTGCTATATGGTTCTAACCACAAAACCTAATATTCCCAACTCTTCATGTCCACATCTAGATGTCATATTGTGTCCTGGCTGAGACTGAACTTTAGAATATGTGAACTTTTGTGTGCATGGTTTTGGTTTCTGCAAGTAAATATTCATTCACCTTTAATGTAAACTGTTTCTTTGTTTTATAGGGGGAAAAATGGTTTATTTTAGTTACACAAATATAAAGCAACTACCATTAACCTGATCAGGACATTAAGCATTCTGGTTTGGTAAGGGAAATGGCTGATTGTGTAGCCCTGAACTAGATTTCTATCTCTAAGTCCCCGTGTGAGTACGTGTATATACATGTTTGCTTGAATTTCAGTAGTAGGAAAAGAAAATATTTTTCTTGGAAGCATGTAATTAGGATAGAGGATACATAGAGAACGCTGCTTCTTTCTGTTGAGACAAGTTTATGCTTAAATATGATAAAGAGGGCAAGGAATTCTACTGTGAGAGACACTACGTGCTAGTATTGGGGGTCTTAGAGACCAGTCGACTCTAGGGAGGGGCTCCTCCCACCTCCATGGCTCTGCTGGGTAAAGGCAGAATTAGGAGTGGCATCCCTGACATGCATCATGCTTAAGTGTTAGCTGTGGTGGCAGCAGGTTCCTTAAGGAAGCTTTAGTTGCAATGAACATTGTCAAGTGGGAACCCAAATAGGAGAGGAGAGACTTGATTTGTCTCTCCATGTGAGGTACCCCTTTCAGTGACTCTCAAAAATAACAGGGAGAAACTTTTCAAGTTGGGAATAATGTGTGTAGTATAGCTATCATACAAGAATTGTTTTGGGAACATTTGGGGTAACCATTGTCTCAGCAGCACTGCTCAGTATACACTGGCTGGCCTGCTGTACAAAGCTGCCTGAAGAGAACTAGGGCCTGGGGGCAGTACTCTTTGACACCCGGTCATGATGGTTTTGCTTGCCTTATATAACTTGCTTGCCTGTGAATCTAACTATGAATCCTTCCATTCTCCTATCATCATAGGATTCACTCCTCCTTAAATTCTGCTAGTAACCACCTTGTTACTTCCTCTGCTATAGCCCATTTAACGGTGAATGGAATGCCTTCCCCCTACTAGAGGGTAGAGACTTATAGAGTCTCTATCTCCTGGTATAATGCCTCACTTCTGCCAAGCACTCAGTAAATAGACCTAGGTCTTAGAGACCTAGATTTGCAATGCAATTCAGTGCCATATTATCCCCTGAAAATTACTGACCTCTCTAAAATCCAGCTTTATTTGAAAATGTTGGTAATAATGCTTGTGCCATAGGGTTGATTTAATAATCAAATGAAATAAAAGTTATCTTGTGCCTGGAGCACAAGTGCCGAATGATGAGGTCTTTTTTTTTTTTTTTTTTTTTTCTGCACCCACAGCATAAAGAATTTCCTAGGCTAGGGGTCTAATTGGAGCTGTAGACACTGGCCTATACCACAGCCACAGTAACACTGGATCTGAGCTGCATTTGCAACCTCCACCACAACTCATGGCAATGTTGGATCATTTAATCCACTGAGCGAGGCCAGGGATTGAACCTGCATCCTCATGGATATACTTGGGTTTGTTACCACTGAGCCACAACGGGAACCCCAATAAGAGGTCTTATTATTAACAATCAGAGTTTGTTGAATTGCACATAGTTCAGTGGGAGACTCACCAAGGGCTATCGATGACTGTCACACTAGAAGAAAGGAGTTAATATTTTTTAATGCATCTATTCCTTCAAAGACCTTCTATGTGTTAGGCACTGTACTAAGGCACTAGTGATAGAGTATTATTAACATGGCCCCTGCATTCCTGAACTTAAAGTAGAGTCACTTTATTTTTCTAAATTGGTATCTGACCAACACATGGACCATGAATGAAGAAATATAATTGACTTTCTTATCCAAGTAATCAATTTGACCACATATATCAGACCAAATCAGCATTATTCTGTCCCAAATGTCCAGTATTTAAAATGGAGGCCAACAATCTTGATCCTTACTTTGGAAATAACCATTAATATTGTGAGAACATATCCATATTCTCAAAAGCCAAGTCCCTACTTTCCATCCTCTCAAAGCTACCACAGATATTATATATTTTACTTTTAAATAAATTGTTCTAAAATTTCTTTTCCATATGATTTTCTTACTAATCTTTTTCTTTGAGCATTATTTGATAAAATTGCACTATTGCCATTCATGAGCCTTCAACACATATATCTTATCTAAAGGAAAACAAAAGGACCTTACTCCCCTAATTAAACTCTTTATGGCCGCTGAAACTTTGATCTACCCACCATAAACTAGAAACATGTTTTGCTATGATGTTATATAGTTCTTATTCTTACCCATATCTTTAAATCATTTAATGCTAAGATTGTGAAACATTAATGAAAGTAATAGAAATTGACTTATTAAAATTGTGATAAATTTTTTTAAAAAAAATCAGTATTTTAGTGTGTTACCATGGCATTTGAGACAATGGTACTTCCATTCTCATTTTTCCTTATGTACTAATTCTTTAAAAATGATCTTTTGAATGAAACTGACTATGACTCTAACTGTAGTTAGAAGAAATTCTGAAGTTATGTTACCCCAAGGGAACAGTTTCTTCCAGGGATGCTGTCATAATATTAGAAAGAACAATGTCAAACCACTCAATGATTCCTCATTAAACCACCATCTGAAGAGAGCCTTTATTTTCAGAAAATTTCCCATCCTTTTACCCTGAATTTCTGATTCATGATGAGATAAACGACTGAAATTAGTTTGAGAATACTGAGGGGAAATTTTATATCAACTTTCTCCCATTCATACAGTGTATTCCTGAACAGAAATACGTTCACTGGAGGTCCAAGGCAACTCAACCCCATGGAGGGTGTGGTGATAGGGCATGTTGTGTTTCCCGTTAGAGAAGGTTCTAACTGGCACCAAAAAGGATGGGCTAAGAGTTCTCACCAGGGTCATTCCACACATTTGGAAATGTGTGGGAGGCGTGTTAGTTGTCATTGTGACAGGCAGGTGGGGTGATAAGGGAAATGCTATTAAGATTTAATAGATTGAGACCGGGGATGCTAAAATAGCCTGCTATATATAATATCATTCTATTAAAAAAAAAGAATTGTCTTGCTTGCCTCCCTTTTTTGAGATGTAAGTTTTCTACTAATTGGAACTGTGGAAAACTGGGCTGGGCTTATTAAAACAGAGAATCATACAAAGACAGGGAAGAAACCACCTGCATCTCACGGGTTTTGGTAAGCACGATATTAGGAATTCTTCTAGGCAATGCCAAGACTTAGCCCATTTCTTTTTTCCCAGCCCTCAGGACAGGGAAACACTGTTGGCAGCCCTTCAGATGATTTATTTGAAGGACAATAAAAGATCAATCATTTTTGATTAGTGGAAAATCCAATGTTAAAACCCTGAAAAAAAAGTAATTTCTCTGTCTGTAGAGGATTTCAGATTCCAAATTGGCTCCCTTTGACTCCTTTTCCAGATAACTTCCCCCATCAAACTAGTCCTAATATTAACCTGTGGGGAAAAATATTTTTAATCAAACCTGTTGGGGGCAAACATTCTACTATATATATAAAATTATATATATATAATTTTTTGGCCTTTTTTTTTTTTTTTTTAAAGGGCTGCACCTATGGCATATGGAAGTTCCCAGGCCAGAGGTCCAATCAGAGTTGCAGCTGCCAGCCTGTTCCACAGCCACAGCAATGCAGGATCAAAGCCTTGTCTGCAACCTACACCACAGCTCACAGCAATGTCAGATCCTTAACCCACTGAGCAAGGCCAGGGATCGAACCTATGTCCTTATGGATGTTGGTTGGGTTCGTTACTACTGAGCCACTACAGGAACTCCTGCTTAATATTTTTAAACCTAAGAAATTTTGTTTAGTTTATCTGCCTGTGAAGAATATCTGGACTTCATTATGGTAATAATACATTTGTGCCTCACTGCGTTAGTGGCAACAATGAAATGTTGACTCTGAGCTTTCCTTTTCAGTTCTGTGGGACCATTTCAAAATGTTTTACACATTTAAAATTGTTTCTTTTTTTTTTAAGTATCCAAGTTATTTTTATTTTTTTAATGATTTTTATTTTTTTCCCATTATAGCTGGTTTACAGTGTTCTGTCAATTTTCTACTGTACAGTAAGCTGAACCCAGTCACAGATACACATATACATTCCTTTTTCTCACATTATCATGATTAATCTTAAGTGACTAGATATAATTCCCAGTACTATACAGCAGGATCTCATTGCTTATCCATTCCAAAGGCAATAGTCTGTGTCTATTAACACCAAATTCCCAGTCCATCCCACTAAAATTAGCTTTTAGGAGTTCCCGTCATGGCGCAGTGGTTAACGAATCCGACTGGGAACCATGAGGTTGCGGGTTCGGTCCCTGCCCTTGCTCAATGGGTTAACGATCCGGCATTGCCGTGAGCTGTGGTGCAGGTTGCAGACGCAGCTCGGATCACGCGTTGCTGTGGCTCTGGTGGAGGCTGGTGGCTGTGGCTCCGATTAGACCCCTAGCCTGGGAATCTCCATATGCCACGGGAGCGGCCCAAGAAATAGCAAAAAGACAAAAAAAATAAAATAAAATAAAAAATGAGCTTTTAGTTGCAAAATGTTTCTCATATTTCATACACAGATCAATTTCTTTCCATTTGAGTTTAATTAAAAGTATTAATAACAAAATAGCTTAAAATGTTTGTGAACCAGATGGGACAATGACAATTACAACTGAATAACATAGAGACACTTTTTATTTTTCTGTTTTAGGGCTGCATCTGTGGCATATGGAAGTTCCTGGGCTAGGGGTCTAATAGGAGCTGCAGCTGCTGGTCTACACCCACAGCAATGCCAGATCCAAACTGCATCTACAACCTACACCACAGGTTGTGGCAACACCAGGTCCTTAACCCACTGAGCGAGGCCAGGGGTCGAATCCACATCCTCAAGGATGCTGGTTGGATTCTTAACCCACTTAGCCACAACAGGAACTCCTGTATCATTCCAATTTTAGTATATGTGCTGCCAAAGCGAGCACACAGCAGGAGCTCCTATAGGGACAATTTTACACTCGTTATACTGCAAGAAGAAAAATGAAGATGTCAGAATTTCATTTTTTTTTGGCAGTGGTAGGTTTCAGAATTCAGGTGTTTGAGTTCCATGCACTTTCTCTGTTTGGGGATTGAACTAATCACTCAAAAGCACAGCAAGATCAGTTCCTGGTATTCTAGCAGTTAAGGTCTCAGTGCTGTCATTACAGCAGCTTGGGTCACTGCTGTGGTTCAAGATCAATCCCTGGACTGGGAACTTCCATATGCTGTGGGCATGGCCAAAAAAAAAAGATTACAGACCACATAATTGGAGAATTGGCAGCATTTTAAGGACCAGTAACTATCGTTATTATTATCATTATTATTATTTTATAACAGCTTTTTTGAATTATAATTTCATACCATATAATTCACCCATTCAGTATTATTCAGTTTTTTTTTAGTATATTTTGCAGAATTGTGCAAACATTACCCCAGTCGCTTCAGAATATTTTCAACACCCCAAAAAGAAACTCCATTAACCCTTACATTTCCTAAGCCCTCATTATAGAATTTTTTTTATTGTGGTAAAATATGCATAATATAAAATTTTATCATCTTAACTATTTTTAAGTGTATGGTTCAGTGGTGTTAGGTAGTAAGTGGTGTTAAGTGGTATTGTTGTGTATCTACCTCCAGCCATCCACTCCAGAGCTCTTTTCATCTGTGAAAATGAAACTCTATACTCATTTAACAATAACCCTTCATTTCCCCCTTATCCCATCCCCTGGCAACAGCAAATCTATATGTTAGGTCTTTATGTTTTTGACTACTCTAAGTAGTGAATCCACACACTATTTGTCCTTTTGTGAACACCTTATTTCCCTTAGCATAAAGTTTCATCTACATTGTAGCATATATCAGAATTTTCTTTCTTTTTAAGGCTGCCTGATGGGAACTTTTTTTGTGTTATTTGCTATTTGTTTTCTACATGCTTTATAGCTTTTTTGTCCCTCATTTCCTGCATTAGTGTTATCTTTTGTACTTTGTTTTTTTTTTACTGACTGCTTATTGAGGAATGTCTTAATTTCTCCCTCACTTTTGAAGGACAGTTTTGTACATTACACCCACCCCACCCCCCCAAAAAACCCCAAAAAACAGAATACACATTCCTTTCAAGTGCACATGAAACATTCTCTAGGATTGACCACTTACTAGGGCATAAAACAAGTCTCAACAAATTTAAGAGTATAGAAATTATTTCAGGCATCTTTACTGACCACAATGGCATGAAACTATAAATCAACCATAGAAAAAGAAACAATAAAAACTGATTACATGGAGATTAAGCAAAAGGCTACTAAAAAAAAATAGTCAATGATGAAATCAAAGAGGAAATTAAAAAATACCTTGAGACAAATGACAATGAAAATACAACCATACAGAATCTATGGGACCCAGCAAAAGCAGTTCTTAGAGGGAGGTTCATGACATTACAGCCCTCAAAAAATGGAAAACAAACAAACAAACAAAAAACCCTCAAACAACCACGTAAACGAACTAGAAAAATAAGAACAAGCAAAACCTAAAGTCAGCAGAAGGAAGAAAATAATAAAGATGAGAGCAGAAATAAATAAAATAGAGATTAAAAACAATAGAAAAACATTAATAAAAATAAGAGCTGGTTCTTTGAAATGACCCAAATAAATGAAATAAGAAATTGAAGGACAGTATTGCCAGATATAGGATTCTTGGTTCTTCTTTTTTTTCTTTTAGTACATTGACTATATCAGCCCATTGCCTTATGGTCTTCAGAGTTTCTGATGAGAAATCTGCTAGTAATCTGATTGAGGATCTCTTTTATGTGATGAGTCGCTTCTATCTTGCTGCTTTCAAGAATCTCTCTGTCTTTGACTTTTGTCAGTTTGATTATAATGTCTCAGTGTGTACTTCTTTGAGCTCATCCTACTTGAGTTTCATTACTTTTTAAAATAGTCTCTCTACCATTTTCACTCTCTCTTCTCCTTATGGGACTCCCATTATCTGTATGTTGACTTGCTTTATGGTATCCTACAGGTCCCTTATGCTCTGTTCAGTTTTCTTCAGCCTTTGTCTTTATCTTCCTCAGGCTTAATAATTTCAATTATCAAATTTCTTTATATATATATATATATATATACATATATATATATATATATATATATTCTTTTTTATATTGTTTTCCATCATGGTCTATCATAGGAGATTGAATATAATGCCCTGTGCTCTATAGTAAGACCTTATTGTCTATCTATTCTAAATGTAATAGTTTCCATCTATTAACCCCAAACTCCCAGTCTATCCCACTTCCTCCCCTCTCCTGCTTGGCAACTAGAAGCCTGTTCTCCATGGTTGTGAGTATGTTTCTGTTTTGTAGATAAGTTCATTTGTGCCATATTTTAGATTCCATATAGAAGTGATAGCATATGGTTATTCGTCTTTCTCTTTCTGACTTACCTCACTTAGTATGATAATCTCTGGTTACATTCATGTTGCTGTA
Source organism: Sus scrofa (assembly GCF_054392235.1). Lineage (NCBI taxonomy): Eukaryota > Metazoa > Chordata > Mammalia > Artiodactyla > Suidae > Sus > Sus scrofa. The sequence continues at coordinate 109,839,635 of NC_139397.1, read as the reverse complement.
AATGGGTTTATTTCATTCTTTTTATGGCTAATTAGTATTTCATAGTATATATGTATCACATCTTAACACATTTATCTGTTGATAGATATTAGTGTTGTCTCCATGCCTTGGCTATTGTGAATAGTGCTTCAGTGAACATAGGGGTGCGTGTATCTTTTTCAATGAAAGTTTTGTCTGGATATAAGCCCTGGAGTGGGATTGCTGGATCATATAGTAGTTCTATATTCAGTTTTCTAAGGAAATTCCATACTGTTTTCCATAGTGGTTGTACCAATTTATATTCCCACCAACAGTGTAGGAGGGTTCCCTTTTCTCCACACCCTTTCCAGCATTTGTTATTTGTAAACTTATTAATGATGGCCATTCTGACAGGTGTGAAGTGGTACATTGAATTTATCTAATAATTAGTGATGTTGAGCATCTCTTCAAGTGCCTACTGGCCATCTGTATGTCTTTTTTGGATAAATATCTATTTAGTCTTCTGCCTATTTTTTGATTGGGTTTTTTTGTTGTTGAATTGTATGAGCTGTTTATATATTTTGGATATTAACCCTTTATCAGTTATATAATTTGCAAATATTTTCTACTATTCAGTAGGTTGTCTGTTTATCTTATTGATGGTTTCCTTTGATGTGCAAAAGCTTTTAAATTTAATTAGGTTTATTTGTTTATTTTTGCTTTTGTTTCCTTTGCCTGAGGAGATAAAGTGAAAAATATATTGCTACAATTTATATCAAGGAGAGTTTTGCCTATATTGTTTTCTAGGACTTTTATGGTTTCCAGTCTTACATTTAGGTCCTTAATCCATTTTGAATTTATTTTTGTATATGGTATGAGAACATATTCTCATTTTATTCTTTTTAAATGTAGCTGTCCCACTTTTCCAGTGCCACTTTTTTTTTGTTTGTTTTTTTAGGGCCACACCTGTGCGATATGGAGGTTCCCATGCTAGGGGTCGAATTGAAGCTGTAGCTGCCAGCCTACACCTCAGCCACAGCAATGTTGGATCTGAGCTGCATCTGCGACCTATACCACAGTGCATGTCAATGTCAGATCCTTAACCCACTGAGAAAGGCCAGGTATTTAACCCAAGTCCTTGTGGATTCTAGTCAGGTTCATTAACCACTGAGCCACTACCAGAACTCCCCCAGTGCCACTTATTGTAGAGAATTTCTTTTACTCATTGCATATTCTTGCCTCCTTTGTTGTAGATTAATTGACCCTAAGTGCATGGATTTATTTATTTCTGGGCTGTCTATTCTGTTCCATTGATCTGTGTGTCTGTTTTTGTGCTAGTACCATACTGTTTTGATAACTATAGCTTTGTGGTATAGTCTGAGGCCAGGGAGTGTGATCCCTCTGTCTCATTTTTTTTTTTTTTCCACCCAAGATTGTTCTGACATTTTGGGGTTTAGGATGTATGGAATGATAGCTGCTACTTTTCTAAGAGCTGAATTTATCCAAAATTAACCACAATTTACCATCCAAACCTTCCCCTGGAAGTTGCAAGCCTTCAAAAGACTCTAGAGTTTCAGAATAGTTACATCAGACAGATTTTGTGAATGCAATTATTGTCTAACTGCAGAGACAGTTTCCTCATGCTTCCTACTCTGCCACCCTCCTCAAAGACTGACTTACTAACTTTTTTAATTTATGAATTTAATTACATTTATAGTTGTACAATGATCATCACAACCCAATTTTATAGCATTTCCATACTAAACCTCCAGCCCTTCCCCCCACCCCAACCTGTCTCATTTGGAGACCATAAATTTTTCAAAGTCTGTGAGTCAGTATTTGTCCTGCAAACAAGTTCATTGTGTCCTTTTTTTAGATTCCACATATAAGTGGTAGCATATGATGTTGGTGTCTCACTGGCTGACTTCACTTAGCATGATAATTTCTAGGTCCATCCATGTTGCTGCAAATGCCATAATTTCTTTCCTTTTAATGGCTGAGTAATATTCTATTGTGTATATGGACCACATCTTCTTGATCCACTCCTCTGTCAATGGACCTTTAGGTTGTTTCCATGTCTTGGCTATTGCATATAGTGCTGCAATGAACATTGGAGTACATGTATCTTTTTGAGTCATGGTTTTCTCTAGATAGATGCCCAGGATTAGTGTTGCTGGATCAAATGGTAATTCTATTTTTAGTTTTCTGAGGAATCTCCATACTGTTTTCCAGTTTTTGCACCAATTTACATTCCCACCAACAGTGTAATAGGGTTCCCTTTTCTCCACACCCTCTCCAGCACTTATTGTTTGCAGACTTTTGGATGATGGCCATTCTGGCTAGTGTAAGGTGGTATCTCAGAGTGGTTTTGATTTGCATTTCTCTAATAATGAGTGATGTTGAACATCTTTTCATGTGTTTTTTGGCCATCTGTATGTCTTTTTTTGGAGAATTGTCTGTTTATATCTTCTGCCCATTTTTTGAAGGGGTTGTTTGTTTTCTTTGGTATTGAGCTGCAAAAGGTGTATAAATTTTGGAGATTAATCCCTTGTCAGTTGCTTCACTTGCAAAGATTTTCTCGCATACTGTAGGTTGTCATTTTGTTTTGTTTAGGGTTTCCTTTGCTGTGCAGAAACTTTTAAGTTTAATTGAGTCCCATTTATTTTTGTTTTTATTGTCATTACTCTAGGAGGTGGATCTGAGAAGATATTGCTGTGGATTATGTCAGAGAGTGTTTGGCCTATGTTTTCCTCTAAGAGTTTTATAGTATCTGGTCTTATATTTAGGTCTTTAATCCATTTTGAGTTTATTTTTGTGTAGGGTATTAGGGAGTGTTCTCATTTCATTCTTTTCCATGTAGCTGTCCAGTTTTCCCCAACACCATTTATTGAAAGGGGCTGTTTTTTCTCCTTTGTAATTTAATAGGGATTGAATTGAATCTGCAGATTGCCTTGGGTAGTATAATCATTTTGATAATATTGATTCTTCCAATCCAAGAGCATGGTATGTCTTTCCATCTCTTTGTGTCATCTTTGATTACTTTTATCAGCATCTTATAGTTTTCAGAGTACAAGTCTTTTGTCTCTTTAGGTAGGTTTATTTATGCCTAAGTATTTTATTCTTTTTGATGTGATGGTAAATGGGATTGTTTCCCTAATTTCCCTTTATGATCTTTTGTTGTTAGTATATAGAAATGCAGTTGCTTTCTGGGTATTAATTTTGTATCCTGCAACTTTGCCAAATTCATTGATGAGCTTTAACAATTTTCTGGTGGTGTCTTTAGGATTTTCTTGGTATAGTATCATGTCATCTGCAAATAGTGATAGTTTTACTTCTTCCTTTCCAATTTGGATTTCTTTTATTTCTTTTCGACTTAGTAACTTTTGACTAAAAGTCTCTTTCACTATGAGGATCTTGTTCATCTGCATTCTAATTTTTTAAATCCTCCGGATTAGAAAAATAACTTCTTTTGGTCAGTTTATCTCCAAAGCACTTTCCAAATTATAATATATAATGTTCGTTTTTATCATATGTATTATTTTGATTCTTTACAATAACATGGGGGAAGTAGAAGGGGCAAATAGTGCTTTCCCTATCTTATAGTCAAGAAAATTAAGCCTCGGGTACAAGTCAATAGTAATGGATACTCAGTGAATGATAAAGTAACAATTTGAACCAAACTTTTTTCACTCCAAGAACTCTGTCTGACACCCCAGACTACCTCCACAGAGCAACAGTAACTTCTCTATAAAATCAGAAAGTTTGGCTCTGACTAGTGAGCATAGTGAAGAGAAATATACTCGCTGTCAAAGCTGCCATTGACCTTGGAGACCATCAGTCGCTCTCGCTGCCTATTCTGACTGTGAGTGAACCACAGAAGAGTAAGGAAAAGGCAGAAAGGAAGAGGACACTGTATTTCTTATCTTATCCAGCTTTTTCACCTGCTAGGGAGAGAATAAGATAGGTAAGAAGTTAGGAAACTGCATCTAAGCATGCTTCTCATCACAGCTATACAATTCTTGCTTTTACTTGCAACTAGGAAAATAACCAGATACCAAATGAAGTAACAAAATATCTAGCTTCTCTAGAAGGTCCTGATTCCTTTAGGAAGTGGATTGAGGATGAATATCCAAATTTCTGTTTCAATGAGAGGATAAGAACAGTTAGAATAAGATGACTTAAAGTATTTAAATGTTAGTAAAAAGCACATAAAAATATACCTAAAATTTTAAAATACGTTGATTTTTGCATTAATGTTTTATTATTATATCCCTTGATGGCACAATGTTGTTTTTAGCAACAAAAATTAAAATTTTTACTTAAAGAGGCCTTGAAGGTTAACACATATAATCTTTCTTGTAACTCTATTTCCTGCCTTAGCCTGATTATTTGGATGAGGAGTTCACCCACTAAAATGTCACAGAGGCCAGGCAAGTAACCTGAAGCAGGCTGGATATAAGCACATGTGCATATATTATATTAATGATGGAGTGCTGGAGACATCCTGGCTATCTAAATGGGACAGTTAGAGTCAGCTACAACCAATTATTTCCTTTAGGAAACCCAGAAACAGTAATTCCTAGGTATTCTTATTTTTCCAGAAAAATTGAAAATCCATATTTTTATGTGAACACTCCTGATTCATTATTAAAAGTTGACTTAATTTAAAATGAACAAGTTGGAGTTCCCGCTGTGGCTCAGCAGTAACGAACCCTACTAGTATCCATGAGGATGTAGGTTTGATCAATGGCCTCGCTCAGTGGGTTAATGATCCATTGTTGCCATGAGCTGTGGGGAAGGTCGAAGACATGACTTGGATCCAGCTTGCTGTGGCTGTGGTGTAGGTCGGTGGCTATAGCTCCAATTAGACCCTTATCCAGGAAAACTTCCATGAGCCGCAGCTGCAGCCCTAAAAAGCAAAAATCAGTCAACCAATCAATCAATCAATCAATCAATAAAATGAACACGCCAACAAACCACTTGAACCAAACAAAATATGGCTTCTGGCCACTAATTTGTTATTTCTAGTTCTGACCATGTGATAAGATATTTGTGGCCCCCTGGTGGTAGCTTTCCCCAATTGTAGCTTAAATTTTAAAAGATGATGTGATAGCACATTTCAGTGTTTGGCTTATTTGAGTGAGGAGCATGGTCCTGCTGGGTGGGTGAATTGCCCACTTCCAGTATGCATGCCAATTCTTCCTTATACTGGCATAAATGGCCGAAGTGAAAATCAGCACTGAAATAAGAGTTGATGATTAAAATACTGAAAATATTCATTAACACAGATATTTATGTGATAATCAGTACAATATGGAGTATCTTTATGCCTGTATTATCAAGTATTCAGAGTGTATGCTGGGTACAACTAAAGCAAAGAAAGTCAGAAACATGGGGTAATTGTCTTGGGCCTTCGTGGCTGCGAGATTGAGCATCTGGACCATGACTCACTCAGGCAGTTGGCCAATTCCCTAACTGGTGCTAAAAAAGACCTGAAATACAGTTTTCTCATCTGCAAAATATGGGGGTAATAATACTACCTGCCTTACAGGGCTATAAAAACTCAATGTCCTCAGCAAACTTTTTTGGGGGGCAGATTTTCTTATATATTAATGCAGTGAACCCAACCTATTGTCATATTCTTGGTGAGCAAGGCAGGCAGCTAAGACTGGCTTATCTCCTTTGCATACTCTCTGCTCAGACTGGGAGTGACTTTTCTGGAACTTCCTCATTTCCTCCTTTAAGGTTGATTTCTTTTAACCTGATTTTCCCATATAAAAATGTTTGAAGCAGAAAATGGGAGAGTATGGTGTGATTTGGTCTCGTTTCCACCCCCACCTCAAGGTCAACCATGTAGTTAGAGCATATGAAAGATGTGTCTGCTTAAAATGGCCTTGCATACTAATTTGTGATGGAAAATCACAGGAGCCCATCAGAAAAGAATTATTATAAAATACCATCTTTCACTGAGAGTTGAGAGTTGAGAGTGCCTTCATATGCACTTTGCTTACTTTTGTTTTTTAATTGGAAGACTGGAGCAGTAGAAAAGTCCCTAAAATTCCAAACAAATAATTTAAAACTGTGAATTATTGGATCCATGAGTTAAAATATATATGTATACACACACACACATATATATATATATCTCACAAGAAATTCCTCTAATTAAAAAAAGCTTTATAGATTTTCACTTTCACTTTTCTTTCTTTCTTTTTTTTTTTTTTTTTTTTTTTTTTGCTTTTTATGGCCGCATTTGTGGCATATGGAGGTTCTCAGGCTAGGGGTCAAATCAGAGCTACAGCTGCCAACCTACACCACAGCCACAGCAACACCAGATCTGAGCTGCATCTGTGACCTACAGCATGTTTACGGCAACACCAGATCCTCAATCCACTGAGCAAGGCCAGGGATTGAACCAACAACCTCATGGCTCCTAGTTGGATTCATTTCCGCTGAGCACAATAGGAACTGCAGATTTTCACTTTCATGTCTTTCATATTTATTTATTTATTTATTTTATTTTTTTATGTCTTTCATATTTAAATGTGAGAATGTACTGAAGGAAAACAAGAACTGCTAAAAATTTAAATCTACCCACTTCTGTTATGAGAACTATTAATGTGAATATTAAAACAAAGAGCTGTCGAACTCCAAAGAGAAAACAATATAGCGTATTAATACCAAATATGAAGTGAGAGTATAAATAGTGTGAATAATTTTGTAAATACATAATACAGCGCATATATTCAAGAATTCAGCAGAAAAGAAGTTATGTGCTTGTTCCAATGCTGAGATTTGTCAAGTTCTTTTTCTTGAATTTTCTTCAGTTTTTGTTTACTTTGAAAATTATTCACATTGGTTTTAGTTATGCTTCATATTGAAATCACTTAGGTGATGGTTAGGTTTTGTTTCTTCATTACATAAAGGCAATAATATTTTAGAGGTGACCTTCACGGGCCAAAGGTCAGGAATAAACAAGAAGTTACACAAGAATTGAGGAGCGTTTATCCGGGAGACAAAGAAAGCAGATGGAATCAGACAATCTACAACAAATCAATCAAGGCATTTAAAAAGTTACATAAATATTTATATAGCCATAGAGATGTCATGTAATATTTCTTTGTGACAAAATATTTTTTCTACCTTAAAATAATACTGTAAGCAATAGAGCGGGATAATGGTTTTTCAAATAAATGTGGTATTTTAATAAAAGGGGGAAATGAAAAAAATATTTGCTCTCATGCAGAAACTCCAAAGTACTGATAAAGAAATATGAAACAAAGCAAAAGCAAGTTAAACTATTAGAGAGAACAGATGGAAGCTTCCCCCTGAGATAATCCTAAGCAGAATCCTCAGTACCTTCCTGGAAATTTTTGAGTCTATCCATCTTCTCAATTTTTTTTTAGAATAGAGAAATATTTATGAAATGAGTTTGTATGAGATTGGCTGCAGTTCAACTTTTGCAGAAACAGGCTGCTTATCTAATTCCTGTCTGAAGGGCAATTATTTTTGTTATCAGAGATTGTTACCAGCTATCCAAAGCCTTGCCCTTTCAATGGGTAAAAAAAGATCTTGAGGGTCTCCTGAAGACTTTTAATTATACCTCAAGTAATTACATATTTGTATTACCAAATGTATACACATATATACAATAGGGAGAAAATGTCTGGATAAAGAGATGCACACATCTTTATATAAAAACAGGAAAATTTATTAGCATATTCATAATAAAGACCTTCTAAGTAGTTCTAGATGAATGGTATTAAATTTAGGTTTTAAGACTTTGTCTCTAGTACAAATATATACGGAAATATTGACTGAAGGTAAAATCCTGCTATAAAATGCAGTATGAAATACAGTTTTGAAATTCAAGCACCCTATCCTTCACTGAAAAGAATGGTTTTAATGAACATAAAGAACTTTAGTTCAATCATGTAAAAGGCTCCAATAACATAAGAACTATAAATAAGAATTGTACTTTCTGTGCAGATTTGTACCTTTCTGAAGCCATCTTTCCAGAAGGTCATGGCTGGTACCCTGGAGACCATTACCCTAACAATGGTATTTAGATTTTTGTCCTGAAAGCATCTTCAATCTTGTCCTTGAACATTCATCTGCCACTTCTCTGCCTACTCACCCGACATACATCATTCTCCAGTTTATTCTATTGACTTGTCATTTTACTAATTGGAAGTTTCATGTCTTATGCCATTTTGGAGATTTCATACATATGCTCACCTCTTAATCATTTACCAAACTGTTTCAGAAGAATGGCTTAGATCCAAACCTTGGTGTATCCTGCTGTTTAAATCTTTTATCCAGTGGAATGGAATGTTTAAGTGGAAGTTTCAGCTGAGATCCTAAGGTGCCAGGTACCTAAGTGAATTGTGAACTTATGAAGTGTAGAGTTACAACACTGACATCAGGGGCATAAACTGATGGTATATTGTACATTTGTAGAAGTAATTTTTTAAAAAGAGAGATAGAGTTGTGAAGTATTACCTCCCTCTTTATCTCAAGAATGACTCAAAGTGAACCAGCAGAGTGAACTCTCATGTAAGGGTAAGAAGAAAAGCCAAGTTCTTACAGAGAAGCAGGGGAAAGGCCAGATCCACTGAATAAATGTAAGTGGGCAACTGAAGAGAAAAAAGTAAAACTGTTTTTCTGTGTACATTCCACAAGTTAGTACCTGTTTAATGTGCTGATTATACATGCAAGTGCCCATTTATTCTTATCCTTTGCTTAGTGCTTTTAGAGCAGTTGTTTATCCACTAAATATTTTCCATGATGGTTTTTAAAGTGTTTTTAGTATAGAATCTTATCAAAGACTTCTAAAAACATTACGTTTATTTTTGTGCTCTCAGTAAGATATTTGATTTTTTTGAAAGAAGTCAACACAGTATTTAGATGATTTCGCCATTACTGAAATAAAATATATTTTATTTTGTGCAAGTTTTCAATGATCTTACACTCCAAAGTAATTACATCATTAAAGCTTAGATGGAGGTGAGACTATGCTGCTCTTCCTGCCTTTTTATAATCAGTAAAAGACAGGAGTTCCCGTTGTGGCTCAGTGGAAATGAATCTGACCAGCATCCATGAGGACACAGGTTCAACCCTTGGCCTCATTCAGTGAGTTGAGGATCTGGCATTGCCATGAGCTGTGGCATAGGTCACAAACTTGGCCCAGATCTGGTGTTGCTGTGGCCATGGCATAGGCTGGCAGCTACAGCTCCAATTCGACCCCTAGCCGGGAACCTCCATATGCCACGGGTGAAGCCCTGAAAAAAAAAAAAAAGTAAGAAAGAAAAATCAGTAGTAGACAGAATAATAAGCTAAGAAAGAGAGGTCAGAGAGATAGAGGTCTCCAATAAACCAGTGGCAGAGAGGTAAGATGAGGTACAACACTGAGAAGGCCGAGGAACAAATGAGGGGTGTAGAAGTGAGGATAAAGACTTACATATGATGCTTTTTTGAAAAGTTTTGACTTTTTCAAAAAGTGAAAAGGTTTATTGTTTTTTTAAGTCAGTAGACTGCAGATGAGAAAAGTAAGCCTTAGAAAGCATAGGAGTAAGGGTGTGAGCATGTAAATTGGTATAACTGGGCCCTGGAAGGGGAGAGGAGGAAATGCCCAGGAGGATAGAGCAAGTGTGGAAAGAATGTATCTTCCAGACATGAGGGAATATAAATCTGAGGTGGAGAAGAAGTTCCTGTTGTGGTGCATCAGAAATGAATCAAACTAGTAACCATGAGGTTGCAGGTTTGATCCCTGGCCTCACTCAGTGAGTTAAGGATCCAGCATTGCTGTGAACTGTGGCATAGGTTGCAGATATGGCTCAGATATGACATTGCTGTGGCTATGGCATAGACTGGTGGCTACAGCTCCAATTCAACCCCTAGCTAGGAACCTCTATATGTTGCAGGTGCAGCCCTAAAAAACAAATAATAAAATAAAAATAAAAATAAATCTGAAGTGGAGAAGGTGGAAAATGGAGTTCACAACTCATGGTCTTAATTTTCTTAATGATTTGGAGATAAGTTCACCCACTGAGTGAGTATGTGAGTGGAATAAGTTTGTGCCCTTCACAGGGTAGAGCAGAAGCTGAAATTCCTGAGAGGATGCCTTTTTCTAATTCTTACAAAGGCATTGTAAGCACTAATCATAGCCTTTTGTAGGAGCCATAATAAGAGTGGTGAAGTGTTGGAAAAATATATTTCTAAGGAGTTATTCTGCAAATGGTTGGCTAATTAGTTATACAAGATGTAAGCATTATCACAATTTTATCTAATCACTCTAACTTGGTTGTTCAGAAGAAAATTTGGGCTTAGAAATCCTCTGATGTCTCCTAAAGGAAGACATTAACTAAATTTGTACTTGTTATATTTTAACTAGGCTCTCATTTAGGGATTTTAAGGAGTCTCTTTGTATTGATCTTTCAGTCCCTCAAAACAGTTGATTTCTCCTTGAGGTTTTGTTTGTTTTATATCTAGGTTTCAGTTGTTACATTTATCACCCACTCTTTTGAGATATTTTGTGAAGGCAAACTTTTCACTTTTTGAAAGTTGTCTTTCCTTCCACAGTAACCACTTTTGTATTGCCAGTTGGGCCTTTAGGCTTTTTATTTTTTTTTACTTCATGAAGAAACTGATCTTTCTGTCCTTGATTTAATTTTTTCTTGTGCTTTACTGTTCCTTCATTGACCCATTGTTTAATTTTTTTAACCTTTCTCATAAACAATGATTATATCCTGTGAGTTTTTTTTAAGTAAATAGCTCTGTATGAAACAATTGGGATTCTCTTTTCCTAAAAAGATGTTGTATCATTTAAGATTTATTGGGTACCTTGAGACATCCAGTAGGGAAGTCATTGAGTTGGGCACTTTTCTGAGCTCATTTTGATCTTCTTCCCACCTTACAAGGAGAAAACAGGTGAAATGTATACAAGGGAAGAGGACTTTGGGCTTGATCCCCTAGTGTAAAGTCCCCACCTCTATGTCTTGGGTTACTCTGACAACTCCACTCATCTTCCTTGCTTTAATGGTACACTTCTCAGTTTTTTTGAAATGGGTCCTTTTGTATGTGTGTGTGTATGTATGTGTGTATGGGTGTGTGTGTACTGAGGACTTATGGGGAAGAGAGGTGAAATGAAAAAATGTTGCTGATCATCTGAATTGATGGCTCAGTTTGAAGTATGCATATATTCTTATATATGCAGTGTTTGAAAGGATTATAGAGGGTATGTTTGCCCAGGCCTTTTGAGAAGAAGACAAGAAGATATTTGTTGAAAATTTTTATTAAAACAAAACAAAACAACCTGTAAGGGAAAGAGGAAGATGGGAGAGGTCAAGAGGGGCATCAGATCATGATGCAGGTCTACCTCTAGATAAATGAGAAAGAGAAGGAAGGAAGGGGGCTAGAAACATCTTATACTGCAATGCAGTTCTAAGAAAGCTAGGCAAGACCTGTGAGGGAAACAGAAGTTGGGAGAGGTCAAGAGAGGCATCAGATCATGATGCAGGTCTACCTCTAGGTAAATGAGAAAGAGAAGGAAGGGAGAAAGGAAGCAATGCAGTTCTAAGAAAGTTAGGCAAGGCTGTCAGGATTCCTTGAACCAGAATCATCTTATGGGGAGTCCTGTGCTCTTCTGGGCATGTACCTGCCTTTCTCAGTCATTGTCTCTGAGCAGCCTGTGAGAAATGTAGTTTTAGTGCAAATGCAGTGATAGATTTCAGAGCACAGCAGCTAGGGCTGTTGGTCATTTATGCTTCCCAAAGTTAGAAATCTGAAAGTCCAGTTTTCATGGCTATTACTCTCCACTCTACTCACCAAACAGATCTACTTTCCCACATAGGTTCAGGGAGCAGCAATACCTTGGTAACCATGGACCTGTCTTCCTAGGGGTAAACAAAGAAGGAGGAGGTTAGTGAGATAAACTACAGGCCTTATTAGAAAAGCAACTGGTATGTATCCTCTTACTTCCTCAGATAGTGGTGCTAGCTGAGGCTCTGTGAGCAGGAAAGGCAGACCCTGACCTAGACTAGTTATGGATTCCTTGAGGATGAACCAAGGCTCCAATGTAGTCAGTGTTAACGAGCAAGCTGACAGCTGGTTTCCTTGAGTAATAAATACTGCTTTATTGAGGGCTCAGAATCGGTCTCTGTTGCCAACAGACTGGACATTCAGAGACAGCAGTTGGAAAATCAGTTTCCATATGTGGTAGGTGATACTGTTGGGTCCCTATATATAGTGTCCATATCTGCCACCATGGCTACTTCATTTATGTACCCATTGTGACAATTATGGTATGACTGAAGACAAAGACTGGCTAACAACAAGCAGCTAGTCATTTTGTCTATTTATTGAGTACTTCTTTCATGGTAGATGCTTTTTTTGAGCATTATGTACAATACACTTCATGTCCCCTCCCACATATTTGCTCACATTCCTCTTTCCCATACCTCCTTATCTCTAATCTTCCAATACTTTTCTTTCTAGATCTCTGATAAGATTGCCAGGCCATTGGCTACTTCCCAGAAACTTGTAAATATTCTCAATTTCTATATAAAGTAGATGCCAGGTATACTGCTCATAGCCTCTGCTCACTGGGAAGATTTTCCCTCTCCGCTGTATTTCAGGGCCACCCCCAATATGGCTGAATGCAGTCTATGTTTGGCTCACTGTCATGTATCAATCAAGCTAATTTCAACCAAGCTCAGACTTTTTCCGTCTCTTTTAGTTTTTAAACCAGATTCCTCCATAATGTTATGGGGCTGGTGAAGGTGTATGATGCAACTATGGTGGGTAACAAAGAGTCTGGGCTATGTAATCATGGCCTTGTTCCATACCTCAGAGTCCCCCATTGTGAAACTCCCATTGAGGTTTGTCACAAACACCATTTTGCGTATTTTCTCACCACTGTCACCTCCAACATCATGGGGTTTGCCAGACCATATGGCTTAAGAAGCAAGGCTGCTTGCATCACAGCCTTGACTTGAATCAGGACACTTTTCTGCTCTAGGCTCCACTTAAAGTTGACCTTTCATGTCACCAGGGCAATATTTCTAGGTGTTGAATGTGTTGCCTATAGAACACAAAGAAGCCTACTGGATATTATGCTTTCCTCTTTATGGTAGAGTATGAAAGATTCATCAGGCTGTTTTTTATTTTGGGAAGAATCTCCCAGTATATCCCTGACCACTGGATCCTCCCAAATTTCACTAAAGTGTCATGTCCTGAATCTTCAGACAGTTTATCTCTCACCTTCTGGAGCACATGTCTTACTAAGGTCTTTAATGTGCTAGCCAATTCTTCCTTTCTTGTCCTATCATTATGATGTCATTGATGTAACAAATCAGTATGATGTTCTGCAGGATGTGCAGGTGATTCAGATTTTTTTCAAGCAAAATTATGACAGAGGGTAAGAGTACTAACATAATCCTGAGACAAAATTGAAAATTAATGTCATTGTCTATTCCATATAAATACATTTCTGATCTTCTTTTCTAAGTAGAATGAAAAAGAACACATTTTCCAATCAATGGCTGCATACCACATACTTAAAGTCTTATTAATCTGCCTAGAACAGATTCAGGTTTGGCGTAGCAACTATAATCGTGTTTACTACTTGATTAAGTTTGTAACAGACCACAGTCATTCTCTAGGACCCATCTCCTTTCTGCAGGGGCCACATGGGTGAATTAAACAGAAATAGAGGGCTCACCACTTTTGCATCATTTAGATCTCTAATGGTAGGTAGCAACAACTTTCACCACATTTACAGGATATAATATTGTATTTTATTTACTGTCTTGGTTGGGGGCTGGGGGCACTTTCAGAGGTTTCCACTCAGCCTTTTCCACTACTATTGCTTTTACCCATAGCCCAAGGACCTAACACGGGCTTTAGTCCAACTTCCAAGAAAGTATTCTCAGGAACTGGCTAAATGACCACCTGAACTCAGGATCCTGATCTCAGGATCTGGCAGGCCAACTATAAGCCAAACTCTAGCTGACTTATGTATTACCTGATCCCTATGCTCCCACACTCATAGGGGGCCATGCTGATACTTCGGGTCTCTATATGTTTTTGTATAGCTGTTTTAAAAATGCTTGGTTGTTTGTAGGCATCGTTCCCTCCCTCCACCTCCCACTGCTATAAATTTCATATGTCTGCACAATTGTACTTGCCATAGCACTCCTCTTCACCAGGATATTTTCCTAGGTCAGCAAGAGTGAAGTCTTTAGCAATCTTAAACCGCTACAGCCTTGTGCCAGGGACAACTCATGTCCCACCTGCCAACCAGGGTCACATCTCTTCATCCCCCAAGTAAACCAACCCCAATCTCCCATTTTCTCACCTGTTTTCTCAATCTGTTCTCAGTACCACTTGCATTAATCTGGGTCATCCAAGAGTCAGATTCCACAATGAAATTAGAAGAGCAAGAGATTTATTAGGGGCAATATCTGTGAGGTAAAAATAAGGCAGGAAAGAGGTAGGGAAAGAAGGTCAGGAGAATCATCAGACTGCAACACAATCTGACCCTGGGTCCATAAGAGAGAGAAGAAAAAGAAAAGTTGGAGAAAGTATTTTATGCTTCACTTTAGTTCTAGGGTAGTTTGGCAAGGTCATTGGGAAATCCTAGAGTCAAAGTTGTTTATCCGAAGGTCCTGTGCCTCTCAGGAAGAGCTTGGGCTTGCCTCAGTATTCCCACCTTGTTCTGTTATTGGCTGGAAGTAGCCCATAGAAAGCATGATTTTGCTGTACAGTAGAAATTGACATAACACTGTCAATCAACTATAATGGAAAGAAATAAAAATCTTAAAAAAAGAAAACATGATTATGGCTTAGATGCAATGATGGATGTTAGAGACTGCCCACAGTCAGGAATCTGGGAGACACACTTTCATGGCCACCATAGAGTAGAACAATTGGAGGATAGTGAGGAAGAATGATAATTTCTCTGTATAGGAAAAAGATAATATAATAAATGCAGGAGTTCCCATAGTGGCTCAGCAGAAACGAATCTGACTAGCATCCATGAGGACACAGTTTCAATCCCTTGCTCTGTGGGTTAAAGATCTGGCATGCCATGAGCTGTAGTGTGGGTTGGTTGCTATAGCTCTGATTTGACCCCTAGTCTGGGAACCTCCATATGCCATGGGGTGGCCCTAAAAAGCAAAAAAAAAAAAAAAAAAGAAGAGATAGTAAATACAGAAGAAAAAAATAATGCTCTCTAGTGAAACAAATTATGTTCTCTTCTTCTCTAGTTGACCTATTAGAAGTTCATTAATGTGGAGCTATTTGTTGAAAGCTGATAAACCAGCAAGTGTCCACCACACATATGGATACACAGAAGGTAGCAAATACAGACAGTTGTACCAGTCCCCTACAGAAAAGAAGGTGGAGGCAGAGAGCAGCTCTGCTGATTCAGCTTAGAAGAGACTGTTCAGCTATCATCAGAGTTTGGTTTATGTTTTAGAACCAGAGTGAGCAGATAGTATATCCCAGTAAGTGGGTGCTCTTCTGAAATTTAGCCCTGGGATATTTCTGGAAACTGCGATGTCCATGAAGAGGGAAAACTGTCCATTTTAAGTGACAAGAGTGTTTTGTGTTCCTAAATGTGGTGTTTATTGTCTAGTTTTGGAGAAAATCACTACCTGTTTTGAGAAATAATCACTGTATTGGATATGTATGCAAAATTAAGCAAGCCCAATTTGGAATTGAGATATTTGAGACACCGAAGCATTATAATACCAAAATGAAAATTTGTCTTTGTAAGGATAGAGATGCATTTCTATCCATTAGGAAAATTTTCTTCTGTAGACATGAACTTGAGATTTCATTGTCTCTGAAAATTGTTTTTGAATAATGCTTTTTTGTCATCCTGGGCAAACATTCAAAGACGAGGTTAAGAGTGGAGAGCAACTTTGGCAGAAAGGATTTAGGGGTATACATTTACCTTCTGCTGAAAAAGAGACCCTAAAGAGGAGTGAGCTGGCCTTGCAAATTCCTTTATTAAACCAGACTTTTTTGGGGGTGGGTATTCTGAAATAACTGAGCTCAGGAAATGTATCCATTATCGAATATTGATTAATTTTTAAATAAAAACAGGCCATATTATTCAATCTTCCAATTATTATTGAAGGCTTACTCTGCCAAGGCCTTATTTCAGTCACTTGGAATATGTCAGTGATAAAACCGACCCAAAAGTCCCTGCCCTCTGCAGCTTATTATCTTTTCTCTCTTGGAGGTACTATCACTGGAAAAGGAAGTCTTAGAATTGGAACTAGAATAAGGATAGTTTTCTCTCTCTTGGTCTTGGGCATTAGGGTCTCAGCTCTAGAAAAGATCAGAGTCCTCAAGAAAACCTTCAAAAAGAGAGTAAATCAATTCTGTACCATGTAGGCAGGCCAGGAGCCAATTTGAAAGATGTCTAGTGGGAAACTCTTGACTTGTGGACTCTCAGAACTGCTACGACTGGCATAGGCTTTTAAGATATTATGGAAGTTCCCCACTATTGCTCACTAAACCTGTAGGCAAGTCTTGTCAAGGATTACAGCCTGGTCTTAGATACCACTCTGCAGATTTGAATGAAAGGTCTGAGATCTCTATGAGAGCAAAGTGGTAGAAGAGGAAGTTTCACTGAATGACAATAATAAACTTTGACCTGTAGAAGAACAGCACAGCAGTCCAGAATCAGCTGATGGGCTGGAATGGCAAGTGAGGGTATATTTGTGGAAAAAGAAAGTCCTGTCTGGGAATTATCAGAGATACTTGGGAAGCAGAAGCTGGTAGAAATTGGACTTCCTGCAATTAAGAGGGATTAGAGGCTTGAACTATTGTTAATACCCCAAAGAAAAGAATGACTTCTAGGCTGGGAATGACTGGGCTTCTGTGTTATGACCCCGAGAGCTTCAGGCAACACTAAAGATGGTTTTACACTAGAACTCATATCACGGAATAGGGTGTGAGTGAAAGTTTTCAACATAAATATGGAGAATAGGATTTTACATTAAGGGTACTTAATGTTCTGTGACTAATTGTAGCCACACATATTTTAATTCATAACTGATAAATGTGTTATCCAATATTTCTGTTAACTGTTTTCTCCTGGTAAAAGCAGCCAACATTTCAGATCATCTTAAGAGTAATATGGAGTTGAATACATCCCCCTAAAACAATCTAAGTGACCAGTTGCCCCAAAGAAATGGTTACCCTGAAGAATCTCTCCTTGAGAGAGATTTCCAAGTATGGAAAAGTGAGAAATGCTAAGTTATGCAGTGCCCAATCCTCACCCATTCTTTCCTCCCTCTCAGATACTTGTGAAAATACTATTACATCCTTACACATATTGCCACAGAAACAAATACACCAAACACGGTCATGTACATTATACAAAATATATCACCCAGGTGATAGCAGTGGGAAACTCACAGAACTACCTAAGATATATTTATTATTATTTAGCATTTTCTGTTCACATCATTGAAGCTTGGTACTTCCACAATGTAGAAGGACAATGTAGGGCAGTATACTGGAGACCATACAGATCAATAAGCACTGACAATCTGCTCAATATGATGTACCTATAGAAAGGTTTCATATGACAATTATAATGCTATAATCTCATACATGCTAAGGTCTAAAGTCTGCAGCTAGACCTCAGCCATTTCTGTTGCTCTTATTATAATTCAGGCGTCTGGTTTTGGATGTAAAAGTCTTTCTTACAGGTCACATACAATTCAAATTGGATCAGGCCAACTGAGAAAAATTATAATGGTCACCAAAATTGTGAAATTTGACCAAAGTTCAGAAAAGAAGTAAGAAGGGTTTAGATAAGTAATAATCTTTTTTCCTTCTTCCTTGTGGTTGATTGCAAAAATATGTGAGAAATACCTTGAGTTTAGTTCCCCATCCTTAAGATGAGGTGGGCAGCTCTGGTCACTTGCTTTGGGGAAGAGTATGATGGAAATGGTATTTCGTGAGGTTTTTGTTTTTGTTTTTGTTTTTTTGCTTTTAAGACCGAACCCACAGCATATGGAGGTTCACAGGCTAGGGATTGAATCAGAGCTGTAGCCACCGGCCTATGCCATAGCCACAGCAACTTCAGATCCGAGCTGCATCTGCAACCTATGCCACAGCTCATGGCAACTCCAGATCCTTAATCCATTGAGCAAGGCCAGGGATCGAACTGCGTCCTCATGGATGCTAGTCATATTTGCAAAATGCTGAGCCACAACATGAACTCTGGTATTTTGTGAGTTTTGAACCTCAGCCTCTACAGGCTTCTCAGCTTCCTCTTTCATGCTTTTGAGACTCTGGCTGGATAGCCTAAGCATCCTGAGAGACCATGTGGAGAAGAAGGCTATTCTAATTGAACCATCTTAGACCAACCAGCCCTAGGTGACCTGCCAACTGACTTCAGACACATGAGCAAGCCTAGCTGAACAATCATGGCCAGCTTGACCTGGTCAAGGCCAGAACCTTCAAGCTGAGTCATTTGTTTTAGTATCACTTAAGCCAGTGCCATTAAAAACGATGATCACAGAGAGATAAAGAACTTGCTCCAGAATGTAAATCTATATACCACTTCCTTCATCAAGAAAGTCTTGATGCAAAAAGAACATCAGCTTAATTCAGTAGTGTGCATAGTTGGTTTCAATTTATAGTTCATGTACGCTCCTCATGTTACTCCAGATTGGTAATAAATAGTACATAGACCAGTTGCAATCTATAAACAGCACTTTTGGTAGCAATAATGCAGGGCTTGGGAGTAAACAAAAAACAATTTTTTTTTCCTGTAAAGAACCAGGTAGTAAAAATCTTAGGGCCATACAGTCTGTCAACTTTGTCATTATAGCAAGGAGGCAGCCTTGGACAATAAGTGAATGAATGGGCATGGCTATATTACAGTAAAACTGTTTAAAAAACATGCAGCAGGCTAGATTTGGTTTGTAGGCTATAGTGTGCTGACCCCTGCATCCTAAGCCATTTCTGAGGCTTATTGCCATCAAATCTCATTATCAGGTCTTTTTTTTTTTTCATTAATCTCTTTTTGCCAAGGCAAAAAGAGAATTGGAGATAGCCTTCATTGGAGGAAGGAAGACAAATGCCTGAAATAGTTATTTCAGATGTTCTAACAGAGAGCCACCCACAGGGTTAAAATGAAATGTGGAACTATGCACATAATTTTTTTTTTGGCCACACCTTGGGCATGTGGAAATTCTGGGGCCAGGGATCGAACCCGCATCACAGCTGCAGCTCAAACCACAGCAGTGACAACACTGAATTCTTAACCCACTGTGCCACCATGGGAACTCCCACATAATTATTTTTTAAATACATGGGAAAAACTGTGAGCAAGTGCAACCAATCAAAGCCTTTGGCTAAGTCTTGGGAAAAACAAATGTTCCAAGAAAGTTTCATTTTCAAAATGTTGACATCTCAAAGGTACAGGACTGTTTAATAGTAGGAAGCTGAGATATTCCTTCCCTCATTTTTTCCTTCTCTCATTCTCTTCCTGTTTGTTTCCCTTTTTTCTTTTAACTAAACCTTTTCCTTTTTCAGACAGGAAGGAATTTCCAGGCACCATTAAAATCAACCAGGATTACATTCTTGAAGAGCTTGCTCATAAGAGCAGCTGTTAATGATTTATGGTTGCCTCACTTGATTCTCCTTCAGTGTAGTTCAGAGAGAACACATTTCCGTGTCATTAAGGTGTCAGACAACAATCTGTCTTTAGATTCACACTGAGCATGGGCAAAGTATGCCCCTGTGAAGGAGTTTCAGAGACACAAAAGAAGAGATGTCAACTATCTCCATCCATTTCTCAAAAAGCATACTAGGCAGATTTCCAAATTCCTGTTACATTCTGTTTTTTTTTTTTTAAATGCAAGATGATTAGCTGCTTTTACAAATATACTTCTCCCCAATTCACAACAGCTGCTATCAAAATCATTAGAGTGAAACAAAAATCTGAAGCACTGTTTATTTTAATACAATATGAAATGCAAAACTCAAGCTCCTTAAGAAAGAGACCTCCATTTTAAAAGATTTAGTGTGGGTTAGCTTTCCAAATGGGTTCCTTTATTTAGTATTTAATATTCCTTCACTTTTTGATTAAGCCACTGGAAATCTCTAGCAGAATACATGTATGGGAAGAATAACACATGAAGAACCAAAGCCATTGTCAGTTATTAGCAGTTTGGTTCAGCTCTTCCTTTTTACAGCTATCATTGAGGCACCAGCAGCCAAAATAAAGCTCAGTCCCTTTGTGACTTCTGACTGAAGCAAGAATGGGAAAAGGCACCTTCCCACATTCACAGAAAGATTGTGTCCCCCCTTCTTTCTAAAGTGCTGAGACAAAATTTCAATATAGAATGATAAGTGCAAATTGGAAGTATGTACAAGGTACTGTTGTGTTCAGTGGGAGCAGCCAAGGACTCTGTCAGGCTGAAAAAGAAAAGGATTCCCTGAAGAGGAGAGTTTGAGCTGAGTGATGAGAAATGATAGAACTCACAATGAAGGGGGAAGCAGGAGCAATCTCTCTAGTAAAGTTTTCTGTGAACATGAAGTTCATGTAGAGAATTGTTAGATTTTAGCCCTAGTGGCAGCAGAACTAAAACTAGGAATGGATAAATATGAGAGATTTTTGAGAAAGTGGAATAACATGTATAGTTTAATAAAATGGAAGAAGGTAAAGATGACTTTCCAAGTGTGGAAAGAACCTTAGGTCTTATTTACTCCATTTCTGACCCACACAGGAGTCTCATCCACAGTATTCCCAAAAGGTGGCCCACTAGCCTCTGTTTGGGCCCTTCTAAGAGGAGATGCTATTTGCCTCAAGAAGCAGTGGTTCGGACAGCTTGGATTTTAGAGAGAGATTCTTTACATTGAACTGAAATCTGGCTGCCCTTAAATTCTACCCATTGGTCTTAATTCTTTATTCAGCAAAGACTAGATCTATTTTCTTAGGTCTAAGTTTGACTCCTCTATATTCTTAGAAACAACTATTTTGCCTCTCTTTAGTCTTCTCCAATATTCTTCCCTCAAAATATTCCCAGGCTTCTGAAAAATCCTAATGAAATCTCTATCAGGGAATTTCCACTGTGGCTCAACCAGATCTTGGTGTCTCTGCACTGCCAGGATGCAAGTTCTATCCCTGGCCCATTACAATGGATGAAAGGATCCAGTGTTGCTACAGTTGCCATGTAGGTCACAACTACAACTGTGATCTGATCTCTGTCACAGAGAATTCTCTGGGAATTCCATATGCCATGGGACAGCCCAAAAAGAAAACAAAAACAAAAAATCTTATCAGTTACAATGCTGACATACATAAAAGGCAGCTTTTCATATTTCTCCAGAGGTTGGATTTGCTGTCAGAAATGTTTAGTGCCATTACCTTAAAATATGAAACTCTCTGACTAAAGCTCCTAGCTATCAGTCTTTTGCACAGCCACAGTGAAGAAATAAGTGGACGAAGCAAATGTTGGAGAAATAATAGCATATATACTTAAAATATCATTCACCAAAGGATTGTGCCCTTTTCCTGGGGTTATATGATCTCTGCCTTATTCTTTTGAAGTAACACTCTTGCTTTTATTACTACAAAATGGCTTGATTCAAATAAAGTCAACATTAGACTTAAAAGAATAAATTAATGTTAGAACTGAAAGTTATGTTAAGATGATCTTGTCTAAACCCTTCATTTTATAGACTAAGCAACAGATGACTAAATGTTGGTGACAAATAGTAAGATTACTTGTTAAAAACATTAGGAGAATATTTGATGGGCAACCAGACATTCCTATCATGCCACACAGATTATTTTCCACTCACAAAAGAAAATATCTGGGATCTGGTGGTCATCTTACAAAAATGAATAGTTAAGTTTCACCTCTAATGATGGTTCACCCAGAAAATATTTTTGATGGGATTTACCTAACATCACCTATCATGTAATCTAGGCAAAAATATCCAATACCCAAAGTTCAAAAATTGATACTGGGACAACTGGATATCCGCATTCCAAAGAATGAATTTGGATTCTCTTCCTCATACTACATGCAAAAATTAACTCAAAGTGGACCAAAGACCTACATATAAATACCTAAAGCCATAAAACTTTTAGAATGAGCATAGATGTAAATCTCTGTGACTTTAGATTAGGTGGTTGTTTCTTTTTTTTTTTTCTTCATTTTTTAAAAGTTTTATTAAAGTGTAATTGATTTTCAAGGTTGTGAAAACTTCTGCTGTACAACAAAGTGATTCAGTTGTACATGTACACACGTCCATTCTTCTTCAGATTCTTTTCCCACATAGATTATTATAGAACATTGGGTAGATTTCACTGTGCTATAACAGCGGGTCTCCATTACCCAGTCATTCCATATACCACAGTGTGCATATGCCAACCCCAAGCCTCCAGTCTATCCTTTCCCCATCTCCTTTGGTAACCATAAATTTTTCAAAGTCTCTGAGTCAATTTCTGCTCTTCAAATAAGTTCATTTGTATCCTTTTTTAAGATTCCATAATATCATATGATGTTTGTCTTTCACTGTCTGATTAACTTTATTTACTATGATAATGTCTAGGTCCATCCATGTTGCTCCAAATGGCATGATTTCATTCTTTTTTATGGCTCAGTGATATTCCATTTTATATATGTACCACATC
Organism: Sus scrofa; assembly: GCF_054392235.1. Lineage (NCBI taxonomy): Eukaryota > Metazoa > Chordata > Mammalia > Artiodactyla > Suidae > Sus > Sus scrofa. Next base: position 109,816,999 of record NC_139397.1, on the reverse strand, counting down.
TTTTTATCCATTCCTCTGTCAATGGACATTTAGGTTGCTTCCATGTCTTAACTATTGCACTGCAGTGAACATTGGGGTGCTTGTATCTCTTTGAATTATGGTTTTCTCTGGATAGATGCCCAGGAGTGGGATTGTTGGATCACATGGTAGTTCTATTTTTAGTTTTTTGAGGCACCTCCATTCTGTTTTCTCTGGTGGTTGTCACCATTTAACATTCGCACCAATAGTGTAAGAGGGGTCCCTTTTCTACATTTATTGTTTGTACACTTTTCTGATGATGGCCATTTTGACTGGCGTAAGGTGGTAGCTCATAGTAGTTTTGATTTGCGTTTCTCTAATAATTGGTGATGTTGAGCATCTTTTCATGTGTTGTGGGTTTTTTTTTTTTTTTTTTGGCCATCTGTGTGTCTTCTTTGGAGAAATGTCAATTTAGATATTCTGCCTATTTTTTAATTGGGTTGTTTGTTTTTTTTGATATTGAGCTGTAGAATGTGTTTGCTTTTTTGGAAATTAATCCCTTGTCAGTTGTTTCATTTGCAAATAGTGGGTTGTCTTTTTGTTTTGTTTAGGGTTTCCTTTGCTGTACAAAAACTTTTAAGTTTAATTAGGTCCCATTTGTTTATTTTTGTTTTTTATTGTCATTACTCTAGGAGATGGGTCTGAGAAGATAATTGCAGTGGTTTATATCAGAGAGTGTTTTGCCCCTGTTTTCCTCTAAGAGTTTTATAGTTGCTGGTCTTACATTTAGGTCTTTAATCCATTTTGAGTTTATTTTTGTGTATGGTGTTAGAGAGTGATTTAATTTCATTCTATTGAATGTAGCTGTCTTGTTGCATGTAGCTGTCTAGTTTTCCCTTTCTTATTGAAGAGACTGTCTTTTCTCCATTGTATATTCTTGCATTCTTTGTTTTAGATTTGTTGACCATAGGTGTCTGGGTTTATTTCTGGGCTTTCTATCCTATTCCATTGAGCTGTGTGTCTGTTTTTGTGCCAATACCATACTGTTTTGATGACTGTATCTTTGTAATATAGTCTGAAGTCAGGGGGCCAGCTCCTTATTCCTCCAGCTCCATTTTTCTTTTTCAATATTGCTTAGCTATTTGGAGTCTTTTGTTTCTATACAGATTTAACATTTTTTTTTGCTCAAGTTGTGTGAAAAATGCCAATGGTAATTTGATAGGGATTGCATTGAATCTAAAGATTGCCTTGGGCAGTAATACTCATTTTTACAATATTTATTCACCCAATTCAAGAGCATAGTATATTTTTCCATTTGTTTGTGTCATCTTTGATTTCTTTCATCAGTGTCTTAATAGTTTTCAGAGTACAGGTTTTTGTTTCTTTATGTAGGTTTATTCCTAGGTATTTTATTCTTTTTGGTGCCATGGTAAATGGGATTGTTTCCCTAATTTCTCTTTCTGATCTTTCATTGTTAGTATATAGAAATGCAGTTGATTTCTGGGTATTACTTTTGTATCCTGCAACTTTACCAAATTCATCGATGAGCTCTAATAGTTTTTTGGTAGCATCTTTTGGATTTTCTGTGTATAGTATGTCATCTGCAAAAGGTGATAGTTTTACTTCTTCCTTTCCAATTTGGATTCCTTTTATTTCTTTTTCTTCTCTGATTGCTGAGACTAGGACTTTCAAAACTATGTTGAATAAAAGTAGTGAGAGTGGACATCCTTGTCTTGTTCCTGATCTTAGCAGAAATTCTTTCAGCTTTTCACTAGGCAGTGGTTTCTTAAATATGACAGCAAAAGCACAAGAAGCTCAAGCAAAAAAAAAAAAAAAAAAGAAAAGAAAAAAATAGATTAATTGAATTTCTTTAGAACTGAAACCTTTTTTTGTGTCAAAGAAAGTTAAAACAGGAGTTCCCATTGTGGCTCAGTGGGTTAAGAACCTGACATAGTGTCCATGAGGATGCAGGTTTGATCCCTGGCCTCACTCAGTGGGTTAAGGATCTAGTATTGCCACAAGGTCTGGTGTAGGTCACAGATTCAGCTCAGATCCAGTGATACTATGGCTGTGGCATAGGCTAGCAGTTAGTTATTAGGCAAATGCAAATCAGTATCACAATGAGATATTTTACACCCCCTAGGATGAATGTGAATTTTTTTTAAATGGAAAATAACAGGTGTTGGTGATAATATGGAGAAACTGGTTGTTGGAATGTAAAATAGTGCAACTACTATGGAAAACAATTTGGCAGTTCCTCAAAAAATTAATGATAGAGCTACAATATGATACAGCAATTTCACTCTTAAGGATATTCCCCAAAGAATTAAAAATCAATGTTCACATAACAATATGTACAGGAATGTTCATATTAGCATTATTGATAATAGTCAAAAAGTGAAAACAAGTTAAAAGTCCATTAACTGAAGAGTGGATAAACACAACGTGGGACCACTACGGAATATTATTCAACCATTAAAAGTAATTATGTGCTGATGCATGCTACAACATAAATGAACCTTGGAAACATTAAGCTATGTGAGGGAGATGGGATTAAGATGGCAGAGTAGAAGGACTGGAGCTCAACTTCTCTCCTAAAAACAACAAAATTCACAACTAAAGTCTGAGCAGTCTTCACCCAAATGGACCGGAAACCTTAAAAAAGATATCCTACTCCAGAAGAAAAAGAGGAGGCCACATCGAGAGGTGGGAGGGGCGATTTTGTGATATAAACAACCCCATAACTTCCAGGTGGGAAGCCCCACAGACTGGAAACTAACTGGTTCACAGAGAGTCACCTACAGGAGTGAGAGTTCTGAGCCCCACATCAAACTCTCACGTGTGGGGATCTGGCACTGGGAGAAAGAGCCCCTGGAGCATCTGGCATTGAAGGCCAGTGGGGCTTGTGCACAGGAGCTTCACAGGACTGGGGGAAACAGAGACCCCATTCTTAAAAGGCACACACAGACCTTCACATGCACTGGGTCCCAGGGCAAAGCAAAGTCTCCATAGGAATCTGGGTCAAATCTGACTTCAGTTCTTGGAGGACATCCTGAGAAAACAGGGGTGAATGTGGCTTGTTGTGAGGGAAGGACACTGAAGGCAAAACTCTCGGGAATATTCAGCAGCTGCCTTTCTCTGGAGGTGGCCATTTTGGGAAAATCTGACCCCACCTATCAGTCAGCTGCTGAGAAGCCCCAGGGCAAACCACAATCCAGGTGGGATCACAGCCCCACCCCTCAGTAAACAGTCTACCTAAAGACCCCTCAGGCACACAGCTGCATCTAATCCCATCCAGAGACTAAGCCCCACCAACCAGAGAAATTAGAATCAGCTCCACCTACCAGTGGGCAGGCATCAGCCCCTCCCATCAGGAAGCCTACAGCAAGCCCCCATACTGACTTCAGCCACAAGGGGGGCAGCCACCAGAAGTAAGAGGGGCTTCAACCTTATTATCTATAAAAAGGTCACCACACCAAAAACCTATACAAATGAAAACACAGAGAACTATAACTCAGATGAGGGAGAAAGGAAAAACCCCAGAAAATCAGCTAAATGATCAGGAGATTCTCAGCCTCCAGGAAAAAGACTTTAGATTGTTGATGCTGAAGATGATGCAAGACATTGGAAATAAACTGGAGGCAAAGATGGATAACATACAGGAAACACTGAGCAAAGAGATACAAGATATCAAACTTAAACAAGAAGAGATGCAAAATACAATAACTGAAATAAAAAATTCACTAGAAGCAGCCAACAGCAGAATACAGGAGGCAGAGGAACAAATAAGCGAGGTGGAGGACAGATTAATAGAAGTTATGGATGCAGAACAGAAAAGAGGAAAAAGATTGAAAAGAAATGAAGAGAGTCTCAGAGAACTCTGGGACAATGTTAAACACACCAACATCTGTATTATAGGGGCTCTAGAAGGAGAAGAGAGAGAGAAGGGGACAAAAAATATTCCAAGAGATAATAGCCGAAAACTTCCCAAACATGGAAAAGAAACCACTCACTCAAATCCAGGAACCACAATGAGTACCATATAAAATAAACCCAAGGAGGAATACACCGAGACACATATTAATCAAACTGACCAAAATTAAAGACAAAGAGAAAATCTTGAAAGCATCTAGGGAAAAGAAACAAATAACATACCAGGGAATCCCAACAAGGTTATCGGCAGATCTTTCAGCAGAAAGTCTGCAGGCTAAAAGGGAGTGGCATGATATACTTAACGTGATGAAAGGAAAAAACCTCCAACCAAGATTACTTTACCCAGTAAGGCTCTCATTTAGATTTGAAGGAGACATCAAAACCTTCACAGATAAGCAAAAGCTGAGAGAATTCAGCAACACTAAACCAGCCTTACAACAAACACTAAAGGAACTTCTCTAGGCAGAAAAGAAAAGACAGCAACAGGAAACAAAAATTCCACAAATGACAAGGCTCACCAGTAAAGATATATATAGTAAAGATACAAAATCATCCATGCACAATTATGCCAGCAAAAACAGAAATTGTGAGAAGATGAGGGTACAAATGAAGGACACTGGAGATGCACTTGCAATTAAGAGACCAACAACTTAAAACAATCTCATGTATATATAGATTCTTATATCAAAACTTCAGAATAACTGCAAACAAAAAATCTACAATTGATACACAAACAAATAAGTAAAATCAACTCAAATACAACACTAAAGATTGTCATCAAACCAGAAGAGGAGAGAACCAGAAAGCAGGGAAGAAAAAAGAGCAACAAAAACAAATCCCAAGCAATTAATAAAATGGCAATAAGAACATACATATCAATAATTACCTTAAATGTTAATGGACTAAACGCCCCAATCAAAAGACAGATTGGCTGAATGGATACAAAAACAAGAACCATATATATGCTGTCTTCAAGAGACCCATTTCACTTCTGGGGACACATACAAAAGTGAGAGGATGGAAGAAACTATTCCATGCAAACGGGGATCAAAAGAAAACTGGAGTAGCAATACTCATATCATACAAAATAGACTTTAAAATGAAGAATATTTTAAGGGACAAAGAAGGACATTACATAATGATCAAAGGATCACTCCAAGATGAAGATATAACAATTTTAAATATCTACGCAACCAACATAGATTCACCACAATATATAAGGCAACAGCTAACAACCTTAAAAGGAGAAATCAACAATAGCACAATAATATTGGGGGACTTTTAACACCCCGCTTACAGTAATGGACAGATCAGCCAGACCCTATGGGATGCAGCAAAAGCCATTCTAAGAAGAAAGTTTATAGCAATACAAGCCCACCTCAGGAAACAAAAAGCTCAAATAAACAAGCTAACTTTACATCTAAAGCAGCTCGAGGAGAGAAGAACAGACAAGACCTAAAGTTAGGAGAAGGAAAGAAATCGTAAAGATCAGAGCAGAAATCAATGAAATAGAAACAAAGAAAACCATAGAAAAGATCAATGAAACAAAAAGCTGGTTCTTTGAAAAGATCAATGAAATTGATAAACCCCTAGCCAGACTTATCAAGCAAAAAAGAGAGAGGACTCAAATCAATGAAATTAGAAATGAAAAAAGAGAAGTAACAATGGACATCACAGAAATACCAAGGATCATAAGAGACTACTATATGCAACTATATGCCAATAAAACAGAAAACCTAGAAGAAATGGACAAATTCTTAGAAAAGCACAATCTTCTAAGACTAAACCAAGATGAAATAGAAAAGATGAATGGACCAGTCACAAGAACTGAAATTGAAACTGTGATTAAAACACTTCCAACAAACAAAAGTCCAGGACCAGATGGCTTCACAGGCAAATTCTATCAAACATTTAAAGAAGAGCTAACACCTCTCCTTCTGAAACTATTCCAAAAAGTTGTAGAGGAAGGGACACTCCCAATCTCATTCGATGAGGCCACCATCACCCTGATAATAAAACCAGACAAAGATACCACAAAAAAAGAAAACTACAGGCCAATTTCACTGATGAACATTGATGCAAAAATCCTCAGCAAAATACTAGCAAACCACATCCAACAATACATTAAAAGGATTGTACATCATGATCAAGTGGGATTTATCCCAGGGATGCAAGGGTTCTTCAGTATCCGCAAATCCATCAGTGTGATACACCACATTAACAAACTGAAGAATAAATACCATATGATCCCCTCAATAGACGTGGAAAAATCCTTTGACAAAATCCAACACCCATTTCTGATAAAAACCCTTCAGAAAGTGGGCATAACGGGAACATACCTCAACGTGATAAAGGCCATATATGACAAACCCACAGTGAACATCATTCTCAATGGTGAAAAGCTGAAAGAATTCCCGCCGAGATCAGGAACAAGACAAGGATGTCCGCTCTCGCCACTACTCTTCAACATAGTTTTGGAAGTCCTAGCCATGGTGATCAGTGACGTAAAAGAAACAAAAGGAATCCAAATTGGAAAGGAAGAAGTAAAACTATCACTATTTGCAGATGACATAATACTACACCTAGAGAATCCTAAAGACTCTACCAAAAAACTGTTAGAGCTCATCTGTGAATTTAGCAAAGTCGCAGCAAACAAAATTAATACACAGAAATCGACAGCATTTGTATACACTAACAATGAAAGAGCAGAAAGAGAAATTAGGGAAGCAATCCCATTTACCATTGCATCCAAAAGAATAAAATATCTAGGAGTAAACCTACCTAAAGAGACAAAAGACCTGTACTCTGAAAACTATAAGCCACTGATGAAAGAAATCAAAGATGACACAAACAGATGGAAAGACATACCATGCTCGTGGATTGGAAGAGTTAATATTATCAAAATGAATATATTACCTATGGCAATCTACAGATTCAATTCAATCCCTATCGAATTACCAAGGACATTTTTCACAGAACTCGAACAAAATATTTTAAAGTTTGTTTGGAAGCACAAAAGGCTCAGAATAGCCAAAGACATCCTGAAAAAGAAAAATGGAGCTGGAGGAATCAGGCTCCCACACTTCAGACCATACTACAAAGCAACAATCATCAAAACTGTATGGTATTGGCACAAAGGCAGACATATAGATCAGTGGAACAGGATAGAAAGCCCAGAATTCAACCCACACACCTACAGCCAACTCATCTATGACAAAGGAGGCAGGAATATACAATGTAGAAAGGACAGCTTGTTCAATAAGTGGTGCTGGGAAAACTGGACAGCCACATGGAAAAGAATGAAATTAGAACACTCCCCAACACCATACACAAAAATAAACTCCAAATGGATTAAAGACCTAGATGTGAGACCAGACACTATCAAACTCTTAGAGGAAACCATAGGCCAAACACTCTCTGACATAAACGACAGCAACATCTTCTCAGATCCACCTATCAGAGTATGGACAATAAAAACAAAAATAAACAAATGGGACCTAATCAAACTTCAAAGTTTCTGCACAGCAAAGGAAACCCTAAACAAAACGAAAAGACAACCCACAGAATGGGAGAACATCTTTGCAAGTGAATCAACTGACAAGGGATTCATCTCCAAAATTTATAAACACCTTCTGCAGCTCCATACCAAAAAAACAAACAACCCCATCAACAAATGGGCAGAAGATCTAAACAGACAGTTCTCCAAAGAAGACCTACAGATGGCCAAAAAACACATGAAAAGATGTTCAACACCACTCATTATTAGAGACATGCAAATCAAAACCACTCTGAGATACCACCTTACACCAGCCAGAATGGCCATCATCCAAAAGTCTACAAACAATAAGTGCTGGAGAGGGTGTGGAGAAAAAGGAACCCTAGTACACTCTTGGTGGGATTGTAAATTGGTGCAACCACTGTGCAAAGCAGTATGGAGATGCCTCAGAAAACTAAACATGGAACTACCATTTGATCCAGCAATCCCACTCCCGGGTATCTATCCAGAGAAAACCACAACTCGCAAAGACACATGTACTCTGATGTTCACTGCAGCACTATTTGCAATAGCCAAGACATGGAAACAACCTAAATGTCCATCGACAGAGGAGTGGATCCAGAAGATGTGGTCCATATACACAATGGAATATTACTCAGCCATTAAAATGAGTGAAATATCAGCATTTTTAGCAACATGGATGGACCTAGGAATTATCATGCTAAGTGAAGTCAGCCATACAATGAGACACCAACATCAAATGCTTCCACTGACATGTGGAGTCTGAAAAAGGACAGACTGAACTTCTTTGCAGAACAGATGCTGACTCACAGACACTGAAAAACTTATGGTCTCCGGAGGAGACAATTTGGGGGTGGGGGGATGTGCTTGGGCTGCGGGATGGCAATCCTGTGAAATCGGATTGTTATGATCATTATATTGCTACAGATGTGATAAATTCATTTGAGTAATAAAAAAATTTCAATAAGGAAAGCAAAAGGAAAAAAAGACAAAAAAACATTAAGCTATGTGAAAAGTGATAGATACAGAAACACACAAAAACACAATACACTATGATTCTGTCTATGTGAAATGTTTAGAACAGGCAAATTCATAGAAATAGAAAGTAGGTTAGTGTTGCCAAAGGTTTTGGGGGAGGACAATATTGGGAGATATGTGGTTTCTTTTTGGGGTAATGGAAGTATTCTGTAATTAGTGGTGATAGTTGTACAACATTGTGAATATACTAAAACCCATGGAATTGTGCACTTTAAAATGTTTAAAATGGTGAATTTTGTTATGTGAATTTTATCTCCATAAAAATTTTTTAAAACAGTACACCAACTTTTATATGTGACTTCCTCTAACAATTAATTAATTAATTTTTGTCTTTATTTTATTTTATTTCTATTTTTTTGGTCTTTTGAGGGCCACACTCGTGGCATATTGAGATTACCAGGCTAGGGGTCTAATCGCAGCTGCAGCTGCCAGCCTACACCACAGCCACAACAACGCCAGATCTGAGCCACCATCTGCCACCTACACCACAGCTCATGGCAACGCCAGATCCTTAACTCACTGAGCGAAGCCAGGGATCGATCCCGCAACCTCATGGTTCCTAGTTGGGTTTGTTTATGCTGAGCCACGATGGGAACTCCTCTAACAGTTAATTTAGACAATAGGAAAACAAGGTAAAAGGTATCAACTGAGCAATAGGACAACCCAGAAAGTGGCCCAATCAGTAGAACAAATGGACTGATGTTTTTGTTTTTTGTTTTTGTTTTTGTTTTTCTTTTTCTTTTTTTGGCTGCCCCATAGCATATGGAGTTCTTGAGCCAGGGATCAGATCCAAGCCATAGTCTCTACCTAAGCTGCAGCTGCAACAGTGCTGGATCCTGAACATACTGTGCCGGGCAGGGCCTCGAACCTGCATCCCAGTGCTCCCAATATGCTCCTGATCCTGTTATACTACAATGGGAGCTCTGGGCTGATTTTTTTTTAAATAATAACGTGAAATATGTGCCATTCTAGCATGTGAAATATATGGCAGAACACCTTATGGAGTGTGTGATCTGTAGTAGTAAGAATATAGTGTTTTGTTTTGCTTATTGCTATTTTATTATTTTCCAACAGGCACATATACTACTTCTATAATGAAAAGTATATTTAAAGTGCTAACCTGAGGTCATATAGGTAATTTAAGGAACTAAAACAATTCAGAAAAAGACTGAAAAATACAGGATGGGGTTTATACCTTAAATATTAGCTCCAAGGGAGAAGTTATAAATGATTGGGTTTGGAAATGGGAATAATATCCATCTGTTGGTATAACATGAAGATTTTACTTTTTGCTACTGCATTTTTTTTAATATTCCTTTTTTTGGCTCCTCCCCCCAACCATTCATCTTCCCTTTTTCTATCTTAATATTCCGTATACATCTCCTTTTTGTTCTCTTGCTTTCTTTCTTTGGTTCTTTTTTACAGATCTGTGTCTTCCCTGTCTCTTCCCTGCCAAGCTGTCTTTACTCGAAGAGCAAGCAGTAGTTCCCAGAATGAGAACTTGGTTTATCTCTGTCTTGGATCACAGAGGTAGTTACTCTTTCCAAGCACAGGCAGGGGAAGTCAGTGTTCCCCTCTCAACCCTGAAATCATCAAGGTTTGTAAGGCACCGAATTATAAGGCGATAGTGGTTGAAACCCTTGGCTCCGTCTGTAGTTTAGATGATGGAACCTTAAACATACTTGGGAGGGAATGTGGAGCAAGCAGATCATTCTTGCTTTTTGTTTCTTTGAAAAGAAGGCAGTCATAGCCCTACAGGTAGAATTAGTCTAGACTAAGGTTTAGCTCCTGGGTTGACCTGGCATTGTTTGATATCATAATTTATCTATAAATTACTTCAGCCTTTGAGAGTCTGTGTGGTAGGTCAGGAGTCAGAGGTGGAAGTTAGAAGGGTGTGGAAAAACTCAGGGAGACTGATAACTTTGATAGTTTTTGGTATTTTATAAATAACAATGTATTTTATTAATTAGAAGGAAATTACTATATTATAAATTTGTTGACTGGTACATAGATTTTTAAAAATCTATTTATTTAACTACTTAGTCATCTGTAACTTAAGTTTCCTCAGGTCTTGTGAGCCTGTAGTGTGTGCAAATGGAGTTAAAGTAAAAGTATATTCTACTTATGGTACAACATTATAAATCAATATACTTTAATATAACAAAAACATTTAAGTATATTCTTTTTTTTTACAGCGTATTACCCCAAATTTACCCCATTTGCCTATGTAGGACCTCAGATTTCTGAAACAGTTGCCCTAAAGTATTCCTAGGAATCTATAGAGTATCCAGTCAGCTGTAAGGCATCCCTCTGCTTTGTCCCTCTGCTGAGCAGAACTGCTCTTTCCGCCAGTCTTGCCTCATTCTCTACCAGGTTATTCTGCCTTTCTGTCTGTCACCCCCACTGATTCCCCATCACACCACCACTTTTGGTCAGTACCTGAGTCTCTGTGATGATTAATTTTGTAAGTCAACCTGACTAGGCTAAGGGATGCCCAAATAGCCAGTAAAAGATCATTTCTGGATGTGTCTGTGAAGGTGTATATGGAAGAGAATAGCATTTGGATCAGTGGAAGAAGGATCTGCCCATGCTAATATAGGGCATCATCCAATATGTTGAGAGCTCTAATAGAACAGAAAAGCAGAGGAAGAACAAGTTTGCACTGTCTCTTTTTGAGTCGGGACAACCATCTTCTCCTGCCCTCAGACATCTGAGCTACTGGTTCTTGGGCTTTTGGACTTGACTGAGTTACACCACCAGCTTTCCTGACTCTCTAGCTTGCAGACAGCAGATTGTGAGACTTCTCCACCTCCATAACTGCATGAACCAATTCTATGATATCTATCTATCTATCTATCTATCTATCTATCTATCTATCTATCTATATATGTTATTGGTACTATTTCTCTGGACAACCCTGACTAATACAGTTTTCTACCCTTGGGAGGCCAAACTTATGCTGTGATCTGTGGCAAAGTAGGCAGAGACACTTCTTTCCATCTTACTTTAAGGTCTTAAGAAGAGGAGCTGCTTGTGCCTAAATGTCAGCAAGTTAGGAAACAACTCTTAGCTTTAACAGATAGAAATCCGAGTGCTTTAACCAGGGCTGAATGGGTTGAAATCACCTCTTTCCTCATTACTCTTTTTGCAATGACTATATATGAATACACACAAAAAAACCCATTAAGATAACACAGAGAACAAATATACTTACACTTTTTACGTAGTAGAATGACCATATTCTATAAAGTTATTTCAAATTAAATATCTACTTATTCTTATTTGCATGGTCATGTAGTAATCTGCTGGTGGATGTGCTGTAACTTAATTAACCAGATCCTTTTCAGTGGACTTCCATATTGTTTATAGTTGCCTGACTATAAACAATGCTGTTGTAAGCATCTTTGTACACACATCTATTAGTTCAACAGGAGAACTTCTGACTGTAGGAGAAATTCTTAGAAGAATTGGCGAATCAATGGTGAAAAGATGTTACAATTTTGATGGATTCAGAAGAGAATGATTCCTTTAGAGTTTGTATTAGTGTGGAGGATAGGTTGAAGGGTCTGAGACCCTCTGTTGGCTGTAAATAGGGCTAGCTATTTTCTCTCATCTTCACTAGATTATATCCGTATTGTCAGTCTTTTTTATCTTGCCAATCAAAGAGACTTAAATTATTCTGCATTCTTGTTTTCATTTGAAATTTTTAAAATTTTAGTGAACATTGCATATTGTTAATTTTTCTCTGGTTTGCCTGTTCAACTAATTTGAACATTTACATTGGGGTTTTCAATTTTTAATTGATTTTCAAGGGATATTTATATTAACATGTATGTAAAGACAACTTTTAGGCCTTCCTCACCAATTTAATAGCTATGCCCATGTTATGCTTGAATTCCTCTGGGATTCCTGCTGTATATCCATATAATAGATGTGTCAATAAAATGTGTAGATCCTAATTACAGTATTAGTTATTACAGCCTATTTTCTAATGGAAAGACATTCAAAACAAGAGGAGTATGTCCTGTTATTAGGTAATCAATTTGGAAGAATGGCACATGTACAGAAATTTACTCATCTAAGCCTAGACATTTAAAGGAGAATCCTTCAGTGAGATTTTCAAAAAGAAAAAAACACACACAATATGTCTGTCTCCCTGCCCCTCCAACATAAGCCCCCTCCGTACCCATATATCATAGTGGTTCTTAAATAGGCTGTGCATTGGAATCATGCAAAGAACTGTAAAAACTACTCATTCCTGAGCTCTACTTTAGAGTTTCTGAAGTGACTGGTTTGTGATTGGGATTTTTAAAAAAAACCTCCACAGGTGACTTAATGCACACCCAGGGACTCAGCACCTTCTATGGCTTTGGGAGTAATTAAAGCTTAGACTGAAAAACTGTGATGACTTCTAATGCAGAGAATACTAACTTTGCTGCTTACCTGATTTTATAATTCTAAAAGCTGTGCTTCTGCCTTTTTCCCAATACAATGTGCCTCAACTTAATTTTTTTTTTTAAATGTGATCTTGCCTCCTTATTCCTGTGGGTATTGCTGCTACATAATAATGTTTTCCTTCTGGATATTCACAAATTACTTAATCTTACATTCAGTCATGTATTTCTTGGGACCACTCTGATGCTTAACCCTACCTTGGGTTACCTCTTGTTGCTTTTCCCTATACTCTGCACATCATGCTCTACCTGCTCAGATAGTTATTCAGTTGTTTGCAGATGGATTCTTCCTCCTGGTGCCTGACTCATCCCTGGGGCCATGACCCACTCCAGATCTCAGCCAGCACTACCCTCTCCTAAATGAGCAGTTTGTTTTTCTTTGCCTGAAATGTTATAAGATCTATAGTTAATGAATGTTGTCAGAGGAGTATATGAGAAACTTCCCAGGCCAATGGTTATGAAAAGTACTTCTTTAAAAGCATTAGGGGAGTTCCCATTGTGTCACAGCAGAAATGAATCTGACTGCAGGTTCAATCCCTGGCCTTGCTCAGTGGGTTAAGGATCCAGCATTGCCGTGAGCTGTGGTGTAGGCTGTAGACGCAGCCCAGATCTGCCTTTTCTGTGGCTGTGGTATAGGGTGGTAGCTTGTAGCTCCAGTTCGACCCCTGGCCTGGGAACTTCCATATACCATGGGTGTGGCCCTAAAAAGCAAAATAAAATAAAATAAAATTAAATTAAATTAAATTTTAAAAAATTAAAATAAAAGCATTATAGGGTGAGACTTCCAGAGTAAGGAGTTTGGCAAATTCTTCCTTAGCAAAATGACTATGTAACTAGTGAAATTATTTTTTTAAATTATCTAATAGCTCTGGAAATTGTCCTAAGTGCATAGAAAAAAAAAAAATGGAGAAACGTTCATTCAGGAAAATCTACTAAATCTCAGTATGAATGTGAGAGTCTGTATCATTTGAAGCATGATATGCTCCTTCCTCTGCCCTGGCTCCATGTTATGGAAACTCTTCTCTAGGTGAGCTACTCCTGGATGGTGTGGACAAAAAGGTGGTCACTCCTTCTCCCCACATCTCATAGTCTAGAGCTGCAATTTCACCCTAACAGAGGCAAGCCACCAGCATTTCTCATACCCTCAGTCCTGTGTCTTAGAGGTTCTATTTTGGACAGGTGCACCTGAAAGGACTGAGAATTTCTTCACCTACTCAGCCCCTATAGGGAAGAAGATCTACTCCAGCTTTAGCAAGCCCAAAATACTGGGGCCTTGATTACTCCTTCCAGAGCTCGCTGATAGTGCAGAGGTTTCACATGAGAAGATCAGCTTACTATCCTCCACTCCCAGCAACCACATGTATTACTAGAGTGTCATTCTGGAAAAAGCAGGCTACGTCCCTGCCCCTAGTCCCTGCTGAGTTTTTTAGAGATTGTGTTCGGGAGAGAAGCAGGCCATAAGGACAAAGAAGTCCATGCCTCTGCCTGAGGGGACTGATTTATTTTTAACAGACTGTGGACATTCCATGCTTAAGGGTATTGTTCAAAGCAGGGAAGATTTTGTTGGAGAACAATTAAGAGGGGGCTGTTAGCTCCATGACACTAGTATCAATAAGCAAAATGCCAGAACAGCTAGGTACTTAACAGAGAGAAACAGGAAAAGAGACAGCCAAGAACAGCCCCCCTCGGATTACAGGAAACATCAGAGATCAAGAGTGTATAAATGTGCTAAGCCGCCCCCATTCAGGAGCAACCAGAGCAGGATATGGAGCAGAATTGAAAGCATTTCCAAGTCACACAGAGATCCATCAACACAGAGCAGAAGCATCACTGGTACAAAGGATTTAAGCACAGCTTCTACATAAACATTGACTGGACAGGGGCAACTCTCATGAAGCCAGAATTGAAAATAAAATAACATCCTTGTTAGTCTGGAAGACTGTATACCTACCCAAGTTTGTACCTTCTCAAGGGTGATATGAAAGAGAATTTCTAAAATACTAATCCTTGACTGAATTTGAACATGAGGTTGTAGGTTTGATCCCTGGCCTAAGTCAGTGGGTTGAGGATCCAGGTTGCTGTGAACTGTAGCGTAGGTCACAGATGCGGCTCAGATCTTACTTTGCTGTGGCTGTGGTGTAGGCCAGCAGCTACAGCTCCAATTCAACCACTAGCCTGGGAACGTCCATATGCCATGGGTGTGGCCCTAAAAAAAGCAAGCAAACAAACAAACAAACAAAAAACCTATGGGAGTTCCCTTGTGGCTCAGCAGGTTAAGGATCTGTCATTGTCACTGCTGGTTCTAGACAAAGCAATTAGGTAAGAGAAAGAAAAAAGAGACACCCACATTGGAAAGGAAGAAGTAAAACTATCTCTATTTGTAGATCACATGGTCTTAAATAGAGAAGATCCTGGAGTTCCCGTTGTGGCTCAGCAGTAACAAATCTGACTAGTATCCATGAGGATGTGGGTTTGATCCCCAGTCTCACTCAGTTGGTTAAAGATCCGGCATTTCCGGCATTGCAGTGTAGGTTTCAGATATAGCTGAGATCCACCATTGCTGTGGCTGTGGTATAGGCCAGCAGCTGCAGCTCCAACTCAACTCCTAGCCTGGGAACTTCTATATGATGCAGGTGCAGCCCTAAAAAAAAAAAAAAAAAAAAAAAAGATTCTATATAATCCATTAAAAGAGTATCATTTAAAAAAATTTTATTGAGGTAAAATTTATGTAAATGCTACAGAGCTACAGTAATCATGACAGTGTGGCATTAAATCAGAAATACAGATCATTGGAATAGACTTGAGAGCCCAAAAATTAAACTTTAATTGTGGTCAGTTTATTTTTGACAAGCATACCAAGACAATTCAATGGGGAAAGAATAATCTTTTCAACAGACTTTGCTGGGACAACTGGATATCCACAAGTAAAAGAAGAAGTTGAATTCCTACCTCATACCATATACCAAAATTAGCTCCAAATGGACAAGTAAAATTACTAAAACTATAAAATTCTTAGGAAAAGCACAGAAGCAAATCTTAGCACCCTTATGATTTCTTTTTCTTTTTATAGCTGTACCTGTAGCATATGGAAGTTCCTAGGCCAGGGGTCGAATTGGAGCTGCAGCTGCAGCTGCTGCCTATGCCACAGCCACAGCAACACTGGATCTTAGCCATATCTTCTGTGACCTATGCTGCAGCTTAAGGCAATGCTGGATCCTTAACCCACTGAGCCAGGCCAGGGATTGAACCTACATCCTCACAGAGACAACATCAGGTCCTTCACCCACTGAGCCACAATGGGAACTCCTGGCACTGATTTCTTATATATGACTCCAAAAGCACAAGCAGCAAAACATAAAATAAATAAATTGTATCTCATCAAAACTAAAATCTTTGGTGCATGAAAAGATTCTATCAACTAAGTGAAAAGACAATCTACAATATGGGAGAAAATATTTGCAAATCATATACCTGATAAGGGTATTGTATCCAGAAAACATAAAGAACTCCTAAAACTAAACAGTAAGAAGACAAATAATCAAATTTTAAACAAAGCACTTGAATAGACATTTCTCCAATGAAGATACACAAATGATCAATAAGCACATGAAAAGATGTTCAACATTATTAGTCATAAGAAATACAAATCAAAATCACAATGAAATACCCTTTTAGACCCACTAGTATGATGTCATGGGTGGAATTGTATCCTCCAAAATTCATATGCTAAACTTCTAACCCCAGAATGTGATCTTACTTGAAAATAGTCATCATAGATATAATTAGGTAAAACGAGGTCACACTAGAATAAGGTCTCCTAATCCAATGTAGTTGATGTCCATTACACAGGAGGCAGATTTGGACACATACTGCACACAGGGAGAACACCATGTGAAGACTGGAGTTATGCTGTCACAAGTCAAGGAATTATCAGAAGCTAGAAGAAAAACGTGGAACAGATAATACCATATAATCTTCAAAGGGAATATGGTCCTGCAGACACCTTGATCTTGGACTTCTAGCCACCAGAACTGTGAGACAATAAATTTCTGTTGTTTAAACCACTCAGTTTATGGTACTTTGTTTTAGCAGCCCTAACAAAACAGCACAGATGGATGTAATAAAAAAAGATGGACAATAATAACTGTTGGTGAGAATGAAGAGTAATTGGAAGTCTTATAAGTTACTGATGGGAATACTAAGTGCAATCCTTTAGGAAATAGTCTGGCAGTTCTATTTCCAACTCAACTCTATTTGAGTTGAGTTCCTCAAAATATCAAACATATAGTTGCCATATAACTTGGTAGTTACATTCTTATGTATATACCCAAAAGAATGAAAACGTGTGTTTAAATAAATACTTTTTCCTGACTGTTTATAGTAGCATTATTCAAAATAGCCCAAAGGTGGATACAACACAAATGTTCATCAAATGTTGGGCAAATAAACAAAATACAGTGTATCCATACAATGGAATATTATTCTTTTTTTATGGAGCAACATTTATTTATTTTTTTATTGTTATTTCCACAATACAATTTTTTTCTACTGTACAGCATAGTGACCCAGTTACACAGACGTGTATACATTCTTTTTTCTCCTGTTATCATGCTCCGTCATAAGTGATTAGACATAGTTCTCAGTGCTAAACAGCGGGATCTCATTGCTAATTCATTCCAAAAGCAAAAGTTTGCATCCATTAACCCCAAGCTCCCAATCCATCCCACTCCCTCCCCCTCCCCCTAGGCAACCACACATCTATTCTCCAAGTCCATGATTTTCTTTTCTGTGGAAAGGTTCCTTTATACTGTATGTTAGATACCAGATATAAGTGATATCACATGGTATTTGTCTTTCTCTTTCTGACTTACTTCACTCAGGATGAGAGTCTCTAGTTCCATCCATATTGCTGCAAATGGCATTATTTCATTCTTTTTTATGGCTGAGTCATATTCCATTGTGTATATATACCATATCTTCCTAATCCAGTCATCTGTCGAAGGATATTTGGGTTGTTTCCAAGTCTTGGCTATTGTGAATAGTGCTGCAGTGAACGTGCAGGTTCATGTGTCTTTTTCAAGGAAAGTTTTGTCCGGATGTATGTCCAAGAGTGGGGTTGTTGGGTCATATGGTAGTTCTACGTATAGTTTTCTAAGGTACCTCCATACTGATCTCCATAGTGGTTGTACCAGCTTATAATCCCAACAGTGCAGGAGGGTTCCCTTTTCTCCACAACTCCTCCAGCAATTGTTATTTGTAGACTTGTTAATGATGGCCAATCTGACTGGTGTGAGGAGGTAACTCATGGTGGTTTTGATTTGCATTTCTCTAATAATCAGTGATGTTGAGCATTTTTTCATATGCTTGTTGGCCATCTGTACATCTTCCTTGGATAATTGTCTATTCAGTTCTTTTGCCCATTTTTCCTTGGGTTGTTGGCTTTTTTGCTGTTGGGTTGTATAAGTTGCTTGCGTATTTTAGAGATTAAGCCCTTGTCAGTTGTATCATTTGAAACTATTTTCTCCCATTCTGTAAGTTGTCTTTTTGTTTTCTTTTTGGTTTCCTTTGTTCTGCAAAAGCTTGTCAGTTTGATGAGGTCCCATTGGTTTATTTTTGCTTTTATTTCTGTTGCTCTGGGAGACTGTCCTGAGAAAACATTTGTAAGGTTGATATCAGAGAAAGTTTTGCCTATATTCTCTTCCAGGAGTTTGATGGTCTCTTGTCTTATATTTAAGTCCTTAAGCCATTTTTAATTTATTTTTGTGCATGGTGCATGGGTTCTGGTTTCACTGATTTGCATGTAGCTGTCCAGTTTTCCCAGCAATGCTTGCTGAAAAGACTGTCTTTTTCCCATTTTATGTTCTTGCCTCCTTTGTCAAAGATTAATTGACCATAGGTGTCTGGGTTTATTTCTCCATTCTTTATTCTGTTCCATTCATCTGTCTGTCTGTCTTGGTACCAATATCACACTGTCTTTATGACTGTGGCTTTGTAATAGTGCCTGAAGTCTGGGAGAGTTATGCCTCCTGCTTGGTTTTTGTTCTTCAGTATTGCTTTGGCAATTCTGGGTCTTTTGTGGTTACCTATAAATTTTTGGATTGTTTCTTTTAGTTCTGTGAAAAATGTCATGGGTCATTTGATAGGGATTGCATTGAATCTGTAGATTGCTTTGGGTAGTGTGGCCATTTTTACAATATTATTTTTTCTAACCCAGGAGCATGGAATATCTTTCCATTTCTTTGAATCCACTTTAGTTTCCTTGATTAATGTTCTCAGCATATATAAGTCTTTCACTTTGGTCAGATGTATACACAGGTATTTGATTTTTTGGGGTGCAATTTTAAAGGATATTATATATTTGTATTCCTTTTCTAATATTTCATTGTTAGTATACAGAAATCTGACTGATTTCTGAATGTTCATCTTATATCCTGCTACTTTGCTGAATTTGTTGATCAGTTCAAGTAGTTTTTGGGTTGTGTTCTTAGGGTTTTCTAGATATAATATCATGTCATCTGCATACAGTGACAGTTTCACCTCTTCTCTTTCTATTTGAATGCCTTTTATTTACTTTGTTTGTCTGATTGCTGTGTCTAGGACTTCCAATACTATGTTGAATAACAGTGGTGAGAGTGGGTATCCCTGTCTTGTTCCAGATTTTAGTGGGAAGGCTTTCAGCTTTTCTGCATTGAGTATTATATTTGCTGTGGGTTTGTTGTAAATGGCTTTGATTATGTTAAGGAATGTTCCCTCTATACCCACTTTGGTAAGAGTTTTTATCATGAATGGATGTTGGACTTTGTTAAATGCCTTTTCTGCATCTATTGAGATGATCAGGTGGTTTTTGACTTACCTTTTGTTAATGTGGTGTATCAATGGAATATTAATCAGCAGTAAAAATGAAGTACTGATACATCTACAACATTGATAAACCTTGAAAACATTATGCTAAATGAAAGAAGCCAGTCACAAAAGGTCACATATTGTATGAATCCATTCATATGACATGCCCAAAATAGGCAAATCTATAGAAACAGGAAGTGGATCAGTGGCTTCCTAGAACACAGTGGTGGTAGGATTAAGGGCGTGGGAAAGGTTGGAAAGAATGGAGTATGACTCAACAGATAAGGAGCTCCCTTTTGAGATGATGAAAATGTCATAAACTTAGATTGTGATTATAGCACAACTTTATGGATACACGCAAAACTACTGAATTGAGCACTTTAAGTGAGTTAATTTTATGATATGTGAGTAAAGGTATTTTTTAAAAGCAGGCCCTAATCCTGAACTGTCCACCTGAGGTCTTCCTGAAATCATGACATAGGAAACTAAGAGAAAGAATAAAATAATGTTGATTTAAAAAAAATAGAAAGCAAACTCCCAAGATACAATAGTTATGGGAGGTCTGAACTATATATATATATATATATATGGCAATGGCAGTCTTTTAAAACAGAATATTATTGTCTTGCCTTGATATTTTTAGTAATGTGTGTTAGCAAAACATATACTTTGCAGTTTAAGCACATTTTGTGGGTGAAAAATTCCTTAGCTCTTGGAACCCCTCAGAAGTGCTAACATATCCAATCTGAGTGACTCTGAGCCAGTCGTTTGATATCTAGGGATTACCTTGTCCTGTGTGTGAAGGAGAGCCACCCTAGATAACGTCTAAGGCCAGTTCTCGTCCCAAATTTCTGCAACCAATGCCTTGTGTCCTATACATCACTCTGACAAAAGAGTTCACAGAAGGAGAGCTGGAGGCATTAGAATCACCTGGTTGGAACATGTTTGAAATGGAGATGCTAGGTTCTACCCTAGGAATTGGCACTTTGTAGAAGCATGCCAAGCAGTTGAGAAATACTGGCAGTGAGTCTTTGGAAACTAGTTGCTCCAAGGAATAATAGGCCCTCTTTATCTCCTGTGCTTAATGAGGCAAGATAGACACCTCAGTTGCGATGTGTTGTCTCAATCTCCAACTCTTAGACTAAAACTTCTTTCTTTTCTTTAATTTTTTTGTTGTTGTTAGGGCTTCACCTGTGGCATATGGAAGTTCCCAGGCCAGGGGTCAAATCAGAGGTGTAGCTGCTGGCCTATGCCACACCCACAGCAACACCAGATCTGGGCTGCATCTGTGATGTACACTGTAGCAATGTACAATTAGCACATGCTGGATCCTTAACCCACTGAGTGAGGCCAGGGATCAAACCCACATCCTCATGGATACTGAGCCACAATGGGAACTCCTATTTAATCCTTTTAAAGTTAGTTAATATCATCATTAATTTGCTTCTCTTTATATGCCAAACACATAGAGTGCATGGTTGAGATTCCTGCTAATTCCACTTAAGCTATGTGGGTATTACTGATCAAGAAATAGATACAATTTCACTTTTCATCTTTGAATGGGTGTCATCAGAGATCGGGGAGGTGATAATGTTGTTATAGTTAGTAATATGATGCTGTGATTCTGCTCTCTCTGAAATTTGACCCTGTGGGGAGCATAGCACTCTGGACAGGGACAGAGACGATATGTAAAGAATTAATAAGTATAGAGAGATACCAGTAATAACACTTCCATTGGCTGAAATAGCTTTCAGGTCTCCTTAGGGGTGGCTCTGTTCAGATGTCAGAAAAAGGAGATTCATTTTCATCTGAATCACTCTTTGGATTTGAAGAGAAGGGATTCAAGTTCTATTTATCCTTGTACCCTTAACAATAACTCACATGGTGTTTACCATATTCCAGGCACTGTTTCAAGAGCTTTAGCTACATAAACTCACTTAATCTTCATTGCAGGTCAACAGGCAATGATTATCTCTACTTTCAACATGAGGAAATTGAGACAGAGAGGCTAACTAGATTACAAAGATTACAACTAGGAGACTGAAGAACAGGATGTGAATCTAGAAAACAAGGCACCAGAGTTCATGATACTTGAACACTAAACCTTAGCCTTGTTCACCAGAACTAACTATGCAATGATACAATGTGCTTCTCATTCCTGGATTAGCAAAATCTTTAGCCACAGCAGGATAATAATGTGCAAATTTATCTTTAATGAAAAGTTTAAAGTTTATCTGGTAAGGCGTAATACTAAGTTTGATCTGTTAACTGAAACATTAGTCTCTGCAAAATAAAGGGATAACTGAAGTTCTGTTGGGAGTGAGTGACTTTAAAGAATTTATAATTAAACATTATTCTCATCATGTGCCAAGAAACAACCCTCCAAAAGTATGGATTTCTAGCAGAATGCATCTAACACTAAGCTGAACACTCCCGGTTTTAATTACATATCTTTCTTTCCCTGCTCATTGGCTCAGAGATCCAGAAAGTAAATCCAAAGAGCTAGAAATTTGTTGAAATGACCACACATCCATTGTAAGAGGTCTTTTTCACCTGGTGATTTTCATTCAAGAACTCTTAGGAATGAGCAAAATTTTGGACTAAAGATGTAGTCTATCAAAAAAGTTACATGTTGCTTTTCTATATTTAGTTTTTGAATATATGTAACCCTCTAGAGGGGGTTTTTAAGCACCTACAATGCAGAATGCAATATGGTATGTATTGTGAGGGCATGAAGATGAATCTTGTGCAAAGCGCTCACTGCCTGGTATTAGAAATGAGATTAAAAACTAGAGAACAAAACACAAAGGGGATGATGGTACAAGAGTAATGTACCTAATGATCCTGGTTGTTCAGAGGAAGGGGATGTAGGTGGTAAAGGGTAACTTATGGCTGATAGTTCCATTTGAGAGGAAACTGAAGGCAGGATAGGATTTAGACACATGGAGTTGAGGAGGAAGACTGAACTCTTTTAACTTAATCCTCAGAGTGGATTGAAAACTCTAGCAATAAGTGATTATAAAGCACGGACTTTGTCTCTTAAATGATCATGGATTCATATGCCAGTCACAGACTTAAAGTGAGAGAGAGAGGAAGGGTGGAAGAAGAAGGAAGCCAGTCAGTCTGATCTCTAGGGAAAGAGAACATCATGTACCATCTGACCTGACAGACCACTCTGGCTCATCAGGCTCTCAAGCTTTGTATTTCATTTAGGATGAAATATAGTCACATCTGATGAATGCTGAAAGAATGCATGCAAGTTATCTACAGTCATCTTTCCCTTGTGAATTGACCCTTACCATTCTCAACTAAGAGCAGTGTCGAATATGTATAGGTGTTAAATTAAACTGTATGATTCTTGAAATGACAAAGATATTCTCAAAATGTCAGATTGTCAAATGTTCAAATAATGATGTGTTAAAAAAGTAATGAGATCAATGATGGAAACAGAAGTATTTTTAGATTATCAAGTAAATATAGCCATGGTTTCTCAAAATATGCCTCTCTGTTCTTCTTAGAAGACTATATATAACAGATTTGTCCTGGGAAGCCATAAAATACAATATTCAAGTCCAATATGGCCACCCAAAAGAATAAGAGCTGACCCTTATTCTTCACTCCTACAGCCCAAAGAGCTATCACCTTTCATTGAAAGCACTGAACCAGAAGATCATCATTGCTCTTTAACCAGGAACATTGCCTTTAAAAAAAAATATATTGCAAATGTAAACACTTTCTCTGAAATTGAATGTCAGTTCTCACTAATGATTTTTTAAGCTACAGAAATCAGTTATGAGTGTGTGTGTAACTTTTGTTGCTTTTTTCTATCAAATGCTTTCCCTTGGCCAGTGTGACAAATATGTCCCCAGTCCTCTGTGCAGACATTTTTCAGCTCTCTGCAAGCTGAGACAAGATCAGTCCTTTGGCTTTTCCCCTCCCTTGATAAATAGAACCAGAAAAGCATCTTTACACATGCCATTCTGATCTAAGCATTTCTAATGATAGCATGAAAGCAAAGGAGGTCAGAGGTAGACTAATAACAACAAGAATTTTTTGGATGGTTTACCACAGATTAGAATACCTTTACACACTGAGTGCCACCACAGAGGCAATCTGTCATTTGTCTGTTGACCTGTGCATTGACTTGCACCTTTTCCTAGGAGTGAAGATGTTTGCCAGCATGGACACTTAAAGTAAAATAAATGGCCATTCAGCTTGTTTGATTTAAGAAACTATGAGATGTTTCTTCTTCTTAAGATTATTTTCCTTGCCCCCTCTTATTCTGCCTGATATACTGTATCCTTATAGAATCATTCCTATGAATTAATAAGCATTTCATCAAACCCCATAACACACATTGTAATGGTGTCAGTCAGAACTATTTGGCTTGACTTTAGCTAATCAGGTCTTAGGCTTCCCTGCTAACTCACTGAGGGCAGGAACTTTGGAAATTAGAATTTTGCTGATGGGTGATTGAGACATTGCTGATGATTGTAAATTTGGGTGGGGCACCATTCAGGGGTACTGGGTGACAAGGAAAAGGAGAAAAAAGCCTACAGTTTGTATTAGTTTTCTTGGGCTGCCAGAACAAAATATCTACAAACTTGGTGGGTGACTTAGAACAGTAGAAATTTTTCTGATAGGTCTGGAGCAGTCCAGAAACAAGGCATCAGCAGGACCATGGATCCTCACAGGCGCTAGGAAAGCATTTGTCCAGGCTTCTCTTCTAGCATCCAGTAGCCTCAAGTGTTCCTTTGCTTGTAGATGACTATTTACTCCCTATGTCACTTCACATTGTCTTCCCTTTGTGTGTATCTTTGTGTCCAAATTTCCATTCTTTTATAAGGACACCAGGCATACTGGTTAAGGCCTCATGTATACTTGATTACTTCTATAAACCCCTATCTTCCAAATAAGGTCACATTCCGAGGTACTGAATTAAAAGCCTACATTATATGAATTTGGGAGAGGACATAATTTCAGTCTGTAACAGAGGTATGTGTGTGAGTGATGTGTTGGGCAGGGTCTGAGGAAGTGTATGAAGATAGTTGAATACAGAACTCACTTGATTCACATTATGCCTTTTGTTGGCCCTGCCTGTTCAGTGACCTTGTGCATTAAGAAGCCTTAGCTAGTTCAGGTGTGACTCATGGAATTAAGAAAAGTCTGCTGATCAGGAGGATCAGGTGACTGTCAGAACTAGGAGAGTCAGGCAGCAGTCACATTCAGAGCAATCAAGAGGTCAGGAATCCAAGCAAGTAAGACAAGGGTAGAGAAACAGAGCTTTTAGAAGCCTAGGCAAGGGATAAGCTATCTAAAGAAGCATTTTTTTTTTCTCTGCTTTTATTATAGAAATATTCAGACATATTAAAAAACACTTGGAGTTCCCATCATGGCACAGCTGAAACAAATCTGACTAGGAACCATGAGGTTGCAGATTCAATCCCTGGCCTCGCTCAGTGGGTTAAGGATCTGGCATTGCCTTGAGCTGTGGTATAGGTTCCAGACACTACTCGGATCTGGCGTTGCTGTGGCTCTGACATAGGCTGCCAGCTACAGTTCCGATTAGACCCCTAGCCTAGGAACCTCCATGTGCTGCGGGTGCGGCCCTAAAAAGACAAAAAAAAAAAAAAAAAAAAACCTTGAAAGAATTGCACAGGGAACACCCATACACCCAACACCTAGATCCTACAATTAACATGTTGCTATATTTGTTTTATCATTTCTATTCATCCCTGTATATACACTAATCCTGCCTTTTTTTATTTTCTGTGATGCTGATGCTTTGACATTTACGGTCTTGCCTTGCAGACTTTGGAGAGACTGCCCCTACCAGGACTAACCAGTTCCTAGAGATAGTAAATGACCCGCTTTTGAACTTGTCTTTCATTTGCTAACTCACCAATCCAGAGCCCACATCCCCATCAGTTTTTCTATGGGGCTTTTACACTCAGGATGCTATTTCCCTGAATAATCACCCTAGGGCTAGGCAGTTAGAGCCACTACATCTCAGAGCCTGCTGAAATTCATCAAACTAGCCAGTCCTACCCTGTTTACTTGTTCTCAAGATTCTATCCAAGGAAACCACAATTAAGACTCTTGCCCACATTTTTCCTGGCTCTTTCTGCCTCCTAAGAGCCAACCCTGGTATTCCTCCATAGCCTGTGTGGCATGTAATGTCACCCCTCTTAGGAACTGTAAGAGTCAAACTGTTTTTTTCAGTGGCAGTTACCTCTTGATCTATTGGTCTCACTATACTTGAATAATGATAAAACCGCATTTTAAAACACTATCCATCAATCCTACTCATTTGATGCATTTGCTTGTTTTTAAAAATCTTCTTTAAGTATAATTTACCTTCAATAAAATTCATTAATTTTAAGCATACAATTGAGTTTTGTTAAAAACAAAAACACCAAAACCAAGGAAAAAAAAAAAACCTCAAAAACCACCACCATGACCACAACATTGAATATTTATGTTACCTAAAAAATATCCTCATATTCTTTTATAAATCTCATCTGCCCCATCAGCCCCTTGAAACCACTCATCAACTCTCTGTCATTTATAGTTTTGCTTTTTCTGGGATTTTTATATACATAAGGTATGCCTTTTTCTGTCCAGCTTCTTTAAATAAACATAGTGACATTTTTGAGATTCATCCATTTTGCTGCTTGTATCAATAATTCATTCCTTTTTATTGCTATGTGATATTCCATTGTATGGATATACCATAATTGATTTTTCCATTCACCAGTTGATGGACATTTGGATTATTTCCAGTTTAGGACTATTATGAATAAAGTTGTTATGAATATTAAATACAAATCTTTGTATGGATGTATTTTTTTCTTTTCTCTTGAGTATATGTCTAAGAGTAAGATTGCTAGCTCATATATAGTAAGCACATGTTTAATGTTACATGAAACTGTCAAACTGTTTTCCAAAGCAGCTGTACCATTTTGCATTTCCATTTCATTTTCATACAGCGATGTATGAGAGTTCTAAAGACTCCAGAGTTCCTGCTGTGGTGCAGTGGGTTAATGATCCAGCTTGTCTCTGTGGAGGTACTGGTTTGATCCTCAGCCCAGAACACTGGATTAAGGATCCAGCATTACTGCTACTGTGGCATAGATTGCAGCTCTAGCTAGGATTTAGTCCCTGGCCTGGGAACTTTGAAATGCTGTGGGTACAGCTGAAAATGAAAATAAAAAGACTACATTATTGACAAGACTTGATATTGTCTTTGTAACTTGGTCATCCAGATACACATGTTAGTGGTGTCCTATTGTGGTTTTAACTGCATTCCCTAATGGCTAATGATGTCAAGCATCTTTTAAATATACTTACTTTTCCATTCGAATACCTTTTCCTGTTAAATCTGTCCAGTTCTTTTGTCCATTTTTAAATTGGGCTGTTTCCCTTATTAAGCTGTAAGAGTTCTTTGCATATCCTGGATAAAAGTCCTTAATCAGATATGTTTTGCAAATATTTTTTTCCCAGTAAAGAAGCAGTTCTTAAGTAGGAAATGTCTTAATTCTGGGGAGACAAAAGATCCCTAAGCCAGGCAGTTGAGTAACTCAGGTCATCATGTCGGCAATATGAGTGCCGAATTATGAATTTCATACTGAGGCAGAAGTTCTGGCCCTGCCATAGTTTTTTATATACTTCTGGTTAGGAAAGAATCATTTGCAGTGCATGAACAAACCACTGAGCATATTTTGGAGATGACTCCATCTGGAAGAAAGGAAATAATATGGAAAGGAAGGTGGTGTCAATTCTGGCGTCAGTAGGGAGTAGAATACCCTTTTAAGGCATTTGCTACAAGGCACTTAGGAAACAAGGAGAAAGAGGAAGTCAGTCAGGAGAAGGAGGGGATTGGTAAGGAACTAACAAGAACTTGGGGCAAATGGGAATGGGGCCACGGTATCCGTGGAGAAGGTTAGCTTTCAGAGAGCAAGTCCTAGCAAAAGAAAAGCAAATTTGGACCCTTTATAGGCAAACATTCATAGTCCAAGGAAAGGCTAAGTCCAGGGTTAATGGGATGTTAAGATGAGGGAACATATTCAGAACTCTAGAGCACAGAGGGTAGAAGGATCAAGGATGAGAGGATATTTCCAGAATATCTGTGGGGAAACAGACTAGGAGGGAAGAAGAGAAAGACCTAGCTTCAAGGCAATAAAACACTAAAAATAAGAAATGGAAGAAGCATCAGTCAGGTGACTCAGAAAAGAAAAGGGCCCCTACCTGTGACTTTGAGAAATACAGAGAAACCCCTGGCAGAAGATCGTAGAGAAGTGACTTTACCTTCCCACAGTGGTATTAGGGTGGGTGGGGAAACTTTCTTGTCAATAAAGTCACTGCTTAGTATGACTATTTCCGACTCCACTGTTCTGTGTGGTTAAATAGGATTATCAATGTACAAATTTACTGACTTTTAATTTTAATTCCAGGAGAGGGGCAGCAGCAGGCTAACTATTTGCCTTAGAAACATCAATAATGAGGCCAGAGCCTGGGGCAGAAACTGAATGGCATGTTGGGACAAGTGAATAAATCCTTCACAGTGTGCTGGCCAACCTAGTCTTCTACTATGATATCAAGGAAGAATGGGGCCTGAGGGGTCATAACTATGTGACTAGCATTCATGTATTTCTTGTATGTTTTGATTCATCTTCAAAAAATATTTTAAAAGAAAACTTAGTGAGTTTTGTAGATAGATCCTTAGCCTACATCCTACTCTGTAGCATCTTAGGGTTGACTTTGTAAACATGGAAGAAAGCTAGATGTCGTGGGTAGATCATTAAACTAGAATTCTTTTCTTGGTACACTAATACCTTAACGTGTGACCCTGACCTAAGGCATCAACCTGTCAAGAGGAATGACCCCAGGGGTACAACCTTGCTGCCTCCACTTGAAAGACTGTTCTTCAGAAAATAGACAATATAAATCCTTCTGGTTTCTACTTACTTAAAGAGAATATTATGAGGATTCTAAAGATAATAACTGTGGAGGACTTTGAACTCCTTCAATAAAAATGTTGTAATAAATATAACTGAAGAAAATCTGGTAGACAAACGTTGTGATATTGTATTATCAGCTTTGTATCTACACTCAGATGTGTGTGTGTGTTTTTTTTTAACTTGGTTGTGTCCAGAGGTCTGCACAGGTACAGATAGCAAATATTGCATACTTAGCTCAGTTACGTTCTTTAAAACAAAGGCCATGGGGTAGATTTTCATCAAAGTTCAAGGACCTGAACTGTAGGCCTCCCTCACAGTGATTCCTATATGACAAATATACTATTGAGAGCTTTATACATAATTTGAATTATTGTGATACATCTTTCAGAGAAATGATTGTCAACTAGTATTTTTCCATGTTACTTCAAGTTCTATAGGTTTTACATAATTATAAAGGGCTTGACATTTTCATGAAACATTGTAAGATGTGATTTTGGTTCTAACAGGTTTATCCTTGATGCTAGTATTTATCTCACAGAATAAGATCAAGGCAATGAAAAGGGATGCTCATTAACTTTGAAGGAGAAAAATTCTTTTGGATTTTGCGTGTTATGTATGAATATGTGTGTGTGTGTTTCCTTTAAATTTTAAACATAGGTGGTTATATAAAAGGGATTTCTAAAAGAGGAAATGATGAGAATGGGGTGAATTTTTCAAACAAAGTTCATAGTGAAATCAGCAGTATATTCAGTGGAGCTGACAGGGAACAAAGTTGTAGAGGAGAAAGGAGAACAAGAAAATCAGAATGCCGTAAAAAGTAATGATTGGGGTCAGGAGGTAACAATAAAATCAAGAAACTGGAATCTAATGGAAAAAAAAGATGGGTAGCTATAAAAGGGGCAATTGAAATAATAAATGATGTGAGAGAAGGAGATAATTTTAGTATAGTTAAATGAGGTAGCAGCTATGGGTGGGAAAAGAAAGGATTAATTTTAAATGTGCCCCAGAAGTAAGAGAAATATTTTTTGAGGGGTTGGGAAGGATTGATGAGGAAAAGCTGGTTGAATATTATATGGTTATTTCAAGCAATAGTCTACTTAGAGTGTTACATCCATTTTTGGACACTGTGCTCTCATAGAAGCATTGATGAACCAAAGGACATTTAAGACGACAGCATGGTGAGAAATGTTGTCAGTGGTGCCTCATTGGGAGTTAGAGTGAGATGGCAACTTTCCTCAGAAATCTGTAGGTCTGCCAAAGGACAAAAGATCACACTTGGCTCTGTATAGTTCAAAAGAAAGAAATAGACCCACAGAAAGTTTGAGGGAGGCACATTTTGCTTAATGTAATGTTCTAACAGTTAGATGGGCCCTTGTAACAGAATGGGCTATTGTACTGTTTCCCATCTTTGCAAGTATTCGATAACCTAAGTAAAAGAAGGATTTATAAAGTCCTTTCTGATTGGAAGAGCATGGGATTTGTGGACAGTGAACTCAGACCCTCACAGCCTTGATGCTGCCTGCACTCAGATCTTCTACTTAGGGCTACCATTTCAGCATCCTCACCTGCCACGAGGAGAGGAAGATAAACATGCTTGTTATGACCATCCTTTTGTCACAATCCATTGGTTAGTGTGTTCAGTGTCAGTTATTGTTTTTTGATTCTCCTTATCTATTATTTAATTCTGGGCCCCCAGACAAAAGTTTCTAAAAGCTTTTTTTTCTTCCTCATTAATTATAACATGGTATTAGTCAAGATCCAAGCAGAAAACAGATAAACAGTCAAACTGGATAATTTGAGGAGAGTTTAATAAAGGAAGTGCTTACAAAGGTGTGGACAGAGTTTACGGAAACCAGCAAGGGATGGTGCAGTCCCCCTAGTCTTGTGGCGGCTGTTAAAATCTCAGGACTGAAGATTGAGGGATGGAGCTGTTTCCAGACCATGGAGAGGGTGGTTATATGGAGAGGACTGCCTGAAAGGAGTTTGCAACCAATGCACAAGAGAATCAAAGGAAGAAATAGCCCAACTTCACTCTTCTGCTGTTACCTCCCACTGCCAAACCCAACAATGAACTGGGCAGGAAGGGAGTCAGCTAACATCTGTATGGGTTAACCTCCTGTGGCACAGAGCAGGGTGGAACCAAGGAAAGAGTGAATCTGGAGGGGCTAATGGAAGAAACCACAGAAAGCAAATTCTTTTATAAGGTATGGCTGGTGCTTGAGCAATATTTATTCTGTTAGGAGTGTGTCTTAGAAGACCTCAGGATCTCAACCCTCTGCTAACCCCTATGAGCCCATGCCTGCCAGAGTCATACCTCTCTGCAGGGTTTTTCCTGATGGTCAGTGTTTAGTCCCCTTCACCTTCAAGGAAAGAGCATATAGCAACTTTATAGAAAGGAGGATATGAAGAAGTCCTTCATTCTATTCAGGTATTAGAGTTTCCCCACCTTAGAACACAGGAAAAATGCCTAGATATAAAGGCAGGCTTGCATGAAGCAATTGAAGCTAAAGCTTGGGGCCACTTGCTTGGTTGGGTCTCTGTGAGCACTGGTAGTTGCTGTGGGTTGTAGCATGTTCTAAGCGGAGAGAAAAGTCAGATTGTATTTCTGTGTCAGCATTTCTGGTAAATTGCTTAGGGAAGTGTCAGAAAAAAGCGATCTGGACTTCCAAGTCTCCTGTAATTTGTTAAGAATCCTTTCCTTATCCTATAAGTATTCAATTTTGTACCTAACTTTCTATTTTTAATTTTATATTCTTTTTCTTTAGCCCTAGAAAAGACAAAAAGACATTAAAAAAAAAAGTCAACCAAATAATATAAGCTTTAGCCCCCACAAAACCTGAATCTGCTTTACCTACATGGAATTTTAATTATACTCATACTAAGTCAGAAGTCAGTTTATACTGTAGGGTTATAGATGGCTTTGATATGGAGAGTCAAAGGGAGTTTATATGGAAGCACATAGAAAGTTTATGCATGAGAGAGAACAAGCCTATGAGCAGGTGCCACTTATGGAAAAAAGAATGGCTCCTGTCTGCTAGTAAACAAGCATTGAAGAATCAAAGTTTATCCTTCACCACTTTCTTGCTGCTGCTCCATCTTTCTCTTTCATATTAATATTCCTTGAACACACATTTTATACAAGACACAGCCATCTCTTAATCACACCTGTGGCTTTGAACCTCTTTAATCAACTTTATTCCCCTACCCCTTGTATCTCTTCCATCCCTAGAAGCTGCTACTCTCAACTATAGAGGGTGAGTAAATTGCCTAAGGTTATAGATTGGTCAGAATCTCAAGTAGTATTTGAACCCAGGTATCTCTGATCTTGAAGTCCATGGTTTTTGTTTTTTGTTTTTTTTTTTTGTCTTTTTGCCTTTTCTAGGGCTGCTCCCACAGCATATGGAGGTTCCCAGGCTAGCAGTCTAATCAGAGCTGTAGCCACCAGCCTACACCAGAGACACAACAACGCCAGATCCGAGCCGCGTCTGCGACCTACACCACAGCTCATGGCAACGCCATATCCTTAACCCACTGAGCAAGGCCAGGGATCGAACCTGCAACCTCATGGTTCCTAGTTGGATTTGTTAACCACTGAGCCACAATGGGAACTCCCTTGAAGTCCATGCTCTTAACCACTGTGCCAGTGCTTATCATAGCATGGGCCATTGAACAGGTTCATCAGAGTTACCTGGGTGCCTGTTAAAATGCAGATTCCTGGGTCCCACCTCATATCTGCTTAAACTATAAAAAGCAGTTTGTTTTATGAAGATCTAGTGAAAGAATATTCTAAGCAGAGAGAACAACTGCTGATATGGGAATAAGCAAGGACCAGAATGAAGGCCAGTGAGGCTGGAGCACAGGGAGACCAGTGAGGTGGAAGGGGATAGATCATAAGGATCTGGAGACCTTGGCTATTTCATTTAGTTGGGCAGGAAGCTATAGGTTAGTTGTAAGAAGATGAGTATTTTTTAAAATTTTTAAAATTTTTTTATTGTGGTTGATTTACAATCTTCTGTCAATTTCTGCTATACAGTAAAGTGACCCGGTTATACATATATATGCATTCTTTTTCTCACATTATCTTCCATCATGTTCTATCACAACTGATACAGTTCCCTGTGCTATACAGCAGGATCTCATTGATAACCCACTCCAAATGCTATAGTTTGCATCTATTAACCCCAAACTCCCAGTCCATTCCACTCTCATGCCCTCTCCCTTGACAACTACAAGTCCGTTCTCCATGTCCATGAGTTTGTTTCGTTTTGTAGATAGGTTCATTCGTGCCATATTTTAGATTCCAGATGTAAGTGATATCATATGGTATTTGTCTTTCTGACTTACTTCACTTAGTATGAGTCTCTAATTCCATCCATGTTGCTGCAAATGGCATTATTTTGTTCTTTTTTATGGCTGAGTAGTATTCCATTGTGTATATGTACCACATCTTCTTACTCCATTCATCCATCAATTGACATTTAAGTTGTTTCCCTGTCTTGGGTATTGTGACTAGTGCTGCAATGAATATACAGGTAAATGTATCTTTTTCAATGAAAATTTTCTCTGGATATATGCCCAGGAGTGGGATTGCTGGATCATATGGTATTTCTATGTTTAATTTTCTGAGGTACCTCCACACTGTTTTCCATAGTGGTTGTACCAATTTACATTCATACCAACAGTGTAGGAGGGTTCCCTTTTCTCCATACCCTGTCCAGCATTTGTTATTTGTAGACTTACTAATGAGGCCATTCTGACAGGTGTGAGGTGGTACCTCATTGTAGTTTTGATTTGCATTTCTATGATAATTAGTGATGAGCAATTTTTTCCTGTGCCTGTTGGCCATCTGTGTGCCTTCTTTGGATAAATGTCTATTCAGGTCTTCTGCCCATTTTTCAATTAGCTTGTTTGGTTTTTTTTTTTTTTTTTTTTTTTTGCTGTTGAGTTGTATGTGTTGTTTGTATATTTTGGAGATTAACTCCTTGTCAGTTGCATCATCTGAAACTGTTTTCTCCTATTCCATAGATTGTCTTTTTTATGGTTTCCTTTGCTGTGCAAAAGCTTATAAGTTTGATTAGGTTCCATTGGTTTATTTTTGGTTTTATTTCTGTTGCTTTGGAAGACTGGCCTGAGAAAACATTTGTAAGGTTAATGTCAGAGAATGTTTTGCCTGTGTTCTCTTCTAGCAGTTTGATGGTGTCTTGTCTTATATTTAGGTCTTTAAGCCATTTTGAATTTATTTTTGTTCATGGTGTGAGGGTGTGTTCTAGTTTCATTGATTTGCATGCTGCTGTCCAGTTTTCCCAGCACTAATTTTTGAAAAGATTGTCTCTTTCCCATTTTATATTCCTGCCTCCTTTGTCAAAAATTAATTGACAGTAGGTGTCTGGGTTTATTTCTGGGTTCTCTATTTTGTTCCATTGGTCTGTCTGTCTGTTTTGGTACTAGTACCACACTGTCTTGATGACTGTGGCTTTGTAATATTGCCTGTAGTCTGGGAGAGTTATGCCTCCTGCTTGGTTTTTGTTCCACAGGATTGCTTTGGCAATTCTGGTCTTTTATGGTTCCATATAAATTTTTGGATTGTTATAATCCTGTGAAAAATGTCATGGATAGTTTGGTAGGGGTTGCATTGAATCTGTAGATTGCTTTGGGTAGTATGGCCATTTTAATGATATTATTCTTCCAATCCAGGAGCATGGAATATCTTTCTGTTTCTCTGAATCCTCTTTAATTTCTTTGATTAATGTTTTATAGTTCTCAGCATGTAAGTCTTTAACCTCCTTGGTCAGGTTTATTCCAAGATATTTCTTCTTTGGTAGGATTTTAAAAGGGATTTTTTTTATATTCTTTTTCTAATATTTCAGTGTTATATACAAAATGTAACTAATTTCTGAAAGTTAATCTTGTATTCTGCTACCCTGAGGAATTCTGGATCAGATGGAGTAGGTTTTGTGTGGAGTCCTGAGGGTTTTCTATATAGTATCATGTCATTAATATGTGATAATTTTACTTCTTCCTTCCAATTTGGATACCTTTTATCTTTTCTTTTCTTTTCTTTTCTTTTCTTTTCTTTTCTTTTTGTTCTGATTTCTCTGGCAAGGACTTCCAGTACTATGTCAAATAAAAGTAGTGACAGTGGACATCCTTGTCTTATTCCAGATTTTAGTGGGAAGGCTTGCAATTTTTCTCCATTGATTATTATATTGGCTATGGGTTTGCCATAAATGGGTTTTATCATGTTAAGGTATGTTCCCGCTGTACCCACTTTGGAGGAGTTTTTATCATGAATGGATGTTAGATTTTGTCAAACGCTTTTTCTGCATCTACTGAGATGATCATGTGGTTTTTGACTTTTCTTTTGTTAATGTGGTGTATGACGTTGATTGATTTGCATATGTTGAACCATCCTTGTGAACCTGGAATGAATCCCACATGGTTATGGTGTATGATCTTTTTTTATATGTTGTTGGAATTTTTATATGTTGTTGCTAAAATTTTGTTGAGAATTTTTGTGTCTGTGTTCATCAAAGATATTGCCCTATAAGTTCCCTTTTTGGTAGTATCTTTGTCTGGTTTTGGTATTAGGGTGATGGTGGATTCATAGAGTGTCTTTGGGAGTGTTCCTTCTTCTTCAACCTTTTGGAAAGTTTAAGAAGGATGGATGTAAGTTATTCTTTGTATGTTTGGTAGAATTTGCCTTTGAAGCCATCTGGTCCTGGACTTTTGTTTGTAGGGAGTGTTTTTATTACATATTCAATTTCATTTCTAGTGATCAGTCCGTTCAATTGATCGTTTCTTCTTGATTCAGTATTGGTGGGCTGTATGTCTCTAGAAAGTCGTTCATTTCTTCTAGGTTGTCAAATCCTTGACACATAATTGTTCATAGTATTCTCTTAAGGTTTTTTTGTATTTCTGCAGTACCCATTGAGATTTTTTTCCTTTTTCATTTCTTATTTTGTTTATTTGGGTTTGTCAATTTTGTTTACCCTTTCTTGGTGAGTCTGGCCAGAGGTTTGTCAATTTTGTTTACCCTTTCAAAGAACCAGCTCTTGGTTTCACTGATTTTTTTCTATTGTTTTTTTGAATCTCTGTTTTATTGATTTCCTCTCTGAGCTTTGCAAATCCTTCCTTCTCACTTTAAGTTTTGTTTGTTCTTCTTTTTCTAATTCTATTAGGTGGTAGGTTAAGTTGTTGACTTGAGATTTTTCTTCTTTTCTGAGGAAGGCTTGTATCGCTATGGACTTTTCTCTAAGAACTGCTTTTGCAACATCCCATAGATTTTTTTTTAATTATTTTTATTTTTTCCATTATAGTTGACTTACAGTGGTTCTGTCAATTTCTACTATACAGCAAAGTGACCCAGTCATACATTCTTTTTCTCACATTATCCTCCATCATGTTACATCATATGTGACTAGATATAGTTCCTTGTGTTATACATATAGCAGGATCTCATTGCTTATCCACTCCAAACGCAATAGTTTGCATCTATTAACCCAGTGCATCCCACTCCCTCCTCCTCCCCCTTGGCAACAGCAAGTCTGTTCTAAGTCCATGACTTTCTTTTCTGTGGAAAGTTTCATTTGTGCCTTATATTAGATTGCAGATATGTGATATCATATGATATTTGTCTTTATCTTTCTGACTTACTTCACTTAGTGTAAGAGTCTCTATTTCCACCCATGTTGCTACAAATGGCATTATTTTGCTCTTTTTTATGGCTGAGTAGTATTCATTGGTATATATATATACCACACCTTCTTAAACCATTCATCTGTTGATGGACATTTAGGTTGTTTCCATACATCCCATAGATTTTGAATGGTTGTGCTTTCATTATCATTTGTCTTAAGGTTTTTTTTAATTTCCCTTTTAATTTCCTCATTGACCTACTGGGGTTTTTTAGCAGGATATAGTTTAGTCTCCGCATAGTCAGTTTTTTGTCATTTCTTTTCCTGTGGTTGATTCTAGTTTCATGCCTTTGTAGTCAGAGAATATACTTGAAATAATTTCTGTATTCTTAAATTTGCTGAGGTTAGTTTGTATATGGTCAGTCCTTGACAATGTTCCATGTGTACTTGAAAAGAATGTATATTCTGATTTTTTTTGGATGTAATGTCCTGAAAATATCAAGAAAGTCTAACTTTTCTATTGTGTCATTTAGGATCCCTGTTGCCTTATTGATTTTTTGTCTAGAGGATCTGTCCATTGATGTGAGTGGAATGTTAAAGTCTCCTACTGTTATTGTATTCCCGTCAATTTCTCCTTTTATGTCCCTTAGTATTTGTTTTGTATATATGGGTGCTCCTATATTAAAGGCATATACATTGACAACTGTAATATCCTCTTCTTGGATTGTTACTTTTATCATTAAATAGTGTCCTTTTTTTATTACTCAAATGAATTTATCACATCTGTAGCAATATAATGATCATAACAATCCGATTTCACAGGATTGCCATCCCGCAGCCCAAGCACATCCCCCCACCCCCAAATTATCTCCTCCGGAGACCATAAGTTTTTCAGTGTCTGTGAGTCAGCATCTGTTCTGCAAAGAAGTTCAGTCTGTCCTTTTTCAGACTCCACATGTCAGTGGAAGTATTTGATGTCGGTGTCTCATTGTATGGCTGACTTCACTTAGCATGATAATTCCTAGGTCCATCCATGTTGCTAAAAATGCTGATATTTCACTCATTTTAATGGCTGAGTAATATTCCATTGTGTATATGGACCACATCTTCTGGATCCACTCCTCCGTTGATGGACATTTAGGTTGTTTCCATGTCTTGGCTATTGCAAATAGTGCTGCAGTGAACATCGGAGTACATGTGTCTTTGCGAGTTGTGGTTTTCTCTGGATAGATACCCAGGAGTGGGATTGCTGGATCAAATGGTAGTTCCATGTTTAGTTTTCTGAGGTATCTCCATACTGCTTTGCACAGTGGTTGCACCAATTTACAATCCCACCAAGAGTGTACTAGGGTTCCTTTTTCTCCACACCCTCTCTAGCACTTATTGTTTGTAGACTTTTGGATGATGGCCATTCTGGCTGGTGTAAGGTGGTATCTCAGAGTGGTTTTGATTTGCATGTCTCTAATAATGAGTGGTGTTGAACATCTTTTCATGTGTTTTTTGGCCATCTGTAGGTCTTCTTTGGAGAACTGTCTGTTTAGATCTTCTGCCCATTTGTTGATGGGGTTGTTTGTTTTTTTGGTATGGAGCTGCAGAAGGTGTTTATAAATTTTGGAGATGAATCCCTTGTCAGTTGATTCACTTGCAAAGATGTTCTCCCATTCTGTGGGTTGTCTTTTTGTTTTGTTTAGGGTTTCCTTTGCTGTGCAGAAACTTTGAAGTTTGATTAGGTCCCATTTGTTTATTTTTGTTTTTATTGTCCATACTCTGATAGGTGGATCTGAGAAGATGTTGCTGTCGTTTATGTCAGAGAGTGTTTGGCCTATGGTTTCCTCTAAGAGTTTGATAGTGTCTGGTCTCACATCTAGGTCTTTAATCCATTTGGAGTTTATTTTTGTGTATGGTGTTGGGGAGTGTTCTAATTTCATTCTTTTCCATGTGGTAAATAGTGTCCTTCTTTATCTTTCTTTATGGCCTTCATTTTAAAGTATTTTGTTAGATAATGAGTATTGCAACTCCTGCTTTCCCATCTTTTCCATTCACATGAAATATCTTTTTCCATCCCCTCACTTTCAATTTATATGTGTCCTTTGCCCTAATGCAAATCCCTGGTAGGCCACATATTGTAGGCTCTTGTTTTTTTATCCAGTCTGCTACTCTATGTCTTTTGATTGGAGCATTCATCCCATTGACATTTAAGGTAATTATTGATAGATATGTATTTATTGCCATTTTAAACCTTGTTTTCCATTTAATTCTATATTTCTCCTTTGTTTCTTTCTTTTTTTGGGTGGATTCTTTCCTTTTATTTTATGCTTGAATCCTCTTCTTTTCAGTTTTTGTGAATGTATTGTTTGGTTTTGATTTGTGGGTGCCCTGTTTTTCAAGTATGTTAACCCCTTCCTATACCCGCTTGCTTAGCCTGATAGTTGTATAGGTGCAAACACATTCTAGAAAAAGAGAGTCTAGATTTTCTTACTTTCCTTCCCCACATTTTACGATGTTGAAGTCCCTTTTTAACATCTCCATGTTTTTCCTTTTGCTGTTCCTTGTGTTTGTCATTGCTTTTACAATAGGTTTTTTTTTTTTCCTTTAATTCTGTATACTGGCTTATTTAAGTGATTCCTTTCCAATTGTGATTTCCTCCATCCTATTTCTTCTTACTTCTTTTTTTATTTAGAGGAACCCTTTCAGCATTTCTTTTAGAATGGGTTTAGTATTGCTCTACTCTTTTAGCTTTTGTTTGTTGGAGAAATTCTTTATTTCTCCTTCTATTTTAAATGACTATTTTAAATTATATTCTTGCTGGGTAGTATTCTAGCCTATAGATTTTTCCCTTTTAGAACTTTGAATGTATCTTGCCACTCTCTTCTGGCTGATAGTGTTCTGTAGAGAAACCAGCTGATAGCCTTATGGGGGTCCCCTTATAATTAATTCTTTGTTTTTCTCTTGCTGCGTTTAGAATCCCCTCTTTAAATTTTGCTATTTTTATTATAATATGTCTTGGTGTGAGTCTGCTTGCATTCAACCTGTTTGGGTCCCTCTGTACTTCCTGTACCTTGATATCTGTTTCCTTTAGATGTGGAAAGTTTTCAGCCATAATTTCTTCAAATATATCTTCAATCCCCTTTTCTTCCCCTTCTTATGCATAGATTGGCCTGCTTTCTATTATCCCATATGTCTCTTATATTGCTTTCTTGTTTTCTTCATTTGGTTTTCTGTCTGCTGTCCTGATTGGTGATTTCCATTATTCTATCTTCCAAATCATTAATTTGGTCCTCTGCATTATTCGTTCTGCTCGTTGGTGTCTTTAACTCAATTTGTGTTTCTGCAAATGTTTTCTAATTTTTCTTGACTCCTTCTTATGTTTTCTAGTTCCCTATTAATCTGTATTACTGTTCATATCCAGTCTTAACTCCTTCATATTTGCCCTTAATTCCTTCAGTATTTTCACTATCTCATTTTTGAACTTTGTGTCTATTATACTGCAGAGGTCTGTTTCATTGTTCGCTCCTTCAGGTGAATTCTGTTTTTTGTCTGGAAATTGTTCCTGAGCTTCTTCATTTTGCTTATACTTTTCTTATTCTGTGAGTGTAGGGAAAACAACTACTGTAGTCTTGAAGGGCTATTTATATGCAAGAGTGCCCCTGGTATTTTGTGAGAGCTTACTATTTATTTTTGGCATAAGAGTTTTGATGCTTGGTGTCTCTTTCCTTAGTGTGTGCAGACTGTTATCCCCTTGATAGGGTGTACATGTGCTTCCAGAGAGATGGAGGCAATGGGCAGGGCTTGCAGCCAATGCCAGGTTACTGGGCCCTTGACAATAGCAAGGATCCACAGGAAGGTGGTGCAGGCTGCCTCTAGTTGCAGGGCCTTGGGAAGTGGCAGTGAACCTCAGGCAGGTTTAGGTGGCACCTGGGGCATTTGGCAGCAGCTGTAGCAGGGTATGTGTGTTCCCATGGGAGTGACAGCAACAGTGGGTGGTGCTCAGTTTCACTGCTCTCCTCTGTGCCAACCTCTGAGGTGACTAAGGCTGTAGGTAGTGCCTGTTCATGGACCCCCAGTGGTGACCCACACTCACCTCAGGAGTCAGAGATTATTGTGGTGGTTTGCTGCTTTGGAGCATGCAAGAAGCAACCTGTGATGCTTAGCCTGTGCAGGAGGTACCATAAACCATAGTCCCCACAAGAGGTGCCTTGCGAGCCATAGGCAAATCCTCCAAGAGTCCATGTGTGCACAGAGAAAGATATTCTTATGGCAGTCTGCCCCTCCTCCTCTTTCCCTCCCCAGCAGTGACACCTTGCTTCTCCTTTGCGCCCTGACCTCCTCCCAGGCTCCATTGGCTGTGGTGCTCTGCTCCCCAGCTTTTGGTGCACTGCTCTTCAGCTCCCTCAGGCTGTTTCTATACTGCCAACTCTTGTCCTCTCCCCAGAACTGACCTCCAGAGCCTACATCTTAGAGCTCAGCCCAAACCCAAGTGTCTCAGGCTGTGGTGTCCAGGAGCAGTGATACTGATGGTCTTTGCAGCTCTCTCTCTGCTTTGCCCTCAGTCCAGCTGCTGTGCTTTTCTCTGAGGCTTTGAGGTCCCTCCATCTCAGCTAATCTCCCCATCAGTTAGGCAGCTTCTCAGGGTGTGTGTTCCTTTTCTCTTTCACAGCTCCCTCTCAGGAGTGCTGGTCCCATCCTGATTCCTGTCTCTCTCTCTTTTTTTTTTTCTTTTGTTCTACCCAGTTATGTGAAGGGTTTCTTGACCTTTTTGGAGTTATATGGTCTTCTGCCAGCCTTCAGTAGATGTTCTGTGCAAATCGTTCTACATGTAGATTTTTTTTTTTTATCTGTTTGTGGGAGAAAGAGAGTGCCATGTCTTACTCCTCTGCCATCCTGATCCCGCCTCCAAGAAAATAAGTATTAATCTCTGCCTCACATTATAACAGATGACAGCCAGCAGCTAAAGAGCTATAGAGTTGTAGAGTTGTTGTAGGGTTGCAGCTACCCAGCCTGAGCATCTCTCTGCATCAAGAGAAGCCATGGATGAATTCTTACCATTGGAATGGGAACGGGAGTGATCTAGGCATGACTCTCGGGCAAAAGTATCAAAGAAGCAAATGTGCCTGCTTTATTTGCTCTTTCCCCCTCCAAGCTATATGGATGTTAACTTCCTGTATTGAAGATAGTTGGGCTTTGCCCTGTCTCCTCCTGGCACTGACAAGGAATTCCTATATGGGACAATTAGATGAGTGAGAAATAAAATTCTTATTACTCAGATTTGGGCTTTTCCTTGTTATATTAGCGCCTCTTAAACAATGTAAGTCACATACTTATGCTTTGCCAATATCATGTTGGCTGCTGTATGGAGAATATCTTTTAGGTGGTAGGTGGTAGCAGCAGGGGTGGGAGCAGGGAAGTGAGATAAGTAATCCTAATGGGACTAATGGTGGCTTAGATTAGATTGGTGGCAATGGAGTGATGTAAAGTGGAAATACTAGATATATTTTGGAAGAATTTTCTCTGAAACTGGCAAGATGTATGGGTGAATTGGATGTTGGGTATGCCAGAAGAGAGAAACCAAGGATTATAGGGTTATGAGATTGAACTCACTAAAAAAAAGAGATAGTATTTTCTGAGATGGAGACCAGAATTCTCAAAAACTTCCTTTGCCTTCAGTTCTACTTAGATCAGTTTGTTCTGAACTATCTGGCTATGGCCCTTATACCACTCTATTCATTACCTGTGATCTCATCCATTTTCTTTTTTATTTCTTTTTATAGCCACATTTATGGCATATGGAAGTTCCCTAGGCTAGGGATTTAATCAGAGCTGCATCTTCAGCCTATGCCACAGCCACAGCAATACTCCAACCAACTCTGTAACTTGCAGTACACCAGATCATTAACCCACTGAGCAAGGCCAGGGATCAAACCCGCATCCTCAGAGAGACAACATCAGGTCCTTAACCCACTGAGGCAGAAAAGGAATGCCTGCTCTCATCAATATTCTGAAGACCCCACATATATTTCACATGTCGAGGCAAAAAGAAAATGTCTTGGCCTACACTCTCTCAGCCTGAGCAAATGACAAGTTGATAAAATGAAATTTGTAAACATGAAAAATGGCAATTTTAACTTCAAATTGGTTTAATTTTCTTTTCTCATTATTAGAAGGCTGGAGGACAGGTAGAAAAGGATTGGGTCTTTCATATCTGCAGTTAGGAAATAAGGTGATGGTGCTAATCATAAGGTTTCTGTTAGTTCTGGGCTGACCTTGAGTGTTGTTATTACACACTTTATGACCATAACAGCTCTGACAGGATTTATGGTCATTGCCTCCTTTCCTCTCTGTCCTCTGAATGTGGGTCCACCCAGTGTCACAGTGTCTCAGGGCTGGATTCTATTTACTTACCTCATTCTGCACTGGGTTTCACTTTCCATGGTGCATCTTACAGTGCTAAGTAATTAGGACCTTTGAAAAATAATGTCTTGTGAAAGAGGAAAAGGATATAGGAAAGAGAAACAATACGAATGAAAGAGAGAGATGAGAATAGATGTGACAGAAGGAGAAAAAAAGATATGATAGTTGAGCATGTAATTTTCAGTTAACCAAAAAGTATATACATCAGAGTTTTACTTTAAGACTTTACTTCCTTGTTCTATGAGCTCAGGAGGAAAGCATTGGATGTGGCCCTTAACCTTAGGAGGTTTGTAGTCCAATCAAGGATATTCGATACAAATGGAACAATGATTCTCTAAGAGTTTTACAGCACACTAGTTAAATGCTGTAGGGTTTGGAGATGAAGCTGTTCTCTTAGGCTAGGGTGGTCAGCTGATGATAGTTTCCTCCATGGGCTCCAGGATTGGTGGCTATTTCATTTGGAACA
This sequence comes from Sus scrofa, assembly GCF_054392235.1. Taxonomy (NCBI): domain Eukaryota; kingdom Metazoa; phylum Chordata; class Mammalia; order Artiodactyla; family Suidae; genus Sus; species Sus scrofa. The sequence continues at coordinate 109,773,788 of NC_139397.1, read as the reverse complement.
TAGTCATGGGAGGAGTCCCTGGGACAGGAAGAGAACCCCTAGAAATGTCAGATACCTGGAGCTGATCCCAAAAGACAGGCTTTGCATGTGAATACCCATTATGTTTTAGGGACAGTCCTATAGTTTGTCCCTTCACTATTAGCACTTAAGTCCTCTGTGATCATCATTGCCATCCATAAGCATGTACAGGTGGAACTAAGCCAAGTCCCCAGCTGTGACATGGTTTGTCCCTTCAGTCATAGGGAAGAAGGGGATTGATGGTGAAGGGAGAAGATAAAGGAAGGGGAAGCTCATTAAACATACTTTGAAAAGCTATTCCTGCTGATCCATCAGTTCCTATTCTCCTACACATGCCCTTCTCTCTTCCTTTCATACATACTCTATTGTTCTATTTCTAGCCCAATCACTGAGAATTGAATAAGTGGCTTCTCTAACCAGCTAAGTGAGAGAAATGAGCAGTAGTATTGACTATATTAAGACATGCCCATTCATTCATTCATTCCTGGTGTCTAATCCAAAGATCAAGAAGACTCAATTGTTGTCTTCAGGGAGCTCTGTCTGTGAAAACCATAGTATGAGTTAATGTGGTAGCAGAAGTATAAGAAACTCTGGATGCAACAAGGAGTGACCAGTTGGTCCTCTCTGTGTGTGTGTGTGTGTTGTATGGAGGCCAACTATGACATAAAAGACAAATTTCACAAAGGATATGATATTAGAGGACTCAAAAGATGAGTCAGATTTCATTATGCAGAGAAGGGGGAAAGGCAGAGAAGAGGAAGGACAGAAAATAGTGTATTAAAAGGCATTATAAACTTTTTGCTTTGCATTATAGGCTATTTAAATCAAGGAATTCTGTCCTTAGGACATCTTGGCTAAAGAAATCAAGATATGTCATCATACCATAATATAATGACCTACCAATAGCAGTAATGACATATATATATATGGCCTTGCCTGCAGCATGTGGAGGAGATTCTTGGGCCAGGGATCAGATCAAACCCATGCCACAGCCACAACCCTAGCCATAGAAGTGGTGATGCTGGATCCTTAACCCATTGAGCCACCAGGGAACTCCCAATGACATATATTTTAACCATGTAATCTCTCACTGATGTTACTAGTGATATGAGCTATAAATATGAACATATCCTGTCATAGTTATTTGTAATGTAAGGCAGGGTTTACACTTTGTTTTATTTGCTTTAGTTTTTTTTTTTTTTTTGTCTTTTTTGCTATTTCTGTGGGCCGCTCCCGTGGCACATGGAGGTTCCCAGGCTAGGGGTCGAATCGGAGCTGTAGCCACCAGCCTATGCCAGAGCCACAGCAATGCGGGATCCAAGCCGCGTCTGCAACCTACACCACAGCTCACGGCAACACCGGATCGTTAACCCACTGAGCAAGGGCAGGGACCGAATCCGCAACCTCATGGTTCCTAGTCGGATTCGTTAACCACTGTGCCACGATGGGTACTCCCTTTATTTTCAGTCTATAATTTGACATGTACCATTTACTAGCTATAACGTAGTTGATTTTCTACAAATGAAAAGTTGGAAAGTTGATGGTAAATAATCTACATAAAATTCCAATAAACCATTTGACTCTCCCACTAGATGGCATAGGAAGAACCTAGAATAGTATATAATACCTAATTCTCAAATGAGGCTCAATAAAAATCTTTTCTATTTCTATGGCTGTGTAATTCTGAGTATATATACTCCTAAAAGCAAATAATTTATAAATAGTATCTCTAATTATATTTTGTTATTAACAATGATTTATTTTAGGATAGGTAGTGCATGTGGTTTAAAATACCTAGTAAATAGGAGAATATGGTAAAAGTTTATCAAACTCTTTCTTTAATAGATTAGAACCATCCTTTTTTTAATCAAACTACCTAAAAAAATTCATTCTTAATTTTTGTAGGCTGCCATTTTTCTGAATGGGTTCTTGGGAAGCCCAAGTCAGAGTGTGAGTGATATCACTCACAGATTCCTGACTTGGGAAGGAAAATAAAAGTTAATAATTCTGTATTATTGTGACCTTGGAAGACAAGGCACTCTCATCCATGACCTACAGATTTTACAGAGCAATAAAGAGTGAAGCAATACATATTTACTGATTAGGAGCAAGGGCTAACTAACATGTGACCTGTGTATTGCCCAAGATAAAAAAAAAAAAATCCCATCAACATTATTCTCTAGCACTTGGCTATTAATAACAGAACCTGGCTAATCCTCATACAATTACTCAAAACATTGAGTCCTAATTAATTTCCTCTTCATGTGTACCTCACCCAAACCCTGGTCTAACTCTGTTTTAAGAATGTTGATGGAATGTGATTTTTGATTAGCTGCCATAAGTGACTGGTGTGGAGCCAGAGCTGCATTCTGAAAATACAGAGCAGGGCACCCACTTCCCCAAACTCTTAGTCCTGAGTTATCTGGAATAGAGCTGTAATGGCTTGAAATGACTTCTTGATTATGAATACAAAACCATTTAAATATATCTTCCAATTAAACTCCAGTTATACTGACCAGTTGATGTAACTGGTAGTGGAGGACCACAAGGCTTCTGTTCAACACATTTATTGGATGCCTTCATAACACTCTGTGTTGGACCCTGAGTTGGCTTAAACGATCTGGCTCTATAATGTTGGGGCAGCAGATAAGGAGGAAGGCATAGTGTCCCCTTCAATATAATGGTCTTTTACTGCAGCAAGAGCCTCATAAACGACTGTAGTTTGTAACACTAGAATTAAAAGGACACTTAATTTGAACCACAGTGCCCCCTGGCAATCACAACCGATATTGCTTTCTTACTTTTCTTTCTTTCTTTCTTTCTTTCTTTCTTTTATTTACTTATTTTTTTTGCTTTCTTTAGGGCCTCACTTGCGGCATATGGAGGTTCCCAGGCTACAGGTCGAATCAGAGCTACAGCTGCTAGCCTACACACAGCCACAGCAACGCCAGATCCAAGCCACGTCTGCGACCTACACCACAGCTCACGGCAATGCCAGATCTTTAACCCACTGAGCAAGGCCAGGGATTGAACCTGCAACCTCATGATTCCTAGTCGGATTCGTTAACCACTGAGCCACAGCGGAACTCCCATAACTGATATTCTGCTAAACCCAATGAAGAGTTCTCACTGAATGTACAGTACTGCTTGATTCTATTCCAATAATTACAAGTGAGAGCAGAAAAATCAATTTCTGTTGGATCTCAGGGCAATGCTCTCAACACAAGATTTTTTTCACATTGTGTCAAAAAATAGAACCTTTCATCAGAATCTCTTGGAGAACTTGTTTTAATGCAGATTCCTGGGCCATAAGTCTATCATTGAATCACAAGTCTGGATTTCTTGACCAGGAAGCCAGAGTCTAAAACGTGAAGAAGACCATTTCCAAGACACTTGAGACTACAATTGACACTCCACAAATCACGGGAAGATTGGGGAATTCAAGATGTGAGTTCCCAAGCATATGTGGGGTCCAGAAACCTCACAGTTTGGGCTTTGACATTAACACAATCTCATTTCCTGTTACCTATCAAAGGTAAGGACCAGTTTATAAGTGACTCCTCCCAGAGTGAATAGCAGGAATTAATTGACTGAAGGTATTAAGCATGGTTTCTACTTAAACAGCTTTTTATAGGAAAGTATTTAGCTGAGATGCTTAACTTCATTGTTTCAATACCAGCAAAAGTAATGACTCTTCCATTGCCTGTCTTCGCTAATTCATTATAAAATTGTCAGAATAAAAATGCAAAGAAACACCAACATGGAGTCCCCACGTACTAGCAAATGTTATTGCTTTGAATCAGAATTAAGTTTGGGGAACTTGTGTAGAAAGAAGGTCAGAAAGTGATTTTTTTTTTTTTTTTGGTGTGTGTAAAGGATATAGGTTCTGCAATGAGTCCAATATTATGTTGGAAATGTAAATGTTTTATTCCCTAATTCTCATAATAGTTCTGCTGGGTGGTAATTGTTATGTTACTCCATTATACAGTGTAGGAATATGAAACGAGTAATTTGCTCAAGGTCATAGAGCAAGGAAAGTCACAATGCACAGATCTTGCACCTCCAAAGTTCATGATGTTCCCATCATACCTTGCTTGCAGAGAAACAGGGAAAGAAATTAAGACATAAAAGAAAGATGTTAAGGGTTAAAACTTCCATGACAATTTTTTCCTTTGCAATCTCAGAATCATCCAGTAGGCTGTACCCCTGAATCAGTTTTCTGTTGAAACTCCGAGCCATTAAAGAGCTATTTCTTTAAGTACTTCAGTTGTTTTTTTATATATTATTTTAAATGAAGTCTCTAAAAATAATTTAAAATTTTTGATATGTATATCTGAAAGTCAAAAGAAAATCTTATTTTTCATGCATTGATTTTAGGTCCCTAACTGATTTTTTAGATTGAAATTGTATCCTATTAAAATTGTTTGTGAAAATGATTGAGGCTTCCACAGCTAGACACAAAGCTTTATTTTATTCTGCTGTTATGAAAGCAAGCTCTTTTATCACAGGCTGCTGTACAAGCTTAGCCTGATTGCAGAATTGTGATTAGTCTATCAGCATGTTTCCAAATGTGGCCAGGACACAGTTATTTTAGAATGACCTAAGACAGTGGTTCTCAAAACTTGGTCCCCAACTAGAAGCATTAGAATCACCAGAGACCTTATTAGGTAAATTCTCATGCCCCACTACAGACCTATGAATCAGGAACTCTAATAATGGGGTCCAGAAAATTGTTTTAACAAGCCCTCAGAGTGATTCTGATGCACTCTGAAGTCTGAGGACCACTGACCTAGGAGAGTTATTGAAGGTGTGCATTTCTGCTCCTAATCCAGATTGAATTAAAATCTCTAGGATCTAGAAATGTATATTTTAAAACAAATATCCCAGTGATTCTTAGACATAAAAAAGTTTGAGAACCGTACTTGTCCATGTGGTATGATTTGAAGGAACAAAAAATGCTCCTTTCCTCAATATCTCTCCACTTATTGATCAAAAGTCAATTTATTTTATAGAATTAAGCAATAATGTCTTCATTAGTTTCTAGGTTCACTAAGTCATAAATAATTTAGAGTGAACTTATTTTATTAACTAGGTATTTCTTCACCTTCATGGGAGAACCAGGAAAGTGAGCAATTAAAAGGGAGGAGGTTACAAAGAGAGGCTACAAAGACTTTGCCTTATAGTCGCTTATGATCTGAATCCCAGATACAGTGCCTCATATTACTCATTTGGGGACATCATAGTTTTAGTATAACATCTTCAGCGTAACATCCTTTGGCCAACCCTCACACCCCAAAAAGGGAACCTAGTAAAAGTCTAGTCAGCAGTAATCAAGCAATACTCATATTCTGAGTATGGGTAGCAATGTATTATGGTGTTCATTTGGTGTGCGTTTTTTTTTGTTTTGTTTTTTTTTTTTAGTGTAAATAGAATATATTTATTCAATGACATAAAAATAAAACATGGGACACATAGGAAAATTAATCTTATTTACTTTGTATTATCACTTAAACTTTGCTCAAACAGTATATATACAGCCAATTGACCAGATTAGGCTCCATTTGACTTCCTATTGCTTAAAAAAATGCAGATACAACATGGATGATCCTCAAAAACATTTTAAGTGCAAGAACACAGACATAAAAGAACACTTTTTTTGGTTCCATTTATGTGAAATATCCAGAATAGGAAAATTCATAGATATGGCAAATTAGCTGTTGTCAGGGGCTTGGGGAGGGGATAACACAGAGTTACTACTTAATGAGTAGGGGGTGATGAAAATGTTCTGGAACTAGATCGGCAGTGATGGTTGCACAACGTTGTGATGCACTAAATGCCACTATTGTACACTTTAAATTGACAAAATTTTAGAGCTTCCATTGTGGCTCAGTGGATTAAGAAACCGACATAGTATCCATGAAGATGCAGATTCCACCCTGACCTTGCTCAGTAGGTTAAGGCTCCAGCATTGACACGAGCTGTGGCATAGGCCGAAAATGAGGCTCAGGTACTGCACTGTTGCAAGACCTCCTTATGCTGTAGGTGACCCTAAAAGGAAAAAAAGAAACACAAATTTTATGTTATGTGTAATTTCTACAATAAGAAACAAATACACACCTAAGGAGAATAGAACAGAATACAATACAATGCAATATAATACTATCTTCCCTCAAAGGATGAAGATTGACAGTACTCAGGATATAGAAACAGGTGTGCCACTGGACTTGAAGGGAATTCTAAAACATACACCCCAAAATGTTTTTAAGCAGTGACAGTAAATTTGGGAAAATGTCAGGTAACAATGCTGAAAGCCAACTCTCACTTAGATATATCTTTTGGCTTGCCAAAAACTAAAGCAAAAGCAAAGAAAGCTAAAAATCACTTATAATCTCTAGACAAACAGCTACAGTGCTGTTTATGTGATTGTGATGGACACATTCATAGTCAGGCCAATCAGAGTACCAAGAGGTCTTCTTAATGGATGGGGCTTCCTAGGCAGTGGTCCACAACTGATTTCTCACACATCTCCACAGAAAGACATGAAGTGGGAGTCATGACTTACCTCTATCCTGACCTCCTCCACCCAACCCCTGCCACCAAGTCCCCAGGGGAAATGGGGGTTCTCCTATGCAGAAATGTAAGAATGGAGATTTTATTTTACACTGGCGTTAATTTAATGTCTATCAGTGTCTACGTGACTATAAATAAAGGCTATTCTCACTTTAATTTACTCCTTCAGAGAATTCAGAAATATTTACAGCTGTGACCTCAATTCTTGCCCTTTTCTATTCTCCTTCCTACTATCTAGAAATCAAATTACCCTCCTAAAATTTCATCATGTCCCATTAGATTTAGATTAAAAACTTTATGTCTGAAAGCTTCAACCAAAAAACTGGAGAAGGTTGTGAACTACTTTAGACTGAGACAAAAATGGGGCCTTCTGAAGAAGGACTGCTCTTTGTGTAGGCGCTTTTGTGAAATTCTCTGTCACCCACGCTACCCATTACAATGCTCGTAACAGTCACATATCTGATTTGGAGGAAATGTAGCTGGTGCTGTATTTATTCCTGTTACCTCCTGTCTTAAAGCAAAATGCCAGTGCTTCTTGCAGCCTGGACTGGTAAACATCAGCAGAGAAGAAGTCTCTATTTAGGGAATTTATCACAAAATGAATTCTGAAGACCAGTATTAAGAAAATGGAAGTACTGTTCACAAAGTATGCCACTGGTGCAAATAAATATTTCTAATAACAAATTTCCGATGAATCCATGAGCAACATCATTACTATTGTAGTCTCCTATGTTTATGTATGATACACAGATTGTTCCCCTTTGGATGCCCACCAATTATGTGCATTCATAAAAGAGATTTTTGTGTTGTTAATGAGACATAGTATAGGCTGAGGCTTTGATACAGTGCTAATGAAATTAAATTTTTTAAAAAAGCCTTCCAAATGGGTAAGATGTTTGCCCTATATTAGTGACTATCATTTTGATGTGAAACCCACTTTAATGAATACCTGACAAAGCAACCTCTTAAAGGAATGATTATCTTTGACATGAATATATTCAGCTACTGTTTATGCAATGAAATCTTAACTGGCTGGTAAAAATGACACAATATTACTACAAGTATAGAAAACACTGCATAAAGAAAATGTAAAGGCTGCCTGAAGAGTTAATGACTAATTCTGTTATCTGAGTTGGTGCTTCAGTGATGATTTGCTCTGAGAAAAGCTTATGTTTATAATATTGTGGGCTCAATCTGTACATTTGAATTATACCCAAGACCTTATTAATGCTATGTATAAATTACAGAAATTACCAAACCAAGAGAGCTTTATGTTTGCATTCTGTTTTTACATAAAAGCATGGTAATTATAATTTATGATCCAGTAACCATATTTCATATCTTAAAATTAAAAAATAAGGTAAAAAATGGAAAGTATATGAGTATGAAGGTAGTGGTACTTAAAAATGATGACCTCACTGATTTTCATCTTTAGATGACATGTTAAAGCAAAAGTAAATAACTATGTATTACGTGGTGCTCTAATTATGTTCAAAGAGGAAGAATGAAAAATACTAATGGTTACAAAATATAGGCCATAATGACAAGTTAAATTGCTTTTATTAGCCCAAAGAAAAGAAGGCTAAGTTGTGAATTCATGAGTCCGCAACTAAAGAAAAGATACATAAACAGGAAATCTCTTCATTATTCTTCATTTCCACTGAAGATAGTTAAATCGGTTAAGTAAAGAACATTCTCAGCAGTGTGGCTAAGAATAACAAAAGAGAATACAGAATACTTCTCTTTGATAACTTTGAACAAAGAGGACATGCATCATAGGTAAAAATTTCCCTGGTTACTGAGGTTTAAATGATATGCTTCTTGCTGATCATGTGATTCTATGGAAAGCTATTCTCTAAAGTAATGCAATACTATGATATACCAAGCAGGTGGTAATATCTTTTGTGTTTTATGTGAAATAAATATTTTTAGCATTGAACTTCACTGATTTAGGAAGTTCCCACTGGTCATTAGTGAAACCCAAATGAGGACTGTGCATTCTCAGTGTCTCCCAGTTAATCATAGAGTCGGGCCTGAGGAAGAGGTTAGAAGACATTAACAAAACGATTGGAAAATGGCCAAGGACATTATATAAAACTATTTTAGAGCAATGTTTTTCTTTTTTTTTTTTTTTGTAGCGATTTTTGTTTTTTTTCCATTATAGCTGATTTGCAGTGTTCTGTCAATTTTCTATTGCACAGCATGGTGATCCAGTCACACATACATGTATACATTCTTTTTTCTCACATTATCATGCTCCATCACAAGTGACCAGCCATAGTTCCCAGTGCTATACAGCAGGATCTCGTTGCTTATCCATTCCAAAGGCAATAGACTGCATCTATTAACCCCAAATTCCCAGTGCCTCCCAGTCCCGCCCTCTCTCTCCTGGCAACCACAAGTCTGATGTCCATGATTTTCTTTTCTGTGAAAAGGCTCATTTGTGCCAGGTATTAGATTCCAGATGTAAGTGATAGCATATGGTATTTGTCTTTCTTTTTCTAACTTACTTCACTTAGTATGAAACTCTAGTTCCATCCATATTGCTGCAAATGGCATTATTTTGTTCTTTTCTATAGCTGAGTAGTATTCCATGATGTATACATACCACATCTTTTTAATCCAATCATCTGTTGATGGATATTTAGGTTGTTTCCAAGTCTTGGCTATTGTGAATAGTGCTGCAATGAACATGCGGGTGCATGTGTCTTTTTCAAGGAAAATTTTGTCTGGATATACGCCTAAGAGTGGGATTCCTGGGTTATATGGTAGTTCTATGTATGGTTTTCTAAGGTACCTCCATACTGTTTTCCATAGTGGTTGTACCAATTTACATTCCCACCAACAGTACAGGAGGGTTCCCTTTTCTCCACACCCTCTCCAGCATTTGTTATTTGTGGACTTATTAATGATGGCCATTCTGATTGGTGTGAGGTGGTATCTCATTATAGTTTTGATTTGCATTTCTCTAATAGTGATGTTGAGCATTTTTTCATATGCTTGTTGGCCATCCGTTTATCTTCTTTGGAGAAATGTCTATTCAGGTCTTTAGGGCAATGTTTTTCAATCATGGCTTCAATTATAAAAACTTGGGCAAACTTTTTCAAAAAATGCCAATGCATAAGTCCTGCTGGCTTGGGGTAGGACCCTGGCATAAGTCTTTTTACAGCCGGGTATGAGAACCACTATCTAGGACTCTTAAAACACCTTCAGTGCTCATAAAATTAAGCAAAGTTATGATAGTAAAAAAAAATCTCTACACTAATTATTGTTTCAAAGTATTTTTTAAACATAAATTACAAATAAATATTATCAGCTGCCCATCTAGCCATTGACCCATGAGTGGTATTATTTAGTAGAAGTATGTGATGCTGTACTAAGAGCAATGAATCAGAACAGGTGCAGCCTAGTCCTGGCTCCACCATTGGTGAGGTGTATGACAGTGGGCAAGTTACTTTTTCATTCATGACTTTAATTTCCTCCTGCATAAAGTGAGGTAACCCCACGGCCTTCAGGTCTCTTCCGGTTTCCTAATTCTCTAGCAATATTTGATGATTGTGCAGTTTTTTGCAGGAATTGGTACTTAAAACATATTTTCCAACTTGAAAGTTACAGCAACAGTCTTTGAATAAAGAAGATCAAGGCATCTTACTAATTCTATTTTAGCATATTTCTCATAACCAGTTTCTCAAATTGAGGGATATTTGGTTTATAATATTATGTTAGTTTCAGGTGTACAGTGTAATGATTCAAAATTTTTGTAGATTATACTCCATTTAAAGTTATTATAAAATATTGGCTATATTTCCTTTGCTATACAACATATCCCTGTTCTTATTTATGTTACACATAGCAGTTTGTACCTCTTAACCCCCACCCTTTATTTTGCCCCTCCTCTCTTTCCTCTCACCACTGGTAACTACTAGTTTGTTCTGTGAGTCTATTTCTGTTTTGTTATACTTATTCATTTGTTTTATAGTTTAGATTCAACAAACAACTGATAACATACAGTATTTGTCTTTTTCTAACCTATTTTACTAGGCATAACACCCTCCAGGTCCATCCATGTTGTTGCAGATGGCAAAATTTCATTCTTTTTTTAACGACTGAGTAGTATTCCATTTGTGCGTGTGTATCACATCTTCTTTATCCATTTATCTGATTGATGGACATTTAGATTGCCTCCATATTTTGACCATTGTAAATAATGCTGCTCTGAACATTGGAGTGCATGTACCTTTTTAAATTAGTATTTTCATTTTCTTTGGATATATACTCAGGAGTGGAATTGCTGGATCTTACGGTAGTTCTATTTTTAATCTTTTTGAGGAATTTCCATAATGTTTTCCATAGTAGCTATACTAATTTGCATTCCTGCCAACAGCATACAAGCCTTCCATTTTCTCCAAATCCTTGCCAATATATGCTATTTGTGGTCTTTTAGACATTCTAACGAGTATGAGGTGACATCTCATTGTGGTTTTGATTTGCATTTCTCTAATGTTTAGCAATGTTGAGCATGCACTTTTCACATGCCTGTTGGCCATCTTTTGGCCTTTGAAAAAATATCTATTCAGGTCTTTTGCCTATTTTTTAATAGGATTAGGGTTTTTTGATATTGAATTGAATGAGCTGTTTGTATATTTTAGATATTAACCTCTTATTGTTCATCTTCAGATATTTTCTCACATTCAGCGGGTTGTCTTTTTATTTTGTCTTTGGTTTCCTTTGCTGTTCAAAAGCTTTTAAGTTTAATTAGGTCCCACTAATTCATTTTTGCTTTTATTCCTTTGCCTTCTGAGATAGAGCCAAAAATATTGCTATGATTTATGTCAAAGAGTGTTTTGCTTATGTTTTCTACTAGGAGTTTTATGGTTTCTGGTTTCATAGTCAGTTTTAAATGACTATTGACTTAAGTCAACTTGTCAAGTCGAAGACAATATTTTGAAAGATTTTATGCATGTGTAACTAAGCAAATATTTTTGAGCACCTATTGTGTTCCAGATACTGTTCTGAAAACTGTGATGCTGCAAAGACAAAAAAGACACAGTTCTTATTATCAGTAAGTGTATGGTTTTGTAGAAAAGACAAAGTGAATTTGAAGAATGAAATCCAAGTCTTTTAACCTTTAAAAAGCACATGCTTTTCCATCAGCACTGCCCAAAACAATAATAATAGCCCTGAGGGAGAATTTTGGGAAACATGTGGGTTTTTTTAATGGATTTGCTTCCCAAATGAGTTCTATAAATCCCCAAGAAACACTTCTGTGTTCTACAATCCATCCAGATGGTCACTGGTCAATTGACTAGGCATCCTGACCTAAATATTATAGCTCCATATACCACAATTTATTTTTTGATGTCCTGCAAATGCCTTTCAGGGCTGCTGCTGCTGCTCTTTTTTGCTTCATACTAGATATGTTCACAAAGTTCTCTCTTATTTCCCTAGAGCACACCCAAGCCTACTGAAATACCTAACCCATAACTGAAGGCTTACGGATTACTCAAATACAACTTGTAACTCAGCTGCCATGAAAAGTGACTTGTTACTCTTAGGACCGTCCATCAATATTAAACATAAATAAATTGATGTCATATGTCAGAGACTGTTCTGTGTGGCAGATCATCCCAGGATCTATGCATTGTGGAGTTTTTATACTTACCCATCCTTTGTCTATAACTGGAAAGAGTCTGCCCTCTCCCAGTCCATTCCCAGGCCTGCCTCATCTCCCACCCTAGGATGATTGACAGTAGAAGCACCTAATTCCTTCACCCTCCTCCACCAGGTACCCTTTAGCCTCAGGGGAACAGACAAGGTGATGACTATAGTTTAAAAGACATGCTCAAAGTTTGGGTTTTTCAATTTAAAAAACCCATGGGTGGGTTACCAATAGTTCAACCAAGGTAAAGCTGTTCCAAGACCATTCCAGATCTTTATTCCAACACAATGTTAAGTGAAGGCTAGACCTGGCTCCTGATATAGACTAAACCAGGCTGTGAGGGAAAAATTCTTGTATAAAAGATATACATATCTCTTGGGGTGAAGGGGGTGGGTTCAGGGGCAAGGTTAAATACATAAGAAAAAAAACTAATTTTATCTGTTTCTGTCTCTGAAAGCATGTATTTATGCTAAAGACAGCAAAATGTGCACTGGTCAATGGGACAGTTAACATCTTTGAAGTACCAGCTTTCATATTAAAGATGACTTAAATTTAAAGAATTTTTTTAGTAAAGTATAATGGATTTGCAATGTTGTGCCAATTTATGCTATATAGCAAAGTGACCCAGTCATATATATATGTGTGTGTATATATGTGTGTGTGTATATATATATATATTCCCTTTCTTATATTGCCCTCCATGATGGTCTATCACAAGAGACTGGATAGAGTTCCCTGTGCTATACAGTAGGACCTCATTGCTTATCTATTCTAAATGTAATAGTTTGTATCTACTAACCCCAAACTCTCAGTCCACCCCTCTTTGTCCTCCCTCAGCCTTGGCAACCACAAGTCTGTTCTCTATGAAGATGACTGAAAATTTTTCTCCAAGAATGGTTATTATGTTTTAAAAAAAATTCTAGTGATTTTCCTAAAGCAAAAGAATCTGCTTCAAAGGTGAATTAATATTCCCTCTACTAACATATTTTAAATTATGTCTTCCCAGTTAAGAAAAAAGCAAATGATTTCACTTAATACCTTATTTTAAGGGTAAGAAAGCCTCCTTTTTAAAAGATGAGACCATGGGAGTGAGGACAGAGAAGCCATCCAGGTCAAGGGGTGACTGAAGAGAGTGCTGAAGGTTGGGTAGGAACCAATGACCTGAGGGAGGTAGGTCAGGAGAGCATGATTGAGACAGATAGAGCAGGACTTGTGAAATCTTAGAGACCAGAGAGGAGGGTACCTTCAAGAGGAGATGACATTTTGGGTGCATGGTCATGGAGGGGTTGACATTTTGGTTGGGCAGTTTTGACTTTTACACCTGTTTCATAACTCTATAAATACCCAACCTTTAAACTTTGATTTTTGAAAATGACTAGGTAGTTTGTAAAAGAGACACTCTAACTCCCTCTGTTATTCTCAAAGATGGGAGGGACACTGGGGAGGGATGGTTAAGTTGAAAGGCAATGAATGGTTGCAAACTCTATCAGAGACTACACAGTTTGTAAACTATGTCAAAATGGATATAAAACATCCTCTTCCCTAAGGTTTTATCGTGATAATGCCATACCTCTAGGTATTATCCATTCTTTTAATGAATAAATGAATGATTATGGGGAGGTTATAAAGGTTTTTAATACAACTCCTTAAATAAGTGTCTCATTCTAATACATCCATCCCCAAATAATTCAGCTACCTTAATGAGATAATCCCACATTTAATCATCACCATAACAACTCCATGAAGTATATAATATTATTTTGTAGATCAGAAACCTAAGCTTAAGGTAAGTAATCCAAGGTCCAGATTAGAAATGAAAAAAGGGGAGTTTGAATCCAAGTCTCTTGCTTCTAGTTCATTTATTACTTTAGTCATTCAATAAACATCCACTGAGGTATGTTTATAGTTTCTTCTGTTGAAATCTCAGTTGAAACAACCCATTGTTGAAACATTAAGTTACGTGAGGACAAGTACTTAGAAATAGACCCAATAGTTTAATAGAACCATTTTGTGAACTATATTGAAGTTTCTAGCATCTTTCACAAATGAAAAATTTAGGGGGGTGGATTCTGGTTGATCAATTGAATTCTATGTCAAATTGTTCTACTCTGAGATATAAAGAAGGGTTGATTGCCTTGAGCAGCCTCAACCTCTGAAAAGTTTACGATACCTCCCCGACCCGTCAACCTCTTAAACATACTTCAAAATAATTTTTAAATCTGATTGATAAAAAGTGTAATAGAGTTCATTAAGGTCTACTTTCATCTCCTAATGACTGCTTGTTTTAACTTTTTGTGATGCCCTAAGCACATACTTAAGTTTGCTCTTTAATTAATTCAGTCTAGGGTGCCAGATGCATTTGTATATTTTCTCTGGCATTGTGTCCTACTTGTGTACTTGTTGATTAATTTGGAAGTCAAGGATCACTTGAGAAACTAACTTTCTGGATGAAGGCTATAATTTTATTCTTAAGTGGAGAGAAATTATGATCTGTGCTTCAAAGAGAATAATACAAACTACACTTCCTTGTTCTTGCTCTAGAATTGTTGATTTGGTATGGTACATAACTCATTGTGCCACAAGTGTGCCATAGAAATCTTGTTCAAAAATTGTAGCCGATGTATTTTGGTATGGGAAATTTTGACACTTCTGAAGATAAAACATTTAAAGAGGTTCTTGCTGTCCCCAGTGAGATAGAAATTAACATTTTTGAAAGAATGCTTTGCCACTTTGAAACTTGAGCCTTGTTGGAAGATAGAGGCAATGAAAATGTCCACCAAACTGAGAAGACATCTTGATAAAAAAATAAAGCTGACAGCTTTGTGTAATCAATAGAGAAGTTTATTATAGGATAACTTCTTCATAGGGTGTGATCTGGATGGGGTGGGCAATGATCTGGAAGCATTCACAGGTGAACTCCTCACCACCAAAGGGGCATTGGATGATTTTATAGTTAACCTAGGCTATGGGGTTGGGTTTTTGTAAACAGGACATGAATTCTTAAGTCAAGGTTAATGAATGGGTAACTAGTCTTATGGGCAACAGGAATATATCAGGGAAGGTTTTCATCATTGTCTGGGAACTAACAGGGCGTAGAGGCCACGTGGTCCTAATGATTATTAAGCAATATCTGTTAACTACAAAGCCCTTGATGACAGAGAAGTGATTTACCACACAGTTCAGTCCTGGGTAGGGTCAGTGGAAGGAGAGGAGGAAATGTAAAGACCCAAGATGATATCAGTTATGCTAACAGCCAACAAGACTTCATGAATTATTTTTAAATCAGTGGTAGCAACTGTATAATCTTATAATGGTAACCTACCAGTAAAACTCTCTACTCTTTTAAAAGAAACATATTACAAGCAAATTGAAATATATGATTAATTAGCAATTAACTAAAGCTGTTACCCAAATAATATTCTGTAGTGAAGATAAAAGCAGATAAATCTTGAATTATAAATTGTCATGTTAAATTCTTTTTCTTCCTTGAGGGTAAAGGGAAATCAGATCACAGAAATATTTTAAAATATCAGAATCATTATATTGTGGAGGCAAAGAACACAGATACTTTCCTAACATTGATCAGTGCAAAATCTGGCTTGAAATACCCTGAACCCTACGGATGTTCTGGCTCTGCCATTTTCTAACTGTGTGACCTTAGGTAAGTCACTTCTCTAAACTTCAGTTTCCTTAACTATAAAAAATGATAATAATGGCACCTGCATCTAGAGCTCTATTAGGGTAAAATAAGAAATTCAGTCAAGTGCATAATGTAATGCTAGTATCTTGGACATAGTGTGTGTGTATATATATATATTCTCAATATATATAAGATAATGCTAGTATCTTGGACATAGTATATATATATATATGTATATATTCAACAAATTAAACACCATTATTATTTTATTAAAAGCATTTTACAATTCATGGCACTAGCTATTCTAATCAGGACTGTTTATCAAAAGTGAGATTCCAGTGAAATCTGTACCTTCCTCCACAGTGTAAGAGCTAATGGCCTCTCTCCTCAGATTCCACACATAGCACTTCACTCATGCTTAAAGACTAGTATCTGACGTTTGCAGTTGGAAACGACTATGGCTAGCTGGAAATGTATGAGCCTGTCTTTATTACTAGATAATAAATTCTGGAGGATAGGGACCATGTATTTTGAATAGTATTTTAATCACATCCACAGCTGTGATTATACTGCCTGCATATGGTTAAAATGACCAGCAAAGATAAAATTTCAGTCGGTAGTCCATCCCTGCAATCTTGAGTTACACAACAAAACAAAAGGAAGGGAATCTCTACCTGAACTGTCTATAGTCGAGGTGCCCAGCCACCTGAGATGAATCCTAATAGGGATCTAATATGGAGCTGCAGGGGCTTCAGAGTGAGAACCTTCTGGGGTAGAAAGAGGAACTGGGCTTTGCTGTCTCTAGGAAGAAAGGGGTAGCCTGAACTCCTGATGTTAATATGTTTGCTGGCACTCTGTGTCTTCACAGCGGCCAGCCACCAGACTCCACTTTGCCCCAGTCACTGTCTACTCTTTTCAAAGTATATTTGTGATGGGTTTATGAGACCTGAAGTCCTATTTCTGCTAATAAATCTGCTTCCCTTCTCAATATACACACACATGCAGGTTCACACAATGACATGCACAATCCTCCTTATTCAATGTTAGTCCTGACCTGAACTGTAATTGGGCTTTCTATAATACCATTTGAATGGTGTAAAACTCCACGGAAGTAAAATTAGAAGGGCCCATCATGCGGTGTGTTTACTGTAATGCACTTCTATTCATTTTAGAAGTGGGTGGTACTTTACATGGCTTTTTGGTCTTACTGGAGGAAAATGATCTTTTGGTATTACTGGAGGATAATGATCTTACTTCAGATCTTTTTGCTGATTTCTCTATAGTGTTCTGGAGAGAAGTTTTTTTGGCCTTGCCTACAGCATGTGGAAGTTCTCAGGCCAGGGAATGAACCTGTGCCACAGCAGTGACCTGAGACCCTATAAAGGCAATGCTGGATCCTTAACCTGCTGCACCACAAGGGAACTCCTGGAGAGACATTTTAGACATAAGCTATTTAAAGATCTGATCACAATTCTGTCAATTCAATTCAATTCACCAAACCTCTTTTGAACTTCTATTACAAAGAATTGAAAGCAATATTGGAGATATACAAACAAGTAATAGGGCACAGTCCCTAGTCGCTATAGAGGCCATAATGTAACATCATTACCACTGTCTAAAGGTGCTTCTTAATGATTCTATCATATATAGTATACTAGATGAGGTATGCACAGGTTAAGCAAACAACAAAGCCTCCTTAAATCCTCTTTTGAAAAAGAGAATGCACATAAATAGTAACATGTTCCCAAGCTTACTCTTGACAAGCAACACAAACCCTCCAAATATGAAATACATTCAGTTAAAAATTATAATGAAGCCTAATTTACTCACTACTTTCAAAGAATGAAAATGTTTTAATTTCCCTGATAATACAAATATTTATTCCTTTTAAAGCACCAAAACTTTTAATATATTAACCAATTAGATGAATATCTTTCTAAAATGTCTGATCTATTTCCCCTGCTTTGTAAAATTATATATCCTGAACTAAATCTAACATTTTCTTAGTGAGACTGGAATATCATTATGAGCATCAAATAGTATGCTGTACTTAAATAGGGAACTTTTCAAGAACAATACTGAGGTGTGCAGAGCTATTTTTCAGTACACTTAACTGGACTCAGACTATATTTTTGGTTTATCTGTTTACTTATTTTAAGTATTTTTAAAACTCTTGACTGTCCAGATCAGTTACTATTGTTCTGCAATAAGCTACCCAAATTTAGTAGCATAAAAAATGATTATGCTCTCATATTCTATGGATTAGGAATTCAGAAAGGGCAGGTGGGGACAGTTCTCTGTTCTACAGTGTCTGACCTCTCATCTAGGAAGACTCAGATGACTAGGAGTCACTTTAGTAGCTGGAATCTAGAAGAGCTGGGACTGGAGTATCCCGCTTCATGATGATCCACTCTCCTGTGTGGTATCTAGGCTGGGACAGCTAAAGGCTGAGCTCAGCTGAGACTCTTGACTAGAACCCTATACATGGTCTCTTAACATGGTTTGAGATTTTCACAGCATGGTGACTGGGTTCCAAGAGGGAAAGCCCCAAAAGGGGGCTTCCCTAGGATGAGTTTTCCAAGAGAAACAGACGGAAGCTTCATGACTTTTTCTCTTGGACTCAGAAATCATATAGTACCGTTCACTTAGCAATAAATGAGTCATAACGTCAGTCCCAAATTCAAGGAAACAAGATATATACTCTACTTATTGATGGGGTAATGGCAAGGTTATACTGGAGGATAGCATGAGGGATGAGAGAGATTTTTGGCACCATCTTTGAAAAATACAATCTGTCAGCAACCATTTAGTATCATTATTTTCATGTCTTACCCCTGTAGCCTTCCCACACACTTAAAGTTTCAGTTCTAAAGTCCTAAAGTAGCAAAACAAACTAGCTTTCCAAAATTGAATGTAAAATCAAATATGCAATCATTTGGGTGAGGCAGTCATGAGGGTTCTCTTATGAATGAGCTTACTGAGTTTTAATATACTCACCTGATGATAGTCACTCAGGCTGCCCTGAGGCTTTTCCTCACTGCTTTCCAAATAGTGCAAGAGCCGGATGTTATGGACTGAATTATGCCCCCACCCCATCCCCAGTCCTGTGCTGAAGCCCTAACGCCCAGTGTGATTGTATTTAGAGATAGGACCTTTAAGGGGGTAACTAAGATTAAATGAGGTCATAAGGGTGAGGCTTTTAATCCATTCAGACAGGTGCCCTTATAAGAAAACAAAGAGACAATAGGGGGCACACATGTAGAGGAAAAGTCATGAGAGGACGTAGTGAGAAGGTGGCCATCTCAAAGCCAGGGACTGAGGCCTTAGGAGAAACCAAACCTGCCAACTCTTTGATCTTGGACTTCTGGCCTTCAAAATATGAGGAAATAAATTTTTGTTGTTTAAGCCACCCAGTTGTAGTATTTTACATGGCAGCTCAAGATGACTGAAATACTGGATGGCTGACTTCTCAGAGGATGTGACCTTAGTCCTCCTGCTCCAGGGCTTTTCTCCTCTATGCTCTCTTTGCTCTACGCATGTATTCACATGTTTCTATGACATTGTTTATGCTGTTCCTTCTGTCTAGAACGTTTTTTCCTCCTTGTCTGGGCCTATTAACTCATCCCTTAATGCTTAGCTCAGATGTCATCTTCTCTTTGTTTTACTTGACCATAATCACTCTATTCTCCATGCACATACCTTGATTTTATCATTTTTAATATCAAGTGGTAATTAGCCATCTCTGAGCCTCTCTCCCTTGCTATAGAATATGCTGTTTGAGGGAAGGGACTGCATCCTAGTGCCTCCAGTTTCTGTTTCAGAGTCCTTCATTTTGTAGGTGCTCAATACATGTTTGTTGATTTAATACATTATATTAGAACCCATAAAATTTAAGACCTGGACGACACTTATCTCATGATCTAATCCAGACTCTCATTTTACAAGTGAAGAAAATGCAGTCTGAAAAGGTTTTTTCAGACAGATATTCTAAAGGAAATTACCATCACGCTTCTAGTTGTACAAAAAAAAAAAGAATATCTGAAAGGTAATAATTTGGGGAAATGATTGAACAACTGAAGGCATGAGCTCATAGAGCTGAGAAGGGGACTGTGTTCCAGACCCTGGGTGGGGCATCCAGGAAGGTTTGGAGACAGAAGTAGGTGACTGAGCTGATGTGTGCACATTAAAAATACCGTGGTTTGGGGAGTTCCTGCTGTGGTTCAGCAGGTTAAGAGCCCAACTAGAATCCATGAGGATGCGTGTTTGATCCCTACCCTCGCTCAGAGGATTAAGGATCTGGCATTGCTGCAAGCTACTGCATAAGTTGCAGATGTGGCTCAGATCTGTTGTGGCTGTGGCATAGGCTGGCAGGCAGTTGCAGCTCTGATTTGAGCCTGAGAACTTCCATATGCTGCAGGTGCAGCCCTAAAAAAGAAAAAAAAATTAATGTGATCTGTTTACAAATCTTTAAAAAACCTGTACATTAAATTTTATTCTTATTATCTATATCTCCCAATTTTACCTGCCCAATTTTTGAGGAATATGCTGTTAGAGACACAAGGTAGAGCTTTATTTAAACATATATTCCTTTATTTTCTGAGTAAAGCATTGAGAATAATGCTACATGTATACCCAGGTAAGTGAGGGTAAGTCAAAACAATAAAAGCACATTTCCCCCTCTTATCTCAGTATTCCCACCTGATCAAACCTTGAGTAAGAGCAAAGATATTAAGTATCACCTTACAGTTAATTTTTCCTGACAGATTTCCAAGGATAGGTGGGGCTACTACCTTTGGTCCCTCATCCAGCTTCCCTCAGAATTACTTTACATTCAGTCCGTGGGGTGGGGGATGGGGAATGCTAAGAGTTGTAAGGGTATGATTACTCTCATCTCCTAAGACATATTGACAGTTTGAACTCACAAAAATAATATGTGAAAAAAAAACCATTTGTCTTCTGTTTTTTTGAATGGTCTTTGTGTCTAAAGAGATAAACAAAACAAAAAAAAATCACCATAACAAATAGCAGAAAAGTCACAAAAGAAGTCAAAATCCCATGTTTTCATTATGACATTAATACTGATATTATCAATGCATAAGTAACATCACAAGGGGCTGTTTTGAGACTTTAGTCAGATTATATAATAGTGAGCTTAGTTCAATGCCTGCCACTTCCTGTGTGAGTGCTCATAAAGCTGTTAAATGTTCACTGCAAATATGGGCAAGTGGTTCTGTGTGGCAGCATCACTTTCCAGGTGTGTGAATAATTACTTACATTTGTGACCTTCCCTTTTCTTATCTGTTGGAATAAGAAAAGGATAGTGATGCCTTTCTGTGGGGTGGTTATTAAGATTTGGTGAAATGATAAAAGGGAAGGACACAGTGCCAGCCACTTCACGAAGATAGGTTTCCTTTCGTCTACTGGATGAATTTAGTTCTACTCCTAGCTTTTTCCTTGCTTTCTTTCCTTCTTTCTTTCTTTTCCATTAATTCCCTATTGACTTTGGGCAAGTCATATCAGGCCTTTGGAGCTAATTCTCTCATATAAATGACGAGTTGGACCACATTTATCTCTTTTAATTGTGAACTTCTTAAGAAAAGGACACCTACCCTATGGGACCATCTGTGATCATTTGAACTTGGCTCCCTCTTTTTTCCCATTGCATATTGGGGTTGCCATGAGACCTCTGTTAGGAATCTCTTTGAGGTGATGATGAGTGATTTGTCTGTGGATCGCAAGAAATTTATCTACACACATAGATACCTCCAGAAAATGCTGAGATTAGGCCAGTAACACATAGAGATGAAATGTTGAGTTGTATCTTCATGGCCTGGGTTGGTATCAGCACAACATTTCTGTTGGTTGATCAGAGCCCAGATACCTTCAGGTTTCCAATCTTAAAGCCCTCACTTTGTAGGAGCTATTGGGTCAGCATTTATGCCTAAGAAAAATGGAACTTGAGAGTTACCAATTTGAAAGGACTTAAATATGTTTTTTTAAAATGTTGGACACAGGAATGTCAAACTATACACAGACTATTTAAATTGTCCGGGCCTTTGGGTGTTTCTGCCAAGGTGGAAACTTAAAAAATTACTGTTTTATCTTTTATATATTGGAGTGAAAGTGATAACTTTCTAGTTTCTCAAATCCTCCTTTCCCCTAAAGTACACAAAAATTAATGGATAGCTAATGAACACAATTTCTATGATGTATTAAACAAGAATTGCCTTCAGTGATGGGAAGAAAATTCCTTAAAAGTTGTGGTTTTCTAGACTATAAAGGGGACATAATACAGAATGAAGAAAAAAGCTTTGGTAAAGCAAGAATGTCCTTCTAAAAAGAGCACTGAAGTGAAAAAGGAAACATCAGTGAGAAAGGATGGGGGCGGCAGATGATTCAGCCAGAGGGGGCTGGGTAAGTACTGTGGGCTGGCCTGCCAAGGTGTAAAGTAGGCGGGTGGCTATGACTAGCATTGAATGGGAGATAATTAAGAGCAAGTTGGTACCAGTAGCTGCCAGGGAAAGGAAGAGAATATGTCTAGAAAAAGCAGCTCTTTATTTTAATGTTGAATTAAAACACCTACCCATTTGGGGCTTGAGAATTTCATTTTGAAATGAAAAAATATTTGCTGTAAACAGAATGCAGATGATTGTGAAATTGTACATGCTTGCTTCTAATGTTGTAGTGGAAAAGTTTTAAAATGGTATAACTGTGCTGGACACTTTAAAATATGTCAAAATATCAGTCCTTTTTTTTCCTTCAAAGAAAAAAAGCATTGCTATTCAAAGCCATGCCCCACACAAGTTATCAAGTTTCAGTTTTGGATCAGCTACACATACATACTTATGCATCTTTTTCAAGGGAAAGGACTGCAACTGCACAAATTCCATTGTCCTTTAAATAACTTTCTGGATTGAATAGCATTATAATTAAACGGCACCAAGTGTCACTGCAGAGAAGCTTCTAAATTATGGGTCTGAGTGGGGACGAGAAATGCTGTTTGATTGCTTGACAATCAAAACCAGAAGATGTTCAGATATGCACAACCCAGACTTACTGTAATTATATCAGATGGAGAAGTGGGAGGAATAGGTGTAGGCTTGAATTCAATAATCACTTGTTTATCTCTTTAAAAAAACATTTAAAAGAAAACTATTCATAAGTATTCAGAATGCATAGTCAGGAATAGTTTTGTAAAAGAAAAGACGTATTAGCAAATAATCAGTCCTTTCATTATGTCCCAGGAATAGGTTGTAAAAATTGCCACAGATATCCTCAAAGTACTCTCAAAATTTAGAAACTAGTGCATTTAATTCTCCAACAAGTACTTTATTTCTAATATAATGTCAGAAAGGGTATTCATAAGGGCTCTGAAATCTACTTGTCACAGTATTGTCACGCTTGGCTCTCCTGAAACTCTGCTTTCCCTTCAGATGGGAAAGGATAAGCAGGACACTGCTCAGACAATTCTGAACCTTTCTTTCCTCTTAAACAGGCTCAAAATTTGCCTTTTAGAAGGAAACTGAGAATTTACTGTCATACCAGCACCCTTACAAAGTGTGTGACACCCTGGAAGATAGTACGTGTGAGAACAAACATTAAATACTTGACTAGGAAACATCGAAGCCTGAAAATTATCAGGCTGAAAATGAAGACATAGACATTTTTCATGATCCTTTGCCAAGTGAGAAACTTAATGTATACATGTAATGTATAATTTATTACACATTAAATGTATTATTATCTGTAAACATGCTCTCATGTCCCTTGAATTGACCCTTTTAACATTTAACTAAAAATGGCTCTAGTTTCCATCTCACATAAAAGGGAAAATTTAGTATTCTCCTCAAACACGCAGATTTCTGGAGGGGTTCCCTTCTCCTGTTTTCCATTCCAGAGTCTCATTACTGGCTTTGTGTACTCATTGATATTTTTCTTCATAGATAAGGTGAGAGAAATGTAGGATATATTCAAGAACAATTAAGCAATTAAGAATTGAGTTGAATGATTCTTTCTAAAGAGGAAGATTTCTAGACAAGTTCACACAACAGTATATGGTCCTGATAGGGATGGTGTAGGCACAGGTGGTTGTGGATGTCCCAGTAAAGGACCACAGATAATGAGGTAAACTTAGGGGACATTGGGAGATCACTGTAAGTAAATAAATTGCTCAAAAAAGCCATCAGAACAAGACAGGTTTGCTTGACTAGTGGAAGTGCGAGAATCATCTCAGGTCATTGGGTAAAGGATGGGATTAGTCCTGCATTCGGATTCAGACCAGGGGCAAGAGTTTGAGGACCACCCTTCTGCTGATTTGAATATATACCTCCTGTGAAGGAGGAACTGCTACTTCCAGAAAGGAAGAGACAGCTTTCCCAACCTCCACTTGGAAGATAAAACTGAAGCCCACCAATCCTCGGGGCAGAGCTTCCTTGCCTGCCCTCTTGCATCTCTCACAAGCGTCCCATCCTAATAAATCTATTTCTTGCCTATCACTTTGTCTCTCGCTGAATTCCTTCTGCATAGAGACATGAAGAACCTGAACCTCAGTGAGTCCAGACACAGAGTGAATGATTCTAATTTAAAACCGTGGATTTAAGTCCCAATCTGGGTTCAGGCTGGGTTCGAGTCCCAGCACATGGGTTTAAGTCGCAATCTGTGTTCTGGCTAAGTTCAAGCCATTAGTGCTGTCAGTTTCAGTCCCATAGCACAAACCTCTAGATGCCAGTCATAGAAAGACACTTTCACCTCAGTAAGGGGAAGATATTCCTATGCATCAGAGATATCTCAAAACATTCTCAAGGGTTTAGGAATGCTGTAAGTCCCTCATCTCTGGAGTTATTCAAGCATTTACTGGCTACATTAACTTGGAATCTTCTCCCAGAAACAGACTCTGAGATGAAGATCCACATACAAATAGCTTATCAGGAAAAACTGGTAGGAAATGGGGAAGACAGGGAAAGGATGCCAGATATAAAGGATATACTGTCACACAAGATTCTACTGTGGTAAAAGGAACTCTGATTTCACGTGGGAATTCTGGGGGCCAGTGTAAAATATTCACCTTAATTATCCCCTCCCCCAGTAAGCTCAGGGTACACACAAATTTCCATCCTCAGAGACTGAAAGCTATTCCAGGAGGGTTCAACCTCTGCTTGCTTCCTGCCTGCCTGGGGAGGGAAGCTAAGCAGTTGCTCAGGGTTCAAGAAATCCTATAGCAAATAAATGCTATGCTGGCCATTGAAAACCAGACTGACATATACAGATCTGATAGGAATGAAAGCCAATGGGTCAGGGTCTCAGGAGTATCTACTATACTAGCTAAAAATTTGGGAAGGCTATTGTAGAAGACATTGTGATATGATGACCCAATGACTGAATAAAGCCTAGGGATATGTAGTTAATTGGTTTTACACAGTGTCTGTTCTTTAAATTGAATTTGAATGATCATGGGTACTAATATGCTCTCTCCAGTTTTCCTCAGGCCCCGCACTCTCTCCTGACTAGCTTCATACATTTATATTACTCATCTGCTCTTGGAGTTTGTCACCCGTGGAAGAAATTCAAATCCAAGATAATGGGCAGATCTGAATAATCTTGAAGCTCATTACCAACTGTAAAGTTCTATGATGCTATGACTAGATGATCCCTAAAACCACTTTTAGCAATAAAATCTGTGATTTAAGTATATGCTATTTTTAAACTTATCTTTGCAAGGTCCTTGAGCGCAGTAGCATAAATCCTTAAATGCTCTTGATTGATTAAAATGCAATTGTACATTTCTAAATGCTAATCGGTAGATAGTCATATATAAATTCACTATACCACTATTTTTTTATTATTATTATTATTATTTTTTCTTTTGGTCTTTCTGCCTTTTCTAGGGCCTCTCCTGTGGCATATGGAGGTTCCCAGGCTAGGGGTCTAATTAGAGCTCTAACCACCGGCCTACGCCAGAGCCACAGCAAAGCGGGATCTGAGCCATGTCTGCAACCTACACCACAGCTTACGGCAACGCCGGATCCTTAACCCACTAAGCAAGGGCAGGGATGGAACCCACAACCTCATGGTTACTAGCCAGATTCATTAACCACTGAACCACAACGGAACTCCACTATACCACTATTACTGTTTGCCCTGTACAAGTGTAGCTGGAACCAACAATATCAGAATAGACTGCAGAGAGAAACTGCTTGGTATTCAGCAGGTTTGATTTAGGGTCTACATTCATACTCCTGTAAATTTGTTAAGACAAGCGTGAACACTGATGCTCACCCGCTTAGCTTTGGATCATAAGGAAAGATGACCTTGGCACACACAACATTAAACCTTTTAAAAACTGGCACTGTGTTATATTAATTACAAGAAATCAGACATGCAAGGCTATTTAGTGTATAATTCTATTTATATGACATTCGGAAGAGGCAAAACTATAGGGATAGAAATTATCAGTAGTTTCCCGGAGGCAGGGGTGTTGACACAAAGGGGAGGAGTGATAGAAGTATCCTATGTCTTCCTCATGGTATAGTCACAATCTTGTACATATTGGTCAAATCTCATCAAACTGCACATTGAAAAAGGCAAATTTGGAGTTCCCGTTGTGGCGCAGTGGTTAACAAATACGACTAGGAACCATGAGGCTGCAGGTTTGATCCCTGCCCTTGCTCAGTGGGTTAACGATCCGGCGTTGCCGTGAGTTGTGATGTAGGTTGCAGACGCGGCTCGGATCCCGCTTTGCTGTGGCTCTGGCATAGGCCGGCGGCTACAGCTCCAATTAGACCCCTGGCCTGGGAACTTCCATATGCCGCGGGAGCAGCCCTAGAAAAGGCAAAAAGACAAAAAAAAAAAAAAAAAAAAAAAGAAAAGAAAGAGGCAAATTTTACTGTATTATATGTTAATCCTCAAAAAAAATATGACGTTTTAAAAATTAGAAGAGTTCCTATCATGGCTCAGTAGTTAACGAATCCGACTAGGAACCATGAGGTTGCAGGTTAGATCCCTGGCCTTGCTCTGTAGGTTAAGGAACTGACGTTGCCATGAGCTGTGGTGTAGGCTGCAGGATCTGGTGTTTCTGTGGCTGTGGCGTAGGCCAGCAGCTACAGCTCCAATTAGACCCCTAGCCTGGGAACCTCCATGTGCCGAAGGAGCAGCCCTAGAAAAGGCAGAAATACATACATACATATATATATATATATATATATGGAAAAAAAACCCTCCTAGGTCTGAGGCAGGTGCCTCACCTGCTACCACAAGGGAAGTTTTCCCAGCTTCCTAGGAAAACCAGGAGAGGCTAAGTAGGATGTCCTCTGAAATAAGAACATGTAATTCCTGTTTCTAAGTTACCTCTTCTTTTTTAGCATTCAAAACACTTTCTGCTCCTAAAAAATTATAAAACTGGTCTATGGATGCAATAAGATTTGTTTTGTTGTTTCTGTCAACTTCCTTTAATAGCATCTGCCTTAGTCCTTTGGAACCTTGGAGGAAAAACCTCCAATGTTTTTCTCTACACTCTATTTCAGAATTCACATCTTATTATTTCAATATATTTGTTCCTTTACTTATTTAAAGGAGATTTACAAGAGCTTTCTAATTTCCAAGTAAAATCCTATGCTGTAAGAACCTTAAGTTGGGAGGAGAAATGACAATAGCGCCTTCAATAGAGCCTTCAGACACCAAAATTCTACTTTAAAAGACGAAGGACTTGCTTCTCTGTCAAATCCATTTCTCTTTTCTTGCACAGCACAATCCTGAAGGACCTTGACCTAGATTCTCCCATGGGTAAGCCACTCTCTGGATGTGCTTATATCTGAGGCAGCTGCCAAAGGCACTAATCCAAGGAACAAGCCACAGGACGGAGTGGCAGGTGGAATTTACATTTCCCTCCATCTCATGGGAGAGAACTCATTCTGTTCTATTGAGGAGGTGGGGGTGATGCAGGATGATTATAAGCACCTGGGGCAGGTACCAAGTACTCTAGATCTTTGTTCCCCTATAGCATCTGGTGCATTCCAAATCCAGCCTCACATTCATTATTTTGGTGGTTGTCAATTATTTGACTGGTTGACCTCCACTATCTGTGCCAGGACTCCCCTCCTTTACTGCTTCTGAGTGACTCAGACTTATCCCTCATAATTCTGCTCCTCATCTTAAACCTCTGGATCCAGCCCTCCCTCCTTGGGCAGCCCTAAAGTCTGTACTAGATGTCCTTTCTTTGAGCTTCCTTAAGACTTTCAGTTTATACCTGTCATGGCCTAACCGCTCTGTGTTTTAATTGTATCTTGACTTCTCTACCTTCCCCCTTCCCCTCATTCCCCAACACTGATCTCCTTATACTAGGCTGTGAGGTTATAGAAGGCAAAGATTTTTTTATATCTGGTGGGTTTTTTTTCCCTATCTAGAACATTATAGATTCTTTATAAATGTTTGCCAATGAATAAATAAGAATTTGCTCATGCTGGTTTTGGAAGTCAGCTTTATCAGTTGGAAATGATTTCAACTACAAGTAAAAGAGAAGCTTGCTAATTTATATTGGCTTGCACGAATAGACATTTCTTTTTCTAGTATTAAAAAAAGGAGAAAAGCAGCTGCTGACTATGGTTTAGAGGTGCAAGAGGTCAGGGTCAGGGGTGCTGTGATTCACTTGGCCTTTATTTTATAATCACGAGATGGTTTAAGTGCCCAGCTTTTGAGATTAAGTGGAAAGGAATTATATTAGTCTTCTATTGCTGCATAAGAAATTGCCCTAAACATAGCAACTTAACACAAATTTAACTCATACCTTCTATGGTTCAGGAATCTAGTCACTTGTTAACTGAGTTCTCTGCTCAAGAAATCATCAGGCTGCGATCTAGGGATCAGCTGGGACTGCATGTCATCTGAGGCTTAGGGTCCTCTTTCAAGCTTATTGGGTTTTGGTAGGATTCATTTCCTAGTGTGGAAGTCTTTAGCTTCTAGAGGCTGCTCCCAGGCAGTTCACAATATGGCTATTTGCTTTCCTTTAAGAGGCCACAGGAAATTGTCTCATTTGAAAGGCTCACCTGATTATGTCAAGCCTACCCAGGATTTCAAAGTACTCCCTTTGATTAGTAACCTCATCATGGTTCTGCCCATATTCTGCCACCTGATAAGTCTGATTACCACAGAGTGATGTCAACTGTGCCTTTCTCTTTCATCTGGAAAGCAAATGGCTTTCCAGAATTCCCTTCAATAAAATTCTGTTTATATCCCATTGGCTGTAAGGAAAGCTGGTAAAGAAGATACCTAGTTCTCCCAACTTCTATAGAGAAGGAAAGGAAAGGAGAGAGGCTGGAAATGGGTATTGGACTAATCTATTGATAGATGAAATCACCCCATCAGTTCCCCCAGAAACCTTAATTATAGAGTATTAGATCTAGAAAATTAGAATCTTCAGAAACTAAAGATCATTTAGCACAACTTCTTTTGGGGGGGGTGGCGGTGCCACAAAGCATATAGAGTTCCTGGGCTAGGGATCAGATCTGAGTTGACTATGCCATAGCTGTGGTAACATGCATCCTTTAACCCACTGTGCCGAGCCAGAGATTGAACCTTCATCCTGGTGCTGCAGAGATGCTGCTGATTCTATTGCCTCAGAGCAAGAACTTTACGCTCAACTTTCTATTTCCAGATAATGAAGCTGAGGTATAGAGAACTCATGAGACTTGTATTATTCCCTTCAAAGCACCAATAAAATTTAGTAACTCTAGCATGTTCAGTTTCTTCAGTACTTTATCAAATCTCCAAGGAAAGAAAGATGCACAAATTAGCTGATAATATAATAATCTCTCTTTAAGTTGATCACCTAGCCACTTTCCTATTAAACTTATTCAATTTCACATTAAACTTGTTTCTACATTCTAATCATGACTTGTGGAGCAACCAGCTTCAACAGGAAAGCATAGGTGCAGCGAGCAAGTCTGCATGAATTCAGAGAAAGAAGATATACTCCTATCCTAAGGAGTCAGTGAAAACATCAAAGATATGGGCCTTAAAGGACAGATAAAGTATAGGATAGCATGGGGAGACGAGAGGAGGGTATCACAGGTAGAGGGAAACAGAAACAGGAACAAATTGTTAAGCTACAAAATGTGCAAGGAGAGTAGAGATCAACTCCTTTTGACTAGGCTGACTTCAGAGAAATCTCATAAAGTCTAGGAGAGGTAATGATGATGATCTCAGAGGGTGACAATGGAAAATGAAAAGGCTAACAGTGGGATGGAAGGAATGTTGCATGTAGTGATTGGACAAGACTTTTCACTGAGTCTGTAAGTGTAAGTGTAGAGAGTAGGTTTTGTTAATCTCCTATCCCCAGTTCCATGACCAGTGCCTGCACACACTAAGTATTCAATAGTTGTTTTGAGTTGAATTTATGAATGATTTTGGACAGAAGATAAAGGAAAAGATGGTATCAAAGACCATTTGAGTCTGGGTTGGAGATTAGGAGAAGGTACAGAATTGAAAGGAGGGTATGGAATTCAGTTGACCTCCAGAGGCTTCCTGAAACCCAGGGATGATGTCTACAGAGGCACCCAAGAAACAGATGGGCCTGAAGATGTATATTTGCAGTTTGCAGCTATGAGCACAGAGAAGGAAGGTAGTGGAGAACTTTGGTGAAATGCCTGCATTGAAGAGAAAAGAAAATTAGCCAGAACAAGAGAATGAGTAGCTGTGGAACTGACTGGAGGAAAAAGATTATGGATTCAAGAAGACAAAGGATAAGGGTGTCTAAAAATGGTAGCCAACAGTTTCTGAACAAGCAATTTTCAGAAAGAATGGAGGGAGAAACAGCATGAGTTTTAGGAATGAGTAGGAAGAGAGGATAGCTAGTATAATGTACTTTCAGAATTTTAATAAGAGGGAAATCAGAGATGACAGAATCAAGGGAAGGTGATTTGGTTTATTTCCATTTTAGAATGAGAGTGAATTAGGCAGAGTTTATGTTTGGGAAACACGTTAGAGGAAGAGGGGAGGGTGACTATCAGAGAGATCCTGCTGAGAGGGGAGGTCATATATAGCATCTGGAGGGTGCTAAAGATTGGATTCAGAGAAGAGTCATCTGTTGTCTTTTGAAACATTAGGAATAAAAGAGGAGAAGAAAAGGAAGGCTTTCTTGTTGGCCACTTAGCTCCCTGAATCTCAGTCTCCTGTCCTCAATCAATCAATTGCCAAAAATGGTGATGATAATGATAATAAGTAGATGCCTCAAAGGTCAGATCCAATTAGGAGGAATTATAAAAAGCTACATGGTGAAGAAATCATTTGACTGTACCTTGAAGGATGTCATAATATGTATGTATGTATTTAAAATGTCTAAGTATATAGTATCTAAAATCTTACAGGTAACATAGTATAATGTTTATTTCTTTCCTAAGTTCAGTCAACTCTCATCTTTATTTATTCCTAGTTTTTTGTCCATTTCTGTACTTAGTTTTTGAATTCATCATTCAAGGTGTTTTTCATTATTTCCCAAAGTTTATTTGAGGATGTATAAAACTGAATAGTTTTATGAAGGGTTATATAAACTGAATAAAGAGTTGTATTACAGATGGGAACTTCTTTGCCGTTACTGGGGGGAGGAATTTTTATCAGTTGAATTGTTTGGATTCTTTCCTATTTTAATAATTTTGCTTAGATGGAGACTGATTTGTATTTCCATGGACAGGGCTGGAAGATGGGGGTTGCAAGATTCCTAGATCAAGAGCGCCCTCTTCTGTCAGTGTAGCAAATCATGATTTCTTTTTTCTTAGTAGACGTTTGTGTGTATGGTTTTTTGCTTACCAAAATAACAACAACAATAATAATAATAGAGATAGGGATTGGGTTTGCTTCTGTTTTGGAGGGAGAGAGGGTTTTTCATGTTCCTATGTCCCCCCCCCAGTTTTTCCCCCACCCTGCACAATTTCCAAAGGATCCATCTACTTTCCTTTGAACCCTTTTCACTCAGAAATTTTATCTTTCCAAGACTGCCTCCTCATACCCTGCATACATGGTTAAGTGCCTTCCATGTAGTAAGTACTCTACTCAGATGCACATTTTATCTTTCTGGAAGTTTTACTTTTTTATATCTTTTTTTTTTTTTTTTTTTTTTTTTTTTTGGCTGTGATATGCAGAAGTTCCTAAGCCAGGGATCAAAACTGCACCACAGCAGCGACCTGAGCCACAGCAGTGACAACATAGATCCTTAACCAGCTGAGCTACCAGGGAACTCCTCTTTCTTGTAGTTTTAAATCAATTCTAAGTCCACCACCAGCATTCCTTTCCTGTACTCTTCATGTTTTTTGTTTCCCCCCCCCAAATTGAGTTTATTTCCTGCAAGGTTTCATCAGCAATGTGGGGCGCAGCTTTCTGGGATTTAATGTATTTCTGCTTAGTTATTGAAATTCGGATAGTCTCTGTGGAGTGTTTTGTTTGTTTATTTTTGTTTGTTTTACGGAGGAGGGTAGTTTGTTGGGAGATTTAGATTTATGCCACCACCATTATCATGGCTACCTAGAATTCCTCTGTAATGTTTACTGTAAGTCCGTCTAATTTGCCAACAAGATACATGTTAGTCCATTGACTCAAATTATCTCATTGAGCTTATTAAACTCCTGTATCAGTTAAGAATTAAATGGGGCTGCTGGTTAAGAGACCCAGAAAACAGTGGTTTAAACTGATTGGAAATTTCTCTTGTGAAACAAGAGGTAGGCAGTGGTGGGCTTTGGTTCAGCAGCACAGTGATGTCAGTGTTGATATCTCTGTGACATCTTAACCTTTTCCCTATGGTTGTCATAGTTATAGGAGGGCTGCTCCACCTCCAGCGTTACATCCAGAATTCAGCTGGGAAGAAGGGTAGAGTGCAAAGGGCAAAAGGTATTTGTCAGCTATTAATTCCATGTTAAAGATCTTTCCTGAAAGCCCCATGGAAAAATATTTTCTTATGCCTTGTCCAGAGCCAGCTTAATGACAACCCCTTGCTGCAAAGGAGAATGAAAACTGTATGGTGTTTTTCCCCCATTTTTTGGTTTTGCTTTGTTTTTGTTTTTCCTAAGCACCTTATTGCCCACAACAAAACTGAGGAGCTATCAGTAAGGAAAGAGAGAGAGATACTAAGTGAGCAACCAGCAATTCTCCTGTATAGCTGCCAAATTTCAGAGTCAGAGAATTCTAATCTCCCAGCATTGATTCAGATACTCAATTCCTAGACTGATGATCACTGACCATCTTCTGGAGGTCCTGGTTATATCAGGAGAAGTAAGAGAATGACAGAGGGACTGACCAGCTATGAAAAAGAGCCAAAATAAAGCAATACTAAATACTTTCCCAGGCTGATTGACCCTTAACTCAGGAGAGAGCAAAAAAAAAAAAATAATAATAAGCATTTTTTTTTTTCCTTTTCAGGGCCACACCTGCAGCGTATGGAAATTTACAGGCTAGGGGTTGAATTGGAGCTAGAGCTGCCAGCCTACACCACAACCACAGCCACGTCTGTGACCTACACTGCAGCTTGTGGCAATGCTGGATCCTTAACGCACTGAGTGAGCCAGGGATTGAACCTGTATCCTCATGGATACGGGTCGGGTTTGTTTCTACTGAGACACAATGGGAACTCCAAGCAATTCTTTAAAAAACAAACAAACAAAAACACATTAAGGAATGTCCCAGTTTGTAAACAAGGACATTTTTTTTCACTCTTCTCTACTCTTTCTCTAAATAGAAGTAATTCTATAATTAAACAAGTTTTTTAGGAGGTAAAGCTAGTGGTGGGTCATCTGTTCTCAGGGAAGAAAAAGCTAATGAGTTAAATTCATTTCCAAAATGACACTCAACCCTCTCACCTAACATACATACACACAAGACTTCCATATGTGGTGCCCTCATAGATACATACCTCCAGATTAGCCATTTGAATTATCCAACTGCTGAAATATGTCCCCTTTGGTCTTAAAGCCAAGCTACTTTTGTAAGTATCCCAATCCTTTTTGTAACCCTAAGTAAGATTCACTTGAATCCTAAATGAATCCCTGAGATTCATTTAAAAGTGTAAGAAAACAGACATTGAAAAAAATCTCCGTACCCAAAGACAAGCATCCAAGTTTGTAAACACACTCATTTATTTACTTCAGCAGACAGAATCTTGGCATAAAATGATTACATTTTGATCCACAGAAATTCTTAGGAAATGTGAACTTCTGGTTCTACCACTAGCTAACTGCTCTTTGGAACAATATACCTATCCTCTCTCAACATCATTTTCTCAAAAGAGGAGAATTGGTATGAGCGTTTCCCCAAATTTCTAAGATCCTATGATTTTAGAGATTCTTACTTTCAGTTAGCATTTGTTCATGTCCCCTATGTGTTCAGCACCATTCTATGCACTGCGAACGTGTTATAGTCTAGTAATTACAATGGGGGAGAATTTTAAGTCATTTAAAAGGAGAGGGTAAATAAAATACCTAGGAATAAATTTAACTAAGGAGGTGAAACACTTGTATACTGAAAACTGTAAAACATTGCTGA
This sequence comes from Sus scrofa, assembly GCF_054392235.1. Taxonomy (NCBI): domain Eukaryota; kingdom Metazoa; phylum Chordata; class Mammalia; order Artiodactyla; family Suidae; genus Sus; species Sus scrofa. The sequence goes on along the minus strand of NC_139397.1, from coordinate 109,739,385 downwards.
AAGAAATTAAAGACCTAATTGAATGGAAACCCATCCCATGTTCATGGGTAGCAAGATGACATTGTTAAGATGGCAGTCATAACCAAAGCAATCTATAGATTCAACACAATCTCTACCAAAACTCCAATAGCCCTTTTTACAGAACTGGAAAAGCCAATCAATTTCATGTAGAATTTCAAGGGCCCTGAATAGCCAAAACAATCTTAAAAAGAAAAACTAAGTCAGAGGACCCACATTTCCTGATTTCAAAACTTACTACAAGCTACAATAATCAAAACAGTATGATTCTGGCATAAAGATAAACATACAGATCAATAGAATAGAATTCAGTGTTCAGAAATAAACCCATAATCTGTGGCCAATATTTGACAAGGGTGTCAAGTCCATTTAATGGGAAAAGAGCAGTATCTTCAACAAATAGTTCTGAGACAACTGGATTTCCACATGTCAAAGAATGAAGTTAGACCCCCCCCACCTCACATACTATACAAAAATTAACTCAAATTTGGTGACCTAAATATAAGCTAAAATCATAAGTGTCTTGGAAGAAAACAAAGTGGAAAATCTTTATGACCTTGGATTGGTCAATAGATTCTTAGATGTGACACCGAAAGCATGAGCAACAAAAGAAAAAAAATAAATTGGATTTCACCAAAATTAAAAAATTTTGTGCCTCAAAGGACATTATCAAGAAAGTGAGAAGCCAACCTACAGACTGTGTTAATATATTTGCAAATCATCTATCTGGAACGTATAAGTTTCTCCAGCTCAACAACAACAAAACAAACAACCTATTAAAAACTGAGCAGCAGACTTTAATAGACATTTCTCCAAAGAAGATGTAATGATGGCCAGTAGGCACATGAAAATATGCTCCACATCACTGATCATTAGAGAAATGCAAGTCAAAATCACAACGAGATACCATTTCTAACACATTAGCATGGCAATTAAAAAAAGAAAATAGCAAACGTTGGCAAGGATGTGGAGGAGTTAGAAACTTCACCCATTGCTGATGATAATATAAAATGGTGCAGCCACTGTGGAAACAGTTTGGTGGTTCTTCAAAAAGCTAAACATAAAATTACTATATAACTCAGTAATTCAACACATATACCCAAAAGAATTAAAAACAGAGATTTGAACAGATACTCATATGCAAATATTAATTTCAGCATTATTCACAATAGCTAAAAGGCAGAAACAATGCTAACTGTCCTTAACAAATAAATGGAGAAATAAAATATGATATATACACAAATGTAATATTATTCAGCCATATAAAGGAATAAAGTTCTGATATATATTTCAACAAGGATGATCCTTGAACATTATGCTAAGTGAAATAAGCTAGACACAAAAGGACAATTATATGATTCCACTTATATGAAGTATCTAGAATATGCAAATTCATAGAAAATAGATTGGAAGGTACCAGGGATTGTGAGAAGGGGAACAGGGAATGATTACTTAATGGTTACAGAGTTTCTTTTTGGGTGACGAAAAATTTGGGGAATAGATAGTAGTGACTGTTTGCTCAATATTGTGAATGTAATTAATGCCACTGAATTGTGCACTTAAAATTGGCCAAAATGATAAATTTTATGTTACATCTATTTTACCACAATAAAAATAAAAATTAAAAAAAAACCAAGAGGATAGCACTGCTAGATAGAAAGATTTGAAGTCAGATGGTCATACTTCATAAGAAGTTATTTGCTGGGCCTTAAGACAAACATAGAGATGAATACAGATGCAGACTTATACATACATAAGCACAACCCAGGTACCTAACCACAGATACCCAGACATATACAACAGTTTATACCTCTTGGCATGTACATGCCTACAGACATGTAATTTGCACTTGTGTATAAAGATACTTGATTTAAACCATTATCAGGATTCAACCATCCACTCAGTAGAGGTACACACACATAACAAGTAATAATATAGCCACATAGGTCAACCAAAGAACCTGTTCACCTAAAGAAAATGATGTTCTAGGGGTGAAAGAAAAAATGCCTACACATACAGAAAGACTGTGATGTATGATGTAACCGTGAAGAAGTTCAAGAACATGTAAATGAGTTCACTGATTAGTACATGAGAGAATCAAGGTAGTAAGCAAAAAGGTAAGTGTTGGAGGCTAAGAGTTATATGGAAGGAAGGGGGTTAGAAGATGGCTGATATGGGCTAGTGGGAGGGTGAGTGGGTAGCCTAAGAAATCATGCAGCTTATTTGTCAAAGAGATTCAAAATAATAAACTTGAGTTGCCAAATTTTACTCCTATTTCTTACTATCTTACCTCTGGTTATCAGAGAACAAGCTATACCCTTAGTTACATTTGCAATTGCTCTAGTCCCTTCCACTAGTCCCAACACTATTCCACTGTAGTTCTCAGGTGAAATCAGTAAGCTGCTTTCTCTGTTTTCTTTCTGCCCACCCTCCTTACATGTTGTCTGAGTTTAGCAGTGGAAAAGTGCCATGTTCACTGGCAGTCAGCTGAGGATCATGGCTGAGGAGGGATGTCCCAGATTGACCAAGGGCTTTTTAATGATGGTCCAGCTGAGGAAATGAAGTGCTGGGAATGGTGAGTCAGGAGCAAATGATCAGCATTGACAGCTGGTGCTCAAAGGGAGTAGCCAATGATGGGGAGACAGACAAGATCCCCCAAAGGAGCAGTAACTTTGAGACACAAGAACAAGGCCTCCTCAAGAACAAGCCTTTTATGTTGGTCCTGGTGTCCTTTGTAGCAGCAAAAGCTATACCTTAGTAAGAGAGTTTCTTATGGCAAATACTAAGCTAAAGCCTTCCAGGAAATCATGAAGGAGGCAGAGTTTCCTGCCGCTGGTCTGTTTCCCAGGCCTTTTCACTTTAGCACTGGCACTTTATTTCCTCACTGCTCAGGGACCAATTTTCTTCTACTTCCTATTAAAACCCTGAATGATTTATGAAAGTTAACATCTTAGCTTTCTCTGTTAGGAAGGAGAATTCTTAACTTCCGGCTAATCAATAAAATCAGAATGAGATACATACAATTATCAGTATTTCCTCTTTTGAAACTGCTTCCAAAAACCAAAAAACAGCCTAGCCTGGTATAGGGTGATTATAATATAATTGAGTAAAAAAAGTGACATCTTGGTGTGTTCTGTTTTTTTTCTGAGTTTCATAATTTTCTGAGGAGAGTACACTGAATAAAAATTGTTCTTTAATAGAAAGGCAAGTTTGGATTTGATTTTTGAGAGTAGATGTTACCTTTTTAAAAAGTACACTACTTTGAATTAATTTTTAAATGAATATAACTGCTATGATTTTAATATATATTAATAAAGTTTGGGATGTGTGTGTGATAGGTATGATTTTGCTGAGTGAAGTCTACAGTTCACAAAATCACTATTAATGCTGAAAGCAATTTAAAATGTTTTCAGCATTGGGCTGTTAGAAATCCATATTACATTATTTTAACTATAAAGAATGTTGATTCTTGGAAAAAATTATCATGTTCTGGCTCTTCATTTACTTTGAATTCAATTGTGGTAGGAAAATGATCCTTTCTTTGAAAATAATTTAACTTTTGTAAGCATGCATGCATGGATAACTCTAAAATGAATAGTGAACCTAAAAAGCTGAAACCTCTTCTGACAGCAGCTTGACTTAGTCTTATTCTAGAAGGAGTTAAGTAAGAGAAATATCAGAAATACGTGTTCTCTTTTAGGTATAACACAGACTTGAGACAAATATTCTTGACTTGGGGCATCTGAGAAACGATTTTTAGTGTCTTTGCATGTGATTTACATATAACTCACATGCCTACACAAAATATCACAAGCCAGCTGCCTCTGTAGGTTTCCTACTCAGAGAAAAGAAAGCAGACCATTGTCAGAATGAGGGAGGTGAGGAATGAAGAGCAGCAGCTATATATGGATTCCACAGTTTGCTTAAGCCTGGTACTGAGACAAGGGCCTACGAGGAACTTGGCTCCCCCACCCCCACCATGATGGCTAGGACTCCATCAGGTGCTCAGGCAAGGGGACCATCTGGAAGAGCCAGAGTGGGCAACCAGGTGATATTTTGTTTTTGTTTTTTTCCTTTGAGATGCTTATGGATTAGAACTCTGTGGTTTGGTTTGGTTTTTTTAAATAATACATGCTTTTCATTTTTCTGCTGTAAAATAAAAAATAAATTTCTTTTTAACAAAAATATCACTCATTTATATAGAAAAATTAGAAAACACAGATAAGCAAAAAAATATATATATAAAATATCAGTTTACAAACCTGTCTAGGATATTCTAATTTTGATTTTAATTTGACATATATTATGTATATATAATCTTTTTTAAAAAGAGCAATATTCTAGACATAGAGATTTAACAACTGATATTTTTACTTAATTATAGGTAGCATTGTTTGACATTATTGAATAGACATCTGTAGCATCATTCATGACCACATGATATTTTATTAGATGTAGCATTATGAATTTACCTTCAATTGTTGGATATTTTCATTGAGAAATATGTTTCCCCATTATTAGCAATACTATGATAAATATTCTTGTACATGCATCTGTTTATATTACCCATTTATTTCCCTGGTATAAAATTCTGGAAGTAGAATTGTTGGCTATACTGTTTAAGATTTTTTATTCATATAGACAAATTTCCCTTCGGTAAAGTTAGTTTAAATTCCAACCAGCTGAGTGGCTTCAAGTTCATTTCTGTATTCTCTCAATAAAGCGAGATATTCTTAAAATCTGATTTTAAAAGAAAATAAAAGGAAGAACTTGTGGAGAAGTAATATATAAGACTAAATGAAAGACATTAGAACAAGGCAGTAGAAATACTATTCTTTTCCTCAGACATATCCAACTTTGGACAGATTCCTCAGTTTTTCTTCTCTTTTGTTTACTTGTTTATTTAAGTCACCTTAGGGACATTTGCGATAGAGACAGTTACCAAACCTATTTCCTTTCCTCCTGTGCACACAGCTGGACTACATTTCCCAGGATCCCTTGAGGGGAAGTGAGATGATGAGTTCCAACCAACAGAATAAGGGTGGAAATGCTATATGATGTTTCCAAGCCTGGTTCGTGATGGTCTCTAGTGTTCTCTTTCTATGTTTGTCTGATGTGGAGGAAAGCTGCAAAGAACTCCAAAACCCTGGAAGATGTTAGTCCCAGGAAGGAGGAGCCCAGGTCCCCTGAATTGCCTTATGGAAGGCCACTCATCAAGTACCTATAAAGAATAGTCACAAATGCAATTAATTCTATTTTCTTAACCAGTGAGATTCCAGAAAAGCTCTTCAAAAATTCAGATATAGGAGTTCCTGTCGTGGCTCAGCAGTAACAAACCCAACTAGTATCCATGAGGACACGGGTTCGATCCCTTGCCTCATTCAGTGGGTTAAGGATCTGGCATTGCTGTGAGATGTGGTGTAGGTTGCAGATGTGGCTTGGATCTGGTGTTGCTGTGGCTGTGGTGTGGGCCAGCAGCTACAGCTCTGATTCAACCCCTAGCCTGGGAACTTCCATATGCTGTGAGTGCACCCCTAAAGAGACCAAAAAAAAAAAATCAGCTGTACAAAATAAAAAAAAAACTACCCCTAATTTCAAAGACCAGAGGTAACTGTTATGAATTGAAATTAGTGGTAAAAAATCAGGGATTGATAATATTTTTTCTTTCAAAATCATCTTTTTCCTTCTTGATACCTGTTGTGGAAAATGATAAGCTATTATATATACAGTAATTATGTATAAAAACCTGTTTATGTATAAAATATGTTGTTCTTTACATTCTTTTCACAAATATTCATGTCAAAGGAATAGAAAAATTGACGTTAGCAAATAACATCACTTAGTTGATTTTGGATGATGTCAGCCTCTGTCAGAAACACACAGTTAGGTTTAAGGGAGAGACAGTTTTAACTACTCATTCCACCTGTTCCCCAAAGTTCTCTGCTCCTTTAAAGTTAGGAAGACCATGTAGTAGCTGTGGCCAATAAAATGTGAGCAGAAGACACAGGTGTTCTTTCTGGGCCAAGGTACTCAGATGAGAAAAGCTCATCTGAGATTGTCCTATGTCTTCTTCCCTGCTGCAGTGACCAAGGAGCTACTACAGTCACTAGATGACAGAAACTCCATTGTCCTGGTCCTTGAGTAGTATGACCTCCCCACCTGTAATGGGTAGGTAGTATGAGCAAGAATTAAACCTTTTATGTGTTAAGCTGCTGGGATTTCAGATTAATTGGGTAACTACAACATTAGCCTATCTTGTCCTAATATGAGGCTCACACATTCTATATTTGTTCATTCTTCACATTAAATATTCCAAACCTTGGAGTTGCCATTGTGGCTCATCAGGTTACAAACCCGACTAATATCCATGAGGATGCATGTTTGATCTCTGGCCTCGATCAATGGGTTAAGGATCCAGTGTTGCCATGAGCTGTGGTGTAGGTCACAGACGTGGCTCAGATCCTACATTGCCATGGCTGTGGTGTAGGCCACAGCTGCAGCTCTGATTCAACCCCTAGCCTGGGAACTTCCATATGCCACGAATACGTACTGAAAAAAAAAAGAAAAAAAGTTCCAAACCTCATAGAGGCTCAAAGCCACCACTAATCATTCTCAGATGGTTACATGGGATTTGACTTCCTAGCTATAAAGGTACACAATCAGAACATTAGAGCAGAGACAAGGTAAGAGCTCCCTTCTTGAGAGTGCAAGAGTGATATTAACGTGAATAAATGGTTGATATAGTTTTGGATATTTCCAGGCCTAAAGTAACTTATGAAATAAATATATATTCTACGTAAAATATGTGAGAACCAATAGTGGTGTATAGACATATTGCCCTGCTAAGAAAGTACATTGTATACTTATTCTCCACCAGTTAATAATTAAAAGTGATCTATGGCAAGGAGCAGACAAGTTAGTTTACAAAGAAAGAACATGAAGTACAGACCCTTTATACTCTTTTGGTGTCTAATGACTTTAAATTAATTCTCCTTGGAGTTCCCGTCGTGGCGCAGTGGTTAACGAATCCAACTAGGAACCATGAGGTTGCGGGTTGGGTCCCTGCCCTTGCTCAGTGGGTTAATGATCCGGCGTTGCCGTGAGCTGTGGTGTAGGTTGCAGACGCGGCTCGGATCCCACGTTGCTGTGGCTCTGGCGTAGGCCGGTGGCTACAGCTCTGATTTGACCCCTAGCCTGGGAACCTCCATATGCCGCGGGAGCGGCCCAAAGAAATAGCAAAAAGACAAAAAAAAAAAAAAAAAATTAATTAATTAATTAATTCTCCTTAACTCGTTGAATGATCTTTTCTCTTGTATTTGAATTTTTGTATTGAGTATGTATTGTTTTTATATTTAGAAAAGTATTTTTATTTCAGAAAAAAAAAACACTGTTCGTGAATGAAGGATTAATAATTGTTTCAACCCATTGAGCACAAACAGCACTTAATAGCTTCCTTAGCTTTACTTCAAGGACTGAGTTCCTTGAGGGCAGATGCAGGTTGTAATTCTAGAAGCAAGCACAGCAGGGAAGGACATGATAGAGGCTCAGATACAGGAGTTGCATATTGAATGACTCTGCCTACCTGTGCATATTGATCCATCATCTGTGTCATTCTGGGATTATTTGCTTTAGTTTCAAGTGATATTCTTAGAAGCTTTTGAGGGTTCTGGACTTGCATGAATTCATACTTGCCAGGGTCCAGGGATGCAATCAGAATTACCCCAAACAGTGAAAACCTGTGAATTTCTTATTAAATTAAGTCTCTATGCATAGACTTCACCTTACCATCATCATTATTCTTCCATGTAAAACCACATTGCCATTCCCTATCTTTTTATATGTTTGTGTTACCCACTTACTGCATGTAGATAAGTATATCAGAAATCATCTTGTTATAGCTGTATATAAAAGTCTTCTTATCCTCTACCCATTTAGCTCCTTTTTCTGTGGCAAGTTATTTGCTGTCATTTCTTGGTCTACGAACAGCTGAAGGTCACTTTCTAAATAGAACATGCAACCAATTATCTCAATTTTCCCATTTTTAAAAAGTTTTGATTACCGGGAATGTAAGATAGGATTTCATTTGTGATAATTACCGAATTTCAAGTAGGTGGTAAATGAAAATTTCCTGGTATTGTGTAAGGAGGGGTAATTTAAAGTCTTTGTGGGAAGCAGTTGGTATTTTAAATAAGCCTGTCTGTAGATATCGTGTGTCTAAAACTATTTTAAAGAGCTCTATGAAGTTCTATGCCTTTAAATTTATTTTACTATTATAGTCATTTTACTAGCTATGAACTGCAGCTATCTATCTCTGGCTGTCTCTTTCTGACACCCACAGATGTATCCACCCACACACTCACCCATGCAAACCTACACTCTGACTCACATTCAAAACGATTGTCAAAAAATCCCCACTCCCTGTCTAAAGTATTCCCTTCAAACACATGCTACTTGTTTGATCTATTTCCGTGCATCTCTGAGTCAGCTGAGTCTTGTCTGATCTACCCAGTAGACTAGAGCCTACATATATGTTTTTTCATACAGATTTGGCAAACCTGATACATATTCTAACATATGAAATCATAAAAGCCTGGTGAACGGTTTTTTACTGACTATACTTCTGACATCAAATGTGTGGGGTTTTTTCCTCACACCAAGCAATTTTCCAACTCTCCAGATACCAACTAGGTGTCCCACAATTCAGCTGTGGCACTAGCTACCAGTTAGTGCACATCTCACAAGTTAAGGGATCATTCCTATAAGATTTCCCCCACTTCACAGACAACAATCTCAAGTCCCAGGCCACCTGTACTTCTCTGATCAATAGGCTATAATTTGGGGTTCATGTGACCTCCCCTCTGAAGGTTCCGTAATTTATTAGAACAGCTCACAGAACTCAGAAATGGTTTACTTACTATTACCTGTTTATTACAAAAGATACAACTCAGAAAGAGCCAAATGGAAGAGGTGCATTGGACAAAGAATAACGTGATGGTGGGGAGAGTGGCACAGAACTCTCTAGGCATACCTAATCCTCGCACCTTGATGTGATCACCAATCAGCAAACCTCTCTGAATCTGAACATTTAGGGGCTTTTATGGAAGTTTCATACATGGGCATGATGATTAATTCATTGAACACTGGTATTTAAATAAATTCCAGTCCCTCTCTTCTTGGAGGTCAGTGGGATGGGTCTGAAAATTCTAACTCTCTAATCACAGGGTTGTTTCCTCACAACCATCCCTCATCCTGAAGCTATCTAGAGGCCTACCAAGAGTTATGTCATTAACATATACAATTCAGGTATGAATGAAAGAGGCTTATTATAAATAACAAGAGATTCTCCTATCACCCTATTCAAGAAATTCTAAGAGTTTTAGAAGCTGTGTGTCAGGAACCAGTAACAAAGACCAAATATATATTTATCACACCTGAGAACATTTACTATAAATGAATCCTTGGTTATCCAAATGCTGGTAATTATTTCTAAGTATTATTCTAGAACTGGCAATATGTCCTAGGCTATTATTTCAATTAGCCTGAAGAATGAAAATAACTCCAATTCAGTATCACATGTGCCCAGAGGAAAAAATTTTCCTCTACCCTTCTAGGTTCTTCTGGCTGATCTCAATTAAACTGACATGAGGCAGATTAACAGGAGAAAACCAAACAAAAATTTAATAACATGTAACAAGGGAGAGATCCAGGAAAATGAGTAACTCACCCAAATGGCCAAAACCCTCACCTTAAATACCATCTTCAGCTAAAGACAAAAGAGAGTGCCCAAAAGAGAGAGTCACAAGTGGTTTGTGACTTCAGAGGGGAGAAAGGCATCTCACATGGAGCTGGAAAAGCAAATGTTTGGCAAATAAATGTTTGCTGGGCCATGCAGAATAAAGTCTGATCTCTTTGAGTTCCTTCCGCTGGACCCAGCCCATATTCTTTGCAGATACCTCTAATAATAGCTCTGTTCCTACAACAGGTCCTCTACCTAAATTCTTCAGACAGTTAGGGAGCAGATCAGAGTTTCTTCCTGAGTCTTTTGGGCCTTGATTGTTTTCAGCTTGAAATAATCCTTATGCCAGAGATATTTTATGGTGGCAAATTTTGTACTCCTATACAGGTATCCATCTGTACCACCACTGAGCAATTTCACGAGGGAAGGAAGAAATGATGCAACTCATTTTATTAAATGACAGCAGAGCCTCATTTAACTTACACATAACTCTTATCCAGTGGCACCCACTGTCTGAAACATAGCTGAGATATAAGTAGAAAGGATGAGATTAAAACCTCCAAAGAAATGTGCTAAAGCTTTTCTTAAAAATATGCATTGCTCATAGAAATGATCCTTGGGCATTCACACTATGCCCATTTAACTTTATTTTATGTAGACTATTAACAAAGTTTTGTGTGACTTACCAACCAGTCAGCTGATTGGCAGCATCAAGTTAAAACAACAAATTTGAATGAGAGGCTGTTAAAGATAGGTGGAATTCTGTCAGTGTGAAATGACAGCTGACAATCTCATATCAAAGCAGACTACAGAAAATTTGTGAGGAGTAAATTAAAACTCTGAGGACATTTAGTGTAGGAATGAACCATTTAGAACACTATAGGACTACTTGAGGGTATCATTGTTTTGTGGCAGAGAGAAGAATTGAGTTTTATAATGATGATAATGAACCATCAAAAGAAAACTCATTTTGGCTCAGTTTGAGAGATCAGAAGTACATAACTCATTTATTTATATAGAGATATTTTCAAGTGAATTTTTAAAAATAGTACATATTAGTTATTTTAAAATTCATTCCTTATAAAAAAGAATTAAAACAGAGAAGTATAAATTTCACTTATCTGGCCCTCTCCCTTTAATCATACTTGACAGAGACCCTTCCATTTTCTGTTTTTGTTGTTGTTGTTGTTTTGTTTTTTTAATGTTTTGGTAGTTAACAGGAAGATCCAGCAATCTAGGAAATTTATTTATCTAGAGAACTTGTTTTCTTGTGATCTTGGCTAAAGGAAGCAGGAGCTATATCTATAAATATAGTCCATACCATATACTTATCTGGTCAGGATGTTTTTGTTATAGAAATAGATAACACCAGTCCCAAGTATGGAAATCAAAATGAAATTATCTCTTCTTGATACTAGCCTTAGTATTTGCATCTTTTTGGGTCCCTGTTCTAAGTACTTTCCATTGATTTCTTGGATGCAAGACAAAATTCTAAAAAAGTTCTGGTGTTTATTAGCTCAACGAGTTCAATCATCAACACCTGGCTGGCTCAGTGTTCTTTTTAAAATATGCCAACAAACCTAGGAACCCTAATAGGGATCATAAGGGCAGGCAGCTTGGTTAAGCTTGTCTGGATCACCTCCTGATCCCCTGGTCCCTTTTCAATTCAGGACCAGATAGAAAAACACCCGCCTTCCACCCACCATCACCTTGACTGCCAAGACAGCTTGTAACAGGAGCTAACTTTCCATAGGCCCCATCTCCTTAGTCATGGGATCTAGGGCCTAGTCAGTCTAAGCAGGAACCTGGTAAATGCCAAAAATTTCTGTCAGAATGAGGGGTAAAAAAAGAGCATTTAAAACAATAGTCAACATCATGGTGCAGAATTTAAATAAAATGCCTACACCATTTGGGGTAAAATTGCTCAGTAAGAAACAAATTTCCATTTTTAACCACCTTTCTTGTGACCTCTATTTGTATAGATTGCAATTGAGAAAGCTACCTATAGGAAACTCAAAATTTTCACAAGTAGCACATGAATTTTCAATGCATTCAAAATACAAATTGGGTTGAGATTATCCAAACAGAGTCACATTTCTAAATAAGACATATTGTGAGTCGGGACAGTTGACTCACAACTATATAGCAACCCTGTTACTGAAAGGCTTAAGGCCTGGGCCAGCCTCCATGGTAGGTAGCAAAGCAATTTTTATCAAAATGGTGTAATTAGGAATGGGTGGCAGTATTTTCGCCCCTCCTCCCAAGAGTTCCACAATGCTTTTTTAACATGTTTATAAATATTTGCTTTTGTACCATTTTAGGGAGAAATTTCCATATAAACATTTGGCTTCCAATGAGTCATCCCCAAAAGCTGGTTCACACCCAAAAAGCTTCCTGCTTGGCTATCAGTGAATATTGGGCTCAATAATTGCCTTATTTTTATAATTGGCTTGAATGAAGATGGAAAAGGTGGTTGAAGGAGACAGATTCAGATAAATATAAGAACACCTTTGTTTCCTTACAAGAGAGTGACATATACGCACCATAACCTAACTATCATTTAAGCTTAGCTCAATGCCAGGATTGTTATGGATTTATGTTTGGCCTTTTAAAAAATATCTGGATAATTTTACCTGATAAGTGTTACATTTTTCTAGTCATCATGTGTATTTCTAGCTAAGGACATCCCAGAATTGAATTACAAAATGAAATTTTACTGTTGTAATTACAGTTATTGGATCCTAAAACCATCAACTTAAAAAGGAACTGAAAAAATAAATCACCTTTCCCCCGTGTTGAAAAGAAAGATCCTTGGCTGAGATTTTAATTATTTTCTGAACTGTAATTGCAAAACTTTTCCCTATGTAAATAAAGAAACAATAACATATCACCTAGCAATTTGTCCCTCTGTTTTTCCATTCCCAAAGGGCAAAATTTGGAAGTTGAAGTGGGACTATATGTATATTGAGCTGAAGATATCAACAGGAAAAAAAGAAACTAAAATTTCTGTGCATAATAATGTCAATTATAGAATTTCTTTTAAAGAGAAGTTTACCTTGCAAATTAAGTAGAATATGCTATTTATTCTTTATTGGATTAGGCAAACACAAAATTGTAAACTCAGGCTCCCTATATCTTGAATTGCACTGTTTGTTCTCAGTCATATTTTGTTTGCATATTGCATATTAAATGCTTAGAAAATTATCTTTGTACTCTCTTACCTTCCAAAAATACTCTTCCCATTTTCCTTAAACTGTATACTTCTCTTTGTCTATATTTCATTCTTACCAGCTTTTATATGGACTTGAATATAAAAAAGTATATCACTTTCTTCTTTACTTTAAGAAAAATGGTCCTATTCATATATTGATGAATGGTAATTTAGGCTTAGTGTGAAAGAGACAATAAGGAGTGGTGGGGACTGTGATAAAATAGAAAAGTGCATGCCCCATCAGAAATGAGTATCTACTTTTCAGCATCAGAAAAAAAATGGCAATAGCCAGATCTTTCGATTTTTCAGAAGAAAGCCTAAAAGTATTTTAATGTTTTTTGACTAAATCTTTTTAAAAACAAGGAATTCCATTTTAAGAGGCTCAAAACAACAATAATTACCACTGGAAGACATGGGTGATTAAATATGTATACTTCAATACACACAGGGGGAGAAGAGAGATATAGAAAGTATTGAGAAGCTTGCTGTCCTTCATAGTCTGCATCCCCCCTGCATCCAGGGGACGCTTGAGAGGCCAATGGCGTTCTCTGATCTTCTTGTAGAAATCTCTCCCTAATTTGCTCCAGAATGAATAATTCACACTTGCACTTATGCTTGCTAGAGATGGAAAAATCTTAGAGGCAGTTATAAAAATAGCAATAATAAACTTATATTGAGAATTGGCCACTACTTATTCTTTCATTCAACAAATATTTACTGAATGACTGCTGTGTGCTAGAACTATGAATTTTCTGGGACATGTTAGGCACTATATAGGCACTAGAAATAAATCAGTTTTTGAGATGACAAAAATGCCTGCCCTTGCAGAAATTGTATCCATTGAGAAGACAGACAATACATAAACAGAATAAGTATAATATATTTTAAGCTAGGTATTGATAAATGCTATGTAGAAAACTAGGGTAGGAAAAGGTCATTTCTCTGGTCCCTGGTGTATAATTGGAATGCATGTACTTGGTAACTGGCAGAAACTCCACAGGGATCCCTTCTACTATGAAATAAAGACATAATAGTGGGGAAGACCAAATGGAATATCTAAAACATTTGTTCCTTCACCAAGATAGTAAATTAAAAAAAAAATAGCACATCCTGGGAAGAAGTGGCAGAGATTAGTGCTACCTTTTTGAAAAGATTTATTTATTAATTTATTTATTTAATGATTTTTATTTTTTCCATTATAGTTGATTTACAGTGTTCTGTCAATTTCTACTGTACAGCAAAGTGACCCAGTCATACATATATATATGTGTATATATACATATATGTTTTTTCTTTTTCTCACATCACCCTCCCCATCCACAAGTGACTGGATATAGTTCCCTGTGCTAGGCAGCAGGATCTCATTGCTTATCCACTGCAAATGCAATAGTTTGCATCTATTAACCCCAGACTCCCAGTCCATCCCACTCCCTCCTCCTCTCCCTTTGCAACCACAAGTCAGTTCCTCAAGTGCATGAGTTTCTTTCCTGTGGAAAGTTTCATTTGTGCCATGTATTAGATTCCACATATAAGTGATATCTCTTTGGTATTTGTCTTTCTCTTTTTGACTTACTTCACTTAGTATGAGAGTCTCTAGTTCATCCATGTTGATGCAAATGGCATTATTTTGGTTTTTTTATGGCCGAGTAGTATTCCATTGTGTATATATACCACATCTTCTTAATCCCTTCATCTGTTGATGGACATTTAGGTTGTTTCCAAGTCTTGGCTATTGTGAATAGTGCTGCAGTGAACATACGGGTGCATGTATCTTTTTTAATGAAAGTTTTGTCCAAATATATGCTCAAGAGTAGGATTGCTAGGTCATGTGGTAGTTAATTTAGTTTTATTGAAGTATAGTTTATTTACTAGTGACAACTTTTTCTGTACAACAAAGTGATTCAGTTATACATATACACAAATCCCTTCTTTTTCAGATTCTTGTCCCATATAGATTATCCTAGACTATTAGGTGGAGTTTCCTGTGCTATACAACACTTCCCCAATGGCCAGTCATTCCGTATACCACACTGTGCATATGCCACTCCCAAACCCCCAATCTATCCCTCCCCCAACCTGTCCCCTTTGGTAACCATAAGTTTGTTTTCAGAGTCTTTGACTCTGTTTCTGCTCTGCAAATAAGTTCGTGTGTGTCCTTTTTTTAGATTCATATAAGTGATATATGATATTTGTATCAATCTTCACTTAGTATGATAATCTCTAGGTCCCATTTATGTTGCTGTAAATGGCATTATTTAGTTCTTTTTTTATGGCCGAGTAAAATTCCATTATATATGTGTACCACATCGTCTTTATCCATTCCTCTGTTGATGGACATTTAGGTTGCTTCCATGTCCTGGCTGTTGTAATAGTACTTCAGTGAATGTTGGGATGCATGTATCTTTTTGAATTATGGTTTTCTCCAGACAGATGCCCAGGAGTGGGATTGCTGGATCATATGTTCTAGTTTTAGATTTTTGAGGAACCTCCAAACTGTTTTCCATAGTGGTTGTCATCAATTTACATTCCCACCAACAGTCTAAGAGGGTTCCCTTTTCTCCACACCCTCTCTAGCTTTTATTGTTTGTAGACTTTTTGATGATGGCCATTCTAACTGATGTAAGATGATACCTTGTAGTAGGTTTAATTTGCATTTCTCTAATAAATAGTGATGTTGAACATCTTTTCATGTGTTTTTTTGTTTTGTTTTGTTTGATCATCTGTATGTCATCTGTAGCACTACAAAAAATTGTAGTGTTACCTTTTAAGACCATTTCTTCTTTGGAGAAATGTCTATTTAGATATTCTGCCCATTTTTTTTTTTGATATGGTTGTTTTTACATTGGGCTGCAGGAATTGTTTGTTTATTTTGGAGATTAATCCCTTTTCAGTTGCTTCATTTACAAATTTTTTTTTCCATTCTGTTGGTTTTATTTCTTTTTCTTTTTTTCTTTTTTCTTTTTTTTTTTTTTTTTTTTTTTTTTTTTTGGCCATGCCAGTGGCACGTAGAAGCTCCCCAAGGGCCACAGATCGAACCTCTGCCATAGCAGGGACCTAAGCCTGATGCAGTGACAACTCCAGATCCTTTCTCTTTTTGTTTTTTTAGGGCCACACCCCTGGTATATGGAAGTTCCCAGGCTAGGGAGTCTAATCAGAGCTGCAGCTGCTGGCCTATGCCACAGCCACAGCAATGCCAGATCTGAGCCACATCTGCAACCTACACTGCAGCTCATGGCAACATCGTATACTTAACCCACTGAACAAGGCCAGGGATCAAACCCACATCCTCATGGATGCTAGTTGGGTTCCTTACCACTGAGCCACAATAGGAACTCCCTCTTTTTGTTTGGTTTATGGTTTCCTTTGCTGTGCAAAAACTTTTAAGCTTAATTAGGTCCCATTTGTTTATTTTTGTTTTTATTTTCATTACTCTGGGAGGTGGATTTGAAAAGATATTGCTGCACTCTATGTCAGTTAGTGTTCTACCTATGTTTTCTTCTAAGAGTTATATAGTATCCTGTCTTATATTTAGGTACTGAATACATTTTGAGTTTATTTTTGTGTATGGTGTTAGAGCTTGTCCTAATTTCATTCTTTTCCATGTAGTTGTCCAGTTTCCCCAGCACCAATGATTGAAGAGACTGTCTTTTCTCCATTGTATATTCTTGCCTCTTTTGTGGTAGATTAGTTGACAATAGGTGCCTAGAGACAAGTGAAAACAAAAACACAACAATCCCAAACCTATGGGAAACAGCAAAAGCAATTCTAAGAGGGAAGTTTATAGCAATACAAGCTTAACTTAGGAAAAAAGAAATATCTCAAATAAATAAACCTAACCTTACACATAAAGCAACTGGAGAAAGAACAAATAAAACCCAAAGTTAGTAGAAGGAAAGAAATCATAAATATCAGAGCAGAAATTAATGAAATATAGATGAAGAAAATAATAGAAAGGATCAATGAAACTAAAAGCTGGGGTTTTTTTTGAAAAAATTAACAAAATTGATAACCCTTAGTCAGACTCATTAAGAAAGAAAGAGAGAGGACCCAAATCAATAAAATTAAAAATGAAAAAGTAGAAGTTACAATGGACATCACAGAAATACAAAGGAATATAAGAGACTACTACAAGCAACTACATGCCAATAAAATAGACAACCTAGAAGAAATGGACAAATTCTTAGAAATAATCTTCTATGACTGAACCTGGAAGAAATAGAAAAGTGAATGGACCAATTACAAGTACTGAAATTGAAAAAGTGATTTAAAAACTTTCAAAAAATGGAAGTCCAACACACAGTTGAATTCCATCAAACTTCCTAAGTAGGGAAGAGTTAACACCTATCCTTCTGAAACTATTCCAAAAAATTGTAGTGCTACCTTTTAAGACCTAAAGAATATAGGGTGATAATCCTCGTTTATCCTCGTTCAATTCACCATTCTTGCCTGACAAAAATGTCTGATCCTGGGGAATAATAAATTCAACCAAATAGTTAACCTAATTGCTGTTGCTGTGCCAGATGTAACATCTCTGCCAGGACACATTAATATGGCCTCAAGTACCTTATATTAATTAGCAAATGCATTCATTTCCATTCCTATCAAGGAAAGGGAACAGATGCACGTGAAAAACATGGACATTAATGTACTTGACCAGGATTAATTCTTTTGTTTTCTGTCATGATATAACCCAAACGAGCCTAAACTGCCTGGACATTATGCACATTATCACAATGATCCATTCTCTTGTTGATATTATGTGTGGTGATTTTCAGGTATGCCCGCAAATCCTTTAATATTTCTTCCTTTAAGAAGTGGAGCTTAATTTCTATCCCCTTGAATGTGGACTGGACTTAGTGACTTGCTTTTAACAAATAGAATATTGCAGAAATGATGATGTGTGACTTCTAAGACATTACAGCTTCATTCCTTACTCTCTCTTAGGTCAATTGCTATGAGAAAAACCAGGTACCATGTGATAAGGAAACTGAAGTAGCCCTACAGAGAGATTCACTTGTAAAGGAACAGAGTCCTCCTGCCAAAAAGCCATTTAAGTGAGGAACCATAAAAGCAGATCCTCTAGCCTAGTCAAGCCTTGAGATTATTGCAGCCCTGGACAGCATCCTCATGGATGCTTGCCATTATCCTCAGAATCACTCAGCTAAGTCATTCCTGAATTCCTGACCTACAGAAACTGTGAGATAATAAACACTTACTGTTTTAAGCTGCTGTGTTTTAGGGTAATTTCAAACAGAGCAATAGATAACTACTACATCAAGTTAATCAGAACAGATGATTAAGTAGTGGAAAGAATGTAAGAGGCCTTGGCAAGACACATGTGCTCTAGAGGGTAAAAGATATATTCTGAGGAGATTCAGTTCTTCATATCAATGTCCAGTGGACTGGGACGTGCCAGGCTTCCCAGTGCTAAGCAGAAGCATAGTCCCCAGTGAGCTTTAGGGTTTCTAGAATCAGCATATTCAACATTTGCAAATACTGCATTGAACCATTGCCTGAGTGATATGAAATTTTGCCATCTTGAGTGGGGTCCAGAGCAGGAAAGAGCTCTGAAGAAGTCTCAGGCTATGGCAGTAGCAGCCATGTTACTTGGGCCATGCTACCTAGCAGACCTAGGCCATCAGTGGTATCTGTGGTGGAAAAATAAATTTTATGAAGTTTTCAGCAAGCCTTAGTAAGAGAATCACCATGCAGACTATAGAGACCATTTTAAAAATAGTTCCTGATGTGCAGCTGAGCTCTAGTAACTAGAGACAGAGCACCTGATCTTGGGCTATCCAGTAACCATGCAGCTAGAACTGTTCATCATAAGGTGTGTTCTGTCAGATCCACTAAGTCATAAAGTCACATGAGCCCCAGTAGCAGTCCAGTAAGACAGAAGTGATACCTCTAGGATTGTTCTGAGCAGGGCCAGAGAACAAATAAGCTGCTTAAGTTGGTGGCTCAGATTCTTCTGCTTTCCACCACTGTGGACTCTTGCCCCTTCTCCAGATTACAGGTATGGTGGTTTGGGGATGGGAGGGGTATAGGGCATTGGGGGTTCTCTTTTGATCAGCTCTTGGAAAAGAAAAGAAAAACCTATGCTTGGTACACAGACAGATCAGCTTGTAATAAAGTCTGAAATGTACTGCTATGCTATAACCTCATTCACACATGGCCCAAGAATACAGCAGTGAAGGGAAACTCTTCCAAGAACAGATTTGTGGTATACCTAGTCATCAACTTTGTGTGAAAAGAAAAGTAGTGTGAAATAAAAATATATGGGACTCATGTCAGTGATGAATAGTGTGCCTGCTTGCTTTGGGGTTTGGAAGGAGAAAGATTAGAAATTGAGAAGATAGTCAAAGGAAGAGGCATGTGGATGGACCTATAGGAGTCTACTTCTCCATCTTCTAGAAGTATTGAAGGACTTATCTATAGACGGTATTTTTTAAAAGCTTCACATCTCACTTATAAGGTAAGAAACAACCCAATTTTTAAATGGAGTTGGACCCAGAGTATCAAAGAAGATGTATGACTGACAAGCACATGAAAAGATATTCATCATCATTGGTCATTAGGGAAATGCAAATTAAAACCAAAATGAAACAGTCTTTCACAGTTATGAAGATAGCTGAAATTAAAAGGCTGAGCATACCATATTCTTAAAACTAATACAGTGGTATCTGTCAATTATATACTGATTTAAAAAAAATTTAAGACAGCACATCAAGTGTTTGTGAAGATATGGAGGAACTGGAACTCTCATACACCTGGTGAGAATGTTAAATACCTTGGCCATTTTTTAAAAAGTTAAACTATTATCTACTAGATATAATCTAGCCATTTCTCTTCTAGTTATTTACCAAGAGAAAAAGTGTGTGTCTACATAAAGACTCATGTATATAGTGATTTCATAGAAGTTTTATTTGTAGCAACCCCAAACTAGACACAACCCAAATGTCTATCAATAGGTAAATAAATAAACAAATTTTGCTATACCAATGCAATGAAATTCTACTCAGTGGTGAAAATAAGTGAACTCTAGAGGCACATAATAGCACATATGAATCTCAAATTAATTATGCTTTGATTTTAAGTTTTGAGGAAATTTGCTATGCTGCAAAAGCTGACTGGTACATTCTACTTAGTATCCCTTTGACTCCATTCCAAGGGAGCTCCGTACTAAGCATAACCTGTCTGTTGCTTCAGCTTTGCAAAATTTCAAGGAGAGGTCAGTGGTGTCTGGGGAATTGGGAAGGACAACATGGGATGGGGACAGTGTGACATGAAGAGAGGATGACATAGGGGTAGAGCCAGTGTGACATGAGGGAAAGTGTCCTCCTATGACAAGTGTCAGTGTGACATGGGGAGTGCTCACTGTGTTAGCTGAGGAGGGGGGGGCTCTGTAGCTCATAGAAGAGGGAGTTTATTTTTAAGTTAAGAGCTGGTGAATGTCACACAGAGAGGTAGAGCTCAGCCACACTGGATGAGGACAGGTGAGTAAACCTAAGGGAAACAGGGGGCTGAAGTATTATCAGATACAGTATATTAGGGCAGATTGGATTGGCCAGTTGAGATTTCTTTTTGCTAATAAAGCAGAGCAAAGTTCTTGGCTTACGGTACATCCCACTGGGGGTCATGCATCTCACCTTGGATAAATTTCCCAGACTGCAGTGGGAGGGCAGATACTCTGGAGAGATAGGGTCTGTCTTTCCTTCTTCTAATGCCACCCTCCCTTAGTTCAGAGCCACTTGCTCCCTTGAACCTCTCTACCATTTTTTTTTGTAATTTCTCCCCTTGCAAAGCTTCCAGATCATCAGGCTGGTTGGTAGTTCACTCCCTTCCCAGGTCTTCTCGCTGGAAGATATGAATAGCCTCTTTTTAGTCTTCACTATTCTGACTATGACTGGTGAGTGCGGGTTCATGTTTTGGCTTAAAATTTGGAAAAGGTTGTACTGGAAAAAAAAGTATATTAAATGGGTCTATATAAGAGGGGTGAAGAGATCATCAGAAAGATAAGAATTCAGGACCCCAGGGGTTGGTAGTTTCCTAGAACACTCGGAGGTAACTATAGTCCGCTGATTTTCCCCTGGCTCCATGGACACAAGAGAAGATTCAGACTGAGATAATGAGGCTTTACACAGTAGATGGTAGATGTTGGCAAAAAAAATGTGATTTTGCTGTATAGCTAGGGAGGAATCTTGAAGAAAAGAAAGAAAAATTTTAAGAAAGAAAGTCAGGGAGAGGAGGAGTGAGTAAAGGGGAGGACGCAAATATAGAGGGACGTCCAAGGGGAAATTAACAGAGGGATCCTGAAATAGCTCAATAGTTCCTTAAGTATCAATAACACCTTGAGCATTTAAAAGTGCTTCCACATAAAACATCTCAGACTTCCATTCTCTGGAACATCTGTCCTATCTCTAAGATTCTGCCTTCCTTTCCCCTATCTGGCAACAGTAACAGCAATTGTTGTAACACCAACACCAGCACAAGAAAAATCAGTCTGGCAATTCAATCAGATGGACATCAAAACTGTATCAACCTTTTTGGTTTTCCTGAACTCAGAAAATAAGGCTTGTTTGGGAACGCTGATCCACAAACAATGGGTTCTCACTGCAGCCCACTGCTTCTTGCCGTGAGTGATGGGGCTCCTGGAGGGAGAGGTATTCCCCCTTAGTCACTGGGATTGCTTGGCCCTGAAGAGACTTGCAGAGGGACTCAAACCTGAGAAATGATTGGAAGGAGGCAGGAAATAGATCTAGGTAGTTGTGAGTTAGGTTCCTGGGTAGGATGATGTCGGTGGAGGAAGGTGGGGAAGCTGAGGACCAAAAAATGAACTGGTAGGGAAGGAAAGATTATATACGATGTGGTACCGATCAAAGAATTATGGAAATTGCTCATTTGCCAGGCAAGGAGATGGGAGTCTTGGCAAGTTCAGGAAGGAACTCATGGAAAGTCACAAAGCAAGTTAGGAGGAGAAAGGATGCAAGATGAATAATAGAATAATATCTCCTTCCTCTACTAATCCTTCATGGCTTATTTCAGATTTCTTGAGACAGAAATTGCTGCTTCAAAAGAGAGTTTTGAAAGCAAGATGAAAAATTTACCCATGCTTACTATGCAACATCCAAATTTCACCTGGGACTCTGCTGAGCATGACCTCATGCTCATCAAGCTGACACATCCCCTAAAGCTCAACGATCAGTTAAAGTTGGTTCTTCTGCCCACTACTACAACTGACAGAAGATTGGACAATTGCACTGTCTTTGGCTGGGGCTGGGCATGGAGGAATATCAGTGAGTGACCCTCAAGACAGACACTTAGTTCTCCTTGAGTACCTACTCAATGATGATTATCATATAACTATTATTACTGATCAAGAAAGGTGTTAGGGCCCAGAAAACTTATATATCTTAACCTCTAATTTTATTCATGTGGAAATTGAGGACTGAATTGGTGATAAGATATGACTGGGGTAACATGGCTATTTACGGCTAGCAGTCTCTGAAATCCAATATTCTTGACTCATTTACCACTCAGATGAGGGTGAAAGGGTATCTGGATGAGGAAAGGATTAGAGGGTAATCTTGCTGGTGATGCTGAGTGTGGTTCATTCATTACAAACTTACACACATGCATTCACAAGTAAAAGTGTGCACACACCAGCCCAAGGCGTGCAGTTTACAACACTGGAACCAAATATTGGTTTTCTCATTTCAACATCCGTTTTTTTCTCTGGTTCCTTTTCATTTTTTTTCTTTCATTGACAAGTTAATTACAGGTAAGAGGAAGTGAAGGAGAGAAGAAAGGGAAATATATATATGAAGGTCAAAGAAAAACAAATTCTCTCTTCCTCTCTCTCTCGTTCCCTGTATGTGTATATGAGTACAGACAACATAAAACCTGATGTCAAGATAAACCACACTGTCTTTTGGTTCCCTGATGAATATTGCCAAGATTCTCCTATAGCAAAAATGCCTGTTAAAATCACAGAGAATATGTTCTGTGCGGGATCATCTCTGGAGAGCATACACTCATGTAAGGTAACTTCCCTCAACTCCTCCTAAGTTTGATTTGGGACACTGTTCTGGGGTCCATATATCTCCCCCAATGTAATTTAATTTCTTGTCTACATCCAAGAAGATAACAAGGTAAATGAGGTCCAGCGAGGAATAAGTATCCTCTTTCCAGTTAGGAATAAACTTAGATGTCAGGGTCAAACATTTTGGAGTGTTCTCATTTCTCTATGGCTTTCCAAGAGATAGCCTAGGGTGTGATGGGATGGGCTTTTCACTCCAGACATTTCTTCCAGCCATTATCACCTAAATCTTTTTGTTCTGGGACCCTCAAATGTAGATTTGGTACTAGGTCATCTTTGTTTTGGCTCCTCTGCCTGACCTATCTCTCCTCTTTCTAACAGGAAATAGATGCTGTCCCAATCCTGTGCCAAAATCAGCTCCAAGGGATCTTATCCTGGTCAGAAGGGTGTATTATGAGAGGTGATGTTGGCTACTACACCAAGGTTTCTCGCTATACAGACTGGATCCTCAAAGTCATCCACACCTACTAAGCTCTCTCTATTCCTTCTCCACTGGCCTCAGAACTGGGTCTGCCATCTTTGACCCTTTTCCCCCCTCTAGTCTCAGAAAAAGATGGGAATAGAGTCCTTGGCTAAAAGAAGTTTTCTATTCCTTTTGTTCTCTTGCCTGCTCTTCTCCTTTCTCAGTCCCAGCCTGAATGATCATCAGAGGATTTGCGATGAATAATGTTCTCATAAATGAGATGACTTCTCACCACTCCTTTCCTCTCTTCCAACTTTCTGCTTAACTGATACATTTCCTCAGACTTTCTGGAGCTGTTCTCCTCACCACCACTCTGAGAGGAAATATGGGCCTTAAGAATGGGACTGTGAGATTGTGAACACCTCTAGGGTGTCTCCTTTGTCTGACATTACCTATTGCTGAGCAGGCTTCAGCCTGTGCATTCTTACCCCATCATGTCAAATAAGGCTGGGATCCAGTTAATGTTGGGATATGAAAAAATTAACTGGAAATATAATTATTAGAAATGGAGGCTAGAATTTTATGACAACAAGAATTATAAAGGCTTCAAAAGAGTCAGGAGATGAAGCATAAGGGGAGGAGGGAAGAGTTAAATGGGTCAGACCACCAAGAGGAAAAGAGGAATGATCTCCTGAGAGATCTTCCTGATGCTAAGCACAGAAAAATCTAAGATAGATGGCTAAAAAGAGTATACTAGAAACAACAGGGAAAAAATGAAACCTAGGTGAATATAATTGTGTTTGTGTGTGTGTGTGAGTGTGCATATGCACTTGTGCATATATAGATTGGAGGAGGCGTGCACAGAATGATCTCACTGAACCAACCTCAGTGTCCTACACCACTCGGCAGTTCAGCTTATTTTCTTCAAACTCTGATTTCACCTGCTTTTATCCTACCTTTATAAATTATGTTTTTGTAAAAAACTAAAATGTGTCCTATATTGTCATTATAACAATTTATTTTTAAAATGTTTGAGACAAGAAGTTGCAAAAAATATTAGAGATTTTCTGTGTACTGAATATTGCCCCAATGATAGTATCTTCTATAACCATTGTAACATGTCAAAACCAGAAAATTCACAGTGGTACAATGCTGTTCACTCAGATACAGAACTTATTTGGATTTTACCCATCTTTATTTATGTGTTCTTTTTTCTTAAATTTTTTTTAATAATTTTTTTTATTTTCCCAATGTACAGCAAGGGGGTCAGGTTATCCTTACATGTATACATTACAATTACATTTTTCCCCCACCCTTTCTTCTGTTGCAACATGAGTATCTAGACAAAGTTCTCAATGCTATTCAGCAGAATCTCCTTGTAAATCTATTCTAAGTTGTGTCTGATAAGCCCAAGCTCCCGATCCCTCCCACTCCCTCCCCCTCCCATCAGGCAGCCACAAGTCTCTTCTCCAAGTCCATGATTTTCTTTTCTGAGAAGATGTTCATTTGTGCTGGATATTAGATTCCAGTTATAAGTGATATCATATAGTATTTGTCTTTGTCTTTCTGGCTCATTTCACTCAGGATGAGATTCTCAAGTTCCATCCATGTTGCTGCAAATGGCATTATGTCATTCCTTTTTATGGCTGAGTAGTATTCCATCGTGTATATATACCACATCTTCCTAATCCAGTCATCTGTCGATGGACATTTGGGTTGTTTCCGTGTCCTGGCTATTGTGAATAGTGCTGCAATGAACATGCGGGTGCATGTGTCTCTTTTAAGTAGAGCTTTGTCCGGATAGATGCCCAAGAGTGGGATTGCAGGGTCATATGGAAGGTCTATGTATAGATTTCTAAGGTATCTCCAAACTGTCCTCCATAGTGGCTGTACCAGTTTACATTCCCACCAAGAGTGCAGGAGGGTTCCCTTTTCTCCACAGCCCCTCCAGCACTTGTTATTTGTGGACTTATTAATGATGGCCATTCTGACTGGTGTGAGGTGGTATCTCATGGTAGTTTTAATTTGCATTTCTCTTATAATCAGCGATGTTGAGCATTTTTTCATGTGTTTGCTGGCCATCTGTATATCTTCCTTGCAGAAATGTCTATTCAGGTCTTTTGCCCATTTTTCCATTGATTGATTGGCTTTTTTGCTGTTGGGTTGTATAAGTTGTTTATATATTCTAGAGATTAAGCCCTTGTCAGTTGCATCATTTGAAACTGTTTTCTCCCATTCTGAAAGTTGTCTTTTTGTTTTCTTTTTGGTTTCCTTTGCTGTGCAAAAGCTTTTCAGTTTGATGAGGTCCCATGGGTTTATTTTTGCTCTAATTTCTATTGCTTTGGGAGACTGACCTGAGAAAATATTCATGATGTTGATGTCAGAGAGTGTTTTGCCTATGTTCTCTTCTAGGAGTTTGATGGTGTCCTGTTGTATATTTAAGTCTTTCAGCCATTTTGAGTTTATTTTTGTGCATGGTGTGAGGGTGTGTTCTAGTTTCATTGCTTTGCATGCAGCTGTCCAGGTTTCCCAGCAATGCTTGCTGAATAGACTTTCTTTTTCCCATTTGATGTTCTTGCCTCCCTTGTCAAAGATTAATTGACCATAGGTGTCAGGGTTAATTTCCGGATTCTCTATTCTGTTCCATTGGTCTGTCTGTCTGTTTTGGTACCAGTACCACACTGTTTTGATGACTGTGGCTTTGTAGTATTTCTTGAAGTCTGGGAGAGTTATGCCTCCTGCTTGGTTTTTGTTTCTCAGGATTGCTTTGGCGATTCTGGGTCTTTTGTGGTTCCATATAAATGTTTGGATTGTTTGTTCTAGTTCTGTGAAACATGTCATGGGTAATTTGATAGGGATTGCATTGAATCTATAGATTGCTTTGGGTAGTATGGCCATGTTTACAATATTGATTTTCCCAATCCAGGAACATGGAATATCTTTCCATTTCTTTACATCTTCTTTGATTTCTTTGATTAAAGTTTTATAGTTCTCGGCATATAGGTCCTTTACCTCCTTGGTCAGGTGTATTCCGAGGTATTTGATTTTGTGAGGTGCAATTTTAAAAGGTATCGTATTTTTGTATTCCTTTTCTAATGTTTCATTGCTGGTATACAGAAATGCAACTGACTTCTGAATGTTAATCTTATATCCTGCCACTTTGCTGAATTTATTAATCAGTTCAAGGAGTTTTGGGGTTGAGTCCTTAGGGTTTTCTATGTATAGTGTCATGTCATCTGCATACAGTGACAGTTTTATCTCTTCTCTTCCTATATGGATGCCTTTTATTTCTTTTGTTTGTCTAATTGCTGTGGCTAGGACTTCCAAAACGATGTTGAAGAGCAGTGGTGAGATTGGGCATCCCTGTCTTGTTCCAGATTTGAGTGAGAAGGCTTTCAGTTTTTCCCCATTGAGGATTATATTTGCTGTGGGTTTATCATAAATGGCTTTGATTATATTCAGGAATGTTCCCTCTATACCCACTTTGGCGAGGGTCTTGATCATGAATGGATGTTGGACTTTGTCAAATGCTTTTTCTGCGTCTATTGAGATGATCATAAGATTTTTGACTTTTTTTTTTTTGTTCATGTGGTATATGATGCTGATTGATTTGCGTATGTTAAACCATCCTTGTGAACCTGGGATGAACCCAACCTGGTCATGGGGTATAATTTTTTTGGTATGTTGGATTCGGTTGGCTAAGATTTTGTTGAGAATTTTTGCATCTATATTCATCAATGATATTGGGTGATAGTTTTCTTTTTTGGTGGTATCTCTGTCTGGTTTTGGAATGAGGGTGATGGTGGCATCATAGAATGTCTTTGGGAGTATTCCTTCTTCTTCAACCTTTTGAAAGAGTTTAAGGAGGATGGGCACCAATTCCTCTTTATATGTTTGATAAAATTCACCTGTGAAGCCATCTGGTCCTGGACTTTTATTTGTAGGGAGTGATTTTATGACCTCTTCAATTTCATTTCTAGTGATCGGTCTGTTCAGTTGCTCTGTTTTTACTTGATTCAGTTTTGGCAGGCTGTAAGATTCTAGAAAATTGTCCATTTCTTCCAGATTGTCAAACTTGTTGCCGTATAGTTGTTCATAGTATTCTCTTATGGTTTTTTGTATTTCTGCTGTATCCGTTGTGATTTCTCCTTTTTCATTTATAATTTTGGTTATTTGGGTTCTTTCTCTCCTCTTTTTAGTGAGTCTGGCCAGGGGTTTCTCAATTTTGTTTACCTTTTCAAAGAACGGCTCCAGAGGTTAGACCCTGAGAACGGGCTTTGGGGGGCGGGGCGGAGCGGAAACTGCTTGGGAGGTCTAGAAACCATTTGATGGGGCAGAGACTGCCTGGGAGACTAGAAAACAAAGCTGTTGCAGAGGAAGGGAACAATACTCTAGGGGCAGGGAAGTGGAAAGCCGCATCAGAGGGAACCTGGGAGAAGAGCCTGGTCTGCGCCCGTGCTGGGGAGGGGAGAAAAGAAGGGGTGGGTCCCCATAGAATACCCCCCATGCCACAGCAAGCTTACAGGCCCACTAGCTAGCAGAAAGCTGTGCTTCCCAGTGCATCTCCTCCCCCCACCCCCACCACCCCCTACGCTCTTACCGGACCTGGGGCTGCCTTCCATCCAGGAGGGCTGGCCTCAACAATTGCCTGAAGCCTACCACCACAGGGGCTGTCCCTGCACAGGTCTGCTTGCCCTTTGGAGGGGCTACACTTCCGCAGAGCAGCACCAAACACCACCAGCCCCCGAGAAAAGGCCTGCAGCCCAGAAAAGCTAGAACAAGCCTAGCCAGGCAGTGAATAGATCGGCCTAATTCTTGGACGGTTTTTCTGAGTCGGGTTGCCCCAGGGAGGAGCCTCTTGGGTTTCCAACGGCCCTGCTACCCGCCCAATCCCCCAGGGGGTGCCCTAGTGGATCAGCTGCATAGGACTGCCACCTCCAGGCAGGACCCCCTGCAGCCCAGAAAAGCTGCAACAAGCCTGGCCAAGTCGGGAAAAGATCTCAGACGGTTTTTCTGAGTTGGGCTGCCCCGGGGAGGAGCCTTTTGGGTTTCCAACGGCCCTGCTACCCACCCAAGCCTCCAGTGGGTGCTGAGACCTAGTGGATCAGCTGCATAGGACTGCCAGCTCCAGGCAGGACCCCCTGCAGCCCAGAAAAGCTGCAACAAGCTTGGCCGAGCCGGGAAAAGATCTCAGATGGTCTTTCTGAGTCGGGCTGCCCTGGGGAGGAGCCTCTTGGGTTTCCAGCGGCCCTGCTACCTGCCCAAGCCCCCAGGGGGTGCCCCACTCCCACAGAATAGCTGCTCAGCACCACCAGCCCCCTGGAAGAGCCCCTGCAGCCCAGAAAAGCTGCAACAAGCTCAGCCAGACTGTGAAAAGATCCGCCTACACTCTCAGGCCGTCCTTCTGAGTTGGGCTGCCCTAGGTTGGGAAGAGCTTCTTAGGTTCTCAGTGACCCAGATGGCTGCTCCAGCCCCCAGATGGTGCTGCACTCCTGAGGAACAGCTGCCCAACACCGCCAACCCCCTGCAAGAACCCCACAGCCTAAAAATACCAGAGCAATCTCTGCATGACCAAGTGAAATCTGCTACCATTGTGGTGTGGACCTTCCAGTCCTGTCTGCCCTCAGGAAGCCCTCCTTTGCTTCAAAGAAACACTGTTAGCTCCATCAACACTCCAGAAAAGCCACACTGCCTCAAAAAAGATGGACCAACAATGCCAGCCCTCAGGAAATATTCCACGGCAGTGACAAGGCAAACACTGCCTGATAACAGAGAGTACAACTCCCTCAGGAGAAAGAAAACAACAAGCAAGATGGAGAAGCTGAGAAACCACCCCCAGTCAAACCAACAGGAGAACTCACCTAAAACAGTCAACAATGAAACAGATCTCTGCAGTCTGACAGATCTGGAGTTCAAAAGAGAAATAGTGAAAATACTGAAGGAATTAAGAGAAGATATGAACAGTAATGCAGATACCCTCAGAAAGGAACTAGAAAATATAAGGAGGAGCCAAGAAAAACTACAACATTCATTTGCAGAGATGCAAACTGAACTAAGGGCAGTAAAAACCAGAATGAATAATGCAGAAGAACGAATCAGTGATATGGAAGATAGAATAATGGAAATCACTCAATCCAGTCAACAGACAGAAAACCGAATCCAAAAACTGGAAAGCAATATGAGACCTATGGGATAATATAAAGCGGGCCAATCTACACATAATAGGAATTCCAGAAGGAGTATAAAAAGATAAGGGGATGGAAAATATATTTGAAGAAATTATCGATGGAAACTTCCCAAATCTCAAGGATACTGGGTTCAAGATACAAGAAGCACAGAGGGCCCCAAACAAACTGAACCCAAACAGACCCACACCAAGACACATCATAATAAAAATGGCAAAAGTTAGTGATAAAGAGAGGATCCTAAAGGCTGCAAGAGAAAAACAGAATGTTACCTACAAGGGAACCCCCATAAGAATATCAGCTGATTTCTCTACAGAAACACTACAGGCCAGGAGGGAATGGCAAGAGATATTTAAAGTGCTAAAAGGAAAAAATATGCAACCTAGAATACTCTATCCAGCAAGAATATCATTTAAAATAGAAGGGGAAATAAAAATTTTTTCCAACAAACAAAAACTTAAAGAATACAGCAACACAAACCCCAGGTTAAAGGAAATATTGAAAGGGCTTCTCTAAACCAAAAAGAAAGGAAGGAAAGGGAAGAAAAAAGAAAAGAAAAGAAGAAGAAGAAGAAGAGGAAGAACTAGGACTGAGGAAACCGCAATCAGAGAGCAGTCACTCAAATAAGCCAGCATAATGATTTAATCATGAACATGCTTCAAACAAAATAAAATTAAAAAGAAAAAAATAAAAAAGAGTCATCAAAACCATAAAAAGTGGGTAAGGGATGTTAGGAAGTAAATAACCCTTTTTGTTTGTTTGTATGTTTCTCTTCTTAATTTTAATATAGTAATGAAGTGTTTGAACTTACAAGACCATCAGACTAAAACACACAATTATGGGAAGGGGTTAGCATACTTAAAAAACAGGGCAACCACAAGCCAAAAGCAAATATTGCATTTGCAAAAAATGAAAAAAAAATACACTCAAGCAGATAATAACAGGAGACCATCCAACCAAAAAAAAAAAGAAAGGAAGAATGGAGAACCATAGAATCAACTGGAACTCGAGGTTCAAATGGCAATAAATAATCATCTATCAATTATCACCTTAAATGTCAATGGACTGAATGCCCCAATCAAAAGACACAGAGTGGCTGAGTGGATAAAAAGGCAAAAACCTTCAATATGCTGCCTACAAGAAACTCACCTTAGGACAAAAGATACATATAGATTGAAAGTGAAAGGGTGGGGAAAAATATTTCACACCAATAGACATGACAGAAAAGCAGGAGTCGCAACGCTCATATCAGACAAAATAGACTTTAAAACAAAAGACATAAAGAAAGACAAAGAAGGACACTACTTAATGATTAAGGGAGCCATCCAAGGAGAGGATGTTACTATCGTCAACATATATGCCCCAAATATAGGAGCACCCAGATACATACAACAAATATTAACAGACATAAAGGGAGATATTGATGAGAATACAATCATAGTAGGAGACCTTAATACCCCCCCTCACATCAATGGACAGATCCTCTAGACAGAAAACCAATAAAGCAACAGAGATCCTAAAGGAAACAATAGAAAAGTTAGACTTAATTGATATCTTCAGGACACTACATCCAAAAAAATCAGAATACACATTCTTCTCAAATGCTCATGGAACATTCTCAAGAATCGACCACATATTGGGACACAAAGCGAATCTCAATAAATTTAGGAGCATAGAAATTATCTCAAGTATCTTCTCTGACCACAATGCCATGAAATTAGAAATCAACCATGGGAAAAGGAAAGAGAAAAAACCTACTACATGGAGACTAAACAACATGCTACTAAAAAACCAATGGATCAATGAGGAAATCAAGAAGGAAATTAAAAACTACCTTGAAACAAATGATAATGAAGACACAACCTCTCAAAATCTATGGGATGCTGCGAAAGCAGTGCTCAGAGGGAAATTTATAGCAATACAGGCCTTTCTCAAAAAAGAAGAAAGATCCCAAATGGACAACTTAACCCTCCACCTAAATGAATTAGAAAAAGAAGAACAAAAAAGTCCTAAAGTCAGCAGAAGGAAGGAAATTATAAAGATCAAAGAAGAAATCAATAAAATAGAGACTCAAAAAACAATAGAGAAAATTAATAAAACCAAGAGCTGGTTCTTTGAATATGTGTACTTTTTTTAGAGGGGTAAAACTTTAAATCTTATATCTGTAGACTCCTGTATCTATCACCAAAATCAGAATCCAGAACTGTTTCATTACCAGAAAGAAAATTTCTTTGTGTTACACTTATGTAATCACACTATCTCCCAATCCTAACATTTTGCAACACTGGTCTATTCTGTAGGTCGCTGTAATTTTGTCACTTTGAGGATGTTATACAATATGCAACCCGTATAATTCCACTGCTTTTTTTCACTTGTGATGTGTGATGTTCCAAGTGTCCTTAAATTATCATTTCCTTGCTGTCTGAAGAATTTCATTTAGCCACTCTTTTATTTATTTATTTTCTTTTTCGGATATGGAAGTTCCCGGGCCAGGGATCAAATCAAAGCTGCACCTGCAGCCTACACCACAGCTTCTGCCAACACCAGATCTTTACCCAGTGTGCTATGGCAGGAACTCCTAGCCACTCTTAAACAGGTCTGCTGATAACAAATTCTCTTAGTGTTTCCTCACCTTCTTTCCAGAAGGTGTATTTTATGGGATAAAAATTCTGGGTTGACAGTGCTTTTCTTCAGTTCTTCTTTGTCTTTCTTTTTTTTTTTTTTTTTTTTTTTGGCTGCACCCATGGCATGTATAAGTTACCAGGCCAGGGATCAAACCCTTGCCACAGCAGAGACTTGAGCCAGTATAGTCACCATGTCCGGTCCTTAACCTGCTGTACCACAAGGAAACTCCTCTTTGGCTTTCATTTTCAGAAGTTTGATTATGATGTTTCTGGGTATGAATCTCTTAAAATTTATTCTGTTTGGAGTACACTCAGTTTGTCGAATCTGAAGGTTTATGTCTTTCACCAAATTTGAACCATTGTTTCTTTAAATATTTTTCAGCTTAGTGTTCTTTTCCTCCTTCTGAAACTTTGATAATGTGAATATTAGATCTTCTGTTACTACCCTACAGATCCCTAGAAATCTATTCATTTTTTAAAAATCTCTTTTCTCTCTGTTCACATTGATAATTTCTATCCTTCTATCTTTAAGTTCACTGACTCTTCTGTATCTCATTTCACTACTGAGCCATTGTTTTAATTATTTTTTAAGTTTTCTATATTTTATGATGCTTTCACATTTTGGGGGCCTTGCTAACCAGGGAGAGACAGGCCCTTCCAGAGCTAACTAATTCCTAGAGATAGTAAATGACTCTCTACCATGCGCTTTTCACATACAAACCAATCAATACAGAGCCCATACCCCCAACAACCTTTTATTTAACATTCATGCATCAAACCAATATTTCCCCTACCCTAAATCACTCCCTGACCAGGTATTGGACAGATGGGGACCACCATTATTACCCGGAGCCTGCTGAAGTTATTCAAACTATCCAGTCCTAAGACTGCTCAAACTTAGCTACCCATTCCTTCTTTTGGAAACCACAGTGGCTTGTGCCCATGCTTTCTTCTCACTTCTCCTGCCTCCTGACTGACCCTGGCACATCCTCATGTAATCTTGCATGGTATGGCATGCCCCTTAAATAAACTCTTCTCTCAATAGCATTGACATCTCAGTGTCTTCACTCAGTTACCTCAATAATTTAAATCCTGAGTACAATCAAAATACCCAGTAATGGATTTTTTCCCTTTTTATATTTTTAAATTCTAATATAAATATTTTCTAAGATTTTCTGGCTCTTCTCATTTGATTCAATATGCCTCCACATAGAATGCAGCTCTGTGGACACCTTGGTTTTAGCCTTGGTTCTAGATCTATTTTGATTTCTAATCTCCAAAATTATAAGAAAGTTGTGTTGTTTTAAGCCACAAAGATTGTGGTGATTTGTTATAGCAGCAACAGGAAACTAATACAGCTGTAAAAGTCACAGTTCTGTCACTCTGATCCACTACTGCAGCACCATTGGGGTGGAGGGCATGGATTTTTCATAATGTTTGTCTCAAGAACAAACACATACTAATAATTTAGTGATTTAAAAGAACACAAATTTATTATCTCATGGTCCCCCTGAGTCAAGAGACCTGTAGCTTAGAATCTTAAAAGGCTAAAATCAAGCTGTGGGCTAGCTACATCTCCACCTGGAGGTTCAATTAGGGAAAGACCCACTTCCAGTTCCACACTGTTGGCAGAATGATCTCCCTGTGGTTTAAAGACTGAGATTCTTATGTATTGCTAGCTGTCTCCTGGGGACCATGCTGAAATCCTAAAGGCCACTCTCAGGTCCTTGCCATTTGGATCCCTTCATCTGAGCAGAAGAAAACCTCCCTCATTTGAATCCTTCTCATGCTTTGAATCTCTCTGACTTCTTCCACCACTACCCAAACAAAATTTTTAACCTTTAAAAACTTTTGTGTATAAAACCAGGACCACCTGGATAATCTCCATATCTTAAGATTAACTAAGACATATAGCCTAGCCTAATCACAGAGGAAAAGTCTGTCAAATTTCAGTTCTAGGTCAGGGCATCACTGGCAGGAAATTTTGGGGGAATATCTTAGAATTCTGCCCACCACATACAGTTAAAATATTTCTATTCTGCTGGGATGCCTCTTTCTTTGTCCTTTGGTTGGAGAGAGTGAATTTTCTTGGGGCCTTTTGTTTGTTTGTTTGTTTGTCTCTGGCCACTGGTGTTTCCAGTTTGCAAAATTTTCTAACACACTGGCCTGGATATATAGAGGGCAAGAAAAAAACTTAGTTATCTCATTCCTCAGGTCTCATGTGTTCTAGCTAATACATCTCTTTTTCTCAACTTTTC
The DNA here is from genome assembly GCF_054392235.1 of Sus scrofa. Classification (NCBI taxonomy): domain Eukaryota; kingdom Metazoa; phylum Chordata; class Mammalia; order Artiodactyla; family Suidae; genus Sus; species Sus scrofa. The sequence continues at coordinate 109,704,851 of NC_139397.1, read as the reverse complement.
AGATCTTTTGGTAAGTGACATGTGTTTTGTTCAGGGTTTTTTTTAATCAAAGTATAGTTAATTTAGAATGTTGTGTTGGTTTCAAGTGTACAGCGAAGTGATATATGTATATATTCTTTTACAGATTCTTTTCTATTATAGGTTATTACATAATATTGAGTATAGTTCCCTGTACTATACAGTAGTAGGTCCCTGTTGTTTATTTATCTTATCTATAGAGTAGTGTGTATATGTTAATCCCAAACTCTTAATTTATCTCTCCCACTGTTCAGGATTTTTTGTTATTATTGTTGTTAAGAGGAGGTATGCACTTACTCCATCTTGTCTGGAAAAAAAAGTGTGCCTTACACTCTAGTTCTATTAGATAGTAGAAAGATGAAAGGTACTAAGTTGAGGAAACACCCCTGAAGTCAGGATTCTTGAGTTCCGGTATAGTGGTTTTCATATTGTGTGTGTATGAGCCTCAGGAGAATGTGAGAAGTGAACATTAGAACTTCTATTTACAATTATTTTAGTTTATCATTTAAATTTTTCTATTTAGGTGTATGTTTTGTGACATAACATGTCAGTTCATATATATGTTAGTACACACATATATAAATAAATAAATAAATAAACATGTATAGGTGGTGCATGCTTAACAATATTTTAAAGGATTAGTGACAACACTGGATATCTAAAATTACACTGCCTCAGATTTTCTGGGGCATTCTAATTGCCTTAAATATGTTGTATTTGATTTAAGACAAATCCCTTCATCATGGAATAGACTTAGTATATTCATCAACTAAGAGTCTTTTATATATCTTAAGTTGAAAATATAATTCTTAGTTCAAATAATACTTCCTACATTCCTTAGAACTTTCTTATGGAAAAATGATTAAATGAGGGTGAATCATTCCTAGAAAATAAGCCTTTAAGAATAAAACCCAATAAATAGGAGTTCTCATTGTAGCTTTGCAGTTAACAAATCCTACTAATATCCATGAAAATAAGGGTTCGATCCCTGGCCTCTCTCAGTGGGTTAAAGATCCCATGTTGCCATGAGTGTGGTATAGGCCGCAATCACGGCTTGGATCTGGCATTGCTGTGGCTGTGGTGTAGGCTGGCAACTATAGCTCTGATTTGACCCCTAGCCTGGGAACTTCCATATGCTGTACCTGTGGCCCTAAACAGACCAAAAACAACAACAACAAAAAAACCTAATAAATAAAACCCAAGTTCGTGTAAGAGGATCAAGATGATGGTTCAAGGTGGTGATATAAGAGTATCCTGAACTCCCCTCCTCCCATGAACACACCAATTCTAAAGCTACATGTGAAACAACTTCTCCTGGGAGAAAAGCAAACAAACAAACTGAAAACTGGCGGAGTGACGTCTATACATCAGGCAAATGAGAGAAGGCCCACATCTGAGCTGGTAGGAGAGGGTGTGGCATAGTCTCACTATAAGCCCTACCACCAGCACAGCTAGCTACCCAATCTGGAGGGAACCCCAAATCCAGAGCTTCCCCCTAAGAAGCAAAAAGTTTGAACCCCACATCAGCACCCCAACTTTTAAGACCTGCACCTGCTCCAGACATCTAGCTTTAAAAAACAGCAGGGTTTGCATCCAGAGATCCAGAGACTCACAAGCTAAGGAATGGCTCTTCTTTTTTTTTTTTTTTTTTTTTTTTTTTTGGCTCTTTAGGGCCGCACCCAAGGCATAGGGAGGTTCCCAGGCTAGGGGTGGATTGGGAGCCATTCTGTGCCACAGCCACAGCAATGACAGATCCGAGCTGTGTCTGTGACCACAGCTCACGGCAACACTGGATCCTTAACCCACTGAGTGAGGTCAGGGATCATACCTGCAACCTCATGGTTCCTAGTTGGATTTGTTTTCTACTGCATCACGACGGGAACTCCAGGAATGGCTCTTAAAAAGCTCACATGCTCCCAGGGCCGAACTCAGCAGTCAGTTGACTTTCCAAAGGAGAGACTCATTTGCTTGTCTGGGAGCATTGACCTGAGGAGGGCAGACATCTGATTAAACACATTTGAGACCTGCCGAGGTGCTTTCCAGGGAAGTAGATTGGCGAACATCATCTTTGTACTTACTTTGCTCCAGCTAGTGGATGCTTTTTTTTTTTTTTTTTTTTAATTCAAGGCTTTTTTTTTTTTCTCTTCCTTTCAGCCAGCAGGTACCTTCTCCATCTTCTCTCTGTGCGTCACTTCAGCCAGTGGGTACCATCTTTGCATCCTCCCTTTGCTGCACTCCAGAGCACCAGTATCTCCCAGAAGGGAACTTTTATACATGTCTGGTGCCCTGGTTTTACATCTAATGCCCCTATTTTTGCAGCTGCCACCAAGGGACACCTCATATATCACTTGGTTCTTTTGGCTAGTGGGGCTTACACTGTGTGTCCCACAGGACAGTAACCAATGGAAAAAAAAAATTCTTAAAGGGGTACCACCTCCAGGGCACAGCAAAGGGCCATAGACCCAGGAGTTGTCTTTCTCTGAAAGAGGCCTGATTAGTTTATCATAGCTGCAGCCTAAGGGGCAGGTGTCTAGTTAAACACACATCTAAGGGCTGACTGTAATCCTTTCTAGAGACTTTGGAAGGCAAGTGCTATCTTTGCACTCTCCCTCTGCCTCCTCCTGAGTACCAGTATCTCCTTGAGGGGAGTTTTTACACCTGTCTGGTGTCCTGGTTTTTACTTCCAGTGCCCCTTGTCTTTTCCGCTGCCACTCAAGGGATGCTCCTTGATTACCTGGCTCTGGTGGCCAAAGGGCTTGCATTCCTGGGTCCCTGTCCAATGGGTCTGTAAAAATTGAAGAGCTAGTTCTTGATAGGCTACAACCCTCAGGGCACTGCACAGGCACCCAACCAAAACACACTCCCAGTCTCTCTGTATCACATTCCTGAAAGGAAGCTGTTTGCCTTTCATATCTTCTTCCAACATCCCATAGGCAGGAAGAGAGTTGTGACGGTGGTTAGCCAGCTTCAACTAGGCCCATGAGGAAAACAAGGAAAAGATGGTAGAATAAAGCAGGAGGAAGTGCCCTGATTTATAGGAACAGAGCTATCTTCCTACCAAAACAGCCCAGAGGCTCCACACTGCTCTGTGAGAGAGAAATGAATATGTATCTTGTTTGAGGCATTATATATCCGGGTTTCTTTGTTGAAGCAGCTTATCCTGTAACCTAATTAACATAGCTAACATCTGTCTGTTCAACACACCATTACATTTCTACTATGTGTTAGGTACTATCCTAGGTTCCAGAAATTTTTTATAAAAAGAAGAATCAGGCATACTTCCTAGTTTGAAGAATTCCTAACTTAAGAAAAGAAAATTTGACTCCAAGGCCATTTATTAACCACCTATACTTTCACGTGCATTGGTTCATTAACCCTCACACATACAAAAGGAGTTGTTAAGTGGTATGATTGTCATTGTACAGCCAAGGAAACTGATGATCCCATGGCATAACTGCCTTATAAATTGTGGTTTCATTATGCATTTTTACCATCACCTTTGACCTAAGACTACTTGTTAATTGGTCCTGACAGAGCCAGGAAAACTGTATCTCTGTAGTCACAATTGAGATTCCCCCTATAATAGGCTCCCCCTATAAATGTATATTTTGTATTCTAGAATCCCACTTACTCTCCATCTTCCAGCAACAGCTCCCAATTTTCATAACAAGTTTTACTCTTTCCTCACTTTCCCCTACTTCAGTCCATGTGCTTGACCTCAATACACCTTTGTCCTCACTCAGATATAAAGCATACTTCTTAAGCCTAAGCCCGTCAGTACATTACATTCTCTTAGCCAAGAGATTGTCTCAGGTATGAGAACAAGACTCAAGTCAGTAACTCTTGAGTTCCTGGGGAAGCTGGCTTGCTCTTGTTTTTTGGTCTCTAACTAGAGAGGGTGGTAGAACTGGAGCACAAGATCATGATATTGAAGCCGCACAGAAGGCAGAGTTAAAGGATGGAGAGCAATTGAGCACTGGGTGAATTGTTAGCCCGAATCCAGCTATGCTTGAAGCCTAGAACCTACACTTGGGCCTTTTAGTTACAGGAGACAGTAAACTTCTTCCTAAGCCAGTTTGGGTCAGGTTTTCTCCCAAATGTAACCAAAAAGAATTCCATTCACTCCCTAGAGTCTTAGCCTGTGCTGAAGGTAAACTATTTCTACTCATTAGTGGAGGAAATATGCACATTTCTAGCCTGTTTTTCATAATTTTATTGATTTCCAAAACCTTTAAGATTCTTTATAAGGAAAAATTCGACAAGTAGAATACAAGATGCTTTGTCAGCAATGGTAGTATACAATCAATGGCCACCACTTTCAGAGAGACATCCACCTCACTTGATAATTTTGGATTTTTGGCAGCTCCTGACTTGTGACTTTTAGCAATAGCATTGTTGATTTTCCATATTTGTGTGCTTTAAAATCTAATATTTGATCTAATTGTATCCTTCTAAACCTAAATGTAGCGCAGAATCAGAAAAGACTTCAGGTTCCAAGGCAAACCCCCTTATCTGTTAAGTTTAGAGTCTTCTTGCACCTTCATAAAAAATAAAATTTTTTTTTCCTTAGAGCTAGTTTAATAGCGCTGTTTTAAACCCCTTTCTCAGGAAACTATCAATTTATTGTATATGTTCAGATATATTGTTATAAAAATGGATTGGATCAAACTGATTCACAATCTTCCCATCTAGTCTATGAATTTGGTCTGGAGGAGCTAGCTATATTTTCATTGGTTCTAAAGAAAATTAATTTTTCTGAAATAAATTAAAATTTATTTCACTGAAAGCTTCTTCCCACAGGCTTTGTGTAGTACACATATTTATGTTATGTATCTGTGCTTCTGACTTTCATTTCTCCTTCACACTATCTCCCTTAGATGAAAAAGGTGGAACAAAAGTGTCAGAACTGCGTGTGAGGGGCAGGTGAGTGGTTGAAAGTGTAGATGTGAACATAGGGGTGTGTGTTTTAGACTACATCTGTTGGTATGTGGTAGCAAAGGTTCAAAGAGCAAAGAAATGTGTTAGAATTCAGTGGAGGCTCAAAACTGCATAATGGCTTTATTTTTTATATCAGTTATTAATTAAAACTCTTATTTTCTGTTTTTTGAGTGTGCGTGTATGTGTACTGTTACAGATCTCAAATTAATATAAAATATAAAGGTCTCTTCTATAATCCATGACATTTTAGGTAAGGGCTACATAGATCTTAATATAAACTCTTATCTGTCTCCCTTAAAATGTAACTTAACATTTTACAGCTCTATATTACCATTCCCTAATATGTTTGTTTTCAAATTATTTATATCTTTTTTCCACATACTAGAACTAGAAAATGTCCTTAACACTATCACACACCTGCCCCAAACACCCCTATTCTTGTAGCACTTTTTAACCCTAAATTCTGATACTATAATTTTTGGAAAGAATGACTTTTGTAAACATAATAGAAGTATATTTTTATCATGATTTTTTCACAAAAAAATGCAATAAATCAGGGGCACCTGTGTAAGAATCAATATTCTTGGATTCTATTTCTAGTACTGACACTAACTTGACACATACTCCTGAGCAAATAATCTTGTGATCCAAGACTCAGACTTCTCATCTAAACTGAGGTAGTTTAATTACATAAACTCCAAGATCCTTTTAAGTCCATAACTTCCTAAGAGAGACATGACTTATAAATCAAAAATATTACCTTTGTGATTAATAGAAAGGAATATGAAGTACTTTAGAAGCCTTACCTAATTATTTAATCTTAATTCTGGATAACAGATTGATATATTTAGTTGTGAGTAAATCTTCTTGAAGTTATCCATGAATCCTGCTCTTGTCTTAATTTGAGACAGCCTTAGAGTAAAAAGGATATTAAATAATTATGATGCAATAAGCTTTGCAAAGGAATGGACTTTGTTTTGGTCTTGGCCAAATCCTCAGTTCCCAGAACAATACCTGACATATGGAAGGACTTTAAAAAACTTGCTAAATGAATAACAAGAAAGTGACAAGATGGAAGGACTTAGAAAACCCAATGGGAAACAGAGTAAAGCCTTTGCAGGAAGGATAATTGAACTAAGCTTATAGGGGGAAACTAGAATTTGCCAGAGAAGGAAGAAAAGACATTCTAGGCAGAGTCAAATGTGATGTGGCAGAAACTGAGTTGTCTTCAATATTCGTCTTCTTCCTTTCCCAGGAACAAAATTCCTAGGCCCATGACCACTGGAGTGAAGACTATGTTTCCCACCTCCCTGAATAGGTTTTTAGCCCATGGGGTTAGGTATCCTTTCGAAGCAGTGCCTTTATTTTATTATTATTATTAGCTTTTTAGGGCCGTACCCACAGCATATGGAGATTACCAGGCTAGGGGTCAAATTGGAGCTGTAGCTGCTGGCCTACACCACAGCCACAGCAAGGCAGGACCCCAGCCACATCTGTGATCTAGACCACAGCTCACGCTCATTGGCTTCTTAACCCACTGAGCAAGGCCAGGGATCGAACCTGCATCCTCATGGATGCTACTCAGATTCGTTAACTGCTGAGCCATGATGGGAACTCCTGAAGTAGTGCCTTTAAATGGAGAAGGTTATGAAGCTTTTCTTCATTTCCTTCCTCCTTTTTACTGCAGGTACAATGGATTAGGTAACTTAAAATGTGTCAGTTTAACCAGCCTGAACTACTTTCCCCAGAATTCCCTTATCTATATGTTTCCATTTAAGGCAGGCCACAGAAGACGTTTACGGGAGATCCGGAGAGCTTCAGCCACTTTGTATTCTCGCACCTTGTTACTGATCTGCTAACTCACCTTACTGGTATGTGAGGCAGCAGCTGGGTGTGAGGCAACAACAACTCCATCGTCCCATGAATTCTCCTTGAGTGGCTGACTCCTGGGCCAGGTGTGAGGGGTTTTCTCTGTGACAGTGAGCCTTGGCTTCTGCAGGATATTTATACCACCAAGGTTAGAGGTAGTAAGAATTGGCAGTGGATTTCAGTCTGTCCTCATGGGGCTCAAACCTCATGCTAGCAGGTTTTGGCTTGTTCTTCATCTCCATCATCTTTTCTAGACTCTGGCTAACTGGTAGACTTCAAGCTTCAGGTTCAGATATGAAGACAACAGACTTAAAGGACTGCTTAACCAGCTTGGGAAAATCAAATCCCTGTGTATATTTTCACACATGCATATAGCCATCCTAGTGGTTCTTCTTCTCTGATTGAACACTGTGCTGAGAGGTGTGCTGACACAAAAAATGTCTCAAAGTGTGGGAGTGACTTTGGAACCTAGCTGTGGGTGGAGTCAAGAAGGATCTTGAGAAGCATATTAGAGAAAACCTAAATTGCTTTGAATAGACTGTTATTAGAAATCTGAACTTTGAGGGTATTAGTGGCAGAGATTCACAGAGAAATGAGAGCATTGGAAGAAGGGAGGTCCTTGTTACTGTTGTCTTCAGCTATGTGGAAAGCAGAGAAAAAGCCCAATGAACTTGATGCTCTAGCTAAGCTTTCCAAGAAAGTGTTGAAGATACAGCCTACTTATAGTAAGATGTGAAAGGAAGAGATAAATTGAGAGAAGGACTGTTAAAGTGATGATTTAAAAAATTCTTAGCCTCTTCTAACAGCAAAAGTTGATAAAAATCAAGAAACAGTTTTGAGTAAAGTTCAGATTCAAGGCACTGCCAGGAACAAAGTCTAAAGATTAAGACATGAGTATGACTGTAAAACCTTTTGTTAAGATCTTCAAAGATGAAAAGTGGTTCCTCAGAGTACTATTCAGTCACACAATGGACTTTTAAAAAGATGAAGATTAAGAACTTGTCCCTCAGCAGTCTCTGCAAGACACAAGGTAGAGAAGGGATTTTGCAGGTGTGGCTTTTGTCTAGTGGAGTAAACTGCAATGAAGTTCACAAGAGTCCCACAAAGCTTTTGAAAGCATTTGATGTACTTAAAACACTTCCAACTTGGACTGAAAGGGACAAAAGCAGTACAAAATCATGTGTTTTGATAATACAATATTGGATGGTATGTTCCGCCAAATATCCAGAACTATTGGTTATTTTTAAAAATAACTCATTATATTGGAGTTTTTGCTGTGGTGCACTGGGTTAAAAATCCCACTATAGAGCTCAGGTCACGAAGAAGGCCCAGGTTAAAGGATCTGATGTTGCTGCAGCTGTGGCATAGGTCACAGCTGGACTGGGATTCAATACTTGGCCTGGAACTTCCATATGCCACAGGTATGGCCATAAAAAACAAACAAAAAAACTCATTATAAAGATCAAAACCTAACAAACCCCAAACCACTTCATTAATTTAATTTTTTAAAAGGGAGCTGACAGGAGTTTTAGTATGGTGCAACAAGATCAGCAGCATCTTGGGAGCACTGAGACACAGGTCTGATCCCTGGCCTAGCACAGTGGGTTAAAGATCCTATGTTGCCGCAGCTGCAGCTTAACTGGCAACTATGGCTCAGCTCTGATCCCTGGCCTCAGAACTCCAAATGCCTCAGGGTGGTCAACAAAGAAAAAAAAAAGAGGGATTTAACAGTAGTTCTTGTAACAATTAAGTAAAAACAGTTGTCCAACATAAAACAAATCAAGTTCCAAATTACTCTACCCCATCCTGAATTTCCTAAAATGATTCAAAGAAGCCTTGAATTGGGAGTCAGGAAACTTGGGTTCCAGGCCTAGGGACATCACCAGCACTTGTGACTTTGGGCACATCTCTGTACCTTTCTCATCCTCAGTTTTCCCACTTGTCAAATGATGATGATCAAAAGATAATCAGTCCCAATCCAAGGACCATCATCCACCTTTTCAGTACAGCCTGAAATATAATTTAAAGATAAAAAATTGTAAAGCTGCCTGTAGTGAGATGCTTCATAAATATGCCCATATATTAACATTTTAGTGGCTAAGAAGTAATGTTATTATCTCTTGATGTTTTTCAATTCAATGAATTGGGAAATGTAAGTTCTAAGACTTTATATCTCTCCATGAAACCCAAAAAAACTATTTTCAGTTTGGAAGGGGAAAACTGAAACCAATAAAAACTTGATTCCCAGTAAAGCTTGCTCACCTCTGGACTGGATGCTGTCTCTCAGTGATATGTTCGAATGCTAATGTTGCCTGGCTCTATTCCAATTTTGGCCTAAGACCGGGTCACCTTTCTTCATAGTCTCATGCTTCAGGAACTATTCTTGCCTCACCTAAATAGTCACCTTATGCTTAAATAACTTTCTGAACCTCCTACATTTACCCTTAGTGTCAGCATATACCTGGGCAGCCTGGCTAAATGCTAAGTCAGGTTATCACAGTTGAACTAACCTGTCAAACTCAATGAATCTAAGCCAATAGTTAAGGACCTCAAGGATGGATAGGGCCACTGGTAATGGGGCAACCCCTCTCCCCTCCTCCTATCCTTCATCATTGGTACACATAAACATATACTATACATCAAATGAGGGAAAAAAAAAAAAACCTTAACTCATAGATCCACCAGGCGAATTACCATTGGCCTTCAGAAATTTTTAACCTTTTTAAAAAGTCCTAGGTATACCACAAAAACCATTGGCTTTCTGAAGCAGTGTTCGATAGATTAAGATAGGTATAAATATAAAGTGGCTATATGTACATTTAACTTATGCACACTTAGCCATACATGAGAGAGGGAAAGGATAGTTTACAGAGTGAGAATGAGTCTGCTTTCCACTCTACTCCATGTGCTTTGGCACTAGGGATATCATCATATGAGAAATAGCTTTCATGCCCTCCTTATGTTGAGACCCTTACCTTTATGCTCTCAAGATGTTATCAGAATTCTAGTTATCAGGTCTTCATTGTTTTCAACCTGGAACAAGGGGAAAGGCAAAGAGAAAAAGTACACCTACCAACTGAATTTGCCTTTCTCTCCAAAAAGGTGTCCTCCTAGATATTCCTCCCAATCACTGGCTGACTTCTCATTGTCTAGGACTAGATTACATCACTCTGCTTATATGAGACATCATGGGGGTTTCACTTTTTTGTCTTGTTTTTTTCAAGTTTGGATCATTGCTATCCCAATAAAATCAGGGTCCCTGGAGCAAGAAAGAGAACATAGCAAGGGATAGTGAGTAAAAAGCAGTCTCTGTCATGGACTGCTTTTGTTTATTCTTCACAGGTAACCACAAGTTAGTCATCCCTATATTTGCTTTTGACCCATGAGCAATAAGGAAAAAAGAACAGTCTCTCTCACTTTCATAATACACAAAATGAATAGAAAATGAATATTCCTTTCATACAGTGGAATATTATGTAGCCATAGTAATTTGTAAAAAAAATTTTAATAATATATAAAATGTTCATTTTATATTAAGTGAAGTAAACCAGCTTCCAGAACAAAATGTGCATTTTAATCCTGTTTTCAAAAAAGTGGTATAAATACATGTTATATGTGTTGCAAAGGTATTTTATACACACACACATCCATGTAGGAAAAAGGATCAAAATACAATGTCAAAATATTTTTTTTTTCTTTTTAGGGCCACACCTGTGGCATATGGAAGTTCCCAGGCTAAGGATCAAATCAGAGCTACAGCTGCTGGCCTATGCCACAGCCACAGCAATGCAGGATCCGAGTTGCAAGGCCAGGGATTGAACCTGCATCCTCATGGATACTAGTTAGGTTCATTACTGCTGAGCTACAATGGGAACTCCATGCCAAAATCTTGATAGAGATTATCTTTAGGAGGTGGGATAATAGGAAATTTTAATTTTTGGGGGGGCTCCTCTGTATTTTCCAGTGTTTTATAATAAACTTACTACTTTTGCTCTGAGTAAACAAATGTCCTAAACTCTATTTTAAAATTATTAGCTTCTTTCAATTAGAGAATATTATGAGATAAAACCCAGCTACTTTTATGCAGTAAACCAGTATAAAGTTTCCATATATTAAGACTGCATTTGGAGTTCTCAACGTGGTGCAGCGGAAAAGAATCCAACTAGGAACTATGAGGTTGTGAGTTCGATCCCTGGCCTCGCTCAGTAGGTTAAGGATCTGGCATTGCCATGAGCCGTGAGCTGTGGTGTAGGTCACAGATGTAGCTCGTATCTGGCGCGGCTGTAAATAAAAGAAAAAAAAAAAAGACTACATTTGTTTATTTGTCACCAAATCTATTGCAAGATGTTTATATTTACCAATTATCAAACACAGTCCTTAAATCTTTGAAGCAAACGGAAGAATCATGAGATTCAGTAAGAGTTACTGCTGGTTTCCTTCTTTTAAAAGTTGGCATTCTTCAAATGATCTCATTATTTGTGCAGTTAGTGAGTGCCTGGTATATTGTGAAAGGCTATCAAAAGCTTTATGAATTTCCTTTTGCCCATTGAAGATAACTGGTGGTATTAATTATCTCTTGCTAAGAAACACATTAACTTAAAACTTAGCAATTTAAAGCAGTAAATATTATCTCACTGTTTTTCTGGTTAGAAATCTGGGTATAGCTTAGCTAAGGCCCTCTGGTTTAGGATTTCCTACAAAACTGCAGTCAAGGTATTGATGGGGGCTACAGTGTAACAAACAATAGTCATTTCAAGATTTAGCTGGGGAAGATGTGCTTCCAAATTCACACATGTGATTGCTGGCAGGAATCAGTTCTTCCAGGCTATTGGACTAAAGCCTTAATTCTTCTCTGGCTATTGACTGGAGACTGCCCTCAGTTCCTTGCCATGACGGTCTCCTTATAAGGTAGTTCATAGCATGGCATTTGGCTTCAAATAGAATGAGCAAGTGAGAGGCCAAGAGAAGGTAAGAAAGATGCAAGCCAGTGTCCTTTTGTTGCCTAATCTTGGTGGTGACATCTTATTACTGGTTGCCGTATTCTGTTTATTAGAAGCAAATCACTAGGTCCAGCCCACACTAGTAGGCGTGAATACCAGGAGGAAAGATCCTCAGGAGCCATCTCAGAGCTGCCAACCACACTAACTAAAGCATAATTTTCTAGCATTCTTATTTCAAAGTTGTGCATAAAGTTCTGCTACAAAGATAGAAATCTGTTCAATATCTTTGTCAACGTATGTCTCTATATACTGGGGATAAGTGTAGGCTTTTACAAATCAGTGAAAAGAGTTCCAAGCAGAACGAGACAAATAATCATTTAAAACCCACAGCAAGGAGTTCCTATTGTGGCACAGCAGAAACAAACCTGACTAGTATTCATGAGGATGCAGATTCAATCCCTGGCCTCACTCAGTGGGTCAAGGACCTGGAGTTGCCGTGAGCTGCGGTGTAGGTCACAGATGCGGCTCAGATCCTGTGTTGCTGCAGCTGTGGTGTAGGCCACAGCTACAGCTCCAATTTGACCCCTAGCCTGAGAACTTCCATAACATGCCCCACCTGCAGCCCTAAAAAGCAATAAATAAATATTTTTTTAAAAATAAAACAAACGGCATGAAAAACCATGTGGTTCTAGAAGGTAGAGCTGCCCAATTTGTGTGCTACAAGTCAATGTTGTTATATTCTAGATACAGGTATCTTAGTGGAGTGGGATGTGACAGTGAATCCAAGCTTCTTACAGACAACAAACAGAACAATGCAATTGCAGATAACTGCAATTCAAGAAGGTTCCTTACTACCCAGCATCTCCTTCAGCAGGCCACTTAGAACATGCCAACATAGACTCAACATGAATGAGGAGGCTATGGTCCTGCTGAGGGAGTTTGTGCTCCCAAATTGCAGAGAGGGTATGACTGAGGAGCTTGAATGGGGGCTTCTGACCTGTGTAACTTCTAACCCAGCATTAGCCCTAACTCTTCATATTTATTCAATGTTCCCATCCATTTGCAGCCAATATGGTTTTTTAGGAACATCTAAGTTAGCTGCATTGCAACTATACTAAAATGCATGCACGATAGGAACACATTAAGTGGATTTAAATTTTCTGATGGAATTCAAAACCATTCATATCATCACAAGAAATTATTTTTGTCAAGGAAGGAAAGGAAGTGCTATTGTCTTCAAATACATTTTCAACAGCAGTGAATTTTTGAATTGCTATTTTTTAGTTTTTTACTTTTTCTATCACCCGTTTGTGAAGTTTCTCATTAATAGCGACTGTCAAGAATCAGACAAGCTCTTCATTGAAGAGCATTGATAAGAATTACATGAAGCTGTTTCAAGCATAAATCACAACATAAAATAAATCATGCATGTGGAAGCAAGATCAAATTTATCATTAAAATTTTAAAATAGTTTATTTAGAAATTTCAGATAAATTCAAGATGTAATATCTTCCATTACTTTGTATTGTACTTCTTTATCATCATCACAGTATAAGTAAAATGTGATAGGTGGTTTTACCAGGTACAACATAGAGATCCCCAAATCCCCTCTAGTTTATCTTAATTTTGATATATGATGGCACCTAAAAAAAAAATGGTTTGCTTCTCAGCTTTATGCTTATTATAATCTGCTCTGCATTACTTAGATCTGGAGGCCTGTAAATTATATTTCTCAGACTCTTTGCCAGTGGCTTCCTAAGAGTATCTGCCAATGCCAAACACTGGGAAAGATCAGAAAGTTGGAGGGAAGAAATGTTCTACTTCTAAATTCAACAGCAGCAGCTATTATAGAAGCAAAGGGGCCGTTCATCTATAGACTCTGGCAGTCATACAGCAGCAAAATCTCTCTCTCTCTCTCTTTTTTTTTTTTTTTTTTTTTTTGGTAATCAAATGACTGTAGCCCTAGCCATGGAGGAACAATTGTGGAATTGTCACAATTGGAATTGTCACAATTGGCAGGAATAGGCTCATGGGGGCCAACCTAGAAGGAGCAGGAGTTTTCAGATTTCTGTGTATCGCCCCTCCTTCTTTTTGCCCTTCAGTCCTTCCAAAACTTTATATTAAATCCCTCATGTTTGAAATACCTACAAAAATAGAAAGAAGAACTTATAAATCTTGATATTTCCTTCTTCTGGCTCAGCAGTTATTGCATAAGTGAGGTACTGTCTTCATTTCTTATTTGATCTTAAGATCAACAAAATAAAAGGTCTTAAAATATAGGCTATAACTCTGTAGATATAAAAATCACTTCTCTTTTTATTTATTTTTTAAATTCTTTATTGCTATTTCCCCAATACATTTTAAAAAATTTTTTCACTTCTCTTTTTAGATTCTATCAACTGACTAGTTGCTTTCCAAGATATTTGTAGCATTTCCAGAAATATCAATTATTGGATAAGATATGTGAATTATATTTTACTTTTAAATTCTTCAAGTACTTGTAGAAAAGGCAAATACGCCTATATTAGTTACCTGTACAACCTAATTATACACTTGCTACGTGTAAGCAAGCTTTGCTGTGCAAGAACACTACAACACAGCAGACTCGACTGCAGCCTCATGCTCTGCATCTGCTTCATAATACCCTAGGGTGATTGTTAGAGAGTATCGCAAGCTTTTCTTCACTTCCTCTTTGCTTCTACCCACCCTGGAACCATGTGAGAATGGAATAGTTCAAGTCAAAGGTTTAGGTCTGGAGAACCTGGGTAGGCATAGAAAATACCAGCATGGCTGAGAAGAAGAAAGCAATTAATTATAGATCCTTTCTGTCCAGTTTATTTTGCCCTTCATTGAAATGATACTTCCCCAAGGAAAAGTGCATTTTGCTTTAAACCCCAAACTATCCATTTCTAGTAATGGGCTGGTGACTGAACATGAAACATACTCACAGCATGTGAACTGCAACCTTTCCTTACCTCTATTGTGTGGGGTGTGTGGGATGTGTGTGAAACGGCAATCAGTGAGGCACAGCTTGCCTTTTGGAGTCATTGTGGTATCTATCTATTTTCAATGACTTTCAGTGTAGTGACTTCCAGTAAGTCTTTTTCGCAGAAGTAGAAAGAGTCCATTTTTAAACACAAAGATCTCAGTTGTTAATCTCAATGCAATCATATTACAGTTAAGTGGGGAAGATATTCCAGAATACTAGCCCAAAGATTTATTGTCTAACAGCAATTTTCCTCTGTGCTCTCTTTCTTCAATAATTCAAATTAAGGGAGTTCCCGTTGTGGCTCAGCAGATATGAACCTGACTAGTATTCATGCAGATGTAGGTTCGATCCCTGCTCACTCAGTGGGTTAGGATCCAGCACTGCTGTGAGCTGTGGCATAGGCTGGCAGCTGCAGCTCCAATTCGAACCTTAGCCCAGAAACTGCCACAAGTGTGGCCCTAAAAAGCAAAAAAAAAAAAAAAGAAATTAAAATTATTTAATCCAAAATTGTATAAATGTCATTTTGTAATATGCTTTCTTTCTGAGACTTTATGCTGCATTCTTCAGTCTATGCTTGATGCTAATATGCATTTGACCATATTTCCCAAAAACCTTTCTGTAGTTATTTTTATGCCACTACCCACCATCCCCCTTTATATATTTTTTATACTCCTATTTTTCTGCTTGAGTTGCTCAACAGTTCATTGTGACAACAGAAGTGAGCCAAGAACTTCACATGTTTAAGGTCATCAACACTTAAAGTTATGCATTATTGAGCTAGATCTGTCATCACTAGGGGAAAAATATTTTGCCTCAGTCTGCCTGCACCCAGCCTAGACTTTGAAATGTCTTTCTAATCATATAGGATCTCAGTAATAACAAGTCTTCAGGGACTACCTGAATATGCTGACTCCTTTAATAAAAATAAGACTGATTCCCCTTGGATAATTTGTGGCTAGAGGGGCAGCTCAACTACCAGGACCTTGCACTGCTTGTGAAATTCACCTTTTCCATGAGACAGATGATTGTTTTGTTTTGTATTCTGGCCACAAACAAAGTTAATATTCCCTAGCTTTACTCACAGCTTTTTAGGGCTGCACCCATGGCATTTGAAAGTGCTCAAGCTAGGAGTCAAATCAGAGCTACAGCTGCTGGCCTACACCACAGCCACAGCAACATCAGATCCAAGCCATGTCTGTGACCTACACCACAGCTCACGGCAATGCTGGATCCTTAACCTACTGAGTGAGGCCAGGGATTGAACCCACATCCTCATGGTTCCTAGTAGGGTTTGTTACTACTGAGCCATGATGGGAACTCCAAAAAAAAAGTCTTTTAATTCAAGGCAGGGAAATCACAAAGGGGAAACAAAGCACACAGTTCTGGGAGTAAAAAGCAGGGTTCTCTAGAAAGGAGTACACACACCTCAGTGTAAGGGAAATCACTGGATCATGGGATGAAAATATTATAATATTCTGTATGTATCTTTTATCTCATCCTTTGAACATCTGTGTGTATGTTCTGTGATATACAGAAAATTTCAGTGTAATATACATGCATGTATTATGGATATCAGTACATACAGAATTGAAGATACAAGTTCAAATCTATTTTACATAATCCAGAACATTTGGAGATCAGTGGTCCAGAGTACAAAGTTTATAAACTATGAATGGCTTTCCATCCCATAAGGAATAAAAACTCTTGCTTAAGAATTCCCTCTTGCTCTTTCTTGTTTAACCAAATCTGTTGATCCAGGTCAAAGGAGAAAGGAGGGGAAAGTTTGATATTATTTTCATAGACTCACATCAAAAGGAGGTAGAAGACAATGTATTTTTGCTGTAAAAGAGCAGAGGACAAAAGTTTAATACCACCTTGAGGAGACAGATTAGGAAGGTTTCATGGAAACTGATTCTCAAAAGGAGAAAATAGTATTAAAAAATACTATAAAAAAATTAAAATAGTATTGAAAATAGTAATAGAGGAATTTCCCATAGTGGTTCAGTGGGTTAAGGACCCAACATTGTGTCTGTGAGGATGCAGGTTCCATCCCTGGCCTGGTGCAGTGTTGCTGCAAGCTGCAGCATAGGTCAGAGATGTGGCTCAGATCTGGTGTGGCTGTGGCTTGTGGCTGTGGCATAGGCCAGCAGCTGCATCCTCAATTCTACCCATAGGCTGGGAACATCTATATGCCACAAGTGTGGCCCTAAGAAAAAAGAAAAAAGAAAAAAAATAGAAAATGGTAATAGAATCTTTTTTAAAAAATAAATTTTATTGGAGTAAGTTGACTTTACAAAGTTGTGTTAGTTTCAGGTGTACAACAAAGTAAATCAGTTTTACTTGTACATATATCAACTTCTTCTCAGTTCTTTTCTCCTATAGGTTTTTACACATTATTGAGTAGGTTATCCTGTACTATACAGTAGGTCCTTGTTACTTATCTACTTTATATAGAATAGTGTACATAATTTCTAGGTCCATCCACGTTGCTACAAATGGCATTATTTCATTCTTTTTTATGGCTGAGTAATATTCCATCATTCATATGTACCACATCTTCTTTACCCAATCTCCCATTGATGTATATTTCAGTTGCTTCCATGTCTTGGCTATTGTAAATAGTACTGTGATGAACATTGGGTGCATGTAATAGAATCTTGATAAGACAAAATGGGTAAGGGACATTTTGAGAGAGAATTAATAGCATAGACAAAGGAAAAGGAGGCAAAAGTACGTCTTTTTCAGTGAACAGTGTGAGGTTCTGTAGGGCTAAAAAGTATAGTACAGGAAGTGGTAGAGAATCAGACAGACATGATGGTTAAGGCCAATTCATGGAAGCTTTAAAGGCTTTGCTAAAAAGTTTAACATTATTCTGAAATCAATGAAGAAAAAAACCTGAAATTGTTTTGGTTTTAAAGCTAGAAACTCACTTATTCCAAGATTTGCATTAAGAAGATGGGGGGGGGGGGGCGGGGTTCCCATCTTGGGAACATTTGCTATCAGCTGTAACAAATCTGACTTGTATCCATGAAGACACAGGTTTGGTCCCTGGCCTCGCTCAGTGGGTTAAGGATCTGGCGATGATGGAGATTTGCATGCAGGAAATTTATTGGGGAGTTTGGTGATTTGCTAGGAGGACTAATAGGACTCTGCATATAGTTGTACTCACAGATATGATCACAGAAAAGTATATAAGAAAAAATTAGCAAAGGGAAGAAGGTACATAGGATGAAGCCTGGAGAAAATCAGGCACAAGCTTCCAAGAGTCTTCTCCCAGTGGTGTCACACAGGACTTATGAGGTTTATAATGTTGCCTGTTGGGGAAGCTCACTAGAGACCTGGTGCCCAGGGGTTTTATTGGTATTGGCTTAGCACATACCAAAATTCCAGACTCCCGGAAGGAAAATAGGTGTTTAGCATAAATCACATTGTTTTTATAAACAATTTGGGCACAATGATCTGTTCTTGTCAGTTTTGGAAATGGTATAAACCCTAATGACACCCCAAGTTCCCAATCACCAGCCAAGGGCCAAACTTGTAAATAGGTGTTTTGAAGACTAGCAGTCTCAGGCTGCTATATTAGCTCTTTCCTGCACAAGTGGAACATCACCTATGTGGAAGAAAGGGAAGCAGGACTGAGCAAAGATAAAAGTTAAACCATGAAGCAGTTACATCAATAGCCTCAGCAAATCCCACAGAAAGCTGTAAAGCAGGATAACCCTTCATTTATTTATTTATTTTTGCTTTTTAGGGCTGCACCCATGGCATATGGTTGTTCCCAGGCTAGGAGGTAGAATCGGAGCTATGCTTGTCAGCCAACACACATTGCTGGATCCCCAACCCACTGAGCAAGGCCCGGGATCAAATCCCAATCTTCATGGATACTAGTTGGATTTGTTTCCACTGTGCCACAATCAGAACTCCAGGATGGCCCTTCAACTATGTCCTAAATCAAGCCCAGAGGGCCAGACTTTCCCACCCCAACATAGACCAGGCTTTGTAAGTTCCTTTCAGTTGAGAGCTATTCTTAGGGAGGGAAGGAAGGGAGGGAAGGAGGGAAGGAGGAAGGTAGGGAAAAAGGGAGGGAGTAAGGAAGTTGAGTTCTCTGTAGGCTCTCTCTCAAAAAGCCAGGTCAAAGAGTATTCTGTCCTGTGGTCAGCACACCCCAGTATCCACCTCAGAGGGCATGATGAATTGACTACTGCTGCTTGTATAAATGGAACCATTCCTTCTTTGCTAATGGGATCCAGACATTTTGAAGAAGTTGGAATTCTAACAGCATAAATTTGAATTTCAGGGTGTCTAAATACACGCAATAATGGTGTATAGGTATATAAAACAAGCTAAAAGAGTATGTAGAATTGAATGTTTCTAAAGCATCTTGGCAGATAAGGGCTCTCAGAACAGCCCTGACTTTTCTCCAGAAAACTGTATAGGGAGGAGTTCCCTTATGGCACAGTGGTTAAAGATCCACCATTGTTATTGCAATGGCCTGGGTCATTGCTATGGTGCAAGTTCAATCTCTGGTCTGGGGACTTCCACATGTTGATAGGCATGCTCCTACCCAAACCCCCCAAAAAACTGTGTGGGGACTTTTACTGATCAGGTATTGACATATGCCTAAAGTCTACTACCAACCTCTTTAGCCACTTAGAGGAATTCTGCAATGGAATGTTTAGCTGAGGACAAAGGCATTTGCCCCACTGATGGAGAGAGGTACCATCCTATCCTTTAAATTAAAAAGCCCAATTTCCAAGTCATTATACTCAAAATGTTAAGGAACCATTGAATGAAACTGCTCACTTGGCCAGGCACTATAATAGCCACTTGCATGAATTGTCTCACAATAGGAGGCCCTGTTAAGGAACACGGTGCTGCCCCAAAAACTAACCATGAGAATTTGGGAGGAGCCAATAGGAGGGAGGAGAAGACCAATCCTTAGCACTGGAATCCATCTTGGCTAGCAATACATGCACCACCAAGGACCTTAAGCCAGACCAAATATGGGCCAAGCCAGTCAATTAGCCAGAGATAACCTGAAAACTAACCCCATTCCCATAAAACCTGAGACTGCAAGGAGTTCTCCTGAGTTCCCTTAATTCTGCTGTGCTCCACCTGGGTACCCCTTCCCAATAAAGTCTTTTTGCTCTGTCAATACATGTGTCTCCTTGAACAATTCATTTCCAAGCATTAGACAAGAGCCCATGCTCAGGCCCTTGAAGGGGTCTTCTTCCTGCAACAATGATAATCAGATATCGTTTTGCTTAACATCTTAGTTTTCACATCTCTTTTACAAATATTAGTTCTGATCTCGTGCAAACTTCAGGCAGCATTACACTTCTTATAATTGAGGAAATTTAAGCTTAGGGGTTGCAGGATGAGCCCAGTGTTCTGCTTCCAGTAAGTAACTGATGTGGGTCTGAGATATGATGAGCCTGATCTGCAGCATTCTTTCCACTACCCCACATGTCTTTTCAGCATTATTGTTAGAGCCCTGTCCTAAAAGGCAGAACCAGGGTCTGGGTGTGCTCTACAGATACTGGAAAAACTTTTTAATTAAAAAAATTAAAATGTTTTTCTTTGTTTTATTTGGGGCCAAGTTACCAGAATCACTGGCAAATGAGAGGCTAACAGACATAAACTCAATGAACAAGGAGATTGTGGAGGTCTGCAAAGAGCAATTCCTGTTTTGGGAATTCAGATATTCTGCTGTATGAGAGACATTCTGTTGGTTTTGGAAAGACCATGAATCATTTCCTGAAAGAGCAAAATAATGAAAGCATTTCATTTCAAGTTTCCAAGAAATGTGGTCTAAAGTCAGAAGACAATTGGGAATACCAGGCCATATGCAGAGACCTTAGTTAGCTCTGCCCTGGTCCGGGTTGGACCCTTCCTCTTAAACCTTTGGCAACTACTTCAGAGGCACCTATGTACTAGGGGGACTTCCTCCTCTCAAGTGGTCATGTGCTCTAAGACAGAAGGTTCATTTCTCTTTGTTCTCAAAGATGATATTTGTCAAGAACACATTATTTGGATAGTCAATGGGAGGTATCGAAGCCCGGAGATCCAATTTTCAAAATGTTAGTAAGGGTCTTTTTACCAGGGATTTTCTCGTGAAGTCAGTATGTCTGCTCTCTTCCTCATCGATAACCCCACAACAAACTCAGAAGCGCAAGATTTGTGTTTATATCTGTGAGATTTAAGTGGAATAGATACTTGTCAGCACCAGTAAGTCAGAAAGCAGTCAGCATTTCCACTGTAAACCTTTCATGTTCCCCTGAGTCTTTAGCCCTTTGTAAGTTAACCGTAGAGTTGAAACTTGAGACCTTTTTAAATTAAGGCTGGGAATGTTTTTTCTCAAATGAGAGAGTGGAGATCAGTGCGACCTTTCCCAATGAGAAACAGGGAAAGAGAATGGCTGTGAGATGTGTGTGTGACAACACAATAAATGTTTTTGTCTCCAAGACTGAAATTGGGTATGAATTGTGTCCAATAGGGACCATCTTTTTGAATTTCACTCAGAAGCTAGAGAAAATTATGGGGATTTTGTAGATCCCAGGACAGTTTTTTTCCCAGAAGCTCTGGAGCAAGGTAGAAGCAGGTAGCAGTTGACAAAGACAGTCTTTGATTTAGTTGTCAAAGACAATCTCCCATTTCTGTCACATTGCTTTTGCTGATGATCAAAATTAGCTTTTTCAGTTTGAGTCAAATGATCTATTTGTGTTTCTATCCTGTCTTCTTACTGAGGAGTAGCAAAAGCTCAAGCTCTATTGATTACATTTAGCAAGTTGAGTTTTTTAGACATTGCTGAGATCTTTGTTGCTGTTTTGAACAGAAGAATAGTGGGTTTAGTAGGTGTTCATGTGTCAAGAAGTCATGAGCTCCACAGAGTCAGTTGTTCAAAAATAAAAACAGACAAAAGTACTCTAATGTGCCCTGTTAATGTAACCATGTTCAAATGTATGGGTTTTTTTGTTTTTTTTGCTTGTTTTGGTTTTGGTTTTTTACTCATAGTTGTATCCTGTGCCTCATACACAAGGAAGTTGCCTAAGGAAAGGATACTAGTGGAAGCTTCTAAAGATTTCTACAAATACCAAATATGCCTTAATGGCTGATAAGGCTTTCGGAGCCTTCTGGCTAAGCTGCTTGCCTGTATCCTTAAAGCTAGGTAGACCATTTCCTTCTTATAGTGATACATATGTAGGCTTGATCAGTTGCATGCAAATCAATGAAGTGGACCTGTATGTTTTCATTGCACCAGGTTATCGGGTGTTAGAGTCACAAATAAACACTCTGTCCAAACATCACAAAACTGAAACGCTTAATTAAGTGCTATTACCAAAAATCACAGGGTTTGATCGTTACACCTTGGCAGTGTATTTGTGAAAGCTGAGTAAAATAGCAACTTTTAATTAGGCAACCAGCTTTTGTATAATGACACTAAAGTACTTTACAAATTCATTCATTTTAAGAAAAGCCTGGTACTTAATAGAATTATAGATTCTTAGAGTTGTAAGGAGTCTACTTAGGCTAAAAATGTTGGGATGTTCTTTGAACCCTAATGACCTTCACCACCTGTTCATTTTGACCAACACACCCAGGGTGACCCTATGCATCATCTCATCATCTGGACGTGCTCCACCTCAGAAATCTTAGATTCCAGGAGTTCCCGTCGTGGCGCAGTGGTTAACGAATCCGACTAGGAACCATGGGGTTGCGGGTTCGGTCCCTGCCCTTGCTCAGTGGGTTGACGATCCGGCGTTGCCGTGAGCTGTGGTGTAGGTTGCAGACGCGGCTCGGATCCTGCGTTGCTGTGCCTCTGGCGTAGGCCGGTGGCTATGGCTCCAATTCAACCCCTAGCCTGGGAACCTCCATGTGCCGCGGGAGCGGCCCAAGAAATAGCAACAACAACAACAACAAAGGACAAAAATACAAAAAAAAAAAAAAAAAAAAAAAAAAGAAAGAAATCTTAGATTCCAGATCTTCTCTCAGAAAACAACCTTTCACTGTCCCACAGCTGCCTTTTTTTTTTTTTTTTTTTTTTTTTTTTTTTTTTGCTTTTTAGGGCTGTACTTGCGGCATATGGAGGTTCCCAGGCTAGGAGTCGAATCAGAGCTACAGCTGCTGGCCACAGCCACAGCCACACCAGATCCAAGCAATGTCTGTGACCTACACCACAGCTCACAGCAACACTGGATCCTTAACCCACTGAGCAAGGCCAGGTATTGAACCCGAAATCTCAAGGTTCCAAGTCAGATTTGTTTCCACTATGCTACAATGGGAACTCCACTTTAAAAAAAAAAAAAAAAAAACTGTTTTGTTTCATGGCCTTCTGTGATATCTGCTTTCTCACTGGCACAGTCTGCTTTGCCTTTTGCATTTCATGTTGACATGCTTCCACTCCTGTCCCCCTAAAGCAATGTTGTGTCTTGACTAGGTGACTTTGTCCATGCAGTCATTCAGCTACTCAATTTATATTTATTGAACTACCTTTCTATGAGAATCACTTTGCTGGACCCTCTGTCTAGAATTGTCAGCCTCCTCTCCCACCCCCATGGTGCTCCTTCCTTGTAATTCCTACACATCATTTAAGAAAGAGTCTTGGAGATACATCCTCTAAGGAGCCTCTCCTGACAATCTCCTCCATTCCACTCATCTTTCTCCATTATGCTAAGTCTTGTGCCCCTCAAAAATTATGCATATCTGTATCAGTGGATCTATAATTGTTTGTTTCAACTTCCCCTAATAGACTAGCATACCCACCTTTGGAGTGAGTACAAGGTAGTGGTTAGAGTTAGATGCTGTTGTCACACCCTGTCTTTATTGCTTATTAGCTGTTAAGATCTTAAGCAATTTCTTTAACTTCTAAGTCTCAGTTTCCTCATCTATAAAACTGGGTTATTATTAAGGATTGTATGTAAAGTACTTAGGACAATGCTTGATATACAGTATTGCAAAATAAATATATGTTGAATAAATAAATGTCACAGGAACATTCTTAGGAGACTTTCTAAAAGGAAAATATTTATCCTTTAAACACTTGTAGTCACAAGGAGCTTGTTCCATTGCTAAGTAACTCTAATTTTGTGTCATTAAAATGATATAGGTTGACTCACACTAGTGTATTGACATAAATAAGCCCCTCACTCCCAGTGTCCCCTGCTATGATTCTCTCAGCATCCTCTGTCATGTGTTTCAATAACCAGTCCCTCAAGTACTCTCATTTTTGCCACTACCTCTAATGTAATCAACTATTGTGAGATGGTTACTCCTAGGCAAAACTCTTCTCAGCTAGTGCCCAAGGCTGCTACCACCATCACTGCCACCTCTCTACAGCTTTTCCTCAAGTGTATTTGCAGACTTTTCTCCTTAATTCTCCCTGGGACATCTGAAGTTAAAATATACAAGCTGTCGATCAAATCTTAGGAAGGTTCAGGGACAATGAATGGAAAAGGGAACACAGAGAATGAGCTGATTCCCAGGCATAGGTTCAATATCCTATGAACCGGAGGAAGCGCATCATTCCTAAGTGGCCCAGGTGGCCCAGGGAGCATCTCAGGGCCTCAAGAGGTACTCTTCCTGGGAAATCTATTCAGACTGATTCCAGATCCCAGAGTTCTAATTTCCTGCCCCACTGCTGACCTCTTCTGAGGACAGCTGCCAGTGAGCAGTTCCAGTCCCTTCAGGGGAAACCCCACCCATGTATTCACACAGTGATTCATCGCCAGTGCATTTCCCCAAAGCTGTATCATTCAGTCTTGCCTGTTGCCACTTTGTTGTTAATGAAAATAGTAGCTACTGCATCTGTTTTATCAAACAATTCTAGTTCACAGGAGAGTCAAATAAGAAAGGATTTTATTTTTCTACAGTCACTGCCTTTAATTCTGCAATGTTCACAGTCTCCTTGCTGTGCCCCCTGAGAACATCTTGGGCAGATCTCTAGGGCTTCCATCGCTTTCAGGAATAAGAAGCCCAAATCAGTCTAATATGATTTACAGCTTCAATCTTTCTCTAATACAGTAACCATGTCCACTCTCCCAGCCCTGGCCAGTCCCCCCACCAGAGAGACATCGAGCACAAGGAAGAAGGACCAGAGAGACAAACCTTGTCCTGTTTCTTACCTCCCTGGGGAGTTGAAGCCCTCTCTGGCCACTGCCATCTGGCTCTTGACTCCCTCTTTGTGGCAAACATCCAAATCTGGCTCTTTCGTTGATGCTTATGTGAATTTTCCAGAGGCCGCAGAGAAGCATCCCACTCCACCATCTTTACTATTTGCTCCTACCCTTGGTGATTCACCTCACTGTTTCTTTGTTACCAGGTCCACTTTCCTGGCAACCAGTTCTCTTGGGTGTTATACTGGTGAGACAGCCTCAAGCCTGGCTGCCTTCCACAGCATCCCTTTGATCTACAATAAAATTCCATATTTGTCACCAAATGTTAAATGTTGAGCATAGAAGCTGCTGCTCTCTGCTCCTTCTTTTTGCTCTGCCTTCGTCTAATTCTCTATTCCACTTACCAAATAGGATAGAGGTAGACCAGTCCATCTGTGGTATAAGCAAATACCCCATTGGTGAATAAAGAGAGAGAAGGAAAAGCACCTCATCACAATGCAGCCCCCTAAGGATGCAGGTATCTTCCCATAATTCTCTCGCCCTTACCCTTGATTGCTTATGTGGACTAGAAGCAGGTGATAGATTCAAAGGCTGGGGAAACAAAGCAAATTCAGTTACTTTCACTCACAGTGAAAATGGCTATAATAATATCCAATAAGGGAAGATGAGGGGCATCATCCTTAATATCTCAGATCCTATTTTTCATACCTTCCTTGTAAAGGGGGCCCTCAAAACAGAGAGATAACATGCCTGTGATAACTCAAGTTCAAATGCGATGAAACTAGTGACTATTTTCTATCACCCAGGTCATTCACTAACCTTGTAGTAACACTGACCCTCATTTTACTTGATTTAACTTTATGGGCTTTGCTTATAGCATAATAGTGGGGTTTTACCCTGTGTAAAATATGGGGATTTTTTGGCTGAATGTTTGTGTCTCCTACCAAATCCATATGTTGAAGCCTAACATCCAAGCCCTGGTATTTGGAGATAGGCTCTTTGAGAGGTAATTAGGTTTAGATGAGGCCATGAGGGTGGGCCGTCCATGATGAGATTAGTGCCATTCAAAGAAAAGACAGACAGAGCTCTCTTCCATGTAACATGCATAAGGAAAGGCCATGTGAGCACACAATGAGATCCAAAAGTGGGATCTCAACAGATCCAGAATTTGCTGGTGCCTTGATCTTGGACTTCCAGCCTCCAGAACTATGAGAAATAAATGGCTGTTATTTAAGGCACTCAGTCTGTAGTTTTTGGTATAGTTGCCCAAGCTAACTAAGGTAGTTATACCCACTTATACTTGAGAGTGGGATAAGACTCCAAAATAGAATTTAACAAATTAAGGGCCTAAGGAAGCTTTTATCCATCCTTTTTGTTCTTTCTCTTTCTACCACCTCTTTGTAGTGTTATTTTCTTTAACAAAAGAGTCAAGTTTAAATCCCCAACTCCTGTATATTAAGGTTAAGAAATAAAAAGGAATCTTTGGTATTCACAATATATTCAGCTTCTTAAAATATGCATAAGGGATGGAGTTCCTGCTGTGACACAGTGGGATTGGCAGCATCTTGGGAGCACTGGGATGCAGGTTTTTTCCCCAGCCAGGCACAGTGGGTTAAGGATGTGGCAACGCCACAGCTGCAGCCTAGGTGGCAACTGCAGCTCAGATCTGATCCCTGGCCTGAGAACTCCATATGCTGCAGGGCAGCCAAAAAAAAAGAAAAGAAAAAGAAAAAAGTATGCATAAGGGAGTTCCTATTGTGGCTTAGTGGGTTAAGGACCCAACATTGTCTCTGTGAGGATGCAGGTTCTATCCCTGGCCTCACTCAGTGTGTTAAGGATCTGGTGTTGCTACAAGCTGCCCCAGAGTTTGCAGATGTGACTTGGATCCGGTGTTGCCATGGCTGTGGCATAGGCCATGCTACAGCTCTGATTTGACCCCCGGCCCAGGAACTTTCAAAAGCTGCAGGTGTGCCCATTAAAAAAAAAATCATAAAAAACTATGAAATTTAAAAGTCGTAACAACATGAAAGTAGTTTCCTTTTTAGGCTGGTGGGGTTCGAATTGATTTCTTTCATCTCCAGTTCCTATATTCTAAAAACATAACGTGAGTCTACTATTTTATAACAAAAAAATGATGATTCATGTTTTGAAATGTCAGAAGATTAATTAATAAAATTAGTATTATCTTTTAAAAGACAGATTAAGTTACTTTTTTATAAATGTTTTCTCTTTGTAGGGTTTTATATAAGATAATCTCTGTGTGATATTGAGACAACAGGAGTATTGAATTTCAATTTACAAAGAATGATTAGTTTACAAGGGTTTCATTTTTACTTTTTTTTTTTTTTCTTTTTAAGGCCACACCCAAGGCATGTGGCTATTCCCAGGCTAGGGTCTGAATCAGAGCTGCAGCTGCTGGCCTACACCACAGCCACAGCAATGCTGGATCCAAGCTACATCTGCCACCCACACCACAACTCATGGCAACGCTGAATCCTTAACCCACTGAGGGAAACCAGGGATGGAACCCGAGTCCTCATGGATACTAGTCAGATTTGTTACCTCTGAGCCATGATGGAAGCTCCTACCAGTGTTTCATTTTGAGGATCCTGAAAACTCTGCTGAAGAGCTTAAAAAACAAGTAAATAAAAAAAATTTTATTTTAAAATAACATGAGTATAAAAGTTGAAAAAAAACACCTATTTCTCCCATAATTTTTTCTTGATTTTGCAGTAGATCAGATCCTGTTTAAATTTTTGCTTGGCCAATATCTGCTGTATTTCACCACAGGCAGGTTATACCTACTCTGGACTTCCATGTCTTCATCTCTAAAATAATCTCCATCTTAACAAGCCTATTGCACTCACTGGAAAGAAATATATATTTAAAAATACCAGCTGCCTCATATAAAAACATGCCTGAATATAGTTGATTACGTTTGAAATTCTGAGATCAAAATATAATGTTCTCCTAATATTCTAGCACAGTTCACTGATGAAAAACCCTTTTAGCATGTATCATGCAGAGTTATGTGCTGTACTTCTTTATGAAATATATAAGCCATTAGAATTGTATTGACACATTTCTCAAAGGAACATACAATAATTCAATTTGCAAAAACACATCATTGAAGAAAATGGCATTTACACATGAAGTTGGTGAACATATTTTTTTCTGATAATCCTGATTTCAGTATAATTAAATCTTTAGTTTAGTAAAGATTGGCTCCTCTATAGGACTAGATGAAACAAGCCAGGAGGCTCTTCCCCATTCTGACTGCTTCTGAAATGCACTGGAGGATCCCATTGCCCAAATCTTGCTCAATGTTGGCAATTCCTGCACAAGCTCTCAGTGGCTCCCAGCATTCCTTTTGCTCAGGATTTTTTATGTTTCATATACATCATTGTTATTATTGTTCTAGAGGATAGTTTAAAGCAGATAGTTTCTAGATGTATGCATGTAAGAACAACTTGATCCCCATGCTGTACAGTGGGAAAAAATTTTTTTTAATTTTTTGTTATAAATTTAATTGTTTCCAAGGAAGTTGGGATTAGGGTCTGGAGAGTCTCTTATACACAGTTCTTATCATTTTAATTGTTATTACCAACAAAACATGAAATTGGTATAAGAAATAAACAAAAGCAGAGTTAAATGAATGGCCAGCCACAGAAAGCAGCAGTGTATTACCAGCCTGTGTGAGCCACAGCGTTTTCATTTTTCTTATTTTGGTACTAGTTCTTGATTGTAATTGTTATAATCAAAGGAAAACTGTGTTAATCAAAACATGTTCCCTAATTAGTCAATTGTCTTTCAAGCAATTCATATTAAGATAACTTGCTCTGAGGAAAAAGTGTTTGTACTTAATACCCATGAGCAGAGGTATTGTCCACCTCATTTCAGTCCTTTAAACAGACCCAGCCCATTCACTGAGGTCCTTCAGAATTCCTGATTTTGACTCTTTGCCTTATTTTTGATCACCCTCAGTCTCCCCGCAGATGCCTAGCCTAGCATCCAAAATTTGGATTTAGCATGTCAGAAGCCCCTTCAGGACAGAGTTCTCAATCATCCCAGCCACAGGTAAGAAGAGATGCTCTGTCCCTGAGCAATGGTCACAATATGTGAGATCTGCCCGGTCTTTGCCCATTTCTTACTTCCTAGGAAAAGGATGCTATATAGGGGTGACCAGTAAGGAACGCCCCCACACATTCTCAATTCTTTCTCAGTCTGTTCTGTGGTACTCACTTATATGGATGAGCAGAGCAAGACAGATTCCTGTACCTCTGGGATGTTTGATATAATCTAGTTTGGAAGAAAATGTTGGCACTAGACTAGGATTTCTTCCCTTCTGGTGATTCCATAACCTATTCTTATCAGTGCTGGCAACTACAGAACAGAGTTATTTTGGGCACGGATTTGTAGTTTACAGTTCAATTCCTTCAGTGTGAATAAGCAGTGCTATTTATAGTTAACTCATTTTTTTGCTTTAATTTATGTATCTGAAAGAATCTGTTCTAATTGAGGGCAATTATCAGGAGGGAAATATGCTCTCATGCACTTCAGGAGATTTGTTTGTGGGCCTATGGTTTTAAACAGCCCATTTATTCCCCAGTGGGTAGAAAATCAATTTTATGGACCTTCAAACATACATAATAATCATCATGAATAATAAAGTTAAATATTAAAGTGGCATTACACATTATACATTTGCTTTTATGGTTTTTCTTTTCTATCTGTAAAGAGCTACTTATGTTTCCACTATGTACATGCTTCCAAGGTATTTCTAGTGTAACACAATACAAAGAGGGTCTTTAATCCTCTCTATGGATTACCAGGAGTAATCAAAACTAGTTAATGGCACTGATGGGAGACACAAGACCTCAGGCAACAAAGACCATCTAAGGCATAAGCAAGGGTAGAACTGAATTTCTGCTAGCTGCTGATGACCTTAAGGAAGCGTGATATACCCAAGCAATGCCCACCAGCCCTATCAAGTATTTGAGATGTATCTTTCCAATCCAGTTTTCTCATTGACATAGTGTTAGATTTCTCAACCAAAAGTTGAGTGAGAATATTCATCTTCTCAGAAACTGGAACTGCATTTTTGTTGCCTATAGAATGAAATTAGAAATCCCTAGCTGGCTTCTTTACCCATGTTGTTCTCCCAGCAATGCCATTCTCTAACACTTTATACCTCGCTTACATGATTTCATCTGATTCTAATGCATTGTCTACCTATCAAAATGCTGCTTCACATTGAAGGATATTAAATGATACCACTCCCAAGAAACCTTTTCTGATCAAAATCAATCCTCCCCAATTAAAATCAGCACCCCTCCATCCTCAAAGTATCAGCCTATCAAAGTAGTTATTTTGTATTGCATATCACGGCTAGTTGCTGCCGTACTTATATTGCCCATTAACTTCTACAGTCCTGGATTTCAGAACACCCCATTATCTGTGTGTATATCCCACAAATTCCACCTACATCTCTTACACATAAGTTGTGGAGGAGAAGTTGTGTAATTGCTATGTTAGCACAATACTGAGAAGTGGGATAAACTAGAATATCCTCATCATTGTCCCAGTCCTATCAAGGGGAAACTTGGAATCTAAAGAATCTGATCAAACTCTGAGCCACCCCTCTTAGACTAGTATGTTGGCTCAAGTCTTCAGGCCAGGCCCAGTAAAGAAATAATTTTCTTGGAAAAAAAAATTTAGCAGGTTCCATTTTTTTTTTTTTTTTTTGGAAAAGGGTAAGAAAAAAGCCATGGTAACAGGAAATATATCCTTTCTTCCATGTGAGTTTAGACTGTGTTGTCTTAGACAAAAAGTGGCACTTGCATTGGTGAGGTATGATTACTTGCTGGTCCACCAGTGGGAAAATCTATTGCAGTTCTCAAGGTCCGGAGACTGAACTGGGATCAGAAGAGCCACTTTCACCCTCATTCAGGGGTCTTCCACCTGTCCCTTCCCTCCAGTGCTGACTTCCCTCATTGGAAAAGAATTTCCCCAGAGAGAGGATGGAACCCTTTATAGGAGGAGGGGAAGATGAAGGGAAGACAGAAGGATGGAGCTACCGAAGACATCTTCCCTTTGAAGCTGATGCTGGGAAGGGCCTTTGCTTGGATGGGACCAGGGAATACCTTGGATAAAGCCACAATCAACATTTCTGAGATCTGACAGAGCCTGGGAAACAACAACCACACATTTCACATACTCAGACTGAGGCTCTGTTTGTTTGGTCAGGTAGAGACTGGCAGGCCACGGGAGTCAGAGACAGAACTGGAGGGGACTTTGCCTCCAAGTGGTTTACTTGAAGTAGTGTACCTGGTTAATGGCAGTGATAAGGAGACCCACTGGCTACAGAAACAGAGAACCTGAGACATAGAGATGGTCACATTGGACTCCCAGATGATCGTATCCATATGTTAGCAGAGAACATCCTAAAAACCAATAGGAGTGGCCTCTAGTGATGAGTAATAGAAATTCTGATAAGGGAAAATTTCCTTTGGACTCTCATAGTTAGGACTTTAGGATGGATGAGTAGAGACTTAGAGAACTGTAGGTGGACTCTTTGCTGAATAAATCAATTACATAGAGAGCTATGGCAAAAATATATATGTTGACCTTATTGAAGAAAGAATTAAAGGTTGTGTGATCTTCTTTTCCCAGCTGGTGAATGCCAGGGTTTTGCTTCCCAGCTGAGTCAGCTTTGTCAGAGGCTGTCATTGGCTGCACTCTATGGAGCTGGATCCCAGAAGCACCTTATAGGAAGAAACTCAGTGCAAAGTCACATGGTATCCAAACTCACTATTACTCTAAAGGGGCAGGGTAATGAGAAATCTGGAGATGGGGCACAGGATAGAAGGTTTGAAGTACCAAGTGGGAGGATCCTCTGAGCCAAAGCACATACTTTGCTTTTCTTCTAGTGAGCCAGGGGCACTGGTATCTGGATAGGAACAAAATTCCTTATGGTATTGACTTGGCCCCAAAAAATGCTTGCCTAGGGAATTTAGATTTTATTCTATCAGCAACAGAGAATCATGGTAATTGTTTGTAGCACTGTGTTTTGGTTTTCTGTAGCAGGGCAATGGATGAGAAGAATACTATTGAGGAGAATTATTCTGGAAACAATATATAGAATAAATTGCAGGATAGAAAAAAACAGAGACTGAAGTTGCATGAGATGATAAGGGACTAAACTAAAGGATAATAGTGACATTAGAAAGAAATGGATGTATGTGTAAGAAGATACAAATGAAGACTCAGTAGGACTTGGTAACTGACTGATTATGAAGAATAGAGAAGGATAAGCTTCAAAGATAACTCAGGTTTCAAATCTAAGGGAAGCCAAAAATGTTGACACCAATCAGGAGTAGGAGTAGTTGGTCTTTCTATTGTCTCCCCTTCAGGTTGTTGCTGAGCATATTTTGGTGGAAATAGCTTGTTTTATGGAATTTGGCAAGCTAAAAGTATTTGTATCAGGTGATCTGAGCAGAGAAAGAGAAAGAATGAAATTTTTCCTTATTACAAAATTATTCCAGCTACATCAGAAGATAATATAAGCAGAGTCTAACAAAGATATCATAAAATCAAGTTCATATTATTTAAATATTGTTACACGTGCTTAGTAGAGGGTGGGGATAAACTGATATTTTTGACAAAAATTATATACCTCTTTTTGTTAAAAGGTATTGATTTATTATGTGATTTAATATGTGACCTGAATGTAGCATAGCATTTTCCCATTTCATAGTTCCATCCATCATCCCTGCTCATAATATAGGTCAAATTTTATTTTGCTGAACCCATTGGAATTTGCTTCCTTTGGAAAAGAATACCATTCCAATTTCAATCAGCTTTCAGTTATAGAATCTCAAGAGTAATTATCTGATTCAGAAGACATGCAACACTGTTCTATTTGATTTTTCCATATCATAATCAGAAAATGAAATGTATTATGCATAAGAATTGTTTACAGAAACAAGAAAAAGGTATATTCATTTAGAGATTTACTCCTGTAGCCAAAAATCAAGACTGAAAAAAATTTGGCCAAAAGATCCCACTTTTCCATAGTTGGTTGTTTGTTTGGGATCTCTCTCTCTTCAGATTTATTTTGCAATTTTTTGAAATAGGAAACTTCTTGGGAGTCCTATTAAGGGCTCAAAATTTAGACAATAAAACAAATCACTTGTTCTCAGTAAACAGCATCATGCCTTGCATATTTGGTGTCTTAACTTTAGATGGCTGAGACTTCAGAAGACTGTCATCTGATCTAATGGTTGGCATCCAAATTAAAATTGAACAGTGCAATGTACATTTATGTATTGGGAGATACTCTCCAGAGATTATTTGGTGTTTCTACTCAAGCACACCAAAGGAGCAAGACAGCTTACATTTAGCCTATTATGCAAGGAGTTACATAATTAACCACAGTGATAGTCCCAATTAATTCTAGTGTGTCCACATGAATTCCTATAGACTGGAGTCCCAAGACAGTCAACCAGGTAGTTAGTTACCTTTTAAACCAGCTCTGAGTTTAAAATAATTTCTATTGTGGGAAATCATGTAGGATTCAATCATTCAACAGTTAATTGGTTTATTTCAAAGAATATTGTTACAAAATCACTTAAAAGTGTGGCCATTTCTCTACCTATGAGGCTGTTGGTCACTAGTTGGGCTGAAGGTATAGCGCTGTGTGTGTGTGTGTGTGTGTTTGTGTGTGTGTGTGTGTTTAGGGCCACACCCGAGGCATATGGAGGTTCCTGGGCTAGGGGTCAAATTGGAGCTGTAGCCACTTGCCTACACCACAGCCATAGCAACGCCAGATCCAAGCCATGGCTGTGACCTACACCACAGCTCACAGCGATGCCAGATCCTTAACCCACTGAGTGAGGCCAGGGATTGAACCCGTGTCCCCATGGATACTAATTGGGTTCATTAACTACTGAGCCATTACAGGAATTCCCCTGTGCTTAGTTTTACATGGATAATACTAATGTTTTCTCCCGGTACCATGCCCCTGCTCAAATTCCCCCACCAAAAAAACAAACAAACGAAAAAACCCACAGTTATAATTCAATGAATCTTTTAATCTGGAAAGTTATAAGGAAATCCATAAAATGCAGAGGCCAAGAAATTTCCTTTGGAAAACAACATTCTGGTGCATTAGTTTTCCAGGGCCGCCATAAGTACCACAGACTTGGAGGCTTAAAAACAGCAATTGATTTTTTTCACCGTTCTGGAGACTATTAGTCTGAGACTAAAGTGTCAGCTGGGTTGGTTCTTTCTGGAGACTGTAAGGGATGGATCTGTTCCAGGCCTCCCTCTTTCCCTTGTGTATGGGCATCTTCTCCCGGTATCTTCACACTGTCTTTTCTCTGTACACTATGTCTGCATCTAAATATCCTTTCCTTATAAAGGCAATAGTCATATTAGATTAAGGCCCTCCCATAAGACCTCATTTTAATTTAATTACCTCTTTAAAGATGCTATCTCTAAATATGGTTGCATTCTGAAGTACTTGGGTTGAGGGAGGTGGTTAAAACTTCAACATATGAATTTTTAGGGGAACACAGTTTACCCCATAACATCTGGAGACAAGGTTTTATGGATCTTAAAGGTCTTTAGTCCCTGTTTTAGCCAGTGTAGACATTTGTTCTCAGGCAAAGTGGGATCCAAATGTGTCCTCAAACTGTACCAGTACTGCCTGACATGCTCACTGGGCTTTATTTCTTCTACTTTTACTTCAACTCCAGCTCAATCACATCTGCTTCTCACAAGGCTGCTGGGAGAAAGCTCACTGTGGCCAGCAGCCTGTGAGATTGCCAAAGTTCTTTTCCAGGGTAAAGAGTCTGCTCCCACAGCTGCTAGTTCTTGGGGTGCCATGGCCCTGCTCCCGGCTGCACGTCATCTGGGCTCCTGAAGCAACCCTGCCTGTACTCAAAGTCTCATGAAGTCTTCCTGACTGACTTAGCTCCAGCCTCCAACCCCTTACCTCACAGAGGACTACAAACCAATCCAATGGATTTGGAGGAGAGATTTCATTCTGCCTTCTTAAGCCCTCTCCTCCTCCACCTCAGCCTGTCAGTCCTACAAAACGTCCTCACAGTTTCAAAACAGGGACTTTAATCCTGGAGAATGGAAACATGCAACCTCTAGCATGTGAACATACGTGGGGTGGTGAAGTGCTGTGCAGATGATGAAAAGTTGTGTAGTGTGTTTGTATGTATAGACGGTGTTGGTTATTTTAGCACATAAT
This sequence comes from Sus scrofa, assembly GCF_054392235.1. Classification (NCBI taxonomy): domain Eukaryota; kingdom Metazoa; phylum Chordata; class Mammalia; order Artiodactyla; family Suidae; genus Sus; species Sus scrofa. The sequence goes on along the minus strand of NC_139397.1, from coordinate 109,669,724 downwards.
TTGATTTTTTAGTACTAGCTCTCTGAATGATAAACTTGTCTATAGACATTTTAGATATTTACAAATAGACAGAATCATTGAATTTGAAATCAGGTGTTATAGGGAAACGTACAGATAATTTTACCAGTACCTTTAGTGTTTATGTGAAAAATAAAAATAAAAAAATAAAAACTGGGGCACAGAAATACTGTGTCCGAAGTTACATAATAGTTCATAAAAGATTAAATTTTATAAGTCTGAAAACTAAGATATTGTCTAATGATCTTATACTATGAATTATAACTGTGTAAAAAGTTTCATATGAAAGCATTTTGGAGTGTCTGTCCAGTTAAAGACATCACTCTAAAATATCCTCCCAACCTCCACTCTCTTTTCTCAGTTGGTTGGACTGGAGTAGATGCCTGGTCCAAGCTACACCAATCAGAATTCCCTTCCTGGGAATTTGGAATTGGATGTGGAATAGGAAGCAGAAATCTGTGTGATCCTATGATGAAATAAGGTTCCCCACTGTCCAGTAGTATCTAAATACTGGAACTGTAGCATCTTTCTCCAACTATCACTACCCCCTTTCTGGGGTCAGGGCCCACTCTCTGTGGTGAAAGACTAAGGAATGTTCTGCTCTCTCAAAAGTGCTGACAGTCCACATTGACCAATCAGATGGAAATCCTCAAATTCTTGAGTCTAGGAGGCCCCCTTCTGCTAAATGGGCCAAGGTTATGTGGTGTGCTGGCTGCTCTCAGTGGAAGGACTATACAAGTAGCAAAGCAACAGAACCCAGATAACTGTGACCCTAACAGAAGGCCCTGGGCAAATGTGGGCTCACTCCAGCGGGGATCCATGATGTGCACGCCTGGCTGGGCTCCCCAATGTGGTTCCCAGCCCTGGTGAGTAAGGTGCTCATAGCCTCTCTAGACTAACTCTGCCTCCATCATGTGGCTTCCCCAAGATCCTGGTGCCTCATCCTAGGCTCCACTGACCTGCCTTCCTTCTCCTCAGGGGCAGAGAGTAGTTACATTCAGGGCCTTCTTCCATCCTCTTTCCAATGTTTTATTGTTAGTCTGTAAATTCTATGCCCTACTTCCTTCAAAGCCTTTTCATTCATTTCTCACAACTGATTCATCTCTCAACGAAACCTACCTCATTCATATCAAAATCTTTGGGTTCTATGCTTGTCTTCCTGAAGACTTTGGCTTGTATGCATGACTTCTATGAAGTCTTCAGGGGAAATTGTCTGCTATGGGCAGATATTCACCTCTGTGGATGAAGAACTTTGGCATCTGATTGTGCTATGACACTCGCAGCGGCACCCACCACTGTACCAGGAGTTGGGGGACCTGACTAATGTAGGCACTGTCACCCATGGGTGCTGAGATGTGGTTTCCAGGTACCAAGACTGGGCTCACTTGATCCAGATCTCTAATGCCACCCAGTGATGTTCAGGCAGTTCCACAACTTCAACATCAAGTTCCCACTGCCCCACCATGTGCCTGTGTCAACAGTAAGAACCACCACTTCACCATTAAGAGGCTAAGCACCCATGTTTAGATGCATAGCCTCCCCACCCAAGTTTGCCTGAATAAACGCCCTGGGGGAAAAGGGGTAAGGGCAGAGGATATATAGGAAATATCTGTACCTTTCCCTCAATTTTACTGTGACTCTTAAACTACTCTAAAATGTAAAGTCTTAACCAAAAAATAAATAAATTTTTTTGGCTTCCAGAACTATTGTTTCTGATAAGACTCTTACAAAAGAGTCTTATAAAATTTAAAAAAAAAAAAGCCAGCATTAACTGTTTCTTTATCTTTGCACATTAGCTAGAACCTTCCTAATTCTCTTTCAGTCAATGTGGAAGAGCAGAAAGAAGTACAAAATGGCAACACACACACATACACATTCCTATTTCAAAATATCACTTCCTAAGTGGGTAAACTCACTATTGTTGGCAATCATATTCCATTTAGTGAATTTGGGAAGAGGTAAAAGCCAATTGGCAAGGGTAATAAGGAAGAGGACTTACAAAGAGAAGCAGGGAAAATGGTGGGGAGAGAACTAAGTGGGTTCCTGATACATGTCAGTTTCCCAGTTTCTGCCCTACTAGAGCTGCCCTTCTATCTTCATATCCTTAAACATCACTGTATTTTAAAAATAAATTTCTTAAGCTAGCTCAAGTGAACTTATATATTTAGCAACCAGAACATTGCTAATGAATACAGTTTTATAGTTTCAAAACTAATCTACATTTTCCCAACTATCTTTTTAAAAACACTTTAAAATGACATTAATAGGTGGTCAAATGATCCTATAAGTTTTATTATGAAAATCTGTGTTATTCACTGCAACTCTGTGGTTAATATTTTCTTGAGGGCGATTTCAGAATGTGGTTGTAACATGAAATCTTAAGTGTCAGTATCCGTCTGGAAAGAGGTACAGACAAGATACTAGGCTAGCTCCCCCATGCTAACATAGCTGCTGGGCTATGGATGTCTTCTCCAGACAAAGCTTCCCTGCGAGCATGAGGAGTCACGGGAAGAGACTGGGCCTTGACAGCAAGCATCAGTGCCCCATCCTCTGTTACTGTGAATTCTCATAGTGTGTTTGATACCCTTGTCTTGATTTGAGGTCTGCCACATGCTAGGAATGAAAGTCATTTTCTTTCCCTATTATTTGCACTCTTCCTGACACCCTTTTTTGGGGGAACCTTATGGTAAATTTTGCCCCATGACTTTTTCTGCCTTAAGCTGGAGAGATCAAATTTTCCCTGGAGGGAATTTGGAATTGGACTTTCAAGACTCCATCAATCTTGGTTGGGATCTGGACAGAAAGTCATCGTTGTGCTAATCTGAGCAGCCCTGAGTATTCTGAAGCAGACAATGCTGGTGGGGCAGATAGAGCAGACATGCAGAGGAAAGGAGAAACTAGGAAATGTTTAGCTTCTCTGAGAGAGCAGAAACGAATAAACTTCACCTCGGAATTTCTAGCTTCTTGCAGGCTGGTTCTTCCTCAGCCTGCGCTGATTTCCTCCTGCCCCAGAGTTCTTGAGATATACTTGCATTCTTCCAAAAAACTTCCCTATGTGCTCAAACTGATTTGAATGAGCTCCTTTGCAGCCAACCAAGAGCTTGCTATAGTCATTATGTAACTGATAGAGTATATAACCTGTCACTCCTTCACCTGGTTCTCAGAACAGGTAATATCAAAAAAAACATAATCCAAGTTTATTTCTTCCCCTTCCCATCGATCTTTTCAAGCAAAGAAGGCTATTTTAATTTCTTAAATTTCTTTTTTAGTATCAGCAAAGATTCAGGAATTTGTTTTATAAAGTGGCATTGTGTTTTAGTTGTAGGCCTATATGTTAGAGCCAAAAATTATCCATGCTTAAAATATGGTATGACAAATTCAGGAATTCCCATTTTATTTTTAATTTTTTTAATGATTTTTATTTTTTCCATTTATACTTGGTTTACACTATTATATCAATTTTCTACTGTACAGCAAAGTGACCCAGTCTCACACACATATACATGCATTCTTTTTCTCACATAATCCTCCATCATGTTCCATCACTAGTGGCTAGACATAGTTCCCTGTGCTATACAGCGGATCTCATTGCTTATTCATTCCAAGTGCAATAGTTTACATCCATTAACCCCAGACCCCCAGTCCATCTCACTCCCTCTCCCTAACCCCTTGACAACCACAAGTCTGTTCTCCAAGTCCATGAGTTTCTTTTCTGTGGAAAAGTTCATTTGTGCCATATATTAGATTCCAGATATAAGTGAAATCATATGGTATTTGTCTTTCTCTTTCTGACTTACTTCACTTAGTATGAGTCTCTAGTTCCATCCATGTTGCTGCAAATGGCATTATTTTGTTCTTTTTTATGGCTGAGTAGTATTTCATTGTGTATATATACCACATCTTCTTAATCCATTCATCTGCCCATGGGTATTTAAGTTGTTTTCATGTCTTGGCTATTGTGACTGGTGCTGCAATGAACACACAGGTGCATGTATATTTTTCAATGAAAGTTTTGTCCAGATATATGCCCAAGAGTGGGATTGCTGGGTCATATGGTAGTTCTATATTTAGTTTTCTGCGGTACCTCCATACTGTTTTCCATAGTGGTTGTGCCAATTTGCATTACCACTAACAGTGTAGGAAGATACCCTTTTCTCCACAGCCTCTCCAGCATTCACTTTCTTGACTTCTTAATGGTGGCCATTCTGACAGGTGTGAGGTGGTACTTCATAATAATTTTGATTTGCATTTCTTTAATAATTAGTGATGTTGAACATTTTTTCATGTGCCTGTTGGCCATCTGTATATCTTCTTTGGAGAAATGTCTATTCAGGTCTTTTGCCCATTTTTCAATTGGGTTGTTGGTTTTTACTGTTGAGTTGTATAAGTTGTATATTTTAGAGATTAAGCCCTTGTCAGTTGTATAATTTGAAACTTTTCTCCCATTTTGTAGGTTGTCTTTTTGGTTTTCTTATGGTTTCCTTTGCTGTGCAAAAGCTGGTCAGTTTGATTAGGTCTCATTGGTTTATTTTTGCTTTTATTTCTATTGCCTTGGGAGACTGACCTAAGAAAACATTTGTAAGGTTGATGTCAGAGAATGTTTGCCTATGTTCTCTTCTTGGAGTTTGATGGTGTCTTGTCTTACATTTAAGTGTTTAAGCCATTTGGCGTTTATTTTTGCGCATTGTGTGCAGCTGTCTTCCAGTTTTATTGATTTACATGTGGCTGTCCAGTTATCCCAGCACCACTTGCTGAAAAGCCTGTCTTTTTCCCATTTTATATTCTTGCCTCCTTTATGGAATATTAATTGACCATAGGTGTCTGAGTTTATTTCCGGGTTCTGTATTTTGTTCCATTGGTCTGTCTGTCTGTTTTGGTACTAGTACCACACTCTCTTGATTACTGTAGCTTTATAATATTGCCTGAAGTCTGGGAGAGTTATGCCTCCCACTTGGTTTTTGTTCCACAGGATTGCTTTGGCAATTCTGGGTCTTTTATGGTTGCGTATAAATTTCTGGATTATTTGTTCTAGTTCTGTGAAAAATGTCATGAGTAATTTGATAGAGATTACATTGAATCTGTAGACTGCTTTGGGTAGTATGGCCATTTTTACAATATTAATGTTTCCAATTCAGGAACATGGAACATGGAATATCTTTCCATTTCTTTGAATCCACTTTAATTTCCTTGATTAATGTTTTATAGTTATCAGCATATAAGTCTTTCACCTCCTTGGTCAGGTTTATTCCCAGGTATTTAATTTTTTTAATTGTGATTTTAAAATGTATTACATTTTTTTGTATTCCTTTTCTAATATGTCATTGTTAGTATACAGAAATGCAACCAATATCTGAATGTTAATCTTGTATCCTGCTAATTCGCTGAATTTGTTGATCAGTTTGAGTAGTTTTGGGGTTGAGTCCTTAGGGTTTTCTATATATAGTATCATGTCTTCTTCATATAGTGAAAATTTTACCTCTTCTCTTCCTATTTGGATATCTTTTCTTTTCTTTTCTTTTTTTTTTTTTTTTTTTTTTTTTTTTGACTGATTGCTATGGCTAGGACTTCCAGTACTATGTTGAATTAAAAATGGTGAGAGTGGGCATCCTTGTCTTGTTCCAGATTTTAGTGAAGAGGCTATCAGTTTTTCTCCTTTGAGTGTTATATTGGCTGTTGGTTTGTCATAAATGTCTTTTATTATGTTAAAGTACAGTCCCTCTATATACCCAGTTGGTGAGAGTTTTTAATCATGAATGGGTGTTGGATTTTGTCAAATGTTTTTTCTGCATCTAGTGAAATGATCATGTGCCTTTTGAATTTTCTTTTGATAATGTGGTATATGATGTTGATTGATTTGCATATGTTGAACCATCCTTGAGAACTTGGGATGAATCCCATTTGATGGTGGTGTATAATCTTTTTTATATGTTGTTGGATTCAGTTGGCTAAAATTTTGTTGAGGATATTTGTGTCTATATTCCTCAAAGACATTGGCCTATAATTTCCCTTTTTGGTGGTATCTTTGTCTGATTTTGGTATTAGGGTGATGGTGGCTTCATAGAATGTCTTTGGGAGTGTTCCTTCTTCTTCAACCTTTTGGAAAAGTTTAAGAAGGATGGGTATAAGTTCTTCTTTGTATGTTTGGTAGAACTAGAATTTGAAGCCATCTAGTCCTGGACTTTTGTTTGTAGGGAGAGTTTTTATTACATACTCAATTTCATTTCTAGTGATCAGTCTGTTCAATTGATCTGTTTCTTCTTGATTCAGTATTGGTGGGCTGTATATCTTTAGAAAGTTGTCCATTTCTTCTAGGTTGTCAAGTTTGTTGGCATATAATTGTTTATAGTATTCTCTTATCTATTTATTTATTTATTTATTTATTTATTTATTGTATTTCTGCAGTATCCATTGAGGTTTTTCCATTTTCATTTCTTATTTTATTTGGGTTTTTTCTCTCCTCTTTTTAGTGAGTCTGGCCAGAGGTTTGTCAATTTTGTTTACCTTTTCAAGGAACCAGTTCTTGGTTTTATTGATTTTGTCTATTGTTTTTTGAATGTTTATTTTATTGATTTCCTCTCTGATCTTTATGATTTCCTTTCTTCTGCTGACTAGGTTTTTCTTGTTCTTTTTTTAATTCATTTAGGCAGTGGGTTAAGTTGTCGATTTGAGATTTTTCTTCTTTTCTGAGGAAGGCCCATATCGCTATGAATTTCCCTCTAAGCACTGCTTTTGCACATCCCATTGATATTGAATAGTTATGTCTTCATTATCATCTGTCTCGAGGTAATTTTTAAATTTCCCCTTTGATTTCCTTGTTGACCCATTGGTTTTTAGCAGCATGTTGTTTAGTCTCTGTGGTTGATTTCTAGTTTCATGCCATTGTGGTCAGAGAAGATACTTGAAATAATTTCTATGCTCTTAAATTTGTTGAGGTTAGTTTTGTAACCCAGTATGTGGTGAGTCCTTGACAGTGTTCCATGTGCATTTGAAAAGAATATATATTCTGGGGGGTTTTTTTGGATGTAATATCCTGAAAATGCCTATGAAGCCTAACCTTTGTACTATGTCATTTAGGATCTCCATTGCCTTGTTGATTTTCTGTCTAGAAAATCTGTCCATTGATGTGAGTGGGGTGTTAAAGTCTCCTACTATTATTGTATTCCCATCAATTTCTCCTTTTATCTCTGTTAGTATTTGTTGTAGGTATCTGGGTGCTCCTATATCAGAGGCATACGTATTGACAATTGCAACATCCTCTTCTTGAATGGATCCTTTTACCATTAAATAGTGTCCTTCTTTGTCTTTCTTTATGGCCTTCATTTTAAAGTCTATTTTGTCTGATATGAGTATTGCAACTCCTGCTTTCCTGTCTTGTCCATTGGAATGAAATATCTTTTCCCATCCCCTCACTTTCAATCTATATGTGTCCTTTGCTCTAAGGTGAGTCTCTTACAGACAGCAGATTGTAGGTTTTTGCTTTTTTATCCTATCTGCCACTGCATCTTTTGATTGGAGTATTGAATCCATTGAAATTTTAGGTAATTATTAATAGATATGTATTTATTGCCATTTTAAATCTTGTTTTCCAGTTGATTCTATGTTTCTCCTTTGTTCCTTTCTTTTTTTTTTTTTTTTTTTTTGTTTGAATGATTTCCATCTATTTTTTGCTTGTGTACTTTTCTTTTTAGTTTTTGTGAATGTATTGTTTGGTTTTGATTTGTGGTTGCCCTGTTTTTTAAGTATGTTAACCCCTTTCTATATCTGCTTGCTTTAGCCTGATAGTCATATAGGCTCAAACACATTCTAGGAAAAGATTGTCTAGATTTTCTTACTTTCCTTCCCCACATTCTACAATTTTGAAGTCCTTTTTTAACATCTTCATGTTTGTCCTTTTTGCTGTTTCTTGTGTTTACTGTCACTTTACAATAAGGTTTTTTTTTTCTTTTAGTTCTGTATACTGGCTTAAGTGATTGCTTTACAATTCTGATTTCCTCTATCCTATTTCTTCTCAATTCTTTTTTATTTGAAGAAGCCCTTTCAGTATTTCTTTTAGAGTGGGTTTAGTATTGCTGTGCTCTTTTAGTTTTTGTTTGTTGGGGAAATTCTTTATTTTTCCTTCTATTTTAAATGATATTCTTGCTGGGTAGAGTATTCTAGGCTGCAAATTTTTCCCTTTTATAAGTTTGAACATAATTTACCACTCTCTTCTGGCCTGTAGTGTTTCTGTAGAGAAATCAGCTGATAGCCTTATGGCAGTTCTCTTGTAATTAATGCTTTGTGTTTCTCTTGCTGCCTTTAGAATCTCTCTTTAACTTTAACTTTTGCCATTTTTATGAGAATATGTCTTGGTGTGGGCCTGTTTGGGTTCAATTTGATGGGGCTCTCTGTGCTTCCTGTATCTTGATATCGGTTTTCTTTAGATTTGGAAAATTTTCAGAAATAATTTCTTCAAATATATTTTCAACCCCCTTTTCTTTATCTTCTCCTTCTGGAATTCTTATTATGCATAAATTGCCCCACTTTATATTATCCCATAGTTCTCTTGTATTGCTTTCATGTTTTTTCATTTGGTTTTCTGTCTGCTGTCCTGATTCAGTTATTTCCATTATTCTATCTTCCAGGTCACTAATTCTTTCCTCTGCATTATTCATTCTGCTCTTTAGTGCCTTTAACTCAGTTTGCATCTCTGCAAATGAATTTTCTAATTTTTCTTGGTCCCTCCTTATGTTTTCTAGTTCCTTCCTAAAGTTATCTACATTACTGTTTATATCTGCTCTTAATTCCTTCATATTCACCCTTAATTCCTTCAGTATTTTCACTATCTCCCTATTGAACTCAGTGTCTGTCAGACTGCAGAGGTCTGTTTCATTGTTTCTTGCTTCAGGTGAATTCTCCTGTTCTTTTAAGTGGGAATAGTTCCTAAGCTTCTTCATTTTGCTTATGTTTTTCTTTTTATATGAGTTTAGGAAAAACACACTGTGATCTTAGAGGGCTATTTCTATGCAAGAATGCCCCTTTGTATTTTGTGGGGGGTTACTATTTATTTTACTTGTGGGAATTTGGATATTTGCTGTTGCTTCCTTCAGTGTGAGCAGGCTGTTATCCCCAGGGTGCTGAGTGTGTTTCCAGAGAGAAGGAGGCAGTGGGCAGGGCTAGTAGTCAGTGCCTGGTTTCTGGGCTCTTGACAGTAGCAAGGACCTGCAGGAAGGTGGCGCAGGCTACTCCCAATTGCAGGGCCCTGGGAAATGGTAATGAGACTCAGGCAGATTTAGATGGTGCCTGGAGCATTCGGCAGTGGTTGTGTGAGTTCCCAGGGGAGTGCGAGCAATAACAGGAGGTGTTTGGTCACAGTGCCCTCCTCTGTGGTGTCCTCTGAGGTGATTTGGACCCCAAGTGTTCACAGAACCCTAGTGGCGGCAGGCCACATCCATCTCTGGAGTCAGAGATAACTGCCATGGTTTATCCCTACCACCTATAGACCACACACAAAGCACCCCATCCCACTTAGCCCACACAAGAAGTGCTGCACAGGCTGCTCCTAGTTGCAGGGTCCTGGGAAGTGACAGTGATCAAGCATGTGTGGGCACTGTCCAGAGTGTTAGGCAATGACGGTAGCAGGGTGGATGTGTTCTCAGGGGAATGAAAGCAACAACGGGTGGTGCTTATTTGCAGTGACCTCTTTTTTGCCAACCTCTCAAATGACTGGGGGCGCAGGTAGGGCCTGTTCACAGACCCCTAGTGGTGGCAGGCCACTCCTTCCTCTGGTTTCTGACATGGCTGTTGTGGTTTGTCACTGCCACCTGTAGATCATGCAAGAGGCACCACATTGCAATTAGCTCTCTGCTGCCCTTAGCCCACACAAGAGGTGCCAGGCCACCCATAGCCCACACAAGAAGTGCCCGGTCTCCTGCAGCCCAAGCAAGTGGCCTCTCACCATCCATAGCCTTTGCTGGAGGCACCCACCCTCGGAGAGCCTGCGTGTGCACAGGGAAAGAGATTCCTATGGCGGTCTGCCCCTCCTTCTCTGACCCTCCCCAACAATGTTGCTTTGCTTCTCCTTCAGGCCCAGACCTTCTCCTGGGTTCCCTCAGCTGTGGCATTCCACTCCCCAACCCATGGCATACTGCTCCCTAGCCCCTCAGGCTGTCTCCACACAGCCAATCCTATTCCTCTCCCCAGAACTGACCTCTGGAGCCTGAGTCTCAGCACCCAGCCCCAACCTGAGCATAACAGGCTGTAGTGTCTGGGGTAGTGGTGCTGTGGTGTCTGTGCAGCTGTTAATCTTCTTTGCCTTCCTCAGTCTAGCTGCTGCACTTTTCTCAGCAACTTTAGGTTCCTCCATCTCAGCTGATCTCCCTATTGGTTCGGTGGCTTCCCAGGTTGTGGGTTCATTTCCTCTTTCACAGCTCCCTCTCAGGAATGCTAGTCCTATCCTGATTCCTTTTCTCTCTCTCTCTTTTTTCTTTTGTTCTACTTAGTTATGTTGAGGGTTTCTTGCCCTTTTTAGAGGTTTAAGTTCTTCTGACATCATTCAGTAGATGTTCTATGTGAATCATTCTACATGTAGGAAGGTTTTTTTTTTTTTTTTGATGTCTTTGTTGGAGGAGGTGAGTGCTATGTCTTACTCCTCCACCATCTTGATCCTTCTCAGGAGTTCCCATTTTAAATAATATTGAGGCCATCAGATCCTTTACCTCCCACATTTCAATTATTTATGAAGTGACCTTGTGCTAGAAATCTACCATATGTAGGATCCACGTTGAACTATAATGAATAAAAAAGCTAATTGAAAATGGAATGCTATCTTTGTTCAAAATAGATTGGTTATAGCTTTTTTAGACAGTTAAATCTAGAGGAGGCCAGTAAGGTTAGATATTCTTAACCTTGAGTCCATTATATATTGGGTGAGACTGAATCCATTGAAATTTATGCAAAAGTTATGCATAAACTGCATATCAGGAGAAGATCAATGCCATTAATCAGATTATCAAAAGGACACATGGCACAAAGAGTTAACCAGTGAAAGCCCAACACTCTTTTTTACAGAAGAGGAAATTAAGGTACAACAAAGATGTGATCTGATAAATTGTACATTAAGACAATGGCAGTGCCAATGACTGGAATCCAGTGTCCTAGACTTTTTTCAATATTCTTTTGCTGCATGATAGCACCTCCCAGTTTCTTGGGGGAAAAACAAAACAAAACAAACAACAACAACAACAACAAAAAGCCTTTATTTTTGAAGTCAAGTAATAACAAATTAGCAAAGCATGTTCTTCAATGGAAATAAGGTTTCAGACTCCAATAATTTTTTCCTCAGTAATTATTAGCAATAACTTAAACATTATAAGGAAATCCTTGGGGATACTCATGAAATCAAGTAAGACAATACCTGTACCTCATGAAAGACTATTTTAGAACATTTTAATTTATTTTATATGCCATAATCCCACTACAGTCCTGGGATTTGGAGAGCATCTCTTATGAGCTACATTTTACAAATAAAACTGGAAGTCAAAAAGCTTAATTGACTTGCTTAAAAGTCTAGTCACCTGAAGAGGAAACCAGCTATGAAACAAAAGCTTTTGACCTCTGGTCTTGATCTGTAGTACGTGGCTTTGAAGTACCAAAATGTACTTCTCTGAATAAGGGAAATGTAGCTATAGATGTGGAGATATTAGTGATTTGCTGGTGGCAAATAAATGGTAGATGAGCCAGAACTCAAATTTATGTTCCTGAATTTTCTCTAACCACTAATAAGTTTTATAAAAAAATTTTGTTTGTTCTTTTTGGGGAAATATTGAAAATCTCACCTAGTGGAGGGGCAGGGTGGTGTTGGATAAAGAGCACCAGACTAGGAAGACAGGGACTTGGGGTCTCACCCTGGCTCTGTCACCTGTCAGTTGTGACACCTTTGGCAAGTCACTTAACAGTTGGGCTCAGGTTCATTTTGGGAATTGGGCAGGTGATCTTAACACTCTACACTCTTTCAATAGAAAAAGTTCCTTAGATTCTTCCATCTGTATGTGTGTATATATGTATCACAACCCATGTTTTAAATTCTACCTCATTAGCATTCTGGTGCCCTATTTGCAGTTAAACAAACAAAATGGACATCTTGTGAGAAATTTTGAAAGAATGAAGTGAATTTCGAAAGCTAATTCTCTTAAGTTAAAAACAGCAAATTACAAAGAATGAGGCTAGTATAATTTCCTTAACACAGAGGTTTTTACAAAAGTCAATTAAGAATAGTGGGTCTTGGAGTTCCCTGGTGGCCTAGTGGTTAAGGATTCAGCATTGTCACTGCTATGGCAGAGGTTCAATCCCTGGCGCAGGAAATTTCTGGATGTCGCAGGTGTGGGCAAAAAATAGTGGATTATGGGCTACTAAAATATTGATTTGTATACCTCTTTACTCCCAATTCCAATGTTCTTTGAGTCTGGGCAGATCCTATCTTCCCAAAGATGCCAGGACATGTTTGGGCACATATTCCTTCTTAGGCTCTGTTATGTATACATTCACTCTCTTTGGTGGCAGAAGCAAAGAAAAGATGTATTAAGTTTTCTTTCATAGAATTAAAGTCATCAAAAGTCATCATTTCTGTGAAATCAGGGAGAATATGTTTTGGCTAAATTACAGCTATTAGAGTGTTCTCATCGTACCTTGAAGCCGCCCTTAGCTTAGCATGAGGAAAATAAGTACATTCTAGAGGTTAAAACATATTTCAAATCTTTAAAAAATATGTATTCATTGGTGAACGTTTACTGTTTTATTCTAAACATTCTCTTCATTCTTGATTTTTACTACCTATTTTTGAAGACACAAAAACTGAAAATAAGCAGTGATAAAATAGATGAAGTGTTTTAAAATAAACGCAAAATTATTATAAACTGCCAGATATTTATGATGCAGCCTGGCGTCATATGTCAAGTCGTTAGAGTTTTACAGTAAAAAGGTCATTTAACTGAGATGCATAGAAAAACAAAGAAAACAAACCAAAAAACCCAAATGTTTTCTTTTACACAAATCTATTCTGTTGTAAAGCTTTGTATTCCTGATCAGTTGTTATAGGATTCTTCTTCAGCCTTTTGAAATGCAGACTGTGACAGGGGTTGGGCTGAGGAGCTTGAGGGATCTAAGTGCACTATGATCTGGCTTGCATAGTGAGATGGACGTGTCAAATAGCTCTAAGTAAACATGTTTAATCTTCTTTGATGAAGGAGGGATGTGGTTTTTATCAAGGAATAGGCCCTTAGATTGGAATAAAAGATGCCTTATATAAAGACCATTACTATTTGCTTTTATCAGTATGTTGTATTTTGCTTTAGCAAATTTGATTAAATAATTTCATCAATTATTTTTCCCAATGACCCTGTTTGGGAACACTCTCTTAAAGGTTAACACTGACCTACTTAATAATCAAATCCAACAGCCTATTCTCATACCACTTGACACTTGTCTGATTTGATGGGACCTCTATTCTCTAGCTTCTGGGATGATTTTCTCTTTCTGTGTTCTCTAACTGCCCTTTCTTTCCTATCTCTGGCAGCTCTTCTAATTCCACCTGTTCCATATGAGTTAATATTTCCTAGGATTCTATCTTTAACTTTCTTCTATTTCAGCCCTCTCCCATTCACTCCCAAAGTTTTCAACCACCGTTTGTAAGACACCGGTAACTCCCAAATCCATGACTCCAACTTTGGCCTGAGCTCCAGGCTTTCCTGATCTCTAGTCTTGTTTCCAAATAAATCCTAAATAGCCCCACTAGGATAAACTGGCATCCTCTCAAATTCAGCATGTCAAACAGAGCTCACTGTCCCCCCTTACTATGGAAGGCAGCCTCCAAGATGGCCACAATGATACCCATTCCCGGTATGCAAGCCTTTGACAGAAGGTGGAGTATGGATCTGAGTGCTGAGCAGTCTGTAATTCTTTTCTCTTACTCTTTGAATTTGTTCAGAATCATGTTATCTGTTTTATAAATATTTCAAGTTCAGGAATCATACCTTAAGTTGTTTTCATGGTCACCTTGTCCTTAGATACATGCCTAAAAATGTTAATGAGGAGTTCCTGTTGTGGCTCATTGGATTAAGAATCTGACTATTATCCATGAGGATGTGGGTTTGATCCCAGTGTGTTAAGGATCCGGCGTTGCCCCAAGCTGCTCAGATCTGGCATTGCTGTGGCTATGGCATAGGCCTCAGCTGCAGCTCTAATTCACCCCAGAGCCTGGGAACGTCTATATGCTGCAGATACAGTCCTAAAAAGAAAAGAAAAGAAAAGGGAAAAGAAAAGGAAGGAAGAGAAAGAAAGAAAGAAAGGAAGGAAGAGAAAGAAAGAAAGAAAGAAAGAAAGAAAGAGAGAAAGAAAGAGAGAAAGAATGTTGATGATAATAAATTTTGTTGTATTTAGAAAACCCATGCATGTTAAGAAAATATTTAGCAAAACAAGACATGATTTCTCTATCTTTTAAAAAAAGACTCTCCATTTAAGAAACAAAGTACAATTTTTTGATTTTTAATTTCTCTCAAGCCATTGGTGCCTATGCTGCTTCTTCCTCAACCCGTTCATAATTGTCTCATTGGAGCTTTCACATTGTCCCACATAAAGGAGCTGGAGGGCAACCTATAGTTTTTAAATGCACAGTGTGATTTTCTTTCCTCATTAAGGACAGAAACCAAAACAGAAGTAATTATCACCTGCAAACTAATTTCTTCTCGAGCTTCTAAACCTCTCAGTGCAGTTTTTCCTTCATAAAATGAGGAAAATAATGCCAAATTTGCTGGTTTGTGGAAAGCATTAATTAGGTCACAACTGTAAAGATAAAGATGGCCTTACAAGCTTTAGGTAAAGGTACTATTTCTAGAATTTTTTCACTCAGTTCAGAAAAGAAGAATAGACTAGATTTCACAATTGTAAAATTAGCTTTTTCCATTTTTAATAATTTCTGGGTGACATTTGGAGATGCAAATGAAGTTAAGTAAAACATAGTTGGAAATCTAGCTAATTTGTTTCCTTCACTGAATCCCTCCTTCCTCTCTTATCTCTAAACACAAAATACACCTGAACCTTTAATCAGGGGTTTTGTTTTCTTGTTGTTGTTGTTGTTTGTTTTTTTTAGGTTTATTCATAGACTGTCGGTTTATAACTAACTTTGCTCTTGTGTGAGTCTTTCTAGGAAAATGACTTTAAATTCTCAAAAATCCTTAGCTCTAGCTTAGACGATCCACATTACGGTTGGTTCAGTATTCCTTGCTGCCTGCAGGGCAGCACTACTCATATATACAAACAACCCAAACCTGTCTGAAACAAAATATCAAACATCAAATCTCTCCTTCCTAAATTCTTTTGGAAAGTGGTGCTGCAATTCTCTTCTTTCCCCAGGGTCACAAGCACGGATAATTTTCATCCATTTGACCAGTATGTTCCTTTTTCACTAGCTAGACATTTATTTTAGGACTTTTTTTTTGTCTGTCCCACTGCACGTGGAGTTCCCAAACCAGGGATAAGATCCGAGCCGCAGTTTTGAACTAAGCCGCAGCTGTGGAAATGCCAGATCCTTAACCCATTGTGCTGGGCCAGGGTCGAACCTGCGTCCCAGCCCTCCCAAGACACCACCAATCCTGACGTGACACAAAAGAACTCCTATTTCAGGACTGTTATTGAAGTCCTGCCAATTCATCAACAAAAAATCATCATCTTCCTCTGCTAAAAAATGAGTATCTATCAAGGGCTGGGATGATGTCCTATGACATTCATATTCCTAGCTTCTAACATTGTGCATTAATATTTTTAAGCAAGTGGCTTAACAAATATTTGCTTGATTAATGAATTATTGACTGATTGGCTAGCCTTAACTCTTGGTCCCCTTGTCCTTATTCTCACTACTTCAGCTTGACCAGTTGAAGGCTGAATACTGGAGGAAGGAACATCCTAATCATTCCTTCCCAATGTTAGAGCCAGAATCAAGCTCTTTAGGAGCTTCTTGGAACATCTTATATTAAGGATCTGATTTGTATTATTTTCTCCTGTTTCAAACATTTTTGGTCTATTGCACTCTCCTCCTCAAACGCTTCCAATTGCTTCCCAAATTAAATGAGAATTATGCGTTTCAAAAGGTTTCATTTCGTAGGCACCCTTTTTTCTAGATGTTTCTAGTTAAATTTCTATTTGAATTCTCTACTCTAGTCCATTAAATTTCCCAATGGTACCTGAATGTGACTTTTCTGCTCCCCCACCTAGGCCTTCCGTACATGCTAGCCCTAAAGCATTGTAATGGCCTTTTTCTGCTAAAATACCTACGTTCAGAATGGCTTGATACTTATGTCCTTTAGGAAGCTTCTGCCAGAATCTAGACACCACTAACAACTAACCAGTGGAGATACATATACATACACATACCGAGTAGTTTCTGTATGTGCATATAGTTAAGCTGCATCTGCACTTTAAAGTGTTCACTGTATTAGTGTAAAATGTTGATACAGTACAAGCCACTTGGTTCAAAGAAAATTTGACAGAATAGGGTGCACGTGGACTGGCATCAAAAAAGTGTACTGGCCCAAGTTACTACTTACTATGTGTAATAACTAATTACCTAATCTGGCAGCCTCTATTTCCTCATCTGTAAAATGGGGGTGATAATAGCTACCTCCAGTAGTTGCAGAGAGAATTAAAAGTACAGCAGTTGGCCCAGTGCTAGAAAACAGTAAATTTGATAATATAGTATGACTACAATTGCCATGAGATTGAAAGTAGAAGCCTCAGTTTCAGATCATGTGCTTTGCAAAGCAGAGCTAGTTGACTTTTTAAGGGAGCATAGAAGTGACTTTTAGAAAAATATACTATTACACACATGCTTAACATCTTGGGGAATGAGATACTTACCTCTTCTCACTTTAAAATATTACAATATATTCATTTTTTCTTTGGATGTTAGGTAATCTAAAATTTATTTCACCTTGAATGTAATTTTTTTTTAACAAGTGGATATATATGTTTTTTAATACCCTGAGAATTGGAGTTAAGTTCCTGGTTATATCTGTGAACTATCTCATTATACAAGCTGTATTCTTATCAATAAAAATCAGAAAGATGTGCTCCAATTTGAAGATTAGCTGATGCATGCAAAAGAAATTCGTTTAATCAAAAATGGGCATGTTCTGATGATAGAGTAACTGGATGAATTCAGAAAAGAAAAAGATGACCTAGTCCATTTTAACTGTCCATTATGTTGTCAGGGAACTGAGGGTGGGAAATGTGTACCTCTTTTAGGTAAATATACCCTAAAATGATGAGACTCTGGAGGATCTACGGTATGAGAATGTGCTACCAAAGAAATCACTCCATCTTCCGGAAAGGATACTAAATAGCAGGGCATGGGGCTAGATCACAGATGTTTGGTTTAACAGTTCATAGTTGAGGATGGTAGGTAGTCTCATGAAACTATAAAATGCCTCTGCTGAGCCATTTACCGGTAAGGTTCCACCTACGTGCGCACTACTTAAATATCTTCCTACATACTTGAGCCTAAGTGACCTGTCAGCAGAGGGTGTCTGTGACAGTTACAAGAGAATGGGCCTTACTTGCCTAGGATTGTGTGTGGGAGTTGAACATGGCACTTTAAACATAAATTTATGAGGTGCAAACTTTTAATGCAAAGATGACTCATAAGGTTTCAGAATGTGTAAATATGAAGCACAATCTAACTTATACCGCCACTGGTGCTCACCCACAGCAAAACTAGCCTGGGTTGACTACCAAATTATTTGGACTACCAGGAAATTCACAAACTTTGTTACTCTTAATAGGCTGATGAGAAAAATTCTTGGGTTAACTTTAACACCTGTTTGGCTCTATATCTTGAACCAGTGTTACATGTTCTTTATCTGGATTTTGCAATATTATGTTTGATGACAATTAATGCTTTCTCTGAGACTGTGAAGAAGTTAATTCTTTTGAGAAGTAACATTGGAAAACTTAAATTGATAGCAACTGTATAATAAAGTATAAAAAATAAAGGCAATTTCTCACTTAAGTGTCTGAAATCAGGCATTAAAAATAAAACAGGAAAAGGATTATAACTAAACATTTGATATGGATGTTAGTACAAAACTAAGATCAGTATTTTTTGATTCATTTCTGATGTTCCTTGAGAGTTTTATGCAATTGTTACAAAAATGTCATAAAAATTTCCTTTAATTGAAGATGAACTTCAACATTATTAGGAGCAATACTTGGAAGTAGATTATTTAGCTGTCAGAATAACTCTTAAATTTGTGACCAAAAGACACAACTAGGAGACCCAAAATTCACAAGTTTGTAACCCTAAGAAAACAGGAAGAATGAAATAATAAAAATATAAAGGATCTTAATTAACCAATTTTGTAAATGGAACTAGCCATTATTCATAGTTCCCTTAAAATGCTAAACTACCGATAGAACAAGATTTCTAAGTTGAACTTAAAAACTTAAGCACAGTAAGTTTTTGGATTCTAACTTTAATCAGTTGATTATGAATTTAAAAATCAGTTTCTGATTAGCTTTCTCTGCACAAAAAATTCAAAACACCATATAGGTGATTTTTTTCTTTTCAAAAAATTTTCCATAGGTCAGTAGAAACAGAAGCCAGAGAAGAGGTTTTAAAGATCTTAAAGGTTTTAAAGTAAGAAAAAAAAACCCTAGCCCTAGCATTTAGCTTTTGATCACATCTACGTAAAATAAGAATCATCTTATAGTCACTAAAGAACTAGCCAACGGTGAAGTTTTCTGAGATTAAACATATTTACAATAAAAATAAATTTCTGGACATTGGGTCATTCTTTTATTAACTTTAGATCCCACTTGAGAATCTCATTTATGAGAACATTCACAGGTAATAACAAATAAGCCAGATTCCCTGAAACACCACCCATGCACACAGCTGGACAATAAAGTGATTTTAGTTAAATAGCAGCCACCATATTTGCTTCAAGTTGTTATAAACACAAAATGTTTGCTCAGTTCTAACTTTAGCTATTTACTAACGGAATTCATCTCCTACAAGAGCTAGACCTTCTAGTTTTATGAGGTTAATGCCTTGGCTGACTTTCTTTTAAAGACCTAAGGCAGTATTAAGTCACAAGCCAAATGAGTATTGTGTCAGTAATACTTAAACATTTGAGTAGCCGAGCAGATCATATGTTAGGAAATTCCTTGAATGCTTATTTAGGTTTCAATCTTAAGTACCATAAATGTAAAGGTACACTAGGTGCTCATAATGAACAAATTCTAAATAAGAGCTTTTCTCCAAGTGGCTTTAAGGTCAGGAAAAAGCAATTTTTTTCCCATACCTGTTGACAGATTCATTGGGACTGTCAAAAGAATGATTATCAAGCATTACTTGGAAGCACTCAGCTTAATAATTTTTTTAAAAGTGACCTCAAAGTAAAAGCACATCCCACCTCTTTCTGTTAAGTATTCTAGTCCTGGCTGATCTCTTGAGTCTCACTGAGTAAATATGCTTTTTTTTTCTTTCACCTGTAACATATCTACTACCATGATGCCTGCTCAACACAGAATGCACTTAAATATTAGCTTCTTATTCATCCCAAGTCTGTTAACACACTGAAATTTCTACTTTCGAGTGGTATTATTTCCCATTCAACTAGGTGCTGGGTTCCCAAAGGGCAAGGATCATGTTTGGCCTCTACCTTTATCCCAGCACCTGGCCCAGCACTGAACACACTGAAGCTCATTAATCTGCCAAACTCAATAGTTACAGCTTCTTGAAAGTTTTTGCTAACTCTCCACAAGTTAGTTCAATTTCATATAATTAGCCCTTAATAATGAGGCTTTTATGTTAATCACATTAACCTTTTGCATATATTAGTACATTGTAAATGTTAAATCCTAATGTTCTTCCTTTTATTTATTTAGTTGGTTAGATATGGTGAGTGGTTTTAAAATGTCTTTGTAGGAGTTCCCATTGTGACTTCGCGGGTTAAGAATTTGATTAGTATTCATGAGGATATAGGTTCGATCCCTGGCCTCATTTACTGGGTTAAGGATCCAGTGTGGCTGTGGCTGTGACATAGGCTGGAAGATGAAGCTCAGATTCAACCCCTAGCCTGGGAACTTCCAAACTTTAGGTTTAGCCCTAAAAGAAAATAAATGTCTTTGTAAACTTATCATAAACGAGAACAATATAAACCAAATTCTCTCAGAGTCAACTTGAGTACCTGTCTGCCAAATAACTTTACAGAGATGAAGGTATGTGATAATATTTAGATTTGACTTAAGACGTAAGTCCCTGGTCTCTAACACTCAAGCCCAGACCATATAATGAAGGGGGAGACAATAGGCTAACACTACTGTGAAGACTGCTATGCAGAAAGTTCTATAAACATAGATGTGTGAGGCACAGAAAGTCTTTATTGCCACAGGAAGCAAGTGCACTCGTCCCACCTCACCAACAGCTTTAAGAGTCACAGAAACGCAGACTTCACATAATAAAGTACAACAGAGACTTGGGGGAAAATGGTCCCTTGGACTATAATTGGTTGTAATACTGAGGTAACCAATTGACCTGGTTTAGTGAAAATACTTCTAACACAATGAAAAAAAATCAACTAGTTATAACATCCAATTCATATATACAATTCAAATAAAAATATATATTATTTGCTTCAAGGTATAGCAAGTTTAATACATTAGTGTTTACAAAATAAAAACTGTATTCTACTGAAATTTTTCTTGTGCTTCCCCTTATCACTAATCATGAAAGAACAGAAAAGTACGATACTTAAGGAAACTTATTTATGGATTTAAAGATGCAGTTCGTGGGGTCATGACAGACAGGTAAATTATTAGTTGGAAGATTACCACATCTTTAAAAACTGTTGCTTATTAAAATCTACAAACTTGAACCATATGACACAATTTTAAAAAAACCCACAAAATTTCTCAAAATAGATTAGAATACAGGAAACGTTTCATGAAACTACTGAGATACTAACCAGTTCTATGGCTAATATTAAAAACTGAACAATCTATGTAAATCGTACTCATACTATTTCTACACACAATGAACAGTACAACCACAATATTCAACCTCAAGCTAGCAACAAAGTTGCAAGGTCCATAAAAAGCTTCTTCAGTGGGCAAAACACTGGTACAATTAAAACATTTAGGAAGGGAAAAAAGCCTTTTAATAGTATAAAAGTTGTTTACTGGTGTTTCCACTGTAAAGCTATTCTACAAATCAAAATGAAAAAGCAATTATATATGTGACAGTGATCAGAGATTACAGTGCAGACATTTTATCTAACATTTTGCTGATGAATTTCAGTATAACAGATAACTTAATATTTTTTACACAGTTATACAAAAAAACACATATTCCAAGTCAACACTCTTCTTAGCAACATGTGGGTTTAGATGAACTTGGAGGAAGTAGGCAAAGCTGTCAAACATCTTCTCTTAAACCAACAGAAAAAACTGTAAATTGGTAAAAGTAGTATTTGTTTTTTCACTATAGATTCCAATGTGAAATCTGATAAGTATGCAATTATGTAATTAACATTTAAGCACACCTCATATATATGCATTAATTAAATAGGGAGAATTAAAATATTTTCAAGTTAAAATGAATTTTAGGAAAAAAAACTGCATTCGCAAATCTGAAATGTGTACAAAAATGAAACTAAAATAAATAATGAGTATCGGTATCGATTAAACCTCCATAGAAACATGCCTGCAAATGTGGATGCAATGACTGTCCACACTTGTGATGGTTTGGTGGAAAGACATCCCCAGGGGAGGGCTATCTAGTTTCTCTGACTCTGATACACAGAGGATAATTTCTGGATATAAACCAGTACTTACTCTTACAGCCTTTGTTAACAGTCACCATCCTTATCACATTTAGGGTTAACTTACTATGTCTTAATCTATATAACACACTTGAAATAGCAATGTTTTAAGTCAAGGCTTTTACATATCAGTCTACTTGTTTCAAGTTCTCTCTCCAAGTAACAGCTTCCTTTTTCTGTTACACCTTAAGTAGCTATCATATAATGCAACCTGGGTCAACTAGGTAAAAGGTTTTGTACGCCACTGCTCATCTTCTTTTACTTCACTCCAATACTTATTAACTATGTGCCTGATTAAACCGGTAAAAGTAATATTTCACTTTTAAAAATGACATATTTCATCTTAAAATCAGTTTTATCAGATATTCAATCTACAATATTTTCCTTGGCTTAAATTGAATTATTTGTTTTCCATTTTTCCAAAGTCATTGCAACCTTGCCAATAACTACATCGCTTAGACTTTCTTTTTTATGACTGCAAAGATGCTAAACTCTGACATACAATAATATATATTTACGCAAAACACAGATAGTAGACAATAAAACTTCAAGTAAAATAAACTGTATCCACACCTATTGGCCCGATCAAGTCTCAACATCTAGATTTTACTTCTATAAATTACACAGATGCATTGTACACTCTTAAATAATGAGTGCTTACAATAATATTTTGTAAGCCTTTCCACTTAAAACAACTTATACAGGAATGTGAATGAATCAATATTTCTGTTACAAATTGCAACATTCTCTCAATTTTCTCCTTTGTGGCTGTAGTTTTGTCTTCCTGGTTTCCACAGACTACTACATCAGTCCTTATGCTTTGGCTATGAAATCTGTTTGTGCTGAATGAGGCAACATTGGTTATTAAGGCTTATTTCTATGATGGAGTATTATCCTTAAATCTGATGCCATTTCCAGAGAACAATGGGAAAATTACAGCTATCTTGAATCTTCAGGTTCTGTTTTGATGACTTTCTTTTCTAAAGTAAAAGCTGAGTGAGGGTAGTCTTTTAAAATCCCAAGGCTCTCTGCAAAAAAAAGTATTGATATTTTAAATCAATAGATTTCTCTCTCTCTTTCTCACACACACACACAAACTCAAACTCCCAGGAGTTCCCATTGTGGCTCAGTAGGTTAAGAACCCGACAAGTATCCACGAGGATTCGGGTTGAATCCCTGACATCACTTGGTTAAGGATCTGGTGTTGCCACAATCTGCAGCATAGGTCCGAGATGCAGCTTGGATCTGGCATTGCTGTGGTATAGGCCTGAAGCTGCAGCTGGAGTTCTGACTTGACCCCTAGGCCAGGAACTTCCATATTCTGTGGGTATAGACCTAAAAAGACAAAGAAGTAAAACCCTAACCAAAAAAACCCCCAACTCCAAAGCAAACAGTATCAACTATTCATGATTCTGTAATTCCATTAAAAAATTTTATGTTTATAGAGTTGTAGTTAAAGAGTTTGGATTCTGGATTTAAATTCTTCTTCTGTCAATTACTAGCTGCATACATCTCTGGGCAAGTTACACACCTCTCTTAAGCTTTACTGTCTTCATCTATTAAATGGGGATAGTATCTTAGGGTAGAATGAGAGTTAATCATGAAAAGCATGTAAAGCACACAGCATATAGAACCTACTGATTTTTATTTAATGCTCAGTCCAAAGTAATAAATAAAATTATAAAATAAAACTGGTTGGAGTTCCCGTCGTGGCGCAGTGGTTAACGAATCCGACTAGGAACCATGAGGTTGCGGGTTCGGTCCCTGCCCTTGCTCAGTGGGTTAACGATCCGGCGTTGCCGTGAGCTGTGGTGTAGGTCGCAGACGCGGCTCGGATCCCGAGTTGCTGTGGCTCTGGCATAGGCTGGCAGCTACAGCTCCGATTAGACCCCTAGCCTGGGAAACTCCATATGCCGCGGGAGCGGCCCAAGAAATAGCAAAAAGAAAAAAAAAAAAAAAAAAAACTGGTCACTCACATACAACAAAGTTACTGGCTAACATACTTATTATAATTGAAGTCAAAGGCAGAAAAACATCTTCCATGTTTAAACATGGAAATAGTTTTTACAAGTTTCCCTAGCCATGAAAACTTAAGATGGGAGAAATAGGGAATAGAAGAAAGAAGATTCTACTCTCATAAGGAATCATTCTTTGGAGTTACATGAATGGTTATTTCAACATCAAACAAATGCTACAGAATGACAATAAAATGTAATATTTACATGAAGTACTAATACTGGGAAATACACACACACACACACACTCACTTTAAAAAGGACTCTAGAAAAGTCACCAGTGTTGACAATTTATCTTAAATCAGGCAGTTCAATTTATGAATCTACCCTCTCTATATAGAAGTAGATTTTAAATTCAGCATAAGAAGAGGAATAAAAACAGTAGATAGCAGGAGTTCTCCTGTGGTGCAGTGGATTATGGATTTGGCATTGTCACTGCTGTGGGGTGGGTTTGATCCCTGGCTGAGAATTTCCACATGCTGTGGGGCAGCCAAAAAAAAAAAAAAGTAGCTGCCATTTATTGAATTCCTATCAACCAGGAAATTCATATAGGCTCTAACTGTTTAATGCTCATTAACTATTCTATGAGGCAGATAATATTTCTACTTTACAAATAAAACAACTGACTTCAAGTGCCTCCTCAAATTACTTTAACTCAAAGACTGAATGATACTGGATTCTTTCAAATGGTGTTGGTCTCTAATACTTTAACTTTGTCTAATTCACTTTACTTGGATAAAAACATGAAAGCATCAGACTATAATAAGGAATAGCTTGTCCTTTTATGGAGTTCAATTTACTTCTAAAATACAAATATCATCCCCAAAATGCACCTGTAAGAGTTTAGATTTTGGTACATAAGGTTTTCTTAGCATGACAGCAAACATATAATCCATCATTTTCATACTATGAAAGGCCGGAATAGGGAATTAATAATAAACTGGCTATTTATTATCTGGTTTAGAATTTTGTATAAAAGTCACCATTCAGGAGTTCCTGTCATAGCTCAGTGGTTAACAAATCCAACTAGGAACCATGAGGTTGAGGGTTCGATCCCTGCCCTTGCTCAGTGGGTTAACGATCCGGCATTGCCATGAGCTGTGGTGTAGGCTGCAGACGCGGCTCGGATCTTGCGTTGCTGTGGCGTAGGCCGGCAGCTACAGCTCCGATTCGACCCCTAGCCTGGGAACCTCCATATGCCACTGGAGCGGCCCAAGAAATGGCAAAAAGACAAAAAAAAAAAAAAAAGAAAAGAAAAAGTCACCATTCATGTAATAGCTAATTAAAATAATCCCAACCGTCAAGTTTTTCCCTGTCAATTCTTTGCAATATCATGTTCTCAAAAAGACTGGCTATTAAAATGGTAATCTATTATTTCCAAGGGAAGAAAACTGCCTAGTAACATTATTAATAATGACTCTTTTTTAAGGAGGGGCACAGTGAAGGTCAGGAGAATAGAATGTTTTAACCAAGAATTATTTCCCTCTGATCATACTGTACATTCTCACCTGATGAGTGGGACTTTGCCTCACTGGAGTAATGTCTACTCAGCTCCCCATCCACTACAAAATGATGGGGTTGTCTGTTTTGTAAATTAGGCATTCGGAGATTCAAAGGTCTTTCTCCTAATGAAAAGAAAAAAAAGCAATATGAATAATTAAAAACACATTGTAATTTTTCTTAAAAGTAAGTTTTCACAAATTGCCTGAACACTCCTTAGGAAATGAGTAAGGAAAGTCAACAGGCACTGAAGAACTTGAACAACAGTGAGAAAATAATTAAAAGAATAATTTAGGAGGAAAATGGCAATTCAAGCTTGTTTTGAGATTTACAATTCTTCCAGGACATTTTAAAAGGTTAATCGACAAACTAAAGACTGAGATTTCCAGTATGCACTTCAACTTTGGCAGAAAATGCATCACTTTCTGTAGGGCATTTTCTTACTAGTGGAACATACTACCAAGCTAAATCATTAACCATATAATAACAAAGACTAGAGAGACAGAAATGGCTTCAAGCCAACTGCCTATTATTAAAAACAACAACAAAACCTATGGCAAATCCATGAAAAAATATAATTAGCACATATATAATAAAAAATGCTTCATAAACCAAATCTTGTTCTCTGTCATAACACTAAATCTGGAGTTCCTGCTGTGCCTCAGCGGTGAAGAACCCGACTAGTATTCATGAGGATGCAGCTTTGATCCCTGGCCTCGCACAGTGTGTTAAGGATCTGGCCTTGCCATGAGCTGTGGTGTAGGTCACAGACACGGCTTGAGTCCCGAGTTCCTGTGGCTGTGGCACAGGCCAGCAGCTGCAGCTCTGATTCAACCCCTACTCTGGGAACTTCCATATGCAAAAAGTGTAGCCCTAAAAAGCAGTAAGTAAGTAAGTAAATAAATAAATAAACAAACAAATCTAAATCTTTCATACTTAGCAAATTGCTGCCCTACACTGGATTATCCTGGTGTCACAAATTAGAGTCATCAGATCTTTCATTAATGCCTTTGTTCCTTAACTCTAATCTTAACTGTCAAGGATGACTGAAAAAATTAAACAAGACCTCCACTAAAAAATTTCTGTAATATTTTAAAAAGGAAGAACATTCTCCACCAGTACTTTGATCTGCTGGCATGTTTTACTCTATAGCTGAAGAATGCTAAGATAGTATTCTTACTTAGAAATAGTCTTATTTTTTTGACTGTAGTAACCATTCTTTACAAAGAGGAACAATACTACATAAAAAAGAAGGTCCTAAAAAATTGTTTTTCTTCAAACACTATCACTATTTAAAACCAGAGTAGATATTCTATACCTATATACTATATAT
Source organism: Sus scrofa (assembly GCF_054392235.1). Lineage (NCBI taxonomy): Eukaryota > Metazoa > Chordata > Mammalia > Artiodactyla > Suidae > Sus > Sus scrofa. The sequence goes on along the minus strand of NC_139397.1, from coordinate 109,643,010 downwards.
CTCCCTCAAGTATAAGCTCCGAGGGAGCAGGGATTTTATATTATTCACTGTGGCATTTTCAGTGCCTAAAAGTATGCCCGGCACATAGGAGATAATAAAAAAATATATTTATTGAATGAGTGAATGACAATGACTTGGGATTTTCTTTATGTGTGGATACAAAAAATAAAATAAATTTTAAATGGTAAAATTACTTATGAATCAAAGCTTTTCTACACCTAAGAGTTGAAGAGAACAAATTCCTAAGTATATACCACACAAAATATTTTCATAGGGATGACAGGCCAGTGTGAAGCCTAAAAGAAGACAAAATTTCCACAAGGCTCTCCATTCTTACACTGTCTCTTCAAATCTCTGTACTCCGCCATTGTTACTTTGAAAGCAGTTACCACATTCGCTGAGGAACCAAATGTTATAAATTTCAGACAAATCTGTTTATGAAGTCAAAAAAATACCAAGTTTTAATCTTTTTAAAAATGATAAACATCTCCCATGGACTCCATTTCTTTGGGGAAAATGCTCTGTACCATTTACATCTCCCATTCCCAATCCAGCTTCTATAAAATACACATCAACTGCATGCGCCAGCTATTGTTTAGAGATAAGAAGGTTAAAAAAAACTTCATAAATTAAATTTGCAGGGAGAATCCTTTTTAGAAAAAGAGACAATTTAAAAATTAATTTTCATGGAAAATCTATAATATAATCTCCACAAGATTTCAAGTTTTACAAAAAATCAGCAATTTTTTGTTTCTCTTTGAAATACAAAGAGTAGCTCTACAGGTGTGGGTCATTCTAAAGCTGTACCTTGTCCATCAGAGTTATCAGAAGTCAAGCCATTAGGGCTGTGCTCTTCTGAGCTCTGCCTGTAAAGTCCTGCAGACAGTCTTCTTTCAGCATGCTGCAGTCTGTCATAGCCAGCTTGGGTGCAAAGGAACTCCATCTGCTTTGCCATCACCTTTTCAGGCTGCTAGTAAGTAAAGCAAAAATAAAATAACTAAAACACTCTGGATTTTTTAATGGTTTAAAGATGCCAATTTCAGATTCCAGCAAATATATTTAGTATTCATTAAAATTAGTTCACACTTCATGTGGTATATACGTTCCATAAATATGCATCGATGTCTATATCACCATGTTAAAACACAGAGTGCTAGATTTTGTTGGTAGAAGGAAAAAAGCTTTCTGCTCAATTCGATAAAGAAAATTCCATTTTAGCTCAAAAGCAAAATAACCTTAGCTTTGTTTTCCAAGGTACTGAGTCCTTTTAAAGATTTTTTTAAAAGGAACCTCAGAGCAACAGCAACATCTGCTATAAACTGTTTCTAACATAGGGGGTGAAATCTTGGCATTTTTATTTTAGGATTTGGCACTACACAAACTCTGATATGATGACAGTATTTTTTTTTGGGGGGGGGAAGGTGCAAAACGGCTGTCTAGAAGAACAAGACAAACACACCTCCCACTAAAATTAAACAATACAAATTATGCAGAGATCATCAGTGCCAAAGAGGAGCTTCACCTTCATCATGGAATGAAACTGCAGTATTTTCCAACCAATCATAAAAAGACATGTTTTAAAATACACAATTAGTTGGCTGATATAGAAATTTACCTCTGCATGTGTTCTCTAAGCCCCTCTCTACGCACTACTCTAAATTACCTGTGTGTGATGTTCAAAGCAGTGTATTTGTGATATTTTGCCAAGGAGTTAATAGTCAAGGTGCAGAGATATGAATCCCTACCATGCTATATAAAAGAGAAGTACAAGGAGTTTGCTATTTAAAATTAGTTACTTGGAGTTCCCGTTGTGGTGCAGCAGAAACGAATCTGACTAGGAACCATGAGGTTGCGGGTTCGATCCCTGGCCTCATTCAGTGGTTTAAGGATCTGGCGTTGCCATGAGCTGTAGGTTGCAGACGAGGTTCAGATCTGACTTGCTGTGGCTGTGGCATAGGCTGGTGGCTACAGCCCCAATTAGACACCTAGCCTGGGAACCTCCATATGCCACGGGTAGGGCCCTAAAAGGACAAAAGACTAAGTTAATTAATTAAAAAAATAAAATAAAATAAATAAAATTAGTTACAAACAATCCCGATTCACAGTAGCAAAAATCTATAGGTGAGATACAGTATTTCATAGAATAGGATAAAACCTTATACAATTTTTTTCTGAATGCAAATAAATCAAATCAAAAGGAGCCATAACTTTATTTAAATTCATTACTAATTAAGTGGTAAAATTTCAGTAAGATTTCTGAGGGGGAAATGTATTTTTCATCCTTTTAACATGAAAACACAAAACTTGTCATTACTAAATATGACCGAAAGCAGTCACTAGAGAGAAGATCAATAGGAATAAAACTTAGAGTACTTTCTAAAAGGTGATGTTTGCAAAAATGACTTTTTAAAATGTTAATTTCAATAATTTAGCAGCAAAAGACCTGAAGCTACATATGAATTTATTAATTTTGCATTATACGTGAACTGAAATGATTCACCAATACCTATTATACTGAGTAGTAATATTTTATTGAGAACTCGACCTATTCTATCTCAGTTACATTACATGCAGGCCATGGTCAACACAATTGTTTTCCTGGTATCAAACTGCTTCTTCTGGGAGTTCCCATCGTGGCTCAGTGGTTAATGAATCCGGCTAGGAACCAGGAGGTTGCGGGTTCGATCCCTGGCTTTGCTCAGTAGGTTAAGGATCTGACGTTGCCGTGAGCTGTGGTGTAGGTGGCAGATGCGGCTCAGATCCCAAGTTGCTGTGGCTCTGGTATAGGCCAGCAACAACAGGTCTGATTTGACCCCTAGCCTGGGAACTTCCATATGCCGCGTGTGCGGCCCTAGAAAAGACAAAAAAAAAAAAAAAAAAAAAAAAAAAAAAATGCTTGTTCTGAGTTTTCTGAAGTAGTGAATCTTTTTTTTTTTTTTTTTGGTCTTTTTGCCTTTTCTAGGGCTACTTCCCGCAGCATATGGAGGTTCCCAGGCTAGGAGTCAAATCGGACCTGTTGCTGCCGGCCTACACCAGAGCCATAGCAACGCAGGATCCAAGCCGCATCTACAACCTACACCACAGCTCATGGCAACGCCGGATCCTTAACCCACTGAGCAAGGCCAGGGATGGAACCCGCATCCTCATGGTTACTAGTTGGATTTGTTAACCACTGTGCCACAATGGGAACTCCTGAAGTAGAGAATCTTACTTCCCACAAAACCACAAAGACTAAATAAGCAGCATAATATTGGATCTGTTCATAAAGCAAACCAAACTAAGTTGATATTGCTATCTTGTTGATACAGTTACGGATCAGATGACATTCTAAAAACAACCAGAAATAAGTTCAGTCTTTGGATGCTTAAAACTGAAGCTAATTGAAGCAGCCACTTATTTTTTAACTTACAGAAACTGTTATGAAATATCAGTTGGTGGTTTAAGTTACCTGTGAACCAAGAGCGGCGAGTTCTTCACTCTTAGCTTTAGCCTGCTGAAAGAGTGTTTGCACAGAGTCCTGGAAATCTGGAAATCCATCCTGTGGGTCAAAGAATAGGTCCTTTTCACTTTAAAATAACCATATTATCAAAAACTCAGAAAATAAAGCAAAGAAATCCACCTTAACTACCTGAATAATCATACTGAAGACTTTAATGTACACTACTTCATTTCGGTCATTTACAGTACAATTACCTTATTTCTACACTTGTAACCTCAGTAAAAACATAAATGAAAAGTTTATACATGTTTTACACTGGAACACAGGTTTTATGATCACTGATCGTCTTAGTCAATAATTATTATATAATATTTCATCTGGTGGCTTGACAACTGAATCACCATCTTCATATTGGACATTTACAATACTTTATTTTTGGTTTTATGAAAGATACTGCAAAAATATTTTCATGGAAATAGCACTTTCCATAGTTTAGATTATCTAATACAATGGATTCTCAGATGTGCAAAGGGATAAATATTTTATCTTATTATTTATTTATTTGCTGTGCCTGCAGGGTGTGGATGTTTCTGGGCCAGGGATCAAACCTGCACCACATTAGTGACCCCAACTGCTGCAATGACAATACCAGTCCTTAATCCATTGTGCCACAAAAGAACTCCCAGGGATGAACATTTTAATGTCCTTCACATATGTTCCTCAAGGGCCTTTATTAGTTTACCTGTATTATGGTAACATGGGGAATACACTAGGAAAGAGGAAATGGTTTGAGAAGTTGGATACCCACAGCTAAATTCTGTGAGACCTTGTAAGCCATGTTAAGAACTTTAGCTTTTCTCTTAAATGCAAAGAGAAGCCACTGAAGGCCTTAGGGAAAGGACAAATCAGATCTGAATTAGAAAACCCAATCAGAATGTGATGGGGACAGTGTATAGGGGTGTTAAGGATGGTGGTCAGAGGGCTGTAGCGAAGAGAGACTAGTGAGCTAGTCCTAGACAACGGCAGAGGTGATAGAGAAATACATGAATTCCTGAGAGATGGCTTTGGCAATGAGAAGTCTGGTGATAACATTCCACTAGAATCTGAAACTCAAGACCAGGAGGTTTGTGTTGAAGGCAAAAAGTGGATGAATTCAGTTGGGGATATGTTGAATCTGATCTGCTGGTAAAACCTCTGGTAGGAAAGGGCACTGACTTTGGAACTTAGGGCTAAGGTCAGAGCTAGAGAACCAGATTGAAGAGTTCCAGCTCAGAGTAGAGTGAGCCCAAGCCATAAGCCCCAAGAAGCTCCAATATCTCAGTGCTGTCTTTGATGGGGCTTGCAGAAGGAGAAAATGAGTGATCTAATCTACTCAAGTTAGGAACTAGAAGTGTGCTCTCAGGCAAGAAAGTTAACCTCATTATTTCCAGTGTTCCTAGTTTTTAAATAGAGATTAAACCATAGCTTAACTGCCCAGTGGAGATTTGTGGGGATTAAATAAAGTAATGCAAGTGGTAAATCTTGGAAAAGCACACATTGCTATACAAATACATGACAGAACCATAGTCAGGATTATTAACCATGAGAATATTGAAAAGCTAGAAGGGGGAACTTCAAATTCTACATGTGAAAGTTTTAAGAAAATGGATACTGCTCCATCATTAATAAAGAGAAATAAAAGCATGCAATAAGCAATAAATAACACAGTTTGGTGGTCTCTCTGCACCTGGGTACATTACTCATTCTGATTTTCTCCCAACCTATGACAGTTCATCATAGATGGGAAAACTACTGGACTGAGTAGCTATCACTTCATGACATATAAAGTAGGTTTAACATACCTAAAATATATGACTTAGAAATAAAAGTGAGAACATTCCCAAGAAAATGGTCTCTTTCACATTATGTTTGGTGCAGGACTCCTGTTATATGTCTCTCAAGCTCTTTTCCCAGGAACCAGCTGTACCATGCTATGAGCAATTTATCTTCTTGTCATATTCTTGGCTGCTGCCATTAATCACACTGTTCTCTCACTGGAGAGATTCTGAGTCTGAGCACCAAGAAAATAAAAGATATAGGGTGGGATGCTGTTCATGACCTAATTACTCTCATTTCATTGGCCTCCACCCCCATTCCTCCTCATTCTTTCCACCAAATACTAGCAAGTTGCTTCGAAGCCACTGCTTAGCTATCTTTAAAATGACTGTTCCAACAGATGTTCTCAGCCTCACACGTGCATTTTTCCCTTTTTCTACTCACACTTTCTATATGAATAGCAGATTGTAATGCTTCTGTTTTTCTGATCCAGAGGGGAAGAGTTAGACCAGCTTTCTTTTCAACAAGCTTAGCAATAGCGTAGGTGGATATTCTGACCCTCTTCTCTCCTCCTTCCTCACTCTCTCACCCCCACCCTAGTGGAACTGCTAGCAGATGTTTCCTCTAAGTCTTTCTTTTTCAAGCCCCAATTCTCTGACTTTCTGGTCTCTATTAACAAACTTAATTTCTTTCATCCAGTTATCTCTGATTGCTTTGCACTCCCAGCCCACACAGGTTCAAGAATGCTGTCACCTCTAATCTCTTTGCCTAGTCTCCAGCAATTTCAGTGAACGAAAAAAACTGACAGATGAGATCAGAACAGTAACAGTCCATTTAGTCGGCTAACATCATGAGGGCTGAGACTGGTTGTTTTACACATCCTTCCTCTCTTCTAAGATAACCCTAATTACACTGGAGACAATAACAGGGTTTGTTTATAGGATATGTACTTAATGAAAATGAAAAAGATATCAACTGAATCCACTTATAACTAATGGTTAAAAAAAAATGGAGGGGAAGACAAGAGTGCCAGGGCCTTTGGTTCTTGATTTTCATCTCCTTTAACTAGTAGTCAAGCCATCTTAAATACCTTCTGTCAAAGGTAGAGTACAAACAAATCAAACTAATTTTTCTTGATTTGCTGTTTATCTTCTCCATGCGTTGTTTTTCTTAATTCTAAAAAAATTTAGTATGTCAAATGGTGATATCTTATAGTTAAATACATTTTGTAATTGTTAAAACTTTCAACTCAAAATGTGTAACTGTTAACTTCCTTGGATGAGAAAAAAGTGCTATTCTTTTCCATTTCTTCATAGACTACCAGTCTTGTGCACACTTTGCCCTTCTTACTCTCCTAGCAGGAGGAAAGGTTTAATCCAGATAGTGTTTTTCACACCTAAGATGCTTTGTGAATGCTCATTAGCACCCAGGAGGATGGTATCGCTTTGAAGTTTAGAAATCAGACCCAGATTTGAAACCCTGGCTCTGCCACTAGACAGCAATGTGCAAAGTTAGAGCCTTTCTGGATCTCTCCTAGGCTGTAAAGGGAAATCATAAAGCCTCCATGTAGAGTAGACAAGGTTTGTGATTATGAATTTCAAATAGCAGGGCAGGCATATAACAGACTCAATAAAAAATAGTTATTTTTACAACCGAAACAACTAGATTTGGGGTCTCTGATAAAAAAAGAAAAGGATTAACATAATCCATTTGCATTTTAGCTGAAAGTGGATTCGCCCAGAGGGTTGTTTTCCAGATGGATAAGGTATTCACCTAGCCTCAGCAGGAGATATTCCTAAACCTTGCTTACTAACACAAAGGGCTGAAGAGGCTTTCCCTAGAGGTTTCATTACAAATTATAGGCTACCCTAATAAGACCTTCCAAAGTTAGCAGGCTTTTTCCTCTATCTCATATATTCTAGGAATTATAAAGTTCAAAATCTTTATGTTTTTAATGTCTTACATGCCCTTCAGGAAGGAGCACTATTCAAGGACAAGAGATTATCCTGAGTACTTCACAAAAGGCATACTGATATTAAACAACAACAATAATCAAATAAATAGCTAGCTACATTTAAGAGGGAATAATCGACTATATAACAAGATGAAAAAAATCAGACCAGGATTTTAAAACTTCATTCCACCCAACCCTTCAAAAACAGGTAAGGAAAATACAGCATTTAGCAATTTACTGAGCTTAAATAAAGCACTAGTTTTATTAATGTATCCTAATGCACTTGTAACGGCATACAAGAAAATGTTTCTCTTTCCTTTACATTTCTATTTTGAGTCATTCCTATTTCATCTACCGGACATTACATTTCTTTTTGTTCTCTGTAAAAATGGTCTTTTTAAGACTGAAAAAATTAGCGATTTCCCATGTATGCTCATTAGTTGCTGTCAAGGATCTTGGAAAAATAAAGATGAAAAGGAAGAGAAAAAGGGACTCATTCATTTGAGCCTAGTAATTAGGAATCTGCTGCTATACTACTTTACAATAGGTTAAGCTTATGCTTACTTTTATATTACTTTTTCTTAACAGAGAATTAAAAAGCTAAGAATCACAAAACAAATACTCAAATGAAATAAGAAAAACAGTATCTTCAAAGAGTTCTAAAATCTTTCTAGTTTGACCTATGACATCCTTTGTGTTAACCACATATTCTGGACAAACTGGTCTCATTGTTCTCTAAACACAGTATTTTCTTACCTCTATGTCTTTGCCTATGCTAGACTTTCTCTGCAGTGCCCCTCTACCCTCCACCCAACATCTGTACCTTCTGAAATCCTACCTTTCTTGTAAAACCCAGATCAGGTGTTATTTCAATAAAGCCCTCCCTAATCTCATCTCATGCCAGAAATACTCTCCTCCACAGTAGCCACTGAGAAGGCAGATATAAACAAAGCATTAATGTTTGGTAAAAAGTCTTCTTAGGGGAGTAGTATCCCTATATGGCCAAAACTAACTGCCTCAGTATCAGTTTCCAGAACCAAATGAACAGCTCTAGTATCTCAAATTTAACTTAAAGCACAAGAAAATTTAGACAAGGATTTATGGCAGTATTGCATATTTTGCAAAGGATTAAACATTACACTAGATACATGTGTAGGTATACATACATGCATAACACATGCATTTTGAAGAGACTGATGCTCTGCAATACACAAGCTTTTAAACAAAACTAAGCAAAACCAAGGCAAAATTAAAACAAACCAACAAAAAAAGTAAACTACTGTCCTAAAAAACTAAAGTCCTGGGGTTCCTGTCATGGCTCAGTGGGTTAAGGACCTGATATTGTGTCCATGAGGATCCAGGTTCAATCCCTGGCCTCACCAAGTGGGTTAAGGATCTGGTGTTGCTGCAAGCTGCAGTGTAGGTTGCAGATGCGGCTTGGATCCAGCATGGTTGTGGCTGTGGCTGTAGGCTGGCAACCTGCAGCTCCATTTTGACCCCTAGCCCAGGAACTTTCATATTTCACAGGTGTGGCCCTAAAAAGAATAAAAAAAAAAAAAAAAGCTAAAGTCCTTATTCACTTCTGAGAACAAAATCAAATTTAGTGTCTATAACAGCATTTAAAGACATTTAGGGCTGATAAGTCACTTGTCTGTTTAGGAAGGCTTAGAATTGTTATTCACAAAAAACCGAAACACTGATTATGTTAATTCTAAATCCACAACTGTTCAAATGGTTTTTAGGTCTAGTAAAGCAATAAACTAACAATATAGAACTATAATTCAATTATCTCTAGTGGAATATAAAAGATTAGAAGGGTCACATCTAATGCCATAATGGAACACTGAGCTCCAAAAAAGAAACTCAAAACACTATAACTGGATACAAGAAACAATTTGCTTACATTTCAGATCAGGTCCATTGAGAGTCAGAAATATTTACTAATACAGCCTAACAAGAAAACATAATCCAAAAGTCCATGAGATTCATAATCTCAAACGTCAATGTTCAATAATGACCTCTGAAGCTAGACTAAAAGGAAACCAAGGCTTAAATGTGAGGACAACCTGAGTCATTATGACATGGAGGACCAATGGTGAGAAAGAGAGGCAGTTGTAATTTCAAACCTGGTAGCTGTCTACTTTTCCAGACCACTGGGTAGGTTTTGTACCTTCTTCCTCTAAATCCTCCAATGGCACATACCTTTTTAGCAGTGTCTGTGTTTACCTGACTTCCCTTATAGTGGCAGAGTCACTACCAGCTAAATCCACAGGGATCCTCTCTTATTTTCTTGGGATCAACAGGGAAAAAACCACGTCACTAGTTAGCTCTTTTAGGTCATTTCAACAAATGTTTTGAGTGGTATCTGAGGCTAACCCATCTTAAACATTACTCCAGAGCTAACAGTGAGTCAGATTACAAATAAAAGCACAATTTTTACAAATGTGCTTTTTGAACAAAATTTTTCTCCTCTTTGAGAATGACTGCTTTATGCTAAAGCTTTTAGAATTCAAAGATGTTTATCCATGGCCATTCATTATTTCATCAAACAGATTTTATTAAGTCCTATTAAGTGCAAGGCACATTATAAACTAAGTATAAGGTAGCTAACAGACAAAGAGTTCTATCTCATCTAATGGGGCAGACTGATAAATTAAAAACAAATACATAACCGTTTCAGAAACTGTTAAGTGCTATGAAAACAAACAAAACAAACCAGAACAAAGAACCTAAATCTGATGTTGGGATAACAGTGCCCCTTTAGCAAGGGAAGCAGGGAAGTCATAGGAAACTCTCAGCTATGAATTTAAGGCATGTGAAAATCCAGGTAGGGGGAACAAACAGTGAGTGCGCAAGTGAGTTTGATGTGTTCCAGGAACAGAAAGCTGGTCCGTGGAGCTGGGACACAGCCAGAATGAGGAAGTGTGGTAACAGATGAAGTTAGAGACAAGCTAGAGTCAGATCTAGAGTCAGATCATGTACGGTTCTCAGATGCCACAGGAAAAAATGTGTATTTTATTTTAGGTACAGTAAAAAGCCATTGCAAAGATTAACGCAAGAAAAAGGATTTATGTTTTTAAAGGTTAGCTCTGGCTTTGGTATAAATGCAATATTATTACATACAAACAGACGCTTAGTAAGAATAATTTGATGATGGAAATTTGGAGTAGTTAAACATAGCTTATTTGCTTTACCTTGAAATTAAATAATGAATGGCTAAGAGAGTTACTGACCTCCATTCCCTGCCCAAGAAAAAAGGAAGAGAGTTCCCGTTGTGGCTCAGTGGTAAAGAACCCGACTAGTATCCATGAAGATGTGGGTTCAATCCCTGGCCCCGATTAGTGGTTAAGGATCCATTGCTGCCCTGTAGGTCACACATGCTGCTGGCAGATGTAGCTCTGATTCGACCCCTAGCCTGGAAACTTCGATATGGTACAGGTTCTGCCCTAAAAAGCAAAAAGAAAAAATAAAGGGCGAAGGGGAGGAGCTGCCTGACTTTAAATTTCTGCTCTGCTGCATACTGGCCTTTAAAAAGTATTCAATCCAAATTAAGAAGCAGTAGTTCTGAAACCATGCCTTAGTTCTGAGAGCCCTAAGAAAAGCACATTTTTCTTGCTCAACTCATCTTATCCCTCACAGATCTAAAATCAGAAGGACAGCTTCAACCATGATCCCCTAAAAGAGGCTTTTAATTACAGTAAAGTCTCTGTAACTTGTAGCTACTAAACTGCCACTTTCCTCAGATATTTAATAGAAAGAAATTAAACCATAGCTCCTCTGATTATATTTGTGAAAATGACTGATGATGTAAATAAAACTATAAAAGGAATAGTTTAACTGGTAAAGAGTTTTAAATACTAAGAAACATTTATTTACAAAACAACCCCTGATAAACTGACTGGCCTACATGAAGCTCATCATTGTTGTTTCCTTCTAAGAACTTCCTGAGTATTCTAGTTCAAATTACTATAGATACTTTAAAGCAACAAACTTCTATATTGTTTTTAAGAGTCTATAATTCATGCTTTTTACCTAGTTGATAGGACCATTCCTTTTTTTTTTTTTTCAGTTTGAACTAGTATACAAACACCATTAGCATAAGAATATATATATATAGATATATAATCATACCTCCACTTTAATTCTCTTTGGTGATAATTCGTCTCTTTCTCCACATTTTGACCTAAGGGGAATGGGGGGAGAGAGAAAAACTTGAGACGGTAACAAATTTTTTCTAAAAGTATCTCAATCTATAAACTTCCACAAAATCATATAACCATGAGACCCTGACACCAGAAATAAGACATTCATAATGAACATTAAAATAAAGAAAAAAAGACTTTTCATCACTTCTAAATTAACATTAGGGAAAAAGGCACTCACAATTATATCATACATTTTAAAGGCCACTACCTACGAATGCCTCACACAAAGTACCAAGTAAGTATTCATGAGTATCACATAATGAAAAAGGAAAAAAATCAAGGAGAACCATATTCCATGATACCCTTTATGGATCAACAAAATTTAGGATTAAATGATAAAAATGTCCATTTAAGATGAATGCTTAAGGCTACATAAGATTAAAATGCATTTTATCTATCTATCAAAACTATAAATTCATTTTTCCTTGACCTAGGGATCCCTCTGCTGGGAATCTATCCCAAGAAGCAACTATACATATATGAGATACAGCTGCCAATTAAACTATGGGATGTGAAAATGTGGGGGGAAATATCAGAATCAACAAACTATGATATGTATGTTATTTACTGTGGTATTATTTATAAGGACAAAAGACTACTCAAGTACCCATCAATAGGGGACTGGTTAAATGAATCATAGTATATTCACACAATGCAATACCATGCAGCTATAAAAATATAATGAGGAGGATGTATATGTACTAATATAGCAAGATTTCCAAGACATGTTAAAAGAAAAACATTGAATAATGCAGATACATGCTTCTTACTTTTTTTTAAGATAAAAGTGAGAAAATATATTTATATTTGTTTGCATGTGCATAAACAAACACTAGAAGTATGAAAAAGAAACTAACAAAGCCTACCTAAAATGAGGAGAGGAAAAGGATAAAAAGAGACAGAAATGAGAGTGAAACTTTTTTTGCATTACCTATTTACATACTGGCCTTGAAATAAAGTAAAAATCTTGTGTATTTTAAAATTACTTAACTTAAAAAAAGAAATGCAGCATAAATAAATCTACAAAAACCAGCTAAAGCTGTTGATAGCAGTTGCCTCTGGGGCATGATGTTCAGAAGGAAGGGGGATGGAGCAGGGGAACTGCTGCATTACATGATAAGCCTTGTGTAATATATGACTTCTTAAATCATGTACATGTCTACTTTAAGTAAAGAAAATTATTTAAATAAAGCAGTCAGAAAGAAAATTTTGTATAATACCATGAAGAAAACAAAGTCACAAAATCAGTAGTTCCCATTGTGGCTGAGCATCAATGAACCCAACCAGTATCCATGAGGATGCAGGTTCAATCCTTGGCCTTGCTCAGTGGGTTAAAGATCCAGTGTTGCCATGAGCTGTGATGCAGGTGGCAGATGCAGCTTGGATCCCATGTTGTTGTGACTGTGGCATAGGCCAGCAGCTACAGCTCTGATGTGACCCCTAGCCTGGGAACCTCCATATGCTGTGGGTGCACCCTAAAAAGACAAAAAAAAAAAAAAAAGACAGTGAAAAAGAAAATCACAAAATTAGCTCTTGCTTATTCAATTCAAATGGAAAAAAAATCTTGTAAACAATCCTGTAATACTGCTGTATATTCTTACCCTCATTTAGTCTACATAATTTTATTTATTTCCAGTCTGTAAATACTTTGGCTCTTGAGATAGGTTAAAAAAACAAAGCTGCTATGCATTAGGGAAGAGAATGGTAATGACGGCAAATGCCTATAGTGGTCGTTTTCAAACTTGAATATGGACAAGAATAATCTGAGACACTTGCGAAAGTCTGGATTCTAAGGCTCCATCCCCAGAGAATGTGATTTATTAGAGCTGGGAAGGGTGCTCAGGATGTGGCTTTATCCATACACACTCAATCACTCTAATGCATCTACTCAGGTAAGCAGTGGCATGCACAACTGGTGGTGCACTGGACATGAGGGACCATGTGGAACCAAGTGAACAAAATCAAGATGGTCCTCTATCTATAGGCAATGCTTAGGGTTCAAGGAACATTGAGATGAATAATACGATTAAGTTTACATTAAATTTTAAAACCATCACAGCTTTAAACATGACAGTTTTTTTGTTTCAAACACAGTCCACATTCTACTTGCTAGTAACCTAGTATTTTCCAATTTTCCTTAAATACTGGGCAATGGAGTCTTTTTATCTATGAACCCAATCTTATTAGATTGCCAACACCTTACAAAATGAAACTGCTTCTGCAGAGAGTTCAATAACTTCATGTATTTTGCAGGATATAAAAAAAAAGTTTAAAAATGCTGACTAAATCCCATCACCACATTCAAAACCAAAGCATTTACGTGAGAGAAGAATGTCTAGAACCACTACCAGAACAATGCTGTTGTGCTACGGAACTATCTTTCAAAAGACAATAAAAGAAGATTAAACAAAAAACAAAAACCCCTTTAGCAATAATGTTTTGAAAAGTCACTTCACTGTTTAATTTTACAGAACTATAACACACTTCTACCTTTTCAGATATGCTTATATTCCATCGATGGAGGATGGGCTTTCAAGCTCTGGTATTATCAGACAATGCAAAAATACTGCCAATCAGTTAAAACACTTACTTGGTGGTTCTGTAAGTATACTTATAGGTGACTTCTCGAGAAATCTGCCTAGCTAGGGCAAAAAGTTCATCCCTTCTTGTCAGCAGGGCATTATCCTTCACACAGAGCTGAGCTGCCGCTTCGTTAACAGTGAGCTGTATGTCCAAAATAAGGTTTTAAAAATTATAAACTTTTCACTGATACAGAAAATGTTTCACTTATTAATATAGAAAGGTCACATCATTATATAATAAAATCATAATTTATGAAAATCAGAATAGCCTTTACTCCTGATTAGTCTTATTGCCTAATTTCAAAAGAAAAGTCATCTACCATCTCTTAGAACTCAAACTAATCAAAATAGTCATTTTGCTTTTATGCTCTGCTTATTTTTAAGTAGGAGAGTTTATGGAAAACAAGCAAAATAAAAAGTTTTAAAATGTTTTACCTCTCACTTTTCTTATGAAAAACCAAGGGATCTGATTATATGATAAAAATATTTCCCTAACTGAAAATGAGTAAATATAGTCTGACAGATTTATTTTTTAATGTGAACTGACACGAAAATTCTTAGGAAAGAATAAAAATTACATGATTTTGGTTAAATATTTATAAAATCACTTAGTAAAAGATAGAGTTATCAGAAATTAGGGCTGGAGTTCTTCTGTGGTGCAGTGGCTTAAGGATTTGGCATTGTCAATGCAGTGGCTTGGGTGGCTGCTGTGGTGTGAGTTTGGTTCCCGGCCTGGGAACTTGCACATGCCACAAGTGTGGCAAAAAAAAAAAAAAAAAAGAAGGAAAGAAAGAAAGAAAAAGAGAAAAAGAAAAACAATAGAAAAAAATTAAGAAATTAGGGCTATAATGGAAAATCAAGGTCTTGGACAAAATCTCTTAAGATCCACCTAATTCTACTCTTCCACCTGAGTGTTAAATATTGCCAATATAGAGTTGCTTGCTAGTTGACCAAACTACGTGCTAAAATTTTAAGTATCAAATGTTATCCTAAACTCAAAATCTATAATTTTTTTTTTTTTTTTTTTTTTTTTTTGCTCTTTAGGGCCTCTCCCGTGGCACATAGAGGTTCCCAGGCTAGGGGTCTAATCACAGTCACAGCAATGCCAGATCCGACCTGCATCTGCAACCTACACCACAGCTCATGGCAATACCAGATCCCCGACCCACTAAGTGAGGCCAGGGATCCAACCCTCATCTTCATGGATACTAGTCAGATTCACTTCCACTGCACCACGACAGGAACTCCTCAAAATCTATAATTTGTTAATAGGCTAGATAATATTTTCTATATAATTTTGTCAATTTAAATAGATGTAAGGAACTTCCAAGAAGTATATCAGACTTTTTTAAAAAAGCAAGAAACATACTCATCCCAGACATGATTGGTGGCAAAAAGAGAAGGGAGAGTTCCATTGTGGTATACAGGGATAAGGCTCCTCGTATTGTCACTGCAGAGGCTTGGGTCACTACCTGTGGTATGGGTTTGATCTTTGGCCCAGGAACTTCCACATGCCACAGAGGCAGCCTCCCCTCCCCCCGCCCTCCCACCCCCGCCCATAAAGGTGGGGTGGCGGGGAGAAAGAAAGAAAAAAAAGAGGTTAAAAAAAATGAGAGAATGGGATTTGCTGGTCTTGTTTCATCACTTACCAGCTATGTGACTTTGGACATGTAAAAACTTCTCAGAGCCTCAGTTTTCTCAGAGGCAAAATGGGAAAATATCACTACCTCTAAGTTCTCTAATAAGAAGTAATCAGGCATTTATTCTCTCTCCTTAACCAGGCATCCCACTTTATTCACAATAATTTTTCTTATTTAAAATTTTTGAAAATACAGAGAAGCAAAAGAAAATGAATGCAGCATGCAGTCCTTCTATCCAGAATGACTATTAGTATTTTAATGTATGTTATTCCAGTATTTCTGTGTACATATATACGTGTGAATATAGACATATAACCTCCTTTACTTATGTATGCTGCATTTTTCATATTTTAAGGCAGAGACTTGGCTTTTTTTATATTAGTATCTGCCATGGCTTCTATACTTAATAAATATTGATTGACTTAGGGATTAGTTTAAATATTCTTTATAATGTAATTTTTACTACCTAGACATACAATATTAACATTGCAAAAAACAGCAATATTTTATTTAAATAAACCTCACTCTGGACATTACCCCATTTTTTCATGTACTACAAAGAAAGCTGCAAAGAGGTTTTTTAAATGAGCATCTTTGCACACATATTCAGTTATTTCCTTAGAATAAATCAGTTCAAAAAGACTTAGTCACAAAATATACTAAATTTTAAGAGATTTATGTATTTCGCCACATTTCTCTCCAAAAACAGTTGTTCCAAACCGTAATGGTACCAATGATTATATGAAGAGTTCATTTCCCAGAATCTTGACCAACACTGTAAAAGTTTTACCGACCTGATGTATTTTCAATAACATTTGGTTATAATTTGCATTTCTTTAGCTATAAAACAAACTTTTTCTTATGTTTTTGACTTTAAAATCTGCTTGCTTAAGGAAGCTGCCTGTTTCTTCTATTGCACTGTTTTCTTTCTTAGGGACTTCAGGAATTTATTATGTGAGTTATGAATCCCTTAACTCTTCAATTCATCATAAGCAGTGGTTTTGGTTTTTTATTTTGTCATAGTTTTGTCATTAGCCTTATCATCTTGTCTTGGGTACTATGCACAAACTCCCTTTTCGCCCTAATACATATATAAATATATTCTCCTATAATATAGTATAATAATTTTATTTTTCCACATAAGTATATTTACCCCATCTAGAATGTTTTATGGTATACAACACATAATGTAATATACACATCTAATATACTCCTTTCCAGATTTTTAAATGTAAGTTACACTGGCTTATTCTCAGACAAATACAGACATATCTCATTTTATTGTGCTTTGCTTTATAGCACTTTGCAGATTTTTATTGATTTTTTTACAAATTGAAGGTTTGTGGGAACTCTGTGGTCAGATGATAGCATATTTTAGCAGTATTTTTTAACTAAGGTGTGTACATTTTTTTCCAGACATAATGCTACTGCACATTTAGTACATTAAAATAATTTTTATATGCACTGGGAAACCAAAAAAAAATTGTGTCTCACTTTACTGCAGTGGTTTGGAACCAAACCTTATTATCTCCTAGGTATGCCTGTAAAGTGGCTATTGGCAAGAAGGTTACAATAAGCCCATACTTCACCATTTTAAACCCACAGCTGAATATGAAAGCATAATAGAAAGAATTTATTGACCTTCTCCCCTCCTCCTAAAGAATCATCAATAGATCAGTTTCTTTCCTAAGTGCTTGTGAAAGGCACAATGTTATAGGAGCTAAAAGTAAACTGTACTTCAAAGAATAATTTCATAAATAAATTAACTTCAATTTCAGCTTAGCAGTAGCTACAATGACCTTGAAATATCCTTCTCAAGTTGCTTTTTATGTAGCTGTTTTCTTTTTTATCTTTTCATAAATCTAAATTAGGATGGAGAAATTCTGATTGTCAGTAATATATTTTAATTGACAATATTTCAGATGTACCAGCTCATGTACAACCACAGAAAATAACTTTTCAATACAGACTGAAAACAATGTTTTAGTATTCCTTTCATCATCCTACCAGAAACCAAGAAAAACAAACATAACACAATCTTTGTTACTGAATTCAGACTCCAACAGACCAAAAAAGGAGACAATTCTCCAGGCCGTTAGAGAGCCTTCTGGTAGAAAAACTGAGGCTAGAGAAATAACAATAGCTCATCCTAAGTTATAACATGAAACTGATTCATCAAGCTTTCCCCTCAAAAATGTATTCACTTTAAATATCTTCTAGATTTCATACTGCCAGTTGCTAATAATTAAATCAATAACTATTATGATATTTTTGAAAAAAAAATGACACAAATATTCCAAAACAGTAGTCATTCACTATAGCTCCAAGCTAGGTTTTTTAAAGTTCTAAGTTTCTAATTTTGTTAAAAGTAGAAAAAATAAGATATTCTCCCTCATTGGTTTACTTCCTCCACTTCCTCTTTTCATGGCTAAGAATACCAAAATTCCATTCATACCTTCATGTAAAAATATTTTTAAAAGTTAGCTTTCTATTACTTATGACTAGATATCAAAACTTTTTTTTACTGGTAGTTAAAATTATAATCAAATGATTGTGACTTTCAATTATTTCAAATAAATGTTAGCATAAAAATACCACATGAATGCTGTGTAATAGGGAGGCTCAAAAGGCAATGAAGAGTTTCATTTCTACCATAGGGAGGGCTAGGTACCATGACTGGCCCCTTTCACATTTCTCACAGAAAAAAATGTTGGCTCAAATAGAGGGAAAAATATCTTATATGCATCAGTAAGCCAGCAAGACAGTACGAACTATTCAGGCCAAAGTAAATGAAGACAGTACTTCAAAGGAATAAGTTGAAGACAGACACTAAACTAGATGAACTTGAGCTTCAATTTTCACACTCTCATAGGACTGGTGAGTGTGGGAAGAGAATAACTGGAAGCACCCAGGATCCATTAAAGGTGAGGGTGAGGAGTCTAAGACCCCTCCTCCATAAAGGTGAAATACAAAAGTACTACATGCCCAATGGAAGGCAGAATTAGAAATACACCTGTACCCTCAGGGGAATGTAAGGAAATTTACCTGTCTTGAACCTTGTTACTACTGAATAGTAGAGAACAGAAAACACTCTTGAGATTTCACAACCTCAAATCAGCTCTCACATGAATGTTCAGCCCTAATTCACACTAGACAGACTGAGAACTTATTTTCTTAGGGTCTCTGAGTTGTAGTTTGCAGAGTACAGGTGCCTGGTAGAAGCAAAAACAACCTCTAGTAGAATCCATTTGCTTCCTAGGCCTCAAACCACAGTTCCAAGAAATAAAAGTACATAGACAGAAATCATAAACTGTCCAAAGAAACGAGAAATCAAAATAAAAACCAGTAGAAACAAGAGACAACAGAATCAGATCCTCAAAGATGTAATTTAAATAAAAAGGAGTTGAAAACATGACTAAAGAGAAATATAGTAAAAGTGACCAAGAAAAACTGAGAAGTCAAAAGGAGAGAAGATGATGGGGCACAGAAAAACATAAGATTTCAAAAGCAGACAAAATCAGATAACTACTGCCTTCTAAAGACAACAGTGAAAGCCAAAGCCAAGCAAAGGCTATCTTCAATTACTAAGGGAAAATAACTGACAATACAGAATTTAATACCCAGAATAAACAGCAATTAAGAATGAGGGCAAAATAAAAATATTTTCCAATGGGTAAGGACAGAATTTGCTATCAGTAGGCTTTCAATTAGAAAATTTTACATAATGGACTTTAGGCAAAAGGAAACTAATTCTAAATGGTAAATCTGAGGTACAAAGAAGGGGAAGGGAAGAAATAGAAAATAAAATGAGATAAATTCAAAACATCAGTCATTACAATAAATTAAATGAACCAAAGGTTACTTCTAAAAGACAAAGGATGTAAGACTGGATTTTTTTTTTTTAATCTAACTTGATATTTACAAGAGATGTATCTAACACACGGATTCAGAAAGACTACAAAAGGATGGAAAAAAAGAATAAGCAATAACTAACAGAAAGAACATGTATTTATATTCATATCAAACAAAAAAGGTTTTTAGAATGAAATGATTGAAGAAGGTTACTACATAATACAAAGAGAAATAGACAACTTCACAGTCATAGCAGGTGATTTTAATACACAGCTCTTAATTACTAACAGAGCAAGCATACCAAAACAAAAGAAATTAAGTCCATAGAAGGTTTGAAAAACAGAGTTAATAAGCTTGTCAAAACAGATGCAAACAGAACAATCTACCAATAATTGCAGAAGCATGTTAAAAACATTGACCATACATACTGGGCCATAACTAGAATCTCAACAAATTTTAAAGGGCTGGCATCATGCAAACCATGTTCTCTGACCACAATATAATTCAGTTAGAAATCATTAGGAAAAACAATTAAGGGGGAAATCTTCATATTAGGAAATGACAAAAACTTCTTAATAACTCAAGGGTCAAAAAAGAAATCATAAATAGAGAAATAATCAGTATTGAAAAATAATAAAATAACCACCCACCAAAACTTTAGGAATAATGCTAATTCGATATATAGTGAGAATTTACAGCCTTAAGTGCTTACATTGGAGAAAAAGAACAGCTGAACATTAATGAACTCAAATGAAATGTAAGTCAGAACAATAAAATAAAAGAAAGTAGGCGTAAACATAAACATAGCACAAAAATACCAATTAAGCCAAAAGCGGTTCCTCAAGATCAGAAGTTGGAAAGCTTTTCTATAAAAAGTCTGATAGGAGTTCCTGTCATGGCTCAGTGGTTAGCAAATCTGACTAGGAATCATGAGGTTGTGTGTTCGATCCCTGGCCTTGCTCAGTGGGTTAAGGATCTGGCATTGCCGTGAGCTGTCGTGTGGGTCACAGATGTGGCTTGGATCCCACACTGCTGTGGCTGTGGCCAGTGGCTACAGCTCCGATTGGACCCCTGGCCTGGGAACCTCCATATGCCACGGGAGTGGCCCTAGAAAAGGCAAAAAGACTATATATATATATACACTATCTGCTTTTTGTTTTTTTTTTTTTTTTTTTTTTTTTTGTCTTTTTGCTTTTTCTAGGGCTGCTCCTGCCACATATGGAGGTTCCCAGGCTAGGGGTCCAATCAGAGCTGCAGCCCCCAGCCTACACCAGGGACACAGCAACTCGGGATCCAAGCCGCGTCTGCGACCCACATCACAGCTCACGGCAACGCCAGATCCTTAACCCACTGAGCAAGGCCAGGGATCAAACCTGCAACCTCATGGTTCCTAGTTGGATTTGCTAACCACTGAGCCATGACACGAACTCCCAGATAGTATATATTTTAAGCTTTATAGGCAAATAGTCTGTGTTACAACTACCCAACCCTACAATGTAGCGCAAAAGTACCATAGGTAATACATAAAGAAAAAGGTATGGCTGTATTCCAATAAAAGTATATCTGCAAAATCAGGAAGTAGGCTAGATTTTGCCCACAGGCTCCAGTCTGCAAAACCCTGAAAAGATTAATGTAATTGATAAACCTCTGGCAAGATTGATCAGGCAAAAAAAAAAAAAGAAGATACAAATGTACAAATAATATTAGGCCTTAAAAACTATATGCAACTTTATGCCAGTAAGTTTAAAAATTTACACTAAACGGACACAATCCAGAAAAATGTGACTTACTAAAAGTGCCTCAAGAAGACTACCCTACTAGTCCTATAATCCATTTTTTCAAATGTTCGAAAAGAAAATGTCCAACATTTCAAGTGTTAGCTGTTGAAATCCATCCATTCAAGCCAAGAGTTCAGAATAAAGCATCATAACTCACTAATGATGTGTTCAGGTCTATGAGGTTCCCAGATTCAGCATCCTCCTTTTCTCAAAGTTAAGACTGTTGGACTTCTCTGAAACCCTCAGCCTTGCCTTCTCAACATTATAGTGGAAACTGACCTAAGCTGGCATCTTCATGTATCGTATGGGTGTAGGTCCTTTTCCTGGTAACCTGCTTAGGACTCTAGTTCCTACAGAATCTCCACTAGGTCTACAACTTACCCACTGACTCCACATGCCCCTTCTTCTTCTTCCTATCTTTGAGTTCCAGACCTCTCTGGATGTAAGTTGCTATCTGCTGACAAATATCCTGTAATGCCAAGTTGTCTATGTGCTTATATTTCTGAATATTACAAGCTCCTACATTCTCCATGGCCTTGCTATTCTCAACTTTCAGTTTCTCTCTCCTCTTCCATTCATTGCTTTAATAAATCTGATGCACAACACTTATCTAGTTTATCACACACTGTGCCATTACATCTTTAGACCAATGGAACTCTGCCTGCCTGGACTTCTTTCTAGTACTGCTTCTAGGTTTGTCCCTTAGCAACTGCCCCACACCAATAGTTAGTGTGGTTCTAGGTCTTAGCCCCTCACACTGTCTTCATGGTCTGACTCCTATGAACTAGGCCATACCTAGCCATGTCCTAAGACCATCACTGATTCTTTAGCTTAAAAAGTGTTTATAATGATTCGTTCTATAATTCTTTACTGTTAAGTGTACAGTACATTTGGAAACAAGTATAAAAATGCATGCAAGAATGATAATTTTATATACTTGCAAGTTGCAAATTTTTTTAAGTATAACTTCTTTTTTTTGTTTTTTTTTTTTGTCTTTTTAGGCCGCACCCATGGCATCCGGAGCTTCCCAGGCTAGGGGTTGAATTGGAGCTGTAGCTGTAGCTGCTGGTCTACACCACGGCCACAGCAACAGTGACGCGGGATCCGAGCCACGTCTGTGACCTCCACCACAGCTCACAGCAATGCCAGCTCCTTAACCCACTGAGCAAGGCCAGGGATCGAACACACGTCCTCATGCATACTAGTCAGGTTCGTTAACCACCGAGTCATGACAGAACTCCTAAGTATAACTTCTTGATTTTCATCCACTAGTGACCTACTTACATGTGTTGAATGATTAATTTAAAAAAATACTGTCCACAGAGTTGTATGAAGAAAACTCTGAGAAATACTACCAAAAGTTAATTAAGAATAAGTCATAAATTTATATTTATTTGGAAACTGAGGACAAACTAGTAACATTATACTTTATTTAATCTTAGGAATTTAGAAAAACTCAAAAATCTTTCTATTTATGTATTTATTTATTTATTTATTTTCTGTCTGCACCTGCAGCATGTGGAAGTTCCCAAGCCAGGGGCTGAACCTGCACCTTAGCAAGGACCCAAGCCACTGCACTGACAATGCCAGATCCTTACCCTGCTGAGCCACAAGGGAACTCCTCTTTCTCTCATTTTAAATAGTCAAATGAAAAAATGTGAAATTAACAGAAAACGTAAAAGGTACATTTTAATTCCCTCAAGATTTCATAATTTCCACCAAATTCTTGGATGGTTACTAGTTTTTAGAAGGCATCCTGATTCATAAACTTCTATCCTAAACTGTATTATTGGACCAGATTAACATACTTGAGTTACAAATAATAAGTGGTCTAAGTTTCGAAAACACAAACCACATTTTCCAAAGCCCCCACCCCCATATCTCAGCCTACTAGCATTCATTTTGAGTGTTCCCTTATTTTAGGAAACCCACAATGGTCTCACTAGTTAAATACCAACTGCGCCTTTTTATCCAAAGAAGCAAAAAGCCCCTTAGCAAAACTCAAGTGTGAAATAATTCGCTTTGGATTTTTTTAAAGTAGGTTAGAAATTTTTTTTTTTTTGAGCTTGGGTTTATTAAAGTCATCTCTTCAACATATTTTTGCTTTAATAAAAAGTCATCTCTTTAACATATTTTTGCTTTAATAAAAATACAGGTCTTTTGACTCAACTTTGTGTTTCATCAGCTATGTTTTAAAAATTATACGAAAACTGGATTAAATCATGAAACTAAAACTGCCAAGATGTTTTGCCCTTTGTTTCCTATTAAATGACAACCATGACAGCCTTTTGGTAGATACCTCTACTTTTAGTAGATACCTCTAGATCTACTCACAATTTCTTGTGAGTCCTTTATTGTATGGCAACGATAATACATAACAATTACAAAAGGATATGCTCAAAACAGATCAAACCACAGAAGCCCTGTGACTAATTTTTCTAACTAATTCTCTGATATTAAGCGCCAGTATCTATTCATTTCCAAAATAAGTTATTTCAAAATATCAGATGGTGAAATTGCTGAAAATAAGATTAATATACAAAAATCAGCCAGTGATTAGTAATTTCAAAAACATGGAAAAAACTTTAATTATATCTCCTTTATATCTTACACATTTGTCTATATAAGTAAAATAAATTTATGATATAGACATTTGATATATATAATATATAGTATTTGACCTAACAAGAAATGTTCAAAACCTATGAATAAAGAACTAAAAAACTACTGAGGAATATTTTTTAAAAAATCTAAGTAAACACATACACTATATGGGAGTTTTCATTATTGTAAATATGTCGACTTTTCCAAATTAATTTATTAATTAAACTTTAAGGAATTTCTAATTAAAACACCAACAGAAATTTGTGGGAAATTTTGACAAATGCATTAAAAATTTCATTTGGAAGGAGAAATGCATAAGATTTCCTAAGAAAAACAAAAGCTGCAAAAGAGTATGGAAGGGGCACTTGCCTGTCCAGATACTGAAATGTATTACTTAGCTACAGTAATTAAAGTAAATCTATACTGGTGAAGGAATAAAAAATTAGACCAATGAAATCAAATAGGATAAGCTCAATGAATATTACTACATAAAATTAAACTTCCACATGGCAACCAGTCTGAAAGGTCAAAGACAAATGATAACCTGGGCAAATGTTTCCAACTTAAAAGGTTAATATCTTTAAAATATAAAAAGTTTTTACCAATATTTTAAATGTAAGACAAACAACCCCAACATTTAAAACAAAGGATGTGAATATAAAATTGGATGTCTGTTAAACATATGAAAAGGTACTTATGGAGTTCCCGTCGTGGCGCAGTGGTTAACGAATCCGACTAGGAACCATGAGGTTGCGGGTTCGGTCCCTGCCCTTGCTCAGTGGGTTAACGATCTGGCGTTGCCGTAAGCTGTGGTGTAGGTTGCAGACGCGGCTCGGATCCCGCGTTGCTGTGGCTCTGACATAGGCCGGTGGCTACAGCTCCGATTCGACCCCTAGCCTGGGAACCTCCATATGCCACGGGAGCGGCCCAAGAAATAGCAAAAAAGACAAAAAAAAAGAAAAGGTACTTATCCTCACTGTTCAAAGTTAATTTGAGCAATGAAAGTTTTTCATCCCTTAAACTGAAAAAGATTAAAAATGATAAATGCAACAATCATTAGCGAGAGCGTGTAAAAATAAGACACTTGCATATAATGATAGTGAAAAATGTTAACTGCTGCAGCTTTTTTAGAAGGTAATTTAGCAGCATTTCCTCAAATATTATATCTATATAATCTTTGCTCCTGTAACTTTAATGTTGAAATGAATTCTACAGAAAAACATGCACAAGTCTGTAAAGGTGCATACATAATAATGTCCATATCCCATCACATGTAAAATTTAAAAAATGGAAACAAGAGACATCAAAAGTGAATGGTTAATGCAATGAGATCCTGCTGCATAGCATAGGGAACTATATTTAGTCACTTGCGATGGAACATGATGGAGGATAATGTGAGAAAAAGAATGTGTGTGTGTGTGTGTGACTAGGTCACTATGCTGTACAGCAGAAATTGACAGAACATTGTAAATCAACTATAATAGAATAAAAATCTTTAAAAAGTGAATGGTTTAGATAAATAATAGCATATTCATACTGTGGAATATAATCCATAAATAAATAAGGTAGCTCTATATGTACTCACTTGAAAATATATCTAATAGTATATTATACATTGAGCATATTTTTAAGTTTAAGAAAAGAATGTGGAGAAGAGTATGTAAAATACGATCCCATGTTTATATATGTAATGAAAAGTATCTGGGCATTTACAGCTTCAATTACTTTACATCCTTCTGAAATGACTGAATACTTTTCCAATAAGTATATATCATGTTTTGCGTTAAAGTACATGTCTGGGAAAAAGATCTAATGCTACTAACATGAAATACTGCATTTGACTGAACATTTTTTTCAAGGATAATTTCCTTCTTCTAAAGGATAAATGGCTATACATTTTAGCTTTTTTAACTTTTGGAATGAATTTATTATTTGAGCATTTACTGGCTACTTAGACTCTGAGGATATAACAATAAATGAGATATTATCTCTGCCTTGAAGGATCACAAAGTATGCTGTGAGGGACAGACCAGTATAAAAATTAGAACAATAAAGTGCTAAAGTTACTGTGACAATAATGTATGTAGGGATAAAAATGGAAAGGAAAGATTATCCAACTTGGGGAAAAACATATCAGAAAAGACTTAAACTTATGCTTGACCTAATCTTAAAGGTGATGTGTCAGCCAGATAGATAATAAGAGGGGACTAAATACAAAAGATACATATGTATATACATTCTTCTACTTAAGCAAAATATTTCTGGATAGAGTGCTACAAAGATCAAATGAGACTTTTTAATGCCAAATGTCAAACTAAAACAATATTCAAAGCTATAATAATAATAATAATTCTAACATTCATCAAATATAATTTTGTTTTCCATGCTAGCTGAAAATCACTTTACTTTTTTTTTTTTTTACAAATTTTCTAAAAAAGGTTGACAAAAGTGATTTTTAAGTCAATGGTTATATTTAAAACCCCATTTTATTTCTTAATTAAAAGAGCCTTATAAATGCAGACTTCATGCTTTCATTGCTTAAATTCACTACACTGTAGTTCCTCAAGCTCAACATGTTTGAATCCAACACAAAAATACCCTAACACAATAAATATGGCCTGATTTCACAAGAGTTATATTTTGTTAACACTTAAATACTTTTAATACCACTTTCAGGGAATGTATATCCTTTGTTGAAAACTATTACCAAACTTATCTCTCAGATATATAACACATCACATACAAACGAAGAAAAACGTGGCTTTTTACCTCATGAAGTGTGAGATGTTTCCCATCCTTTCTCTTTGAGTCAAATCTGCCATATATTGCACTGTATTTTCGAATTTCCTCCTCTTTGTGTGGATCATCATCACTCATCTCAAAGATGTGACCGATCATTTTGGCCAACTTCTTATTCGTTTTTAGCAGCTCTTTCACTTCATTCAAGTCACTTTTCGGCAGCGTGGGGGCCATTCGCTCCACACACTCAGCTACAGAGAGTGCGGCAGCAGCATCCAGTGCCTCACTACTTTCTTTTGGGGAAGCAGGAGAGCCAAGGTCAGCTGGGGAGAGGCTGTGCTCACTCTCAGTGGCATGGTGGCCTTGCCAGAGTCTGGACTCACTGATACTCTGCAGAGCTAAGCTCCCCACCACGTCTGATTTCCCCTGTCCCAAGCTCTGCACGCAAGTGGTGGCAGCACACTTGGGAATTTTTAAATGAGGTTCCCGGGCATTGCTATTCCTTTCATAACTGCTACAGGATATTCCCAGCCACGTTGGTGATCCCTCTGGTAATTTATAGATGGGTATGCTACTGACAGGAAGGGATGTCAGTGGCTGATTAAAAAGGCCAGGGTTTGTAACCCAGTCTCTCAAAGCTTTCTGTAGCCTTCTAACATGAAGGGGCTTGCTAGCCATGCCCACCAGTGCCATAATTTCCAAGAATTCCTCTTCTCCAGCCTCACAGAGTTGCTGGACATCATCGCCACCTTGTTGGATGAAGGCATCAAAATAAGAAAGCAGATTGGCTTTTTGTAATATTCTATACAGCTGCAACTCCCCCAGGGTCCGGGGTAAGGCCGTGGCCATTACTGTGAATGGACTTAACCTGCAAAAGGAAGAGAGGAAATACTCATCACACTTGCTCCAAACTTCTTAAACTTATTTGTTAGACACTACAGGATTTAAGTTTGCAGTTTGGGAAGAATCAAAACAAGGAGCACTTGCATAGCAGCTGACTTTTGTTTTGTTTTATAGCCACACCCCAAGACATATGGAAGTTCCTGGGCCAGGGACTGAACCTCAGTCACAGCTGCAACCTACGTCAAAGCTGCAACAACATCAGATCCTTTAACCCATTGTGCTGGGCCAGGAACTGCAGCAACCTTAGCCTCTGCAGTCAGATGCTTAACCCACTGTGTCACGGTGCGAAATGACTATTAAAGAAGCATTTTCTCTATGCATAAGTTATTTTATTTTACTCTCCTACCAACCCTCATGGTCAGTATTCAGCTATTGTTGCTGCTTTAAAGAAGACATATAAAGGCTCAATGAAGGTAAGTAGTTTGCCCGATTATCTCATAACTGGCTAATTAGAAGTCTAGGGACTCAAACAAAAAGCTCAGAGGGCTCTATATCCCCTATTTCTGACTGTTCACTTTGCTGCTTTCATGGTGTGAACACAGAGGCAAAGTAAAAAATAATCAAATTCAGAAGGGGGTAACAAGTATATGATGCTACCATTCATGGAATACTTATTTTGTGTCAGATCATATGATAAACACTTTATATTACATTATGTCTAATCCTCACAGCAGCCCTCTGAGATGTATAGTTAGTTCCCATTTTATAAAGAAAAAGTTGCAAGATTAGTCTGGCAAGCAAAGGAAGAGAGATTTCAGTATGAACTGGAGGTGAGAACATAGAAGGTGGTATAGTTAGGAACTGAGAAAAAAGGGGGCAGGAAAAACTCACACAAGTAAATGACAGGACTTGGTGATCACTGAGGTATAAGAGATGAAAACAGTTACCATTTCTTAACCCTTTCTTTGGTTCCAAGGAAGAGAGGAGTAATAGCCAACTATGAGATCATATATGTGCGTCTGCAACAGGCATTGGGGATACAGAAAATCAGGGATGATGGGATTCCCTTTCAGACACTGGCACTTGAACATGGCACAAGACAGAATGCTTAAGTAGAACTGCCCTGAGTGCAAAATAAGACTAGAGTCTATGTGTGTTTTACGATGAAACCAGGAAGCCTGGGAGATCCCTCCAAAAAAAAAAAAAAAAAAAAAAAAAAACAGCAAAGAGCTGAAGACAGAATCAAGGAGGTAATACTTTCAGAGTCCTAGTAAGGCAGAGACGACTGCCTTCAAAGAGACAGAACAAGACCCAGCAAAGCACTTCTTGACCCCTTAGCAGCCTTTAGAAGTTATTCACAGTTGCCTGGAGACCTCCCACATACAAAGAGGAGTTGGCCAAGTACTTCCAATTAAGAGAAACAAACAAACTTGTAATAAGTGCACCAATAGGATTTAAAGGACCCTATAACCCTCTACAGCAAAAATTACAGAAAGCCCAAAGAATACATACATCAGAGGAAACTGAAAGCTCCACTCTCAACTCAAAACAGTAAGGAACAGTTGTTAACTGGGAAATAAGGCAAGCTGAGGAATATTGGGGAACATCCCTGAAGGCCAGATCACCAAATCTGGGACTTTTGCTTTATGCCATCAACTAGAACGCTACATAAAATTCTAAGCCCAGTCATTCCCATCCAAGGAGAATGCACTTCCTTATCACAGTCCCCGCGCCAAGGACTGACTCTTGGGAAGCCCATCTCCTAGAACCTCTGCATCATCCACAACATGCTTTGGTCGACTACTAACCTACTCAAATTTTATGGCTCTTCATTTTATAAGGACATTGCCAGGTGATCGGATGACTTCCCAAAAGACATTAAAAAAAGACTGAATTTGGGCCCACTATATTTCTGCTGACAGCCAGGAAATCACTTGGGGTGCTTCTGAAAAACGTAATTTCCCAGGTCCCTGGGTTGCCTCTCAGGAGACTCTGATGATTTGGCAAATTTGGCAAACTTCACTACAAGATTCCTATTTAGTATACTCTCTGGGCACCACAAACTCCTACAGGTTTTGAGACCACTTTCATATTCATGCTTCTTCAGTTCTCTGGATAAAAACAGTCCTGCATCTTCTGAATCACTCACTGGAGGATCTGCTTTGTCCTCCCACTGCAAGGAGACTCTTTGGGGAGAGAATCTATCATCCAGCTGGACACTAACCCACAAAAACAAGCTCTTGGGGGTTACAAACACAAGTTGAAGTCTGTATTGAACAACAGTAGACCAACTGGAAGGGCTTCTGAAAAGTGTCCAAGGTAGAGAAAAGGAAACCAACTTTCCCCTCATACACCTAATGCTATATAGCTTTCAAATACAAATATAGGCTTTTAAATACAATCTTTTTTACAAGGACTGTAACCATGCAAGATTTATGGTGTTATCAACAATCTCATGACATACATTCCTCCAAATTATGGGATAAAGTAAAAATTACATGAAAAAATCTACAACAGAGTTCTTGAATCTTTCTATGAGCGATAAGAAAACAAAGACTATATGCTTGACAAACATAAAAGAGAAACTTAAGACCCAAACTTGGGTTTTATTCTTCTGAGATAAGGGAATGATTTTAGAAAATATTTTCAGCTTTTATCCTTTCTCATTTACCAAGAAAGGAAACCCCCTAGTTCCTAAGAAAGAAGTTACGATTATAATATCCCTATAAGAACTGACAGGACCAAGTGTACATTTCCAGAGTCAAGACGCCAGATGAAAGATAAATAAGTGAACTATTTAGAGTCCCAGGAGGCTTTCTAAAGGCCCACACTACTGCTGGGAAAGGAGTTTTCTCCCTAACCTTTTTGCTTTAAGAGAATGTTTCAGTTTCTTACAAAAGCCTATTGTGATAATTTAAACACCCACAATTTCATACATTAATTTGATTTAGAAGAAATTTTTTATAAGATGAGGATTTTCTCTTTTACAAACTCTATTCATACTTCAACATGGTCAAATAAATCAAAAGAAAGCTCTGATCTGCATCTCTTCAATCTGAAATATAAAAGGATCCTAATACAACACTATATAAAACAGCAAAATAGTACAGAAAATCTACTTAGTTGAAAACTCTAGTTACCTGGCCTTTTCAAAAGATGCTAGAACAACCATGCTGAGTCTGACCGTTTTATGAATTCCACAGTTAGGAGAAAATAGTTACCTATTTTTACTGCATTCAAAAGCTAAACCATGGAGTTCTGGTTGTGGCTCAGCGGTAAGGAACCCAACTAGTATCCATGAAGAGGCAGGTTTGATCCCTGACCCCGCTCAGTGGGTTAAGGATCTGGCTTTGCTGTGACCTTTAGTGTACGTCACAGACATGGCTCGGATCTGGCACTGCTGTGGTGTAGGCCGGCAGCTGCAGCTCCAAATTGACTCCTAGCCTGGGAACCTCCATATACTCTGGGTGTGGCCATAAAAAAAAGGGGGGAGGGGAGCTAAACCAAGGGTGGGCTACTACCTAAGTACTGTAAGCCTCCACGTTCACCAGCTTAAATGTTCCTCAGCTGGGTCAGTTCCAGAGGAACAGGAACTAAACAATGGATTCCTCTAAGGCCATTTGTTGTTGCTTGTTATTCACTGATCTATTTTAAATGGTAATGATTTGTTCCAGAATCTTTCAAGAAAAAAAAAAAAAAAAATAACCTGCACTTTAGCTCCTTATGGGACAGGATCAGTCATCTGCCAGATTCAGATTATGCTAAGGAAACAAGAAGCTGGTTTGGCTCAAAAAACTTTGCTGATCACCTCCTGCTCTGTCCTCAAAACCACTACAAAGCATTTAATATGACTATGGGAAACAAAACTTCTCTGGCTTTCTTCAAGCTGGATGGGGGGATTTAGGGCAGGACAGAGGTCTTTAATACCCACAAAGGAAAAAAACTATTCCTTCAAACTCTCATCAGTCTATTCCAAGGAGCTTCAGCCTGCCCGCTGTCTTGACTCCTCATCAACACTCTTGAGTAACTACTGAGGCCTTTCTCCTTAACCTCTGAAGCTTGATATATTGGTCCTTGAAATGCTCTTCACTTGACTTTTGCTATATTATGTTACCTTCCCTTACTATATTCTAAGTGCAAGAATTCTTCAACATGTTACATTAGATCCCTTTTCTACTGTCTTTCCATATTCTCCCATGATGATTTCATCCACTCTAGGCTTCAATGTCACCTATAGTACACTGACCTCCAAATCACTGTCTGTAGCTTGGACCAGTGGTTCATGGAGTTACTGCAAAGTGCAGTATGCATACCAGGCACCAGCTAGAGTAAAAAACATGCTCCTCACACATACATATCTATTTTGCAAATAAATAAACACTACAATTTAATAAGTCATTTAAAAGTGTAATGAAATTCATAGGTATCATTGTACGTATTCTCTATCAAATACTAAAAGCAAAATTATTAATGAATACTTGTTTTTTTAACTTAAAAAGTGATCTTCATAGCTGAAAAGTTTGAGAACCATTAGCCCCAACTGTTTTTCTGACAATTCAGCATTTTAACAATCATGTGGAGATTGTCAGACATCTCAAATTTGCTAAGTCCAAATTCAATTATCTCATTTTCCTCCCTTCTTGCAGATTCCCAAATCTACTCTTCCTAATTCTTTCATTTAATTCCAGTTTCCTGGATTAATGAAAGTGCAGAGTCCATCTTCTTAAAAAGGTTTTTTAATTGAGGTATAGTTGGAGTTCCCGTCATGGCACAGTGGTTAACGAATCCGACTAGGAATCATGAGGTTGCGGGTTCGATCCCTGGCCTTGCTCAGTGGGTTAAGGATCCAGCGTTGCCGTGAGCTGTGGTGTAGGTTGCAGACACGGCTTGGATCCCGCATTGCTGTGGCTATGGCACAGGCCGGCGGCTATGGCTCCAATTTGACCCCTAGCCTGGGAACTTCCATATGCCGCAGGAACGGCCCAAAAATGGCAAAAAAGACAAAAAAAAAAAAAAATTGAGGTATAGTTGATGTACAATATTATTTAAGATTCAGGGGTACAACATAATGATTCCCAATTTTTAAAGGCCACACTCCATTTATAGTTATTATAAGATATTGGCTATATTCTCTGTGCTCTACAATATATCCTTGTAGTTTATTTTATACACACTAGTGTGTACTTCTTAATCCCCTACCCCATCTTGCTCCTCCCCACTTCTCTTCTCTTACTGGTAATCATTAGTTTGTTCTCTGTATCTGTGAGTCTTATTTCTTTTTTGTTATATTCACTGTTTTATTTTTTAGATTCCACATGTAAGCGATATTACACAGTATTTGTGGGACTTATTTTACCTAGCATGATATCCTTCAATTCTGCCCATGTTGTTGCAAATGGAATATTTCATTCTTCTTAATGGCTGAATAATATTCCATTATATATATAAACCACATCTTTATCCACTCATCTATTTTTGTTTTCCTCTATCTTCCTCAAATCTACATGTCCTTAAGCCACATCACCACCCTTTTTCTTTCTCTGTCTTAAAAGCACCTAGTTCTAATTTTCCTTGCTTCTTGACCAGATTTTGAAAATAGCTTCCTCACTTTCAATACATCCCACACTGCAATACAAACTTTATCTTCCTAAATTACAGGTTGTGGCTCTTTACTCACCTATACAGATTTCCCCACTTCATGGAAAAGAAAAATCCAAACTACTCATATAGGCATCCTGTCCAGCCTCCTCTCTGGTCCCTAATCTGCCCCTATGCCCATCCTAAAAGGATACACTGGACTTCCCTCAAATGGTTCTTCATGGAAAATCAGTTAAGAATAAAGAGATGGATAAGTAAGCACACACAAACTCTATGTAAATGCTATGCTAAGTATTACACATAAGGAGTCATGGACAGGGAAGCAGCCTTACATGCTCTGCAGAACAAGTTCCTTTAGGCTATAAGCTCCCTGACAGCAGAAACTAGGTCTCATTCATCTATTCCCCTCCCTCCCTACCGATAATCCGAACAAAATGTTCACTGTAGAATAACATCTCTCCAGAGACTTCTGTTGCATGAAACCCAATGTTTGAGTCAGAATCTGATCAGCATCTCCCTTTTATATTCCAAAAGGGCTGCCCTTTGTATAAATTGGTGTCCACTCTAATAGCATGTCCTGCTACTTTACCTACATTCCTTTTCATTCTCTCAACCTCAGTACTATCTCTTATAAACCTATATGGTGGATTCCCATAAGATGGCTGTTGTTCCAAGAGAGAAAATGCTTTCCTTTTACAGGAATACATGTAGTTAGTGTTATAATATACATCATGTTAGCCTGGCCCTAACAGCAGCATTTCAAGAAGTCAATTTCAGACATGAGAGATCCTAGGTCTTTTTCCTCCTGGTTCTTACAAATTAAAATGCAGTATGTTATCCCCAAACAACAAATATCAATCTTACAAATGATCATTACATTCAAAGGGATTCATAAACACTATTCCTGAATCCTCCTCTTCATGTAGAAAATATACATGATATTGTATATGTAATACATATATATATATATACACACACACTTTTATGAGGTTTGTGGCATTCGCAGAATAGACTCCTCCAGGAGTGGGGAGAAACCAAAGGGCAAAAATCCCAGTAAAATCTGAATTATTTATGCAGAGGACTCTAAATTCCTGCCTCCCAAAAGAGTCTGGAATTTGAATTTTAAAAATTACCTAAGTTAACTGAAACATCTTACAGACTTCAATCTTGGGAACAGTTAGCTTATGAGTCATTTACAGATTTAAGGTGAATTAGTTCCATCAGATTGCTTTTGTCTAACACCTAGATGAGATCCTGTACACACTAAGGAAATGAAAGGTAGAGATGGAAAACAGCAAGGAAGGAAATAGGAAATCTGAGGACAGTGCCTACATTTAAAGCCTCTGAACTATTGCCAGGTTTGGGAGAGTGCAGCCTAAAGGTATAGGCGCCCGGGGCAGAAGGGTGCAAAGGGTACACACAGGTTGAAACTAAAAACATTTATAAAAAGTCAGAATTTGGCTTAGGGAAGGATGAGCCTTAAGCCTAGCAAGTGAATTGTTCTCATTTTTGTCCTAGTCCCAGAATTCAAGCTAGAATGATTAAATGTAGAAAGCATGGGTTATTTAAGATGGCCCAGGTATTAACTCCTGTGCATGTATTTTAGTACCAAATGATTTAACTAAGCATATTTATTAATAATCATTCAGGGATATACCTTAAGTCAAGATATTTTGGATCTTATTATTGTAATAGCCATGAATTAAACATATAGCTTCTAATGAAATAATGGTAATTTAGTTAACTTAAAATGTTCTCTCCTACTAATTTTTTTCTGAATTCTGAATGAAGCTGGAAAAAAATTCTTATAAACCTCACAAAACGTTATTACAGTACTCAATGTATAAATTTAAATTTATCAGAATTAGAAAAAAAAGAAATCAGATTAATTAATTTATTTTTTGGCCACACCTGGGGCATGTGGAAGTTTCCAGACCAGGGGTCAAACTAGCAACCTGAGCCTCTGCAGTGAGAATACCAGATCCCTGACCCACTAAGCCACAAGGAAACTCCTTATTTTGCAATTACACGATCACTGTGCATTAACTTAATTGTGATACCAACATAAAAACAGTAGTATTTCATATAATATGGCTGGAAATTCATCAATTGCCTAACAATCAAGTTTTTCAACAAACATTAAGTGCCATCTGAACATGTAGTATGCATGAAGTACATATAAATTTTATATTTTTTCCAGAAATTTTTCTTTAAAAATCATTAAATTAACATATTGTGCAAATTAAGGTGCAACCCCCTAAATACAATGTATTGAGAAATGACAAACTATTTGAAATCTTAATGGTATGTTTTAGCTGTGAGAATTCTGATGAGGATTACTATTTTTCCCAACATCAACTTCTCTAATTTCCCACTTGTTCCATTGTTAAGTTTAAGGGAGTATATTTTACTATTGTACTAGTTATTGAACATGTCAGATCAAAAAGGAAATCTGCATTTAATATAACAACTGCACTATTCTTCATTCTACTAAAAAGAATGAAAAAAGCGGTTAAAATAAAACTAAATCCAAAGCAGAGTCTAGAAACCTTATATTCTGCTTAAGTTGGCATTATTTATTACTTATTTTTAATAAACACCACATGAAATATGCATAATAAGATAATTATACATAAGCAGGATCTTAACCTGTTTAAAACATATTATACAATGGTTATTTCCATGAAAGTAACACAAAATATAGCATGCTCCTGCGGTATCCAAAATACAGCTTTACATTTAAATGTAAATTGTACATATTTTTTATTTCCAATAATGCACATAAATAGCACCAACAAAAACAACTAGACTTATTAAATGGATTAGATGAAACCCAAGTCTTAGGACAGAGTCTAGGTCAACAGACACAAAAACCTGACATACTCTGTTCCATGAAACCATCTTTTACTCTAAATTTTTCAAAGGTCTCCCCCACTTTGTCATACATTATAATTACTTCTTTCAAGGCATCCATGGCACAAACAGCTAAAATCCTTAATAATAAATCAGTATGTTCTTAAAGTGTGATCAAAAGAAAATATCTAATGCTTTAACTGATTCTCTAAATAACAATAAGAAGAATGAAAATCTATTAACTTTTCTACAGGGCAATGGATGTTATTTACTAGTCAACAACAAAAAAATAATTAGTTTAGCTGAGACTATTCAATTTTAATAATTCTTGAATAAGATGTAGTCACTAGACATTAAATCATTTATTAGATATATAAGCTCACTAAATTTCCTTGTATCACCTATTCCTAAGGATTTCTGTCATCTTCATTACATTCACAATTAGCAGGCAGAATGAAATAAAATAAAAATCTACAATGCCTCAATGTTTTTATTATTACTGATTTATTCTCATATAACAGGAAATCACCAGAGCCACAGAAAACGAAATTTTTCTTATATCAGGTTTGGCATATTAACTTTTGTGCAAGATGCTAAAAATAATAAAATTAAAACAAGAAAACTTCCAATGGTTCCTTGACATTTTCTCTCAAAACTTGATTTTCCAACAATACTCAAATAGGAATAAAGAAGGCTGACCTTGTCAGATATGTATAAACTCTCAAGAGAACACTTACATGCAAGATAATACCTATAAGGACAGCATAATTTAAAAAACTTAATGAAAGGCAACATTAAATGTTTCAAATACCCGAAATGGAAGGGGAAAAGATACCCCTGAATCTAAGAACCACTTTTAGTGGCACACAGATTAGACTACAAACAACTTTTTAGGTCTTTGAGAAAATACCGGTCTCCACCCAAAACAGAGAAAGTAAATCCTATGCATTCTCTCTTCCAATATTTCTTCTTAAAACCCACAGATATTATGACATGTCAAAATTTGGTATGTTTTACAGGGGTAATTTTTCACAGAAGTGAAAATCTAAGAAGGCATTTCAGTGTGTGCACACACTTGTCTAACAAAACAGCCTAGCATTTCCTACGTGACTAATCTTTTTAAAATTCAGTTCCTCTGTTCCTATGCAATCTAATATTATCTATTAAAACTGCCAAAATATTTTTAAACTCCGTCTGAGAATTTCCCTCTCAGCTTCTGATCTTTGCACTCCTTTAAGCTTGCAGACATGTTACTGACAAACCAACTGGTAGTGACAGGTTATTCCGAATCAAGATGAAATTTTAAATTGACAGCTACCCCCAATTTTGCCATGCCTTCCGGATCCTCCCGGAATGAGGAATAAGTATATGCAAGTCAAAGATTCCTACTGGTCACATGCTGCAAAACTTGATCTGCGGAACCTATTCATATTCCAATTCAATTATCTTTTCCCTCAAGATCTTAACATTTAGGCTCACTAGAAGTCTCGTTTCCTATCTTAAGCCTTGTGAACCCTGAGGCTGCAGCCCATAAGCATTTGACTGCACTTTCTCCAGGAATAAAGTCACACACCTCTGCATCCAAGGCTTGTATGTCCCACATGTGTTTGCAAATTCCACACTCGGCCTTAGCGAGCACAATGAGTCTCTCGCTTCCATTGCACCTCGGTGCCAAGTTTCTGTAAGCCACTTCCAAGCAAAACTCTCCTTCCGCTTTAAAAAAAAAAAAAAAAAACTACATTCCGAAGGAGAAGATCCCCAGAACGAAAAATAAGACTGTAGAGCAACACTTTTATAAAGTAAACAAACCAACAAAAAGATTCTGCCCCTGGCTGCAAAACTCTGGGGTGGGCGCGCGCACCACCACGCACAACACACTACGCAACCCCACCACTGCTCCGCGCCACGCGCGACGGCCCAGCCGAGTCAGGAGAATGGACGATGCGCCCCCGGCTTTCAAGCAGGAGAACGTACTAGTCGGGCCACTGCCTTGCTAGCCTTCTTCCCGCTGCCCCTGCGCACCGAATTTCTCCGGGAATCACCCACAGGAGCCCGATGCTGCCGACTCCTTCCGGCGGCAGCCGCTCAGGGCCCGCCGCCCTGGATGCCCGCCCCCCAAGTGCTGGCGCGGCCCGAAGACTCCATCGCCCCAAGTTCGCCCGCGGCCGCACGAGCGCGAACGCTTCACGCAGTAGGCGGACAGCGAGTTGGTACGTACTCGGCCAGCGGCTGCAGCGGTCTTGGCGCGCTCTCCCCCAAGGACGCCTCAGCCCTAACTCCGAAGTGACGGCCCCCGGTTCTCTCTCCTCAGTCGGCAGCGGCGGCCGGGACGCCCCCGCTCCCATCGAGGGGGGAAGGGAAGGTGGTGGGCGCGCTCTCCCTGCTCCCCCCCACCGCCAGCTCGGGCCCGCCGCTCCTTCCCGCCCGCCAGCCCCGACGGCACTCGCTCGGCCGCGGTGGTGGCGGCGGCTCCTCCCGGCTCGGGCGCGCGGGCGGCGGCGGCGGCGGCGGCGCCTCCCCCACCACGTCCTCCCCCTTCCCCTCCCCGCGCTGCACCCACCCCCTCCCCCGCCCGCCTCCGCCACCTCCACCCCCCGCGCGCTGTCACATTGGGAGATTCCGCTCTTGCTACATTCGCCGCTCCGACTCCCGCCCACGCGCGGCCGAGTGACGCAGATCCCGGCGTGGGCCGCCGCAGGGCGGGGGCGGGGGCGGCGGCCGCCGGGCCGGGCTCGGCCTCTTCCCGCCGCCCCCTCCGCGGAATCCGGAGGGCGGCCCATTCGCACGGCAGCTGGGAGGAACCAAGTGGGCGCCCGGGAGGGGGCGGCTCCCGCGAGTCCTGCTTCGGGCTGGGGGAGGGGGCGGGAAGGAGGAAAACGGGGGTGGCGGGCGGGAGGGAGGAGACGCCGCCTCGGGCCTGCTCTCCAGCTGCCGAGCGAAATGGGAAGGTTTGCAATTAAAAAAGAATTTTTTTTTTTTTTAAAGTGTGAGGTTCCCAATATAGTATTTCAAAGAGCACGCCCAGCCAAATCCATATCTCCGGGGAGGCTGACTTTAAAAAAAAACATAGCACGCTCAGCCCACTAATCTGGGCGCCGGGCTCGCCCCAGCCCACTCCGGCTAAAGGTTGATGGGCCAGGTGCGCCCCTTGCCCAGCCGGCCCTGGCGTCCTGCCGGAAGTTGGCCGCGACCGCACAGAGGGGGGAACGGCAGGTGCGCGACGCTGGGAAAAAAAACTGGCAGTTCTAGAGAATCTCTGCCCGCCCTTCTTGCCCCCTCCCCACCCCCACCACCGGCCTGGCAAAAGGAGGAGGGGAGAAATGGGAACCGACAAACCCGAAGTGCAGCTTTGACAACTGTCTTGCTTGCTGGGTGACTTAATGCCAGCCTTCTCAACCCTCCTGAAAACCTGCCAGTTATTTTACTGGTTAATATTTTCTATTTCCATGGTGTA
The DNA here is from genome assembly GCF_054392235.1 of Sus scrofa. Lineage (NCBI taxonomy): Eukaryota > Metazoa > Chordata > Mammalia > Artiodactyla > Suidae > Sus > Sus scrofa. The sequence continues at coordinate 109,603,654 of NC_139397.1, read as the reverse complement.
AAAATCCGACGGCTCTGAAACAGTCCTGGGGTGTGTTAAAATAGATTTCCCCAGGCAGCTATAGAATTTTGGGGTTTGGTTTGCATGAACTTTTTAAAACCAAAGTAAGTATTACACATTTCCAAAAATGTACTTAAACTGTTGCCAAAAAATGTGGAAATTTGTTTTAGAGACTATTTTTCCTTTGCAAAAACGAGTAAAGGAAAGAATTCCTCGAATTTTAGCATTGTATTCTTGAAGGCTAGAGAATATTTAGTAAATATAAAATTACTGCAAATACAGGTAAAATTCCGTTTTAATATCTATATAAAAATCCAGTTTTATAAAAGGCCATTCCCACATCCTGGCTGGCCTCCCAGAGTGTGCCTACTTTCCTGATGGGGGATACAAGGCATTCTTTGAAATGGGAAATTCTTCATACCACATCTTTATGTTGCAGCAATGGACTGGATGATAGCATTGAAAGAAAAAGACCTTGTAAAAATACTGAACCTTTCTTTTATTTTTTGAAAAACACGTTATAGGAATGAGTAATGCCACAGTGGAGTGCGTATAATTAAACCCGTTTCTTCCATATTAGTGAAAAGGTCTGTCTGGGATAGTTGTATTGATATTGCATGTGAATAAGCGTGCTCATATGAATTTTTCTTCAGCTGAAGAATCTCTCCTAGAAGTGTGTCTTAGCCTAATTGTCTCAATTTTGCAATTGTGGACCCTGTTCTACTAAAAAGAAAGTTAACTTAGGTTGTTATAAAATAAAAACACCTTCTTGGGAAGATAAAGGTTAGCAAATGTTCAAGTGAACAAAAGAAATCTGCAAAATTCTTTTTTCCAGTTCCTCTCTGGAATCCTGATGTTTTACAAACATTTTTGGTTCTGAACAGCTAGAGAAAACTACTTTTCTTCCATGAAGATGTACAGTCAGTGATTCACAAGTCATGAAATGAGTAGTCTTATCTGGACTGTTGAGTCTCCCAAGTAGAATTGTTTCCAGAGTTGGAAGAAATGACATTAAATTCTCTTCCCAAACTTGTGTACCTCTGGCCAGCACTGAACATGATGCTGAAAAGAAAATGTGTTAGGGCAGATACTTTTTCTTCTGACTTGTAACTGGTTATTTCCACAGTTAAATATTGAAATTTCTCCTTATTTGTTTTCTGAGCACATTTAGATAGTATATTCTTCCTGCATTAAGAATGGCATTTCTGGCCCACTTTGCATTGCTTTAAACACCCTTGTTGCCAGAGGAAAGGGTGGGAGGAAGGAAAATGAATGAAAGATAAAATTTTAAGCTTTTTAACATCCAGTTCTATATGTCTGTATGACAACACTATAGATAATATGGCTGCTCAAAAAGAGAATTGAGACATTGACCTATATATGAGACAACTTGAATAAAGAAGCATTGATTCTTATTTACTTCCTTACCAGTTACTGTCATCACCAATGCCACCCTTAAACACTCCCTCCCATATAATACACACACACAGTTTCTCCCATTCCTAGACCCTGGTGGTTTGTTAAGGAAAAACATTCCATCCTGTAAGATAACAATTATGGTTTCTGATTATTCTATAATACTTTCCATCCCATAAGTATGTCTTACACTTTCTTGAAATCAGTAAATGTATGTTTAAGAGGATCTTTAAAAAATTATTACAAATACTTTGATGATTAGCATATTTGCAAAAAGGCAATTTTGGACAAAAAAAAATTTTCCACACTACGAAAATAAAAATAAAATTTTTAGTAAAAAAAATATAATTTAGAAAGTTGGTAGTATTCTGACATTAGAGTGAAAATTTCCCTGGAAGAGCATTAATTTATTACTTTTAGAAAGATTTCTTTAAAATGCTTCAGTGATTCAAAACAAAAGAACAAATAACAGATTTTAAATGTTCTTAGAGGAAAGAAGGAATAACATTATGGTTTATGATCTACAATATCTAAGATACGGTATAATTTTATCCTCTGGTTCTCCTATTGTTGCCTCAGAACAATTCCATACCTGAAGAATTTTCCACTCTATGTGCTGGTGACCCTACATTTAACTGAGTCATGTGTAATATTCATTTTATTAGAAATAAAATTAAAATGTCCCTTATTTTGCAATATGAACTTTAAAGTTTTGGATGTGTATTATAGATTGAATAGATTTTTAGTGTATGGAGATTGGAATAGTTTTAAATATGTAGAGATTATGTACAGGTTTCTTAAAGACATGCTAATAGGAATGTATATAACTGATCAAGAGCCATGACTTTAAAAACACTCTTCTGAAAAAAGAAACAAATTATCACACATTGCATATTTTGGAGTTCATTTGACTTTTTAAATTAATTAATTAATTTTTTTAGAGTCACACCTGGAGTATGTGGAAGTTCCCCAGGCTAGGGATCAAATCAGAGCTGCAGCTGCCAGCTTGTGCCACAGTCCCAGCAATGCCATAGTAGCCATTTCGGCAACCTACACCACAGCTCACAAAAATGCTGGATCCTTAACCCACTGAGTAGGGCCAGGGATCAAACCCACATCCTCATGGATACTTGTGGAATTTGTTACCACTGAGCCACAACAGGAATGCCAACTTTATTTTTTTATTAAGGCATGGTTGATTTAAAGTGTTGTGGCAATTTCTGCTATACAGCAAAGTGACCCAGTCATACATATATATATACATTCCTTTTCTTATATTATCATCCATCGTGGACCCAAGGGATTAGATATAGGACCTCATTAGCTATCCATTCTAAATGTAACAGTCTGCATTTACTAACCCCAAACTCCCAGTCCATTTCACTCCCTCCCTCCTCCCCCTTGACAACAAATCTGTTCTCTATGTCCGTGAGTCTGTTTCTGTTTTGTAGAGAGGTTCCATTTGTGCCATGTTTTAGATTCCACATATGTGATATCATGGTATTTGTCCTCTTTCTCCTTTACTGCACTTAGTATGATAATCTCTAGCTGCATCCATGCTGCTCTGAATGGCATTATTTTGTTCTTTTTACGGCTAAGTAATATTCCATAGTATACACATACCACATCTTCTTAACCCATTCATCTGTCGATGGATATTAACGTTGCTTCCATGTCTTGGCTATTGTGAATAGTGCTGCAATGAACAGAAGAGTGCGTGTACCTTTTTTTTTTTTTTTTTTGGCTTTTCACTGAATTTGTATTCTCAGAACTATGCCTCTCATGATGAATATGTATAAATCTTACTTCAGAATATAGATGAAATTACACTTAGAGCATGTATTTAAATCATGTGGAGTGACATGACTTAAGATGAGGAAATAAACACTTTCCATTTACCCTGCATTTACACAAAATTTGAAAAATAGAAAGTTGTTAAACTTCAAATAATACATTTGATTTCTCGTCTCTGATAACGGTTTCCTTGAGGTGGGGATGAGAGTTTTGTTTACTTATTTATTTTTCATTTTTTAATGATTTTTATTTTTTTCATGATAGCTGGTTTACAGTGTTCTGTCAGTTTTCTACTGTACAGCAAGTTGAACCAGTCAAACATACATATATACATTCTTTTTTCTCACATTATCATGCTCCAACATAAATGATTAGATGTAGTCCCCAGTGCTATACAGCAGGATCTCATTGCTTATCCGCTCCAAAGGCAATAGTTTGCATCTATTAACCCCAAATTCCCAGTCCATCCCACTCCCTCCTCCTCCCCCTTGGCAACCACAAGCCTATTTTCCAAGTCCATGATTTTTCTTTTCTGTGGAAAGGTTCATTTGTGCCGTATATCAGATTCCAGGTACGTGATATCATATGGTTTTTGTCTTTCTCTTTCTGACATACTTCACTTAGAATGAGAGTTTCTGGTTCCATCCACGTTGCTGCAAATGGCATTATTTTGTTCTTTTTTATGGCTGAGTAGATTTCCACTGTGTATATATACCACATCTTCTTAATCCATTCATCTGTCAGTGGACATTTAGGTTGTTTTCATGACTTGGCTATCGTGAATAGTGCTGCAATGAGTACATGGGTGCATGTGTCTTTTTCAAGGAAAGTTTTATAGTCCAGATATATGCCCAAGAGTGGGATTGCTGGATCATATGGTAGTTCTGTATTTAATTTTGTGAGGTACCTCCATACTGTTTTCCATGGTGGTGGTACCAGCTTACATTCCCACCAGTAGTGCAGGAGGGTTCCCTTTTCTCCACACACACTCCAGCATTTGTTATTTGTGGACTTATTAATGATGGCCATTCTGACTGGTGTGAGGTGGTACCTCATAGGAGTTTTGATTTGCATTTCTCTAATAATCAATGATGTGAGCATTTTTTTCATGTGCTTGTTGGCCAATACATGTGTCTTTTTGAATTATAGTTTTGTCTGGGTATATGTACATGAGTGGGATTGCTGGATCATATGATAGTTCTATAGATTTCTGAGGTACCTCAATACTGTTTTCCATAGTGGTTGTACCAATTTACATTCCCACCAACTGGGTAGGAGGGTTCCATTTTCTTCACACCCTCTCCAGTATTTCTTTGTTATTTGTAGCAAGTGTGAGGTGGTACTTCATTGTAGTTTGAGTTGCATTTCACTAATAATTAGTGAGGTCAAGCATCTTTTCATGTGCCTACTGGCCATCCATATATCTTCTTTGGAGAAAGGTCTAGTCAGGTCTTCTGTCCATTTTTCAATTGGGTGGTTTGATTTTTTTCTTGTTGAGTTTTATGAATTGTTTGCATATTTTGGAGATTAAGCCCTTGTCATTTTTATCATTTGCAACTTTTTTTTCCCATTCCCTAGGTTGTCTTTTCTTTTCTTTTTTTTTTTTAGATGGTCTCCTTTGCTGTGAAAAGGCTTGTCAGTTTGATTAGGTCCCATTTGTTTTCTTTCATTTCTATAGCTTCGGGAGACTGAACTAAAAAACCTTTGTACAGTTATGTCAGAATGTTTTGCCTCTCTCTTATAGGAGTTTTACAGTGTCTTGTCTTATGTTTGAGTCTTTAAACCGTTTTGAGTTTATTTTTGTGCATGGTGTGAGGGTACATTCTAGTTTCATTGATTTACATGCAGCTGTCTAATTTTCCCAGTAACATTTGCTGAAGAGACCATAGTTTTCCCATTTTATATTCTTGCCTCCTTTGTCAAGGGTAGTTGACCACTGGTGTCTAGGTTTATTTCTGGGTTCTCCATTCTGTTCCTTAGGTCTGTATGTCTGTTTTTGTACCAGTACTACACTGTCTTGATTACTGTAGCTTTGTAATATTGTCTGAGGTCTGAGAGAGTTTTGCCTCCTGCTTGGTTTTGTTTCCTCAGGATTGCTTCAGCAATTCTGGGTCTTTTATGGTTGCATATAAATTTCTGGATTATTTGTTCTAATTATTATCTGTGAAAAATGTCACGGGTAATTTGATAGGGATTACATTGAATCTGCAATTGCTTTGGGTAGAATGGCCATTTTAACAATATTAATTCTTCCAATCCGGGAGCATGGGATATCTTTCCATTTCTTTGAATCCTCTTTAGTTTCTTTGATTAATGTTTTATAGTTCTCAGCATATAAGTCTTTCACCTCCTTGGTCAGGTTTATTCCTGGGTATGTCTTTGTTGGTAGGATATAAAAGGGATTATTTTTATATTCTTTTTCTAATATTTCATTGTTAGTATACAGAATTGCAACTGATTTCTGAATGTTAATCTTGTATCTTGCTGCTTTGCTGAAAGTACTTTTCATTGATAAGTTCCAGTAGTTTTTGTGTGGAGTAATTAGGGTTTTCTGAATATAGTTTCATGTCGTCTGCATAGAGTAAAAATTTTTCTTCTCTTCCAATGTGGATACCTTTTATTTCTTTTGTTTGTCAGATTGCTATGGATAAGACTTAAAATCCTATGTTGAATGAAAGTGATAAGAGTGGGCATTCTTGTCTTATTCCAGATTTAAGAGGTAGCACTTTCAGCTTTTCTTCTTTGAGTATTATATTGGCTATGGGTTTGTCATAATTGGCTTTTATTATGTTAAGGTATGTTCCCTCTATACCCACTTTAGTAAGAGTTTTTATCATGAACGGAATGTGGATTTTGAATGCTTTTTCTGCATCTGTTGAGATTATCATGTGTTTTTTTACTTTTGTATATGTGGTGTATGACATTTATTGATTTGCATATGTTGAACCATCCTTGTGAACTTGGGATGAATTCCACTTGGTCATGGTGTATGACCTTTGTTATATGTTGTTGTATTCGGTTGGCTAAAATTTTGTTGAGAATTTTTGCATCTGTATTCATTAAAGATGAACATAGATATTGGCCTATAATTTTCCTTTTTGGTAGTACCTTTGTCTGGTTTTGGTATTAGGGTGATGGTGGCATCATAGAATGTCTTTGGGAATATTCCTTCTTCTTCAACCTTTTGGAAAAGTTCAAGAAGGGTGAGTATAAGTTCTTCTTTGTATGTTTGGTAGAATTCTTCTGAGAAGCCATCTGGTCCTGGATTTTTGTTTGTACAAAGTGTTTTTATTACATATTCAACTTCATTTCTAGTGACCAGTCTGTCCAATTGATCTATTTCTTCTTGATTCGGTTTTGGTGGGCTGTGTGTCTCTAGAAAGTTGTCTGTTTCTTCTAGGTTATCAAATTTGTTGGCATATAATTATTCATAGTAGTCTCTTTTATATATATATATATTTCTGCAGTATCCATTGAGATTTCTACTTGTTCATTTCTTATTTTTTGTATTTGAGTTCTTTCTCTCATCTTCTTGGTGAAACTAGCTAAAGCTTTATCAATTTTGTTTACCCTTTCAAAGAACCAGCTCTTGGTTTTATTGATTTTGTCTGTTTTTTTTTTTTTTTTTTTTGAAGCTCTTTTTCATTTATTTCCTCTCTGATCTTTATGATTTCCTTCCTTCTGCTGACTTTAGGTTTTGTTTGTTCTCCATTTTCTAATTCTTTTGGGTGGTAGGTTAAGTTGTAGATTTGAGAAAGGCCTGTATTGCTATGAACGTCCCTCTAAGAACTGCTTTTGTGACACCCCATAGATTTTGAATGGTTGCATCTTCATTATCATTTGTCTTGAGGTATTTTTTAAATTTCCCTCTTGATCTCCTCATTGACCCATTGGTTTTGTTTTATTTGTTTGTTTGCTTATTTGTTTGTTTCTCTTTGCTTTTTAGGGCCTCACCAAAGGCATATGGAGGTTCCCAGGCTATGGGTAGAAATCAGAGCTACAGCTTCCAGTCTATGCCACAGCCACAGCAACGTGGGATCCAAGCCACATCTGCAACCTACACCACAGCTCACGGCAATGCTGGGTCCTTAACCCACTGAGCAAGGCCAGGGTTTGAACCTGCAACTTCATGGTTCCTTGTCAGATTCATTTCCTCTGAACCCCAGTGGGAACTCGAACCCGTTGGTTTTTTAATAGCATGTTGTTCAGTCTCCATGTAGTCAGTTTTTTCTCATTTCTTTTCCTGTGGTTGATTTCTAGTTTTATGCCTTTGTGGTTAGAGTGGACACTTGAAATAATTTCTGTACTCTTAAATTTATTGAGGGTAGTTTTGTGCCCCAGTATGTGATTGATCCTTGAGAATGTTCCATGTGCACTTGAAAAGAATGTGTATTCTGATTTTTTGGGATGTAATGTCCTGAAAATATCAGCAAAGTCTAACTTTTCTATTGTGTCATTTAGGATCTTTCTTGCCTTATTGATTTTCTGTCTAGAGGATCTGTCCATTGATGTGAGTGGGGTGTTAAAGTCTCTTAGTATTATTATATTGCCATCAACTCCTTTTATGTCTGTTAGTATTTGTTGTATGTATCTGCGTGCTCCTATATTAGAGGCATATACATTGATGATTGTAATATCTTCTTCTCGAATGGATCTTTTTATCATTAAATAGTGTCTTTCTTTATCTTTCTTTATGGCCTTCATTTTAAAGTCTATTTTGTCTGATATGAGTATTGCAACTCCTGCTTACCTGTCTTTTCCATTAGCATGAAATATCTTTTCCATCCCCTCACTTTCAATTTATGTGTCTCCTTTGCCCTAAGGTGAGTCCCTGGTCGGCAACATATTGTAGCTGTTATTTTTTTTTAATCCAGTCTCCCACACTATGTCTTTTGATTGGAGCATTCACTTCATTGGCATTTAAGGTAATTACTGATAAATGTGTATTTATTGCCATTTTAAACCTTGTTTTCCAATTGACTCTATAATAATATATAATGATTTTTATTTTTTCCATTATAGCTGGTTTACAGTGTTCTGTCAATTTTCTACTGTACATCATGGTGACCCAGTTACACATACATGTATACATTCTATTTTCTCACATTATCAGACTTCATCATTAGTGACTAGACATAGTTCCCAGTGCTACACAGCAGGATCTCATTGCTAATCCATTCCAAAGGCAATAGTCTGCATCTATTAACCCCAAGCTTTTTTGGTTAGATGATTTCCTTTTACTTTATGCTTGTGTCCTCTTCTTTTTAGTTTTTGTGTATGTATTGTTTGGTTTCGATTCGTGGTTGCCCTGTTTTTCAAGTATGTTAACCCCTTCCTATATGTGCTTGCTTAGCCTGATAGTCATATAGGCTCAAACACATTCTAAAAAAAGAGAGTCTAGATTTTTTTACTCTCCTTTCCCACACTTTATGATTTTGAAGTCCTTTTTTAACATCTTCATGTTTGTCCTTTTGCTGTTCCTTGTGTTTGTAAAAAAAATCTTGTACCATAGGTTTTTTTTCCTTTTAGTTTTGTATACTGTCTTATTTAAGTGATTCCTTTCCAATTGTGATTTTCTCCATCCTGTGTCTTCTTACTTCTTTTTATTTAGAGGAACCCTTTCAGCATTTATTTTAGAATGGGTTTAGTATTGCTGTATTCTTTGAGTTTTTGTTCATTGGAGAAATTCTGTATTTCTCCTTCTATTTTAAATGTATTCTTGCTGGGTAGAGTATTCCATGCTACAGATTTTTCCCTTTTAGAATTTTGAATGTATCTTGTCACTCTCTTCTGGCTTGTAGTGTTCTGTAGAGAAATCAGCTGATAGCCTTATGGGGGTTCCCTTATAATTAACTCTTTGTTTTTCTCTTGCTTCCTTTAGATCCTCTTTTAACTTTTGCCATTTTATTTATTATATGTCTTGGTGTGGGTCTGTTTGAATTCAGCTTGTTTGGGTCCCTCTGGGCTTCCTGTACCTTTTATCTGTTTCCTTTGGATTTGAAGTTTTCAGCCATAATTTCTTCAAATATATTTTCAATCCCCTTTTCTTTTTCTTCTCCTTCTGGAATCCCTATTATGCATAGGTTGGCCTGCTTTATATTATCCCATTGATCTCTTATATTGCTTTCATCTTTATTGATTTGGTTTTTTGTCTGTGTCCTGATTGGGTGATTTCCATTTTTCTATCTTCCAAATCACTAATTCATTCCTCTGCATTATTCATTCTGTTCTTCAGTGACTTTAACTCAACTTGTGCCTCTGCAAATGAATTTTTAAATTTTTCTTGGTTCTTCCTTATATTTACTAGTTCCCTATTAAAATAGTCTGTATCACTGTTCATATCCACTCAATTCCTTCAGTATTTTCACTATCTCCTTTTTGAACTTTGTGTCTGTTAGACTGCAGAGATCTGTTTCATTGTTTGCTCCTTTAGGAGAATTGTCCTGTTCTTTTATCTGGGAATGAGTCTTGCATTTCACCATTTTGCTTATATTTTTCTTATTCTGTGAGTTTAGGGAAAACAACTAATGTTGTCTTGGAGGGCTATTTATACGTGAGAGTGCACCTGGGTAGTTTGTGAGGGCTTATTTTTTTTTTTCCCCTTTGGTATGAGGGCTGCCTTTGGTTTAGATGCTTGATGTCTCTTTCCTGTGTGCAGGCTGTTATTGACATGCTAGTGTATGGCCTGTACTTGCTTCCATGGAGATGAAGGCAATGGGCAGGGTTAGTAGCCTGGTTGCTGGGCCCTCAACAGTGGCAAGGTCCTGTGGGGAGGTGACACAGGCTGCTCCTGGTGGCAGGGCCCTGGAAAGTGGCATTGTGCCTCAGACCAGTGTAGGTGGTACTCAGAACATTTGGCAGTGGCAACACCAGGGTATATGTGTGTTCCCAGGGGAGTGAGAGCAGCAACGAATGATGCTCTGTTGCACTGACCTCCTCTGTACTCACTTCTGAGGTGACTGCTGCTGCAGGTGATGCCTCTCCATGGGCCCCTAGTGGTACCTGGCCATACCCACCTCTGGAGTCTGAGATGGCTGCAGTGTTTTGCCCCTTGCCGCCCATAGCCCACACAGTAGGTGCCCCCCCTCCTTAGCCCATGCAAGAGGCGCCTTGCCACCTGAGAGCCCCCACATGCACAGAGAAAGATACTCCTATGGTGGTCCAACCATCCTCTTCTTGCCCCCCCAACAATAGCACCTTGCCTCTCCTGCTAGGTAGGCCTCCTCCTGGGTTTCCTCAGAGATGGCACTCCACTCCCCAGCCCATGGCACCCTGCTCCCTAGCCCTTCAGACTGTCTCCACACACTCATCCTTAATTCTCTCCCAGGAACTGACCTCCGGAGCCTGGGTCTCAGTGCTCAGCCCCCCTTGCCCCCCTCACATCTCAGGCTGTTGTGTCCTAGGTGGTGGTACTGATGATGGTCTTTACAGCTCTCTCTCTGCTTTTCCCCCCTCAGTCTAGCTATTGTGCTTTTCTCCAAGGCTTTGAGGTCCCTCTGTCTCAGCTCATCTCCCTATCAGTTAGGTGGTTTCCCAGGGTACAGGTTCCTTTTGTCTTTCACAGATCCCTCTCAGGAGTGCTAGTCCCTGCCTGATTCCTTTTTTTTTTTTTTTCCCCTGTCTCTTCTCTCTCTCTTTTTTATTCTCCTTTTTTTATACCCAGTTGTCTGGAGGGTTTCTTGCCCTTTTTGCAGGTTTAAGGTCTTCTGACAGCATTTGGTAGATGTTCTGTGTGAATCAGCCTTTATGTAGGTAGTTTTTTTTGGTTTTTTGTTTTGATGTGTTTGTGGGAGAAGGTGAGCACCGTGTCTACTCCTCCACCATCTTGATCTATCTCTCCTTATCTTTAAATTTGCCATTTTATTATAATATGTCTTGTTGATGGTCTGTTTGGGTTCAACTTGTTTGGGGATCTCCGTGCTTTCTGTATCTAGATATCTGTTTCCTTCTTTAGCTTTAGAAAGTTTTCAACCATAATTTCTTCAAATACATCTTCAATCTCCTTTTTCTTCTCCTTCTGGCATCCCTAGTATGCATAGATTGGCATACTTTATATTATCCCATAGATATCTTATATTGCCTTTTTTTCCATTTGGCTTTCTGTTTGCTGTCCTGATTGATTAATTTCCATTATTCTATCTTTCTAGTCACTTATTCATTCCTCTATATTATTTATTCTGCTATTCAGTGCCTTTAGTTCAGCTTTCATCTCTGCAATGAATTTTATAATTTTTCTTGGCTCCTCCTTATAGTTTCTTGTTCCTCTTTAAAGTAATATGTGCTACTATTGATAGCCATTCTTAATTCCTTCAGTATTTTCTTTCTTTCTTTCTTTCTTTCTTTTTTTTTTTTTTTTTTTTTTTTTTTTTTTGTCTTTTGTCTTTTTAAGTCCACACTCATGGCATGTGGAGGTTCCCAGGCTAGGAGTCTAATCAGAGCTGTTGCTGCCAGCCCATGCCACAGCCACAGCAATGCCAGATCTGAGCTGCATCTACGACCTACACCACAGCTCACAGCAAAGCCAGACCCTTAACCCACTGAGCGAGGCCAGGGATCAAACCCACAAACTCATGGTTACTACTCGGATTTGTTTCCATGGCGCCATGGTGGGAACTCCCCTTCAGTATTTTCATTACCTCCTTTTTGAACTTGGTGTCTATTTGACTGCAGAGGTCTGTTTCATTGTTTGCTCCTTCAGGGAAATTCTCCTGTTCTTCTAATTGGGAATAGTTCCTGTTCTTCTTCATTTTGCTTATATTTTTTTACTCTGCGATTTTAGGGAAAACAATTATCTACTGTAGTCTTGGAGGGCTATTTATATGAGGAAGCATCCCTGGGTAGCTTGTGTGGGCTTACTGTTTTTTTTTGGCATGAACTCTGCTTTTGGTTTGGATGCCTGCTTTCTCTTTCCTCAGTGTGTGCAGGCCATTAGCCCCCTGACAGGAAGTATACAGGTGTACAGCTTGCTTGTACTTCCAGGGAGGTGGAGACAATTGGTGGCCCTTGAAGGGGCTCCTGTTCACCAGGCTCTTGGCAGTGGTTGCAGCCCACAGAGAGGTGGGGGCAACAGGGTGCTCTTGGTTGCAAGGCCCTTAGCTGTGGCAACCCTCAGGGATGTTGGGCTGGTACCCAGGGCTCTTGGCAGTAGCAACGGTGGGCTATTTGCTTGCCTGGGGAAGTGGGGGCAATGGGCAGCACTGGGTTGCAGAACCTTCTGGCAGTGCCTGGTCACGGGGACCCTAAGTGATAGTGGGTTATGCGCATCTCTGGAGTTTGAGTTTTTGGGAAGTTTGCAGCTGCCTCTGCAAGCAAGAGGTGCCCTGCCACTAAGAACCTGCATATGTGCAGAGAAAGAAGTTCCTGTGGTGGTTTCCCCACCCTCCCCGGCAGTGATGCTTCTTTGGGGAGCCTAGGCCTTCTCCTGGGCACCCTCAGCTGCGGCATACCACTCCCAGCCCTCAGCACACCATTCCCTGACCCCCTCAGATTGTTACCACACAGCCAACCCTAGTCCTCTACCAGGAGCTGATCTCCGTAGCCTGAGCTTTAGCACCCAGCCCTCCACCCCAATTGTCTCAGGCTGTGGTGGTGTGCTGGGCGATGGTACTAGCTATCTGTGTGGCTCTCTCTCTGCTCTGCGTTCTGCAAGACAGCCACTGCACTTTTCTCTGAGGCTTCGAGTCTCCCCCTCCATCTGTGCTGATCTCTTATCAGTTAGGTGGCCTCCTGGGGTGCAGATTCCTTTCTTCTTTCACAGCTCCCTCTCAAGTGTGCTAGTCCCAGCCTCATTACTTTTTTTCTCTTCTCTCTCTCTCTCCCTGTCTTTTTTTTCCCCTTTTGTTCTACCTAGTTATGCCCTTTTTGGAAGTCTGAGGTCTTCTAACAGAGTTCAGTAGATGTTCTGGGCAAATCATTCTACATGTAGATGGTTTTAAAAATATTTTATTACATTTTTAAAATATTTTTGATTTTTTTTTTGATGCATTTGTGGGAGAAGATGAGCTCCATGTCCTACTCCTCTACCATCTTGATCCTGCCATCATTGCATTTTATTATAAGACATTGTAGAATTTTTTTGAACTTTTAAATCTTTTTATTTTTGCATATATTTTTTTCTACTGTACAGCATGGTGACTCAGTTACACTTACATGTATACATTCTTTTTTCTCATATTACATGTTCCATCATAAGTGACTAGACAGAGTTCCCAGTGCTGCACAGCAGTATTCCATTGCTAATCCATCCTGAAAGCAACTTTCTGCATCTATTTATCCCAAGCTCCCAGTCCCTCCCACTATCTCCGTTTCCCTCTTAGCAACCACAAGTCTATTCTCCAAGTCCATGATTTTCTTTTCTGTGGAAAGTTTCCTTTGTACTGTATATTATATTCCAGATATAAGTGATACCATATTTTAAGATGTAAAGAATTATGAAAATCACCTAGTTTAACCTCCTTTGTATATTCAAAATATTTTCTTTCTTCTTCTTTTTTTTTTTTTTTTTTGTCTTTTTAGGGCCGCACCTGTGGCATATGGAAGTTCCCAGACTAGGGGTCGAATTGGAGCTGCAGCTGCTGGCTTACACCACAGCCACAGCAATGCCAGATCTGAGCCACATCTGCGACCTGCACCACAGCTCATGGCAATGCTGGATCCTTAACCCACTGAGCGAGGCCAGGGACCAAACCCACAACCCCATGGTTCCTAGTCTGATTTGTTAACCGATGTACCTTGATGGGAACTCCTATTCAAAGTACTTTCAAATAACTTGCAGAAAGTCAGCATGTACCTAGTATAGTTTACAATAATTTATAAGTTGGTTATTTTGAAATTGTACTGAAACCTCTGTTGGAAAAAAAAAAGAAAGAAATGAAATCATTAGATTCCCAGGATGGCCTCAAATCCTTATAAAATGCAAGTGAAAATACACATTTACAGACTTTGAGGAGGGACTAGGTAGGAGCTTATAAGTCATCTAATCCAATTTACTTCTACAGATAAGGACATTTATGCTATATATTGCTGATATGAAGAGCAGGACAATGCTAATATAATATTAGATAGTAAAAACAACCAAATGTTTAATTGAATGAGGGTAATTCTGGCTTTATTTTAAAAGCTTGTCTTTAAGACAGAAGAGAATATAAATAGTAACTTTTGAAAAAGACTTTCTAAAGAGAATTTCTGGACATATTTTAAGGAGTAGTGCCTTGTTTTTCTTCTTCTTCTGTCCTCTCTGGCAGCAATGGTAACAATCAACTATTTCTCTTTTCTTCCCATTTCCACCCCCCTCTTTTCTGGGGTTTACTGTGGAAAACCTGTATCAGTTAAGTGTTCCATGATACTATTTCAGGCCTCAGCAACAACTACTGTTCACTCATTCCTGGCTGTTATAGACTGAATGTTTGTACCCCCCAGAATTCATATATTGAAATGCATACCTTCAATGTGATGCTTTTAGGAGGTGGGCCTTTGAGAGATGATTAGGTCATAGGGTGGAACCCTCATGAATGGGATTAGTGTACTTGTAAATGAGACCCCAGAAAACTCTCTTGGTCCTTCTGACATGTGAGGACATGGGAAGAAGACAGCCATCTATTAACCAGAAAGTGGTCCCTCACCAGACACAGAATCATTTGCTGGTGTCTTGATCCCGGATTTCCCAGATTCCAGACCATGAGATATAAATGTTTGTAGTTTAAGCTATCAGGTCTGTGGTACTTTTTGAATGGATAAGGCACTGGCCATTAATAATTCTCAGCTAACTACACAAGGCAAGGTTGAGAGTAGGTAAAAAATGTACTCTGCTCAGCCTTTGGAATTTATCCAAACCATCTTCCATTTGCACACTTCATTCACAGCTTTTGTTCCTGTTCCTCACAATCCCATGATTGGCTTTTGCTCTTTTGCACCCAGTTTGCTGAGACCGACAGCAAGTGTGTGCTCACTCTTTCACTGTCTCTCTTTCTTCTGTCCTACACTCTGCAGGCGGAGGACCCACCAACTCAAGTCCCCCTTTTCAGCATTCCACATGAGAGTAGATGGAAGATTTTGTTTATTTCCTTAACAAAGGTGCATGACCTGTTCACAAAGATGTGGGGCAAAGCAATAGGAAAAAAAAAAAACATGTAAAGGAAGAGGACCTTTCTTGGAGAAAATGGGCATTGTGTTGGAAGAAAGTGGGAAGAGATGAAGAGACAAAAAGAAGATAACTGCACCTGTGAGCAGCTAAGTGGACATAACTCTTCTGGGAGAAGTGAAAAACCAAAGAAAAAGTAACTCAAGCACATGACTCTTCTGAAGGAGAAAAAAGAAGAGACAGGGAAGAGACCATCCCAACATAAATTCCTTTAAGCTTGCCACAAAAGTATGCTCTTGACCTGGGACAGATGGCAGTGATGGGATGGAGTATTTGGAATAGATCTTCAGGAAGGACAGAGAGATAATAGTTATCCTCCTCCCTTCACTTGAAGAAGGCCTGTATATTATCTTTAAGTTGGATTAGGAGAGGTGTGAGTATATCGGGTGCAAGTGTATATCAGGAAAAGAGAAAAGCAGAGTGAGTTCAAAAAAAAACCTACAGCACCAAGTGCTTTCACCATGCCGTGGTTCAGATATGAAGAAATTGAGTGAGTTAATATTAATGAGTTGGGCTAATGGTCACAACAAGTTACTCAACACTGACTGCCTTCTAGGAGCAGACACTCAGAAAAGACAATGCAAGTATCGTAAAATAAGAGGCTTAGAGCTATTGAAATAAAAGTAAATCAAACATGATTCTGTTCACATATAATTGCCAAGTTATGGTTTGAATCATGCTGTTGTACTTACCCAGATTTACACATCGTGACACATCAACTTGCCTAGGATTGGCAATAAAATATGGTGATCAAAAAACTTAAGGACCAAGGGAGTTCCCATTGTGGCTCAGTGGTAATGAACCTAACTAGTATCCATAAGGATGCGGGTTCAATCCCTGGCCTCACTTAATGGGTTAAGGATTGGCATTGCCCTAAGCTGTGATGAAGGTGGCAGATGCAGCTTGAATCCTGTTACTATGACTGTGGCATAGGCCAGTGGCTATAATTCCAATTAAACCCCTAGCCTAGGAACTTCCATAATGCAACAGGGTGACCCTAAAAAAAACAAAATAAAAAGTAAAATAACCTTCAGAAGAGCAATTTGGCAAACTGAGCCAAGAATTTCAGTGTTCGGTAATTTGACCCAACAGATTATCTTGTACAATATTACCCTAAATTTATAAATATTTAAGAAGAGGATATTTATCACATTAGTTACGAAATTGAAAAACCAAAACATCCAAAATGATGACTTGGTTAAATTATAGCAAATCTATGTGGCAGAATACATTTAATTAATATTTAATAACATTGGGAAATGCTCACAATACAATACTAATGGTCAAAATAGGATAGAGCAGAAACAATCTATAATCACTCTACCTAAACATGAAAGAAAATTTACCAAATGTAAGCAGTAGTAATCTCTAGATGATGGCATTTAGATAATTTTTATGTTTCTTTAAATTTTTTAAATTTTCAACAGCAAACATATTACTTTGAAAATCAGGAGGAAATTTTAAATGTTATTTTAAAGAAAGATCCTATTCGAAAGCAGTATACAAAGAAATAAAAATGAAAACAAAATTCAGTGTTTATCTATTTGAAGAAAGCAACAAAAATCAGGAAGTTATCCAAGAAATATGTATGTGGTGACTCCTTCG
Source organism: Sus scrofa (assembly GCF_054392235.1). Lineage (NCBI taxonomy): Eukaryota > Metazoa > Chordata > Mammalia > Artiodactyla > Suidae > Sus > Sus scrofa. The sequence goes on along the minus strand of NC_139397.1, from coordinate 109,586,700 downwards.
TATGTTCCTAGTCCTTATAACTATGCATATTGAGAACCCACCATGTGTCAGATGTGGATATATATATGGTGTATATATGTATCTATCATTGAAAATGGCTCTAATCTGATGTTACAAATACAGTCTCACCTCTTTGATTTTTCTGATTGATCATTCAGGCATGTATCTACTTGTATCTTCTTGAAGGTGCCCCTACTCCAGGGATTTAGGCAGTCCCTGAGCTTTTGTAATCCTTTCATTGGGCTTGCACAGCCGTACGGACAGAATTGGCTTCTGGGCAGTCTCTGGAGTCACTGCTTCTCACTACCCCTGTTTTGCTGCAGTATCGGGGCCCACTAGATGCGGTGCTGGTCCACTGCTGCCCAAGACTCTTTTGCAGACTGTATGGTTCTTTAGGAGAGGGCAGAGGAGCCCACTCTCTCCAAGACTGCTGCTTGCGAAGCTCTGCTCTTCCTTCATTTCATGAACATTTCCCAAGAGTGCTGGATCCGTGCTGGCCTTGATCATCTCCACACTCCAAGCCGCCCTTATCCCCATCCCAGGGATCAAACCACTACAGTGGCTCTCTTTCATACTACTTTCTGATAGAGTTTAATTTTGTTTTACAGTATCTTTTCTGGATTATATAAATTTTGAGTCGTTCCTGTTCTTCCAACCTCTCAGTTTGCCTAACAGTCGAGGTTTATTTGCCTAAGGACTATTTACATTGCTGAGAAGTTTCCTGTGGCAAGCTGCCCAGATGCTTACGATCCAGATCCTCTGAGCACAAGGGCAGCTACACAAGGCCTCTCTGTGTGCTTCGTTGTCGCCCTCCACTCCTACTCACACATACTATAGATGGATAGGCGTTTTGAAGAACTGAACAGTCCACCTTCCTTGTATGCTAAGGTCAAGAAAGAGGGAGGTTACTTATAAGCAACCATTTTTTCTAAGAGTGGACACCCAGAAGCAGATGGACAGTGCAAGGACAATGAGAAGCAGGAAATGATGTTGTGAAGAAGTTAGAATAGTCTAGGCCTCCCACACGGCACATCAGTCTAACAGCTAGGTGTCCTGTCTGAGGAAGAAAGGAGGACTCAGGTGAGGCAGGTTCCCCAGTGCTGCTTGTAGCAGTGCGATTGCTCATTCTCTGCAGCCCGCCCACTCCCACCCACACCCCAACCCCCACCCCAAGATCTAGGCACCATCACTCTGGCTCCCCACCACCCCCTTTGCATTTCTTCTCACTTCCTTCACTTGTCTCATACCCTTCTCAGGCACCCAGTGGTCTCTGGATGTCTGAGTTTGGTTTGTTTCCTGACAAGAATATGATCTGATCCAAATGTGCCTGGAGGTGTTAGGGTTGCAGTGTGCTACTTTTTCAAAGATGTGCACACCTGGAGATTGACCAACATACTAAGCACCTGCTGCAGGACACACACTAAGTCTGTACTGTACTCAAGAGAATGTTAAAATAAATCTCAGCCCTAAAACATGGTCTAGAAAGAGAAATAGACATGTAAAAGAATAATTGCTTCTCATTATAAGCCACATAGTATAAAATGTGATGGTTCTGCCTTGCATGGGCACAGGGGGTGAAAGTCATGAGGCTCACAAGAAAGTGACAATTGGACAGGTCTTGAAGGATGAATTTAATAGACAGGAAATATGGGCACTCCCCAGCAACTGCAGAGGCAGTGAAACAGCATGAAGCAAGAGCAGTGAATTAGGGCAATAATTATAAAACGAAACATAACTGCTTACAAATGACTTCAGAATGAAATGTGAATAGGGCAGAGGCAGAATATGAGGTTGCAAAGACCAAATTATGCAGCTTCCTCATATGATACTCTAAGCAACGTGACCTTTATCCTGTTGCTGTAAGTGCTCATCTTCAATGAGTGCGAGAATCAGACTGGTAGTGTTAGATATCAGAATCATGGTTACGGAGTTCCTGTTGTGGCTTAGCAGGTTAAGAACCTGACGTAGTGTCCATGAGGATGCAAATTTGATCCCTGGCCTCACTCAGTGGGTTAAGGATTCAGTGTTGCTACAAGCTGTGGTGTAGGTCACAGATGCAGCTCAGATCCAGCATTGCTGTGGCTGCGGCAAAGGCCTGCAGCTACAGCTCCAGTTCAGCCTCTAGACCCAGAATGTCCATATGTGCCCCAAGTGTATCCCCTAAAAAGAAAAAAAAATAGTAGTTACAATTAGGGGAGAGGACAGTCATTAGAAGGAGAACAAGCTGGACTTCTAAAGTGTTGACAAGGTTCTCTTTCTTGTTCTGGACTGTGGTTGGTTATGTGGCTGTTTGCTTTGTGATAAATTAGAGATCTGCATATTTATAGTTTCAGTACTTAATTTGTGTTATACTTCTCATTTGTTAAAAAAAAAATTTTTTTTTTAAATCAAACTGGGTACTTTGTTGAAAACACATATTCCTGGAGCCTCACACTCAAGCATCCTGAGTATAAGCCTGGGCTGGGACTTAGGAATCTGCATTTTTTTAAAACAATTACCTTGAAGGATCTGAAGCCAAAAGGGACCCCCCCCCCCCCGACCAAACTTTGAGAACACTGCTTGGGCTTCTGAGTCATCCAGAAGGTTTAAGCAAGAAATTATGAACAAAGATTTGCCTGTCTGAATGTGTTGGATTAGGGAGAGGAATAAGCTACGGAGAGGAATAAGTTAGGGAGAGGAATAAGTTGAGGATGGCTTCTGTCTTATACCCAATAGCACTTGCAGGTCCCAGATCCCATTCCCTTTGTGCTTTTGAAAGAGATGTGGCAGATAAGATGCTAATGATATGTAAGTACTAAATGTATTTTTTGAGCTGTGTTTTCATTGGAAAGCTTCTTAAATATGAAAAAATTTGACCCAGTACATTAATTTCTACTAGCCAATTTTAAGGCATGGAACAAACCCCTAGAGCAGATATTCTGGGGGAAAAGAGCAACTTTCTAGAATTTTTTACATGAGTGCATTCTCAGCCTATGTGTAATAGTTGTTCAGCTACTTACCCACCATCATTATGTCATGTACTTAGTGATGAGTGATTTGCATGGATGCAGCTAAATTCTTTTTCTTGTGCCCCTCTATAATCAGAGTGATATATCTGTGACATAAAGCAACCAACATGGTATTCTTACAAGCCCTAATCCTTATGGGGAAAAAAAAGACAGATTTTGTTGCAGAGTTGTTTTTCCTTTGGTGTTTACGGGGTTGGAAAGAGAAAGGGGAAACTTTACTTGGTTTTAAACAGAGAATGGGAAAGTCTAAAAATATGACAAAAAATTTGCACATATTTTTCTCCTCATGATTTAAGTACTGAGGAAATCCCACTAGGTTTTTTAATTGCCAAAATCAATACTTTTTTGTAACCAGAGTCCATCCATTCATTGGATCTGCAAAAATAAAGTCTGACCATACAAAGTGTTGGCTAGGATTAAGAACATAGAGACTCATCTACTTTTGGTAAGGGTATAATTGGTGCAATCACTTTGGAGAATAGTTTGGCAATATTTAGTCATGTTAAAGGTGTGCATACTCTTTGACCCAGAAATTGCACTCCCGGGTATATTCTCAGAACCACTATCTTACATTTACCCAAAAATATTCACAGCATCACTGGTCGCAGTAGTTAAAAATTTGTAAACAACCTACATTGTATCAACGGAAGAATTTATGAATAAATTGTGATATGTGCATATAGTGGATATAGCTGTAAAAATAAATGAAATAGATCTATATAACTTCCATGGGAGAACTTCACAAATACGATGTTGGGTAGAATAGCACGGTGCAGATGAATATATACCGTGTGATGCCATTTATATCTAAGTTAAGAATTTGTGAATACTATTGTTGTGTGGAAAATTACCTTACTGCAACAGAAGCCTGTAAGTATAACAACAGGCAAGCTAGCCAAGAGATCACAGAAGGGCTTACAGACCAGAATGAGATGCTTAAATCTCATGGTTTATTAAATCAATCAAAAAAAACTCAGCAAGAAGCAGGGTGAAAACAGGGTAGGTTAACACATTTAAGATATGGTGTAGGTATACTTAGAAGGTTGACACTAACTGAATCCTCAGTCCTGTTCCTACCTTCTGCATAAGAGTATACTAGAAAAGACTAGAGTTAAAATTTGAGCAGAATGACCGAACACATAGAATGCCTGGGGTCAAAACACACACTTGCTCTACAGGTTTGGGAGCAAGTACATCTAGCTGATAGCTGTAATGTAATTAGTCTGATGAGCAGCTATGGATTTTATCTTGCATTCATTGTGTAGAGGATGTGAGGAGCCAATGGTCAGCCGAATTAAGACCTCATAAATAGGGAATGCCTCTTATGCCTCCTGCACCTTCAGTGTGTCATGACTATTTGATGATTCACAGCCTCATATATATTTAGCATATCATGGCTATTAAGTATCTCTTGCTCTTTCCATCCCTTTATAATAAATGTTCATTATACAAATGCTTCACTTACTTCTTCTATGTCTAACATGTCTCAGAAGTTACTGACTTACTTATCTTACATATTTTACAAAATCTGCCTATCTCCTAAGCTGTTTACTTTTTTTTTAACCTGTCATCATATATTTATTTACGTTTAATGAAACTTATTCCAAGGAAACACTAGTATCTATGGGCTTCTTCCAAACATAAAATCCCATGTTTAGGTGATGAAGAGAGTCTACTTTATGTCTCTAAGGCATGACAACTGATTTCCATTGTTGCTTTAATTCTTAATTTCACTTTTCTCCCTGTATGTTCATTTCTTTTATTTTCTAAAGCAGAAATGAATATTCTTTTTAAATTGAAATATAGTTAACATATAATAATGTGTTAGTTTCAGGTATACTACATAGTGATTTGACATTTGCATACATTACAAATGATCACCACCATCTAGTAGCCATCTAGTCTAGTAGCCATCTGTCCCCATAAGAAGTTATTATAGTATTATTGACCATATTATTATGTGATATATTACATCCCTGTGACTTACTTATTTTCTAACTAGAAGCTTTTACTGCCTAATCCCCTTCACTATGTCACCCACACCCAACCCCTCCCTTCTGGCAGCCACCTGTTTGTTCTCTGTGTCTATGAGTTTGTTTTCATTTTGTTTTGTTTGTTTTGTTTTTTAGATTACACACATAAAAGTGAGATCATATGGTATTTGTCTTTCTCTGACTTAATTTACTTAGCATGATATCCTCTGGATTCATCTATGTTGTCACAAATGGTAAGGTTTCATTTTTTATGGCTGAGTAGTAGTCCATAATACATATATATATGTATATGTGTATATATATATATATATCACACGTATATATCACATCTTTATATATACCATATTATGCTATATAATGTGTATTATATTTATATATAAAATATATTTAAATATATAACATTAAATCTAATATATTATGTATATATATCCACACAAACCATATCTTTATCCATTCATCTGTTGATGGATACTTAGGTTGCTTCCATACCTCTGCTGTTTTAACTATGCTGCTATGAACATTAGTGTGCATATTTCTTATAGAATTAGTATTTTTGTTTTCTTTGGATAAATACCCAAGAGTGAAGTTGCTGGATCGTATGGTAGTTCTATTTTTAATTTTTTGACCTCCTTACTATGTTCCATAGTTGCTACACCGATTTACAATCCCACCAACAGTGTACAGGGGTTCCTTTTTCTCCTCATCCTCATTGACACTTGTTATTTGTTGTATTTTTAATGATAGCCATTCTGACAGATGTGAGGTAGTATCTCATTGTGGTTTTGATTTACATTTCTCTAATAATTTGTGATGTTGAGCATCTTGTGTCTGTTGGCCATTTGTAGGTCTTCTTCAGAAAAGACTCAGCTCAGATCCTCTGCCCATTTTTTAATCTGGTACCTTTTTTTTCATGTTGAGTTATATGAGTTTTTTTTAAAGATGTTACTCCTTGCTGAATATATCATTTGCAAAATCTTTTCCCATTCAGTAGGCTGCCGTTTTATTTTGGTGTTTTCTTTGCTGTGCAAAGCATTTGAATTTGACGTAGTTACCATTTGTTTATTTTTCCTTTTGTTTCCCTTGCCTGAGGAAACCCCAAAAATATTGCTGACATGTCAAGGAGCGTATTGCCTATATTTTCTTCTAGGAGTTTTGTTTTCAGGTCTTATATTTAAGTCTTTATTCCATATTGCTGTATAGCACAGGGAACTATATCTAGTCACTTTCAATGGACCATGATGGAGGATAATGTGAGAATAAGAATGTATGTATATATATATGTATGACTGGGTCACTTTGCTGTACAGCAGAAATTGACAGAACATTGTAAACCAACTATAATAGAAAAAATAAAAATCTTAAAATTTTGAAAAGTTTGTTTTATATGTAGTGTCAGAAACTAGTACAGTTTCATTTTTTTTGCATGTAGCTGTTCAGTTTCCCAACACTGTTTATCAAAGAGACTGTCTTCCCCTTTGTATATTCTTTCTTCCCTTGGCATAGATTCACCATATAAGTGTGGGTTCATCTCCGGGCTCTCTGTTCTGTTCCATTGATCTATATGTCTGTTTTTGTGCCAGTACCATACTCTTTTGATCACTATAGTTTTGATCAGTAAAGTTTGAAACCAGGAAGCTTGATATATCTAGCTTTGTTCTTCTTTCTCAAGATTGCTTTGGCTATTAGGGATATTTTATAATTCCAATACAAATTTCAGAGTTATTTGTTCTAGCTCTGTGAAAAATGTCATCGGTATTTTGGTAGAGATTACATGGGATCTGTAGATTGCCTTGAGTAGTATGGTCAGTTTAACAATATTCTTCCAATTCATGAGCATGGTATAGCTTTCCATTTGTTTGTGTCTTCTTCAATTTCTTTCACCAATGTCTTATAGTTTTCAGAGAACAGGTCTTTCAGAATTGAATAGTTGTAAATAATTCAGCAAACAGACATTATAAATGTATGCGTAATATGATTAAAACATAAATAAATGCTTGGAAAGAGTAATCCCCAATTTTAGTATATGGCTCCTGATGGTGGAGAGGGAAAATGATGTGCTCAGGAGGGCATTCCCAGGGCTTTTATTTTATTAGTAGTGTTTTATTTCTTAATATGGATGGTATATATTTATTATATTAATTCTTTAAATTTTTCACATCTGAACTTTTTCAAAATAAAATAAGAAAATTCTGGGAGTTCCTGTCTTGGCGCAGTGGAAACAAATCTGACTAGGAACCATGAGGTTGTGGTTTGATCCCTGGCCTCACTCAGTGGGTTAATGATCTGGCGTTGCCATGAGCTGTTGTGTAGGTTGCAGACATGGCTGGGATCTGGCATTGCTGTGGCTGTGGTGTTGGCTGGCAGCAACAGCTCCGATTAGACCCCTAGCCTGGAAACCTCCATATGCCGCGAGTATAGCCCTGAAAAAAGAAAGACAAAAGACAAAAAAAAAAAAAAAAAGAAAATTCTGAAATAGTAAATATCTAGTGTCTTACATGTAATGGGCACTTAATACATGTTTTATTTTAATAAAGTTAAAGAATTTGACTGGGCTAGCTAAATTCGTACGTCATCTTTCCATTGCTGGTGCCTACATATATTTTTCAACAAATTTGTTGAGTACCTACTATTTACAAGGAAGGCACTGTACCAGTTGACATGGAGAATGAACAGTTGAGTGAAACAAAATTCCTTCTCTCAAATAAGAATTTCTCTCAAGCTTGCAATTAATCAGAGTTGAAACTACTGCAAAAATAAGAACAATAAAAAAGCATAACGTAAGTGCCTTTAGAGATATACAGAGTGTGGCTAGTCAGTCTAGGTGGGGCTTCCACAAGAGGATGAGATCAGAATGCCTTTGAGAAGTGACATTCAGTTTGGGCCTTGAAAATAGTAGACGTCAAGGGGTGAGAAGAGTGAGGAAAGCATTCCAGGAAAAGGAAATACAATGGGCAGAGAAGTAAAGTAGGGCATATTCACTCTGTGTTGAGGTTATATATGGGACAGTGGCACAAGAAGGTGTTGAGAAGTTAGGTTAGGACAAGAATCCTTCCGTACAACATTAGCAGTCATTAACTATGATTGGGATTATGGATATTTTCAGTTCTTCTCTTTGTAAGATTCTGTATAGTCAACATATTCTACAGTGACCATATAGTACCACATAATACAGTGACCACAAAATTGATTCCTGATGAAATAGCTGGACAATTTGAGTATGGAGCTCTGACCATTTGGAAAGCAAGGACAAATACTCCATTTTGCCCTTTTTGAGATTTATCAGCTAGCCTGGCCAAAGCCATTATCAGAAAACACTAATAAGGTCCTGAAATAAAATTATTTTTAGGAATAGGCAAACTTAGGGGTCCTGGCATAAACACAAGGGCCTAGGCATTCTTAGAGGAAATGTACCACACAGCTTAGCTGGAAACTCCTTGCCACCAGCCACCCTGGCCCAATGCTGTGCGTTCAGAGAAAATGGTAACAAATGCTAAGTATGTGAAGGACGTGAAGAGAGCTGTAACTGCAGAGCCTCAGGTCAGGAGCTGGTCAGGGGCCAAAACCAGCAAAGGCATTATCACAGAATGGACTATGTCCTAGTGAAAGAGTCTAGATCTTTCCTTCTAGACCTGGCATTGGAAACACAACTCACCCTTGTCCTCCTTTGAACTAAATCCCTGAGGTCTTTAGACAATTGGGGGAAAGTCTATATTAGACTTTCTACTCATAAAGGCAAGTAAAGGCCTAAGAAAATTATTATAAAATAAATATAAATCATAGCAATAAAATGGTTTCGTGGGTTAGGTCATACAATATTAGTGTTATTATACATATATCCTGTGTTAAATATGTTAATTTATAATCATATCGATGTTACTTTTATTATGAGTCCTACTCCAAACACCAAACTGACCTAAAAATACAACATATGCTCTTTGATGTGTAAACAGTATAAAAGTAGTAAAAACAGTAACATAAAGATTTCTATATTTTAATCTTTTAACATAACTCACTATTATAACTGGTCTCCAACAGTGTCTAAATAAGGTTTGTTACCTTGACCAAAAGGACTTTGCTGTACTGTCAACACAGACAGCCTGGTCAAAAATTCGATGTGATCATATCAAAGTTGATGGTTCTACAAAACCAGAAAGAGAAGTTAAGTTGTGTGCAATCTGCTTCATCTGCTTGGATATGTAAACATCTTGGAAGACAGTGTTTCTTCCTATACAGAACTCGGCAACACTCATTCAACATCTTTCAAAGACTTTAAGTTAGTCAAACCTTAAACTTCTTGAGATTTTTTTTTTTTTTTGAAGCTGATGCTCATGCATAGCTTCTTGAAACATTGAACAAATAAAATCTATAAAGCAGTATTATCATTTCTTTTTTTTTTTGTCTTTTTTTTTTTTTTTTTTTTTTTTGGTCTTTTTGCTATTTGTTGGGCCGCTCCAGCGGCATATGGAGGTTCCCAGGCTAGGGGTCGAATCGGAGCTGTAGCCACCGGCCTATGCCAGAGCCATAGCAACGCGGGATCCGAGCCGCGTCTGCAACCTACACCACAGCTCACGGCAACGCCGGATCGTTAACCCACTGAGCAAGGGCAGGGACCGAACCCGCAACTTCATGGTTCCTAGTCGGATTTGTTAACCCCTGCGCCACGACGGGAACTCCTATCATTTCTTAACACTGAGATTTTCATTGAGTGCAGTGTTAAAGAAGACTGAATTCTTTCATCAGTGGAATGTGGGAAATACACTACTTATTTAACTTCCACTAGACTGAGAGCTCCTCAGAAGCAGGGGTTATTCCTTCGTGGCTTCCAGACTTTTAACATTTGACCTGTTATAGAGTCAATCGCAGCTGCCCAGTAAATTTGTGGTGAGTTACTGGTTTTTTTGAAGAGGGATGGTTGACAAGGTTAGGTGCAGCTAGGAGTGATGCTTTATGTCATTCTGGACCAAAAACATACCTTTTACTATTGGATATGCTGTGTGATTACTGCCAAGCTTTAAAGTTCAGATTCTTGAAGGTTTGGCTGATTGAACTTGATAAAAGGATGATAATGATTGTGCTTTGTTGTCAGAAAACTTGTGATGGTTACTGTTTTAGGAAAGACTTTTCAATGTTGTGTGTAAGAGAAGTGAACTTCAGGCCCAGGGTGGAGCCAGCCTGATCTGACAGACTCAAATCAAGAGCCAGGAAGCCGATAGGAAGCTGGGAAGCATGCTCTATTTCTCCTGCTTTTCTCTCTGTAAATTTCTCTTTCCTCTTTTTTTTTTTTTTTTTTTTTTCAGATGTTTTTACTGCCTCAGGGTGCACAGCCCCAACACTGCTGATCCACAGCTCCCCATCACCTCTTTTCTGTTGGAGAAACCAGAACAGAGTGAGATGAGCAATTCTGACTCAATTCCAAACTCCAGGTAAGACAGACTCTGATCTCCCCAGTTCAGGCCAGAGGGACACTCTTCACTCAATATTTTGTGTGGTAACAGAAAGTGGGGTAACAGATATTACAGAACTGATTTTATATTTTCTGAGGAAAAATGCGTACCACACGTATTGCTAGGTAAAACCATGTTATGCTGTTGGGCTCTATATTCTCAGAACTCTGAGAGGTTTCCTTCCTTGAAGGGTAAAAAAAGCAGTAACAAGTGGTCCTCCCCCATCAGATCCATCTCTCTGGGCACCTAGAACATGTCTTCTGATCTCTGCTTTCAAAGACTGAAAGTGCCCAGGATATGGCAGCAGACAGTCTGCTGGTTCCATTGCCTTCCCAATCCGTTCCCGATGGATGGTTAAGTGTGAAGAGTCTAAAGAGTGAATAATATGCAGAAATTCATTGGTATCAGAGGAGCTAGTCCAAAATCATGCAGTGATGCTATCATCTTAATGACTCCCAGGAACAGCCCCAGAGGCGACTGTGCGGCTGCCAGGGTAGCAGCTGGTGGGCTCCCGGCTGGGCTGCGGGAGGCTGGGCCCTGGGGGAGGAGGAAAAGCGTGGGCCAGGGCATGCGGAGGTGGCCCTCCTTGCCGCAGTCTGTTTCGCTCTGCTTGTTCAGTTGGCACACGGATTGAAAAATGTACGTCTAAATCTATTTCTGGCTTTAAATGTGTGAAGGAAACACATAACTTTATTATTTTATTTTAGTCAAGTTAAAGACAGAGACACATGCCCCTAAAGCATATGCATTCTATAAGGAGTTTTTAATTCCTTGGTGGAGCATCTTTGGAAGCAAAAATCAAGGACAAATAGGTCATCTCCTCTAAGTTTTCTGGAGGAATACTGGCAATAAAAAGAATAGAGTCAGCACTGGTAACTAATGGAGATGAAGGAAATAAAACCAGGGAAGAGTCTGAAATTTTTTTAAAAGAACTTTTAAAGCAAAAACAATGAAGTAAGTGTTGATGTAATATGAATATGTTATTACTTGTTAAAATGCCAAAAATACTGCAGATATAAATTACTTCAAAATTTACTGAGAAACATATGAACACTTATAGAAATTCTCTTGCCAGACGCGTTTAGAAATCTTCAAAGCTAAATATCCTTTTGTGAATGGTCAAAGTAATCAGAAATGAAGGAAATCTGGGAAAATAAAAACACATTAGCAATAACAGCAGATATATTCCTGGGAGGGGTTGTTTTTGATAAATTTAACTGTAGTGCTTCACAGTCAAAGAAAAGCTTACAAAGCAGAACACTGAGGATGTGAATTTATTGAAAAGATTTTTTGAGTACACAGTATGTGCTAAGCATGGGGAAAATACTCGTAAATAAGTTGGATGCTGACCCTGTACACATATCCCTGCCAAAGTTTTGAGGTGGTCAGAGAAAATATCCCAATAACCAAATCAAATAGCTACATGGACCCTAAGCTAGACCCAACTTATATTCTACACAGGAAACTGAGCCTAAAATGTTGAATAAGTGAAATTGGCTGTGCTCTCGGCCTCTCTATTCTTGCTATTGAAGAGAAGCTTTTCTTATCCTATGGGTCCTTCTAAATTTCTCAAATTATATGCCGTGTAACAAATGTAGATATTAATCCACTTTGAAATACTCATTACACCCTTTAATATTTTTATGCTTTTCTGGAAAAGAAACAGGAAATCAAATTGAAAAGAATCCCAAGGTCCAATTTTCAATATCTAGTCCAGTTTTTTCAGGAAGTGTTAGCCACGTGGTTTCTGTTACCATCAAAAACAGTCATATCGTGTGATACTGACCATCTGTTTAGGAAATGGCACATACACTTGGAAAATCAAGAGTAATAGGAGCTCAAAACCACCATTGGTTAGAGAGGTTGTCTGTCCAAGAGGATGCCACTTAGGTCAGGTGTGGATGAAGCAGATGGACTACCTGGATTTCATGCCTACCTGTGCTCTAGACTTCACGTGATAACTGTGTGTCCCCTGATAGTCTGACCTGCTCTTGTACTGCAGTGTTAGCGCAGTGCTTGCCACCTGCAAGGATGTTGTCGCAATTGCTGAAGTAATTGCTGTATAGCATTCTAAGCAATTCAAAAGAAGGGTGCTGCATAACTACCCAAAATTATTATACAGGAACAGCTTTTTAAAAAAATTTTATATACTCTTAATATGGCAATCTAAAAGGGCATTCTTCAAGTTATGTTTGAATGTCTGTATGTGTTTCATTCCATTTGTTATTCATTCTGGCTTTTAATTGATTATTAGTTCAGGATATTAACCTGAGACTAAATGGAATCTATCCTCAATTTTATAATTATAAGTCACCATGTTTGAAAAAGAGAAGTATTGGGGTCTCTTGAGGCCCCTGTCTGTTAATCTATAATTAAAATGAATTTGGTTGTGATTTCCTAGCTGAGACCAGAGCATTTGGCCATGGACTCCGATATGTTGGCAACACATGTTTGAGAATCTATTTGGGTCGATGACTTAGATTGAAGCCTCAACATTTAAAAAAAAAAAAAAAAAAAAAAAAAAGAAGGAGTTCCCGTCGTGGCGCAGTGGTTAACGAATCTGACTAGGAACCATGAGGTTGCGGGTTCGATCCCTGCCCTTGCTCAGTGGGTTAACGATCTGGCGTTGCCGTGAGCTGAGGTGTAGGTCACAGACATGGCTCGGATCCTGCGTTGCTGTGGCTCTGGCGTAGGCTGGTGGCTACAGCTCTGATTCGACCCCTAGCCTGGGAACCTCCATATGCCGTGGGAGCGGCCCAACAAATAGCAAAAAGACAAAAAAAAAAAAAAAAAAGGAAAAGCGAAATTAAACAAAAGCTAATAAATCCAAATACCTGATAGCATTGAAACTATCAGGGATGTTGGTGACCTAAACCATCACAGATAAGTTTCTCTACAGCTCTCTTTTTCTTCCTCCCTCCCTCTCTGCCCTCATTTCTTCCTTCCTCTCTCTCTCTTTCCTTCTTTCATTGAGATGTAATTCACATACCAAAAAATTTACCCTTTCAAAGTATGCAATTTTGTTTTCAGTGTATTCACAAAATTCTATGATTATCAGCCAAAATTCCACAACATTTTCATCAACTCCAAAAGAAACCCCGTACTCATTAACAGTCACTCTCCAGTGCCCCTCCCCCAAGCAACTACTAATCTATTTTATATCTCTATGGATTTATCTGCTCTGGACATTTTATATGGGTGGAATCGTTCAATAAGTAGCCTTTAGTGTCTGGCTTCTTTCACTCAGAGTAACTCTTTTAAGGTTCATCCATATTCATTCCTTTTTATAGCCAAAAAATATTCTGTTTATGGATATGCCACATTTTGTTTATCCACTCATCAGGACATTTGGGTTATTTCCACTTTTAGCTTTTATGAATATTTGTGTACAAGCTTTTGTGCGAACATATATTTTCCACTAGAATTGCTAGATTATATGGTAACTCTATGTTTAACTTTTTGAAGAATTAAAACTGGCTTCCACAGTAACTGCATCATTTTACATTCCCACCAACAAAGAATAAGGGTTCAAATTTTTCCACATCCTTGTCAACACTTGGTATTGTCCAAATTTTGTATTATAGCCATTTTGGAGGGTGTAAAGTGGTATCTTATGATTTTGATTTGCATTTCCTTAATGACTAATGATGTTGAACATCCTTTCATGTGTTTGTTGGTCATTTGAATATCTTCTTTGATATTCAAATGACCAAATCTATTCAAGTCCTTTGGCTCTTTTTAATTGGGTTGTTTCTTTTTTGTTAAATTTTAAGAATTCTTTATATATTCTGGTACAAATCCTTAACAGGTAAGTGATTCTTTATATATTCTGGTACAAATCCCTTTATAGATAAATCCATTCTATGCATTATCTTTTAATGTTCTTGAAATGAAGGACAAAAGTTTTTAATTTTGATGATGTCCAATTTATCTTCTCTCATTGTTTCTTGTGTTATGTTTAAGAAACCATTGCCTAATCCAAGGTCACAAAGATTTATTCCTATATTTTCTTCTTAGGGTTTTGTAATTTTAACTTTTATATTTAGGTCTTTGATTCATTTTGAGGTGATTATTTTGTATGATGCAAGGTTAGGATCCAGCTCCATTCTTGTATGTCTAGGTATCCAGTTGTTCCCTTCAATTGTTCTGGCTAGCCCCCTTGTAGTAAATCAGTTGACCATAAATATGAGGGTTTGTTTTCAGACTCCGTTCTGTTCTTTTGATCTAGAAGTCTGTAGTTATGCCACTACCACACTGTCTTGATTGCTGTAGCTTTGTAGTAAGTTTCGAAATGGGGAAATGTGAGACAATTTCTGCATGAAAGCCAGCTGGAATTTTGATTTGTATTACATCAAATCTGTAGATCAATTAAGGAGTACCACCACTTTAACAGTGTTAAGTCTTCTAATCCATGAATCCATGAAATGATGTCTTTCCATTTATTTCTTCCAGTGATGTTTTAAGAGTTTTCATTGTGCAAACTTTATACTTATTTTGTTAAATTTATTCCTATTTTATTTATTTATTGAAAATGATTTTTATTTTTTTCCATTATAGCTGGTTTACTGTGTTCTGTCAATTTTCTACTATGCAGCAAGGTGACCCAGTCACACATAAATATATACATTATTTTTCTAATATTATTATGCTCCAGCATAAATGACTAGATATAGTTCCCAGTGCTAGACAAGCAGGATCTCATTGCTTATCCATTCCAAAGGCAATAGTTTGCATCTAATAATCCTAGATTCCCAGTCCATCCTACTCCCTCCCCCTCCCCCTTGGCAACCACAAGTATGATGTCCATGATTTTCTTTTCTGTGGAAAGGCTCATTTGTGCCAGGTATTAGATTCCAGATATAAGTGATAGCATATGGTATTTGTCTTTCGCTTTCTGACTTATTTCACTTAGTATGAGACTCTCTAGTTCCATCCATGTTGCTGCGAATGGCATTATTTTTTTCTTTTTTATAGCTGGGTAGTATTCCATTGTGTATATATACTACATCTTCTTAATTCATTCATCTGTATGTTGACGGACATTTAGGTTGTTTCCATGTCTTGGCTACTGTGTCCTATTTTATTCTTTTTTATGTTACTATAAATGAAATTTTCTTAGTTTCACTTTCACATTGTTTATTACTAGTGTATAGAAATACATTGACGGAGTTCCCGTCGTGGCGCAGTGGTTAACGAATCCGACTAGGAACCATGAGGTTGCGGGTTCGGTCCCTGCCCTTGCTCAGTGGGTTAACGATCCGGCGTTGCCGTGAGCTGTGGTGTAGGTTGCAGACGCGGCTCGGATCCCGCGTTGCTGTGGCTCTGGCGTAGGCCGGTGGCTACAGCTCCAGTTCAACCCCTGGCCTGGGAACCTCCATATGCCACAGGAGCGGCCCAAGAAATAGCAACAACAACAAAAGACAAAAAAAAAAAAAAAAAGAAAGAAATACATTCACATTTGTATATTGATCTTGTATACTGCAACCTTAGACATTGTTAGTTCTAGTATTTTTCCATATACAAGAGCATGTCATTGGCAAATAGAGATAATTTTACTTTTTTCTTTCCAATCTAAATGCCTTTTCTTTCTTTTTCTTCCCTAGTTTCCCTGTCTAGATCCTCCAGTGCAGTATTTAACAGAAGTGGCAAGAGTGGATATCCTTGGCTGTTTCCTAAACTCAAAGGGAAAGTGTCTGATCTTTCACATCATGTATGATGTTAGTTGTGGATTTTTTTTGTAGATAATCTTTTTCAGGTTCAGGAAGTTCCCTGTGTAGCTCACTTAAATACCTTCGATGGGCAGGGCTGAATTGTTAAAACTAATGAGAACTAAAAGTTCTTTGGGGACTTTATGTCCTTTTCAATATAGTATTTGTAAATCATTATCTGTTAAGGGACTTGTACCATAATACATAAGATATGGAAACAATGCCCGCTAGAGCCAGGTTATCTCTTGTTTTCTGGAAAAGGTTGCATTTTGCAGGAGCTTTTCTGTATCTCTCTTTTCCTATCCCCAAACATTCTTCCTTATCTCTCACTATATAACAGCAAACAACTGATCATGGGAGGTAAATGTAATAGCTTCTGTCCATACTATAGGATGCAGTATATTCATGCACAAATTTCAGTAACACATTGCCATGGATGTTATGTAAAATAAGCTGCAGGAAGTCAGTAAAGGTGTCAAGAAAACCATCTAAACCAAGAAGGCAGGACATTATGAACTCCAACTGAAAGTTTAGTTCTTAGGGGATCTGGCAAATTAGGACTTGCTCTGTCTCCTGGAAAAATATTGTTGACTTGCTGGTGAATATGATGGTGATAATGACGATGATGATGCAGCATCAATTTACTGTGTCAGAACCACCAGGTGCTAAGTGGTACCTTTAACAAGCTGAAGCCCAAGAGCCAATGCAGGACTGGCCTTCCAGGTAAAAAAAATCCCAGCCAAGGAAGACACATTATGGCTTTGGTTCTATTCTCTAACTTGTATTCTTTGTTTTCCAACTTTCTATTGCCTATTAGATTGCCATTTTCCCTAGTGGCCAGTATTCACTTCTCACTCTCAACTTTTAGCACTGCCTTTAGCTCTATGTAGAGTCTAGGGACAATAAGTACTGCCCTTGTCTGCCCCCATGAACTCCCTTAATGGCACAATAGAAACATCATGTCTCCTGTTTCCGGAGCAGACCCTGCATGCACCCCAGGTTTGACTTTGCTCAGCCTTGCATTATTTATGAATGACAATTACAATCTGAAAAGCAAACCATAACGTTAAAAAAAAATTTTTTTTAAGTCTCCATCATGTGCTTTCAGAGCCAAGTTACAAATAGGTTGCAGTCCCAGTCTTAATAGCAAGACCAGTTCTGCTCTTTGAATTGAAAGCCAGCTTTGCTGCCTCTGATAAAAGAGAGATTTTTCTTTGCTAATTTCCAGTCTGCCAACTTCGAATATGTTAAGCAAAAATTGTGGGGATTAAAAAGAACTTTGAAACAACAGAGACTCTTCCTTTGCTTTCAGATGAAGTTATCACAGAGTAAGTTACAGGTTAGGTAATTGCAGGTTATCCCTTCTCTCGAAAGATGACCTTATCCCTGTCTAGTAACTTCTGCTTTGTGAAAGAGTGGGAAGGAGGAGGAATGGAAGAAAAAGGGATTGGGATACATGCATCACAACAATGCTATACCTTTTCCGGTCTTAGTTAAGGAGTTTGGGTATTTCTTATGAA
Source organism: Sus scrofa (assembly GCF_054392235.1). Lineage (NCBI taxonomy): Eukaryota > Metazoa > Chordata > Mammalia > Artiodactyla > Suidae > Sus > Sus scrofa. The sequence goes on along the minus strand of NC_139397.1, from coordinate 109,569,026 downwards.
GTGCTATTGACCCCTATGAGAAATATGTTTCTAGTGCTCCAAGAATTGCTAGAAACTTATGGTAAGAACTAAGGAACTAAAAAATTGCCAAGAACACCAGGGAAGGGGTGAAAAACAGATAGATAAAAGGATGAGACGTGATTTGTAGTTTGGGCCACACTAAGCAAACAGTGAGGCAAAGCAGTGGAAAGGCAGGATGATTTTACTAAAACCTTGATGAGTTATTACACTGATAAATTGGGAGCAAAGTGGAGAACTGGCTTAGATCTTGGCCTCTGACCTAGCTCTCCACTGAGACAGCATGTCCTTGGAGGCTTCTCATGTGGCCTCTCTAAGACTCCCAGGAGGGGGATTTTCCATTTAGCTACTTGATGATAAAATTTAAGTTCTGGTTTTCAGGCAGTTTAAAAAAAGGACAAAGCTAATGTCACCATAACAGCCTGAAAAAGGGAAACAATTAAGGAAATTGTCATGAAACTCTAAGAACCATTTCCAAGATTGAATCATAAAAATGTAAGATAAAAACTTAATAGCGATAATCATGATGATGAGGATAAAGAAGACTTTACAGCAACCAAAGGAATCATTCAATTCCCACATGGCTGCGCTAAGAGAAAAGAAACTCTAGCCTAAAGGAAATACCAAAACTTGGTTTTTTGAAAGTATAATCCTGTTATTTTTTTCAGAGAATTTGCATTTGGGGGTTTATTCTGAGTAAATTTCCCCAGAGAAATGTTATGCTCTCTTACTCTGAAGATGTAGAGAGTACAAATAGTGTCAGAACAAAAATGGAAATGACACTGAAATTAAATAGGGGCATGCAAATACTGTGCAGGTGAAATATTTTTTTCAATTATTACTGTATTTCCCTAATCTTGCTGATAGTGGTGATTTAGTTTGGGATGAGAGTGCGGATGGGATGGGTAGGGTGGGAGTGGGGGAAGTTCTGATATCCTTAGCACCATAGGACTAGAAAGCGAAAGGAAGAATATAAAATCCACCTTTTGTTCCTCCATCTGGATTACCCTAAACAACACTTCTCAGGAAAGAAAAAAAAAAAAATACTTCTCAGAAAAAAAAAGAAATTACTGAACCTCCAAGTGGAGTGAGTCTAACTTCAGATGACATAAAGGCCTTGGCAAAGCAGGTTAAGGATCCAGTAAGCAGGTTGTCTCTGTGGTGGAGCAGGTTGGATCCCCAGCCTGGCTCAGTGGGTAAGGATCCCATGTTTCTGCAGCTATGGTACAGGTTCAGTCCCTGGCCCGGGGATCTTCCATATGCCTTAGGTGAGGCAAAAAAAAAAAAAAAAAAAAAAGAGAAGAAGAAGAAAAAGAAGAAGGCCTTGGAAAAACCCTAGGATTAGGATAGTGGACTTTAATTAAAACTGAAGGGGGGGAGCTCCCGTTGTGGCTCAGGGGTTAATGAATCTGACTAGGAACCACAGGGTTGAGGGTTCGATCCCTGGCCTCGTTCAGTGGGTTAAGGACCCGGCGTTGCCGTGAACTGTGGTGTAGGCCGGCAGCTACAGCTCTGATTCGACCCCTAGCCTGGGAACCTCCATATGTCACTGGTACGGCCCTAGAAAAGACAAAAAGACAAAAGACAAAAACAAACAAAAAACTGCTTATATGGGAGTTCCCGTCGTGGCACAGTGGTTAATGAATCTGACTAGGAACCATGAGGCTGTAGGTTCGATCCCTGGCCTTGCTCAGTGGGTTAAGGATCCGGCGTTGCCGTGAGCTGTGGTGTAGGTTGCAGATGCAGCTCAGATCCTGTGTTGCTGTGGCTCTGGCGTAGGCCGGCGGCTACAGCTCCTATTGGATCCCTGGCCTGGGAACCTCCATATGCCGCGGGAGCGGCCCTAGAAAAGGCAAAAAGACAAAAACAAAAACAAAAAAACTGAAGGGGGGAGTTCCCATCTTGGCTCAGCAGAAACAAACCTGACTAGGAACCATGAGGTTGTGGGTTCGATCCCTGGCCTTGCTCAGTGGGTTAAGGATCCGGCGTTGCCGTGAGCTGTGGTGTAGGTCACAGACGTGGCTCAGATCTGGCGTTGCTGTGGCTGTGGCGTAGGCTGGCAGCTGTAGATCCGATTCGACCCCTAGCCTGGGAACCTCCATATGCCATGGGTGTGGCCCTAAAAAGCAAAAACAAAAACAAAAACAAAAACTGAAGCGGAATTGGTAACCTAAGGACTAAGAATTGAAATGTTCATAAATCCAATTATTCAGATAGTTTAAAAACTATTTTAAGGAGATAAGTCACAAAAATATTACTCAATACATAGGTACAATTATTAAGGAGAACTTTTTATGAGAAACAGGTCTCAGAATTTAGGATTTGGAACTTAGCACTTGGGTTCTGCATCTGTGAGAGCCACGAGGACTGCAGGAGGGATCGAAACATATAGTTCCCCTCAATCCAAAAGAGGGTGCACTGCTTGGAGCATATCCGCTCACGTTGGGATTTTGGGAGCAGACCTCCAAGTTAGAATTACCTTCATGTTCTCTTACAGTTTATGAAGCCCCTTATTTGTATGCAAGAGTTTGCTGTTCTAATCAAAAATACAACTTAAGATATTTAATTTGAACACATTTAAGTTTTAACACATTTTATTATATACTGAATTATTGTGCTGCATAATAATTATATATAAATACTAACTTCGTATTTCTTTTCTTCTCATTTTGCCATTTCTTTAACATCCAAAACTAAGGTCAACTTTTGTGTCCCTAATGCCAAGTACCATTTAACTGTCATCCTTTTTTGGTCCTACCTTTCTCATCATGTACATGCTTATTTGATTTAGTATCTGCCTCTCAGTACCTGAGTCCATGTACCTGCCTGGGGTTCACTGTGCCTAAGTATTTTATCTCATCATCCCTCCCCTATACCCTCATCCCATCCACCCATACTCCAGGATTAGGACACCAGCTTTCTGCTCCCTTTCCTGTGAATTGGGTTTTGGGCTGTAAAAGTCTTGAGGTGGCAGAAACGCTGGGCCATGATGTTTAACCACAGTCTTCAACAGAAGGGCAACAGTCATGACACTGTGTTGGGGGTGAGGGAGAGAAAGACCAGGGATGGCGAAGTGGAGGGTGAATAAGGGAAGAGATGGGGTGGGCCTAGAGAAAATAGGCTGAGGATTCCTGGAGACCTTAGATTCCTCTCTAAATTATAGTAAAGTGCCTGTGGCACCCCAGCAATAGGAGGCCAAAGAAAGCAAGAGGCAACCTCTTTGAGATGTAGTGGTTGATGCGATATGTCACCCAGATACCCTTCCAGGAATGAAGGCTTTATTTCTCCAAATGCTAGTAGTGCTGGTAGCCAACAGCTTTTATCTGTCTGCCTTCTTTAGAATTGCCTGGGCTGAAGAGAGCTGTCCCACCTCTGTCACAGCCCTTTCTTTTTTTTTTTTTTTTGTCTTTTTGCTATTTCTTTGGGCCACTCCTGCAGCATATGGAGGTTCCCAGGATAGGGGTCTAATTGGAGCTGTAGCCACTGGCTTACGCCAGAGCCACAGCAACGCGGGATCCGAGCCGCGTCTGCAACCTACACCATAGCTCACGGCAACACCAGATCGTTAACCCACTGAGCAAAGGCAGGGATCGAACCCGCAACCTCAAGGTTCCTAGTCGGATTCGTTAACCACTGCGCCACCATGGGAGCTCCATCACAGCCCTTTCTCATAGCACCTTGTCTCCAGTGACTAGTCAAGATCAAAAGCCATCCCTTTCACTCCAACAAAGAGCATCTCCGAAGGTCCTTCTCAGCTTCAGGGTTTACTGTGGGGAGGAATGGTGGGGGCTAGTGTTTCGTGGATACAGTTTCATTTTGGGATAATGAAAAATTCTGGAAATGGATAGTGATTATGACAGTTGCCCAATAATGTGAGTATACCTAAGGTCACTAAACTGTACACCTGAAAATGGCTGAAATGATTAATTTTATGTTTGTATAGGTTACCACAATAAGAAATGAATTCATTAAGAAAATACAGGGGTAGAATCAGATGTGCTCTCAGTTTCCCTTTCATTCTGGAAGTCCATAATTATATGAAGTTACTTTTGAAGCCAAATTTGGGTTGATGTGATTTCAGGGAATAAATTATACAATAGTTCTTAATTTTGGCTATGTACTAGAATCACCTTGGGAACATTTAAAAAAATGATGCCTCAGTACCCCTTATGGACTTATATATAATTGTCTAGGGACCAGGCTTTGGTGTGTTTAAAATCTCCTGTTGATTCCAATATGCAAAACACAGTTGAGACTTACTGAGCTGGAAGAACCCCAGCCCACACCTTCCTCACCCACTTGCTATTATTACTCCTGAGGATTTGGCCAGTTGCTTATCTTTCTAGCCTGATCTTTCCAACTCACTCCCTCCTACACATACCCAAGCTTGCCTGAACCAAATGACTTGTCATCTTTCCTCTCCTGTCAAACCCTGTCTGACTTCTGTCCCTTTACTAATGTTTACTCTAACAAGATTCCCCTCATCTGACTGATGCCAGCCCCAGTTAGACCCCTTCTCAGCACCCCTCCCTAGGCTGTGCCAGTACCCTCCTCTAAACCCTGGAAGCTCTTCACAGAGGCGGGAAATCCCACTCCCCAGTGCTGATATCTGGTCTTTCCTCTCTGAGTTCCCAGATGTGAAGCCCGGAACTTCACAGTAGTTATTAATAGATATTAGTTGAATAATGAGAGATAATTATCCCACAATTGAATAGCATTTTTGAGGTAAATACCATGGGAAGAATTAGTATATCAGTGTAAATAAGGTAGTTTTCTTTTAACATTGATTGAGCCATGTTTCTGGGATTGTGCTAATGCTTTACTAAGCATTTCTTCTTGCATCTCCATGGCCACCCTAGGAGAGTAGGTACTATCATCATCTCCATGCTATAAGTGAGGAACCAATTTCAGACAGGTTAGGAACTCACCTTGGATCCCAGCTAGTGTTCATCAGAGCTGGAAGTTTCAGTTGGGATACAAGTCATTCTAGATCCTTCCTGATTTGGGGAAAGGGACAGAGCAAAAAATAAAAATAAAAAAGAAGGTAGGAATTCACATCGTGGCTCAGCGGAAACAACTCTGATTAGTATCCATGAGGACACGGGTTTGATCCCTGGCCTCTCTCAGTGGGTTAAGGATCCGGCGTTGCTGTGAGCTGTGGTGTAGGTTGAAGATGTGGCTGGGATCTGGCATTGTTGTGGCTGTGATGTAGGCCAGCAGCTTCAGCTCCAATTCAACCCCTAGCCCGGGAACCTTGATATACCACAGGTGTGACCCTAAAAAAACCAAAAAAAAAAAAAAAAAAAAAGTAGGAGGTCGCTGGAATCTAAAACAAGAAGAGAGGTTGTTACTGGTAGGAAAGGTGAACTAAAAATATATGAGCTTGCAAACAGAAAAGGCAAACTTTGCAATCTTGCCTCTTTTGCTCAGGCCCCAGCTTAATTCTAAGTATTTCAATCACAAGCCCAAGGCTAGAAGGTGGGAACTTTGGAACCCTTGTTCCTCAGATACACTTCAATTAAGTTCAGCCCAGCAGTATTTATTGAGGATCTATCACATGCCAGAAACAGTACAAGATGTCTGCATTCCAAGCACAGATGCTACTAGCTCTTTGCCCATAAAGAGTTCTCACTCTAGTGGGGGCGAGAGGTACACTGTCAGCAGACAGTCCAAGTGCAATGGTATGTGTTCTTATCATCAAGATATGTGTCTGCAGCTGTAGTGCAGGAGGCCAAGTTTTCCAAAGGAGTCAGAGGGGGTTTTATAGTGCACAGCTGACATTTGAACTTGGGCTTGGTGTATGAACAGGGATGGCCACGTGGAAAAAGAACACAAAAGCTCAGCAGGTGTGACAGCGTAGATCCAAAGGACACAGTAGGTTGGGAACGGGCCAAGGAGTCAGGGTTGTGGTAGGGAACAGTGGGGTAGGAGGAGGACAGCGTTGTCTATGACAGGCTAAGGAATTCTGACTCTATCCCGGGAATTTATAAGCAAGAGGATGACATAATTCAATGTGTATTTTAGAAAAAAACATATTTCGATGGCAACAGAGAGGTCTGAATGAGAGAACAGTTAGAACTCTTATTAAATGATGAATGAGGGTCCAGGAGTTGATCTGCACTGTGTGTGTATGCGTGTGTGTGTGTGTGTGTGAGAGAGAGAGAGAGAGAGAGAGAGAGAGAAAGAGAGAGAAGGAATCTGTAGGACTTGGTGACCAATTATTTAAAAAAGAGAGTGATAAAGGGGGAAAAGGCAAGGGTCCTGGGTTTGTGGTTTAAGCAGTTGACTTGATTGAATTAAAGACTGGGAATGTAGGAGCAGTCTTAAATTCACTTTTAATCAGGTGGAATGTGAAGTACCCCAGAGACATTCGAGGGAGGGCAAAATTCATATAGCAGAAATGAGGATGTGATCTGAGATGTCAGGGTAGGGAGGCAGCAGAATAAAAATACTGTCTTTTTTTTTTTTTTTTTTATGAATGCCAGGCAACATTAAAACATATCTGAGAGTAGACATGGGCTATGGAGGTTGAAAGACCCAAGCTTCTAGACTTGGCCATTTAGTGCTGTGACCTTGGGATGTTACCTAGCTTCTCTGAATCTCACATGTAAAATGGAAACAGTATTAACCCATCTTGCAGAGTTGGATTTAGATTAGCAATAAAGTCTGCAAACTCCTAACAATGCTGGTCTAATCCAGATGGCAGATGATAGGTGCTGTTAAAGTTCATTGGTGGAAGGGTTGGGTTACATTTGGGAGAGGGGACTAGCCTGAGTTCAAAAGAAAGAAAGAGTCCAGGGAAGGGGCTATTTGCCTAAAGTGATTGGGATAAGGCAAGGTGGCCTCGCCCTTTATAGAGAAATGAAATCAATGTCCATGGCCCTGTTCAGGTCCCAGAAGTAGGTATTAGGGGTAGAAAAAAGACCATACCCACCTTTCTATTTGACTCCCTCTAGTCACCCTCAAAGGACTAAAATCATTGTACTGTTAGAGTTGGTCTTCAGAGTAACCCTCTCTATACCCCTTTGCCACCCACTCCCCAAGAAGGAAAGCAGAGAGGGAGGGAGAGAAGGAAGGAGGCACCTATAGATGCACAGAAGGACTGTCACCATCTGCTTATTCACACCTGGATTTCCTTTCAGAGTGTAACACATTCTTTCATTTTATAATAGAGAAAAAAATCAAAATTCATTAATTCCAAATAATAATCAGTTGTAATTTACAAGTAAAAATTATTAAAGCGAGAGCCTTTCCTATTTTGATAAGAGGAAGGAATGAAGAGGGTGGGGGAGATTTGAACATGGAAAAGGGAAGGATTGTTGGGAGAGTTGTTTAAAAGGGAAGTTTAAAAATAAAAAGGTGAAGAGTGAAGATATAGAAAACACACTTCAGATTTTGCCTAGAGAGAGATGGTTTTCAATATTTGAAGACATGAGCTGCATATAAGCTTTTTGTTATACACAGCTGCCAACAATGCAGCTGTGCGTCTAGAAATTTGTAAAGCTGTTGTTATGATGTTGTTTACTTTGTTCTAAAGGAGCTTTGTTTGCTGAAAATTCACAGAACTCTACCTTCCTAAGGGCTTGAGCTCCCAGATATCAATGCTCAGTGCAACTCAACACACACCAATGCAGTAAACTCTGTGTGTCAGAGAGTGAGATGGCTAAAACGTAATCTTTATCATCAAGGAGCTTCCAGTGTGAAGAGAAGTGGATGTTGCAGCCATGGTGGTGGAAGCAGATGTGGGTGGGGGGAGGCAGGTGAACAATGGACGCATAAACTGATACATTTATTAATTTCCTGACCTGACAGGGACCTTGACCTATTTGCAGCCATTATGTAATCACTGAAACAAGTCCAGCTAAATTATTCAAAAATCTCTAAATGCCAATTCCATTTAATTTTAAATAACAAGCATCCCTGAGAGGGATGATTTTTCGGAACGATGACTAAGGGAAAATATTTTTCCAGCAGGGTTTCTGCACAGGAAAAAATTCATTGCTTCCATCCCCACATCCCACACCCCACATTTCCACACCCCTTGGTGTAAAAATATTTGTATTTAAATAATTTTAAATGTCATGCATTTATAATTAAAAGCAATTCTGTGCTCAGAGAAACAGAAATTACTGACTTTAAATCAATGAGAAAAACTAAATTTTCCTTTGAGGAAAATTAAAAGGTAAGATTAAAAGGTAATGTAGATCAAGCTAATGTGATATAAGCCTGTTGGTTGCATATGGTCTCTGATGTGACCACTGATATAACTGCCCACCTCCAGCAGCAGGAGCATATAGGAGATTCCAGCAAGAATTCTTCATTTCTCCCAAAGGGTCTCTTCTGTCTCCTTTCTCCTTCCCACCTTTAAGTACTCAAGGACTGGATTTGCAAAAAATGTTTTCTTTTCCTTCAAAACCACACTCACCTACCCCATAACTTTGATTGATGAAATCATTCTAATTGGACAGCTCCTGATGCCTGCTCCACATCCCTCTGTAACACAGCAGCCTCTCTCCCTGCTCTCCACCCTACCCAAGGAACTGCATTCCCTCAGCCACCGCGCTTGGTTCACCAGGGCATGGACTGGAAGATGAGCCCATCAAGGCCTTTACCAAGGAAGATAGGGAAGGGTGGATTCCTGATAACTTTGGGGCTCTCTCTAGATTACACTCTGCCTGTGGTGGTGAACTTTCTATGTCAACTTGCCTAGGGTATGGTGCCTAGTTGTTTTGTCAAATGCCAGTGTAGACATTTATGTGAAGGTTATTTTTTAGATGTGATTAACATTTAAACCAGTAGACTTGTGGTAAAGGACATTATCCTCCATAATATGAGTGCACCTTATCCAGTCAGTTGAAAGCCTTAATAATAAAGACAGGTTTCCCGGGAAGGAATTCTCAGGACCACAGCATGTAAACACTGCTTGAGTTCCCAGCCTGCTACCATGTAGAATTTGAATTAAGATGACAGCATCAACTCTTACCTCATTTTCCAGCCTGCCAGCCTGACCTACAAGTTATCCAAACAATCACATGAGCAAATTCCTTAAAGAAATCTCCTCTCTCTCTGTGTCTCTCCCCTCCTCTCCCTCATCCCTTTCCCCCACCTTCTCTTTCCCCTATTAATTCTGTTTGTCTGGAGAATCCTGACTAATACACTACCTAAGTCATATTTTAATGCTCAAAAAGCACAGGATTTTATGTGTGTATTTGTTTAAGCCAACTTGAGTTGTGTTTCCATCACCTGTAACTAAGAGTCTGGAACATTCCTGGGTGTAAATGAACACAATGTCCTATAGATTTATGGTCGAAAGATTCTTCCAGAATTCTGCCTTATTAGTTACTATACAATAAACTACTTACTGGTTGGAATTGTGTGATGTTTTGTTCCACTGCCGTTGCTTAGAATTCTTGGTACATAGTCAGGTTAATAAATGTTGGTTGAGCTGAATTATAAAAGCAGGTGACCTGGAGAGCTCAGTTCCTGGAGTTGCCCTGATAGAGATACAGATTCTTTGACATTTAAGAAGCCCGAGAAGGATCCGGCATCGCCATGAGCTGTGGTGTGGGTCGCACACGCAGCTTGGATCCCGAGTTGCTGTGGCTCTGGTGTAGGCCGGCGGCTACAGCTCCAATTCGACCCCTAGCCTGGGAACCTCCATATGCCACGGGAGCGGCCCTAGATAAGATAAAAAAAAAAAAAAAAAAAGAAGCCCAAGAGTGGAGTTCCTCTCATGGCTCAGTGGAAATGAATCTGACTAACATCCGTGAGGATGCAGGTTTGATCCCTTGTCTCTCAGTGGGATAAGGATCCGGCGTTGCCATGAGCTGTGGTATAGGTCATGGACACGGCTTGGATCTGTCATTGCTGTGGCTGTGGCATAGGCCAGCGGCTACAGCTCTGATTCAGTCCCAAGTCTGGGAACCTCCATATGCCATGGCTTTGCTATGGCCCTAAAAAAGCAAAAAAAAAAAAAAAAAAAAAGACGAAGAAAAAGCCGGAGAGTGACCCAGGTTTTTATTATTTGGTTGTGATAACTATAACAAGTAGCTCCACAAATATTATTTTCATGGAGTTTCTTAGAAATTGTTATGGTATTTTTTAATGTCCTTACATGTATATATCGATTATCAATACACAGGGATTTCAATCTAGGTGTTTGGTTTGGACCTGGCACATTTCTCAGCCCCATCAAAGCAGCACCCCTCCAGGGTGGTTCTAGTCAAGACCAGGACAGCTCTGTCATGGCTGCATTTGTTGTATTAGTTTGCTTGCCCTGCTTTTTAAATAAATAACCACAGACTGAGTGGTTTAAACAATGGAAATCTATTGTCTCATGGTTCTGGAAACTGGAACCCTGAGCTTAGGGTGTCAACAGGGCCTTAATTCCTCTGTAGGCAAAAGGAAAGAATTTTTCCATGCCTCTCTCCTGGCTCTGATAGTTCCTTGGCTTATGACAGCGTAACTCCAACCTTCATGTGATATTCTTGTGTGTGTGTTCATATCCAAATTTCCCCTTTTTATAAGAACATCAGGAGTTCCTATTGTGGTGCAACGGAAACAAATCTGACTAGTATCCATGAGAGGGCGGGTTCGGTCCCTGGCCTTGCTCAGAGGGTAGGTTGCCATGAGCTGTGGTGTAGGCTGGCAGCTGTAGCTCTGATTCTACCCCTAGCCCGGGAACTTCCATGTGCCTCCGCTGCAGCCCTTAAAAAAAAAAAAAAAAAAAAAAAAAAAAAAAGAACATCAGTCATATTGGATCACAGGCATCCTACTCCAGTATGAGCCCATCTTAACTAATTATATCCAAAATGACCTACCGCCAAATAAGGTCATATTCTGAGATACTGGGGGTCAGGACTTCAATATGTGAATTGCTTTCAGCCATAACAATTGCACCTACTTCCTCAACTCATTTCTAAGCAGCCATCACTGAAGGCACTAGAGCTGTGAGTGACAGGAGGACAGGAATGTTGGCCACCGGAGCTAGGAACACGTTGCTAAGCTTCTGGCCACTTGGCGGCTCCATGATTTCAGATGCACATTCCTGCTCCCAACAAACAATTTCTATTCTGGCAGCACCAGCCTTGTTCCAAAACTAATGCTGATAATCCCCCTCTTGTGCCCTCCTTTAGTGAGTCTCCTTTCCTTCTCCAAAATCTTCGCGTTGGTTTTTAACCTATTTCTTCTTCTCCTTGAGAAGAATAACCAAGAAACAAGAATTAGGAACAACTAAAAAGAAAAGAATGAGAGGAAGAGCAAGAGAGGTTTTAGAAATAACACAGTTAAAGATGACACATGTACTGTTCTCTGTAACACATAGAGGTTAGAGAGCTTCAAAAGTAATTTTCTGAGGTTCTAGGTGTTTTGTACCTGTCAGACTAGCTAGAGATGTAGGAGGTGACACACACAGCAGCAGCAGTGACCGCTTGGTAATGGAAGAGTGTGGAGGCCATTGTGCTACATTTCAGTGCTGGAGGACGCCAAAGACAGTTCTTTCAGGTGACTGGGGACAGGGAATGTGACTAGGATGGGGGGCAGGGAGCCTTGAGGAGGTTGGTGAGCTTGTGGAGAAAACTTGCCTGAGGGACACTGAAAATAGACCCACGTGCAGTCTTTGTCATTCTTGCTATAGGTCACAGCCACCTACTCTGGGAAAGCTTCCAGTGTAGTCCCTGATGTATAAAAAGCTGTGAACACCTGGCCTCTATCACTTGGATAATTTTACATAACTCCTACGCAGACAAGTAAATCAAGCCCAGATTAGAGGCCCAGTACCTAACACAGAAGACAGAATCTAAAGCAACTAAGAATTAAGGTTAAAATTCTTCAGTGCATTGGCAATATTTATGCTATTTACTTATATGTAGCATGTTACTAGTGAATCAGTAATATGGAAAATATGGTGAATAAAAGCCAGAAAGCATGTATTTTTTCCCAGAAATCATCTGAAATTACAGATGTTTCAAGAGTTTTGCCTGTGATGTTCTTCTAGGCCTGCCATCCATCCAGCTGAAAATAAAAATTTAGCCCAAGAACATCTGATTGTTATTTAAAAAAAAAAGAAACCTACTTGTCTGCAAAACAATATAGAACATAATTCTCACCACATACTTAATTTTATAAAGCTAGGTGTTTGGCTTTATAAAAACCCAGGAGTCCTGCTCTCCTTTTCCTTGATTTTTCTGTCCTACATTTATAGATGGAAAAACCAGTCATTTTTATGGTAATGTTCACTAATATCAAAATAATGGAGAAACAATTCATTACAGCACGATTTTAAAAGAAATGCATCTGATTTTACTGCAAAAATAAAATCTGCTGAAAATTGGCACAAATCCTCACCCACAATCAGTGTTCAGTAAGTGATGGTTGAAATAAATTGTAGAAGGAGGGGGCCTTGTGTGCTACTGCCAACAAACACACACACACAGAAAACCTCACCATTTGTGGTGTTTCTTTGTTCTTTGGGAGCAAAATACAAATCAATATAAGATGTAAACACTGAGTAAGGGTGTGTCCATCAACTTCAGATTTAAGATGTATTAATTCTTAGTCACTCTGGAGATGGAGGCTTTGGTCATAAGGTTATTCAGTAAGGTCAGTGTTGTATGCAAATGACAATTTTGCTGGCAGCAAAATCTTTCAAGTCTGTGCGACAATGTGGTCAAATAGACCCAACTAAGTATGTCTCATTTACATTCAGAATAAAGGTCGTTGCTCTCCTAGCCTCCTAGACAGTAGACAGGTGGGTTCTTTAATTGGAGACTCACAGTAAAAAAATAAGTTATTCTGCTAAGATGTATTTTCAACAGTGCTTCAAAGAAGCTTGCAAAGTTTTGGAGGAAGAAAGCAAAATGCCACTTGATGCTCTTCCAAGTGGAAGGCCCCAGGGCCACAAGTTAAAAAAACAGGGACAGAGTCAGTAGTATTCTTCAAGACAGTTGCTTGAATTCATTAAGGCATTCTCTTGAAAAGTAGTTATAAGTAACAGTTTTAAATATTTGTGGAGTTCCCTGGTGGTGCAGTGGGTTAAGGCTCTGGCATTGTCACTAATGTGGCTCGTGTGGCAGCTGTAATGTGGGTTCGATCCCTGGTCCTGAAACTTCTGCAGGCCGCGAGTGTGGCCAAAAAAATTTTTTTTTTGTAATTTTGGCTTGCTTAGAATAAGATCAGTTTCCTAAAAACACTTGTATGCATCTTTGCATAACTTCAGTAAACAGAAAAACTTCAAGAATAAATATCTGAATCTTTCTTCCATCTCTTGAGTCTTCTCTTTCCCTTCAATAAAGGTCCCCATCCCAGTCTAAAGCAGTAATTTTCAATCAAGGGAGATTTTGTCCCCCAGGAGACACTTGGCGATGTTTGGAAACATTACTAGTTGTCACATCCACTGGGGGAGGCCGGGAGGTAAAGGGAGAGGGGAGGAACTACCAGCATCTGGTGGATGAGGCCAGGGAGGTTCCGAACATCCTACAGTGCACTGCCATAACAAAGAATCATCTGGCCCAAAACATGGATAGGTCTGAGACTGAGAAATACTTGCCTGGAGATATAAGTGAGGGGGGTGTGTGTGTGTGTATGTATATGTGCAGTATTGTCACATGAACAACTAGACTGTACCCATATTTGAACTCCAAAAGCCCATTGAAACCCACATAAACTGGTAGCCTTACAGATCAGCACTTCCAATAAAGAAATTCTACTTTCAAGCTAGATGTGAGGCAAGCTCAGAAAGGATTTTTTTATTCTTTGCTCCACCCCAGCTCTTCAAATAGAAGTTCTAAAGGAAGCATTGTGGTAAACAATCAGAGGGATTGTTAACTTTATCCTAAGATTTTACAGTTGTGGCTGAGCCTTGGCCTGGGATTCTCCACTACTGTAAGGGGCAGCTCCTTGAGTTTGTTCCTTCCATCCTGAAAGTTTTAACTTTTTTATCTTAACAGTGACTGCCATATAGGTATTCTTTTTGTCGTCCCTTTTGGTTGGATGTTGGGGGGTTTTTTGGGTTTTTTTTTTATCCTTTCTTCTCACCTTCCAGGCCCTTGTCCAAAACAGCAGAAAATCTTCAGGTAACATGTTTGCTTTCTAGAGAGCTGTTCTATGGATAGCAGTGGAGTCTTTAGCATTCATTCACACGATTTAGAGGACTTCAGTATAATTTTATTTTCACATACCAGCAATCACTTACAGCAAGTAGCTTTTCTCTCTTGAAAACCATACAGCACACATCTGTTTCCCCATCCAGTCCCCTGTCTCACTGGCCATGGCTCTGAAATGGCTGCGTTCTTTACCACAGTATTCCTGACAGAGGTCACTGCCTTCCTTTAAGAACAGTGACCACCCATGGGAAACCCACCTGAGGAGGGTTTTGGTTCAACTTAAACTTCAACCAGCATCAGAGGCTTTCAAAGTATAACGGATAGACGTAGAAATGTCAGTCATGTTGACAGACACCACCCAAGAAATTTTAAACAAGTAATACATCGTTTAGCAAAATTACCTACCAGCATCCTTTCAACAAACAAAAAGGCGGGAGTTCCCATTGTGGCTCAGTGGTTAGCGAATCCGACTAAGAATCATGAGGTTGCAGGTTCGATCCCTGGCCTGCCTAGTGGGTTAAGGATCTGGCATTGCCATGAGCTGTGGTGTAGGTCGCAGACGTAGCTCAGATCCCGAGTTGCTGTGGCTCTGGCCTAGGCCAGTGTCTATAGCTCCGATTAGACCCCTAGCCTGGGAACCTCCATATGCTGTGGGAGCAGCCCAAGGAATGGCAAAAAGACAAAAAAAAAAAACAAAAACAACAACAACAAGAAAACAAACAAACAAAAAGGCAAGAGGTGGGGAAAAAGCAATAATGGATATAATTAATCTATACAAAATAACACCAGTAATAATCACAGAATGCTAGAGCTGGATGACATTCTGTACTGCTTAGGTGGCTTACATGGGATAAGGAGTGCTGGCTTCTTTCTTTTTCTCTCTCTCATTTTATTTTGGTGATGAAGACAGAGTCTCAGATAGAGGAACTGACTTGGCTAAAATCACACAGGGAGCTGGGCAAAGTCAGAATTAGAAACACAATGTGCCCCTCCTTTCACATAAATAAAAGGCTGAAAACACAAAAGATTGCAATATTTATACTCACACTTTTCCAGCTTTTTTCCCCAGTGCTTTCTTTCTTTTTTTTTTCTGTTATCTTTTTTTTTTTTTTTTTTTTTGCCTTTTTAGGGCCTCACCCACGGCATATAGACGTTCCCAGGCTAGGGGTCAAATCAGAGCTGCAGCCACCGGCCTACACCACAGCCACAGCAATGCCAGATCTGAGCCAAGTCTTCTACCTACACCACAGCTCATGGCAACGCCAGAACCCTTAACCAACTGAGTGAGGCCAGGGATGGAACCTGCGTCCTCATGGATACTAGTCAGATTCCTTTTTGCTGAGCCACGATGGGAATTCCTTTCCCCATTATCTTTTAACCCAAATTTCCCAGCTCCTTACACAGAGAATTTTGGAAATTGGAAGACGTTTTTTTTTTTTTTTTTTTTTTTTTTGCCTCACTGACCGCACAGCAAGTTCCCAGACCAGGCCAGGAATCAAATCTGAGCTGTAGCTGTGACCTATGCCACAGCTGCAGCAATGCCAGATACTTAACCCACTGTACCACAGTGGGAGCTCCTAGAAGACATATTTTTAATGCAAATAATGCCTTTTTAAAAGAGGTTGTAAACACCCACAACATTTTTATGCTTAGTGATTTGATGCCAACTATATAGATTTGTGGGTAGATGGGTATGTTTCGATCTATAAATGTCATTTGTATATTCATATATATTTGTATAACAAATTTCCAAAACTAGTTGTTTCCCCTCACCTCTGAGAAAAGCAGCCCCCTTGACATTTTGATAGCGTAGCCAAACCATACAGGTCCATCATGGGAGTTTATGTTATATGCAAGTTTATGGTAAAGGTAAAAATACATGTCCTGATGGTTTTCTTCCAGTGGTATTCATCATCTTTATTCTATATATTCTATAATCACCACCTGAAATATGAAAGTAAAGCATACAATCTAATGTATCTTTTTTTTTTTTTTTTTTGCTTTTTTAGGGCTGCATCTGTGGCATATGAGAGTTCCCAGGCTAGGGGTCTAATCGGAGCTGCATCTACCAACCTATGCCACAGTCACTGCAACCAGGGACCTGAGCCACATCTGCAACCTTCACCACAGCTCATGGCGATGCCAGATCCTTAACCCAGGGATCAAACCCTCATCTTCATGGGTACTAGTCAAGTTTATAACCCAATGAGCAACAACGGGAATTCCTACAATCTAATGTATCTTAATGTTAATCCTCATACCTTAAAATAAGCATTACTTCATGGCAAGTGTACTCGAGAAGTTTTCTATTTAAACTGCATATACGTATGATACCAATTTCTAAAAAATCATTTGCGTATGCACATATACGGAGAAAAAGTCTGTATGTTTACAATGGTTTTCTTAGAGTGGTATGACTTTTCTTTATACTTACCTTTAATATTCAGAAAATAATTAAATACGAAATATTTATGTAAAGTCCTGTTCAAATGGCATGGCTTGTCTCTCTGATTCACTGGAGTTTGTAGCTAGTTCTATTCATTCAACAAATATTAATGAATACCTACTATGTGCAGGGTCCTGTGCTAACAGCTGTGAGATAGTTTTACTATTTTATAGAAATCAAAGCTGTCATATAAGAGACATTCACGGAGTGCCTGCTGTGTGTTCATAGCTGCCCATCAGGAGCTCTGGATCGGTGGTGAACAAGACTGTGTTCTGTCTCCAGGAGCTTAAATGCTATAAACATGTAAACAAATAATAAATAACAGTGGCCAGGATGCAGGTCAGGAAGTATATTTTGGGGTAATGTCACAGATAGTGACTAGGAGGCTGAGGCTACTTTAGCTGAGTGTCCATGGAAGGTCTTGCTGAAGAGGCCACGTTTTTTGGGGTTTTTTTGGGTTTTTTTTGTTTTTTTGTCTTTTTGCTATTTTTTTGGGCCCCTCCCGCGGCATATGAGGTTCCCAGGCTAGGGGTCCAATCGGAGCTGTAGCCACCAGCCTACGCCAGAGCCACAGCAACGCCAGATCCAAGCCGCGTCTGCAACCTACACCGCAGCTCACGGCAACGCTGGATCGGCAACGCTGGATCGTTAACCCACTGAGCAAGGGCAGGGACCGAACCCGCAACCTCATGGTTCCTAGTCGGATTCGTTAACCACGGCGCCACAACGGGAACTCCCCGAGGCCACGTTTTGGTTGAAGCCTGAGGTTAGAAAGAGACAGCTTCGTGAAGTTATGACGTCAAACAGAAGGAGCTACAGGAGGGAAAGGCTCAAGAGGAGAACAAGCTTCATATATTCAGGGCAAATAGCAAACACTGGCAGAGTACGGAGAAGGAAGAGAATTAAACAGAAGCCAGTAGGGCAGCCTTCCAGGCCAGGGTACAGAATTTCCATCTGATCTCTGTTATATAGAGAGGTCTTGGTGAGTTCTAAGTAGAGAAGTGCTGTTGCCTAGTTTACATTTGAAAAAGATCCTGCTGGCTTCTGTTTTAACAGTGGATTTGCAGAAGACTAGAGTAGTGGCAGGCTGAAGTTGAGGACACTGCTCGAAGGTACCACATAGAGATGGTAGCGGAGGAGAGATATTAAAAACTTTAAAATGGGAGAATACCTCCCGACTGAGGCTCTCCCACTGCATAGCTACTCTTCTCTTTCAACTTTTGTCTCACAGAGTGTGGCTGAGATTGCTGTCATCTCGGCATCCTTCCTCCTTTGTTTTGCTAATGGAATTCCCTGAGTTCTAGCTAGACACACAGCCATTAGGTCATCAACTACATTTCCCAGCTTCCCTTGCTGCTGGCAGTGACCTTGTGGCTAAAGTCAGACCCTTGGGAAATGAAGTAATGTGTGCTCAGTCTGGATTATCTTCCTAAGGCCACAGCCGCTTGGCATACTTTCTTCACTCTTCAGGCATGAATCCGCTTTGACCTGGGGGCATGAGAACCCCACCCCAGGGATTGGGGGAGAACCAGACGGAAGGACATACTCCCTGAATGACCTCATGGAACAGCCCTCTGGCGGGCCTCAGTGCTCCCCTTCAGTCTATATCACAGGAAAAAAAGAAACTTCCTTCTTTTTAGAGCTGTGCTGTACTCTAGGGTCTTTGGGTTAGAAACCACTTAACCCATACCTTAAGTAAATGAGGAGCTTTGGGGAAGCCAAAAGAAGCATTTACAGCAGAGAACCCAGGGTGTGGCCAGTGTCTTTGGGCTGATAGGTGCCCTCTTGTCTGGACTAGGGAAAAGAGCATAGCCAAATGAGAGCAAAACCTTTTGTTACTAATCTACTCCAAAGACCTAGAGCCATACCCAAGACTTGGGAGAGTTCTGGATCCCAGCTAAGATTCACGGTGAGTAATAAAGGAACATTCCAATCATGAACTCTGTATAACATTGAGTTTGTGATAAACTGATTAAAAAAAAAAAAAAACCTGAAAAATAACGTGGATGTGCTTTCTTTACCAGTTAAAGACACTTTACATTTTGTATTATTACTCTTAGTGGAGAAGTGTGTATCTACTACACATAAATGGAAGATACACCAAGTTCCACATCAGTGGAGCACATTTACCCTTTTACCCTTGAGGCCTTGTTCCTCCTTCTGGGCTGGGTGGCCATAGCTAGCTCTTCTTATCTGGTTGCAGGGTACCTTAATTTGGAACCATACTGATTTTTTTTAAGCACATCTCAGGTTATGAAGGTTTAAACACATAAAAAACAAAATGAATTAAATAATGCTAATATTATAGTAAGTAAGAAAATAATCTTCAGTGTGGGAGAAATACAGCCTCCCTTGGAGATTTTTTTTTTTTTTTTTTTTTTTTTTTAGGATTAAAAAAGAATGTATGGAAAGCAATCAGCAAAGACTGACCCAATGCTCATTCCGAGTAAGCTTGTAATTCGGCTTTTCTATATCACTCAAATACAGGTTGGGAGGGAAGGAAGGGACACTAATGTTTAGGGAGTGCCTACCATGTGTACACTTTAGGATGTTTATTTCCTCTAATCTTCGTCTTCCATGTGGCAATATTATCATTCTCTTTTTAAAAATGATTGAAGTATAATTAATGTGTTAGTTTCAGGTGTACAGCAAAGTGATTCATTTATATTTTTCAGATTATATTCCGATATCAATTATCACAAGATATTGAATATAGTTCCCTGTGCTATACAGTAAATCTTTGTTGCTCATCTATTTTATGTATAGCAGTCTGTGTATGTGAATCCTATACTCTTAATTTGTCCCTCCCTCCCTCCTTCCCTTTCCCCTTTGGCAACCATACACTTTGTTTTCTGTCTGTGAGTCTGTTTCTGTTTTGTATATACATTCTTTTGTATTATGTTTTAGATTCCACATATAAGTGATGTCATATAATATTTGTCTTTCTCTGTCTGACTTAGTTCAAGAAGTATAATGGTCTCAGAGTTCCCGTTGTGGTACAGCGGAAACGAATCCGACTAGTAACCATGAGGTTGTGAGTTCGATCCCTGGACTTGTTCAGTGCGTTATGGATCCGGCATTGTCATGAGCTGTGGTGTAGGTCACAGACTCGGCTCGGATCCTGAGCTGCTGCGGCTGTGGCATAGGCCGGCAGCTGTAGCTCCAGTTTGACCCCTAGCCTGGGAACCTCCATGTGCCACAGGTGCAGCCTTAAAAAGTAAAAAAAAAAAAAAAAAAACAAAGACGAAGCATAATGTTCTCTAGGTCTATCCATACTGCTGCAAATGGCATTATGGCATTCTTTTTTATGGCTGAGTAGTATTCCATTGTGTATATATACCATCTCTTCCGAATCCAATCATCTGTCGATGGACATTTGGGTTGTTTCCGTGTCCTGGCTATTGTGAATAGGGCTTCAATGAACATGCGGGTGCATGTGTCTCTTTTAAGGAGAGTTTTGTCCGGATAGATGCCCAAGAGTGGGATTGCGGGGTCATATGGAAGTTCTATGTATAGATTTCTAAGGCATCTCCAAACTGTTCTCCATAGTGGCTGTACCAGTTTACATTCCCACCAAGAGTGCAGGAGGGTTCCCTTTTCTCCACAGCCCCTCCAGCACTTGTTATTTGTGGATTTATGAATGATGGCCATTCTGACTGGTGTGAGGTGGTATCTCATGGTAGTTTTGATTTGTATTTCTCTTATAATCAACGATGTTGAGCATTTTTTCATGTGTTTGCTGACCATCTGTTTATCTTCCTTGGAGAAATGTCTATTCAGGTATTTTGCCCATTTTTCCATTGTTTGATTGGCTTTTTTGCTGTTGGGTTGTATAAGTTGCTTATATATTCGAGAGATTAAGCCCTTGTCAGTTGCATCATTTGAAACTATTTTCTCCCATTCTGAAAGTTGTCTTTTTGTTTTCTTTTTGGTTTCCTTTGCTGTGCAAAAGCTTTTCAGTTTGATGAGGTCCCATGGGTTTATTTTTGCTCTAATTTCTATTGCTTTGGGAGACTGACCTGAGAAAATATTCATGATGTTGATGTTAGAGAGTGTTTTGCCTATGTTCTCTTCTAGGAGTTTGATGGTGTCCTGTCGTATATTTAAGTCTTTCAGCCATTTGGAGTTTATTTTTGTGCATGGTGTGAGGGTGTGTTCTAGTTTCATTGCTTTGCATGCAGCTGTCCAGGTTTCCCAGCAATGCTTGCTGAATAGACTTTCTTTTTCCCATTTGATGTTCTTGCCTCCCTTGTCAAAGATTAATTGACCATAGGTGTCAGGGTTTATTTCCGGGTTCTCTCTTCTCTTTCATTGGTCTGTCTGTCTGTTTTGGTACCAGTACCACACTGTTTTGATGACTGTGGCTTTGTAGTATTTCTTGAAGTCTGGGAGAGTTATGCCTCCTGCTTGGTTTTTGTTTCTCAGGATTGCTTTGGCGATTCTGGGTCTTTTGTTGTTCCATATAAATGTTTGGATTGTTTGTTCTGGTTCTGTGAAAGATGTCATGGGTAATTGGATAGGGATTGCATTGAATCTGTAGATTGCTTTGGGTAGTATGGCCATGTTTACAATATTGATTTTCCCAATCCAGGAACATGGAATATCTTTCCATTTCTTTACATCTTCTTTGATGTCTTTGATTAAAGTTTTATAGTTCTCAGCATATAGGTCTTTTACCTCTTTGGTCAGGTATATTCCAAGGTATTTGATTTTGTGAGGTGCAATTTTAAAAGGTATCGTATTTTTGTATTCCTTTTCTAATGTTTCATTTCTGGTATACAGAAATGCAACTGACTTCTGAATGTTAATCTTATATCCTGCTACTTTGCTGAATTTATTAATCAGGTCAAGTAGTTTTGGGGTTGAGTCCTTCGGGTTTTCTATGTATAGTATCATGTCATCTGCATACAGTGACAGTTTTATCTCTTCTCTTCCTATATGGATGCCTTTTATTTCTTTTTATACCACATTTTCTTAAGCCTATGAATTATTGATAGGCATTTGGGTTGTTTCCATGTCGTGGCTATTGTAAACAGTGCTGCCATAAACATTGGTGTGCATTGTCTTTTCAAATTAGAGGTTTTGTCTTTTTCCAGATATGTACCCTGGAGTGCAATTGCTAGATCATGTGGTAGTTCTATTTTTAGTATTTTAAGGAAATTCTGTGCTGTTTTCCATAGTGGTTGCACCAGTGTACATTCCCACCAACAGGGTAGGAGGTTTTCCTTTTCTGCACAGACTCTCCAACATTTATTATTTGTAGACTTCTTGATGATGGCCGTTCTGACCAGTGTGAAAGTGGTACCTTAGTGTAGCTTTGATTTGCATTTTTCTGCTAATTAGTGATGCTGAGCATCTTTTCATATGCCTGTCGGCCATCTGTATGTCTTCTTTGGAAAATGTCTATTTAGGTCTTCTGCCCATTTCTTGATAAGTTGTTTGTATTTTCAATATTATTGAGTTATAAGAGCTGTTTGTGTATGTTGGATATTAACTTCCTCTTGGTTCCATCATTTGCAAATATTTTCTCCCATCCCATACATTGTCTTTTCTTTCTCTTGATGGTTTCCTTTGCTGTGCAAAAGCTTTTAAGTTTGATTAGGTATCACTTGCTTATTTTTGCTTTTCTTTTGTCTTCAGAAATTGATCTAAGAAAATGTTACTACAATTTGTGTCAGAGAATGTGGAACATGATTCCTGTTTTAACAATAAAGAAACCAGGTTTGACAGAAGTTAAATTCCTTACGCAGTCGCATAACTAGTAAGTGGTTGTGAATGGTTGAGCTGTGATTCCAAAGTTTACTTTCTGGCTGCACCTCCAGAGAGGTGTATGCCTCGTGGTGCACAAAACTCAGGGTTGTATGCGACAGTCCCAAACATAATAGTGGACCCCAAAACCCCTTTCCACTCCCAGGTTTCACTTTAAATTCCAGGCAAAGTTAATCATTTCCTCCTCTGTATTCCCATTTAACATCTTATATACACGTCCACGTGTAGAGTAATTACTGCTTTACAGACCTGTTCATGGTGGCTTTCACTAGGCTGACAGCTTTTCATCAAACATTTAGGCAGACACGTTGGCATCTGTGTATTCTTTGTGTCTAATCCAATACCTGCTGATAGCAAGCACCTGATGAATGCTTATTGAGTCATCCACAAATTCCCTCACAGCAGTAATGTGTCATAATCTAGTTCTCCATGACCATGTTATCCTCAGTCTAGGCCCCCAAACCTCGAGAGGTTTCCATGAACAGCAACTGTCACAAGTGTGTGAAGACATGTGAAGCACTGCGTGCCAGGACTGTCACACACCAGCTAACATAAAGTTGTGCTTTATTGTAACAGCAGAAACCTTTCTTAGTAGATGAGAAAAGAGCTCTTTCCCTCTGCCTCAGTTTGATGCATTAAAGGTTCTGAAGAGCAGCCCATGGGCACACACACACATATCCACACACACATTGAGAGCAAGCATTATCCCTACAGTATCAGGGACCTCCAGGACTATAATCTCACCACATGGAGGCTAAATCACAATAGTAAACATAAAAGGAGCTTTCACAACAAGTTCTTTAAAGGTTTTCATAGCTGTCAGCAACGATATTAGCTTAATTAGGCAACCCTGATTTGTGCTGCATACGATCTTTACTGTAATTAGATTCTTTGTTGTACACATTGTGTCACCACTGAGGAAAGGTTATTAAAAGGCACGCTCTCCTGTAGGTAATCACACCCTGGACCTTATAAGCATGACGGCAGCTGGCAAAGAAAATAGTTCCTTCCCCTGCATAGCAATGCAGCAACAAAGGGAACAAATAGGGCCTGAATCCTACTCGTTTCTATTTTTTGTCAAAATGTTCTTCATAGAATCTTGCTGAGTCCATAGAGCACATAACAGAGTTATCACCATCAGTGTGACAACACTAGGCAGAAAGGTAAGAAGCAAACATCGTTTTTGTAGAGCTCTATGATGTGATTGTTGTTTTAGAATCCAGACTGTTGTTTGGTATGGGGATAGTGTCAAGAACTATGAAGAGTCTGATATTGTACTCTGCTTGCAAGCTGACAAGTTAGCCTGCCATAGTTTCATGTATTCTGGTAGAAGAAATAAGAAATCAGAGACAAGGACAGTTTATTATTCACAGCAATAGTAGATGAACCAACCATGCTGGCCTGGGGTTGCCATTAGGGGAAAAGTAAAAGCATCTTACCAGGGAATGGTCAGAGTAGCATCCTAAATTTTCTAATTAGGACTGTCTAACTTCCTACCCCCTTCATCCTGGTCATTACCCAGATAGCAGCTGAGAGGAAATGAACCCCTTCTGGGGAGAGTTGCATTCAATGATCTAATGTCTTACTAAGGAAACATGTCTGGGCTTGATTCAGATGATTCTGTTTGCAGCCACAATTTATTCCCATAGTTTGTAGCCCCAAAGAGGGTGTCTCCAACCTGCCATTCTGTAGTTTCTAAGAGGCAGATCAAATAGCCAGGCCATTGGTAACGGCCTAGGTGTCCGTATAAAACATAACAAGATTCTACAGGGACAGTATTATCCAGAACTATGAGGACAGCCTTGAGTTCTTCCCACTGAGGAGAGCAACTTCATTCGTTTTTGGTTTTATATCACAGCACTAAAGTTGAACTGCCACAGCAGCCCAGTAAATAGAATACCACCAGGTTTCAGCTAAATGAAATAATCAGGCCCTGTCATTTAGGGAAGCTGCTGCAAATCAAGGGGCCTGTAGAGCCAATGGGTTTTCCTCAGTGAGTTGCTTCAGTTGACATAATGGGACATAGAGTTTCCCCCAAAGGAATAGGTACCACTTTTACATGTAAAGCTGAGATGCTGCTGAGGCCAAGCTGGCTGTGTTCTTGAATATGCCATTTTCATTTGACAAGTGAAGCTTGTTGGTACTGTCCCCCTTTGTTAGTCATTGAATCTGAGTTGACTCACCCCCAAAATAGGAATATCATGTAGAGTCACAGGTTTCCATGGGTCAGGCAGTTTGGATAAGAGCACAGTAGCATACTACTTGCTACTTTTCGAAAAGAATATTTCTGGTAGTTGTATCAAGTAGTTAAACCCCAAGGGAGCATCCTTGCTAGAGGCTCCATTTAACAAAATCATCAGTCACAGAATTCTGTAGCTATGACAGATCATTAGAGTTTGGGTCCCCAAATTAGAGAGTGTGTTATAACTTTCCAGACAGCTTCCAATGCAACCTGTTGATTTGGGCCTCATTCAGAGGATGACGATTTGCAAGTTAGCTCATATAAAGAACCAAATTGAATGCCCAAGTGAGGCAGATACTGTCTCCAATACTCCAACTGTCCAATATAGGCCTCCTTTCTGGTGGTAGAAGGGCAAAGGGACACAGCTTTTCCTTGACCCCCAGAGAAACTGATCCACTGTTGTGGATCTACACACATTGTTTCAAGAAACTTGATTGGTCAGCAGACTCCCAAATTTTTGTCAGGGTTTATTTTTATCAGCCACCTCTGTTAATAGAGGTATGATATCATGCAGTAACAATAGTCGAACTCAGGCTTTCGGCTTGCCAGTTGACAAGACATCATCTATGTAGTGAAATCTTTGGATGTCAGAGAATAGAGGTACTCACTAAATTCATACTGGCAACTGAATTCAGTTGTTGCCCCCATAGCCTTGACTGTGCCAGACATTGTGACTGCAGCTGAATCCATTTTACAGATTGATGGCACCTTACAGACTAATGATACCATACCACTGGCACCTGAAGGTCAAGATCAGTCTCGTTTGCATGGCAAGGCCCCCACATGTATTAGTGTTCCTCCAGGGGTACAAGAATTCCCTAGGCATCATTAAAAATGTGTGTGTGTGTTAGCAGTCTCTACATTGCAGCTCTTCTCAATTGAGGAGGATCCTCCCCAGCACTTATGAGACAGGGAAGTGCAAGCATCAATTCTTATTGACACAAAGATGTAAAAGCAGCAAACTATACATTGAATTGACTCAAAAGAGCCCCACCTGCAAAGTCAGACTAGTTTCCCTTCCTCTCTGTGAACCCTGCCCAACCCCATTAGCTGAAACTGCCTGCCTTTTCCTCCCACATGTCCAGGGAGGACTGTGTCTTGGGCTTGTGTATTTAACAAGACCCATAAAAGTTAGATTCGCTCCAAGATTCCCCAGCTTACTGAGATGAAGATGTACACTTTCGATTATCCTTAGGGACAAGGAACTATCCACCCTTACCTCGAATTTTTTCTCATTAGTGTGGCTGAGGTCACAAGAGGTGGAGGGACATCATTTTCTCATTCTAATTCATCAACACTATAAATCCAATCCAGAGCAGTAAGAGCCTGGATCACAGTTGACACCATATATATGGTTTCCCACCAGAGTTTTTCTGAGAAAAATCTCCCCATTAAGGCCAATGCTCCCTTATAGAAGCCAGGATCCACTGGAAGAAAAAAAAGTCTGAGACCTTTCACTGTCATCGCATGGGGATTTGAGCTGTGAGAAAGCCCAACTGTTGCCATTTTTCCTTAATAAGCATTACACACCCCATTCCCTCATCTCCCAAGCAAACCAGCTAAAGCTCTAATGATTTGTCTGGGTTTTGCCCATAATGGTAGTAGTTTTTCTTCCTTTCATGTTTGGTGTGGCTGAGGGCTCTCTGCAACTTGTCTGAACGAAGGCAGAACCTTCTGCAGGGATGAATCTTAGTACCTACTGCCTGTTACATTGGGGCAGGTTTGAGGTTGACCCCTGGGTTGATGAGGCAGTTCCCCACCCAGAGGAGAGTTAGCAAAAGCAGGGCACTGGTCAAGCAACTGTCTCTGAAACTACTTCCTGGTAACTCAGCCTGCAACCAACTTCCCAATTCCTTTGGTCAACTCACTATTGATCCCATGGACTTTCTTCAAGTCCTGTTAATTGGCATGGGAGGCACTCATCCTTCCTCTTCAAGAAATCCATGTCTTTGTCAGCTTCCCACCGTCACTGCCAAAACCATCAAGAACTGTGAAGGGTCTAACATTTACCCTACTTGCAAACCAAAAAGTTAGGCTGGTATAATGTCATGGATGTGCTAATAGAAAGCCCAAGATTCCTAGGTCAGAGATGAAGTTTAGTATAGCACTAGCAACAACCAGAGCATCAGCATTTTTACATTGGTTCCTCAAGTTCCATTTCCCATTGGGTGAGGAGAATAGGATCAGGTAACTTTCACCTGTGCAGTAGGTTATGTTACAGAAGGACCCCAGGCTCAGGGAACTGGGATTTTTTTTTTTTTTTTTATAATAACCAGTAAGTATGCCTGCCCTTTGTTCCGGAGAGGGACACTACCTCTCACTTTCAAGGCTCTTCGATATACATCCATCCTTTTAAAGGAACAAAGGGCAAGTCAGTGCTTTGCTCACAGGTGTGCAGAAATATGAGAAACCCTTGGAGAATTGTCTCCAATAGCAAGATGAAATAACTAGGAGCAACAATATGGGAATGGCACACAAACACCTGGTGACTAGGAATTGAGCCCACAGCTCATGTCACTCTGTGGATTATATACCTGGAGGTATTGGGAGCTTATGATTACACAAATAAAATTTTAGCCTTCCACAAAAGGTTAAAATAAAAATCCCCACAAGAGAAGGAAGAATCTGAGAATTTCAGGTGTAGAAGTAACAATAGAAATCAAGGCATATTTTTAAAGAATAATTCAAGAGCTATTGAAAATTGTTGAAGCAGTATGGTAGTTATCTGGGGGTTCTTTCAACTACTCACTCTATTCCTATGCAGTTAATATTTTTGTAATAATTAAAAAATTTTTTAATTAAACAGTATGAAAATAGGAATGTTCTCTGTTGAAGAGAAAGTGCTTGGGATAGAAACCTCTAATAGTTGAAGTTGGTATAGGATGTTTCTCTCCCAGAAAACCTCTATATAGTATAAAGAAGAAAAATATGTATTTTATCTATAGATGTTATTGAAATGTAAGTTTTAGTTTTAGAAATACTTGGTATATTGTAAATATGGGGACAAAGACCTTGGACAAAGGAAAGTTTAACTGGGTCACCATGCTGTACAGTAGAAAAAAAAATTGTATTAGAGAAATAACTATTAAAAAAAACTTTAAAAAAAAAGTTGAACAGTTGAATTTTACTGGATGACTAACCACTGGAAGGCTCTAACATATAATCCAACCATCACTAAGATTCCAGTGTTCATTGAGCAGAACAGGGAGGATGAGGGACTTGCAGATGTTTACAGCAGAGGCTACTTCTATGTACCAGCAAATGGAACCAAGCAAACTGGCTGTAAGGGGAATCTAGTCACTCATCCTGTCATCAAGTATCAACCAGGTGTCAGGCTCTGGCCCAGGTGAGTGTATCTAAAAAGAGAATAGGTTTAAAGATTTTTTTTTTAAGAGAGGGAATAGACTCATAATCTTCAGTATTTTTCTTAAAATTGTATAATCTGTATGTTATGATAGTTCTTGTATTATTTGAACATATTTTGGGAAAGGAAATGGTGAAATCTGAAAGGGTACAGGTACAGGTGGTACAGATCTGAACTGCTGAAGATAAAAATGAAAAGATACCTGGGACTTCATCAAGCTTGGAAAATGGATAGAACAGTATCCAGTAACTATCTGCATGGGCCACAAAGAGACAGTGAGTCTTGGACAAAGTAACCTAAGCTATGATCATAGGATGATTATCTCTGAATTATTTGACTCATTAGAAACCCTGGAAGAGTTCTCTGCTAGCTCAGTGGATTAAGGATCTGGTGGTGTTTTTGCCATAGCTCTGGTTACTGCTGTGGCTCAGATTCTATTCCCCCACCCCAGGAACTTCTGCATGCTGTGGGTATGGCCAAAGAAAAAGAAACCCTGGAAATAGAATCCATTATTATCTTATTCCTCTGGCCTCTGTTTTATTGCAAGAAAGGCAGAGAAGGGTCAATAGGCTCTAAATTAGGAATTAATAGGAAGACTAAGATCCCTTAGGAAGATGATCGCTGAGAAAGGATATTATCAAAATAAGTAAAACCTTTGAGGGACCTACATGGTGAAGCCCAAGAGTGTTGTATAGCATTGCACCAGTTGTACCCAGCAAGGGCACCAGGCAGGGGCATAGAGAGGGGAAAGAGCCGGGCGGGGACCATACTGGGATGGGAACCTAGCCATACTCTGCTCACTGAGCCCTGCGACTGGCACAGGCTGCACCTGCCTGAAAGAGGGAGCACCCGTTTGTAAACGGAGTGCCCAGAGGGAGTGCTTTCTCCTTATCTGCATAAAGCCCTGGCTGTGCTGGCTGTGCTGGCTGCACCAGCTGTGGCTCCAGAGTGAGAACATCCTCAAATCCTGGAATGCTAAAACTTAAGGGCACCCATTGAAATTCTATGAAAGTAGTTTAAAGATAAATAAAAGATGGCATTACTTTATACAGTGGGTAGTAAACATATGGAACTCATTATCCTCAAGATGTTGCGTAGTCCACAAATATAAATAGGATAAAGAAAGATTTAGATAAATTCATGCTTGTTAGATTCATATGAGCTGCTAGAGCATTGTTAGAAACACAGGGAACGTCTCCAAATGCTTTCAGGGAAAACACCATGTTTGTCTTCAAAATGTCCTGCAGTGCCAGTGCCATGAATTGAACAGGCAAATCTCTGGCTTCCCATGTTTTCAGGGAAATCAATAGCCATAACACACAAGTTTTCCAAATAACTGAGGTCTAAGCTTCTGTGTATCATAAGGATTTCTTTGTATTAACAAGTTATGTAAAAATCTTTCTCAATGGTGATAGGAAAGTTTGTGATCTTAAACTGAGTTGGCCAAACTTAGCCTTTTCTTGAGGACTTGGCATCATCATGACAAACATGCACTTTTGTACTGGGCTGGAAAAGAGCCATATCTTATGACCCAGGGCATCAACTAAGATGTGTGGCACTGTTTGACTATCACCTAGTCCCACAGTTACTGTGGTTTGTTCTTTTCATTTCTTTCAGTATTTGTGCTTCCTTTACATAAAAATTCTGACCTTGTCTCCTGTTCTTCACTATTGTGAGTGGGCAGGGAAAATCCCTTCTCTCCTAATGTCTGGCTACTCCCACCTCTTGGACTTGAGAGGAGAGCGCCCAACTCTCGTCTGTGTCATGTTGTCTCAGCTGGGCAACAGACCTTCCCTCAGTTCACTACAGCTCTCGGAGACCAGGCTGAACTTCTAACAAGCTTAACTGAAGGTTGGGGAATAGCAGAAGAGAAGTACATGGTAGTACTGCTGCTGGATTTGGCTACCAGAGGAGCTTACCCCTGAACCCAGCAGGCTCAGACCACCCTGAGTCCTCCACAGTCCTCCTCCACGCCTATTTAGTTCCCATACCTGTCCAGCTCAGTCCAACCCCAGAAGCAGGTCAGAGGGACCCACAACTCCAAGCAAAAGAGATAGGAAGGAACTGTTTCCTCCCTCCTGTTCAAAGCTCATGTCTCCAATCATCATTCATTGGTGCCAGCTTCGTATTACTTTTCCTGAAATGACAGACCAGCAGAATCATGAACTTGTCCCCTGGTTCCCAGTAGGATAATATAGCAAAACACAACAGTGCAATATCAATACCCTCTAGATTATTTGACCTTATATAAGCCGCAGACATTGACAGTCCAGGCCTGGTCCAAGTGCAGTTCTGCTCTTTTGTGTGGTCTGTCCACTCGTGTGAAACGCAGATCTTGCCTACTCATTCTTCACATGATCCCCAGGTTTTGCTTCTGAACAAGAGTGCACGCAAATTTCCAAATGAGTAAGTGACACTTTTCAGGCACCATTATTGTCTAAATTCACTCTTTAAAGATAATAAATATTTATCTAAGGGACATGCAATGTGCAGGGATGCAATTCTGCAGATTATAAAACCGGTATTTGTTGTTGAGTTATAACACAAAGATGTTTAGCAACTCAAGAGTTGCCCTGATTGAAAATCACCAACTCAGAACAAGGCCTTTGATTAGGTTTGACACCTGAATGACTCATTCTGGTAATTTTCCCAAAATAAGAGAGTAAGCAGTCTACCCTAAAGATTACTTCAGCTGCCATTGCTAGGGAGGAAAAACCTGTCTATAGCTTTTAAATCGTGTAGTTTTCCTCCCTCCTCTGTCCATCAAGTTTTCAGAAATTTTTAGGGCTGAGTTTAGTGCAGTCTCTTCCTTAGATAAGTCTTATATTTAAAATATTCTAAAACACATTTTATTTCTTTTATTCATTTTAATTTTTACATTTCAGTATCTCTGAAATCAGGATAAATCTTATAACTATGACAGTTATACTTGGCGAAGCAGCATTTATGACATAGTGGCTTATATCTGTAAGAAATTAGTCCATTGCAAAATGAGCATGCTGAAAATATAGTGACTTGATTATTCCCATCAGGTTATTGCCTGACTGGACAACTGCACAGCTTCAGACAGCAAATCATTTGAGGATATCTGAGATGGGAGTATAAACCTGTTATCCTTCCATGATCAGAATCCAGTAGGATCCATCAACTCCAGATTTCAGACTTGCACAACGGGTGTTACTGGTTTGGGAAAAGTCTTTGAGACAATAATGGAACACTCTTTTAAGAAGTGCTGCCTTACCCATGCTCTTGGTTTCACAGCATCTGTAGAAAACCACAGATACCAGTGACTCTGACTCCAAAAGCGATTCAGAAGAACAAGCCTCTACATGCGCAGTTTTAGAGAATAACTGATTTATTTTTATTATTAATTTACCCTCTTTGGTATGGAAAAGAGTGATAAATGATTTTTAAAAATCTGTTGTCCAAATAACTAATCCTATGTTGTAAGAAGGGCTTAAGTCATAGTTTACTTAATAGTGGGTTTATTTCCTTAGAGATATGTAAATGAATGGTATATGCGGCTGAACAATCTGTTCACCCAGTCTGCCCCCCAGACTTCCCAGTTCTCTTGTAAGCAGGTTGTGCATGTGACTGCTTTTGGCCAGAGGAATATGGGTGGAAAGTGACTTGTGTTATTTCTCAATCCAAGCATAGAAAAACTAGGTCTTGACTTCTGAAATCACTTTTCTCTCACCATACATAGTAAACCCTGAAACCTCTTACTGAGATGCTGGAGACTTCATCGGCACATGGCTCTTAAGTGCCAAAGTAGAGCCAGAAGTCTCACGTGATCCTTGCTATAGCATGAAACAAACTTTTGTCATATAAGCCACTAATGTTGTGTGGGTTGATTTCACTACAGCCTAAGTCATTCACATCCTTAGTGTAATACTACAGCCCACAACAACTAGAGGTATCTTAAATTGGGGGAAATACAATATAGGCAGACTCAGTGGTGTGCTAGTAAATGCCCAACAACCAGCTGTCATGGGATTGGGAGGAGTCCCTGATTTATAGTATTTGCTTGTTTTTTGGTGCAAATACTTCCATCATGGAGTTATATCACATCATGGAGTTATTAATGGTAATACTGACCAGCTTGCTAAATTCCTCAAAATTTGACCGTTGGCGCCTGTGAACCAATATATGTGGGTTCTAGCACACTACCAGACACATGCCACAAACATCTCTCCAATTCACATTCTTCTCTTAGAATATCTCTTGGTATTTCACACTCAACTTCATAGACCATATATCTCTCTCAGTACATTTTGGGGCTGACATTTTATGGGGAAAATATATATTTAAATACTCAAAACGCAATGGGACATATTTAAAAAGCAGTATGTGGGGGCCATAACTGATAGAAAGTCAGAATCATGTGCACATACTTTTAAAAATGGACTTCCCATTGTGGCTCAGTGGGTTAAGAACCTGACATAGTATCGTGAAGATGTGGGTTTGATCCCTGGCCTTGCTCAGTGGATTAAGGATCCGGTGTTGCCACAAGCTGCAGTGCAGGTCGCAGATGAGGCTCAGATCTGGTGTTGCTGTGGCTGTTGCATAGAGATTCGACCTCTAGCCCGGGAACTTCCATATTCTGCAAGTGTGGCTCTAAAAAGAAAATAATGATGATGATGATGATGATAATGCACACTGTCAATAAAGGTCAGTTTCTGTGTCGGTGCTAAAAGAGACATCAAAGCATTCTGAGCAGCTGTTAACTTCTGTCCATTCTTTCATGACCAGTAAGTCTTATTTCGTCATTTTACATCATAACATGTTGTTTGTTACTTACATATACACTTCTTACTATATTTTCATGACTTTTAAGAAATATGTTGGTTTAGGGCTGATATGTGATACATTATAATTTTTCCCATTAGACTTTTTTTTGCTTTTTAGGGCCACACCCACGGCATATGGAGGTTCCCATGCCAGGGATTGAATTCGAGCTACAGCTGCTGGCCTGCACCACAGCCACAGCCATGCAGGATCCGAGCTACATCTGCGACCTACACCACAGCTCACGGCAATGCCAGATCCTTAACCCACTGAGTGCGGCCAGGGATCAAACCCGTCACCTCATGATTCCTAGTCAGATTCATTTCTGCTGCGCCACAACAGGAACTCCCAGTTTTCCCATTTGAAATAATAGGAAACAGGAGTCCAGTCAGCTTGTTTCATAAAGAACAGTTGATTTTCAGTAATAGATTACTGACATGAAGTGAGAGACATTGATCATATAAATACTAAGACCTCTAGCTTTTATGAGCTTGAGCATATGACTTTCATGACATCTATTTTGCCTGCTCAGGGAACTTTTTGCATAATTCTTGTTTTGTAGTTGTGTTCCAGATGGACAGTACTGCCAGGGAGCTAGGTTGTGGATGGCTGAAGCAGAGAATTCCTACATTTCTAATGCATTAGTTAATATCTATTCTGAGGTGAGAAACAGGATGGAATCTAATTATTTCTGATTCTTTGATGCAAAATAAATAAGTAAACCACTCAGAGGATGGTTAATAACTACCTAATTCATGAGCCCAAGTGTCTTTTCTTTGGACCAAGACTTTCCTCCTTTGACCTTCTCAATCCTGATGAGTCAGAATAAGACTGAGTGAGAGCTTTCTTAAGGCTTTTCCCAGCACTATCATTTCTCCCCACGCTTTTTATCCTGGGTACAGTCGGTCTGTGGAGGAATGAAAAGACTATTTAAGCAAGACCATCTATGATAATATAATTTTCTGTCTGTCAACAGGGTCTGACATTTTCGTGATAGAGATTTATCCTTTTGAAGCTCTAGAGTCTTGAAGATCTAGAGTCTTAAAGAGTTCTCTGGGAAAGGTCACACCTTAAATTCTTTACCATCTATTTCTTTAGAGGGGATCAAGATAATTAGTTGAGGTCAAAGTCCTGAAAGAAAAGACCAAGGTAGCCTCTTAGAGAAAGGCATGTTCTAAGAAGGATAAAGACAAGTAGGTAAGAAGGGGCTAAAACAAACTTGATTTCCTTGACAGTGTAGTTTGGAATTCCCAAGAAATCCCTGACATTTACCTAACAGACCATATATTATCACCACCCTAAGGAGACACCAATCCAGCTCCATGGAGATTTCATACTCTCTCACATAATAAATTTTGGCCAGTGAAAAGAACCAAACTATGGTTTTCAGATAGTATCACAGCGCCTTTCCTTTTATGACATTGATTTATTGATTCCACGGTTGGGATAGTATTGAATCTTATCTTGCTAATGCATTGTGTGAGTACCTAGAATTCCCTAGATGCTTTCATCTACAGCCTTGGTTCTTTGAAAGAGCATCTCTTAGAAATAAACAGTCTTAGGCCCCACTCCAGACCTGCTAATCAGAATCTGCATTTTGATAAGTCCCCAGGTGATTAAAATGCACACTAACATTTGAAAAGACTTATCAACAGTATTTGGAAAGCTAAGGAAGCTCTTGAACTTGGTGCTTAAAAAACATCTCAAAGTTTTTATCACTGAAGAGAAAACTTCTAGCATTCTTGCAGTATTACCCAAAGTTGGACTGGATGGCTCATAGGAAGAGAAGCTATTCAGGAATAATGGATAAGAGTTCTAGTTTCTTTTTATTCAATACATCTCCCTAGGGAGTTCCCGTTGTGGCTCAGTGGGTTAAGAACCCAACTAGTATCCATGAGGATGTGGGTTCGATCCCTGGTTAAGGATCTGGTGTTGTTGTGAGCTGCAGGTAGGTTGCAGATGCGGCTTGGATTTGGCGTTGCTGTGGCTGTGGTGGAGGCCAGCAGCTGCAGCTCCAATTCAACCTCTAGCCCGGGAACTTCCATATGCTTCAGGTGCCGCCCCAAAAAGAAAAGGAAAAAAAAAAAAAACCTAATACTTCTCCCTGGTATGTACTATAGCCTTCTTCTCTATATTCAGTTTGTTTCAGGGCTACTGTGGAGGGACTTGGGCCTCAGGTTCTCTCTGTGTTTATATGCTGTACATACAGCCTGTCCAATAATAGTGTTAATCACACAGAGACATTCTTTGTTATTTGATCACTTAATACCTTGATCATATCTAAGGTACTTTACTATTTGAAATAATTCTGTACTGCTTAAAGGACTGTGTAGTCCCAGAATCATAACATCTCAAAGTTTTTGTATAACTCTTCAAAGTATCTTAAGTACACCTCTCTGTTGGGGCTGGAATTCCCTCTAAACACCCAACAACTGGTCATCTTCCCTGTCTTTAAACATTTCTAATGACATGACACATCGTTTTGAACAATTCTAATTAGTAGAAATTCTTTTTCATACTGGATTAAAATTTTTTATCCAGTTATAATTATTTATTCATCGAAATTATTAATTATATATCATATTTCCCTTAGCTGTTTGATATATTATTTTTTTTGAAGCATAGTTTTATAGATTTAAAATGTCTTGGGTATAAAGCAAGGTGATTCAGTTATACATACATATATTCTTTCTCAGATTCTTTTTCATTGTAGATTAATACAAGATATTAACATAGTTCCTTGCGCTATACAGTAGGTCCACGTTATTTTATTTATAGTGATTTGTATCTGTTGATTCCAAATTCCTAACTTGTCCTTTCCCTGCCTTTCTCCTTCAGTAACCATAAATTTGTTTTCTATGCTGTGAGTCTATTTCTCTTTTGTAAATAAGCTCGTTTGTATCATTTTTTTGGATTCCATATATAAATGATATCATTTGATATTTGTCTTTCTCTTTCTGACCTACTTCACCTACTATGATAATCTCTAGGTCCATCCATGTTGCTGAAAATGGCATTATTTCATTCTTTTATGGCTGTATATATACAGACATAAAATATATATGGGTGCAGAGTTCCCGTCATGGTGCAGCAGAAATGTATCCGACTAGGAACCATAGGTTGCCAGTTTGATCCCTGTCCTCAGTCAGTAGGTTAAGGATTTGGTGTTGCCATGAGCTGTGGTGTAGTTTGCAGACGTGGCTTGGATCTGGTGTTGCTGTGGCTGTGGTATAGGCCAGCAGCTACTGCTCTGATTCAACCCCTAGCCTTGGGACCTCCATATGCTGTGGGCGTGGCCCTAAAAAAAATGTGTGTGCGTGTGTGTGTGTGTGTGTGTGTGTACACACAATAGAATATACATATTCTAGATAAAAAGATATGGTTTTTTATATGTGTGTATATATGTACATGTATATGTATATAAATCATCTATCCTTGGACATTTAGGTTGCTTCCATACCTTGGTTATTGTAAATAGTGCTGCTGTGAACATTAGGATGCATTTATCTTCTATGATTAGAGTTTCCTCCAGATATATGCCCAGGAATAGGATTGCTCTATTTTTAGTTTTTTAAGGAACCTCCATACTGTTCCATAGTGGCTGCACCAATTTAAATTCCCACCAGCAGGACAGGAGAGTTCCCTTTTCTCTACACCCTCTCCAGCATTTATTATTTGTAGACTTTCTGATGATGACCATTCTCACTGGTGTGAGGTGATATCTCATTGTAGTTTTGATTTGCATTTTTCTAATCATTAGAGATATTGAGTATCTTTTCATGTGCCTTTTGGCCAACCTACGTCTTCTTTGGTCTTCTACCCATTGTTTAATCGAGTTGTTTGTTTTTTATGTTGAGTTGTATGAGCTGTTTATATACACTGGATATTAATTCCTTATCAATCATATCCTTAACAATATTCCAAGGCCATCAAAAAGCACAGGAAGAAACCAAGACTAGAAACTAGCATTTCTTTCTAATTTCCAGTTCTGGTCACTAGACTGTCTGCCAAGAAATGCTGCTCTATGACCAATGCTATGATAATATGTAAATAAAAACATCAGTCCCTGGGAAAAATCATGGATCAGGGTGTGGTTAAAATCCAGAAACAATGTCCCTCCCTTTTTGGGTCAAAAATCTGGCAAACATCCTGGGGTAGGATCTGTGGCCAAAATCCACTGTGGGGAGCTGATCCGTTCCCACAAAGGAGATTTGACTCTCTGGCAGCTGGCAATTTTCCTTTGTGAAATGGGTGTTCCTGGCACTCCATAAAAGTCCCTCTCCCTCCACACTCTTTTCTGTCCACCCCCGCCCTCCACACCCTACTGCACACACCCTCCCACTCCTACATCAATAAAACCCCTCCCTAATATACATTCTGCACACACACATGCCCTCACAACTTCCTCTGCAAACACACCTACACCTCTCCCAGAGGCACACCAGGCAGCCCAAGGCTTTCTGCCTCATGTCCTCATCCTTTCTTCCACTCAGCCTCCTCCTGGCACCTTAATACCATATCTGCCACCCCTACTACCTCTTCTCATTAGCTCCTCTCTTTTCTTTTATTTTGTGACTTTTCCTTCACTTCATCCCAGCTCACCCCACTTTGCTCCCAGGCCCTGGGAATGCTGGCCCTGTAATCTCGTTCTGTACATTTGTAATCTGGAGCTGTCACCAGCAGCACAGTAGGCAGCCTGCATGTGCCTGCCTGTTCTTCTCCCACAGCTAGTCTAAGACAGAGGATGGAAAGAAGCTGGCAGTCAGTCCTATTTCTGGAAACTACAAAAAACTCTTGTTTTCCCTCTCGAAATTCATGGGAGAACCAATGCAGGCTCTACTACAGTCACCATGATTCCTCCTGCCCTCTAACTCTGTCACAGGTTTTCCTATCCTTTCTTCGGATGCTCTTACAGTGTGGTGCGGGGGGTGGTATCCCTCACATCCTGTCCATTATGACATGAGACCTCACAGAGGCTATAAAGGACAATGAAAGAGGGAATTCACTTGATCATATTCAATCAGAGCCTTAGAGAATTTAAATATATGCTAGTCTCCTGGACTCTCCCTACAGACATAACATTGAAAAAATGCTCAATCAATGAAACAGATCATTATCTGTTTATAGAATTTCTATGCTCCCTAGTACCTAACTTCACTAGAATTTAAAAGCAGTCTACTTAGGCAAATGATTTGCCACAGTTGCTTGGGTTTCTTCTTTCTCCCTGGTGAGGCAGATGGTGGTTTTGCTAAATAAATGTTAGGAACAATGGGGGTCCTTTATTCCTTCCATACTAAGAACTCATGAATTTTTAATAACAGCTGGTGTTTACATCAACTAAATATTAAGCATAGCCTACCACATTGCTTTGAACATTAAACAAGCAAGTAAAATAGATATTGTTTTTGTTCACTGAAAATTTACCATCTAAAAAAAGATAGTATGAATAGGACAAAAAAAATATGTGAAAAAAAAAAAAAAGCCAGAAACAGCTTTGATCAATTTCTTTTCACATTAAAAGGGGGAAAAAAAAAAAATCAGTGAATCCCTCCTTTCCAAAGAATAAAGTCCTAACATAGATTTGTCATTCAAGAAACCTACTGATTTGAGCCCTACACGCATCTTCCATTTTTTATCTTTACCTTATCTTTCTTCCATTTTTCCCACCAATGTAGTATTCGACACACTGGACTCAGTGGTTCGCAAACATAGTCTGTGCTTTTCTATACAATCTCGAGGCCAGGGGTCCTGTCGTTTCTATATTTTATGCCCCTCAGTGCCTAGCCACTGAGTTATTCATAATTTTATAGTTACCGAATAAACATTTGCTGAAGCTAAACTTCATGAGAACAGGGCAGTTGTAAATAGGGCAGAATTAGAGTTTGTAAAACTCAATGAATAATGGAAAGGTATGTCATATCCTCTTAGTCTACACAGTGCCTGCTTTCTCCTTATATTAAGCCGTCACCCTTTAAGCATTCTTGTTCATCGACACTGTTTTTCCGTTGCCATAACTGCCCAACCATGTTAATACATTTCGTGGCTTTAAGATGTGCTTATTCAACCTCACATGTCCAGGCTTCACATACCTTTGCACTGGGTTTTTCCAAAGACTAACAGGTTGCTATCACCGCATGTATCCAAAGCAACAGAAAACACGTCACCACAGCACAAGTAGAGACTAGAACCAGACCCCCATAAACTAGTTAATTTCTCTTCATTTCAGTATATCACAGGAATCCTGTCTTCAGGGATGTATAAGTATTCACGTGTTTCATTAATTTCTTCCCTCCTAGGGAACAGTTCGTCTCTCCCATCCTCTGAATGCCTTGGTGCATTTTGTTGCTTCCTGTTTTGATATCAATACCTGTGATACATTTTAATTTATAAATTAGGCACGGTAAGAGATTAACAATAACAACAGTAAAATAGAACAATTATAACAATATACTGTAGTAAAAGTTGTGTGAGTGTGGTCTCTCCCTCTCTCCAAACATCTTATTGTACAGATTTAATGCCTTTTCCCTCTCAGCTAAGCACTTCTTACACATTGTGGCCATAACTTTTGCAGTTTGAGCTATGACTGCAAAACTAGCATGAATTTCTTTTTCCATCTTTGCAATTTTGAAGACAGAAGATTCATTCTTAGTACCAACAGCAAAGGATTTTTTTTTTCTTTCCTTAAGTGGAGAACTCTCACCTTTTCACTAAAAAAGAAGTACTTTATGGCTTCTCTTTGGCATATCCGAATTACTGGCATCACCACTTTTGCACTTTGGGGCCATTATTAAGTAAAATAAGTGTTACTTGAACAGGGGCACTGCAGTACCACAACCATTGATCTGATAACCCAGAGGGCCACTAAGTGACTAACGGGAGGGATAAGCGGAACAAAGGGGTGATTCACATCCCAGGCAGGATGGAG
Source organism: Sus scrofa (assembly GCF_054392235.1). NCBI lineage: Eukaryota > Metazoa > Chordata > Mammalia > Artiodactyla > Suidae > Sus > Sus scrofa. Next base: position 109,529,372 of record NC_139397.1, on the reverse strand, counting down.
CTGGACAAGAGAGATCTTGTCATGCTACCCAGAATGGCACACAATTTAAAATTTATGAATTGTTTGTTTCTGGAATTTGCCGTTTAATATTTTTGGACCATGGTTGACTGTGAGTAACTGCAGAAAGCAAAACTGTAGGTAAGTGGCGGGGTGCTGTACTCTTTTTAACCATTAATTTCAATCTCTGCCTTCCACTAACCAACATTTTAAAAAAATAACAGTCATAAGAGAGCAATTTGAATTTAAACTCATCTGTTTGACCTTTTTATATAATGACTTCGAAATTTGAACAAGCTGAGAAATGGCTCATAAGAAAACAATGAAAGAGAAAAGTTTTGAAAGCTCTACAAGCTGGATAAATCAAATAGTAAACAGATGAGAGGGGTTTTTTTAATTATTATTATTATTTTTTTTTGCTTTGTAGGGCCACACCCGGGGCATATGGAGGTTCCCAGGCTAGGGGTCAAATCAGAACTACAGCTGCTGGCGTACACCACAGCTCACAGCAAGCTAGATCCTTAACCCACAGAGCAAAGCCAGGGATTGAACCCTCAGCCTCACAGTTCCTAGTCTAATTTGTTTCTGCTGCACCATGACGGGAACTCCCCAGATGAGAGTTTTAAAAAATCATATATTTTTAAACCTTTAGTAATATATCACAAGGAAATTTCAAGTTTTTAGTAGACTGAAAAATTTTTACAAAAAGGAAATTAGTTTCTTACAATAGGTAAGATTTTGTCTTTAGATTTTCTTTTTAGGGCCACACCCATGGCATATGGAGGTTCCAAGGCTAGGAGTCAAACTGGAGCTGTAGCCACTGGCCTATACCACAGGCACAGCAATGCCAGATCCGAGCCAGGTCTGTGACCTACACCACAGCTCATGGCAACACGGGATCTGTAACCCACTGAGCGAGGCCAGGGGTTGAACCTTGTTCTCGTGGATGCAAGTCAGATTCGTTTCCCCTGAGCCAAGATGGGAACTCCTAGAATTTAAGCTTTGAGTAAATAATTGAGCAAAGCTTTGCAGAGTTGTGCATAGGGCTAGAGTGGGCGGAGTGGGGAGAAGAACCATGTGCTGGGGAAGGAGAAATTCACAGAATTTCAGTTTACAGAAATTAAAAAAAAAAATTTATAGTGGCTCCCAGAAATTCCTGGATGCCACTATAAAAAGAGACGAGAGTCCAGAAAGTAAATTATTAGTTGCCTAGGGCTGGGGGTTGAGGTAGAGGTGGAAGTGTGGAAGGGGAGATTCAGATGATGGCTAAGGGTTGTGGGATTTTTCTTTTTGAGGTAATGAAAATATTCTAAAATTGGGGTGATGGATATACAAGTCTGTGACAATACTAAAAGCCATCAAATTTGAACTTTAAATGGTTGAGTTGTATGGTATGTGACGTATATCAATAAAATTGCTAAAAGGGAAAGACACAGAGTAAGTGTTCAGTTTGAAAATTTACCTAATCTAATCAAACTCATTCTAATCTGACTTGTTCCAATCCAATTTTGAAATCATTTTTTCCTTTCATAAATATAAAAATCTTAACTGCTCTCAGGTATATTCAAGCCAAGAAAAATGTAAAAGGTACCTGAGTTCATGTGGTTTCTTCTGGGGAACAAGCAGAGGCTTGACTAGCAAGCTGCTGACTCAATCTCTATTTATCTTGCAACCAGTTTAAGAAAATAGAGGTTTTGTTGCAGGAATAAATATGAAGTTCATAAAACAAATGTAAAAAAAAAAAAACCTCACATAATGATATAAGTAAGAATAAGATAATTCCAGAAACTTCCAAAGACAAGGAAAAAAGATAAGGATGGGAAGAAATACACCAGGTTTGAATCCTAGCTCTGTGACTTTCTAGCTGGATGATGTTAGGCAAAATACTAACCATTCCAAGCTTTGTTTTTGTCTTTTATAAATGGAGGCTTTTATAATATGCAAATTATTCTGGAGAGGTAACATACAAAAATGTATGGCAAATAGAGGACCTTGAATGAGTGGTAATAATTATCATCATAAAGGATATATAGTGAGTCTCTACCATTGGTTTAACATCTTAATTCATATTATTTTATTAATCCTGAGAATACTTGAGGCAGTCAGTGTAGGCTGGGTTATACTGCAGTAATAGACAATCTCAAAGTCTCGGTGGCTTAAGAAAAAATTTTGGTGCTCTATTTCTTATTAAATTCACATATCCATCACAGATTGGCTTAAGGCTTCATTTGGTGCATCCTTACACTAGGACTCATTTAAAGAGATGGTATCATCTGATGTTTCATCACATGACAAAGCATAAAAAGAATGTGGCAAATAACACAGATTCTTAAAATACATACCTGGAGAAGACAGGTGTTACTTTTGCTTACATTTCACTGGCGAAAGCAAGTCACATGGCCATATCTCTCTTCAACAGAGCAGGAAATTGCATTTTTAAGTGCATAGAAAATGATAAAGTATCATTTGTCAACAGCCTTAAACATTACCACACAACCTAATTTTTATCCTCAATTTTTTAAAATAGGGAATCTGAGGAGTTCTCTTGTGGTACAGAAGGTTAAGGACCTGATGTTGTTACTTCACTGACATGGCTTGCTGCTGTGGCATGAGTTTAGTCCCTAGCCTGGGAACATCCACATGCTGATGCAACCAAAAAAAAAAGTTCACATTTGTAAAAAACAAAATAAAATAAAATAAAATAAGGCATCTGAGGCTCAGGGAGAGTAAGTACTTGCCTACTTATATAACCAGGAAGTGTCAGAATAAAAGATTCAAACCCAGATCTTGCATTTCCTAATCATTTCAGCCAGACCCTAAAAACTGAAAAAGTTCTGCCTTCAAGGAAATATGACTATGTCTTCCTCCCCAGATTCATAGAAAAATGTGCACATTTCCTTTGGGAACAAATTGGTACTGCCTTCTCAGAACCAATTTAGAACAAAAACATTAAGAATCATAAACTGTTCACACACCCTTTGACCTAGTAATCCTAGTTCTGGGAATTTATCCTAAAGGAATCATCTCAAGAAGATTTAAAAAAAAATTATACTCATAGAAAGATCTATTATGATGTCGTGAAGAACTCGAAAGCATCTATATTTTCAATAATAGGAAGAGTCAAAGAATATATGGATTATACACATATTATAATAAGGCCATTGCTTTATAATTACGAAGACTATATAGTAACAGGAAAAAGGTTTTTGATATAATGTTAAATAAAAAGCAAAATAAAATTACTTTCACTGAATCACAATTATGTGATACATTTGTGTGGCAAAGACTGCTAACACACTCCACATTCCTTCTGTCCTTTCTCCTTTTAGTAATAGAAACCCCACCTCCAGTTTTAGCCGATCACAGGGATGCTCAGCTGCAGAACACATTTCCCAGCCTCTCAGAAGAAATGTGTACAGCCTGCCAGTTTTGCCCAGAAATATAATGAGACACATGTTCCCCATCCCTCATCTGCCCCTCCCTCTAGAAGGGAAATGGTGACAACTGAAGCAGTTGCCTTAGGTCCAAAGCTGAAAGCCACACAATATGAATTTCTTATTTTTTCTAAAACTTCCTTAGTATAAGTTTTGTTTTTTTAATTCTTATTTTTAACTATAGTTTTCATGCCACTAATAATTGAAATTTCACTGAATATTGCTTTTTTTTTCATCTAAAAGGAAAATAGATCCTCTCGTATCTGTGGAGATGTTTGAGGAAAACTTGAAAACAAACAAACAGAAAATAATAGGAGTTCCCATTGTGGTTTAGCAGGTTAAGGACCCAGCGTTTGTCTTTGTGAGGATGCGGGTTCGATCCCTGGCCTCACTCAGTGGGTTAAGGATCCAGCATTGCCACAAGCTGCAGTAGGTTGCAGATGTGGCTTCGATCCAGCATTGCAATGGCTGTGTTGTAGGCCTCAGCTGCAGCTCTGATTCAACCCCTCAGCTGGGAATTTCCATATGCTGCAGGAGCAGCCATAAAAAAGAAAGAAAAAAAGAGAGAGAGAGAAACACATGTAAATTTATAATTTTGAACCACCAGAAATTATTAGAGAACATGACTAGGAAGGACTATGGATGGGTAAGGCATGCCACAGTGCTGGGGGTACCCCAAGAATCTGTATAGCTCTGGGGCAGCAGGAGACTGTCAGACCAAGGAAGGAAAAGGAGAGGCGAAGGTCTCATCTTTACAGTCTGTTATTAAAGGAGGAAGTGGGAGAAAGGGAGGGAAAAAGATACAAACTAGTTGTTGTTCAGTCTTAGCAATGCCTAACTCCCTTCCCGTCACAGTGCTGTCGTGGAACCTAACATTAGCTCAGGTAAAAGCCCTATGGTTTGACTCCAGGGATCAGTATTTTTAAGTAATCTACAAATGCAAAAATCAGGAAAAAATAATCAAATCGTCACAGGTACCTTGATTTTATTTTATTTTATTTTATTTTTTGTCTTTTGGGTCTGCTCCCAAAGCATATGGAGGTTCCCAGGCTAGGGGTCCAATCAGAGCTGTAGCCGCCGGCCTACACCAGAGCCACAGCAATGCAGGATCCGAGCCGCGTCTGCAACCTACACCACAGCTCACAGCAACGCCAGATTCCTAACCCACTGAGCAAGGCCAGAGATCAAACCTGCAACCTCATGGTTCCTGGTCAGATTTGTTAACCACTGCGCCACGACGGGAACTCCAGGTACCTATGATTTAAAGGAAAAGATTTTAATTCAAGTAAAAGATGTAGTAGTAGCTAACAGTTATTGAGCAGTAACTATATGCCAGACACTATTCTAAGTACATTACATGTATTAACTCATTTAACCCTCCAAAATCCTATTAGATAGGTACTATTATTTTTATCTCCACCTTATAAAAAAGAAAGCTAAGGCACAGAGCACTTAGGCAGTTTTCTTTTTTTTTTTCAAGTTGTTCCATTTGTGTTAATTTATTTTATCATATTTTAATGTTTTATTGAAGCATAATTACATATAGTAAAAGGCACAGATTTAATGTTTCGATAAATGTACATACCCATTTAACCAATGTCCCGGACTAGATATAGTATATTCCTGTGACCCAAGAAAGCTCTGTCTTTCCCCTTTCTAGGCAACACTCATGCCTCTACACCTCCTAGAGGAAACCACTATTTTATCCCCTTAGATTATCTTTGCTTGTTTATAAAGTTTATATCCAGTTTATATTCTTTATTTTATTTTTAGGGCCACACTCATGACATATGGAGGTTCCCAGGCTAGGGGTCCAATCCAAGCTACAGCTGTTAGGCAGTTTTCTTAAGGGCACACAACTAAGAAATGGAAGCCAGGCAGTCTGCTTCAGAACCTGAGTTTTTATCCCCTTGCTGCACTCCTTTTTGTTTTGTTTTTGCTTTTTAGGGCTGCACCTGCAGCATAAAAGGTCCCAGGGTCAAATCAGAGCTGCAGCTGCCGGCCTACACCACAGCAACATGGTACCTGAGCCTCATCTGTGGTGTAGACCACAGCTCACGGCAATGCTGGATCCTTAACCCACTGAGTGAGGCCAGGAATCCAACCTGGCATCCTCATGCATACTAGTCAGGCTCTTAACCTGCTGAGCCACAACAGGAACTCCCTTAATCAAGAATTATTAAGTCCAACAAAATTATGTAATCAAGACTTCAGATAATGAATTTGCTAACTAGTCTTCCTTAATGGTTATGTCAGGTTTTCTAGCAGTATGTATAAAATAACAGATTGACAAATTATTTGTGTTTGAAATGAATTACATGGCAGTTACTAAAACATGTTGTGAAGACCACAGTTTGCCTACCAAATATTCATCTTCTCTCTCAAATGAATGAAACTCCTATTTTAAGCTGGAACATATTGCCATCTAACTAAATGACAGAAACTTGCAACAGAACTTGCAGCTATTGGTCATGTGACTACATTCCTCACAATAATACCTTACTTCGACTAGGATAGTGATTTCTGGGATGTCTTTCTGAAAGTGAAAGGGCACGCCCTCCTCCAACCTGCTCTTTGTGGTGTGGTGGTTCTGGCCTGCACTCTTGAGCTGAGATTCACGCCCTAGCAATAAAGCAGCGCTGTCTTTAATGATTATGAAGCCTTGGGCTACATTCTCCAGAATTCTTTTTACAGAAGGGAGTATTTTAGTTGTTTAAATGACTGTCTTGGGGTCTCTATTAAGTTTCTTGTAGCTGAGCTTAATAATCCAAAGTCATACATAAACCTAATGTTACATAATTTTCGTTCAGATTTGGGAGACACCAAAAAATCATTTTAAGACGTGCAAATCTAACTACTCTTATAAATCTGTAATAAAGAAGCAACTGCAGAAGACTTTAAATGGTTATCAGTCCTTTTAATGGATTTTTTTTTTTTTTTTTTTTTTTTTTGTCTTTTGTCTTTTTTTTTGTTGTTGTTGTTGTTGTTGCTATTTCTTGGGCCGCTCCCGCGGCATATGGAGGTTCCCAGGCTAGGGGTCGAATCGGAGCTGTAGCCACCGGCCTACACCAGAGCCACAGCAACGCGGGATCGGAGTCGCGTCTGCAACCTACACCACAGCTCATGGCAACGCCGGATCATTAACCCACTGAGCAAGGGCAGGGACCAAACCCGCAACCTCATGGTTCCTAGTCGGATTCGTTAACCACTGCGCCATGACGGGAACTCCCTTTTAATGGATTTTTATGGCACCTGTTTAAGGCAATGATTCACAACCTTTTCCATGGCCTGGCACTCAAAGAAAAATCATCATAATCATGTAGTAGTATATAAAACAGGCTGCTCTTGACAGAGGCTACTGATCCAGGGGGGTCTGCCTACACTGAGAAATGTGTTGATTAGTTTCTCAAACCCCCACTCCTAACCCTTTTACCACAGACCTGCTTTATTGGGATTCCATAATGGGTAGATTGGTTCTAATTATTATTGGATAAAATTTGAATCTGGAGCCTATTCAAAAATCAGTAAGACTTGACAAAGTGAGTAAACTACAGATTGCTTATTATTATTGAAAAAATGGATTCATTGTAAGACTAGTTGAATTACACAAAGGACATTTCTTATTTCACGTGGGATTTTTTTTAATGAGTTCATTTTTTGTTTTGTTTTGTCTTTTTGCCATTTCTTGGGCCGCTCCTGCGGCATATGGAGGTTCCCAGGCTAGGGGTCCAATCGGAGCTGTAGTCACCAGCCTACACCAGAGCCACAGCAACGTGGAATTTGAGCCGCATCTGCGACCTACAGGACAGCTCACGGCAACGCCGGATCCTTAACCCACTGAGCAAGGCCAGGGATCGAACCCGCAACCTCATGGTTCCTGGTGGGATTCGTTAACCACTGAGCCACGACGGGAACTCCTTAATGACTTCGTTATTTATGTGTATGCTAAATGTTCCTTTTATAGGCAAAGTGTAAGGGAGTGGGGGGATCCTTGTGAGTCCAAGGAAAAAGGTGTCAAAGTGTGAGTTTGTACTACTGAAAACTAGTGTCTTGACTTTATCTGTAAGAGGAAAGAAAGGGAGTTTTATTAATCATTTTCAATCTACCAGGAGCTTCCAAATGTGTGCTCTTATGAACTCCTTGCCCTTTGTAAGGAGGATGTTAAAGATTTTAAAGATTAGGAAACTATAAGCAGCAGAGCTAAAATTCAAAGCCCATCCTGGGTGTCCACATACCTGGATTCATTCCTGCAAATTAATTGTTTTGATTTTTTATTTAAAATTGTTCTTCAGTGTAATGTTGTCACAGTCTGCAAAAACTGGTATAATAGTGCTTACAGGGAAGATCAACTTCTAGTCCTGCTCCCCGCTAGAAAAACACTTTCACTTTCAAGTTTTTCCCTTTAACTTATTTTTAAAGTTGGTTACTTAACATACATTGTTATGTTTCAGGTGTACAACAGTGATTTGGTATTTTTATAATATTATGAAATAATCATCATAATAAGTTCAGCTACCATCCATCACCAAAGCTGTTGAAACATTATTGACTGTATTCCCGATGTATACATTACATCCCTGTGACTCCTTGTAGCTTTTAAGATGGTTTCCCGCATATCTCAAAAATAATATGCCCAAGTTAGCATTTTTCTTTCTAAAATCTTTTATATTTTCATCTAAATTATAAATGTATGGGATTTAAAAAGCCAAATCTGGAGTTCCCGTCCTGGCGCAGGGGAAACGAATCTGACTAGGAACCACGAGGTTGCAGGTTCAACCCCTGGCCTCTCTCAGTGGGTTAAGGATCAGGCGTTACCGTGATCTGTGGTGTAGGTCACAGATGCTGCTCAGATCTGGCCTGGCTGTGGCGGTGGTGTAGGCCAGCAGCTACAGCCCTAGCCTGGGAACTTGCATGTGTACGGGTATGGCCCTAAAATGACAACAGACAAAAATAAATAGGTAAATAAATAAATAAGAAAATGGCCAATCTCTCTTCAGAATCTAAAAGAAGAAGAGCAGCACCTTCCCTTACACAACCTCTAAACTCTAATTCTCATTCCATTCCTCGAAGCAACCACACTCAACTTGCAGGTATTTCTTCTGGTATTTCTAATGCTACTTCTAGATGTTTCAAAGTTTAGATATCATCTAAGAATCCCTTCTATGAAAGACATGATTTAGTCTCTTATACCCTCCTCTTATTCTCCCAATGTAGTTATAATCACAGTGTTTTTCTCAGGTCACTATTTGGTTTTTATATAATTAAGATAATGTAAATACTGTTTAAGGCTGAAGCATGTAATATACTGTGATTATATTACCTTTCTTGGTACAAATTTGTTTTCACTGGAATTGATGATCATCTCACTTCATTTGTATGCTAGCTTTTCTATGTAACTGTCAAAAATTTCTCCTCCAGAAATGCAAATACATTCAGATTCATGAAGCAGCGTATGAGTTGCCTGGTTCTCTTGGAGACCTCCTTCCTGAAGCCCTGCGTCCTCTTGAATCAGTCTGAACTTGCTGCTCTCTAGGCTTATTGCAGAGCTGCTGTGCTCAAATCACCTTCACAATGATCATGTGGATTCCCTTTTCATCCAAATATGATGGATCTCCTTTTTTTGGATCCAGTGTCTTTCTCTTTCTTGTTTCCCTTCCTTGTTTTTCTAGATCATATCCTACAGTAGCTTCCTACAAAAGACACATGGCAGGTAAATTTTCTTGTATGAATTCTTGTATGTCTGAAATATCTTTATTCTGCCCTCACACTTAGATAGTTTGACTGGATATTGCATTCTAGGTCTAAAAAAATCATCCTTCATTATTCTTTTTTTTTTTCTTTCTTTCTTTTTAGGGCGGTACCCACAGCATATGGAAGTTCCCAAGCTAGGGGTTGAATCGGAGCTGCGGCTGCCAGCCTATGCCACAGTCACCACAATGCCAGATCTGAGCCATGTCTGCAACCTACACCACAGCTCACGGCAATGCCAGATCCTTAACCCACTGAGCGAGATCAGGGATTGAACCCATGTCCTCATGATACTAGTCAGGTTCGTTACCACTGAGCCATGACAGGAACTCCAAATTGTTATTTTTATTTTCATTTTTGGCTGCACCCTTAGCATGCAGAAGTTCCCTGGCCAGGGATTGAACTTGAGCCACAGTATGGTAGTAACAACACCACATCCTTAACCTCTAGCCAACAGGGGACTCCCTTCATAATTCTTAAGGCTTTTTTGAGTCCAATATTGTAGTTATGAAGTCTGATGCAATCTGATTCCTATTTTTTAATATAAAACTCATTTTTCTTTCTGGGCATTTTTGAGATTCTCTCAATATTCTTGGTGGCCTGACATTGTCGACTTAAAAAAAAAAATGCACAACCTGAAAGTTGAGTGTTAAGTTTTATAGGAGTTAAGCTTGGGAGACAGCATCTCGGGTAGCCCTGAGAAACTGCTCCGAGGAAGTGAGGGAGGAGCTAGGGTAAATGGGAATTTTTGCAACAAAGACCAGGGAGCAGGAACAAAAGAGGCCTGGGCTCACTGAAATCCTTCCTTTGATACGTACCTCTGCTATCAGGACCAGTATCCAGAGTTTTCACAGCCTGCAGGACTCACCAGCCACACCCTTGGAGGTGACTGCATTCACAGATGACCTTTTGACATTCTTTGTTTTATCCTTAACTGTAGACCAGACGGTGGTAAGGTCTATAGTTTCCAAATAGGAAAGGGGGGAAATCAGGATATGATAAAGGTGAGAGGGAGGCACACGCAGCCATGCACACATTTTATAAAAGTTTTTGCTGATCTCCTAGAAGTTACTACCAGTCACAATGAGCAGACCTCACCTTGAAGGATTTTAGTGCTTTTCTAGATAATGAGGAAATGGAAGAATTGGCACATAAAACCTTCTCCTGAAACTATCTATCTGAAGACCTGTTCTTCCAGTCTTCCCAGAGCACTGAGTGCTTCACTCCTGACTTTCACCCTGAGCTCTGAGCAGGGGGTGCTGCGGGCTGGCAGCTTCAGTGGCTCCTGATTTAATCCATGTAGAGGCCAGTGGCAAGTGCCAAACTTCAGTTCCCACACTTATTTCTCAATGACGTGCCCTTTTTACTTGTTGTACTGAGTACGTGGCAGGCACTTTCAGTTTTGAGACTTAGGCCTTCCTTTTCTGGGAACTTTTCTTGGATAATTTGTCTTCCATTTCTTCTCTTTCCAGACCTCTTTCTAGTCAGATATTGTACCTACTGGACTGAGTCTCTAAATCTCTATCTTTTCTTTCTTATTGTTCATCTATTCATCTTTTGGTTCTATTTTCAGCAGATTTCCTTGATTTTATCTTCCAATGTCTCCACCGAAATTGTTATTATATTTTATATTATATTTTAAATTCCCAAGAATCCTTTCTTGTTTTTTCTTTTCTTTTTTCTTTTCTTTTTTTGCTTTCTAGGGTCGCACCTGTGGCGTATGGAAGTTCCCAGGGTAGGGGTCAAACTGGAGCTACAGCTGCCGGCTTACGCCACAGCCACAGCAACGCAGGATCCGAGCCTCGTCTTCAACCTACACCATAGCTCATAGCAACACCGGATCCTTAACCTACTGAGCGAGGCCAGGGATCGAACCCGCATCCTCATGGATCCTAGTCGGGTTCATTAACTGCTGAGCCACAAAGGGAAGTCCCCTTAATGTTGTTTTTTTAAAAGCATTCTGCTTTTGTTTTCTATATACATGTCTCTCATAGTTTTGAGGCTATAAATTAGCATATAAACAGTATTTTTTTCTATTCTTTATTTTCCTCTGTTTTTCATATTGAGTCCTTTTTTTTTTTAGGATAGAATTTGCTTTATATGACTAGTAGTCTTTTTTTGTCTGTTCATATTTAAGAACAAGGTGCTAGGAGTTCCCTGGCAGCCTGGTGAGTTAAGGATCTGGCATTATCACTGTGTGGATCAGATCACCAGTTTAATCCCTAGCCTGGGAAATTCTGTATGCTATGGGTGCAACCAAAAACATAGAGAACAGGGTGCTAAAAAGCTAATGAGGAACTCTTTATGCCTTTGTGTGTGGATGGGGCTTATAGGGCAATAGCTTCACTTTTGTTTGTTTTGTTTTGTTTTTTTCTTTTTTCAGCCACATCTGTAGCATATGGAAGTTCCCAGAGTAGGGGTTGAATTGGAGCTTCAGGTGAGGCCTATGCCACAGCCATGGTAACACCGGATCCGAGCTGCATCTGTAACCTACACCTCTTCTTGTGGCAATGTTGAATGCTTAACCCACTGAGCAAGGCCAGGGATCACATCACATCCTCACAGAGACAACGTCAGGTTCTTAGCCCACTGAGCCAAAACAACTCCTTGATAGCTTCGCTTTGGGTTGCCAGAGAAAATGTTTTGTTTCCTCTCTGGGTCTGTTTATCTTTTTCGGAAAAGTCCTCTAATTTCTTGCTTAAGGAAGTAACTTTTAAACATTTTTGACGGAAAGAAATTTTTCATCATGTCCAGTCCACACATACTCATTACATATGTATGTATGTATGCATGTATGTATGTTTGTATATACATACATATGCAAAAAGTTTCATGAAACAATATTTAATTTTTCTACCTATGATGCATTCTGTTATTTTCTATTCAGCTTGGAATGTTCTTTAATGTTTGTGACATCTTGAGATGCACCAGTCATACTCTCTGCAATGAGTGCTGCTGGTGGGCAATCTTCAGCTGTCAGCCCCCCACCACCCCCCAAGAACTGCCTCAGTTCAGAGAGTAGACATGCCCAAGTTATACTTCCTGAGATTGGCCCCATCCAATGAGGAGGGCGTATTAGTTTTCTAGGGCTGCCATAACAAAATACTGCAGACTGGGTGACTCAAACAACAGAAATTTATTTTCTCGCAGTTCTGGAGGCTAGAGGTCCAAGATTAAGCTGTCAGCAGTTTATTTTCTCCTGAGGCCTCTCTCCTTGGCTTGCAGATGACCACCTTCTCACTGTGTCCTCACACGGCCTCCTCTCTGTGTATGCATGCCCCTCTGTTTCTTTTCTTCTTATAAGCACACGAGTCACATTGGATTAGGACTTCATTTTAACTTAATCACCCCTTTAAAGACCTCATCTCCAAATGAAGGATAAAGGGTATAAAGGCCTGGCCACCTTGTGCTGATGTGGGACAATTCTAAAGAGCCATTCTAGCTTCAGTATTACTCATGGACTTGCCTAAAGAGGTCTTTGGACCTTGGATCCCAGCTCTACTTCCTCCTTTGTCCAATTCTGTTTCCTTCTACAAGTTTGATCCCAAAGGCATGTCCTGATGAATGTTCTGAACTCTTGCTCTGTCTCAGAATCTGCTTCCTGGGGAACCCAACCCATGACAATGTTTGTTAGGACCCATTAAATGATTTCACAGTCTCCAGTTTGAAAAAGCCTGGCCTAGGGGTTGTCTTCTTGATTAACAGAGCTTTGATTGTGTGGCAGCGGAGAGGACACAGATGATCCAACCATTCCCAGCGCGGACCTCCAGGTCGTTTTGTCTCCTATGGACATGATTTCTCTGATGCCCAGGCCGTTCCCACTGACTGTCTCCAGGAAATACATCTCCCTCTTCCTCCTCCAAGGAGAAGCCTGGCTGCTGATTTTCTGTGCCTGGGGGTATAAGTGTAGTTGACTGTTCCATATATAAGCTTTCAACCTTGGCTTCACACCCCACACCTTACCCTCATTCTCTGCCAAATCTGGTGACTCCAAGTCCTGAGCCTCCTTCAGATTTTTCAGGGTGAAATATCTTGCTTATCTTCAGTATCCTCCACTGCACACACTTTAGACTGTGATTTCCTCTCCCACTGGGCCAGTTAACTTTCCTCCATTCTCTTTCCACCAAATATTTATTAGAATCTCACACCCATTCATAACCCTTCTCGAATCTCTACTGAGAGGAGATATACGCCTGTGTTCCTTCTACCATCTTTAGCTAGAAGCTCATAACTAGAAATTTGTAAGTATTTTTGCTTTGTGTGAAGATATAAAGTAAAATCATATAGAGATCTTACTTAAAAGTTCTTATGAGCCATGAAAAGCTCTAAGACTAAATATGATCCAAGAGAGAAAGTGATAACTACATAAGAGTGTGGAGCCAGCATTGTGGAAATTTAAAGGAAAAAGTAGTTATATTCAAAATAAAGAGTAAAATACTGGTGGATAAAAAGTAGGATAAAATTAGGAGTTCCCATAACGGCTCAGAGGTAATAAACCCGACTAATACCCATGAGGATACGGGTTCGATCCCTGGCCTCACTCAGTGGATTAAGGATCTAGTGTTGCTATAAGCTGTGGTATAGGTAGCAGACGCAACTCAGATCCCGAGTTGCTGTAGCTGTGGTGTAGACCAGCAGTTGCAGGTCTGATTCGACCCTTAGCCTGGGAACTTCCATGTGCCATGGGTGTGGCCCTAAAAAAGACAAAAAAAAAAAAAAAAAGTAGGATAAAATTGGCCTTAAGGTTTAGTGCTGACAAGAGACATTACCAGGGATAGGTAGCAATTTTCCAGTCTTGGACTGAGTGCCACTACATATTAGGCATGGTGCTATACCTTAGAGACATAAATGGGAGAAATGGCCCCAGCCTTCCTTCAAGGAGTGCACATCAGTTATAATATTGAGGAAGTCAAACAACAAAACCCAACAAAAAATACTGACACAAATTCAATTGTTTACTCCTTAAAAATCACCATCATGCTCATATTTCCTATTAAAGCATGAATCTGTAATATTTCAGAATAGAGTCTGTCACACCATGTGGCATATAATCTGAACTCCATAAAAAGACAGAAATAGTTACCACAAATGGGAGAGACTCCGGCAATATCTTTCTAATTCTTTAAATACTGAGAAGACTCAGGAATGACCCTCTAATGCTGGAATTCTAGGCATAGCAACATCAGGTTGAGGGTGATTTGGGAAAGGCCTTTCTGGTAGCCTTGAAAATTCACACAAGTAGCAAAGGCTGGACTCCTTGGGGCCTGCCTCCCCAAGGGGAGGCCTTACAGGATTTTTTTTTTTTAGGGCCACACCCACAGCATACAGAGGTTTCCCAGGCTAGGGGTGGAATTGGAGCTACAGCTGCTGGCCTACACCACAGCCACAGCAACAAGGGATTCAAGCTGCGTCTGCAACCTATACCCCAGCTCATGGCAATGCCAGATCCTTAACCCACTGAGCAAGGCCAGGGATCAAACCTGCATCCTCATGGATACTAGTCAGGTTCATTAACCACTGAACCATGACGGGAACTCCTTACAGGATTTTGATGAATGGGTTGACCCTTGTTCTGCTGTTGGCTCTGCAACTGCTCCAGGATAATTCACAGGCAATTAATCTTATCAGGCAGCCTGTTAATTCTAGCCACAGCTCAGACACTGTCATTATAAACAACCATCCCATCGAGCCATTGTCTCATTGGTACACTCATTCACTTCAAAATATGAGTAAAACATTTCAATTTGACAAAAGATAAGGGCATCTGTTGTCACTGAAAAAATTACAACACTCAAAGTGCACATATATTTTGGAGGAGTGTTTTTTAAATAGAAAAACCCAATTATTGTATGCGAGGGAGTTTTGAAAAAAATAATTGAAGAATAAAAGAACTGTTTGTCAAGTATTCATGTGTGGAGAGAGCTTGTTAATGAAAAAAAAAATGTAATGATCATTGGAAAAATTATTCTCTTACCCCTTTAAGCCATTATTGTGCTTTGGCTGCTGAGCAGTGGGAGTATGAATATGTCCACCTGTGGGAAGGAGAGAAGAGGAGTGGGTGGATTTGTGGGGAACAAAGGAGAGGGTAGGTAGTGGGTGCCAGGTCACTGAGTGTGTGTGTGGGAGGAGGCTGGGCCCATGAGTCAGCAAGGAGTAGGAAGCCAGGTATGTGTGGTTGATGGGTGGGCGAGAGGAAAAACAGTACAAAGCCATTTTGCAAATATGAATGTCTTAAGAAAATATCCATAGGACAGTACAAAAGAGCATTAGAAAACAATTCATTAGCAATTCTAATTTTAAAAAGCAGAGCATTGCTGATAATGCCATCTTGCAGATAGTCATTTTGAAATTTTAAAATTATCTTATTCCGAATTATATACATGCTATTTAGTCTGATAATTGCTGGTGAACCTGCCAATGTCATTGAAGGAGAATGTTTCAGCTTATATGTAGTTTTAGCAGTGATCTCAGGGTTGCCTCCATAAACGAGAGTCGTCCCAGGCCAAGCAGAGGAGCAAGGTGAAGACTCATAGTTAAGGTGATCTTGAATTTTCTATCTAAAATAAGCTTAAGGAGTTCTCATCATGGCTTAGTGGAAACGAATCTGGCTAGCGTATGTGAGAAGGCAGGTTCCACCCCTGGCCTCACTCAGCTAAGGATCCGGAGTTGCCGTGAGCTGTGGTGTAGGTCACAGATGTGGCTCATATCTGGCATTGCTGTGGCTGTGGCTGTGGTAAGGCCAGCAGCTACAGCTCCAATTCGACCCCTAGCCTGGGAACCTCTATAATGCTGTGCGTGTGGCCCTAAAAAGAAAAAAACAAAACAAAACAAAATAAGCTTAAAACCCAGGAAGAAAGGGGTCCTTTTTTTTCCTACCTGTTAGGCAAAGGCATCTATATTAAGTTTCTTTTATAATTACAATGTAGGGCTTTTAAATTTTTTGCATTAAAATCTGAAACTAAAGAATAGACTCATATAATATTAGCATGAAGAGTTATCACAGAGACCATCTTGATGAACAGCCACATTCATAGAATGACTTATAGACTCAGAGAGCTGAAAAGGACTTGGCCAAGGAATAGGGTGGGAAGTCTATCAAGTATGATAAATCAGTCAGCCAACTGGATACAGAGGCACTGGCCCCCACCCACCGCAGCCTCCTGAAATAAATATGAAGTGGAAAACTCAGAGGCAGAAGCTGGGGAATGTTCATGACTTCATGGAGAGGTAAGAGGGGAGGTGAGGTACATGGACTGGCCCAGCCTGGCTGGAGGTGCCCTTCTCTGGTGCTCCAGGGCATGTCTATGGGCAGCTGAGAGGGGCCTGGAGACACCCAGTCCATTGTGTAACCATACAAGCTTCCTGGCTGGAAAGTGGCCTTATCAGACCAGAACTTGGCTGTGGAGTTGATGTTCCATTTCTCCTGGCCTTAGCCTGTGTTTTTCCTTTGAGCTAATTCAGATCTGCTAAGCTTGCTTTTTGCTGAACTTTTCAAAGAGAGAGACTTTGCTTTTTCTCTTTTCAGTCAGCCCAGTGAATCCCAACTGAAGGTTTCTTATCTTTCTCTTCTCTTTTAGTGAAGCCTTTTAATTACCATTTTAAAACTAGCTTTTCCTGCAAAATTTTCTGTGTGTGGAGGATATCCAGTCAAGAGCAAGATGAGACATTTGGGCAGCAATAAGTATACAGTAAAATAAAAACTTATACCTTCTTATTAAAAAAAAATTAAGTTGGTAGCCTCCAGGATTCTCCTAGGGGCCACTAAAATGGAAAATCTATCTACCCACAATACAGTTAAGTAACTGAACTCATTTATATTATGAGGATAGCTCTAATGTTATCCGTAATGCTGGTATTCTGGTATTTATTTTGTAGAACATAAAAATGAATGTACTTGATTTTTAAAAAATAAACATATACAGCGCTATGGACTGTTGACCTAAAACAAACAGACTGCTGGTTGTTTCTCCAGGATAAATGGGTTTGTTTATTTACAAAGAATTGCAGTTCATAGTCTGCAACCATGGTGAGTTATGTGCAAAATGAGTCTGCAAAAATGGAGAGGAGAACGCTTTCACAGGGGGGAAAAATAATTGGGGAGAGGGTGGTATATAGTAAACAAAGAGTCCATGGCTTTTCATTGGCCGAGCTATGACTCTCACAGGCTGGGCTCTTACCCAGAGCAAGGAGTCTTCTTGCTGTTGGGCTCTGCTATCCATCGTAGGACATGAGAGCTCCCCCTTCTGGTCTTCCAACTCTATTTAATTAAGATTTCTGTTTATTAATTTTTTACAGGGTCAAATTTTGTCCCCACCCCCTTGATATGTAGAAGTCCTAAGCTATAGTACCTCAAATCGTGGCTTTTTTGAGATATGGCATTTAAAAAGTAATTAAGTGAAAATGAAGTCATATGGGTAGGCCCTAATTCAATCCGATTGTTCTCTTTATAAGAGATTAGGACACAGGAGGAAAATGTGAAAACACAGGGAGAAGTTAGCTACCTACAAGCCAAGGAGAGGGGCCTCAGAAGAATTCAACATCTTATCTTAAATTTGTAGCCTCCAGAACTATTAGAAAATCAATTTCTGTTGCTTAAGCCACCAAGTCTGTGGTACTTTGTTTTGGCAGCTCAGAAAACCAATACATATGGTCTTCATTATATGATATATTTGCCCTCAAGTGTTCTCTGAGAGAGGGTTAAGGCTCAAGACAGAGACTGCCCTCTCTCACTTCTTGGGTCTTCTTTAGTAGGATAATTGGAGAATGTTCTATTTGAAACAATCCTAGGAGAGAAGGGGGCAGGCTGCAAGAGAATGAATGGTACTAAGGGACGAAGAGAGAATGTGGCCCCAGGGAAAAGTGTGGGGAGGCTCCCATGAAAACATGGGTAATAGGGCCTGAGAACCTCCCCTCCTCTTCCTTCCCATTAACATCTCCTAATCCTCCTGGAAGAAGCAGTAAAGTGTTTCTTAATAAGTACAACTCTGTTCTACTTGAAATATTAATGAAGTATATAAATTCTCTGGTTACCTAAAGTGCAATCCATTAGAGGTTGTGCAAACAACTTAGTGGATTGTATTAACTTTTTCTAGATGAGGTTAGGGTGTAAAATATAAGGATAAGTAAAGTTTCATCAGACTTTTATTTCACATATATACATATGTGTGTGTATATATATAATATATATAATATATAATGTGCATATGAATTCCTTGTAAAATGTATTTCTTACTATGAAATACATAGTAGATGATGATCAAAGAAATTCAAAGCCATTCCTTGAAAACCCAAAACTAGTCAGGTCACTTTCTTTCTTGAAATGTTTCATTGGCTTCTCAGTGTTGCAGAACAAAATCCAAAGACTCAGCAAAATCTTCAAACTCCCAAGGTGGAGCCACAGCCTTCTCTGGGTTTCTTCTCATGCTTTCAAATTGAGGAAACTTTAGGAGTCCATGGCAATATTCCAGGAAGTACTAAGAGCCACTGGAGAAAGTTTAGGTCTCCCTATAACAAAAATTTTACTTGCTGGTATGTATGGAAAATACTCTTTTTGTATTCCATAGCACAGATATATTGCAAAGTAGAATTTAAAAGTTGCATACATTTTAAGGTAAGATATTAGAATGCAGTGAGAGACTTCTTGGAAGCTGGGACAAGATTCTTCTCCCCGCTGCTCAGAGTACTGGGGAGTTGACACTGGAGAAGCAGTGTCACAAACACTGAAATGCTGACACTGTCCTCTCTCATAGACCATGATGCAAAGCTACTCATGTCTAGCAACATGCAGGTGCAATGATGCCACATGGAGCCAGTTGGAATGCTGCAGTTCACACAAAACACACTGCTGATGCTGACCTTAGCTAGTGGGACGGAACAGACCACAGGAGCTAGAGTCCAAAAGACCAAGTTCAAATTCTGCTCTGTCTCTTACAAGCTCTAAGGGGCTAGGCAAAGCTCTTTACCAGACTGTGAACGAGATCTGCCTTCAGCACCGGTCACCCCATGGGTCCTCAAGAAGTATATGGCTAGATAGGTTCCACTTTCTCCCATGTGCTGCACAGGGATCTCACAAAAGCTTAGTGGAAAAATAAACCTTTTACACATAGAGGTGTTAAAGAGTCTTCTCTGCTCATGTCTTAAATGAAGTCACTTAAGTCCTCTAAGCTCAGTTTCTTCTTCTGAAGAACAGGTCTCATAATAACAATACCTCCCTAAGAGGGTTGTTTTGAGGATGAAATGAGATAATACATGTGAAAACACTGTGTAAACACATTTTCTCTTGTACAATGAGAATTATCATTTTTATAATCATCAGCTTATAACCTGCCTTGTACCAAAGGTTTATATGAAGTTGTTTTCCTTTAATCCATGGAACACCTAATTTTCTTTAACTTGTTCAGGGACACAGAAATTTTCTCTCTTTAATTGTGCCAGAAGTATACCAAAAATTACACAGTTCTAAAGCTCTCAGAAGATTTTTTTTTTTTGTCTTTTTTAGGGCAGCACCAGTGGCATATGGAGGTTCCCAGGCTAGGGGTCAAATCAGAGCTGCAGCTGCTGTCCTATGCCTCAGCTTGTGGCAATGCCGGATCCTTTAACCCACTGAGCAAGGCCAGGGATCGAACTTGCATCTTCATGGATGCTACTCAGATTCATTTCTGCTGAGCCACGATGGGAACTCCAAGGATGAGTTTTAGACAATCAGCATGATTAGAGAGACATCAGTATGAGGACTGGTGGTGGAAATTAAAACACAGTTATCTGAAGAACTAATACTAAATGAGAGTTAAAAGAGAGTGTAGCATGCAAAGCCTATATTATCACATAATGTAAATATAGTACAGCTATAAAAAATGGGATGAGGAGCTCCCGCTATGGCACAAGGGGATCGGCAGCATCTTGGGAGCACTGGGACATGAGTTCAGTCCCCAGCCAGCACAATGGGATAGAGATCCAATGTCGCCACAGCTGTGGCTTAGGTCAAGACTGTGGCTTGGATCTGATCCCTGGAGTGGGAGCTCCATATGCTGAGGGGTGGCCAAAAATGAAAAAAAAGGGGGGGGGGATGAGAGTAAGGAGAGCATATGAAAAAAAATTTTTACCTGTTATGTGTAATCATACTGATGGTGGTAATATGTGTATTGTTATTCTGAGCCTGTCATGTATACAATGTGGAATAATGTAAATGAATAATTATGAGATATAACTTCATCATCAATTATACATTTGGGAACCAGAAATCTTGTTGTGGAGGAATAGAGATATAGATGTATTTAAAAGGTCAGGTTAGGAACCCCACAGTACTGAATTTCAGTTGGAAATATCAGTAAAACCATTAGGTATTTACCTATGAAATAATATGTATGCTTATCAATAGATATATAGATTTCCTAGCTCTGCTTTGGAAACACCGAGAAAAAATAACCAACCCAGCAGGAATAAGCATTAGTCCCCAGATTATGGTCTTGAAATGGTAAAAGAAATCAGGACTTTTGGAAACATGACTCATTCCCTGTCTGGGGCAGAATACATGTAAGATGAATGTGGACATCTGCTATCAAAATTCAAGGAAGTTACCAAAGATTATAGGGTGTGTTAGAAGAACTCAGAAGACAACCTGAAGAGAATCCTGCTGGCTAAGGATAGGACAATTTGAACTACAAAAAGCAAACAAATAAAAAACAAAAAAGAAGTAATAATTGCTAATGATTGAAACTTTATCAAATATGTTTAAAACATGAGTTCATGGTAATATTTTTTAAAAACAAAGAATTGGTTACCTGTAGAGAAGGATAAGGAACCAGTTTATTCTCTTGGAAACTAGTAAATAGAGGAAAAGAACCAAGGACTTATACTACCTTTTCCATATGAACTGTATCATTGGGTAACCAAGTAGTAGATGAGACATGTCTCCTCATAAAAGGATTTCAACTAATAGGTGAAAAAGAAATAATGGAATTTGAATATCACCATTTTGCAACCCCCAGTGAATTAATGGATCTAGATATCAATAGTTAGTAATACCACAAAAAGAGAATCAACCAGACATTGTATGCCTCCAGATGAAACCTATAGTCTTATCCAACCTATAGTCTTACCCAAAAGAATACAACCAAGTCCAGCAAAGCCTTTGAATTCAGGTACCAGTTTGCAGGAAGTACTGAGGACAAAGGAACATGCCTCACTGTACCATGAGTATGAAAACAGCAAACTTCAGACTGTGAGAAACTCTGCAAGTCAGAAAGCTTGGGCTGGAGTTCCTGCTGTGGTGCAACAGGATCAGGAGTGTCTTTGGAGTGCTGGGACAAAGGTTCGATCCCTGGCACAGTGGGTTAAGGATCCAGCTTTGCCACCAGCATAGCCCTGAGAACTCCATATGCCGCAGGGTGGCCAAAAAAGAAAAGAAAAAAGAAAAAAAAAAAAAAAAAAAAAAAAAAAGCCTGGGCTCTTCAATAGATAAATCATAAGGAAAAGAAACAGTGGAATAGTGAACCTGTACAATAAGAGAAACTTAAAAGACATAGGAGTTCCCGTCGTGGCGCAGTGGTTAACGAATCTGACTAGGAACCATGAGGTTGCGGGTTCAATCCCTAGCCTTGCTCAGTGGGTTAAGGATCCAGCATTGCCGTGAGCTGTGGTGTAGATCGCAGACACCGCTCGATCCTCCGTTGCTGTGGCTCTGGCTTAGGCCAGTGGCTACAGCTCCCATTAGACCCCTAGCCTGGGAACCTCCATATGGCACCGGAGTGGCCGTAGAAAAGGCAAAAAAATAAAAATAAAAATAAAAAAAAAAAAAGACATAGCCCACCCTCCAAATTTTAATTGGCAAAAATGTCTGTGGATGTGCATTTAGGTGTCATAAGCTATAAGGAAACAAGTGAAAATGATTGCTTTGAAAATCAGGATGGTGGATGCTTTGAGGGGTGGGAGGTGATTTGAAATTAGGATGAGGCACATTGAGGACTTCTGTTAAATTCTATTTCTTGATTTGGGTCTTGGCTACAAGAATGTTTGCCCTGTAACAACTCATTATGGTATACATTTATTTTGCATTGCTTTCTAAATCTTTTATTTTACAATAGACAAAAGTCTTAACATAAAGGATATCTATTACAACAAAGGGAGAATTTCAAAAAAAATTCTTTCATGTGTATTATTCAAGATTCATAAAGTATCAAAAAGAACCTATAACATTTCCAGTGATTATTTTGTCTGGCAAAGAGAGGGAAAATGAGAAAAGAAAATAGGGAGCCAGGTGAGATGGTGAAATGAAAGCCAGGAAGAGTAACCTCTTAATCTTAAAACAAATCCAAGCAATATTAGTCGGTTTAGGTGAGCTGTATTTCTCTAAAGTGAATTTAGAGTTTAACATATTTTTTTACATACAGGGATACATGTTTATAAAGCCCCGATCACTTGGAAGGTCTGGCCCTTTGAAATTAAGCCTAAAAATTTCCTTGCTTTAATTATTGCTGAAGGAGTTAAGAGCCTTATATATTTAGATGGATTATTTTAAACATCATTGTTAGACAAATTCTCTTTAAATGGGAAAGGAAAAAAAAAAAAAAAAAAAAAAAAAGGAGTGCCATCAGAATACTACTGCCCAGCCAAATGAACATGCATTTCCAGGGACACACCTGTAGGGTGGTTAGAACTGACAAATTCTAACTTGCAAAGGGCATGCCTGAAAAAGGAGTCAGTTTCCTCCCCCTTTCCTTCTATTTGCTCCAGTATCTTAATGGCTTATCCTGCCCATCATTTCAAGTGCCAACTGACCTAGTTAAGTGAACTCTCTCACATGAGACCATCCAGATTAGTAGTCATTGCTCATTCTACCCCATTCCTTCTTTTTTTCTACCATTCCTATTATCTTTTCCTCATTTTCCCCATTATAACCCATTACTCCTTTGTATAATTTTTCTTCTCTTTCATTATTCTATTAGAAAGTATTTGCTATTTTGGAAATCAAATGCTTTAGAATACGAATGTTATGTAAATCTACTAACCAAGATCAATAGGACAAATATATGATTGGTTCAGAAGCAACTCCCATTTTGAGTCAATGTGTAAATTTCAGAAAGGAAACACATTTATCAAAGTTGAGAATAATGACTAAAACCCATCTATTAAGTTAGCTTAAAATTTCAGATTACCATTTTCAGACACTTACGAGGACTTTTGGCAGCTGTCAAAAAATATCCCCATGATAAATTTTTCCCTGTCTGTTGCTCTTCCAGTTTTTGTCTTCTGTGAAATCACCTCCCACCATGGAGGCTGAAAAGGCCAAACATTCACTCCATCCAATTTAACTAGGACATGGACTAGTCACTTGCTAATGGAACCAGCAATGGAGTCAGCTGAGAGGGCGAAGGTGGGAGCTTCTGAGAAAGCCTTTACTTCCTTCTTCAAGAGACAGAAGCGGGGATAATGCTCCTTTTTTTTTTTAGTTTTAGTTATGTGAGGACCCAATATCAGTGGCAATGGCAGCCTTTTTCAATTATGAGGAGAAAAACTTGAGGACAAAGTCAAACAAACTGAGAATGGTAGCGTAGAAAACTGAAAACAGCCGGAGAACTTGGTAGCATACTTAAGCCGCTGAATCAACCCGCCCTGGGACTTCCATGTAACATAATAAATGTCTTCACTGTCTTAAGACATTTTTAGTTGGGAATTCTGTTACCTGAAGTCGGAAACATCCTAATACATACTCTGATAATATAAGTAGAATTCTTTTTTGGTCACACCCATGGCATGTAGAAGTTCCAGGACTAGGGATTGGATCAAATCCACACCACAGTAGTGACAACACCAAACCCTTAACCCGCTATGCCACTAGGTACCTCCAGTAATATCAGGCTTGATCTTTTAGTTTTCTGTCTTTTTTAGGGTCACATCCACTGCATATGGAGGTTCCCAGGCTAGGGGTTGAATCGGAGCCGTAGCCACTGGCCTACGCCACAGCCACAGTAAGGCCAGATCTGAGGTGCGTCTGCAACCTACACCACAGCTCATGGTAATGCCAGATCTTTAACCCACTGAGCAAGGCCAGGGATCGAACCTGCATCCTCATGGACCCTAGTCAGATTCATTTCCACTGAGCCATGACAGGAACTCCAAGATTTTAGTTTTTCCAAAAACACATGGAAGAATATAGATTGGAGAACTTTTCCGAGCAGACCATGACCACTGGGGAGAAACTTAAAAGAAATAGAGAAAATCCCTGTTTTTGTCTTTTTTTTTTTTTTTTTTTTTTTTTTTTGCCATTTCTTGGGCCGCTCCTGCAGCATATGGAAGTTCCCAAGCTGGGGGTCGAATCAGAGCCATAGCCACCAGCCTATGCCAGAGCCACAGCAACACAGGATCCGAGCTGCGTCTGCAGCCTACACCACAGCTCACGGCAACGCCAGATCCTTAACCCACTGAGCAAGGCCAGGGATCAAACCCCCAACCTCATGGTTCTTAGTCGGATTTGTTAACCACTGAGCCACAATGGGAACTCCAAAAATCCCTGTTTTAACTGAATTAAAGGACTTCTGAATTACAAATCTTTTACATTGTCAATAGATGACTAATAAAGGCAGTTAAAGAACTTAACTAAAAGGTTATTTGCTCCTTATAGCTTCCTCTGAAAGAAGAAAAGACTTTCAAATATAATAATCTCACTATAAATTGTTTTCATAGATTACTGCAGTAGGGCAGGGTGGCGGGGGGGTGCGGGGTGGGGGGCACCTAGATTGTAGAGAATGGCTGATTAAGAAAAATGCTTCCTGGAGTTCCTGTTGTGGCTCAGCAGGTTAAGGACCTGAGGTTGTCTCTGTGAGGATGCAAGTTCTATCCCTGACCTCGCTCAGAGTGTTAAGGATCCGGTATTGCTGTGGCTGTGGTATAGGCCTCAGCTGCAACTCTGGTTGGACCCCCTAGCCCAGGAACTTACATATGGCGGCAGGTGCGGTCGTTCAAAAAGAAAGAAAAGAAATGCTTCCTAAGAGTGAATTGGCAGAAAAGAAAGCTTTGGCAGAGGTTATTTAGGAATCAATTAAGTGGGGTGGCAGGATTGGATGGTGTGCAGGTAAGAGAGAAACTAGGATCCCAGTGCTGGGAAAATGTATTTACATACAATCCTAAGCTTACTTTTTTCTCTTTTCTTTGAAAACATAACAAATAACTGGTGACTGATTTTCTGTATCCTAATTATTTAACTCTTAGAAAGCTGTAACTCTTCAACCTTCTTTGACTCAGATTTACCAAGAATGTCAGTTTTTTTCCATAGGTGCTATTTTCCAGCCATCATCAACTAATCATTAATCACTTTTGAATATTGTTTTACTCACCACTTTTACAGTGTGGTCAAAAGACTGTTTGCCTCCAAATCATTAATGGTGATTGCCAGACGATACAGTGGACCTATTGACTAAGAATCTTCGGAGATTGGACTCTTACCCACACCAAAATCTGAGAACCACTGCTTTAAAGAATTCTCCATCTCTCAATTTGAATGGAAAGATTTGAATTGAATTTGATCAATTATCTTTTACTGAATTGCAAAGGGCTTTTGCAACTTAATTTAGAGAACATATGATGCATTACTTAATAAATTATATTTATTTTAATCCCTCCCAACATCATTTATTCATACTGAAAAGCTGCCTTTTAGTTTTGACATGAATTATTAAAATTAGTGAATTAGTATATAGTAGGCTAATTTCAGAGTATTTCCTTAATGAAATATGCTAGAAAAACATGATCCAACAAGTCAATGTCAATTTCTATTCTCTTCCTTTATGGAGAAGTCTTGAACAGCCTAATTTTTTCTCTTGATATGCAGAAATTCTAAAAATGGGAATTTTTCAAAAGGAAAAAAAGATAACACATAGCCTCTGTAGTCTTATAGCATTGGTAGGTATCACTGCAGTTTTTCTAAATCTTTCCTTATGAAAGAACCAAAAGTAGTAGAACTTTTCCTATTTTCTTCTAATTTATTTAATTAAATGTTATTCCTACCTAGAAACCAAGTGAAAGCTCCTAAATAATTTCTGACATGAGCTAAATTTTACTTCTGATTCATAATGACTGATTATAACCCTACGACAGTCACAGAAAAATAATTAGTGATGAAGAGCAAGAACTCTAGAAATAAAAATGCAGAGGCTGAACACCAAATTGTAAATTTTTTTACACCATGTGGAAATAGTCAAATGGAATGAAAGAACTCAGGTCACTAAAATAATGTGAAGAAAGCTCTTTATTATACGTCTTTTTTAAAAATAAATATATGTCATATTCTAGCAATACAAATTACATAAAATGCACACATAGTATTTTAGCTGTGATTGTAAACTTGCCTAAAATGCTACTTAATGTCAAACATAAAACTTGTAAAACTCAGTTTAGCCCTAATACTTTTGAATCACTTGGTACATATTAAGAAGACACATTTTGGGCTCCACCCCAGATGGACTGAATTAATCTCTAGAGGCTATGTCCTGGGCATCTGCATTCACAATGCTAAACATTTACATATTATCCATATGGCTCACATTTTGGCAAGAGTGCCATCTTCATCCCAATCTGTGAGATTCAGATCCACTAAGCGGCAATGCTTCATTCTCTTTTAGAGATGGACATGAGGTGTTTACCAGAAGTTCACAGCTAAAATCTGTAGGCACAATTGGACACCTTCTTTAAAGAGGTAATGACTTTTGTCCTTTTTCAAGCATCTCTTTTGGTGTAAAAATGTGTGTGCTTACAATTCTCTTATATTACCTGGGCAAGTTTACCAGTGACCCTGACTCCAACTTGGTCACCTCACTGACTCAGAAAAGATAGTCTCTGTTTTCTAATAGAAAGATAGAAAGCAGACCTGCATGATACCACAGGTGGCTTTGAAAAGAAGATTCGACAGGGGTCCTGTTTATATGGTCTTTGGTTTTGGTTTTGGTTTGTTTAATCTGTATAGTTTATCCCCTAGAAAGAGGCACTCAAATGCCGATGTGCTTTAAGAACAATAGACTGCACTGATCACAGATCTTTAATCCCATCTGCTTCTCCTAAGAAGGGTGGGATGTTCCATGAGGATATCAAAGGACCTAAGAATCTTCCTAAATATGACCACTTCCTGTTTTCCTGTGTTTTTTTCTTCATGGTCCCTTGGTGTCTATTTTCTCTTTTGCCTCACTGCCAGTGTCACATAAAGCTTAGGTGTGGTACCCACCTGTTAACACCTTTAACACTTTGGCCTAAGTATTCTAAAACTCTTTATACAGCTGAAATTTTACTTTGAAATAAGACTTTACTAAAGATTAAGTATAGTGTTTTCTGAACTTTGTGTGGGATGTTATTAGATTTTATTTGGGAAAAATAATTGTCAGGCTTAAATTTTGGTGGAGTGTGTGCACAAACCAAATTCTCTTCCAGAATTCCTCAACACAAAGAGAGATTGTTATGGAAACAACACAGCATCAATAGGGTAAAAACTAATCTTTGGCTCTAAACACTAGGTAGGGAAAGTTAAACTGGTTTTTCATTAGTTTGTTATTATTATTATATAATATCATTATTATATTATTGATATTATATCTATTGCTGCATAACAGTCTTCGCAGGTGGAAATAATACACATTTAGTATCTCATAATTTTTGAGGGTCAGCAATATAGGAGCAACTTAATTAGGCGGTTCTGGCTCAGGATCTCTCCAGGGCTGCAGTCATGGTATCTGCCAGTACTGCAGTCACCTCAAAGTTCTGTCGGGGAAGATCTGCTCATTCACCTGGATCTACCCACAGGGCTGCCTCACAGCATGGCAGCTGGCTTCCCCAGTGAGAGTGATCCCAGAGAGAGTGAGAGAGAGCACCTAAGATGCAAGACACAGTCTTTTTAATAACCTAATCTTAACATCTCACCAAAGAAGCAAGTCAGTATTTCCAGCCCACACTTAAGAGGAGGGATTACACGAAGGCACGAATACCAAGAAATAGGAGGAGGATGGAGGATCGTTGCAGA
Source organism: Sus scrofa (assembly GCF_054392235.1). NCBI lineage: Eukaryota > Metazoa > Chordata > Mammalia > Artiodactyla > Suidae > Sus > Sus scrofa. The sequence continues at coordinate 109,501,193 of NC_139397.1, read as the reverse complement.
CCATCCTCAAGGCTGCCTACTAAAATTTCTTTACCACTAGAATTTTAAAGTATTTAATGTGCTATTTACAAATTGTGAACATCTAAGGGGGATAGTATAATAAGCTATATATTTCAGCCTATTTGATCTTGAAATCCTTCCATCTGCCAATTTATCTATGGATCTAGTGTTCTAAGGACTTACTGCTAAAGGTATGGTCTTCAGACTACCAGGGAGTTTGTAAGAAATGCAAAATCTCAGGCCCGACCCCACACCTACTGATTTACTGGTAATAGTCCTTGTTCTGTAGTATACTTTGTCCGATATTAATTTAGCCATTCAGCTTTCTTTTGATTGGTGTTTTTATGGCATATCTTTCCCCACCCTTTTCTTTTTAACCTATTTATCTTTATATTTATACTTAAGGTATATTTCAAGTAAATTGCATATAAATAAGCTTTTGCTTGTTAATTCAGTCTGACAATGACTGCCTTTTGGGCATTGAGACCATTTATATTTAATGTAATTATTGATATGGTTGGATTTAAATTTGCTATTTTTAAGTTGTTTTCTATTTGTCAATTTTTTTCTTTGTCTTTTTTCCCCTGTATTCTTGCTTTCTTTTGCATTACGTATTGTCCCATTTTATATCTACTATTGACTTATTGGTTATACCTCTTTTTAAAAGATTTTAGTGTTTGCTCTAAGGTTTACAATATATACATTTGATTTATCACAGTCTAACTTCAAGCACTGTTATATAACTTTAAGTGTTGTAAAAGAACTTTTGAGAGCATACTTTCTTTCCTCTCATCACTTGTGGTATTGTTGTCTTTCATTTTAATTCTACAAATAAATCTCATAATGAATTGCAACTTTTTGCTGCTGGAAATGAAAAAAAAAAAAGCTTCATTTGCTTTCATTTTTTTTAAAGATATTGTAATTGAATTCTGGATTGATAGTATTTTTTTCTTCCACTACTTCAAAGATGTCACTCCATTATCTTCTGGCTTGCATGGTTTCTGACAAGAAGCCTGCTGTATCTCTCATTTGCAAGGTGTCAGTTTTCTCTTGCTGCCTTCAAGCTTTTCTTTTTATCTTCTGTTTTCATTAATTTGGGGACATTCTCGGCTTTATGTCCTAAATATTTCCCCTGCCTCATCCTTCCTCTCCCTTCCTCTGGGACTCCAATTATGTTTGTTAAACTACTTGATATTGGCTTACAGATCTTGAATGCTCTTTTTTTTTTTTTTTTTTTTTTTTTTTTCTTTTTTGCTGCACCCATGGCATATGGAAGTTACCAGGCCAGGAATCAAATCCTAGCTGCAGCTGTGACCAACACCACAGCTGTGGCAATACTGGAGCTTTAACCCACTGCACCACAGCAGTAACTCCAAAAATTACTCTGATTCTTTTAAAAAATTCTTTTCTTTCCTTGTATTTCACTATAGGTAGATTATTTCTACTTACCTATATTCAAGTTCACTGGTTCTTTCTTCAGCTATTTCCAGTCTTCTGAGAAATATATTGAGTAATTCTTCATCTCTAATAATGTGCTTTCAATTTCTAGCATTTCCATTTCACGTTTTTAATAATTTTCATCTCTCTGCTGAAATTTCCTATATGTTCACACACATTGTCCACCTTTTCCACTAGATCCTTTAACATATTAATCATACTCCAACATCTGGGTCATATATGAATCTTGTTCTGTTGATTCCTTTAGCTTTTTTTTTTTTTTTCCTTTTTCTTTCTTTTGTCTTTTTAGGGCCATGTCCATGGCATGTGGAGGTTCCCAGGCTAGGGGTTGAATTGGAGCTGCAGCTTCCGGCCTATACCACAGCCACAGCAATGCTGGATCTGAGCCATGTCTGCAACCTACATCACAGTTCACAGCAACACCAGATTCCCAGCCCATTGAGGAAGGTCAGGGATCCAACCTGCATCCTCATGGATACTAGTCCGGTTCATTAACTACTGAGCCACTACAGGAACTCCATCCTTTAACTCTTTGATAATGGGTTTTTCTCCTGCTTTTTTGAGTGTCTTTTAATTTTTGATTGAGTGATGAATATCATTAAAAAAACAGTAAAGACTGAGGTAACTTATATATATATATGTGTGTGTGTGTGTATATATATATATGTATATATATACATATACATATATTTGTCTTTTTTGGGCCACACCCATAGCATATGGAGGTTCCCAGGCTATGGGTAAATCAGAGCTGAAGCTGTTGGCCTGCATCACAGCCGCAGCAACACCAGATCTTTAAGACACTGAGAAAGGCCAGGATTGAACCTACCATCCTCATGGATACTAGTTGGATTCGTTACTGCTGAACCACAACAGGAACTCTGGTAAATAATATTTATAACCAGAAATGTGCATACCTCTTCTTCTTTAATAATATGGGTGATTGAATCAATCTAATCAAGAGTTGAGTTGAGTTTGGATTTTCTTATTAACATTACCCTTGTTATACCATGGGAATCAAGTTCTTCTGGTATTACCTCTTGCAGTGTGGGGCCTGGAGCGCTGGAGAATTTCTCACAGTATCCCTCAGCTTTCAGCAGTCTTTGCATCCTCTATTATGGAGGGATTTCTCCTCACACCCTTTTTCCTCCTCAGCAGACACTAATGTCATTTGTTACTGGTGCTTGGCTTGTAGTAGGGCAAGAGGGTTTTTCTATACCCCTGGTCTTAGTTGCGTCCCGTTACCTGAGCCTTAAAGGTGGGTGTTCCTCAGTATTTCTGCCACTCTTACCCATTGCTGCCAAATCCTGCCTTGTATCTGTGGGGTGTCTTGAGTGAAACTGGGTTTCCCAGCAGTTGCCAACCTCTACTTTATGTCATTTTAGGACACTGAGCCCCGTTGTTTCCTGTTGCTCCTCTTGAGGGGGTGAGAGTTTGTACTTCTTTCTCTCCTCCAGAAGCAGGGCTCTTTTGGTGTTGGTATTTTCTCCCCCTCTCCCAGTGACTTAAGGTTTTCATAGAGGGAGAAGTTTGGGAAGGTTAGGTGTGATTTCATATTTGTCCTCCAATGACAGAACTGTTGCCTTCTAAGATTCTGTTAACTCTGGGAAAATATTTATTGCTGTCCTATAGAGAAAAATGTGGTATTTTGTTTTAGCTTCTTTACTAAAAAGCTAAAGATATTTATTAAGGAAATGCTACATGAATAGCACTTTAAATATTAATTTAATACACTGCTTACTCTTTTATTTCTCTACCAGATACAGATGTAGGAAAACACATTTGTCATTCAAGAATATACCTGTTTCTCTTAACCATGTTTCGTAGTGCCATTCAAAATTAAACTAAATCAAAATGAACATTAACTAGGAAAAAATAGTTGTGCAAGAGGCAAGTGCACACCTCACACTGGAATCCGGGGCTCTGCCACTTCTCTGGAGATAGTTTACAAGGTCAGACAAGGTGAGAGTTCACATAATGACAGTTTATTTGTCAAAATCATCCCCCTCAAGAGTACTTTAGAAGATTTCTGAATGTTCTAAAAGACATTATGGGTGTACACATGGCACCAAGGGTTTGAAGGCAGTTGGTTAAATCTTACTTTGAAGCCAGGGAAAGTCTAGTGAGTTCTACTCAAACCTTTGGGGAAAATGAGGCTGAGTTATTTTTAGAGGATGATTTCTGTCACAAATGGATTCTCTGAACCTTCTCTGTACCTTACCAGAAGCCCAAAATTAGAAAAGAGGAAATGACCTTTAGTTCTAGTGAATGTTTAATATGAAATACTGAATCACATTAGTGGGTTCCCAGGGGCTTGAGGAGGGTCTATGCTTTAAAAATAAAAAAGAACAGAAAGAAAGAAAAAAAGTACTGTAAATAGTATTTAAGACTACAAGTTCTGAATTAATTATCAATATTAAAGCCATTTAAGATATTTTTTCTGTTTTACTGAGATAAAACTGACATATAATATTGTATGTTTCAGGGGTACAATATGATGTGTGTGTGTGTGTGTGTGTGTATATATATATATATATATATATAGCAAATATCGTACGTTTAACATCCATTTCCAGACATTTTTTTATGAGAACTTTTAAGATCAACACTTTAAAATATGCATTACGGTACTGGGGTTTTGTTTTATTTTTGTTTTGTTTGCTTCCCAGGCTAGGGGTCCAATTGGAGTTACCGGCCTACAGCACAGCTCACAACAAGACGGATCCTTAATCCACTGAGCGAGGCCAGGGATCGAAGCCAGACCTCATGATTCCTAGTCAGATTGGTTTCCGCTTCACCGGGAAAGGAACTCCAGTTACAATATTGCTGACTTTAGTCCCCTTTACAACCCCAGAACTTACTTACTTATTTATCTTACAACTAGAAGTCTGCACCTTTTGACCACCTCCACCCAGTTCTCTCACCTCCCCATCCCCTCCCTCTGGCAACCACCAATCTGTTCTCCCTATCTTTTTAAAAAAACACACATACACACAAGCTAATTTTGAGGAATATGTTATATTGTTTAGGGAACGTTTTGCATGCTCTTTCATCTGAAACGTGAAGTCAATGCTGTTAAGCAACCAAATCGACAATTTGTTGCTGTTACAAACGAGAAAAAATAAACTGATTTTATTTCTAAAAAGGGGGTTGCTGAAGGGCCTTCGCCTTCCTGGGCTGTCCTCACCAGCACACTGAAAACTAAGCCCTAAAACCCCGCAGGTCACGGGCCAGGAAAGTTTAGGCACAATTCACAGAGGAAGGGACCCCTCCTCCCTACAACCTCCAGAGTTACCCCGGGCTCAGGCTCCGGGGCAGGACGGGGCGGGGCCCGGAGGCAGGAGGGGCCGGGAGAGAGGGCGGGCGCTCGCCGACCGCTGCTGGCTCTTCCCTTTGCGAGGTGAGGCGGGACTTCTGCAGTTGCCGCGCAGGCCTCCCCGAGCCCTGGTCTCTTCCTGGGCCCCGCGCCATTTCTGCTCCTCTCGGCCGAGCGCCCCCTTCACCTTCCCACCCCAACCCTCACCCCCCCAGTGCTCGGGCCGCGCGCAGCTAACCCCCTGGCAGGATGCGGCCGTTCCCAGGGACGTGCTGGCTGCTTCTCTGGCTGCCTCCTCTGGCCGTGCCGTCCGGGGGCGCGGCGCGCGGGGAGGAGGAGGAGGCGGCGTCAGCAGCGGCAGCGTTGTCAGGTAACCGCGGGCACGGGCGGCGGGCGCGCGCACGCTCCCTGGCTCCCCGCCTTTCCTCTCCCGCTTTCCCCCGCCCTGTCTCACTTTTCCCCTCGGTCTCCTTTACTGCTCTTCGCCTCCGGTTCCGGGGCTGGCGACCAAGCTCCCTTCGCCCCTGCTGCCAGGCCCCGGGAGTTGGGTGCTTTACTCTGCTCGGCGGACTGCTCCTTCCGCGAGCGCAGCCTGCGCGCGGGCCAGGCCCAGTCTCCCTTCCCGCCTCTTTGGGCTTCCCTGGTTTTTGCGGGCACTTGGACGCTATAATTTTAGGATTAGAAGCAACTGGCCCAGTTCTCTCATTTTACAGAAGTAGCAACTAAAACCCAGAGAAGTTTTCATTTGTTCAGGGATCACGCAGATAGTCACTGGTACAGATGATCCTGGTTTCCTGACTTTCAGCACAGGGCTTTTGTATAGCACATCAGCTGTTATAGCTAGATGAATAATAACGTTTTCGATCCAAGCTGATGGATCGAAAACGTTATTATTCATCTAGCTATAACTTTAGACTCAGGGTTAGAGAAGGTAAGAGCTTCGGCTTTAGAATTCGATTGAAATTCCCTTGCCCTGACTGGCTCGGTGACTGACTTTGAGAGAGTGATGCTAGTGATCACACGGATGATAGTATTTCACAGGATAATTGTGATGTTTATTGTGTGCACATGCCTGGTACATAGGAAACAAATGGTAGCTGCTTGCTCACAGTGGTGTTAAGGGCTATCTGTGGAGTGCTTCAAGATACTGGCACAGCAGGGCTGGGAAACTAGACTGGAATTCTAACTCCAGGACTTCTGCTAATTTGCTATGAATTTAACATTCCTATTTCATTTTTTTTTCCCCCATAAAATCTTTTGAAAGAGTTCCTGGAATCTCTCTTCACTAACTTCTTTTCATCTCATTGCCCACCTTTGGTTGCAGGGAGGCAACCAAGTGTGGGCTTTTAGCTGGGCACACCTTCTCCCTCCCAAGAAAATTAAGAGTCTTTGTCTAAGGATGAAGGCAGTTATCAGATTCAGCTGGAACTGCCAACTCACGGAAATCTTGCAGTGAGGTGTGCCTTTGGGGACTGTTCTAGACCAGTTTTCAGTGAACAGACATTTGTTGACTGTTTACTATGTGCTAGGCAGTGTTAAAAGGACTTTAGCTATATTATATTATTTAATACCCATAGTAGCCCTACGGGGTAGGTATCATTTTTATATCCGTTTTACAGATGAGGAAACAAAGACTTGGTAGTAAGAAATATAACCAGTATATACTGATGAAAAAATAAATCACAGATCTAAGAAAGAGGGTTTCTGACCATGGTGGCAGCCAGAAAATTTTAGTCCCGGACCAATATCCAGAACCTTGATTTTTAGTTCAGTCATTACCTTCAGCCACCCACTTGTAGAATTACCTTGGTCCAGGCACGTAATCTTTATGGGCTATAGTTTCTCATCAGTAAAATCAAGATGTTCTGTTCCTGAATAGTCTCCAATATTTTCCTTACTTTTATTTGCCTCAGTGAACTCAATGTTTTTCAAGTTTTTATGTTACCACATTTAGTGTTAACGTCAATTTTTTATTTTAATTAAATCATACATAAGTGCTTCTCTTCTGCCTGAGGCATGCAGGATGCCCACTGAATTGATAAAATTCTAGCCCAGAGCTAAGAAAAATGGCAATTTTTATAGCTTTAAAGCAGCACTTGCCATTCCAAATGGGCTTTACAACTCAGATAGTGAAGCACCCTGGATCCTGTGGTGTGCCAGTGACACCTCTGGCGTTGGAGCCTCTGGACTAGGCTAGGTCTGAGAACCATTGCTGCTCTGAAAGTCTGCGTTTTTATGAGGAAGCCTGAGATCAAACAGCTGGTACTTCCTTTCATAAAATAAGGCCCAACTATAATGTTAGGTTTGGATTAGGTGATACCTCCTGTTCTAAAATTTTACCTTGAGCACGTACCCTTCCGTGGAATGGAGACCATTCAGACTGAGGCCAGCTTTGTGTCACCCTTTTTGGAACAGAGGCAGTTGATATAGGAGAAGCAGGCAGTTGTCTGGGCTGAGAGGAAGAGAAACTTCAAGCCTAGAGTCACCCATAGCTTGCAACCAGTGGTTTCCCTAGAAACCATGTCCTGAGATAACATTCAGGCTACTGCAGTGAATTTCCAGGATTGAACAATATCAATAGGCCATTTTAAACTACAGCTTTCAAATTCATCTGTAGAGAAGAAAATCAATACTTGGTGTTAAAAATCAGACCTGAATGTGCATGTGGTAGTTTCAGTTTCATTCTCTTTGTAAATGAAACTCAAGATTCATATTCAAACCAGGTTAGAAAAACAACTGGGGTTAATAGAGACATTACCTTTGTAACTTTGATATTACATGTTAACTCCTTTAAAAATGAATTTATGCAATAATACCCAAGAAAAATCCTTCCTCCTTTTGAGCTCCCAGATGATTTGTTGCTTTTTGTTTTCTCCCTCCGCTTCCTTATCCCCAAAGAAAAGCAATTATATAGGCCAAATGGAGAAAGTGGCAATCTCATTTAGTAAGTGATTTTATTATTCTGTTTTAATTTCATCTGAAGATATTTTTTCCCCATAAGGGCCCTGTAAGGTTAAATTTTCAGAAGGAACATTGCTGAAATATTTTTATGTTGAAGATTGTTTAAGATCTAAGATTTGAAAAGTGTTTGTGATTTTTATTTTTAGCATATTCTATAAGTAGATTTAAGTACTACCTGACCTTTTCTGAAGTTTTGAGTGAATATTTTTACCTTATGTCTGATGAAACTCTTTTAACAAGTATATCTTTATACATTTAGGAAAACTAATACATGACAAAAGTAGTACAAAGGCGTTATTTTTAATTAAAGCAGATGATATGCAGCTGTCTCTTTTTAAACTATGTAGTATGTAGTCCTAACATTAGATTCACTGAATATTTTCAAATTGAGTGGCATTTAAAATGGGATCTCAGTGGTGAAGTTAACCCTGACTCAAATCTTTTGTTTGTTCGTTTGTTTTTTGCTTTTTAGGGCCGCACCCACAGCTTGGGGAAGTTCTCAGGCTAGGGGTCAAATCAGAGCTACAGGTGCCGGCCTACACCACAGCAACTGGGGTCTGAACCACATCTGCTAACTTACACCACAGCTCACAGCAACGCCGGATCCTTAATCCACTGATTGAGGCCAGGGATTGAACACACATCCTCATGGATCCTAGTTGGGTTCATTAACCACTGAGCCACGAAGGAAACTCCTCAAATCTTTCGATAATATAAATGATTGTGCTTCGTTTTAGCAGTTTGGGCACAACTGTCCAGACATACACTGTTTTCTGGAAGTCAAGTTTATTGAAAGGTTCGAGAGAGCCTTTGGAGGACTGCAGGGAGCTAAGGAGGGCCGTGCTTGCTCTGTGGCCTTGCTGGGGTAGCTGTAGTGAGGATGGCATTCAGGGCTGGTCCTGCAGGGACTCCTAAGTGCTTGGGAAATGAGGCCGAGCTGGCGTAGCCCACCCTTGCAGATTATTCTCCTGATCTGAATCAGGTTTGAGGAAGTGAATACCTGGGTTCTGGGGGCACTGTCTGCGGAGGAGACAGATTTCCCTTCCAGGGGGAAGCAGTGGTTCTCCCTGCACAGGTGTGGTCCCTTCTGACCAAATGAATGATTGTTACTACATCCCTAGAACTTCTCCTGCGGTTTCTGGATCTCATTGTAAGTAATGTTGCTACTGTGATATATTTGGATGTACCCATCTCTACCACCAGGTGTGAACCAGCAGAGACTGAGGCTGCGTTAAGTAAGTGGCGCCTGCAGACCGGCCAGCGGCCTCTGAGCTTTCGGGGTCAGGGCTTGGGCAGGTGGTAGAAATGTAGCCAGCTTGACTTCTCAGCAAAACGCTCTTTCCCACCCTCAGGTGGAGATAGGGGAAGTAGAAACTGAACAAAGAAATGGCTCTGGAAGAAGATTCCTGAAGGGAGGGGAGGCCTGGGAAAGACATCACCTTTATACACAATCTAAGATTAAAAGATCTGAATCTCTCTAGGAAGGCTGTAGGCCAGCTGCGATAACAATCTTGATTGTGAAAGTCACTGTCTTATACTAGCCCAACGAGCCCATGGCTTAAGACACATGAGTTCACTTGGAGCTAGGGATGTGGTTTCTTGTGGCTCTGAGTTTCTAGTTCCTTAGATAGTTACGAATTCCTGTGTGGGTTGACTGAGATGCATTCACCTCAGGAGACAGGCAATAACAATGAGGGCAGCCAGAGGACACCGTGAAATGCTAACATCTTGCCTATAATGTCTCACGTATTGTGTGAATTTAACATGAACTTCATCTCTTAAAGCCAAAGGCCACTCAGGAGAATTCCAGAGGAGACAGTTTGCAACATGCTTTTAGTAGTGTTTCAGTGGATATCAATAGAGCAACTTACCTCTATCTGTACTTAATCTAGTTGAAGACCAAGTTGAAATCCAAGCAAGTTCTTTTCTTCCAACTGGGAGGTCCCCCCAACAGAATACACTGATGTACCATTCAAAGTACAACATAAACAAGCTGATTGCCACCTCTGCTTCTCCCTGCCTTCCTCTACCCAGTGAGGAGAGAGGAGCGGGTTCCCAGCCAAAGGGATGTTAGGGGTTACAGCTCTCCACCCTCTAGTTTAGGGGGGTACATTGATGGTGGAGTAGGGTAAGGGGGGTGTGGCCTGCAGGTCCTACAGGTGGGATAGCAATGGCACAGGCTGGACAGGCATCCAGCATCAGATGGTTCCAAGGGGAATACAGAGCGCATCTCCTTTTATGGTGCTGACTGGCACTGGCCAGGCTTCCACTGGCTCAGCTGTGCATGCCAGTAACCCACCAGTCCTCTCAAGTTACAACACACACATAAAAAACAAATATTTAAGGAGTTTCCGTTGTGGCTCAGTGGTTAACAAATCCTACTAGGAACCATGAAGTTGCGGGTTCAATCCCTGCCCTTGTTTCATGGGTTAAGGATCCACCGTTGCCGTGAGCTGTGGTGTAGGTCACAGATGCTGCTCAGATCCTGCATTGCTATGGCTCTGGTGTAGGCCGGCGGCTACAACTCCAATTTGACCGCTAGCCTGGGAACCTCCATATGCCGCAGGAGCGGCCCAAGAAATGGCAAAAATACCAAAAAAAAAAAAAAAAAAAAAATTTAAATGCTTTAAATATTTAAAGATAGCAATAATGAACATGCCGTGTTTCTAGCTTCATGGAGAGAGTATACACTAAAAAACGCATAGGTAATATGAAGAGGAGATAAATAAAGCAGCATAAGAAGAAAGTGGGTGAAGGAGGCTAGAGGGTGCCATTATATTTTAATTGTATTGCAGTGTAGTTGACTTACAGAGTTGTTAGTTTCAGGTGTACAGCAAAGTAAATCCATTCATATATCCATTCTTTTTCAGATTCTTTTCCTGTATAGGTTATTACACAGTATTGAGTAGATTACTCTGTGCTATACAGTAGGTCCTTGTTACTTACCTGTTTTATTTATAGTAGCAAGTATATCCTAATCCCAACCTCCTAACATCCCTTCCGCCATGTTTTCCTTTTTGTAAGCATAAGTTTGGTTTCAAAATCTTTGACAGTGGGGTCAGAAAAGGCCTTCCTGAGAAGGTGATATTTGAGCAAGCATATTTTCTCTCAGAAGGAGCAAGCTCTGTCACTATCCGAGAAAAGTGGGCTGTAAGTGGAAGAAAAAGTATGTAGGAAAGCTTGAGGCAGGGGTGGCTCAGCGTCTAGAGAACAGGAAGGTTAATGTGGCTGGAGAAGCCAAGCAGGAGAGAGGGTCAGAAATACCTGGTCCTTGGAAGGGAGAGTGAGTTCATATGTCTTGGGGACAAATGGAAAAAAAAACCTTATTGGAAGGTGGCCTTTGTTTGCAAAGCTCAGGCCCCAAAGAGGATGCTTCCTCAGGCTGATTTCGAGAGACGGCAGCAAGTGATGGTTTGGAGTGAGCTCTTAATTCTCTGCTCAGGAATTGAACCTGGGCAGCCTGGGTGAAAATCAGGAATCCTAGCTGCTAGACTAGCTAGAGGCTAAAAGCAGAATTGCCCTGATTCTTGCCCCCTGTTGAAAGCAGAAAAGTTTCATGGAGGCAAAGACTGTGAAAAAGGAAGTTCATTGTTAGAAGCATAGTGAAACATGTGGGAGAGCACACAGAAAAGTAGTTTGTGTATCTAAGGCAGAAGCAAAGCAGTAATACACACCCAAAGGAGGAGTGTGGGCCCAGGTGTCCCCCTCAATGAGGAGCACGCCAGCGAGGTGATTTAAATCACTTATATGGCACAGTTCTTCTGGGTCTTTATTTTCCTTTGGCCAATTACCTTGTTTTATTTCTCACACCTGATCGGACCCAGGACCCTTCCTAATATGCATGCACATCTTTTGGCCAAGATGGATTCCAGAGCAAAGGGTTATAGGATGGTTATCGGGACATGTTAGGGCCTAGCCCCCCTCCCTTTTTGACACCTAGGGGGTTTTCTACACATGTAGAGTTGAGGAAGTCTCCTTGACCTCAGGAGTGATTGATGTGGTCATCTTTTCACTCCAGCAAATCTCAGCTCCTGCCATTTGCATTCTGCTTGATGGGTCAAAGAGAAGCAAGGCCCAGTGTACTTAGCCTACCAAGTCCCAGCTGTTCTCAGCCCAGGGGCCCATCTATCTCTGACCTCAAGACCACTAATGAGAGGGTAGTTCACTCTTCTTAATGAGAATTGATTCAGCGCTTGAAATAGTGGAACCATCTGGGAGAAAGGCTACAGGGAGGGACCACAGGAGAAGCCCCTAGCAGTGAGCACATGTGGTATTAGGAGTAACTATAAAGAAAGAACGGGCTGTAGTTAACTTTCTGATAATGGTATGGGCAGCTAGGGTCTGCAAACCTCAGACCTCATGTCTTCACCTGCCCTGCCAGAGTGTGCTCCCTTCCCAGCCATGGGTAGGAATCCCTGCTTTTACTGGGGACTCTAGCACAAGGCTCTCAACTCGAGCTGCCAGATTTCACCCTGTTCCTGCTCAGAGAGCCCACAGGGGGCTATGGGATGCGGCCGGGACCCCTCCTTCTGATGCTGCCTCTGTTGCTCACTAGCTGAGGGCTTTTTATGTGTGTCCCGTGTTCTCATCACAGCCACTCAGACTCTTCCAGGATCCCCACTGCCTCCTTTGACATTCATCTTTTCTAGGGCCAGCTGCAGCCTCTTGATGTCCTGGAAGTGCCCCCTCCCTTGTGCAGCCTTGTGGCCAGGAGTCATTTGCACCTCAGTTATACCCAAGAAGGCACTTCAGCATCCGTTGCTTTGTGTGTTTGTAACACTGTTGTGCATTTTCCTTTTGGCTCTTGTGTATAAACAGACCATGGAAGAATGCTTTTTTTTTTTTTTTTTGTCTTTTCGCCTTTTCTTGGGCCGCTCCCGCGGCATATGGAGATTCCCGGGCTAGGGGTCGAATCGGAGCTGTAGCTGCCAGCCTACGCCAGAGCCACAGCAATGCAGGATCTGAGCCGCGTCTGCGACCTACACCACACCTCACGGCAATGCTGGAACCTTGACCTACTGAGCAAGGGCAGGGATCGAACCCGCTACCTCATGGTTCCTAGTCGGATTCGTTAACCACTGCGCCACAACGGGAACTCCAGCATTTTTAATTTTTATATCCTATATTTGACAGAGAGCCTCTGGAGCTTCCTCCTCGTGCCTTTTTGAGATGTACCTCTTAACCTAGGTTCTTATATTTGCATCTCAGACTCTCAAACTCTGCAAACGTCTTGGTATATTTAAAAACATATGTATCACATTGTTAAGTGTAAAGATTAGGAGTTCCCGTCGTAGCACAGCAGAAACGAATCTGACTAGGAACCATGAGGTTTCGGGTTCCATGCCTGGCCTCACTCAGTGGGTTAAGGATCTGGCGTTGCCGTGAGCCGTGGTGTAGGTTGCAGATATGGCTCGGATCCTGCATTGCTGTGGCTGTGGTATAGGCTGGCAGCTCTGACTCTGATTGGACCCTTAGCCTGGGAACCTCCATATGCCACAGGAGCGGCCCAAAAAAGCAAAAAAAAAAAAAAAAAAAATTAAATGGTTTCACAGCATCACAGTGGAGGGTACTGGATCCTTGTGTAATTTTCCTGCTTTTGTGCCACCACCCAAGAATCCTGACTTTTATGCGACTGTATTTTTGGAGGTGGTGGCATTCACAGTATCTGCCTTCACTTTTCTCCAGCTTATTGCTAAGGATGTTTCTAGCCAGGCAGGGACCTATCTGGGCTTAATCTGTATTATTCCCTAGATGGATGTAATTGTCACTATTTATTCCTGGTTACCCAATCCTTTCCCAATTTGGTGTAGCAGGTTGTTCTAGCTTCATTTCAGGTTTTTCTGGAGAAACAGCTGACCACATTCTTCTGAGAGGAATTGAGGGTTGGGTGTAAGGCCTGTTTCTTTGTGTGCCCAGGAGCATTCCCTATTCTTTTATATTTGACAGATGCAGTGGTGACACCCTTTCTTGGGTCCAGAAGAATTATGACTTTTATCTCACTTCATTTTAAATTCAGATAAAGCAGTAGCCACAGAATAAAATGCACACCATTTCTTTATAATTTTCTTGTGGCACTTAGTATATTTACCGTATATGACGCAGTACCTGTCTTCTCTTTTCCTCTATATATTATACTGTCTTACATTGTATTGTATATTACATACTATATATCATATAATTTCTTTATGCATCACATAGAACACACACACTTATATATGTACTATATCTGTTTCCAACAGACCTATCTTCACCTAGTCCTACCAACAATCATTATGTCCAAGATGGAACTCATTTCCTTTTCCCTGCACAAGCTTGCTTGCTTCTCCAGGATTTCTGGGTAGAGGGCCTCACCATCTCCCCACTCACCAGAACTTTCTTTTTTTTTTTTTTGGTCTTTTTGTCTTTTTTTTGTTGTTGTTGTTGTTGCTATTTCTTGGGCCGCTCCTGCAGCATATGGAGGTTCCCAGGCTAGGGGCTGAATTGTAGCTGTAGCCACCGGCCTACGCCAGAGCCACAGCAACGTGGGATCCGAGCCGCGTCTGCAACCTACACCACAGCTCACGGCAACGCCGGATCGTTAACCCACTGAGCAAGGGCAGGGACCGAACCCGCAACCTCATGGTTCTTAGTCGGATTCGTTAACCACTGCGCCACGACGGGAACTCCTCACCAGAACTTTCTGGTCATCTGTGGATCTCCAAGTCTGTTGATTCCACTTCTTCAGCGCTCTCTAATCTGTTCTTTCTCCCTCCTGAGTTCATTTCTTGTTTAGATACTTTGGGAGCCTCTACGACAGTCCTTCTGCTTTCTGTCTTCTTCTCACCCACCTGTCTTACATTTCACATGGCTTGTAGAATGCTCTTTGTAAGACACAACTGTGTTCCTGTCCCTTCCTGATTGAGCTGGTTATTCTGTCTGCCCTCAGATCCGTCCTCTGCCTTCTCTCCCCTGCTCAATGCCGGGAAGCTGGCCCCTGGTTTGCCCTCTGTCTCCCCATTTGGTTTGGACAATGAGAGGCAGTGATGGGGGGACAGGAGAGAGCATGCCCTGAAGTTCTGGCAGATTACGGTCCCTTAGACCACTGTCCTCCCAGCTCCAGTAACAGCAGGGTCCTTCCTTGGCCATTGCAGGCCTTGGGGCTTTTTTTTTTTTTTTTTCCAATCTGTCTTTTTGCTATTTCTTGGGCCGCTCCCGCGGCATATGGAGGTTCCCAGGCTAGGGGTCCAATCGGAGCTGTAGCCGCTGGCCTACGCCAGAGCCACAGCAACGTGGGATCCGAGCCGCGTCTGCAACCTACACCACAGCTCACAGCAACGCCGGATTGTTAACCCACTAAGCAAGGGCAGGGACCGAACCCGCAACCTCATGGTTCCTAGTTGGATTTGTTAACTACTGCGCCAAGTGGGAACTCCAGGACTTGGGGCTTTAAAGGGTTTCCACTCTTGTTGCTGCCAGGGGAACTTCACAGTTCCTTATTGTCCTTGACGTTAATGCATTAACCCTGCCCACACCTTCCCTGAATTCCTTCAGTTAAACCCTTTTGAATGTTAACAGTTCCTGCTTAAGTCTTTGATGCTTACTCTGCTTTCAGCATGAAGTCCACACTCCTTAGTGTAATAGTGAGCACTGCTTATTCTCTAGCTGCAGGTATTGAAATGTCACCTATCTTCCTGGATGGCTGAACCACTTCCATGATTTCCCCTCTTCTCTATGGTTCTGTCTACACTTGCCACCCCCACCCCACCTCCTGACTTCTGTTTCCATGCCCCTGACTATCCTTTAGTGCTCCACTCACATTCCAGCCTTTCTGCAAAGCCTTCCTCAGTCCTTGTCCTCTCCTTCAGGATTGAAGAAGTGCCTATTCTCCATGCTCTTACGTGCTCTGTCCCTTCATTTGTCATAAGAGTATTGATACTGGACTGTAATCTTTCTGTCTGTCTCCTGATAGGTTGGAGAGACCAAGGGGCTACAAATACCACATAGAAGAATTTACTGGTCATAGAATGTAACCAACTATCATTATTCCTGTGAATAAAAAAGAAAGAAGACTCTGGGGAGTTATATACTTAGGAAATATATTCCCTTTTCCATTTCTCAGTTCCAAGGTGTAAAGCTTTGAAGGAAATGGATTTAATTAAAACTTCTCAGTCAGACTGTTACTGCTACAATCAAAATTCCCAAATGAAATGGAAGTATATTTGGTCAACTGTGCAGGTAAGAGCCCACTTTTAAATTATGTCTTCGAAACAGGGAGTTAAAATGTACTTTTTTAAAGAGTAGATGTAGCTCTTGGAGTTCCTTTTGTGGCTCAGCAGTTAATGAACCTGACTAGCATCCATGAGGACGCAGATTCGATCTCTGGCCTCACTCAGTGGGTTAAGGATCTGGCATTGCCGTGAGCTGTGATGTAGGTCGCAGACGAGGCTCAGATCTCACGTTGCTGTGGCTGTGGCTGTGGCGTAGGCCAGCGGCTATACCTCTGATTGGACCCCTGGCCTGGGAACCTCCATGTGCCATGGGTGTAGCCCTAAAAAGACAAAAAAAAAAAGAAGAGTAGAAGTAGCTCTTGTATGACATAGAGCTGTGTGTCACTATGAGGCGACTGGGGGATCACACAGTAGTTCAAGGGGAAGGGTGTGAGAGGGAACATTAATTCTCCATATTCTTTCATAAGTCTTTCTCCAACCCCTCCAAATAAATATACTGAGTGTAATGTGCTTTCAGTTTAAATATGGCTCAAGACAATGCCTTCTCGCCTACTTTCCAAAATAATTGCTCTTTCAAACCCTCCTATGTAGAAATTCTGAAGTTACCTCTGAGCCCAGGTATGGCCAAGATAGTAGTTCCTCTCAATAGCCTAGTGCTTTCCGTCATTCAACATTTAACAGATATTTATTGAGCACCTACTAAGTATCAGGAACTGTTCCAGACTCTTAGGATATATCATGAACAAAACAGATCCCTATTCCTGTGATGTTTACACTCTTCAGAGGTGGGGGTAGAGTGGGGTAAGACATAAATGTAAAAGAGAAGAAAATGATAAAACCAGTAAGTGCTGTGAAAAAAGAAAATGTAGAGGAAGACAAGTGGAATGAGGGGGATGGGGGCAAGTTGCAGTACTAAAAAGAGTGGTCAGGGTAGTTCTCACTGAAAAGGTGACATTTGAGTAAGATTTCAGTGAAGTGAGGGAGGTACCCAACAGAGTGTTTGAGGAAAGAGTGTTCTTGGCTGAGGGAAGGCCATCAGCCAGGCCGTTGTCATCAGGGTGCATGTAATGTTGCTTTGTACCATTACTAATGATATACTTTGATCACTTAGGTAATCAAATTGGTGATAAGCCAATTTACAGGTTTACCACTGTAAACTGGCTTATCACCTCTGTAATGAATGAATATTTTGAGGGATAATTTGCAACTGTATGTATTCTATTCCTCATCAGACTTTCACCCCCTTGTTTTATCCTCCATTGATGATGCTTGCCTGGATCAATATTATCACAATGTTTATCACGCAGTGACCTTCTAATTCCATTATTCCTTCTGCATTAATTGGCATTCTTCTATAAGCAAGAGTTTTGCCTACCCATGTTTATATACATATAGTTTCATGGGTTGCCAGTTCACTTGCTAGAGTACACTTTGTTACTTTTATTATTTATTTTGGTATTCAAATTGTCTGACATTTGGCCAGTAGGAGCCCCTTGCAACTAGCTCCTATGTCCTTTAACTTGTGCCTGTCATTCTTTGAGTGCTTTACCTCCTGGCAAACAAGATATTCCCCGGATTATCCTGGAATTTCTTAGACACAGCTCCAGAGTGATACATTTTTCCAAGGAGCATTAAGTGTTAGGTATGTTCACTACTAGCAGGGAATCACTGTCCTATGTGTATATATACACACATACACACCCATACTCCTGTACACTTTCTTCCTTCCTTTCTTCCTTCTTCCTATCTATCAAAAATCATGAGTTCTGACCTCTCCAGTACCACTGGGCTCACTCTAGTCTTTCTTCTTTCCATATTTGTAACTCCCTTTCTCTGATTATGAGGAACCAGGTTCCCATTGTCCTCAATATATTTACTTGCCTGATCCTAGAGTAGTTTCAGAATTGCTAAGCCATACTGTTGTGAAAAACAAACCTAGTAACAAGTTCAGTATTTACAATGTGTGTTATCTTTAGTTTGAGGGGTTGCAGTCTAAATACCATGCTCAAAAGATAACTTGGATTAACTCGTTCCTATCCATCCCCCTTCAGTATGGTTATATTATTCATTTCTATATATTTGTTTTTGTTTCTACTTCAGAGTTTATCCTCATCCTGATAATGATTTTATTGTCATTATTTTTTAGTATGTACAATATTACTATGGCTTAAAAAGTCAAATCTCTACACAAAGGTGTTCTCAGAGAAGTGTTACCCCCTCATCCCTCGAACCCATTCCTCCCCAACCCATCTACTAGTCACTCTTGTTAGTTTCCGATAAAGCTTTCCTGTGTTTCTTTTTGCAAAAATAAGCAGTGATGCATATTTATAGATGGTGTTTAAAGCCATGAGGCAAAGGAATGAGTTTAGATGGAGAAGAGGAGAGGACCAATGACTAAATTTGTGTCAGTGTGATATTAAGAGGTCAGGGAGAAAGAGCAGCAAGTGGAGGAGATGCCCAGGGAGCCCCAGGAAATGCAGCAGCAGGGAGGGAGTGATGAGCGGTGCCAGAGGCTGTTGAGGGATCAGATAGGATGACTGAGAATGAATCGACCATTCAGTTTTAGCAACATGGAAGCCACTGGTGGCCTTGTCAGAGGCAGCCCTTCAGGAATGAAAGCCTGATTAAAGTGGCTAAAGAGAGAAGTGGGGGAGAGGAACTGGAGACTGTAGGTATGGCAACTTTTAAAAAGAATTCTATTGCTTTGGGAAACAAGGAAAGGGGGTGATAGCTGGAGGGAAAGGAGTCAGTAGGTCTTTTGTTGTTGTTCTTTAAATGGGAAAAATACTAGCATGTTTATATTCTGCTAGGAATGGTCTAGTGGAGCAGGAAGAAGCACTGATGATATATCCTTGCGTAGCAAAGGCGGATTGGATCCAGCGCACTGGTTGGGGGCTTGCCTTTAGAAAGGAGCCTGTAAGTCTCCTCTCTGGCAGAAATTTCCTCTGGAAATGCACAGGCCAGAAGCAGAGTGTGTGCCTGCAGATGGCGACAGGTGGGTGGATGTGGAGATGGGAGCCCATCCAGGTTCTCTTCCAGTGTCTTCTGTTCCCAGTGAAGTAGGAAGGATCATCAGCTAGGAGAGAGGAGGGGGAAGAGTTGGGGTATCAAGGGAGGAGAAGCTGTGAGGTCACCGTTGGAGAGAGCCGAAAAGTGACTAGATAGGAATGTATGGTAGGGTGACCAGCAGCTTTCAGGTCCCACTTGAGGTTCACAGATACAGGATTGAAGTGAGGGCACTCTGAGTTTCTTCAGCATGATGAGTGGTGCAGATGCAGAAGTGGAATAGGTGGAGGGTTGGATTTTGCATGTGAGTGTAACTGAGAGGGGTGCAAACAAGTTAAGGGTTCATATAAGGGAATGGTTTTTAATGATTGATCATGGAACTTAGCTGTAAGAACGGGCTGAGAACATCAAGGGTGAGGAGCTGTGGGAAAGATGCTTGATCCATGGTGGGGTCAGTGCTTGCTATGGTCAGGGTTAAGGGGGGCATGCTGGGAAGGTAGGACGTGGTGGTCAGCCAGTGGGATGCATGAGATCCAGCCTGTATTTGGGGCTGACAAGGTAGGGTGTGGCTGTGGGAGTGATGAGCTGAGGTGGGTTGGAGGACAAGAGCATAAGAGGGGAGGAGTTCAAGGAACCAAGAGAGCAGGGTATTAGGAGTTTAGAGTGTGTATTGTGTATGTTTAATGTGTGTAATAGGAAGGGGTAGGAGTTCCTGTCGTGGCTCAGTGGAAACAAATATGACTAGTATCCATTAAGATGCAGATTCAATCCCTGGCCTTGCTCAGTGGGTTAAGGATCTAGCATTGCCATGAGCTGTGGTGTAGGTTGCAGACACGTCTTGGATCTGGCATTGCTGTGGCATGGGTGTAGGCCAGCAGCTATAGCTCCGATTTGACCCCTAGCATGGGAATCTCCATATGCCATGGGTGCAGCCCTAAAAAGACAAAAAAAAAAAAAAAAAAAAGGCAAGATGTATTGGGGAGAGAGCAACAGTGAGCCAGGAACTAAAGTCCAAGAAAAGTAGGGCACAGGTAGAGAGTGGGTTATATCACTCGCTGCCCCAGATTCAGAGCCAGTGCTCTTACTCCCCTTTTCAGGCTTGCTCTGACCTTGGACAAAGAAGAAAAATAGAGAAGGACAAAGGCAGCAGCAGAGTTGTCCTTTAGTGATCCCAGGGCTGTCATCATCTGCTTGGCGTTGTACATGGTTCTTTGCTGTGAGACTTGAGTAGGACCTGATGTTGGGTTCTGGTTCCTCTTCAGAAGGTATGGTGAGAGGAGTCTGAATCACATATGTTCAGCTGAAATTGAACACATGTTTCTATGTGAGATAGAAATGCTTTCTCGGAGTTCCCGTCGTGGCGCAGTGGTTAACGAATCCGACTGGGAACCATGAGGTTGCGGGTTTGGTCCCTGCCCTTGCTCAGTGGGTTAACGATCCGGCGTTGCCGTGAGCTGTGGTGTAGGTTGCAGACGCGGCTCGGATCCCACGTTGCTGTGGCTCTGGCGTAGGCCGGTGGCTACAGCTCCGATTGGACCCCTAGCCTGGGAACCTCCATATGCTGCAGGAGCGGCCCAAGAAATAGCAACAACAACAACAACAAAAGACAAAAGACAAAAAAAAAGAAAAAAGAAAGAAATGCTTTCTCACATGTTTCTATGTGAGATAGAAATGCTTTGACTCAGTCACAGTAGAAATGGTAGAGATATAAACCCTATTCTCCTTATGTTTATAACCAAATAGTTTGCCACCTATTATTTGCTGTCAAATCCTTTTTACATGTCCCTTGGCCACGGTCACCTGCTGGAAGAGGGAGTTAACCACAACCTAGGGGGAGAAAGATGACTTTCCAAAGTGTGTCTGCTGAGGTGTGTGTTGACTAAACACAGATCTCTAGCTCTGTCCCTGGGATCAGAATGTTACCAAGTACATCTGAGTGTTCTTGACCCAACCAGCCTTTGGCTCTCTTTACTCCTCTACTCATGATTTTAAGAAGCTTATAAGAAGCTTTAACTTCTGTGTTTGCGGATTTGTTTGTTCTTGTTTTGTAGGTGAAAATTACCAGCTCAGGCCTGCTCAGTATTGTGTATATCACGGAAAGACATAATTGCCAGTACCCAGAAACCATTCTGTCTGTTATCAAATGTGTGATTCATAACTTTTGGACACCAAAGGAGTCTAATGATATAACCATAACCATCAATCCATATGGGGAGACTGTGTGCTTCTCTGTGAAGCCTGCCAGGAAGATGTTTATCTATACAATAAGTGTGAATCGAAACAGTAAGTTGGTTTTTATTATACTTGATTTTCTGGAATGACATTTAAATAAATGAACTGTTCTTTCATTAACACTGTGTTGACACAAAATCTTTGTTGTGTGCCCCTGTCTTTTTTGCTCCAGTTGTGGATTTCAAACTCTTCCTCATATTTGTAGCGGGCGTTTTCCTCTTTTTTTATGCAAAAACCTTAAGTCAGTAAGTAATCATTTTTACTTTCTTAATTTTGTTAATCAAAAATTTTGTGCATTTTTGACCCTATGCTAGATATTTCCCACTAGTCTATAGTTCTTGCTTTAGTTTTTGCAAAAAATAGGTCTGAAGCTAGTGTTTGAAAGATTTTTAAAACCAGTAAGTCATTTGTATAGTAGGATAGGTACTGGTTACAGAGTGCTTTCCCATGCATTATTTTGTATGACGTATTAACATATATTTAGTTGGTTTGACTCTCTTGATAATTTTATGAGCTCTGTATTATTGTTCTAATTTTATGGATGAGAAAACCAACATCTGTCATCGTATGACTAGTCTTGCCAGGGCTGAAATTTATGCTCAGGTTTCCTTTTTTTGTTTTGTCTTTTGTCTTTTTAGGGCTGCACCCACAGCATATGGAGGTTCCCAGGCCAGGGGTCTAATCGGAGCTGTTGCTGCCAGCCTATGCCATAGCCACAGCAACACCAGATCCTAGCCACGTCTGCAACCTACACAGCAGCTCACGGCAGCACTGGATCCTTAACCTATTGAGCAAGGCCAGGGATCAAACCCGCAACCTCATGGTTCCTAGTCGGATTCATTTCTGCTGCGTCACAACGGGAACTCCATATGCTCAGGTTTTCTGATGCCAGGTGCCTTCCTCTCTCACCTTTGAGCTAACTCCTAAATTTCTGGCTCTGATACAGAAGGTTGAATTTAACAAATATCTGGGCTTGGATAAACATTTTATCTGGTATTTTGTTTCTTATAAATCCTTTCGTGTAAAAAAATTTTCTTTCCATAATATATTACTTCTTTACTTGCTATTGTGGACATTATTCATTTTTGAGCTTTTCCTTATGGTGTAACAGAGTGTGTTTAACGTCCTCCATGGTCTTAATAAATTGTATGCTGCTGACATAGCCTGAGCAGTAAACCGTGGACTCAGAGAAGCTGGGCTGCAAGTCCGAATCCTCCAGCTGGGAGATTCTGACCTGAGAAAGGTTTTTAACTTCTTGATGCCTTAGTTTCCTCCCATGTAAAATTTAGCCATGGATAACTATGTCACAGGGCTACTGTGAATACATGTGAAGTTCTCAGACAAGTGCCTCCCTCGTGATAGGTGCTCCAATAATTATTGGACTAGATTCTGAACACAGAAGGTAACTCGGATATTCTGTTTTGAGTTAGTAGCAAGCTATTTACCATAAATTTCAAGTAGAGATTTCTTTTTTCTTTTTCTTTCCTTTTTATTTTTGCTGCACTCACAGCATGCAGAAGTTCTAGGTCCAGAGATCAAACCCATGCCACAGCTGCAACCCGAGCCACAGCATTGACAACACCAGATTCTTAACCTGCTGTGCCTCCAAGGGAACTCCTAGAAATTTCTCCTTCTTTTAATTTGTTGTTGTTGTAGTTCTTTTTAGGGCCACATCCATGGCTTATGGAGGTTCCCATGCCAGGGGTCAAATCAGAGCTGTAGGTGCTGGCCAACCACAGCCATAGCAACACCAGATCTAAGCCGCATCTGTGACCTACACCACAGCTCACAGCAACACTGGATCCTTAACCTGCTGAGTGAGGCCGGGGATCAGACGTGCGTCCTCATGGATACCAGTCAGATTTGTTTCCACTGAGCCAAATCTCCTAGAAATTTCATTTTTTAAAGAGTATGGCGTGTAGTTAAAGCTGCCATCTTCTTGTTATTCTTTATGGCTTACTGTCATTAAGTTTAACATGTTTCTAATACTGAAAGTGGGACTTGGCATTTACATAGCTTTTATCTGATTGTCTTGACAGAAGCCCTGTTTTCTATTACTCTTCGGGGACTGTGCTAGGTATTCTAATGACATTAGTCTTTGTCCTGCTGTTGGTGAAAAGATTCATTCCTAAGGTAAGTATACTATGTGCAAATGAATAAAAATGGAAATCATGCTCTCATAAGCATGAAAAGATCAAAATGAATTCATGTTCATTATGATAGTTCCTAATTCAAACTGTATTTCTTCACTGTATTAAACTGGCTTAAAATATCTTTTTGTAGAGATTCCATTCTCATTTGTTACTGTGTGTAAGTGTAAGTATTAAGTTTTGGTGATACTTTTTTTGAGACTCTTTTATTTTCTAGGTAATATATTTTTCTTATGAGTGCCAGGGGTTCCTTTTATGCTGAGTGAAAATTTCTTTTGGCATAGCTGAGGAACATCGTGATGCTGAACCATCAGGGCTTTGAATAATAGCATTGCTACATCTGGGGATTTCTTCATTATTATTAGTTCCCCAAAACACCTTCGGTAGAACAATGTTCTGTACTTAGTCAAAGATACATAAATATTAGATCATGATGCTATTTTTTAGTTACTGTGATGAAAGCCTGCCACACAAGCATTAGTTTGAGATAAATTTATTCTTTAGAATGGCACTTCTCCTACATCAACATTCATGCAGGTCACGTAGGGGTTCCTCTTGAAATGTAGACTGGTTGAGGAGTCTGCAGTGGGCCTGAGAGTCTGTCTTCCAGCAGGCTCCCAGGTGACATTGAAGCTGCTTGTGCGTATACCATATCTGGAAGAGTATTCTGAATTTTTTTAATTTTTAATGATTTTTATTTTTTCCATCATAGCTGGTCTACAGTGTTCTATAAGCAAGGTGACCCAGTTACACATACATGTATACATTCTTTTTTCTCACATTATCATGCTCAATCGTAAGTGACTAGATATAGTTACCAGTGCTACACAGCAGGATCTCATTGCTTATCCACTCCAAAGGCAATAGTTTGCATCTATTAACCCCAAATTCCCTTCCCCCTTGGCAACTACAAGTCTGTTCTCCAAGTCCATGATTTTCTCTTCTGTGGAAAAGTTCATTTGTGCCATATATTAGATTCCAGATCTAAGTGATATCTTATGGTATTTGTCTTTCTCTTTCTGACTTCCTTCACTTAATATGAGAGTCTCTGATTCCATCCATGTTGCTGCAAATGGTATTTTTTTTATGGCTGAGTAGTATTCCATTGTGTATATATACCACATCTTCTTAATCTGTTCATCTGTCGATGGACATTTAGGTTGTTTCCATGCCTTGGCTATTGTGAATAGTGCTGCAGTGAGCACACGGGTGCATGTGTCTTTTTTTTTTTTTTTTTGTCTTTTGTTGTTGTTGTTGTTGCTATTTCTTGGGCCGCTCCCGCGGCATATGGAGGTTCCCAGGCTAGGGGTCCAATCGGAGCTGTAGCCACCGGCCTACACCAGAGCCACAGCAACGCGGGATCCGAGCCACGTCTGCAACCTACACCACAGCTCACGGCAACGCCGGATCGTTAACCCACTGAGCAAGGGCAGGGACCGAACCCGCAACCTCATGGTTCCTAGTCGGATTCGTTAACCACTGCGCCATGACGGGAACTCCTGCATGTGTCTTTTTCAAGGGGAGTTTTGTCTGGATATATGCCCAAGAGTGGGATTGCTGGGTCATGAGTATCTTGAATTGACTTCAATGAAGTTTGATATGGAAGTCTCTAATACGAAGGGTTTATTCGTTTACTTTTATTTTTATGAGAGTGAATGAACCAAAAACTGTCATTTATTTTCTTCCACACACAGTATAGCACCTTTTGGGCTCTAATGGTTGGTTGTTGGTTTGCTTCAGTTTATGTTGTGTATCAACTGATGGAAGATGTGAAGTGGCTGTGGTATGAAAACAGAGTGTATGTATTAGGTAGGTGAATTTTAAAAAAATACATTGTTATCGGTAAAGCTAATAAGTACAGCCAGAGACCGTCTTTTGACATATGTTTCTCTCCAGCATCCAGATTTTCATTTTGAACTAAGGAGAAGAGCTGTTTAAAATGATACTTTATTTTCCGTAGTTGGTGATCTCAGTTCATTAGATCTTACTGTAGACTATTTCAGTATGGCATCCTTAGTTTTCTATGCTAATGATCAAAGGAGCAAAAAAGTATTTGCCCCTTTTGACTGCATATGCTTTTGAAATTGTGATTAAGCTCTTAACACACATAAATTGTAATGAAAAAATTTCTCTAAAATGTGGCTCTTTCTTTTTCTTAATGAGTTCAGTGTGAAAGGTGAGAAATCCTAAAGAAATGACTGTTGAAAACGTGACTTTTCAGAAACAGAGACTTGATCTTCTTGTTTGATATTATTTAAAAAAAAAAAAAACTTTTTTAGAGTGTTTGTTTTAATTGGGAAATAATACATAATGGGAGAATAATCAGTTTTCTTCTAAATTTTCAGTGCCAAATTTCTCATTCAGGTCCACCCACCCAAAACAAAAGCAATCAATTTTTTTTTCACTTGAAGATTTTACGTTTTTAGCCCATTTTTCTTTTTATGCTAAAGTATTTTCAAAGTAAATCATTGCTTTTATGGTATATTTCCTTCAGTAAGCATCTCTACAAAGCAGGAGCATTTCCCTCTATTGTTAAATAACTCTTAAATGAAAAATAAATAATAGTTATGTAAAATCATCTATTATCCAGGCCACATTCAGATTTTCTAAACATCCTCGATGGTTGATTTTTATAAAGTAGGACACAGTCCAGAATCACATTTTGCATCTCTTGTGTCCTGTAAGTCTCTTTTAATCCATAGCAAGTCCCCCCCCCCCATCACAGTGCTGTGCTGAAGAGACCAAGTTAGTTGTCCCATAATGTCATACTTTTCTGGATTTCTCTGATTATTCCTTTGTGGTATAATTTAACTTGTTTCTCTCCCCCACTATATTTTTTTTATAAGCTAGAAATTAGTTCTTTTTCTTTTTGGTCCCACCCACAGCATGTGGAAGTTCCTGGGCCAGGGATCGAGTCTGTGCCAGAGTTGTGACCTATTGCACCACAGCTATAACAACACCAGATCCTTAACCCACTGCACCGGACCAGGGATCAACTGGTGCCTCAACAGAGACAAGCCCAGATTATTAACCCACTGTGCCACAGCGGGAACTCCCTGGAAGTTAGTTCTTGAGGCTTGCTTAGATACAAATGAAACACGTGGTGGAATACGTAAGAGGTGGCTTGCACTTTCATTGGATCACAACAGGAGATACCACAGACTATCTCGTTGTCCCTCTGTTAGCAATACGGAAACTGAGCACTGTATTGCAGGGATGGCGCCCTGATCCCTCCACTGTAAAATTACATTTTCCTATTGTAACTAGAAAGCAAAAATGAATAGGTTTTGTAGCAGACTGGGACACATGCTGAGGTTTATTCCTGGCCAACACAACCATGATAAACAATTGCCCTCCAGGACTCTGGGCCAGAAAACGGGTAGACCAGTATATAATAGTCATTTATTATTATACATCCTTAATCATTACAAAAGTCAGCCTAGGATCGCACATGGAAGGGAAAACTAGTCCTAAATGCATTTTTCACCCTTACTTCATTGAAACAAACAAACAAAAGGTTTCCTGGTTCTGTTCTTAGCTCTAAGTCATGGGTCTGCCGGGTTTTTCTCATAACTTTTCAAGGTCAGCATTGTATTACCTTACATTCTTCTGCTTTACAGGCTACATCTTGGTAGTTGGATGTCTCAGCTTTACTGTCTGTTACAAGCACGGGCCGCTTGTTGAGGAGAGGAGTGTCAGCCTCCTTGCGTGGACACTGCGTCTCCTCTCGCTGCTCCTGATCTATGCTGGTGTCACAGGGCCTCAGTTCGCCTACACAGCGATGCTCCTCCTCCTGTCCGCCAGGAACCTGCGCCACCTGCTGCAGGCATTCAGTTATGTGAGGTGGTGCGTATCTTTTTTCTTTTTCCTGCCATCATAAATTAGACGTTTTAAGCTCTGGTTTCAGTTACTCTTTGGGGGAATTTTTTGGCACATCATATTTAATCTCACCATTAACTCCCATTCCATATGAAAATGCCCTCTGAGGGAGGGAGAGGATCGAGAACATAGGCATCTGATCCCATCTCTATTGCTGGTCTTCATTAATCTTTCAGAGGTGTGCCTCCAGTTACTAGGTAATGACAGCTCACCCTGAATTCACTAAAATCAGTGGCACAATCACTTGGGCTCAGGCTGCCTAAAAGTTCTTTCATTCTCCGTTTTCTTTCTTTAGGGCCCAAGATTGCTTTAGAGATGTTTATGGTGCTTATGAGATAAGAGTTAGGAAACATGAATCACAGAGGATGGGAAGTTATTATTTATACTTGGGACTTTCCTTTCTCTTAGGTTTTAAGGTAAGGCTTGAGCCTTTCGCAAATACAGAAAAAAAGATGAGGAGTTCCCGTGGTGGCTCAGTGGTTAACGAATCCGACTAGGAACCATGAGGTTGCAGGTTCGATCCCTGGCCTTGCACAATGGGTTAAGGATCCGGCGTTGCCGTGAGCTGTGGTGTAGGTCACAGACGCGGCTCGGATCCCGCGTTGCTGTGGCTCTGGTGTAGGCCGGCAGCTACAGCTCCGATTCAACTCCTAGCCTGGGAACCTCCATATGCCACTGGAGCGGCCCAAGAAAAATGGCAAAAAGACAAAAAAAAAAAAGATAGCTTCTGTTGTCATAGCTTGATTATGACTTCAGTGATGGAATCCGAGCATGGTTTTTTTGGGGGGCAGGGTCTTTTTAGGGTCGCACCTGTGACATATGGAGATTCCCAGTCGAATCAGAGCTGTAGCTTCTGGCCTACACCACAGCAACACAGGATCAGAACCGTATCTGTGATCTGCACCACAGTTCACAGCAAGGCTGGATCTTTAACCCACTGATCGAGGCCAGGGTCTGCACCTTCATCCTCAAGGGTGCTAGTCAGGTTTGTTAACCACTGAGCCACGACAGGGACTCCATGAGCCCCTGTTTTTGTATGAGGTACATAGGTGGAGATGGTGCCTACCCATGAGGTGTACTTGTTGAGGCATAGGCATACATTTCTATAGCTCTACAGTGTTAAAATAGTCCTGCCTAGGAACTATGGCATATAAAAAAAAAGTTCAGGGAAGTTTCTAGAGGAGATAGTTCTGGACTGAATCTTAATGAATCAAAACAGGCAAATAATAAGTGTAGGAAGAGCCTTCCTGATCAGGAGAAAGCCGGGTTTGGTACCATTACAAGGCAGTCGAGCAAGGTGGATGTCAACCAGGTCATGGGGGCGTTGCAGGTCGTGCTGAAAAATCAAATCTGATCATGTACACATTGGAGGCTGAGGACCATTAGGCCGTTGAGCTAGTGCTCAGGCTGCTGCCGCCTAGACAGGAGTTAAGAAGTCACAATGCTTGAGTCCCCAACAGATACTGAGAGAGTGATTCTGAGCAGAGATAAGGCAGGGGCGAAGCCTGTGGGAAATTGTACAACATAGCCTCATCGAAATGGGGGCAGTTACCACTCAGCGTGAGTTGACTGTTGCCATGTGGGGAAATGGGCCTTGCTTTGCCCTCTCTCTGGTTTTCTAGAAAAGCTGGGAATATGGATTAGAATGTAAATTCTTAGGGTTTTTAAATGTGGGCAACTAGTCTGAAACTAAGAATATAACAAAAATCAAAGCGGAGACTTATGAACATTCATTAGGTGGTGGGATGAGGCCCATCCATCTTCTCGCACAGAGGGTGGATGTAAGGGTTGGTTCTGAGGCAGGAGACCAGTCATCAGACATCCAGTGGTCCAGGCAAAAGGTGATGCAGGCCTGGAATAGAGCAGTGAGATCAAGGCTGGAAGAACGGGTAATAAATATTTACAAGTAAGCTTGGCTGTAAAGAAGGAGACAGTGGTAACGTGTAGTTTATGGATCTGATGACTGCACGTGTAGTGACATCACAGTTAAAATGACCTAGCGACAGGACCCCTATGCAGAGAACGTTGGCAAGGCAGGGTCAGAGGGACTGATGCTGACTTCTCTCTGCCCTGTTTCAGAGGCAGGCAGTGCCTGTGGCTGGCTCTCAGAGGGCCCTCTGCCAGGTGGAGACAGGCCACTCCACATCTCCAGAGCTCTGTTCCTTTGCTGGTTTGTGGCCTGAGGAACCTGAAAGAGAATTCCTTCCACTTTCCCTTCAAACATCCACTGTCCTGCCAAGAGTAGAGTGTGTTCTGTCACCTGCAGGATGATGCCTTTATGTACCTGCTGGGCATTCTGTTAACACATATGTAATGATCAAAATGTTTTGTACGTTCTTCAGCTTTTCATTTTGCTAGTGAATAATTTGAGGATAAAACAGGAACTTATAAGTTAAATAATAAACCAGAGGAAATAACACATTGATTTGTATAGTACTTTCTGGTTTGCAAAGAACGGTTTGAATGGGTTCTAATAATACATAGCTACTCTTTTGGTTATCTTTATCCAATATTTACTCTAGGCCACCCACTGCTAAACCTGTGGGAAAGGTTGACATAAAATAATGTTTTCCATCTGTACAGTGACCTCCTGAGGTAGATAATTGCTTTTGGATTTTTTTTGGCGGGGGAGGCGGTTGTTGGTTTGTTTGTTTTGCATATGAGCAAAGTAAGGCTCAGAGTTGGGAAGGAATTGCCCCAGGTCTTCAGTGGGTAAACCTCAAAGTAGGACTATGTCCCAGTCTTCTGTTCAGAGCCCAGGAGTTTTCCTCTAGGGAGACCAGGCTAGGTGTTCAGGAAAGGAGAAGGAAATGTCAGTCCTGACCCAGCTCGTCAACCACTGGGCAATCACTAAATGCTAAAAGATTTTTCAGGTCCCAAACCCCAAGAAAATACATATTTAGAACACCTCCTGGTAATTCTAACACTCAGTTATATTTGGGATCTCTGGTTAAATTTAATTTTAAACCATCCAAAACTTTTTTTTTTCCTTTCTGTTTTTCAGGGCCTCGCCCGCGGCATACGGAAGTTCCTAGGCTAGGAGTCATATCGGAGCTGTAGCTGCCTGCCTATGCCACAGCCACAGCAATGCCAGATCCAAGCCATCCGTGACCTACTCCACAGCTCACAGCAATGCCGGATCCTTAACCCATTGAGCAAGGCTAGGAATCAGACCCTCATCTTCAGGGATACTAGTCAGGTTTGTTACCACTGAGCCACAATGGGAACTCCCCAAAACATTTTTTATACTCATTGACAAATATATGTTAAAACCATTTCATCATTCCCATTTTTATGACATTCTTCCCTTTAGGATTTTCCTAGTTGGAAACAAATTCCAATGCATGCCCTTCAGCATGTAGCAAAGGAAAAATTGTTATAAGTCATTGTATAGAGTTTACTCCCTCTCAAAAGTTAGTCAGAATCACCACCACTAGGTGGAGGCGATATCCCACAGATCTTCCCGGCTGCTCTGTTAAGTGGCAGGTGTTTTTGCTGGGTCTCCATAAAAGGACATAACAAAGGCTTGCATTTGTTAGCGCCCAAGAAAATCTGCAAGGCAGACTTTTAATTGTCCGATGGTGTGATTTGAAATCACTAAGGAAGACACATAGAGGATCTATTAGAAATGGATCCTCAGTTGCCTTAGGACATTATTTAGGATGGTCTAGGAAGAGGAGAAATGTACTATTAGACCCAGACTACATATTCTACAAACCTCAGTCATGAGAACGGTAATAGAGTCTAGCATGATATAGAGGAAGTGAAGAATTATTACCATTACTGTCTAAGAAATGTATTTTTATAAATCTTAAGGGTTGAATTGAGCAACCAAATATGGCCAGGAATCTAGCAACCAAATGCCACCTGTTTTAGGAAAATGAAGAACTGGTTTACATCAGAAAAGCTGGTGGTTAAGTATCTTACTGAAGACGAATACAGGGAACAGGCCGATGCTGCAACAACCCAAGCTCTGGAGGAGCTGCGCCAGGCCTGCCGCAGCCCTGGCTTCCCATCCTGGCTGGCCGTCTCCAGGCTCCAGGAGCCGAAAAAGTAAGTCCCGCTCAGCTGCCTGAACCAGCCTGAGTTGGAGCTACTGTGCAATAC
Organism: Sus scrofa; assembly: GCF_054392235.1. Taxonomy (NCBI): domain Eukaryota; kingdom Metazoa; phylum Chordata; class Mammalia; order Artiodactyla; family Suidae; genus Sus; species Sus scrofa. Next base: position 109,469,877 of record NC_139397.1, on the reverse strand, counting down.
CATGACATTTTGGCTCAGATACTTCAGGCTAGAAACAGACAGCTTCCCTGGATAACAAATGATGCAGAAGCTGTCAGAGCGTCTTCTTTTGCCCCAGTGCTCTGACTCGCACCATGGAACCCTCAGCATCAGTATCACTCTTGATCTGATGTGCTTTATCGGGAGAGGGTGGGATGGGTGGTGTCACCTGCCCCTCACTCTACGGGTATGGAAGGTCATTTGTAAAGTTCACCAGGAAAGCCATCTCTGTCCCCAACATCTTTTCCTTACTGCTTCTACTTCTGCATGGCTTTATCCAAATGACAGTGTCCTCCAAGATCGAAGGGGGAAGTATTTACACAAAAATAATGAATAAGTCATATGTTTAATAAGAACAAAGGAATTAGAAAACACAGGTGGGTATCTTTGGCAGCATTCTGTCCTTCTGAGTCTGCCCACTTCTCTACCTTTTCCCTGAATATCTGGATAAGGAACACATAGGCCATGCCCGTTTTTATACCTACTGTGTAAATGCCATCGTCTATTGATGCAAAGTCAAAAATTTAGTTAAAGGGGAAAAGTAGCAGGGGAACATGTTATCTTTCATATAAACCTTTCTATGATAACATTAACTTTGTTTAAAACAAAAAAAAAATCTTACTAGGTTTGCAGACTTTGTTCTTGGAGGAAGCCACTTGTCACCTGAAGAAATTAGTCTGCATGAAGAACAGTATGGCCTTGGGGGTGCCTTCTTGGAAGAGCAGCTCTTTAACCTGAGGACTCCTGACAGTCTACCTGCACACTGATAATCATTCTGGACAAGGAAGGGCAGAGATCCTATTAAAGGTGGGCAGAACCATTCTAGAGAACAGTGGCAAGAGCATTTGCTGTGGAGAAAAGTCAAATCACGCTGGAAAGGAACTGTGTTAGAGATAATCCTTCTTGGCTACTTCTGCAAATTGTACTGTAGGTGACCTACAAGATTCTGTGATGGTCACTACCACTTTCCTTGAATGAAGAGTTTCATTAGGAAGAAGGAATTATGTTGATCTTTAAGGGGCCAATTAATATTAATAGGTGCCTTATCAACTCCAGGGCATTAAATCCTCTCATTTCCCAGGACCTGCGTCAGAAGATTCTGCATTGCTTTTCCTATGTGTGATCAATGTAAGTGCTAGAAGAGACACGAGATAATGCTGGACCAGTGTTTTCCAAAGTGTAGTCCACAGGATGGTAATAAGCATCAGTGGATAAAGGGATCCTGAGGTCAACTAATACTGATACAGGATAAACAAATGTACTGCAGGACTTCTCAGAGCCTTTAGTAATGCTAATGCACACTGCGAATCTCCGAAGAGGAGAAACTGTGCTCAGCAGTGTCTGACTTACTTTGACCACAGAACCCTTTTTTCATGAGATTAATATTCCTTGGAACACATGTTTGGGAACTGCTGATGATGGAGGAGGAGTTGAGCTTTGGGGAGGTTAACTAACTTCTCCGAGACCACAAAGCTTTTCAGAGGCAGCTCTAGTGCTAGAACTCCAGCCCTATGGTTTTGTACCACTCAGGTAGAAGAGACCTTTAGAAGCAAGCCAAGGGGCCATCTCTCCATAGCCTTGGGTCTCACAATGTTGGTAACTCTTTTATTTTTAATTTTTAAATAATAGCCAACTAGCTGTTTGATAACTATAATAAAGAGAAACATTTTCCTAAGATTATATTTTAAAGTTTTGATAAGACTTTTATAGTCATATATAAAGATCAGAAATTAGAATTACTTCTCATAGGGTTTTCTGTATGTTGAAATTGAAAGCATTTAACCTCTTGTGACATTTTAAATTGAGTGGCCTATCTTTTAAAATTGTTTATTAGTTATATATGTTTATAACAATTTCCTACAAAACAGGTTTGTGATCTTTCTTACAGAGAACAAATCTTTTTTTCTTGATTCCTAATGTTATATTCAGAGTGAAATGAGGGACTAACTGTGAGCTCTGACCCTGAGGAAAAGAAGCCAAAACAAGGCATGAGAAAAGATCTGAAAGTGGCAAAGCAACCTAAGGGTTGAGAAGTTGCTGGATTGATTCTCTGTAAGAATCAGGTATGGGCCCTTTTGCTGTGAGGTCATAAAGAGTAGCCGCATAATGAATGAGGACTAGAAGAAGGGTTATGGAGGAGGAACATACAGATAATTTCCTGCTTTCCTGAGCCAAATTTAGTAGAGTTTTTCTATGTTGTTGCATAAGAGCGTGGCTGCCCATTTGGAACTGTCAGATTGATTTTCAAATATTTCCTCTTTGAAGCAGTGTGTCAGTATTTTACAGGTCTTTTTGCCAGACACCTTGTAATGTCAAGAGCTTTGCTATTTTTGTGAAATGTACTCAGTTTAATCTGCTTTCACATAGACTTTGATATAAAAGTCAAGACATTTTCCATTTGGATTTAGGATGACGATGACCGTTTTAGAAGTGTAAATGGTTCTTAACGTCATTTTTGTCACAGTTTAATCAGTTCTTTTTTTTATAATTCTATTTATTGGTGCTTTATTATAAATATATGAGACGAGTTTGTGGTTGTGCTCACTCTGTTCACCTCCCAGGAGGTGGTGTGTGTACTACCCCGTGTGTGTGTGTGTGTGTGTGTGTGTGTGGTGTGTACAGCCTGCTGGGGACATCCCAGCCAAGACAGCCGCTAGGCCTACCTGCACCAGGGTGAAGAGGTGCCAGTGATGGAAGGAAGCAGCTTCTGGTGGGCCAGCAAGCTGATGTCACCATGTTTACTGTTACAAAATACCTAAAGAAAGAGAAAAAGAGCTATGGTCTTTGGGGACATTGTTTTTCATGTTTTAGAGGAAGTCATGGATTTGTCTCTTTCTGTTATGTGAGTCCTGTAAGAAGCTAAACAATTAAAAGCATTACTTGTGATATAGCTGGTGTATTTCTGTTGTGTTCATTTCAATCAGGGTTTATTACAGCGCTGAACTCAGCTCTAGTCCCCATCAAACATGTATAATTCCTCTACGAGATCTGTTTTCTCTTCTTCCCTTCTTTGTCTCTCTCTCTCTACCTCTCTCCCCACCCCTCTTCTTTTTCTTTATTTATTTAAAGGCCTTTAAATGGTTTAAATGATCATTTCGTAAAAGGCTCTGCCCTTCGCAGGAGGATGACAGTTGGCTCTGTGCCTCACCACCATAGGTGTGCAATTAGGGAGCACAGCAGAACTTTTATTGTGTTAGCACTTACAGGAGCTGCCTCACAAAAGCTCACTGTTGTTAGCAAATTGGACATTTGACACCAGAACATGTGGGTGAGAGCAGTAGTGTAGGTGGCCATGCTTAAACAATCATATCATTCAATGTGATTTGTAAAAGGTCTTAAAACACATTTTACATATCACAAAAAATGCTTTGTGAATTACTTGTATAGTTTGCCAGTAATATTTAGGGCTGAATTGCAGGGGAGTGTCCATCTGACATTTAGGACAATATTTGAATTTATGACTTAAAATCTAGAAATTTAAGAGGTTTGGAATAGCTGATGGGTTATATCAATATATCTAAACATGTGGAAGAATTAAGACCCCTGGAATGACATCAAGAAAAGAAAGGAGTTCCCATAGTGGCTCAACAGGTTAAGGACTCGACATGTTCTCCATGAGAATGCATGTTCCATCCCTAGCCTTGCTCAGTGGGTTAAGGATCTGGTGTTGCCAAAAGCTTTGGCGTAGGTCACTGATGTGGCTCATATCTGGTGTTGCCATGGCTGTGGCATGGGCTGCAGCTGCAGCTTTGATTCAAACCCTGGCCCAGGAACTTCCATATGCTCCAGGTGCAGCCGTAAAAAAGAAAAGCAGTCTTATATTACCCTGTGTGTGATTATTCTTCAGAGTTAGAGAAGCACAGCTTTTTTTTTTTTTTTTTTTTTGTCCAACTGAAAGAGAAAGATCCTATGCATAGGAAACTTAATCAGTGTGGAAATTTGAAGAAGCCTGTACCAAGATGGGTATTTTCACCTGACCCCAGGAGCAAGCTGCCTTCTGAGAGACCCTACTGGGTGGCGAGACCATTGATGAATTAACCATATGGTTGGGGACTTGTGGCCTTACTGATTCAGATCCCTGTTTTTGTCATTGCACTATAAGATGACCTGTCCCACATTAGCCAGTTCATATAGTCTGTCCATTTAGTGATCTACAGCCAAAAACATAACTGGCATAGGGATAAAATTACTTGAACTGATTTCAGAGAACCCCTAGATTCTCTGAAGACAGGTCTATGGGGAATCAAAATTGTAATAAACAGGTTTCTTGGTGAACAGAAAGAAAACAAAGGGAGTTTGCTATATAACTCACATGTTTAATGTCAACAGGCCAAAATGGCTAATACAGACACCCCCCAGGGGGGCTAGCTTCTCCTAGGTGATGGGATACCTGGTCCATGGCAGAGACCACCCTTCCAGTGTCTGCAGGCCCTGACAACATTTTCCTCCCTGTGACTACCGTTTTTCTAATTTTTTTGTTCCTGACCAACATTCACCACCCGCCTTGAGTGGGCGTGTCGTTTATTCAGTTACGTTCAAATCTTCAGTCTTTCTGCGGTCTAGGAATCTAGTTAAGGTAACTTTGAATACTTTTGCTGTGATCCCTGAATGTGTTACCCTAATAGGTCACCAGAGATTTGGGTTAAATCCTAGAAAATGCATTCAGTGGGATAACTGCTTTTGTTTATTGTTTTAATAATTTGGAGGATCTGTTTTCTAGATTTAGTCCACTTTCCAAAAAGGCAGTGATCAAAAGGAGAAAGAGAAGTACCAGCATTTGTTGGCGATCCTTCAGGCACTGTACCAGGCACTTTCCACGCCTCTTCTTTTGAACCTCATAACCACTCTAATATGTTTTAATATTTCCATTTTATAGCTATGGACAAACTTGGAGAAGGTAAGAAAAAGTTGCTGAAATACATATATAGCTAAAGTGGTAGAATCAGAATTTGAGCCCCAGTGTGTCCTGCTTTCAGGCCCAGTGCTCTTTCTACTTCCTTCATTACTGTCTTTAAAAAAAAAGTCCTTTTCTGTTCTGCTCCCTCCTTGCTGTTCAAGGTTTGAGCCTTGTCGCCATGCCCCGCAAAATTGAGGAAGTCAAGGACTTTCTGCTTAGGGCCAGACAAAAGGGTGCCAAATCTGTCAAGATCAAGAAAAATAAGGATAACGTGATGTTTAAAGTTCGATGCAGCAGTTACCTGTACACCTCGGTCATCACAGACAAAGAAGGCAGAGAAGCTGAAGTAGTCCCTGCCCCCAAGTTTGGCCGTGAAGAAGCTGAAGTGAAGCATGCATGCTGATTTGAACTGTATTAAAATTTTTTTAATTCTAGAAAAAAAAAAAGTTGTGCAAGTGGCCCCATGGCTAATCTGTTCTAGAGATGACATCTCATGTTATGTATGTGGCTTTAGCTTCTGTACTGTAGCTCATGATCCGTGACAGTGCTCCTAAATTATCTGGGATGATGGACCAGTTCCACCCACCCAATCCATCACAAGCAATACTTTTATAAAATACACTAAAATTAGAAAAATCAAGTAATTTTTTTAAAAAGACACACCAAAGCCCAGTGGTCATATGCTGGGATGTTATGCCAACGTCAGAGTGCCGTGTTTTGAAGGGCTTAATTTCTGTTCTGTCACCCACCAGCCACACTTTATGGACAGCACCAGCCCATAACCACACTTTGAGTAGTTCTGGTCTGGATGTTATGTTTCAAGACCCTATAGATCTGTTCAGGGAATAAAAAAAATTCCTGGCCTTTTAAAAAATATAAGTTTAGAGTTCAAAAGTATAGCATCCTCAGCTGACTATCTGGGAAAGAAAACCGTACATAATTTGTTAAATGATTATAAAGTTCTTGGGTTTTGTTTGTTTGTTTTTGCTTTTTAGGGCCACGTCTGCAGCATATGGAGGTTCCCAGGCTAGGGGCTGAATCAGAGCTGCAACTGCCAGCCTACACCACAGCCATAGCAACATGGGATCCAAGCCACACCTGCAGTCTACACCACAGCTCACAGCAATGCCTGATCCTTAACCCACTGAGTGGGGCCAGGGGTTGAAACCACATCCTCATGGATACCAGTCAGGTTAGTAACCCACTGAGGCACAACAGGAACTCCTTTTTTTCCACATTTGTTGACATCTCTTAGAAGAAAAAGAAACACTGACATTGTAGAACAGGTCATAACCTATATCATAACCTATATCATAACCATAATATAACTCTGTGGCTTTGTATGCTGTGAAACTGTCATTGTTATTTGTCATTTTTATTGAGGTATAGTTAATTTACAATGGTGGGTTAGTTTCAGATGTACAGCATAGTGACTCAGTATTTTTACAGATTATATTTTGTTAGAGGTTATTAGAAGATAATGGGCATAATCCCCTGTGCTGTACAGTATATCCTTGTTCCTTACCTATTTTATACGTAGTACTTTGTTAACCTCATACTCCTGATTTGCACCTCCCCTTTTCCCTCTCCCCTTTGGTAACCATAGGTTTGTTTTTTTATGTCTGAGTCTGTTTTTGTTTTGTGTATCAATTCATTTTTATTATTTTTTAGGCTCCACATATAAATAATATCATATAGTATTGCCTTTCCCTGACTTATTTCATTAAACATTATATTCTCTAGGTCCATCTACAGTGGTGCAGATGGCAGTATTCCTTTTTTTTTTTTTTTTTTTTTTTAAGGGCCTAGGGTGCAGCATATGGAAGTTCCTAGGCTAGGGGTCAAATCAGAACTGTAGCAGCTGGCCTACACCACAGCCACAGAAACATGGGATCCGAACTGTGTCTGCAACCTAAACCACAGCTCACAGCAACACAGGATCTTTAACCCACTGAGCAGGACCAGGGATCGATCCCACATTTTCATGGATACTAATAAGGTTAGTAATCCGCTGAGCCACAGTAGGAACTCCAGTATTTCCTTCCTCTTTATGGCTGAGGAATATTCCACTGTATAGATATACTACATCTTTTCAATCCAGTCATCTACTAATGGGCACTTGGGTTGCTTCCACATCTTGTAAATGGTGCTGCTGTGAACATTGGAGACTATATTTTTGAATTAGTGTTTTCAGTTTTCCAAATATATACCCAGGAGTGGAATTGCTGGATCATATGGTAATTCTATTTTTAGTTTTTTAGGGAACTTCCATACTGTTTTCCATAATGGCTGTGCTAATTTGCATTTCCACTAACAGTGTAGGAGGGTTCCCTTTTCTCCACACCCTCTCGAGTGTTTTTTATTATTATTATTATTGGTCTTTTTGTCTTTTTAGGGCATATGGAGGTCCCCAGCCTAGGGGTCCAATCAGAGCTGTAGCTGCCAGCCTGTGCCAGAGCCACTGCAACACAGGATCTGAGCCACATCTGCAACCTACACCACAGCTCTCGGAAACACCGGATCCTTAACCCACTGAGCAAAGCCAGGGATCTAACCCGAAACCTCATGGTTACTAGTCAGTTTCGTTAACAACTGAGCCACGATGGGAATTCCATCTAGCATTTATTTGTAGAATTTTTGATGATGCCCATTCTGGGAGGTGTTACCTCATTACAGTTATGATTTACATTTCTTTAATAATTAGTGGTGTTGAGCATCTTTTCATGTGCTTGTTAGCCGTCTGTATGTCTTCTTCGGAAAAGTGTTTATGTCTTCTGCCCACTTTTATATTGAGTTGTATCATTTGTTTATGTATTTTGGATATTAGCACTTTGGTCACATCACTTGCAAATATTTTCTGTAGTTCCTTAAGTTGTCTTTTCATTTTGTTGATGGTTTCTGTTTTAAGTTTGATCAGGACCCATTTGTTCATTTTTGCTTTAAAAAAATTTTTTTTTTTGCCTTGGGAGATTGAACCAAGAAAACATTACTAAAATTTATGACAAAGAGTATGTCACTTATGTTCTCTTCTAGGAGGTTTATGGTTCCATGTCTTCCATTTAGGTCTTTAAACCATTTTGAGTTTATTTTTATATATGGTTTGAGGGAATGTTCTAATGTTATTATTTTACATATGGCTGTCCAGCTTTCCCAGCACTACTTGTTGAAGAGACTGTCTTTTCTCCATTGTTGTGTATTCTTGTATCTTTTGTCACACGTTAATTGACCATAGGTGTATGGGTTTATTTCCGGATTCTCCATTCTGTTCTGTTGATGTATATATTTATTTTTGTGCCAACACCATGTTGTTTTGATAAAAGTACCTTTGTAGTATAGTCTGAAATCTGGGAGGGTTAAACCTCCAGCTTTGTTCTTTTTTCTCAGGAGTGCTTTGTCAATACTGAGTCTTTTGTGGTTCCTTATAAATTTTAGGGTTATTTGCTCTAGTTCTGTAGAAAAATTCCTGTGTATTTTGATAGGAATTGCATCTAGTCAGTACATTGCTTTGGGTAGTATGGCTCTTTTAATAACAATGATTCTTCCAATCTAAAAGCATGCTGAGTATCTTTCTATTTCTTTGAATCATCTTCAGTCTCTTTCATCAATATTTTATAGTTTTTAGAATATAGGTCTTTCACCTCCTTGGTAAAATTTATTCCTAGTTGTTTTATTCTTTTTGATATGATTTCAAATGGGATTTTTTTAACTTGCTCTTTCTGATATTTCATTATTAGTGTATAGAAATCTTTTGTGTTTTGCGTGTATTCATCTTGTTATCTTATAATTTTGCTGAATTCATTTATTCTAACAGTTTTGGTGTGGAGACTTTAGGGTTCTCTATGTAGAATATCATATCATCTGCAAATAGTGATAGTTTTCTCTCTTCCCTTCCAGTTTGAATACCTTTTATTTTTTTTGTCTGATTGCTTTGGCTAGGACTTCCAATACTATAAGAGTGGGCATCTTTGTCTTGTTCCTGAATTTAGTAAAGGAAGCTTTCAGCTATTCACTGTTGAGTATTATGTTGTTTGTGGGTTTGGAATAAATGAGCTTTATTATGTTAAGATATATTCCCTCTACACCCAGTTTGATGAGTTTTTTTAATCACAAATGGATATTGAGTTTTGTCAAAGCTTTTTCTGCATTTATTGAGATGACCATGTGGTTTTTGTCTTTCCTTTTGTTGATGTGGCAGATCACATTGATTGATTTGTGTGTATTGAATAATCCTTGTGACCCACTAATAAATCTAACTTGATCATGATGTGTGATCCTTTTTATGTATTACTGAATTCAGTTTGATAATATTCTGTTGAGGATTTTTACATCTATATTCATCAAAGATATTGGTTTTTCTCTAATTGTAGTGTCTTTGTCTGGTTTTGGTACCAGGGTAATGATGGCCTTGTGGAATGAATTGGGTGTGTTCCTCCCTCTTCAATTTTTTGGAATAGTTTGAGAAGGGTAGCTATTAGTTTCTTTTTATATGTCTGGTTGAATTCTCCAGTGAAGCCATTTGGTTCTGGACTTTTGTTTGCAGGGAGTTTTTATTTGTTTGTTAATTACAGATTCCTTTTCACTTCTAGTGATTGATCTGTTCAAATTATTTCTTCTTGATTCAGTCTTGGCAAGCTGTGTGTTTCTAGAAATTTGTCTATTTCTTCTAGGTTATCCAGTTGGCTGACATATAACATTACTTGCCATTTTTTCCCCGTCCTCTTCAAATTTATGCTTTAATTTTGTCTTTTAACTAATTCATTCATATCTCCAACCACTTACTGTTTTCGATGCACGCTGGAACTGAATGCCTTATTAGCTTACTAGGTATAGGTAACCATTTTACATAGCACTGTAGTTTGGAAGCATGCAATATGGTTGCAGATTTAAATGTTAACAAAATACTAAGAGAGCTAGGCCTTGGTTGGAGAGATGAGACAGTACTCCTCTTGCCATGGCTATCTGCCACACAAAAATGATAGCAATATTTATGAAGCTGTGTGTCAGCTATGTCATTTAAACTCAAAAGAACCTGAAAGGCAAATGCCATAATCACCTTAATTTTATGGAGGTGGTCCCTAACACCCAGGAAAATTACTTATGTGTGTAAGTTCTCACTGGCAGAAATGAGACTCAAATCCAGACAGTGGGGCTCCAGAGCCAGCACTCCTAACACCAGCACTGTAAAGTTCTTGGTTTGCATCTAAAAACTGGGAACTCCCTGGAGCCACTGTAGGGCAAGTGGTCCTATATTAGCAGCTGAAGGCAGATGGGAGCTGACTGAGAATTAGGCACCCACCTGGACTGGCTCATTTCTAACCCATTCTAAACATCACCAAGTTTCTAGTTCCTCTCTTATCAGACCACAGTTTATCCCTCATAAGGTAAATACTTAGTGATCTGAGAACCCACTTCCCCTTTCACCCCTTTGTTCTATCCCCACCCCAGCACCAACCTCTCTCCCATCTGCAGAATGGTCTGGAATTCTTATGCGAGGTAGCCTTAGAACTTTGCTAAAGTGGCACAGGAGTTGTTTGGGGCTTCAGAAGTAGCTGTCTTGTCCCCTGGCACCCAAAGACAGAACTCCTGAAGGGAAAATCATCTTTTACTTCCCTACAGTCAGTTCTGTCACAGCATGCCCTCATCTTCACAGAGTAACATTAACTTTAGGCTCATTTTCATAATGAAGATGAGGAAACTAATGGCCCAGAGAACTCCCAAAGGTGTTTCCTCTGTTCCTGCACTGTCCAGCATGGTAAGCCATGAGCCAATATAGCTGTTTAAATAAAATGAGAAAACTCCTTCCTCAGCTGCACTAGCCATATTGAGAGAATAGCCATGGCAAATGGCTACCACACTGGTCAGTGCTGCTCTCCAAAGCTGTTGCCTTAGGAAACCAAGCAGAGGAGATGTCTGCTGGCCCTTCCTGACTCCCGTGGCTCTGGTCTTCAGAGCCCCTGCTAACCTCTGAGTTTTCTCTGCAGGGTTGCCAGACCTCCCAAGTCACCTGCAGAGCATAAGGGGTCAGGCACTCACAACTAACAAAGCAGGAGATTGAAGGTGCTGGATTTCTAGATATCTGGGAACATGCAGCGATCCTAAATTGAAATATCATCACCCAATGTGAGTATCAGGCACATGAGGTAAGGATTCAGAATAACCAGGGCTACTTTTAATCTTATTTTACCACAACAGAAGCAGGGAGTGGCCTCCCCACCTGCTGGGGTAAGGGAAAGTCCTAGACTGACCTGCACTTAGGCATCAGGTAGGTCTGAGTTCGAATCCTGGCTTTGTGACCTTGTAACATAAGCTGAGTTCATTCCAGAAGCCTCATATTTAAAGTGGGGATAGTGATAATGTGCACATCAGGTTGCTGTAGGGACAAAATGATGTCCTCTGCACAGACAAGCACCCTGTAACAATGGGTGTCGCTCCCTTTTTCCTGGAATCACTGTTTAACCACACATGGGCTGCAAGGAAAACTGCTCAAATAATGGCCCCAGTACCATCAGCAGCCTCTACCCCAGTAGCAGGGAAGGAGCCACATATCAGAGGGAAGCCTTGGCCAAGTGTTTACTTAATGTGGCCCATGACAGGATTGACGCCAAAAGGGCAGCAATGTTCTGCCTGTGACTTCCTTAGGCTTTTCATGGGATGTGGAGATATGTGTTATAGTTATCTGTTATTCTGAGTCTTTGCATAATAGTTTAATAATCAGCAAGTGCCTTCTTTGGATCCACTTTTGCATAATTCACTTTTTTTATAATCACGGGGGAAAGAGCATGAAACACTCCTTAAGGCGGTGATTACCAACCTGGGCTTTGTGACACCCCCGCCCATCCCCGCCTCGGTATTTCCAAGGGATCTTAACAGGGGTTATAAAATTCTCACATCAAAATTTAATTTGAATTCACTTTAATATTTTTTTAAATGGCACTTTAAGGACAGGAAGAAGTCACAAGGTCCACGAACCCATGAATGTGCCTGTTCTAAAAGGCTGGGAATTACTGCACTATGAATTAGCTTTCACAGTAAATGGCTCATAACAAAGGCCTGCAGAATTTGGTCTCATTCATTACAGAGCGAAGGACTTTTATTTGGTCACATCATTATCATTTAAGAAATATTTAAAAATGGTATTTTTTATTTCAACATGTCCACTGTGCATTTCCAAAACAGCAGGCTTTTCAGAAGAATAAATCAGAACTGTAAACACAAGATACAGTGTAAGTTTTTCTGACTTCCTACAGTCAAGTCAGTTTCACAAATCCACATACTGTACATTCATAGGTGAGGTTCAGTCTGTCACCCATTTCTTTATTTCTATAATTACTTAAGCATAATAAATACATCTGATTTTTAAAGGTCACTTAAAATGAGTCATGATAATTTACAGTACAGTACATTTCAGTTCAAGTGCAAAAATAACTATTTGCTTAATTCTATTTCTTTCTGTTATTTTTAAGCTGTGTTTTGTGGTGAAGCTAGATATCCAAGTGTAGATTTTCTCCTCCCAGAGGCAGTTTTGGGCAGAAGTATGGTGTCATGGAGAAGCCCTCACTTCACAACTGGTTCTGCCTAATCAGGGTCAGGGAGTAAGGTGAGTTGCTCATTGCTAACTCGTGTCTTTCCTGTGCTCATCCACAGCCATATAACTGACCTGCCTTTGGCTAAAGCAGAGATCCCTTGTTTACCACCTCCCCCAAGGCTTCCTAGTAACCTCAGCTTTCATTTTTAGCAGCAAGCTTTATGCATGAGTCACCCGGCCATTGTTCTGACTGTAGTTGCAATATTTACAGTAGCATAACCCGTAACTGAACCCTCCAGTGTCTGACTATCTTCATGGGAAAGAACATACTAAGATTTGTTTCTTTAGTCATTGGAAAGTATGCTTACTTCCTATTTCTGTCTTTTTTCATTCCTGGTTTCCTATTCACCACTTTTCCCCCCTCCCCCAAAACAAAACAAAAACTGAACCATTACGTAATTTTAAAAATTGTCTCCCTCCCCAGGCACTTAAATCTTATACTGTTATTTGTAAGTAGTACCTGCTAAATTGAAGAAACCCTTAGGAATTCAGGGATTTTTGTTTGTTTTAGTCCATCAGCTAATTAAGAGCCCAAATCACTATAAAATTGTAAATAGTGATAAAGGCTATTTATAGTATCAATATATTTAGTAAACCCTTGTCTATCAAGCCACAGGATACTGAGTTGGTCTATTTGAAATATTCCCTCCTCTGGTCTTATAGCCCATTTAAAACAAAAGGCATTTTAAAGCTCAGCTTAGCTTGCAGTAGTCAGTAACAGCTTTTGCTGCTCAAAGAATTGATTATTTTTGTTATATACCATACCCATAAAAAATATATATTTGCTAGAGATATGCCAAGTTTCTGATGAAACTTTTTCCTTTTTTTTTTTTTTAAACAAAAGCATATATGCTACTAATTTTTATCTGGTTACTTTTAAAATATGTCTTATAATTTTTTGAATGGTTCTCTTTAAGAGAAACAAAATTGTACAGGTATTCTGTTTCTTCCCAGTTTGCATTAAGAACCAAATAATTAGAGTAAATAATCAAAAGAGGGAAGTTATATCAGCATTCACCTTGAAACACTTTCTCTCCCTCCATTCATTTAGTGTAACTGCTGGTTTCAACTCTTATGCCTTGGCAGAGAAGTCTTACAGTCCTTAACCTACCAACCCAAGAACTGAAAGTCCTCACTGAACTCCTTTTTCCTTCTGTGATTCCAGTGGGACTATGACCTATTTCTGCCCTATGTACTGTAGCTCCTATGTGTGTGTGTGTTTCCATGTTGATGAATTCAGGTATTTAGAAGCGTATGTGGTGCTATGCTCCTCGTGGTGAGGCGTGTCCTAGGTTCAGAGCACCTCCTGCTCTGCCCTGGCAGAGGAGCCCAGTTCCATGCAGGGTGTAGGATGAGCAGGACCCCTCAGTGTCCCCCAGCGGCAGGCTGAGCCTGCTGGTCCTCACTCTCCTCCACACGGGGGCGAGCAGGGCTGCTCTGAGTCTGAGATGCTGCTGCAGCTTGAGGGGATGGCTGGTTTCTGGATGGGTCAGAGTGAGTCTCACATGGTCCAGGCAGGGTTCCACCACCAGCTGGAGGACTTTCCCGATTCTCACTGGTCCCCTGGAAGGAAAAAACAGGAAGTGCCCCATGGTCAGTGCTAGCAAATAAATCCAGCACTTTTCATATACTTTCAAGGAAGAAATAGGAAACATGGGGTGATCATCCTGAAGTGACCACTTCAGGAAACTGGTAATAGAGGGATAAGGATAGAATATCTTACCTTTCATCTCCTTTCCTATGTGCAACTGCCAAAGCCGCATGAAAAACACAAACACTATAAGCAGACGTATCTTGTGGAAAAAGGAACATTACTACCAAAATGTCTTTTAGTGCCAAGAAAACAATTTACATCAGCAAATATTTACTGAGCCCCCATCAGCCTTTTCGGCAAGTCACTGGGCAAGCCACACAAAACTGAAATGCAGCAAGCCACTTGCTGAGACCAGAGAATCCAAGGCTGGAAGGCACCCTGTCAGGCAGTAAGGAAGGAGTTCTCAGCCTTGGAGACGGGCCAGGAAAAGAAGGTCCTGAAGTTAAGAGCCCTGATGGAGACTGGGGATTTTAAAGTGTACACTGCAAGTAAGACACAACATCCACGTAAAGAAAGGTAATGTAAACAAGCACTTATGTAACCAGCTGTGAGTAACCAAGTACATATCACTCCAGCACCTCACCTGCAGCATGTCTGTAAAAATCAAGATACATGTTTTTCAAAAAATGGATTTTCCTCTAAGTTATAGTACCCATTACTTCAAATGGTTGAGCACCAAAAAAAGTTTCGTTTCTGTAACTGATTCTAAAATGCAGAAAAAGAATCTTAGTGTAATGACTTCTTTGTAAGAATACCTAAGCCATACCGGCCAGTTTATATTAATAGTAACATACCAGAAAAAAAATTTTTTTAATAGGCTTCTGTGAAGCTGAAGATAACTACTCAGAGTAATGAAAACTTGCCATTCAGGCAAAGTAGCTCATCTTTTCTCCTGCTTCACATCTTTTATATGCTCCTTCCACCCTGATAGTTTCCTTCTTGACTTGTGAGCAGAGGATTTATGTGAGTTTATTATCTCAAAAAACCAATAGGATCATATATGGACTGCAATGCATTATGTTTATCAATGAAGAACCAGATTTTGTTTATAGAAATATGACATGTTAGTTTATAAAGATGTGATAAATTTAATTAAGGTAGTTCGAATTAAGGAAATTATTCCTTAAGTCTTTCCCCTTTATTTTTTCTCCTCCTGTGTCCTCCTCTGAAGTTATTCTAGATAAAGAGCTGACATGATTCATCAAGTAAAAGGGACTGATTAATAAAAACACAAGGAAGGAAACCTATTACTTTGGCCAAACTGTTCAGAGAAGTTACCCTTAATCATTTTCCAAGAGTAGTATATAGCTTCAGCTACAATAACCTACAGTATTTTGTCCATATGATGTGACTCTAGGCAGGAGAGACCACATCTCTAGGGACAAGAAAAATCACACTTTTTATTTTTCAGGTGAGCCCACTATTAAAACCACACTTGCACTGAGTTAGGTGTCCTTTCAGACTCAGATAGTGGCTCACGGTATTAACTCATTAATTCATCAGGTATTTATTGAGGTCTCTTTATTATAATGTCCCCACTAAATTTTAGAATTACAGAGATTAATATATATATAATCCCTCAAGGGAAGAACCATATATCTACACTGTAGCTAGTGTCTGTCAATATACATTTTAAAGAAATATACAAAATCAACATGGACTTATTTTCTTTCAAGAAATACTCTATAAGGCAGAATTTTCCCTCTATGGGACCTTTTATACACCTCTATAACATACCTGTCACAAAGTACTGAAATTATTTGTCTGCATGTCTTTTTCTCCCACCAACCTCCCATAAATCTGGTTGAATAAATAACGGAAACAACTGAGCCTGCTCAAGGTAGGTCAGCAGAGGAACTTTACCTGTAAGGGCTGTATCTCAGAAGCACGGTTATCTCTTGTTAACTGCATCATCTCTTTAATTTGGTAGAGTGCGTAGACAAAGGTCACCCAGGGAGAGGAGCTGACCCCCCAGGCTGGCTTGTTCACATCCTCCTGTTCCTCCTGGTGCTTGGTTTTCTTGGGTGGGAGCCTGGGCTCAATGCGTGGCATAACATCTTCTGTCTGTTGCTGGACCAAGTCGATGGTTGCTATAGGAACAGGACTGGAGGGAACAGGAATCCTTTCTGCCAACATTGTCTTATCTGGATAGAAAATCATTTAACGTCATTTTTCAGAGTTTTATACATATTTAAATAAACATAAAAATAAATAAGCAAGCAGACAACCCTATGCCTATGCTTGGCACTGTTAATAAGTTGCTGTGAACCAAGGGTGGTTTCTATACTTAGTGCATGTCTGAGCAAATGAAGGTGATGTTTTGTCCAGGACTTAATAGACATTAACATATCTATTTATAAAATGTGTTCAGTTAATGTATATAACATCTGTGGGGCACTGGCTATAGTGAGAATGCTGTCTTAGGCCCACTTATAAGATTGATATTTTAAAGATAAGCATTAAAACAAAAAATCACATGATAGCCGCTTTTATTAGCCTTTTGCTGAAGACATGGACCTAGCCATATAAAAAATAATTCTTGGAGTTCCCGTCGTGGCGCAGTGGTTAACGAATCCAACTAGGAACCATGAGGTTGCGGGTTCGGTCCCTGCCCTTGCTCAGTGGGTTAACGATCCGGCGTTGCCGTGAGCTGTGGTGTAGGTTGCAGACGCGGCTCGGATCCCGCGTTGCTGTGGCTCTAGCGTAGGCCGGTGGCTACAGCTCCGATTCGACCCCTAGCCTGGGAATCTTCATATGCCGCAGGAGCAGCCCAAGAAATAGCAACAACAACAAAAATTAAAAAAAAAAAAAAAGAAATAATTCTTTTGTAATCCTAACTATATCATAGGAGTGAGAAAAATCATATTGGTCTTTCTTTCTGTGGGAATTAAAATCTGTCTCTAGGGTTTCTGTAACAAGTTAATTTCTCTCTTAACAGAAGCATGTCAGATTCTTGAGGCAAATGCTCCTCAAAGGATAGAACACCATAGAAGAGGAGCCCTGGTCTAGGATCCAGGAACTGAGAAAGAATATTTGTTTTACTGGCTTGCCTTCTTCATTTAAAAAGAAAAAAAAAAAAAAAAGGGTTGCAACCTAAATGTCCATCAGCAGAGGAGTGGATAAAGATGTGGTACATATACATAAAGGAATATTACACAGCCATAAAAAGGCACAAAATGATGGCATTTGTAGCAACATGGATAGACCTAAAAATGAGCATGCTAAGGAAGTTAGTGAGATAGACAACAAACATCATATGCTATCACTTACATGTGGAATCTAAAAAGGGATACAATGAACTTCTTTGCAGAACAGAAACTGACTCACAGACATTGAAAAACTTACGGTTACCAAAGGAGACAGGTTGTGGCAGGAGGGGGGTTGGGTGGAGAGATGGGCTGGGGTTTGGGGATGAAAATGCTATAAAATTGGGTTGGGATGATGGCTGTACAATTATAAATCTAATAAAATTCATTATTATAAAAAGCTGATTCCTCCCAAAAGTTGAAAACTTGTTCTCTTCCACGCATTATACTTGATATAACCTCCTTTCTGTATAACAATTTTAATGAAGGCTGTGTAAGAGGAAACTTCAAATTTAAGATATGGACTTTTTCAGATGGAAAAGCATAGAGATTAATACCACTTCCTGTCCCTAAGAGTTAAATTATTGTATAGCCCAGTATTTATTTGATTTAAATTTTAAATTCCTTTGAACACCAGAAAAATTTAAAACCAATACTTTCCTCAGTCCCTTGTACCCTAAAACAAAAGAGAAGCAAGGAAAACTCCCAAGCCACTTAAAACAATCAGTATTCTTTTCAACACAGCAAGTGACTTCTCTCTAGCAATGGTGCACATGAGTTCACTGTGATACGCCACTGAGAAGAGCTAGTAGCCATGCAGGTCTGCCGTACACTGTTACCACCTCTGGGTTTCGGAGGGGTATGTGTCGAATTCCCCATGGCATCAACATTTAGAACCATTAAGGAACAACAAGTATGTTTACCTTCTTCCTCATCTGGCACTGCCAGCCACTGGATCAGGGCAAAGAGCAGGAGGATCACCAGGCAGGCCATGCCAATACCTCGGAAGGTTGCAGCAGCCCCTGTAGAAACAAACAGAACTCTATAGAGCAATTCCAGGAAGGCCAGGTAGCCCTCATCTGAAACTGTAGATGGTCCAAAGATCAGGGCAAAGGCAGAAGAGCAGAGAAGGGCAAATGGCCATCTGCTTCATACAGAAGAAAAAACACAGGTCTGGGTAGGTATCAACAGACCAAAGTGCTGGTATCCGATAGCCATCATTGATCACCTTTTAAAACTGCATTTATAAAGGACTGTCTCTGAGTGCCTTTTTAAAATTCAGCAGTGCTCTCTTCTTCATAAAGACCATTTACCTATTAAATAGCCCCATCAATCTGTAATTAGTATAGCTGAGCTCAAACAGTGCTTTATAAACTTATAAATTCAGACATCCCTGAGCCCACCTTCTACAGATGATTGAGTAGAATAATCCCGTCTCCACCTCAGCCCCTCTATTTCCAATAAAGGGGATCTGACAGCGCATTCAGACTGTGTTATCCCAGATGCAGCCACATTATCAAAGGCAGCATATAGTTAGAGCTTTCTGGCTCACAATCTCCGCTGGAATACCAATGATGAATTTTCTTTCCTCTGGCATTATGATCAGCAGGTTTAGGGTCCTCTACTTCAAACCCAAAGCACATGTGCTTATTCATTCGTTTAGCTCCTTTAACGTTTCTGTGTAGCATCGATGAAGCTATTTGTAAGAAATGTGTGCACAGTTACAGGCTGGCTCTATTCATCTTAACAACTTAAGCATATTACTGTGCAATTTTGATGACCATGAAAGGCCAGAAAGAGAATATGAACACTGGAATTTAGCTTCTGGCAGTCTTCAGTAATAATCTGAGTGCTTATTGAGGTGTTACTGAAAAAAACCCTAAATTTTCATCAAAGAAGAAAGGGAAAAAGAAAGCCATTCTTACCGAAATAATTGACTAACACGCCTCCGATCATGGCACCACAACCTCTCCCCAAACCCAGATGAAGGCCCTGCAGGATGCCCTGAGCAGACGTCCTCAGCTCTGGGGGAACCGCAGCACTGAGATAAGAAATGCAGGCTGCCCAGATGGCCGCGTGTGTCACTCCTGGAGAGGAAGAGGAGCGGGCAGGGTGACTGATCAGCACTTCTTAGGTTACTCTTTTTTCGAATGTGAGTTATTTAACTTTCTCTCTCTCTCTCTCTCTCTCTCTCTCTCTCTATATATATATATATATATATATATATATATATATACATATACATATAGACACACACACATAAATACATATCTACATATCCAATAAGGACATTTTATTTATTTGTGGTAGAATATATGTAATTTATCACTTAACCACATTTAAGTGTATGGTTCAACAGCTCTAAGTACATTCACAGTGTTGTGCAGCCATCACTACCAATCATCTCCAGAATTTTATCATCCCAAACTGAAAGTCTGTACCCATTAAACAATAACTATCTCCAGGCCCTAGGAGGCACCATTTATTTTCTGTTTCTATGACTACTCTGGGTATTTTATATAAATAGAATCATACAGTGTTTGTCCTGTGGTGTCTGGCTTATTTCACTTAGCTTAATGTGTTCAGAATTCACCCATGTAGCAGCATGTATCAGCATTTCCTTCTTTTTTAAGGCTAATGAATATGTAGCCTTATAAAATTCTGTTTATCCATTCATCTGTTGATGGACATTTGGGTTGTTTCCACCTTTTGGCTGCTGTAAACCTGTTGGTGTGCAAGTGTCTGAGTCCCTGCTATCAGTTCTTTTGTGCATATACCTAGAAGGGGAATTACTAGATTATGTGGTAATAATACATTTAACACTTTGAAGAAATATTTTCCACAGTAGCTGCACCATTTTATATTTCAACCAGAAATGCACAAGAGTTCCAGTTTTCCCATATCTCACCAGATAATATTTTCTGTGTTTTTCTAGAATAGGCATTCTGATGGGTATGAAGCGGTATCTTAATATGGTTTTGATTTGCATTCCCTAATGGCTAGTGATATTGAACATCTTTTTATGTGTTTATTGGCCATTAGTAAATCTTTAGAGAAAGTCTAGTCAAATATTGTGCCCATTTTTTTTTTTCCTTTTTAGGGCCACACCTGCAGCATATAGAAGTTCCCAGGCTAGGGTCTCATTGGAGCTATAGCTGCTGGCCTACTCCACAGACACAGCAACTCAGGATCCAAGCCGCATCTGTGACCTACACCACAGCTCACAGCAATGCCGGATCCTTGACCCACTGAGGGAGGCCAAGGAGCGAACCTGCATCCTCATGGATACTAGTTGGAATTGTTTCCACTGTGCCACAACGAGAAATACCTTTTGCCCATTTTTGAATTGGTTTGGTTTTTTGCTGTTGAATTGTAGGAGTTCTTATATTTGGGGTATTATTATTACCGGGCACCCATTTTGACATTAAGGACATAAGTGGAACAGAATAGAGAGCCCAGAAATAATCCCATGCACCTACAGCCAGTTAATCTACAACAAAAGAGGCAAGAATATACAATGGAGAAAAGACCATCTCTTCAATAAGTGGTGTTAGGAAAGCTGGACAGCTACATGTAAATAATGAAAACTGAACACTTTTTCATACCATAAATAAAAATAAATCCAAAATGGTTTAAAGACCTAAATATAAGATGTGACAGCATAAAATTCCTAGAAGAGATCATAGGCAAACGTTCTCTATATAAATTATAGGAATATTTTCTTAGATCAGTCTCCCAAGGCAAAAGAAATGAAAGCAAAAAAAAAACCCAAAAAGCAAAAAAACAAAACCCAATGAAACCTGATCAAATTTAAAAGCTTTTGCACAGCAAAGGAAAACCATCAATAAAATGGAAACACAATCTAAGGGAAAATTAGATCTAGGGAGAAAATATTTGCGTATGATGCAACCATCAAGGAGTTAATATCCAAAATATACAAATAGCTCATACAACTCAATATAAAAAAATCAATCCAAAAATGAGCAGATCTAAACAGTTACTTTTCCAAATTAGATATACAGATGACCACCATACACATGAAAAGATGCTCAACATCACTAATTATTAGAGAAATGCAAATCAAAACTACACACCTCCCAGAATGGCCATCATCAAAAAGTCTACAAAAACCAAATGCTAGAGAGGGTATGGAGAAAAGGGAACCCTGCTGTACTGTTGGTGGGAATGTAAATTGGTATGGCCACTATGGAAAAGAGTATGGATATGCCTTAAAAACTAAAAATAGAATTACCATATGATCCAGCAATCCTACTCCTGGATATATATCCAGAAAAGATGATAACTCTTAATTTCAAAAGATATGTATACCCCAGTGTTCACTGCAGCGTTATTAACAATAGCCAAGACATGGAAGCAACCCAAGTGCCCATGAAGAGACAGAAGATATGGTATGCATCTACAGTGGAATATTACTCAGCCATGAAAAAGAATGAAATAGGGAAAATTTACCACCCCACTTACATCAATGAACAGATCATCCAGAGAGAAAATCAAAAAGGAAATGCAGGTCTTAAATGATACATTAGACCAGATGGACTTAGTTAATATTTATAGAGCATTCCATCTGAAAGCAACAGAATACACATTCTTTTTTTTAAATTTTTTATTAGGATTGATTTACAATGTCTGCCAATTTCTGCTGTAAAGTGACCCAGTCACTCATACACACACACACACACACACACATATACACATTCTTCTCACATTATCCTCCATCATGTTCTATCACAAATGATTAGATAGTTTCCTGTGCTATACAGCAGAATCTCATTGCCCATTCACTCCAAATGCAAGAGTTTTCGTCTACTAACCTGAGACTCCCAATCCATCCCACTCCTGCCCCCAGGCAAACACAAGTCTGTCCTCCATGTTTCTGTTTTGTAGATAGATCATTTGTGCCATATTTTAGACTCCACATATAAGTGATAGCATATACTGTCTTTCTCTGACTTACTTCACTCAGTATGAGAGTCTTCTAGTTGCATCTATGTTGCTGCAAATGGCATTATTTTGTCCTTTTTTATGGCCGAATAGTATTTCATTGTACACATATACCACAACTTCCTGATCCATTTATTTGTCAGTGGGGATTTAGGTTGTTCCATGTCTTGGCTATTGCGCATAGTGCTGTGATGAGCATACAGGTGAATTTATCTTTTTCAAGGAAATTTTTGTCTGGATATATGCTCAGGAGTAGGACTGTTTGGTCAAATGGTAGTTCTATATTTAGTTTTCTGAGGCATTCCATACTGTTTTCCATAGTGGTTGTACCAATTTACATTCCCACCAACAGTATTACATTCCCTTTTGTCCACATCCTCTCCAGCATTTAACTGTTGACTTGTTAATGATGGCCACTCTAACTGGTGTAAGGTAGCACCTCATTATAGTTTTGATTTGCATTTCTCTAATAATTAGTGATGTTGAACATTTTTTCATGTGTCTGCTGGCCATCTGTACGTCTTCTTTGGTGAAATGTCCATTTAGGCCTTCGGCCCATTTTTTAATTGGGGTTTTTTTGTTGTTGTTGTTGTTTGAGTTGTTGGTATATTTTGGAGATTGAACCTTTGTCAGTTGAGTCATTTGCAAAAATTTTCTCCCATTCTGTGGGCTGTCTTTTCATTTTTTTAATAGTTTCCTTTGATATGCAAAAGATTTTGAGTTTAATTAGGTCCCATTGGTTTGTGTTTTTATTGTCTTTATTCTAGGAGGCAGCTCAAACTAGATGTTACTATGATTTATGTCAAACAGTGTTCTACCTAAGTTTTCCTCTAGGAGTTTTATAGTATCTGGCCTTACATTTAGGTCTTTAAGCTATTTTGAGTTTATTTTTGTGTATGGTGTTAGACAGTGTTCTAATTTCATTCTCTTACATGTGGCTGTCCAGTATTCCCAACACCATTTATTGAAGAGACTATCTTTCCTCCACAGTATGTTCTTGTCTCTTTTGTCACAGATTAATTGATCATATGTGTATGGGTTTGTTTCTGGGCTTTCTATCCTGTTCCATTGATCTGTATTTCTGTTTTTGTGCCATGACCATACTATCTTGATGACTGTAGCTTTGTAGTAGACTCTGAACTCAGGGATCCTGATTCCTCCAGTTCTGTTTTTTCTTTTCAATATTGCTTTGGCTATTCGAGGTCATCAGTCTTTCCAAACAAATTTTTAAATATTCTGTTCTATAAAGAATGTCATTGGTAATTTGATAGGGATTGCACTGAATCTGTAGATTTCCTTAAGTAGTATTGTTATTTCAACTATATTAATTCTTCCAATCCAAGAGCATGGTATATTTTTCCATCTATTTGTGTCTTCTTTGATTTCTTTCATCAGTGTCTTATAGTTTTCAGAGTAGGGTCTTTTGTCTCTTTACATAAGTTTATTCCTAGGTGTTATATTCTTTTTGGTGCAATGGTAAATGAAATTGTTTCCCTAATTTCTATTCTGATATTTCATTGTTAGTATGTAGAAATGCAATCAATTTCTGTGTATTAATTTTGTATCCTGCAACTAACTTTACCAAGTTAATTGATGAGCTCAATTAGTTTTCCGGTAGTACCCTTTGATTTTCTAGGTATAGAATCATATCATCTGCAAACAGTGATAGTTTTACTTCTTTTCCAATTTGGATTTTTTCTTTCTTTTTCTTCTCTGACTGCCATGGCTAGGACTTCTAAGACTGTTAAATTACATTAGAGAAAGAGGACCTCCTTGTCTTGTTTCTGATCTTAGTGGAAATTCTTTCAGTTTTTCACCATTGAGAATGATGTTACCTGTGGGTTTGTCATAAATGCCTTTTGTTATATTGAGGTGGTTCCCCCTATGCCCACTCTCTGAGAGTTTTTATCAGGAATTGGTGTTGAATTTTTTTCAAAAGCTTTTTGTGCATCACATTCTTTTTAAGTGCAGATGTAATATTCTCCAGGATAGATCACATACTGGGCCACAAAGCAAGCCTTGGTAAGTTTAAGAAAACTGAAATAATATCAAGCATCTTTTCCAACCACAATTCTACAAGATTAGAAATCAAATACAAGAAAAAAAACTGCAAAAATCCCACACACATGTGGAGGCTAAACAATATGTTACTAAACAACTAATGGATCACTGAAGAAATCAAAGAGGGAATTTAAACAAAATTGATGAATCTTTAGCCAGATTCATCAAGAAGAAAAAGGGAGAGGGCCCAGATCAATAAAATTAGAAATTAAAAAGGAAAAGTTACAGCTGAGCCTACAGAAATACAAAGGACCATAAGAGATTACTACAGGCAGCTATATGCCAATAAAATGGATAACCTAGAAGAAATGGACAGACTCTTAGAAAGGTACTATCTTCTTTGAACCAGGCTGAACTAGAGTGAACCAGGAAGAAATAGAAAATATGAACAGACCAATTACAAATACTGAAATTGAATCTGAGATTTTAAAATTCCCAACAAACAAAAGTCCAGGACCAGATGGCTTCGCAGGTGAATTCTATCAAACACTTAGAGAAGAGTTAACACCTATTCTTTGGAAACTATTCCAAAAACCTGAAGAGGAAGAAATACTCCCAAACTCATTCTATGAGACCATCATTACCCTGACACCCAAACCAAACAAAGCTAGCACCAAAAAAATAAAATTACACTGATGAACATAAAAGCAAAAATCCTTAACAAAAATACTAGCTAACTGGATCCAACAGCACTTTAAAAGGATCATACACCATGATCAATTGGGATTTACTCAGGGATGCATGGATTTTTCAATATCTGCAAATTGGTGTGCTACACCACATTAACAAATTGAAGAATAAAAGCCACATGATCATCTCTAGATGCAGAAAAAGCTTTTAATAAAATTCAACCTCAATTTACTATTAAAAAAAAAAACCCTTCAGAAAGTGGGCACAGAGAGAACACACCTCAAACCACAGCTAACATCATACTCAACAGTGAAAAGTTGAAAGCATTCTCTCTAAGATCAGGAACAAGACAGGATGCCCATTCTCAACACTTTTATTCAACATTTGGAACTCCTGGCCACACCAATTAGAGAAGGGGAAAAAAAGGCATATCGGTTGGAAAGGAAGAAGTAAAACTGTCAGTGTTGGCATATGACAGGGTGCTAAACATAGAAAATCCTAAAGACAACACCAGAAAACTACTAAAGCTTATCAATGAATTTGGTAAAGTTGCAGGATACAAAATTAATATACAGAATCGGTTGCATTTCTATACACTAAACAAAAATCAGAAAGAGAAATTAAAGAAACAATCCCATATATCATCACATCCAAAAGAATAAAATACCTAGGAATAAACCTACCTAAGGAGGCTAAAGACCTGTACTCAAAAAACTATAAGACACTGATGAAATAAATTTGAAGACAACAAAAACAGATGGAAAGATGGATATACGGTATTATTGGGCTGAAAGAATCAATATTGTTAAAGCAACCATACCAACCAAGGCAATCTATAGATTCAGTGCAATCCCTATCAAATTTCCAATGACATTTTTTCAAAGAACTAAAACAGAAAAAAAGTTATTTCATACAGAAACACCAAGGACCCCAAATAGCCAAAATGCTCTTGAGAAAGAAGAAGTGAGCTGCAGGAATCAGGCTCCCTGACTTTAGACTATACTACAAAGCTACAGTCATCAAAAGAGTATGGTAATGGCACAAAAACAGACACATAGCTCAATGGAACAGGATAGAAAGCCCAGAAATAAACCCAAACACCTATGGTAAATTAATCTATGACAAAGGAGGCAAGACTATACAATGAAGAAAAGATGGTCTCTTAAATAATCAGTGCTGGGAAACCTCAACAGCTATATGGAAAAGAATGAAATTAGAATATTCTCTAACACCATATACTAAAATAAATTCAAAATGAATTAAAGACCTAAATGTGAGACCAGATACTATAAAACTAGAGGAAAATGCAGGCAGAACACTCTTAGAAATAAATCACAGCAATGTTTTTTTTGGACCCATTTCCTAAAGTAAAGGAAATAAAAACAAAGATAAACAAATGGGACCTAATTAAACTTAAAGGTTTTGTATGGCAGAGAGAACCATCAACATAATGAAAAGACAACCTATATAGAACAGGAAAAAATATTTTCAAATGATGCAATCAGCAAGGGATTAAAATCCACAATATATAAATAGCTCATACAGCTCAATGTCAAAATAAAAAACAACCACAGAGCTCCTGCCGTGGCTCAGCAGGATTAGTATCCATGAGGACATGGGTTCAATCCCTGGGCTCGCTCAGTGGGTTAAGGATCCAGCGTTGCCATGAGCTGTGGTGTAAGTTGCAGACGCGGCTCGGATCTGACGTTGCTGTAGCTATAGTGTATGCCAGCAGCTACACTCCAATTCGACCCCTAGCCTGGGAACCTCCATGTGCCACAGGTGCAGCCCTAAAAAAAAAAAAAAAAAAAAAAAGGCAAAAAAAATTTGGCAGAAGACCTTAATAGACGTTACTTCAAATAAGATATACAGATGGCTAACAGGCACATGAAAAAAAAAAAAAAAAAAAAGATGCTCTACATCACTACCAGAGAAATCCAAATTAAAACTACACCAAAGTATCACCTCACATAGGTCAAAATGGCCACCACCAAAAAAAGTCTACAAATAATATATGATAGAGATGGGATGGAGAAAAAGGAACTCTCCTATACTGTTGGTGGGAATGTAAACCGGTACAATCACTATGGAGAACAATGTGGATATCTCTTTAAAAACTAAAAATAGAGTAATCCCACTCCTGAGTATAATTTTAAAAAACCATAATTCAAAAAGATACATGGAACCCAATAGTCATTGCAGCATTATTTACAATAGCTAAATAATAGAAGCCGAATGTCCAGCAACAGAATAATGGATAAAGAAGATGTAGTACATATATACAATGGAATATGAGCCATAAAAAAGAATGAAATAATACCATTTGTAGCAATAAGTATGGACTTAGAGATTACCATACTAAGTGAATACAAAGAAAAATCACTTATACATAGAATCTAATATATATGTGTGTGTGTGTGTGTGTGTGTGTGTATACACATAACACTAGTGTGTATATACATGCACGAACACATACAAACAAATGAAGTTATTTTCAAAACACAGAGTTTCTTTTTTTCACAGAAATGGAAAACAAACTGACTGTTACCAAAGGGAGAAGGGGGTGGGGACAGGGATAAGTTAGGAGGTTGGGATTAACATATACACACTAATATATATAAAAGAGATAACCAATAGGGACCTAGTGTATAGCACTATATTCAATATTTTATAATAACCAATATGGAAAAGATTCTGAAAAATATACATATATATGTATATATAAATATGCCTGAATTGCTGTGCTGTGTGCCTGAAACTAACACAATATTGTAACTCAACTACAATAATTTTTTAAAAATTTAATTAAAAAAGGAATGGAAATAAAATTCATTGAGTAATTTAAAAAAATGTATATAAAAAAAAGGAATGAAATACTGCTATTTGCAGTAACATGGATGGACCTAGAGAATATTATACTTAGTGAGGAAAGACAGAGAAAGACAAATAGTATATAACTTATATGTAGCATCTAAAAATAAAAATACATGTATATACAAAACAGAAACAGACTCACACACAGAAAACAAAGTTTTGGTTACCAAAGGAGAAAGAGAGAGAAGTGGCGGCAAATACGGATACAAACTACTATACATAAGGTAGATAAGCAACAAGAATTTACTGTTTAGCACAGGAAATTTTTTTTTTTTTTTGTGCTTTTTAGGACCACACCCACAGCATATGGGAGTTCCCAGGCTAGGGGTCGAACTGGAGCTGTAGCCACTGACCTAGGCCACAACCACAGCAACGCAGGATCTGAACTGTGTCTGCGACCTACATCACAGCTCATGGCAACACTGGGTCCTTAACCCACTGAGTGAGGCCAGAGGTTGAACCCGCCACCTCATGGTTCCTAGTTGGATTCGTTTCTGCTGTGGCACAATGGGAACTCCCAAGCACAGGAAATTATATTCAATATGTTGTAATAACCTAGAATGGAATATAATCTGAAAAAATACATAACTGAATCACTTTACATCTGAAATGAACACTGTTACATCAGTATACTTCAATTCAATAAAAAGATTATTTCCAATTTTTTCCATTATAATTAACACTATGATTAACAGAGATATAGCTTTTTACATAGCTTAGATTATTTATATTGGCTGAAATTCTACAAGTGGGGTTAATGATTCAAAGGATATAATAACTTTTATGCCTTTTAATGTAAAGTTCCAATTTGTTTCCCAAAGGAATGTAGAGACCATTTACAATGCCTCATTAGCAGTTTCATTATATCCTCACAATTTGTTAGGAGGGAGGGAATAATATAGATAACTGCTAGAAGAAAATTTGGCCATTATTTTAATGCACAGCAACTGTGCATTGTATGAGTTTAAATCTTTATTAGAGCACTGCTTTAAATGTATTAGGAAGATACTGTCAGAGCAGGTTTTATGGATAGCTAGAAAGGATTAAGAAATCATCTGGTTTTGCCTAGATTAAATGATGGTCTTGCCCCCTGAAAAATAATATCATTTGGAGATAATATCACCAGAAACTCTTAACCTATGTTTTCAAAAATTAAAGACTACTATTCATTTAAGATTTCATCTGACGTTGGTTTACCTCTAACCAAAATGGAATTTTGGACTGGCTTTACTCTCCTTCCTTATTGAAACAACCAAAAATTGGGCAAAATACATGAAACAATAGTTCCTAAGACGCTGGACATCAGCAATAAGGACAGTGATCTCTGAGAGATGGGAAACAAATGAGGAGCCCCAGCTTGCTGCCCGGTTAGGGTTTGCAAGCTGCAGGGCACAGAGGGGGAACCGGCAAGTTGAGGAGGTGGAGCTGACAGTCTGGAGAGACTGGAGTTCCAGGTCTGAGTACCAGAGAAGAGAGAGAGCTTCACAGACAAACTCCAGAGATCTGCAGATGGTTTCCCTCAAGTGTTCAGCAGAGTACATGATTCCTAGGTTTGGTAGAGTACTCAAAAGGGTCTTCTGTTAGTTATAAGAGTTAGCCATAGTTTAAACACTGTTCTGGTCCCATCTGAGTTATCTCTACAAGCAAGACTCAGAGTTCCCGTTGTGGTTCAGCAGGTTAAGAACCCAACTAGTATCCATGAGGATGCAGCCTTGATCCCTAGCCTCGCTCAGTGGGTTAAGGACCTGGCATTGCCACCAACTGTGGCACAGGTTGCAGATGTGGCTCTGCTCCCTCATTGCTGTGGCTGTGGTGTAGGCCTTAGCTGCAACTCTGATTCCACCCCTAGCCTGGGACCTTCCATATGCTGCAGGTGTGGCCCTAAAAAAAAAAAAAAGAGCAAGACTTGCAAGGATCAAACTATTCTCAACTAATTTCGTTGTGTCCCAGAACAAAGCTCAAGAATATTTGCAGGAATAAAAAAAATATCCAGCACCCAACAAGGTAAAACTTACCATGTATGGTGTATCATCAAATTACCAGGATGATTTTACTTAAGTAGATCATAAGAGAATAAACATTATTTTCTCTGGGTACATTGGATTATACACCCTACAGTTAACTAAGAAACATCAAAATAATTTTTCTTAAGACTTAAATATGTTTCAGTAATCATCTCAAGGAGATTATTTTTTTAGCTTGAAAGATGGACTAGATGATTAGAGGTAGTATGCACACTTAATTTCCACAGAATTCAAATATAGTTAGTATTTGCTTTATCTGGTCAAACAATTACAGTTCCTTAGGTAATGTCAGCTTTCTTAGAATTGAATAATGCCTGGATAGAGTCTTAATTGCAAATGTTGACACAACAGTACATAATTAAAATGTTATATATTTGAGAGAATATATTAATAAAGATGCTGCTAACTCCATTTCTTTTCATATACACATATTTTTCATTAATACTAAGGAAAAACCTCAAAAATATCCCCAGGAATAAAATGAATTTATTCAAAATTAGATTCAGTAGTAATATTCAGCATAAGTTTTGGAAACCCTTTTTCTTTCTTTTTTTTTTTTTTTTGTCTTTTTAGGGACACATCCATGGCATATGGAGGTTCCACGGCTAGGGGTCGAATTGAAACTGTAGCTGCTGGCCTACACCACAGCCACAGCAATGCCAGATCCAAGCTGCGTCTGTGACCTACACCACAGCTCACAGCAATGCTGGATCCTTAACCCACTGAGCGCAGCCAGAGAGCGAACCTGCGTCCTCATGGATGATAGTCAGATTTGTTTGGTTTCCGATGAGCCATAACAGGAACTCCTGGAAACTATTTCTTAAAGATGAATCATCAAAGACCTGAAACTACATCAAATGGTTATAAATTAACTTTAATAGTGATGCCAAATCTACTGTTATGCCCATGTTTGAGCAACTGGTTACAGGATTTATAAGTGGACAAGATGGGTCTACATATTTATGTGGCCACAAGAGTAACAAATATATTTTTGCTATAATTCTAGATCAAATATAATTCTAGAAGTTATTCTCTTAAATATGAAGGCTTGGATGCACAAAAAGTCTTACAATAGTAGGGTTTCTTTTTTTAATTCTAAGGGTTTCTTTAAAATTTGAGTCTTCTAAGATAATTAAAGCATTTTCTAGCAGGATGACTTAAATTAGGATGATTTTAAACTACCTTTAGAATGTGTTGGCTGGTATCAAGTGGCAGTAATTAAAGATTCTCTATAGTTAAAATACTAGAGTTTCCTTATGGCTTTTTGGGATTGATTAAATAATGGAGAACACTACATTCTCTATTACATTACATTTTATACTCTTTAAAGCAACTCAGGGCATTAACTGATGGGGAAAATAGCAAAGCACTCAGGAAAAAAATTTTTCTCTGGTTCTAAAAGCAGAAGAACTATGCCTGTATGTGCCAACATTTTCCAAGGCAAGTGTAGAATTAAAATTGTTATCTCTGAAATACCTTATTTCAAAATATCATATTAATTGGAGAATCCATACCACTTCCTCAAATTAGGTTGATAATATCTTATATAAAAAAGACAGTTGTGGAATTGTGGTTCTTGTTCTTAAACTTGAATGTACAGCCTTCTAGTAATCATATTAATAATCTGAAATGCTTCCCAATATTTGTACTATAGCTGTGTTCTGGTCCTCTAATTTTAAAATAATAAAGCAATCTAGAAATCTAAAAAAAAACCACCATTTTCTAAGTTTGTAAAATTATATTTTAGGTATAAAACAACTTTCCTTCAAAATTTAGAGGGTAAGAGATATCATAAGCAGGAAAAAGAAAATGCTCTTACATTCTTTTCATTTGAGAACTGTGAAAAAGGGAATGATTATTCTCTATGTGATTAAATAAATAAGCAAATGTATTTGATGGCATGACTAAATGTATTTACTCCAGAGCTATAAGTTTTTAAATCTTTTTAATATGAAATAAATAAGCTGGTGGATCAAACAGTAAGAATAAAAAGATGTAACCTTCCTGACTAATCTAATCACAGTAACCAAGGCACATGAATTGACTATCCCTTGCAATTTGTGTTAACGCTTCTTTGGCTGCTGGTCACAAAACTACTGATAATTGTGAGTGGCAATTCAATACCAATTCACATAATAGACGCTTAATAAACACACTGGAGTGGCGATTCAACACTATATGTTAACTGACAATAAATGATTCTTGAAGACCACACAGGTCTTGAAAACTTACTTCTCGGTCCTTTCATACCTTTACTGGGGCTCCTCGGGATTATCTTCAAAGCCTAAGAGAAACTCACAGATATTTTCACGCCATCTACTGTTAAGACTTTAACTATTTGGGGATACACTACATTTGAATAACCTAAAACTGTAAGAAATAACTATGATTAACATGAAGTTTTTCTCATTAAAAAAGTTATTTGAGCAGCTTACCCCACCAGGAGCCATGCTAAGTGTTTTACGTAGATTATCTCATTTATTCTTCCCAGTAATAAGTACCAGTTTTTTCTTCATTTTTCCAAAAAGGAAACTAAGGCAGAGAGAGGTTAGAGTGCTCTGTCCAAGTGACACAGACAATAGGGCAGTGGAACAGGATTTGAACTCGGCATGTCTATCGTTTGGAACTTCGGTGCTTAAGTACTATACATCCTCATAAAACTGTTAGCGGTATTCAATAGTACATGAAAGCATCTACTCTGGGAGGTTTTCTCAATAATATCAAACATGGAGTTCCCATCGTGGCGCAGTGGTTAATGAATCTGACTAGAAACCATGAGGTTGCGGGTTCCATCCCTGGCCTTGCTCAGTGGGTTAACGATCCGGCGTTGCCGTAAGCTGTGGTGTAGGTTGCAGATGCGGCTCGGATCCTGCATTGCTGTAGCTCTTGTGCAGGCTGGCAGCAACAGCTCCGATTCAACCCCTAACCTGGGAACCTCCATATGCTGCGGAAAAAGAAAAAAAAAAAAAAAAAGAAATCAAACATGCCAAAGAATCTGTCTCTCTCTCTCTATCTATATATATATATACACACACACATATACACTTTTTTTTTTGTCTTTTTGCCTTTTCTGGGGCCGCTTCCGCGGCATATGGAGGTTCCCAGGCTAGGGGTCTAATCAGAGCTGTAGCCGCCGGCCTACACCAGAGCCACAGCAACGCGGGATCCGAGCCGCATCTGCAACCTACACCACAGCTCACGGCAACGCCGGATCGTTAACCCACTGAGCAAGGGCAGGGATCAAACCTGCAACCTCATGGTTCCTAGTCGAATTCATTAACCACTGAGCCACGACGGGAACTCCAATAATCTGTCAATATTTTAAAAATGTATATTCTTACTACCTTCTTCCCCTCCCTCCTAAAAGAGTTCGCATCATATATATTATCAAGTTTTTATATGCCCCAAATAACTCTTTGTAATATCCCCTATATGTACCTGATTCTGTAATGTAAATTTCTAGATTGTTCAGTCCTGGCCCACGAGAATGCTCTTCTGCAATACAGGGCATGTAGGAACAAGAAAATGTCCTTTCTTTCCAAGCAGACGACTGCTCTTTGTAAAACATAAAAGGGCTTGGGGAAATCACGTCATAATGGCTAGGAGGAGTGAGAACTGACAAAGCATTGGGGAACTAGGACTGGTTTTTGTTTTGTTTTTCTTGCTCTGACTTGTGCTTACTGAACAAAACATACCTACCCCTTCAGCACTGGCATACTGAGTCAGCTGGGACAAAATTTTTCCATTGATGGACCAAAGCATACATTTCAATTCGTTCAATGTACCTCTCAAATACTGAGATCAAAAAATCTTCTGAAAGATTAACCTACTGAAAATCAGTAAGAGACCAGTCTCAAAAAAGGAAAAGAAAAAAGAAAAAAAACAAAAAACCCTCCATTGCACAGGCAATAAAAGAAGGAGTCAATATTGGTTAATATTACTGTTGTAACAAATAAGCCTCAGAATCTTAGTGATTTCACCCATTAAATGTTTTCTTTTCTTGCTCATATAAAGTCCAATGGGAAAGGGACCGGAGGAGTAGCCGCTTTGACTTATCACTCAGGGGCCCAGGCAGCAGGACCTCTGCCATCTCCCACACTTGGTTACCCTGGGTATCAAAACACAGTGGAGGAGGGAGGAGAGGATGGCACATCAGAGATTTTATGGGCTGCGTTTATAGAGACGGCCCATCATTTCTGCTCCATTCCATGGAGCAGAATCGGTCACATGCTCATACTTAATTGCAAGTGGCGTCCAGCTGTGTGTCCCTGAAGAAAAGGAAATAGCAGGTGAACAGAAAGCCAGTATCTCTGCCAAAGTCAGGGCCACCAACAGCAGTGGACCTAACAAAGAGTGATGGACCTAGCAGCAGCTTCATGAGCCTTCTGTGTGTCTCATGAAAGAGACTTTATATGAGACACATGGCAATCAATGCTCCCACACCCACCACTGTGCAGCACTGCAAGAACCTCCTTTACACCTTCATTCAACAGCACTTTCTGAGCACCCAGACTCTGTGCCAGAGCCCCTGCTCTGTGGGGAAACTATGACCATATCCAGAGCACGTCCTCAGCCACCACGAAGCTGACAGTCTGCTGGGTGGAAGGGGGCAGGATTTACCTGAAGTAGGAACAGACCTAGCTCCTTGAGAAGAGCAGACACATCCAGCATCCGGCACAGGGCTTGACACATAAGGGGCAGCTGAGCAAAGGGAAGCTGAAATGAAACTAAGCAGGCGTAGGCCTGAGTGCTGGGATACAAGGAAGAAAGCCCTTGTGGATAAAACATATTCTGGCTAAGGATGGAGAAAACCTCCAACCTCCACATAGGAGTAAAAATGGGAAGAGGAAATGAAGTTTCTATAAGCTTCACTTCTCAAGTTAAAAAAAAAAAAAGTAAGTTGCTCTTACAAAAAAAAAAAGTCAGAAACTAACAACCATGGTCGGAGGAGAGGGCTCGTGAATTTTACATGCTGGCATTAGAGCCTTGGCACACCTTAAAACAGCGTTTTATGAGACCACCAGCCTAAACTGCCTGTGTTTAATGTCAAGACTTGACAATACTATGTGCTACACATTCAGTGTTTCCCCATAGCAAGCCACACATGGGAACTGCTTTTAGAGCGGAGCCAGTAAAAATTTCTCTTCCCCAAAGATAACTTTAAAACCAGTGTGCACTGGGGAGTTCCCAATGTGGCACAGTGAAAATGAATCAGATTAGTAACCTTGAGGTTTCGGGTTTGATCCCTGGCCTTGCTCAGTGGGTTAAGGAGTCTGTGTTGCCGTGAGCTATGGTGTAGGTTGCAGACGAGGCTCAGATCTGCTGTTGCTATGGCTGTGGCAGAGGCCGGCACCTGTAGCTCCAATTTGACCCATGGCCTGGGAACGTCCATATGCCGTAGGTGCAGCCCTAAAAAGCAAAAATAAATAAATAAATTTAATTAAATAAAAATAAATAAAAACAGTATGCACTGACTCGTCATTATGGCCAGGCTTTAATGCATAGTTGCAATTTAACTTTTTAGAGTAGAATCTTTTATATTTCCCCTTATCCTGATTTTTACTATTATTTTAAATTTTACTTTTATTGCATAGTATTTAACATTTATTGGAGACTATGTTCCTAGTAATGTGCTAAATACTTCACATAGATTATTTATTTCAAGTTCATATCAGCCTATTCTGTAGCAGAAAAGTCTAAGAGGCTTAGAGTGATTAAGCAGCTCACCCAGAGACACACAGCTCATAGGTAGGGGAGCTGGAATACAAGGTAGCGTAATTTAAGCCTAAGCACTTCATGGCTTCCAGATTACTGCATATCTTGGTAAACTGTGTCAAATAATTTATAGAATGAGGTCTGAGCATAAGTATGTAAAAGATTAAAATACACTGATGATTTTACAAACGTGTAATGGATGGCAGGATGATATGCTAGGAAAAAAGCTATATTAAAGATTCAACTTTTAAATTTAGTTTTCAACTTTTCTTCACATAAGTTTCTGTGATAGAACTTCCTGTATCATTCAAAAGCTTTAATAATTAGAAAATCTCAACTACAGTACATTTTGCAGGGGACTGTGAAATCAAATAATAAGCATTTATAATACATCTTCCTACATGCATGTTTTTTTGGACCAGAATTCAAAAAGTGTAAGAGAGGATATATAAGAACTTTCAGCAATTGCAAAGCACAGGAGTGATAAAGGATAAAACTGCTCTATTACAATTTATAAGACTATTCTGATTAAAGATTAATTTTAACAGTAACGCCAGCAACTTCTGTAAGCTAATTTACCCACTGAATAATAAACTGAGAGCATTTGTCTATCTTATGTACTCATGTGGCAAGCTAATGGTATTTCCAGGATTAAGCCAGGCAAGAACTTTCCTATATGGATGATAACAGATTGGGATCATGGCTAGAATTTCCACTGTCAGATAAGGGCTGCACAGTAATCTTTTCATAATTTCTCCATGCTCTTCTAGAATATGAGAGGAAGGAAATGGTTCTCAGTCAGCTGAAGAGGCATATTAAATAAGGGAGTAAAGCTTCAGAAATATCAGTTCAGGCCTTCCTACTGGCTGGTGACATTAAAAAACTATCTTTCATCAAAATCTTAACCCAGATCTCACTGATGGAGCATCATGAAGAGAAGCGCCTGACACAGAAGGTCAGCACTCATTTCTGCCAGGAACAGAACTGTCTCCTCCAGTGTGAGTCACAGAGAGCTCCCTGGAACTCATCACAGAGCCCTCTGTTAGCCAAGGAGATGCTCTGTATTTATAGATTCCCCCTTTTCACTTCTTTAGATGAGTAACTAGGTTTCTACTGGCACCGGGGATACAGAATGAAACACAAAGGTATAAACTGTCACCTGCCACGGGAAGCAGAGACAACTGTCTGGAAGTGCATATAAGACATATCATGAAAATACGTGCTGGGTCAGCAGCTTGGGATTACAAATCCATCAGCCCTAGGTTCCCTGAGATGCGGGTCCGCTCTCCATGGCTGTGCACTGGCTCTCCTTGAAGCCAAAAGGTCCGCTTCTCTTTAGGCCACCAGGGGGAGTCCTGGTCACCCTTGAACATCCAGCTCATCTGTGATCTCCTTGGGGGATCTTTTAATGATACCTTTGCCCACCCACTCTCTGCCTCACAAAGTTAATCATTCCCTCCATGGAGCTCTTCTCTGTTACCTGGCACATTTTTCTGATTCCATCTAACACACTGTGTAGTAATTATGTGTTGACACATCTGGCTTCCAGAACAGTGGTGAGACCTTGAGGGCTAAGTTAATACATTGTTTTTCTTATTACATTCCAAGCACCCAGCATGCTGCCTCTCAGTGGCTATTTAATACATCTTTGATAAATTTATAGGAAAAAAAGAATTTTTCTATTTTAACAGTGTTTTTTCCCCTCTTAAAAGTTCTTCTATCGTTATGTCTTTAATCTTTTTGTAAAAAAGCTTCTCTCATGCGCTAATTTCTTAAGTCACTAATACAAACCATCCTTTTTCACTTAATTCATATTAAATTAAAAGGAGAAAAAGGTATATGCATGTATAATTACAGTAGGTATACCAGTTTTTTTTTAGTAAGTGTCTGCACACAGTGTCACACCAATAAATAAAGCAGTTAAATCAGGCAAGCATCCTGCTTCATAGAACGGAGTAGGAATTAGAGGTGAGAAGCCCTAAGAACTGTGTGGCATATACTTTGTTATTACACAATTCTTTCCTGCAGTTTATATTCTGTGCTTTGCTTTTTTTTTTTTTTTTTTTTTTTTTTTTTTTTTTTTTTTTTTGTCTTTTTGCCTTTTCTAGGGCCACTCCCACGGCATATGGAGGTTCCCAGGCTAGGGGTCTAATCGGAGTGGTAGCCCCAGCCTACACCAGAGCCACAGCAACGCGGGATCCGAGCCGCGTCTTCGACCTACACTACAGCTCACAGCAACGCCGGATCATTAGCCCACTGAGCAAGGCCAGGGATCGAACCCGCAACCTCATGGTTCCCAGTCAGATTCTGTGCCACGATGAGAACTCCTGTGCTTTGCTTTTCTTAAATGGCACAATGCTGAGATGTGTGACCCACCTCAAGACTCTTCCAGAGTTCTAAATATTACAAACAATAATTTATTTTAAAACCAAATTTCCTTTTTTATATATTTATAAAAGAAATTTTCATCAATTACACCATTGCATTGGATCTGAGGGGAGGAGGCACCTTTAAAGTGTGTATATATTTGAATTTTATAATTATAATGTGAGTATAAATTATCTCTTCTCAATTAGGATAGGTTTTTTTTTTTCATTGCCACAATGGAATCTGGTGAATGTGCTTGTATTTCATACCTTTTGTTTGATGTACAACTGTGAGTTTTCATCTTAGATATCACGACCAAGAATTAATTATGTTGACTGTGCTGCATTTGCATCCTCAGGGTTCGGAAAAATGATAATGGCAATCTACAAAGCTAGTGAACTTGTACTTAATGTAGTCCTGAGCCTCTATTTTAATCATAATGCCAATCACCAAATGGTTTAGCCAAGCTGCAGCATAGCTTCTCAGGATATAGTCTGGATTACATGAACTAATGAATAAAAAGCCATGCTTTCATTGTCTTAAGCTACAAGGCAAGAGCCTCCTAGAAATTTTTTTCAAAGCTTTATGTTGAAGGGAAAGAGTCCGGTGAAGCAGAGAGAACTCAGGTCAGAATATGTGAACAAAGATTTTAAAGGTTCATGGGACAGCAACAGTCTGACTGTAAATTACTTAAAAATCACTAGAAGAGATACAAGTAATTGAGGAAAGAAAATAATTATGACAACCTTTTCTGTATGTTAACCTAAAAAAACCCCAGCAAAAGCTTTAAAAGATAAATTCTTTTATATTTAAAACCACCTTTAGATGTGTACACCTAACAACTGTACCTAAGAGTTTACTGCAGAGTTCCTCTTTCTTTGTTTAATCACAAGGGTGTGGGACAAACCTAGCTTTGTTTGGCTCAACAAACACGATCATGCTGAGTAACTCAAGAACCAGCCCCCCTTACGTCACTTCTTCCTTAACGACGACTTCAAAATCATATTAAATGGTAGGTCTGCCCTGCCTTTGTAGAATCAGATACCTAAGGCCACTGAACTTTCATGTAATCATAACTTAGTCAAGTAGAAAAATCATTCTAGTACCAGCTGTTAACTTACCTTGAAGAACTTCCATGGGGAGAACAGTCCAGGCATTTTCCAGGTAGGAAATATAAATATAGCGAGCTGTATTGCAGGCCAGGCCAATGTATAGAACCCTAAAAAAGCAAAATACGTTAAGGCTCTGGTAGAGATACAAAATATGCAAATATCACCTACTCCCCCACTCCCCCCCGCCTCCAGCCCCCACTGAAAACATCCATCAACCAGTACACAGTGTCCCAAACTCAGGAATGAGGAAGCTAAAGGACAATTAAATTTAACCATGAACTCTTAGGAATAAGAAGACTGCTTCTAATACATCTACTCTCAGCCTTTCCAAATGCTTGTTAATATAAAAGCGAACATCACCCTTCCTGAAACTTAATTGGTAGCAGAGATGATGCTTTTTTAAGATAGTCTGGGCACACTGCCATCTCTAATGACATTGCTGGCTTCCTTCCAGGTGGCTGTAGGGTAAATATGCGTGGGATTATAGCCACTTCACTATGATGGGGGAAGGACAGGATAAAAATGAGAACATGTGAATATGTGGCCACAATTGCAATACCCAAGACACCAAGTAGTTTCCCAAGGAGACTCTCAAGGTCACTGAAAACTATAATCCAGTGACGAATAATAAACTATTTGGAAATCAAATGCTTTTTCGTCTCCGTTCAATGGATACAACTTTATTTGTTAAAAAAAATCCATAATATGATATCACATGCTTACAAAACTGATAAATATATGTATCAGCCTCTAGCTTTTGCCCTCACAACACCCACCACCAAAATCATGAGTGAAAACATAATCAAAGTGGTGAATCCGAGTATAAGGTTACGATCTCGCTCATTCTGAACTGGAAGGGCTGGCTTGGAAGCAAATAGCAGCTACTTCTCTTCATAAAACACAACCTATGGGATTTCTTTTTCTTGGTTGTTTTCCATTTTCTGTTAATTTCCCCAACCTTAATACTTTCCTTGTTCACTAAATCCAAGTGGATGAAAACTAGAATGCAAAGGAAATAAACCAGTTTGACATTCGGTGATATTCTTCTAAACCTTCTCAACTGTATTTTCATATTAAAATCATCCCAAAAAACCGTGTCCTCTTTTTCCAGCACTGGATTAAGGAAAGAAAATACTTGGAGGCATATTAACTGCATACATGATACAGAAGATGGGAAAAAATTTAAAAAAGCAGGGTTGAAGGAATGGGGATGGGATAGGAAATTAATATTTGAAGGGATTTAGGAGATCTTCAACAATGAAAGAATCTGTGTTATAGTCTGTGGACATCATGTTCTTTTCACTGGTGTGTTTTGAGGGAAAAATTTTGTTTCAGTTCTGTATGATTAAAAAAATCTGCTGAACAAACTTGCTATGAATCCATCAATCCGGGTCCCTCTGCTAGGAAGCAACAACAACAAAAAGCCCACAGGAAATTAATATGCAAAACACACAACTGCTGTGGTGCAGTGGGTTAAGGATCCAGCATTGCCGCAGCTGTGGCGTGGGTTGCGGCTGCAGCTTGGATGTCATCCCTGGCCCAGGAACTTCCATATGCCATGGGCATGGCAAGAAAAAGAGAAACCATTATGCAAACTTACAAGTTACACAAACAGATTTTCTTCTAAGTTCTAAAGCAGCTCTGTTGAGTCAACTTAGCCTGACTTAGGGTTAGCAAACATTTTCTATAAAGGGCCATACAGTAAATAGTTTAGGCACGTGGGTCTCTTGCAACTACTCAGCTCCACCACTGTGGCATGAAAGCAACCACAGACAGTATGTAAATGGAGGAGCATAGATGGCTGTGTTCTAATAAAATTTGAATTATGAACACTGACATTTAAATTTCAAATAATTTTCATGTGTCACAAAATAGTGTTCTTCTTGTGATTTTTTTCAACCACTTCAAAGTGAAGAAATCATTCTTAGTTTCTGGGCCCTACAAAAACAGGCAGCAGGCCAGATTTGGCCCCTGGCTCATAGCTTGCCAACCTCTGACCTAGCTCATTAGTCTTTACTAACTATGGCTGTATATCAGATTTACTCCAGTAACTTAAAAATGACAGATGCCAAGACCCATGCCACCTTCAGTTAAGGCTAAGACTGGAACCCAGACACTGCTTTTGAAAGTTCCCAGGTTATTCAGATACTGAGCCAAAGGTGGAGAACCACTAATCTAGTTCATTCCAAGCAGCTCCTGGTAATTCTTGCCCATAATCCCGTCACAGAAATTTGGTAATGCATCTTTCTTGTGTTCATGTTGCCCATATGGAACCATTCTTTTGAGCCCACGTCTCAATCAGGGTTATAATGACAACCGTTATTCAGTCCAGGGCATAATTCCCAGGTCCTGGCCTAAAGTAACCCGGAGCCAACGAGTCCAGTTTAGGAGGTAGGCTGTGTGGTGCCTTCAACCCTCTACCCACTGGAATTCAGCCCCTGGAGTCTGTAACTTCTGGGACCTTTATTTAGGTCTCAGATTGCTGCCAAGAAGCCCAGTGGCTATGAGCTTATATATCTTTTATTTATCTTCCACATTTCTCACCTCATAACTGATAGTCCTTTAGGACCAAACAGGTGCCTTAAAGAAGAAAGCAAAAATTAACAAGTATCCAGGGCAAGTTACTTTATCTCTTTGACCCTCAATTTCTTCATCTATCAGGCAGGTTAATAACATCGACTCTGCAGACTTGTTGTGACAATGACAACACAGTGAACTGTCCATGATGAGCACTCAATAAAAGGTATTATTACTATTATTATTTTAGAGAAAAGTATCCAAGTACCCTTCTGTTTTCTTTTTCTTTTTGCTTTTAGGGCCACACACACAGCATATGGAAGGTCCTAGGCTAGGGGTCAAATCGGAGCTACAGTTGCCAGCCTACACCACAGCTACAGCAATGAAGGATCCGAGCCTTATCTGTAACCTACACCACAGTCATGTCAGTGCTGGATTGTTAACCCACTGAGCGGGGCCAGGAATCAAACTGGCATCCTCATGGATATTGGTTGGTTTTATTTCTGCTGCGCCACAGTGGGAACTCTCTCTCTCTCTCTTTTTTTTTTTTTTTTGTTTTTTTTGTTTTTTTGTTTGTCTGTTTGTTTGTTTTCTGATAAAACTTGCATCCCAGAATTCCAGAAGAGAGAAGTACTCGCATTTCCTCACCACCCATTCTGGGAAAGCCAGTGGCTTCGAAAAAATCAGCATGGGTAAAATTATGAGTAGAAAAGAAGACAGCACTTTAATCTATGGAAAAGGAAAGAAGTAGACATGTACTTACTGAATAAGTCACTAAAAAGTATTGCAGCAACCTAAGAATCTCTTCAATATCTGAAGAGGACACTTAAACTGCCATATCGTTCGCTGTTACGGGCCGAATCCCATCCCCACCACTCCGCTAAAATTCCTATGCTGAAGTTCTAAGTCTCAAGCCCCAGTACCTCAGAGTCTGGCTAAATATGGAGACAGGGCCTCTAAAGAGGAAATTAAGGCACAATGATGCTCTATGGGTGGTGTCCTGATGAGAAGAGATTAGGAGAGACGAGACGGGCACAGAAGGATGACCTGGTGAAGACACCGGGAGACAAGCCAAGGGGAGAGTCCTCAGAAGAAATACATCCTGCCAACACCCTGAACTGGACTTTCCGCTTCCAGAACTGGGAGGAAATAAAGTTCTGTTTTTGTAAGCTGCCCAGTCTGTGGTGCTTTGCTGTGGCAGCCCTAACAAATAAATACATGCTCGTAATTTGCTAAGAAAAAGGAGTTTATCCTATGCTTTACCAGATCACCATATGGACAACTAAATTCTTTATGCTGAATATAG
The DNA here is from genome assembly GCF_054392235.1 of Sus scrofa. Classification (NCBI taxonomy): domain Eukaryota; kingdom Metazoa; phylum Chordata; class Mammalia; order Artiodactyla; family Suidae; genus Sus; species Sus scrofa. The sequence continues at coordinate 109,427,129 of NC_139397.1, read as the reverse complement.
AGCAGATGTTTGGGATCCTAGAATCTTCTTGAGCATTAAGACACCAGAAAAATAGTTTGAAAAATGCCTCTCGGCGAGATACAAAGAACTATTGAATACCTATAGGGTGAAACAGCTCAGAAACAACATCATTGCTTCTCTATTTCACAATAAGAGTTCAGTAAACATAAAAGTAGACAGGAAATAAAGTCAGTTTTAGAACAGGTGGTATCGAAAACTTATCTATAAAGAACAAAATTGGTAAAGAGCAAATGATTCAACGGAAAACACTACACTGTGGAAAACCCAACTCTTGTCATTCCTTAATTCTGTATTTGAGCAAAATACAATGATAGGAGAATGCTTATGAGATTCCAATTTCTTACAAAACCACAACCCACAGTATTGGCAGGATAAGTTGACTGGTGATTATCTTATAATAAAACTGGTACTTTTTTTTCAGAAAGATAATATTCAAGATATAGATAGAATTGTGAGTCATCCTGCAGTCCTAATAGAGTGAGGGTTAATTATGATGCCCTACTTTTCTCATTTAAACCACCTATAATAGGGCTGAATGCCCCCTGAGAACTTTTCTAAACCACAAAGACCATGAATTGCACTCAATAAACACTGAGGTATCACTATGTGCCACACACCAGGCTGGACCAAAAGGGAATAAAAATGAAGAGAATTCCCCTTGCCATCAAGGAACTGAGTCTGGTGGGGAGACAGACACAGAAGCAAACGTGTAAACACAATACCCTGAGAGATCTGCACAAAGTGCTAAGGCAGCAGAGGTAGAGGTTCCTCACTACCCCTAGGGGTTCCAGGACACCTGAGTTAGAAGTAAATGGTCAAAGGCAGAGGAAACACTAGAAATAGAGGTTAACCATAAAACCTCAAGCGTTTGCAGACAGAGAGGACATGTGAAAGATAGAAGAACGGGCAAAGTCTGAGGATTTATGAAGAGATGAGAGAACTCATTCAGCCCAGATCCAACATGGAAATTATTCTCTATTGCAGAGACAATTCAAGCTACGAGCAGCAGAGAAGGACCAGGAAGATTACCCTACATGCTCTCAGATGTTTGAGACAAAAGAGCACCACCATGTAAAGAAAACCCATTCTTAGCCAAGTGAGTAACTGGCAGCAAGTATTTTGCAAAGTCTCTAATGGAGAAATAGAACAGTTCCTCAGAAGAGAAAAAAGCACTGGATAAAAACAAAATACCCTGGATGGGAATGTTTTTTTTAATCAACCAGAAGTGGAGTGTCTGCAGATGGAGACTGAATACGCTGTGGCATGAAGACGCAGTGTTCCAACACACACACACACACACACACACACACACACGTTGCTCCAGGGCATGAAGACGCAGTGTTCCAACACACACACACACACACACACACACACACACACGTTGCTCCAGGGCATGAAGACGCAGTGTTCCAACACACACACACACACACACACACACACACGTTGCTCCAGGGCTGGGCAGAGATGAAGACCGGCTAGCAACAAACGGAGATTCAAAAAGTAACATCTGGGAGTTCCCGTCGTGGCTCAATGAAACAACTCTGACTAGTATCCATGAGGACGCAGGTTACATTCCTGGCCTCACTCAGTGGGTTAAGGGTTCTGGCGTTGCCGTGAGCTGTGGTATAGGGTGAAGATGTGGCTCAGATCTGGTGTTGCTGTGGCTGTGGCATAGGCCAGCAGCTTCAGCTCTGATTCAACCCCTAGCCTGGGAACTTCCATATGTCTCAGGTGCAACCCTAAAAAGCAAAAAAGACCAAAAACAAAATGAAAATATATATTCAAATTTTTTAGAAGAAAACTAAATAGAAGCCTTGAAGAGTTAAATTTTAGTCTAGAAAACTCTCATCTTTCCATATCCCTCCCCCTTCTCCCTACCAGCCTCCATGATGTAATGTCACTGTGGGGGTCCTCCCAGGGTTCTTCTGCCCCTGTCTAGCAGAATAGGGTTTTACTGTCACCGTCTGGAATCTCTTATCTTGCCTCCCCTTTCTTACCCTCTCCATGGCATTGCCTGCCATCCTGTGTCCTACTCCCAGGGCCAGCTGGCTTAAAAGGATCCTAGCTGACATTTCTTGGATTTCCCACCCAAAGAAAAGCGGCCCAAAATACCATCACAGGACACTTTTCTCATGCCACAGGGGCAGCAAAAACTACTAGACAGAGAACGGAGAGGTGGCCAAGAGTCAGTGACCAGAGCACCACTTGGTAGGAGCTGCCAAACCCCACGCTCAGGCTCAGTGCTTACCCAGAAGTGGCAGAACTAATGACACACCTCTTCCTTTTTCCAAGACACAACTTTGGGCACTAGTACCTCTGACAGTGAGAGTTCTATTCTTACAAGGGCTCATCTCTTCTAAGAAACCTTTTCAAATGTCCCCAGGTATAAATGATCCTAGATCTGTCTCCCTGTTTCTCTGTTAAACTGTTTCCATGAGCACAGTATGCAAGTGTTACACACAGAAGACTGAGTTCCTAGGAGGCAAGGACTGGGTCCTTTTCATCTTCTACTCAAAAGGTTTCAGCCTTGCTCAAGTGCTCAATGAATCATAGTGATGTAATTTAATATCATCTTACAGAAACTGATAAAACATGAGGACAAAAAGAAGCACTGTTCTCATGAAAAGTGTTTCACAATGGGCCACTAAGATTTTGGATGGTATAATTCTTTACCATAGGGACCCACCCATTCACTGTGCAATGTTTAGGATTCTGAAACAACTGAAAATACCCCACCCACATTTCTAAACACCTCCTGTTGGGAACCACTAGATAAATCTCTTAAAACAATGGCTTCATGGTCACTGTGCCATAAAATGTGTGTATATGTGTGTGTCTCCATATTCAAGTCATATTAGTACCTAAACATATCTAAAAGGACGCAGATACCAACAATCAATGGTTATCTTGGAGATTTGTGATTACAGGACCATGCATTGTCTAAGGAGTCTATTTCTTTTAAGTTTGTAGAGTGACTTATATAGTTTTAGATAATCACACAAAAATAAAGGTTTACAAGATGGAAAAAAGGTCAAATTAAGCATGAGAAATCGACCATAAAAAACGTAGGTTCAAATAATAAAAAAACTAAAAAATTCTGTACTCAGATCATCTGTTTTGAAAGTATTTTTAAGCTCATGTCTGACACTAAAGAAATCAAAACTAATGGAAATCACAGATTACAGGTGTGGTGCAACCCCAATAGCAGAATTGTTTTCAAGGAAAAGGTCTGGCCCTGTATCAAAAGATTAGCAATATTTTTGTGTTTTAAAATGTTTAAAGTTTGTGAATATGTTATGTTTTATTTCTAATCAAACCACCACAAATTACTTGATGCTGTCACCTGAAATGACCTAAAAGTCACTGCAGAACAATAAGTAAAGTATGTTAATATCATCTTACTATCCTAATCATCAGAGAAGGAGAGTTACATACACGTGTGCACTGACACATGAACAGACTATCTCTGAAAGAAGACACTAGAGCCTCATACCACTGATGGGCTCTGGGGAGGTATCTGGGGGACTGTCCCAAGAGTGGGAGCGACTTTACTGAGTATCCTCCACACTTGTGAAGTTCTCCCCATGTATACATCCACCTTCACAGAGATCAGTCACTGTGGTTCATGTAGCATGAGCAGGCCCAGTAAACGACGAGTGATGTTTGACTCAAGCTCTCCAACCCGAAGAGATCATGATCTGTATTTCTATTTCAGTTTAGAAATAATACAACATCCCAGCCTAATTAATATTCAGCATTATTTCATTTTTCAATCTGTGGTGAGATTGGGCATACGTCAAACAGTCATACAAATAGGCACATGAAATACTTCGTATCGCCGTGATCATGTTTTTTTCTGGACAAAGCAAATGGCAGTCTATAGAGAGAAACTTCAAAGTACTCCTTTGTTTCAAGAGCCACCTGGATCATCAGTAAGTATTAAATGTAATACAATGGGAACCTTTGCATCAAAACTGCTAGCAGAAATAAGATTCTATTACAAAACATATTTCTGTAGCCTGTCTGGCACAACGTTCTGCCTAGCCCTCTGTGCCCCAGCCACAGGAGTTCCCAACGGGCCCACTGGGCCACTGTCCTCACCCATCCTTCCTTGTGCCCTGATGACCTGCTCCTCCTTCAGATCTCACTCAGCTCCTCACATGTGATCACAGCATCATGTGTCTCTCCTCACAGACCTTGTCTCAGTCATAACTATACAGCAACAACTTGACTGTATTCTCCAAGAAGGGCGAAGTCTATTTAATATTATGTTGGCTCAGATTTATCTCCAGGGCTTGACACATAACAGGCACTCAATAAATATTCATGGCCAGAGAGAAAATATAAACACTTTAAATAGAACATCACTCAATAAGTATTAATTGAACATATTCTGTTGCTAAGTGCCAGGGGGGTGAACAGGATATAAATTTAAACTATGTACATATCATGCTTGTAAGTATATGTGTATGTATGCACATGTATTTGTAAGTATATATATACCAAGATAAGATATTGATCATGATATAGGAATAAGTGATGAGTATGTAAAAGAATGAACCGATTTATAAAAGAGGCCTAGAACTAGGATGACAAAAAAAAATGGATGTCCACATTTGGCAATGTTTTTGATTAATGTTAATAGGTTATGCTTGAAGATAATTATTCAGGTATTTATGTGGAGCAGCAATAGTTCAGTGAATAGCTGACCATAGTTTGCTTATCTAGGGCATCCCCCAGCACCATGCAATGGATGCTCAACACATGTGCACAAGCAGATAACAAGGTTCTTGGGTACCCACAGGCCTATCTCACCAGAAGAATAAGAGTTAGCACGTAAACCACAAACCCCAAAGACAGAGGCACTCCCATACTGACCACAACTTAGCCAAAGGGATCACCAATAGAGACCCTGAAGTCACCAAGCTTCTATCACCAAAGAGGCCACTGACACATCTTAGTAAAAAAAAGCATAAGAGGGAGTTCCCATCATGGCTCAGTGGTTAACAAATCCGACTAGGAACCATGAGGTTGCGGGTTCGATCCCTGCCCTTGCTCAGTGGGTTAAGGATCCGGTGTTGCTGTGAGCTGTGGTGTGGGTTGCAGACGTGGCTCTGATCCCGAGTTGCTGTGGCTCTGGCGTAGGCTGACAGCTACAGCTCTGATTGGACCTCTAGCCTGGGAACCTCCAAATGCTGCAGGAAGCGGCCCTAGAAAAGGCAAAAAGACCAAAAAAAAAAAGCATAAGAACCCTGCTATAGGTCAGAAGAGTAAATGTGGGGAAAGAAATGTTCATTTGTTATATATGTTTTCTGCAGCTACTAATATTTCCTTCCCTTTTTTTCTGCTAGAAAATGAAAAGGTAAAAGTGAAGTCTCAGTCTCTGCTGATCTTAAGTCATTCTTTATTTGGCTGCCTTCAAATCTTTCCTCTCTAAATGATTGATAAGCTAAGAGTATAATTATGGTAACCATCAGCTGGGTCACTGTGCTGGTTCCTGGCCATATTTATATCTCTTCATTATTCTCTTAGTTTATCTGTCTCATATTCTTAGCTAGGTTAAAAAATAAGGATTTTAAAACAAAAGAGAACCTTGATAAATGGAACTCAATTTCTTGAAATATACAATATGCTGTTTTTTTGTTATAGTTTCCATTTGGGTACAAGTCAAATGACCAAACACACACACAGCAAGATTTTGTCTAAAATATTTCCATGAAACAGCCTAAGATATACATAAAATACAAATTCTATAACTTCCGGCAAGAATCACTGACATGTCATAGCAATTAATCTGAAAAAGGCCCCAAAAGTTTTAGCTGACTCTAAGCTACATTTGAGGGAACTAAAATTCATCAAAATTCAGGCTGAAGGAATATCATGACCAAACCCAAAAGGACATAATAATCCCACTGTTCTTGACTTTGGCCAGACCACAGCAGGAAGTGGGTGAGTTACAGATCACTGGCAAAAAAAAAAAAAAAAAAAAGAAAGAAAGAAAAGAAAAGAAAGAAAGGAGTCAGAACAGAATGTGGGGGAAGATTAAAAAAAAAGGAGGGGGGGAGAGTCTGGGATAGGATGTTCTGGGGAAAATCCCCGAGGGAACTGGAGAAGCAAAGCTGTAGGAGGGACATTCATATATGTGAAGGGCTCTTGGCTGAAGAGGGAGTGGGCTGTGCTAACCCAAAGTCATACCTGTGAGCACTCAGTACAAAAGATACTGTTTCGGCTGCTGAGTAGAAACAAGGAATGCAGCATTTTCTCTTTGCAGCTGTACTTGACCCTGGGAAGATATGAGCCTGGACCCACCTGGGACGTGGGAATGAAGTCTACCCAAAGGAGACAGAGCTAGTAGATGGAGAGAGCAGGCTCTGATCACATCCTTTGAGACCTGGTTAAAGCCACACCTAAGACCACCTGCTAGACAATATATTCCCTGTTTTGCTTAAGCCACTTTGGGTACAGTTTTCTGCCACCTCAGGTGAAAGAGTCCTAAGGAACACAAGATCTTAGCTACCTTGTGAGGTAGCAAGTTTCACACTAGAAGGGGCTAACAAAGGCTAAGTAACCATATGCCAAGGATTAGGGAGAAAAGACTCCAAACTGGGATGAAGCTAGGCCTACCTGGCTGCATTATTTTGCTAGGGCTACTGTAACAAATACCACAGATTGGGAGGCTTAAACAACAGAATTCATTTTCTTATTAAAAAAAAAAAAAACAAAACTGCACATCTGAGATCAAGGTGTTGGCAGGATCAGTTTCCTCTGAGGCCTCTCTCCTTGGCTTACAGATAGCCACCTTCTCCTTGTGTCTTCATATGGTCTTCCCTGGCATGTGTCTGTGTTCCAGCCTCCTCTTCTCATAAGGACACCAGTCATATGGAATTAGGGTCTACCCTGAGAGCCTCATTTTAATTTACCTCTTTAAAGACCCTATTTCCCAATGCCATCATATTCTGAGGCCCTGGGAGTCAGGACTTTAACATATGAATTTTCAGGGGACACAATTCAACTCACAAAAATGACTCCCAAGGCTACTTGCAACTCCAACATGCAACAAAATTTAGTAAAGCGTGCCAGTTTTAGTTTTTACTTGTTTACTCAAGAGCGATTTACTCTGGGTCCAGAAATAGAGCCTCTGATACAAGCGGCAGCTACCCTGGGCCTCTAGAGTCAGAGTGAGTCTGCACCCTTAGAGGAGGACCGCTGGCATTTTGCACATCCAAGCTGACTGTATTTACTCATTTACGTTCTCTAGGGGATCACTGTTTACCTTTCTAGGGGCTGACGTAAAATGAAAGGCTTTGACAAACAGCACTAATTAACTTGCTTTTGCAGCAGGCAGAATGTACAGCTGTATCTGGGCTGAAGCGGTGGAATCTGGGACGCAGGCATACTGCAGGTGGACTTTCTGCAGGAATGATCACGACTGCCTTGGTTATGCTACAGGGGTTTTGAAAAGGTCAAATGCTCACGTCAAGAAAAACTGCCACACATTGTGCAAATGTGGAAACTACCATTAAACAATACAGTGAAAATATTTCACTAAGTGCAGCCACGTCGTTTACAAATTCTGTCTGAGCCAGCACATGGAGAAATGTCTAAGGGTTAGGGTTCTAACTTCCACTCAAGACAACTGGCTTTGCAGAAAGAAAATTCTGTATACAGATCCCAGCAACTGCTATCATAAATCACATCCCCTATCACCAGCTATGGTCATCAGCCAGTCTGCTGTCATGGCACAGCATGGATGACCTGGCATGAATGGCTTTGTGTACTCTGACTTATCAGCAGAAACCATTCAAAGCCTGAGTCCTCAGCAGGGTGGGCAGGGAGGGGTGAGATCTGATGTGTGGTTTTTCACATACGGAAACCAACTAAAGTAGAAAGTTAGATCCATAGAGTCAGAACTAGACAAAGCCACAACATCAAGTCCAACCCTCTTATTTCACAGAGACAAGGAACAGAAGTCTAGAGAGGAAGAATGGGGCTACAAAGTTAGGAGGCCAATGGAGGGTCACCTGTCCATTGCCCTATGGCTCTTTAGGTAGGTAATAACATTGTTCAACGTTCCTTTTCCATGTTCCTTTTCCAAGGCCCTGGCATGAAGTCACACCCAGACAGTGGCTTGAAGAAACGCCTCTGGATTGGACCAGTGGAAACAGGGACTAGCCCTGTCAGTGTAGTTATGCTTCTGGTAGCAGATGTGCACTTGGATTAAGAAGCTGGGTGTATGTTTGAGTTGACTTTAGAAGATGGTTAACATTTTAAACTCTGATGACTCATTACCTCATTAAGAATGAGGTAAGAGAAAAGCAGAAAAACAAATGCCACTCAACAGCTGCCCAATATCCTGGATCACAAAGGAAAAACTTACTGAGAAGCAAAATGTTGCATTATCAGATGAAATAGGCCAGAAGGCCATTTCCGTTGAGGTAGCCCCAGAAACCTCAGGTATCAAAGCTGAGGTAGGATACAAGGTGGGCCAGGATTTCTGCCTCCACCTGTGGGCAGGACAAGGGCTGCATCAAGCAAGCAGCCTTTGAAATCAAATAATAAGACGCTGACTGTCTGGCTTGAGTTGGGTAAGGAGCAGAAGCCATGGAAGGGCACACACTCTCCACCCCACATCCAACTCCAGGTCTTCTGCCGTCAAAGCCCATTCCCCTTCCACAATCAGCAGGGCCTCCTCCATCATGAGTGTAAGACTTTGAGGGAAACCAACAGAGATTCAAAAGGTGCTCTTTTTCACATACACAAAAATTAATGACAACTCTACCTTTAAAAAAAAATTTTTTTTTTTTGGAGTTCCCATCGTGGCGCAGTGGTTAACAAATCCAACTAGGAACCATGAGGTTGTGGGTTCGATCCCTGGCCTTGCTCAGTGGGTTAAGAACCCAGCATTGCCGTGAGTTGTGGTGTAGGTCACAGACATGGCTCTGATCCTGCGTTGCTGTGGCTCTGGCATAGGCTGGAGGCTACAGCTCTGATTAGACCCCTAGCCTGGGAACCTCTATATGCCGTGGGAGCAGCCCTAGAAAAGACAAAAAAAAAAAAAAAAAAATTTTAGGGCCACACCCAAGGCATATGGAAGTTCCCAGACTAGGGGTCAAACTGGAGCTACAGCTGCTGACGAATACCACAGCTACAGCAACCCGGGATCCAAGCTGCATCTATGACCTACACCACAGCTCATGGCAACACTGGATCTTTAACCCACTGATCGAGGCCAGGGATCAAACCTGCATCTTCATGGATGCTTGTCAGATTCATTTCTGCTGGGCCACAACAGGAAGGGAACTCCCTACCTTAAAAAAATTAATGACCATTCTACCATTCTGCCTAGAATGGCATTCTATCCATTCTAGAATACCTATAATATTCTACCTTGAAACGAACTGTTAGATTTCCAACAAAATCTCATTAACAGAACTAAGCATAACATAATTGTAATAACTTAATGTAAGAGTAATAGTAATTAATAATAACTTAGTTAAGAGAAATGAAATAGTAATGACACTAGTCTTCATCTACTATAATGAAAACCAACATTACTATCTGGTAAATTGAAAAGAGCATGGCAATTATAAGCCAGAGGCCGGGGGCTGACTCCCTGCTCCACAACTCTGAAGGTTGGATTGTAGGCAAATCATAGCAAATCTGTTCCTTCCTAGGCTTTCATGGTATATCCACCCAACAACCCAATATACATGCTGCCAGGAATGTGTACACAAGCAGAAAAATAAGTTTGCCACTGCTGGACCCACTCCAGCTGTTATCCCCATGTCAGGCCACAGGTCCCTTCTAGTCTAGTGTCCTCTGACTCTTAGATTCTTTGGGAATTCCCTAAGCTATATCCGCCTCAGGTTCTCCTTGCTCTGTTTAGAAACATGTCTTAGTCTGCTCAGTCTTCCACAGACTGGGTGGCTTAAACAACACATATTTATATTCTCACAATTCTGGGGACTGGCCATATGAGATCAGGGTGCCAGCACTGTCTGTTTTTGGTGAAGACCCTCTTCCTAGCTTGTAGATAGCTACCTTCCTGCTTTGTCCTCACCTGGCTCAGAGAAAGAATGAGAGTAAGCTCTCTGGGTCTCTTCTTAAAACAGCACTAATCCCATCATGAAGGCCCTACCCTCATGACCTCATCAAACCTTACTTATCTCCCAAAGGTCCTAACTCCAAATACCATTATATTGGGGGGAGAGAGCTTCAGCATGTTAATTTGGGGGGACATAATTCAGTCCATAGCAACACACATCTCAATACTAACATGCACACTCTAACACAATTAGGATCTGACCCTGAGGCTCTATGAACCCTGACTGAAAATTCTCAGATGCTCCATCCAAGGTCCCCAGTGAGTCAACAAGGGCTTTCCACCAATGGATAATATCAGGCTCTCATCAAACCACTATAAAATGAATATAAGAAAATAACTGTTTTGAAAGGGGGTTGTAGCAATAAAAATATTTATAAACTAGATAACAATTGAATAAGTAAAAGAAATTTTACTAATCAAAAAAAAAAAAAAAAGTGCCTTCAATAGGTTTCCAACCTGTGTACTTTCCCTCTGATGTAAGACACTATACCCAGAAAAAGTCTTTCCTGGCATTGAGAGACAGGGAGCTGCTGAAACCAGAAAACTTGATTCTTGATCAGTGATACTTTCAAAGAAGGATCTTACTTAAAAGAGGGAAGTGTAAAAATTAATAAACATAAGCCTCGATCAAGTAGAGGTGGGAGACCAGAATGGGGAGCTCTCATGCCTTGCTGCCATAGCAGAGCCCAGATGGAAGAAGACAGAGCTCTTCTTTCCTTCCAACAACTCAGCCAATAAAAAGCCCTGGGCTGCTTGTTTACTGTAGCCCTCCCAACTTCCTTTTCCTTTCTATGAAAGAGTGCTCCTCCCCCCGCTGTGTGAGGACTTATATGTGGCTCACAATGGTTGTAGACCTCAAATTGCAATTCTTTGCTGGTCCCAAATAAACTCATTTTTGTTGGAGAAATTTAAAAAAATATTTATGAAAACTGTACAAGTTGTAAAACCTACAATAATATTATTTCCATTTGTTTTTACTGGTGATCTAGAAATTGGAAATGAAAAAAATGATTTCCTGATTTAGCCTAATTAGGAAACTGAGCATAAAATACTAGTTGCATTACCTATAATGCAACTAGAGACTCTCATCCTAAGTGAAGTAAGAAAGAGAAAGACAAACACCACACGAAATAAGTTACTTGTGAAATCTAAAATATGGCACAAATGAACCTATCTTCAGAACAGAAAGAGTCATAGACATAGAGAACAGACTTGTGGTTGCCAAGGGGGAAGGAGCGGGATGGACTAGAAGTTTGGGGTTGGCAGATGCAAACTAATACATTTACAATGAATAAGCAATGAGTTTCTGCTATACAGCACAGGGAACTATATGCAATCACTTGTGATAGAACATGACAGAAGATACTACAAGAAAAAGAATGTGTGTGTGGGAGTTCCCATCATGGCTCAGTGGTTAAATGAGGATGCAGGTTTGATCCCTGGCCCCACTCAGCAGGTTAAGGAGCAGACGTTGCCATGAGCTGTGGTGTAGGTTGTAGACTGCTGTAGGTTGCAGGATCTGCCATTGCTATGGCTATGTGTAAGCCAGCAGCTACAGCTCCAATTCAACCCCTAGCCTGGGAACTGCAGGTGCGGCCCTAAAAAGACAAAAAAAAAAAAAAAAAAAAAAAGAATATGTGTGTGTGATCACTCATATATATATATGTACGTATGAATGACTGGGTCACTTTGCTGTACAGCAGAAATTGATAGAACATTGTAAATCAACTACAATAGAAATTTTTTTAATTATTCCCTATAAAAGACACAAGAATCTTCTTTGTGGAATAAAGTATATTCCAACCATTAGCATTCCTGGGGTAAGGCAATAAAAAATAATCCTACACTCAGGCATCTGTGTTTAAAAAAATAATAATTGATTTGTTTGATGGTCTAATCTTGGTTTTCTTTCTTGATTTATACTGCATTTAACAGGTAAACACCAGGCACAGAAAATCACACTTAAGCCATTAGGCTATTTGCCGCATCATATCCCCTCAAGTACTGTTTCCCCAAGTCCCACAGAAATGCAGGGGCCACCAGTCCTAAAGATGAACAGAGGCTCACTCTAGCCTGAAGGCCTTGAGTTATGAGTGAATAACATCAAGAGAACATTAGAACTATATCCATCAAGACTGCATGTTCCGACTTCAGAAAATAACTTTCATTCCCATCTTAAAAGTAATGAACTTCTTTCTTCTCAAGAGTCCTGTTCAGGGTACTGCTTCCAGAAGTCCCATGTTTCTTATCTGAGGTGGAAGTCTCCCCAAAATAGATTTACTAGCCGAAGGAATGGGATGAGAACAGAGGAGGAAGATGGTTACAGATACCTCAAATCACAGGATGGAGCTAGCTGTTCTACTTAAGTGTCAGTTTTCCCACAGACATATTCAGGGCTTCAAGGTAAAGCATTTAACACAGCACCTCAGTAAGCACTTGCATGTAGTAATAAGTGCTGTGATGACAAAAATTATTTTACAGTATTACACTGTAATCATATTTTTATGAAGATTGGTTTTTTTTTTAATTTAAAATTTTTACTTTTTTGCTTATCCTCTAGAGTCTATGGCCATTCTGACATTTTGAAGCTGCCAAAAAACAAGCAAAAACAAAAATCTTCATCTAGGATTGGTGGAAGGCACTAAATAAACAAAGGTCATGCATGAATCACTAGCCTATGACTCAAGCAAAAAAGAACAACTCATTTATTTTTCTGAAACTCAGAGAAAGAAATAAAATGGGACATTTCTAAAGTAGGACAGGGTAAACAATAATAAACACTCTACCCATGTTAGTGTTTTAAAAAAACATCAAAGTAGATGTCTGTTCGTGTCACCCCTTGCTCAGACTCACCAGACCGCCCACCTCTCTTAGAAACACCTTGTGCCTCTTAGTGTGACCCTGGAGGCCTTGCAGGAACTTGCCCACCGTGCTAACTTCTTTCACTCCTCACCCTCTCCTCAGGCCATGCACACGTGTGGTTTCCTCATCTTCTGTGGGTGGCTTCTATTCAAACGTCCCTCTGCTCAGATGTCTTCCCTGGAGCTTTCCTCCCAATTGACTCAAGCTGAGAGAGTCGCTTCTCCTCCATCACTCTGGGGACCCCCCTCCTGTGTTGGATATCGCTCATCATTATCAGAAAGGAAATAATCAGTTTACTGTTTAGTAGGTTAGTTCCATAAGGATCAGCTTTTGTCTACTCTGTTACACACTCCATATATCCTAAGGGCTTAGAAAAGGGCCTGTCACCTAGTATGTACTGAATAAATACTTGTTGAAGGAGTGTTTTAATAATAACTGTAATAATACTTCCTGCTATTCATAGTTGGTCACTTATTATGTGTTACGCATTATTTCGTGACACAATCTTAACAATGCTATGAGGTTAGATACAAATACCACTGCCATTTTACAAATGAGAACCTGAGACTTAATGAAGCTAAACTGCTGACTTATCCAAGGTCAGACACAGAGTAAGCGGGATTTGAACCCAGGTCAAATGCACACGTGCACACATAGACACACACTGTGTGGACTCTATATAGGTCAACTAGCCAAGAGAAGAATACAAGGGACCAGGAGAGCTACCAGGCTACACAATACTCCTACCTGGGCCTGGGAAGGTGACTGGAACCAAAGCTGGACCAATCTGCTTCCTTCTCTTGTTCATTCTCCTAACTGGAATGAAATGCCTGGCCAACATCCCACAGTCCTACTGAGGGCCAGACCAACCCTCCATCACTGAGAAGTCCTCCTCATACTCAGCAGTCAACCTCAGCACATAGTAGCATGGTCCAGAGATGTGGTCCCTAGACAACTATAACCCAATGTTGATTCTTTCCAAAAGTGTCTGAGCTTCCATCTACACATTATCTTTTCAAAGGAAAGAAAAAGTTAACAAGTTACTGTTTGTCTGCCTACAGATACTATTCAAAGATCTTGCTGTCAACAGAGAAAAGGCAAAGAAAAGATGATTAATACTTGAGATAAGAATGGGGTGATATTCTTCCTTCCAGTTGGAAAGGCTTTGGAGGGATGTGCTCTGAAGCAAGCTCTAAGAACACTGCTTAGCTACTCTTCAAAGTATCCTATGACTTTATGTAATTACAGCCTACCAATTATCTCCAAATGACCCAATCAGGGTACATTTTGATATTAATTCCTAATTAGATACTATAAACTTGCACCTGATTTCATTTTAAAGTGAAATAAGACCTGAAGCCATGATAATTATGTAGACTTTTACTTATTTAAATTTATGCTACTTGGGGGAAAATATATGGGCAATATACATATTAGTGGCACAAAATCTCAATGCTTATCTGATATAGGTGGATTCAATATATCTCTTTAAAACATATACAGCTACTCACACACACACATTTGGTTCTTTTATAGGAGGATATGTACATTGATCCACTTGAAGACTAAGTTTCAAGCTGTTTTCCAAAATAAAATACTAAAAAAGGTAGAGGATACATATGTCTATAGAGATCAGGCATTGTAGTTGCCAAGGAGTGAGGGGGGGGGCATGGACTGGGAGTTTGGGGTTAGTAGATGCAAACTATTACATTTAGCGTGGATAAGCAATGAGGTCCTGCTGTATACAGGGAACTATATACAGTCTCTTGGCATAGACTACGATGGAAGATATATAAGAAAAAGATATATATATATGTACGTACAACTGAGTCACTTTGCTATACAGCAGAAATTGGCACAACATTATAAACCAACTATACTCTAATAAAAATGTTTTAAAAAGATAACACATAGGTCTATCACCAAGAATGGAAATTATGAATATTTTGCTGTATTTTAAAGAAACAAAATGTTATAGATGGGGGGGGGTTCTTTGTCCTCTTTATTCCCATCCTAGTCCTCTTCTTTTTGCGTCCTGTCCAGAAAGGTGGGGCTAATATCAATTCAGAGTGTGTTTTTCCTCTCTAAATTTAAATATTTTTCTATACAATTAGGTATGGCCATAAAAATAACTTTTGAAATGCATTGTTAAAATTTCTATAAATGTGCCAAATTGTGTATCATTCTGAAACTTGCTTTTGTCCCATTCAATATATTTTTGAGAACTTTTCCTGTTGACATATGATCTAGTCCATTAAAGTTCTGCATAATATTCCATCTTATGACCACCATATTTTTCAATAAATTTTATTGGAGTATAGTTGATTCACAAAGGTTGTGTTAGTTTCAGATGCACAACAAATAAGCTATACATACAGCCATTCTTTTTCAGATTCTTTTCCCATATATGTCATTACGCAGTATTGACTAGATTACCCTGTGCTATAAGGAGGTCTTTGTTATCCATTTATTTTATAAATAGTAGTGTGTATATGTCAATCCCAACCCCCTAATTTATCCCTCTCCCACCATTTCCCCCTTTGGCTACCATAAATTTGGTTTTAAAATCTTTGAGTCTGCTTCTGTTTTGTAAGTTCTTTTGCATCATTCTTATTAGATTCCACATATTAGTGATCTCATGTGATATCTGTCTTTGACTTATTTCATTTATGACTATACCATAGTGAACATATCCATTCCTCAATTGATGACTATTTAGACTAAGTCTCTTGCTCACTGTTAGAAAGCAGCCACAAGCAAGAAAGCGTCCCTGTACAACTCTTTCTCTACACGTGTGTAACAGTTTCTTTAGGCAGGCATATATCTTAAAACGCAATTTTCAAGCCATAGGCAATGTCCAGCCTGCGCATTACCATGGACTGCTGAACTGGCCTCCACAGTGGTTATCAAGATCATGAATTTGTAGGAGATGTCTTTATTCTTGTCTCATGCACACCTCAACAACAACTGCTACCTTGGCCCATGAAATGGTGAGGGAGCCACCTATAGCCATAAACACTACAGCTCATACAGAGTTAGTCCTCTCTTTAATTCTGTGAGCGCCTCAGTCAACGCAGACACCAAAAGTGAAAGAGAAAACAAACCAAATAGAATACCAACAACTAAAAAAGCCCTGAATTCACTTACACTACCTTGCAACAATGGTCTTTTGTTTTGAACTATGAATAGCTCAATTATCAGCAATGCTATTATTAACAAGTCAGCCTGGTAGCTATGATATAATATGGAAATACATTTCTTAGCAAACATGTTCTTTTCAGAGGGCTATAAAAACCAAATTACTCCCTTTCAGCTCTTGATCATAAATTCTTCTACTTTTGAGACTCCACAGTTTATAGTTTAATAATGAGAATCTATACTCAAAATTAAGATATTTTTCCTATAAAAATGAATATCAACATTTTTGAAGGTAACTTGGGAAAGGGATAGAAAAAACAGAAATCTATTCACATATAAATAATAACAGGTACAATTACAATCATTCTCTATGCTGGCTATTACAGAATAGTAGGTTATAGTCACTGAGCCCTAGAGTCAGAGTCATAATAAACTGAGGGGAGAAGATCTCCATTTGACCAAAATATTTTTGAGGGGGAACTGTTTATTTTGAAAGTCACAAACATCTTAACTTTGCAGCCTTAATGACCTATAAACCTCTAATATTATATTAAGTCACTGTATTTTTATCAGATCCAATGGGTCCTATAGTTGTACGCACCGTAATATATCAGACGATTGGCCAAATAATATATATATATATATATATATATATTTTTGGTCTTTTTGCCATTTCTTGAGCTGCTCCCACAGCACATGGAGGTTCCCAGCTAGGGGTCAAATCGGAGCTGTAGCCACCAGCCTATGCCAGAGCCACAGCAACGCAAGATCTGAGCCGCGTCTGCAACCTACACCACAGCTCAAAGCAATGCCGGATCCTTAACCCACTGAGCAAGGCCAGGGATCGAACCTGCAACCTCATGGTTCCTAGCCGGATTCGTTAACCACTGAGCCACAACGGGAACTCCAAGTAATATTTTTTTTTAAATCAACTGAACTCCTAATATATGCCAGTAATTATTCTAAGCAACTGTCATGTCTTATCTCACTTAGTCTTTGTGGAAATAAAAGAAGTTGAAACTAATGACATTTCTATTTACAGATGACAAAACAGAGATACAAAAAGTTATATAACTCGTCCAAGGCCACATGGTTCCAGGCGGCGGAGCCAAGCTCTGAAGCAGACAATGTGACTCCCAGCCAGTACTTGCAACTGCTATCTAACACTGCCTTTCATGAATAAGGGCAGGAAGAAAGCTTCCCCAGAGAGAGCAGCTATTTCCTTGCTCTATATTCTTACTTTCCAACCCTGTTCGTTATATTCCCACCCCCTTTATTTTTCTCTCTTCCTTGTTTACATCTCAGGCCACTTATAAACACTCCTAGAGGGTGCCTAGCTCAGGCAGTGACATTGGAGGGGTGTTCAGGAAGTCATCTGCTCCTGAGGCGAAATGTGGAAACAGGTTACAGTAAAAATCATACAATGCTCCATAACATAAAGGGTTTTTGTTTTTGTTTTTGCTTGTGGCCTTGCCAAACTTTGGCATGGGGAAGTTGCCAGGCCAGGGATAGAACCAGAGCCACAGCGATGACAATGCCAGATCCTTAGTCTGCTGAGCCACCAGGGAACTCCTAACAAAACATTCTTAAGCATGAGGATCCTTACTTTAAGCAGTAAAGCACAGACCAACATTTCAGTAAGATCAAAAACTCAGAATAAAATCTTGGAGAGAACCATAATTGATTTTCCTCCGCCTATTTCTCTTCTTCCACCATGAGATTTCCTTGCTGATCTTACCCATGTTCCTGGTTCTACTGTCCCAAATCAGTATCCCCAGTCCTTACCTCTTTGTTGACCTTCTGGCTTATAATAGTTAATTGTCTGCTAAGTATTCCCATCTACATGTTCCAACTGTAAACTAAGCAAACCCCCGTTGGTTTCCAATGTGCCTTACCACCTCTGCCCAATTCTGTATATCCCACCTGAATTTTCTACTGGATTTAGTGGAACCACTGTACCCAAACTAGCATAGGGGTCTCTACATCACTTCCCACATCAAACCATTCTGCCAATTTTATGTCCCAAATACATTCCTTCCCTCAATTTCTGTTGCTACTGTTATAATCTAAGCCTATATCACCTCTAACATGAACTATTTTGAGAAACTTCTCAGTGTGCTCCTGCCTTCAAAGTTATCCATCACATTGCAAATAAATGAAAATCTGCTCTCAACCTGCTATGATTTCCCTACTGTACCCAGGATAAAGCTCCTATTCTTTTTTTGGCTCTTTTTTGGCTTTTTAGGGCCACCCCCACGGCACATGGAGGTTCTCAGGCTACGAATCTAATCGGAGCTACAGCTGCCGGCTGACACCACAGCCACAGCAACACCAGATCCAAGCCATGTCTGCAACCTACACCACAGCTCACGGCAACAATGGATCCTTAACCCATTGAGCAAGGCCAGGGATCGAACCCGCAACCTCATGGTTCCTAGTCCGATTCGTTTCTGCTGGACCACTATGGGACTCCCTAAAGCTCCTATTCTTAATGCCAGCACCCATCTGGTTTCACCCAGGATAAAGCTCCTAACCCCAGCACCCATCTGGTTTCAATCTCCCCTGTCATTTCCAGCCCCCATCCTTTTAATGTTCATCCCTGTTTCCCTCTTAATCTGGGGTTTTCCAAGCCTAAATAAACTGTTTGTTCAACTAAACAAATATTCAGTGTTTTGATTTTTAAACAACAAAGAGTAACACTTGCTCCTTTAGATCATGTATAAGCTATAATTTCAAATTTATCATGAGAAATAAGTCTTAACTTTTTTCTATTTTGGTAAAAGTCACTTTTTAAATTTTTGTCTTTTTAGGGCTGCATCTGTGGCATATGGAAGTTCTCAGGCTAGGGGTTGAATCAGAGCTGTAGCTGCTGGCCAACGCCATAGCCACACCAGATCTGAGCCATGTCTGCAACCTATACCACAGCTCATGGGCAACACCAGATCCTTAACCCACTGAGCGAGGCCAGGGATTGAACCCGTGTCCTCATGGATACTAGTAGGGTTCTTTTATTTATTTATTTATTTATTTATTTATTCCTGGGGCTGCACCTGAGGCTTATGGAAGTTCCCAGGCTAGGGGTCTAATCAGAGCTAAAGCTGCCAGCCTAGGCCAAAGCCACAGCAATGCCAGATCCGAGCCATATCTGCAACCTACACCACAGCACACAGCAATGCTGGATCCCCAACCCACTGAGCAAGGCCAGGAATCGAACCTGCAAACTCATGGATGCTAGTCAGATTCGATTCCACTGCGCTACATTGGGAACGAATGTAAAAGTCAGTCACATTTTAAATAAGAAATAATGCTCCACTAAGAAATGAGAAGGGGAAAAACTTGTTTAAGGTCCATAATCTTGGGTATGTTTTTTTTTTTAAATCAAGAACTGAGTTATTGGAGTTCTCTTGTAGTGCAGTAGATTAAGAATTTAGCATTGTCACTTCAGCAGCCTGGGTCACTGCTATGATATAGGTTTGATCCCAGGCCCAGGAATTTCCACATGCTGCAGGTGTGACCCCCCCCCCCAAAAAAAGAACTAAGTTATTCTATTTCTATTCTATTCTCTCACTATGGCAACTGCCATCAGAAGTTCTAGGCAGTTAAGGATTGTGTATAAATCAGGATCTAATCAGGGAAACAAGCACCAATCTTAACTCAGGGGTTGAGGAAGAACAGAGAAGCCAAAGTACGGTGAGTGAGCTACAGAGAGCCTCTGCAAGGTCTAGGTCAGAAGGATGGACAGTGCAGAGCTCAAGGTCATCAGAGACGCTGCCTGACAGGGCACAGCAGACCTGTGCTAAGGAGGCAGGGCTGAGAGTCTGGGAGCAAGGCGGAGACCCGATGGACAGCACTACATGGAGCGAGAGCTGCAGAGGGTTCCCCTCCAGCCTTCAACTGAGGACTGACCAACACATGCATGTAAGAAAACTATGCCAAGCCAGGGCAAGAACCACCTGAGAGGAGAAGAGGGAACAATCTCCAAAGCCCACATAAGACCCTGCGAGAGGGAGGGCTTTTTCCCTTCCAGCCTCCCTCTCATCCTCCACCAGTGCCTCTCACCAGCCAGTGGTTACCAACCTTGGCTGAGATGACTGGGCACACCCCTAGAGAGTCAGTGGAACTCGCCTAAGTGCAGCCTGAGCATTAGCAGTTTTAAAAGCTGTCTCTGTGAACACCACTGCAGGAGCTGAGCGTAGGAGACCAGATCCCGGAAAAGCGGTCTGAGGAAATCAGTGCCCTGCCATACAAGGTGAGGAGAGGACCTGAGAGCCAGCAAATACGGCACAAAGAGGTGGGAAGAAGCAAGGGAGAGGATAAGAAACAAAAGCCTCCCCCTTAACACGATCTTCTCTAAATCTTTCAGTGGACAGCTCAAATTTCACCTCCCAGATCACCTCATCTGCAGAGTTTCCTCCCTCTAGTAATACGCTGATTGCTATTCCTCCAATTCAAAATATTTATCATGTACTACCTCCCAGGTGTCCTCAGCTAGTAACCTAGTGTCTTGCTCTCTGCTCTGCGGCTTCCTGCAGTGCCCACCAGGAAAGCCCATGTGTTCCTCCTCTTGCTAGTTTCATCATATATTTTCTTCTTTCCCTAATGATTGGACACTTAGCTACTATTAAGTAGTAATTAAAGGCTAATAATGGTTAATACATTATTCCTTCCAGGTAACATTTGTGTAACCTTGAGTATAAGAATTTCAGGGGAGTTCCCGTCGTGGCGCAGTGGTTAACGAATCCGACTAGGAACCATGAGGTTGCGGGTTCGGTCCCTGCCCTTGCTCAGTGGGTTAACGATCCGGCGTTGCCCTGAGCTGTGGTGTAGGTTGCAGATGCGGCTCGGATCCCGCGTTGCTGTGGCTCTGGCGTAGGCCAGTGGCTACAGCTCCGATTCGACCCCTAGCCTGGGAACCTCCATATGCTGCAGGAGCGGCCCAAGAAATAGCAACAACAACAACAACAAAAAGACAAAAAAAAAAAAAAAAAAAAAAAAAAAGAATTTCAGGGAAAAGTCAGAGTTGCTTGAGTAGATTTTTGTTTTGTCTCTTAAAATGTAAATAAAACTGAATCAAATAACATAGCTGATGGCCTAATATTAAATAGTAATGACTTAAAAATTTACAAATGATTAATGACACTGTATTTTGATCACAATACTATTCATCGCTGTTAAAACATTCAGCAAGGTGAATATATCCTTAAGATACATTTATATTTCTAGTTAAAGAAATCTAGTTATTGTCATTATATAAATTAGCCTAGAAATATACTTTATGTTAACTCCAAAGTTTTATGATTTCAAATCAAAAGAAATTTACTTTCTTTACTGGAAATAGTAAGCATTTTCTATTTGCCTGAGAAATCCACTTTCCAGAAGGGACAAAATCCAAGGTCAAAATCAGAAATCATTTACTCTTTGTGTGTGTATGTGTGTGTGTGTGTGTGTTGAGACGAAAAGCTAGGTTATTCCCTGGAAAACTGGGCTCAAACTCTAGAACTGTTACAATGGCAAATGGTTCAAATTTAGACATGGTGTTTTAAAAATTGTTTTCAGGTATGAATGTTTCCTCCTTTATGAATCTATATGAAGAATTTGTGAAAATCCACTTTGGACTACATTAGGATAGTGACAATTTTGGGGGTAGTGCTGATTCCTAGAAATAAGCTCCCATAAGACAGTCAAAATACTGAATACTGAAAAACCATGCACGCATACATAGAGCCACAGATAGGTATCTCCTTATGATCCTACAAGAAAAACAAAGACCATGAACTCACAGCAAGAAAAACATAAACACTATGAACTCACAGAAAGATGATTTCTCTTCAGCTAATGTACGATACACTTCCAATGAAAAGTTCAACTACCATCGCTACACTTTTAAACCTCTGACTCTTAACCACTCCCTAACTGGGCTTCCAAAATTCTCACCAAAGGAAATATATCCATTCTACCTGAATATGTGGGAATAATCTCGCTATAACTATCAGAATCTTTTTTTTTTTTTTGTCTTTTTGCCATTTCTTGGGCCACTCCTGCAGCATCTGGAGGTTTCCAGGCTAGGGGTCTAATCAGAGCTGTAGCTGCCGGCCTACGCCAGAGCCACAGCAACGCTGGATCCGAGCCGCGTCTGCAACCTACACCACAGCTCATGGCAACGCCAGATCTTTAACCCACCGAGCAAGGGCAGGGATCGAACCTGCAACCTCATGGTTTCTAGTCAGATTCGTTAACCACTGAGCCACGACAGGAACTCCTTTCAGAATCTTTTAAAAGTAGTTAAGATAATACATTTTAATGGACAAATAAAAATCCCAAAGAGGTAAATGACCACACACAGATGGAATCCCAGCAGGCCCTTGGCAGCAACAATGGGACCACAAGAACTTTCTCCTTCAATCACATCATTAAAGAAGAAAAAAAGATACTCTTGTCAACATTCAATTAATTCTATTGAGTGATTAAATCATGATGTCTAGGAACTCCACTCACTGGTGAGACCTGACAGGATATCTATCTGGGAATAAATGGCTGGGTTTTTTTGTTTTGTTTTTGCTTTTTTTTTTTTTTTTTTTTTTGAGGGCAAGCACCTTCGGCATATGGAAGTTCCCAGGATAAGGGTTCGTTTAGAGCTACAGCCACAGGCCTACACCACAGCTACGGCAATGTCAGATCCAAGCCTCATCTGCAACCTACACCACAGCTCACAGCAATGCCGGATCCTTAACCCACTAAGTGAAGCCAGGGATCAAACCCACATCCTCCTGAATCCTAGTCAGGTTTGTTATGTCTGAGCCACAAGGTGAACTGCTGGCTAAGGGTTTTAAACACTATTAGTTGAGGCGAGATCCTGCTCATAAACCAACCAAGCTGAAGAAAATCATCATCGAGTCTAATTCACCATGGTCAGTCCACAGAGCTCAGAGAATGTAAACATGACCTGGACAAGGTTAAAGGACATGCCACACCCCTAATGTTACAAAACTTTTTCAGATGGGGCCGGGCCTCAGGGCCTCTGTGGCTCAAGAAACTGTCCATACAGTGCCTGACTTTGTTTGGTGACAACAAAGGGGTCAAAGAGTTGAGAAAGAGAAGGAACAGGACACTTGTACGTAAAAGAAAAGTTAGGTTATTCCCTGGAAAACTGGGCTCAAACTGTAGAACTGTTAAAATGGTAAATGGTTCAAACTTAGACATGGTGTTTTAAAAATTGTTTTCAGGTATGAGTGTTTCCTCCTTTATGAATCTATATAAAGAATTTGTGAAAATCCACTTTGGACTACATTAGGATAGTGACAATTTTGGGGGTAGTGCTGACTCCTAGAAACAAACTCCCATAAGCAAAATCAGACCAAACAAAAATATTCACAATTGTATGGGGAAAAGAATGATTCTAGGTGAAACTTTAAATTAGAAAATGTTTTCTGGAGTTCCCATCGTGGCTCAGTGGTTAATGAATCTGACTAGAAACCATGAAGTTGGGGGTTGGATCCCTGGCCTTGCTCAGAGGGTTGAAGATCGGGCGTTGCCGTGAGCTGTGGTGTGGGTTGCAGACGCGGCTTGGATCCCGTGTTGCTGTGGCCCTGGCGTGGGCCGGTGGCTACAGCTCCAATTAGACCCCCAGCCTGGGAACCTCCATGTGCCAAGGGAGGGGCCCTAGAAAAGGCAAAAAAAAAAAAAAAAAAAAAGTTTTCTTCAGTTAGTCAAAGGGAAATTAAAGGAAAAAGAGATGATCAATGTTTCTCAAATCTTGCACCTATTTCTCCTTTGTAATTTCTCGTAAAAACAGTAGATGTAAAGGCTACCACATACACACAAACATATACAATTGCTTTCTTTTAGTTACGGCAACTTTGAATTTGAGGGAAAAACACGCCACACTTTTCTTTCCTGTAAGAATGCTTAAGTGTAGCTGGTTCTACATTTTAGAGTCAACAGCAAAGCAGGAAGACATATAAAGAACAAGGTACTGTTGAAACAACTTCAGACAAACATTAACAGTGAGAAATGCTACACAAGAAATACTAGGCATTTATAGATGTGTTGCTTAAAAGGATTACATGGGAAATTTTAGGTAGAAGGCAGATTTTTCAACATTCACTGTCTTCATGGCAGATTAAAATGCAGAAGCTCGTAATAATCAGGACAATTTATATAAAATTCTCTTCCATGTAATATCATGGATTAGGGATTATGATGGGTCACATCACAGCTTTCTTAAATATAATGAAAATCTTCATACAGCATATATTCTAGGTCATTTTGTGTCAGCAAGTGGCTGAGAATAACTGAAGGCTGAAAAAGAGTAATCCTCTTTATCCACGTAAGCCCTCTTCATAAATGCCTGCGATAGGTGGACCCTTCAAGGTCCATGGAATAATAGAATTGACTAAGTTGGTGTGCTTGTACCTGAAAACATGCACTGTTAAGAGTCTCTTAGCCTACAGAGGGGAAACAGCCTATTTTGTTTGTTTGAGATAATCCAACTAGGTTCATCACTTCCTTCCTTTTGTTTCTATTTTAAAGAGAAAGAGCAACAGAAAGCTCCATTCCCACCCCAACTTTACCCCTAACACAAATTACCACTACCCTTAAACGGTGGTCCAAGGGGCTGTAAACTATGAAAAGATAAAGTTCAATTGCTGAGGGGCAACAACAGGAAGTACGGGTTCTTACCTGATGTGGCCAATCAATTCAATAAGCTTGTGACTAAAGAAATAAGCTGTCAGCTCAGACACATGACTCAGGACTGAGCAGACACCAAAGAGGGTCGTCGTTCCATTCAGGTCCTCCAAATGCCAGTAGAGAAAGGTGAACACGAAGCCGTAGCCAAAACCCATAAACCAAGCCACGAACAACACGGAGCCATACTGCACACTGCAAAGCAGCCTGATTAAGTCCCAGAAGTTGAAGGCCTGCGAGTGGCTGGTAGTGGTTGGGGTCTCCTCAGAGCACTCCGTGGAGCTGTTCCTCTCCACCTGAGGGATCTCCACCTCTTTTCCTTTATTTTCACCATTTTTGAAGTGGTTGTAGCGGAACCGGAACTGAGTGGCCACGATCAAGGCCATGGTCATGAGAACCCCAAAGACGATGAAGACAATCTGGTAGTTCCGGTACTCGGGGGGCTTACAGCCCTTCCCATCAATGAGCACATCTATGTGGGTGTAGTCGATGCCAATGCCCACGGACAGCATCGCCAGGCCCCAGCCCAGGGAGCCCCACATGCGCTGCAGTCCATAGCGGTCTCTGTGCTTTCCCAGGTACTGGAGCGTTACCGTGTCCACAATCGTGACGGATGAGGCGCTGAAAAATTCTCCTATTATGACAACTACTAAGATCACCAAGAATATAGCTTCTACCTCTTGCTGATCATAAACAAGAGTGACTTGGTCAGAAGGTAAAGATTTAGTGGTAGTGACAAGAGAAGTGGTTGTCTCCCTGGTTGTATTTCCTGGCGGGGTGGAGGGGGCAGTGCTTGGGTGTGAGGTCAAGTCCATAACACGGTCAGTAATTTCATCAGTCTGAGGCTGCAGAGTAGGTGCACTGGTCTTGTTTGGAGCGGTCGAGAAGATGACAGTTTCTGTGACATTGGGTTCTGACACTAACATCTCTAGCCCATCATAAGGAGGCAGGTTCCTTTTCTCACGTGTTCTTGTTGACGTGGTGATGGAAGGGACGATGGAGGAGTTCGCTGGCAGGATGGTGAATGGATGACTTGAATTGGTGGGACGGGCTGTCGGGGGAATCTTTGGTACACACCTCAAGGTAGCAGGTTTGACAAATCCAATGCCCAGGTTGAATAACACCCAACACAAAAGGGAAAAGAGGAGGACAACTTTGCCTTTTTTAAAGCGATCTGCAACTACACCCCAAAAGGGGGCACTGCAGAATTCAATGAAGTATCGAATACCTACTAGCAGCCCACTTTGGCTTGGTGACATCCCCAGCTGTTTATAATACACAGGCAAAAGTGGGTAAAGAGAGCCATATGCAGAGTAGAAAAAAAAATAAAAGACCTTGGAAATTAGAAGATCATTGTTTATTTTAACGCAATGTTTCTCTATCCAGTCTGTTTCCTCCTCAGGAATAGCAGCTGATTCAGACGGAGAGGGAGTTTCATTTGAAGGTGGTTCTGGTTCCCTGGAAATACCATTAAAGGGATCAGCAAGCACATATTTTCTCTTCTGTTCCTCTTCATCATCAGTTAGGATGGCAACTTTATCATCTGTCGCCATGGCTCATCACCACCATCAGAAAGTTTGTGACCTTATAAATTTTGGTTGTTGATCTGTAAAGCAAAATTTAAAAGACGGCTTAGTATGAAAATGATAACATTTAAGTACAGAGCTTCATCTTGCAGGAAACTGATGAGTTTCAAACTCCAACTAAAAATAATAATCATGAGAGAGAATTATCACTGTTTATCCCCTGCAGCCATACAATACTGACAAAGAAAAATAACTTTCAAAAAAATCCAGTATCCGTGGCCACTGACTAATTACACCTTCTGGTGGCAGGTGTATAGCTCAGGTTCATTCTCAATTTTTTCACTGATTTCTAAGAAAAATGTACAAATGACAGAGATAATGTCTAAACCAAATAGAGGGAATTTAAAGTAAAGAGTACTTAGAATTTCTTGGTTTTACTTTTCAAACAAATCCACTGCACTACAAAGTCTAGAATTCTTAGAAAATAACAGTAGCTAAAATTGTTCAGTTTCTCCAGAAAATAGAAATGTGATGCAAAAGAGGGAGCCAACTGCACATCTGCATCTGTAGTTGTGGACACAGATATCCTTTATGCTGCTTATACCACATACCTTTTCCAGACGTGCTTTTATGGACTGCAGTTTAAGAAAACATCATTAAAAAATGGCAGATAGCACTTATTGAGTGCATACTCTGTGCCAGGCAACACCAAAAGATTTTTAAATGTATTCATCACAATATCCCAATTATCTTCTCCATTTTATAGATAAGAAAAATGAGGCATGGTGAACCTAAATAACTCACATGTAGCAGAGCAAGGATTTGAACCCTAATATTACAGGCTTTAGGACAGATGCTCTAATATACCATACTAAAGTGCCAAATACCACATTTTAGATAATAAAGTGCTATTAAAACTTTTTATGAGATAGCGTGTCTCATATAAAAATAAACAAGGCATATGTTTATAGGAACCATGCCACATTCCACCAGAATTTCCTTTCCTTCTATTATACAAACAAACAGACAAAAGGTCTTGCTTACATCAATGAATATATTTGGAGGTAGGACGTATACACATTAAATACTTATTAATTCTTTTTGTCTTCTTTACTATAGAGAAATAATTCCACTTGCCACCCCATGGAATGCATCTTGCTCTCCCTTTTCCCACAATGAAGAATAAATTTCTGAAAGTCTTCCAGAATCATGCTTGTAAACATTTAAAAATCTCTACATAGCCCCTAGGCAGACAACAGAAACAGAACTTAATGAGGCCTGTGTAATAAAGTCAATTTATCTTTTACCCTCGAAAATTAAGGGTCAATGTAGCTAAGAAGCTCTGAAAATGTTCATGTACTTCTTTCTTTTAGGTTAAAAATATTATTTGAGGTAAAATGCACATAACAAAATTAACCACTTTAAAGTAAACAATTCAGTGGAATTTAACACATTCACAATTTTGAGCAACCATCACCTCTACCTAGCTCCAAGTCATATTTTTCCTAATGATAAAAGGAAAACCCTTTTCCCCCCACAAAACTTGAAGGAAAAGCAAAACCCAAATTTTCATTGCCAAGCTGAAAGATCTTCCTCCACGTCCTATACTTATTTTTTTCCATCATTAGCACCTTCACCTATCCAAGTGAGCAGCTTCAATTCTATTTCGTCACCTAAAAAGAACAGTACTTCTCCTTTGAACTTATCTTCCAAATTAATTTCAGTTTTGAGCTCAAACCTGAAATAAATATTTGCTCTTTTAAAAATATATACAATTATGTGATATTTCTGGGTAATGACGGCAGATTGACCACATCTGGTTTTATTCCATCCCTAAATCCCACTAAAATGACAACACACACACACTTTTAAAGTCATAATCTAGGAGTTCCCGTCATGGCTCAGTGGTTAACAAATCCGACTAGGAACCATGAGGTTGCTGGTATGATCCCTGGCCTTGCTCAGTAGGTTAAGGATCCGGTGTTGCTGTGAGCTGTGGTGTAGGTTGCAGACGCAGCTCAGATCCCACGTTGCTGTGGCTCTGGAGTAGGCTGGCAGCTACAGCTCCGATTAGACCCCTAGCCTGGGAACCTCCATATGCTGCGGAAGCGGCCCAAGAAATGGCAAAAAGACAAAAATAAAAAAAATAAAGTCATAATCTAAGCTGGGAAAATTAAAAGATACATAATAACAATAACACACGATTCTGGAAGCTAAAATACAGATCATTGATAAATAACAGTAAATCTGAGAAAGCTGAAACCTTGGTTGAAAATGGCAAAAGCCAAAACCAAATACAATTTACGCCTCAGAATCCCTCCAAGGCTCATGGGTTAGTTATATAAGGTTTATCTGCAAGTAAGAGTGTATATGTGTTTGAGGAGGGGGCTGCTGCTCACAGTTGAAAGTCTGGATCCCACTCAGAATGCCCAATCCCCTTTTCTATCCCACAGAGCAAGCCAAACAACCAGAAATTTTTCCCCTCTGGAGAAGATAAAACAGAGGTTCTTGAGTCACGGAGCACCAGGTAGAGTTGAGAGTAGGGGTGCCATACTGAAAACAGGTGCCTTAAGCGAACACACACATCCTGGATTCAAACCCTGGCCATGCCCCCTGACCCCATCCTACTTCCCTCACTAGGTTCCCAGAGGCTGGCAAGACCTGGGGGTTCTTCCCTGGAGAGCGTGACTAGCCTAAGAGAAATGACTTCTCATTCCTGATATTGAAGCTTCCCCAACTAAACAGCTCAGCCAAATCACTCTACACACGAGTTCAGAGTCATCAAGCCATGCCACTAAATACGAGCAATCACCAAGAATTAAAAGACATTTAAGGAAGTCTCTTATAGGAAAGATAGAACCAAAACAAACAGGAAAAAAAAATCAATATGGAGAAAATAGGAGCTCTGTGAGAAAGAAAATATTTCTTAAATGTATTATTAATATATTCAGAAATAGGAAAAGAAATTCAACTATGAGACAAAAATAGGATAATAAATATTTTTAAGGAGGGAATAAAAGGCTTGGATGAAAAAGAGCTATTAAAATAAGTTATAGAAAAGAGTACAAATGAAAAATTGAGAGATGATGTGAAAGAAAATTTTAAGGCAACTTCTTAGAAAAAAAGACAACAATAAACAGCTATCTCTAGCTCACATCATACAAAAATCAATTCCAGATGAATTGTATTATCTAAAAGTAAAAGATAGGAAGTTCCCTGGTGGTCTAGTGGTTAGGGTTTGGTGCTTTCACCACTGTGCCCACATGAAACCACTGCATGTTGCAGCCATAAAAATAGTAAAAGATAAATAATATAACTTTTGGAAGAAAAGACAGAAAAACATCTTGAAGATCTTAGGATAGAAAAAGTTTATTAAACATTATTAAAATGCTAAGCATTAAGGAAGAAAAAAACAGGGTACATTATTAAGAACTTCTGGAACTTCCCATGTGGCATAGCGAGTTAAGAATCCAGTGTTGCTGCATCTGTGGAACAGGCTACAACTGTGGCGAGGGTTCGATCCCTGACCCAGGAACTTCCTCATGCCATGGGTGCAGCCCAAAGAAAAAAAATTAACTTCTCTTCATCAAAAGGCAATGTTAAATACTGAAATGGCAAGTCAAAGGGTAGCAGAAGGTATTCTGGTGAGGGTGAATGTTATATATATTTGAAAAAAGAATGCATCCCAACATAAAAAGAATACTTTTTGAAATTTAGAGGAAAATATCAAGTAGCCCAAGAGAAAACATGAGCAAAAGACTTGAACAGGCACTTCACAAAACAGCTTATAGGAGTTCCTGTCATGGCGCAGTGGTTAACGAATCCGACTAGGAACCATGAGGTTGTGGGTTCGGTCCCTGCCCTTGCTCAGTGGGTTAACGATCCGGCGTTGCCGTGAGCTGTGGTGTAGGTTGCAGACACGGCTCAGATCCCGCGTTGTTGTGGCTCTGGCGTAGACCGACAGCTACAGCTCCGATTCGACCCCTAGCCTGGGAACCTCCATATGCCGCGGGAGCGGCCCAAGAAATAGCAAAAAAAAAAAAAAAAAACAGCTTATACAAATAGTGAATAAGTATATAAAAAATGCTCTTGCGCATTTGGAGCTCCTGCTGTGGTGCAATGGGATTGGCAGCATCATGGGAGCTCTGTGATGTGGGGTTGATTCCCAGCCTGGCATGGTGAGTTAAAAATCTGGCATTGCCACAGCTGCAGCTTAGGTCATGACTATGGCTCGGATTTGATCCGGGCCCCAGAGTTCCACATGCCTTGGGTGGCCAGAAATGAAAAAAATAAAAATAAAAATAAAAAACAAAGCACCACTTGACTGAAGTGAGCCATAAAAGCAAATTAAAACCAGAATGCAGTAATGAAGCATACCCCCAAAATGGGTAAAATAGATAAGACATATAATACCAAGTGCTGGTGAAGATACAGAGCAACTGAACACTCATAGATTGCTGGTGTGAGTGTAAATTAATACACTACTTCACTAACTGTCTGGAAACAGCTACTAAACCTGAATGTATAACCTATAACAAATCTTAGATATGTACATTAAATAGAAATATATTCACCAAATGACATCTACAAAAATGTTCATAGCAAAACAATTTTAATAGTTCTGTCTACAGAATACATAAACTGTGTTAATAACCATACAATGAAATACTGTACAGCAGTGAAAATGAAACTACAAATACATGCAATGACAAGGATAAATCTCAAAAACATAAAATGGAATGAGAGAAGGACGGACCTAAAGAACACATACTATATGATTCTATTGAGATAAGAGTTCAAATTGGCAGAATTTATGGTATTATAAGTCAGGGTAGACTTCTGTTTTTTTTTTGTTTTTTTTTGTTTTTTGTCTTTTTAGAGCAGCACCTGCAACATGTGGAAGTTCCCAGGCTATGGGTCAAATCAGACACCTAGATACAGTTTTTGCTAACGTTAGGATTTTGTAGAGTTGAAATCTGTTTCTTTCTTTCTTTCTTTTTTTTTTTTTTTCTATTTCTTGGGCCGCTCCCGCGGCATATGGAGGTTCCCAGGCTAGGGGTCGAATTGGAGCTGTAGCCGCTGACCTACGCCGGAGCCACAACAACGCGGGATCTGAGCCGTGTCTGCAACCTACACCACAGCTCACGGCAATGCTGGATCATTAACCCACTGAGCAAGGGCAGGGATCGAACCCACAACCTCATGGTTCCTAGTCGGATTCATTAACCAATGTGCCATGATGGGAACTGACTTCTGTTTCTGAGAGGATGAAGTAGACATACTTTTCCCTACCGCTCCTGCTAAGTACAACTAAAAATCCTGGACATTATATATAAAACAAACATAGAAGACTCTGAAATGCAAGCAGAAGATGACAGACCAGATAGGGTCGTGGTACCCAAAGAACAACACAATGATGAATGGGACTGACAAACTCAGAAATACTAATGGGGATGGACCAAAAGAAGGGAACCTCTCTAGCCAAAGGACCAGGAAAGGGGAAGCCCAGAAAACCAGAAAATTGTAAATAGGTGCTCTACTCCAGTTAAATACCAAAGAGAAAGAAAAGTGTGGTCCCACCTCTACTAGCAAAAGCCAATTGGGGAACCTAGAATTCCCACCCTATCAGCTACAATAGAGCACCCCCACCCCTCAGCTGGGCTGCTGTCAGAGAAGGCCAAGCAGAGAGCTGAGACTTTCATCACGCTAGATGGTAATAAGGCCAGAGGGAAACCTGGATTTCCATCCCCATCTGTCAGAGTAACAAGGTACCATTTCCCCACTGGGGTGGTGTCAGAGGAAGCTTAGTGGAGAGTCAGGACTTTTGCCACTTCCCAGCAGTAACAAGACCACTCCCCCACCACCTCCACTGTAGCGCCCAGTAAAGGTCATGTGGAGAACAGTAAGAAGGCACTTCTGCCCTCCCCGCCGGGGAGGTGTCGGTGGACACCTAATGATGAGCCATCTCTACTTCAGGTGTCAACATGAGCTGAGTGGGAACCTGGACCTGGACCTCCATCTGGAAGTAATAAGGTGACATCTTCCATTCCCTTGCCAGACCAGAATCAAAGTCCACCTAAAACAGAAGGCTTAAATAAGACCAAGAATCCCATAACAGAAAACCGAAATGTCCAGGTTTCAATTAAAAAAAAAAAAAAAAACCATCACACCAAGATCAAGAAGACCTCAAACTGAATGAAGAAAGACAATAGGAGCCAACACCGAGAAAGGAATGTTAGAATAACCTAACAATGATTTTAAAACAGCTATCCTGTGGAAGAATCCTTCCAAAGGAGTTGCCACTGTGTCTCAGTGGGTTAAGGATGAGGTCCTCATTGTCTCCGTGAGAATGTAGGTTCAACCCTTGGCCTTGCTCAGTGGGTTAAGGATCCAGCGTTGCTGTAAGCTACAGTGTAGGTCATAGATGGGGCCTGGATCTAGTGTTGCCATGGCTATGGCACAGACCTCAGCTGCAGCTCTCATTTGACCCCTGGCCTGGGAACTTCCATATGCCACAGGTACAGCCTTAACAACAACAACAAAAATGCTTACACAAGCAATTATAAACATGCTAGAAACAAATGAAAAACACAGAAAGTTGAAACAGAGAAAGTCTTGGCAAATAATATAAAGAACAAAATGGAAATTTCAGGACTAGAAAATACAATAACTAAAACAAAAAAATTCAATGGATGCACTCAACAGCAGAATGGAGGAGAGAGAAGGAAGAATAAGTGAGCTGGAAGATAGAATAATAAATTACACAATCTGCACAACAGATAGAAAACAGACTGAAAAAAAAAATTAACAGCGCCTCAAAGACCTGTGGGACTATAACAAAGGATGGAACATTCAGGTAATCAGAACCCTTGACAGAGAAGAGGAAAAGGGCAGTACTAAAGTACTCATAGAAATACAGGCTGTAAACTTCTTGGCAAAAGACATAAACCTAGACGCAAACTATTGTATTTGGTATGGATAAGCAATGTGATCCGGCTGTATGGCACTTGGAATTGTATCTAGTCATTTGTGATGGAGCATGATGGAGGATAGTGTAGAAAAAGTGTGTGTGTGTGTGTGTGTGTGTGTGTGTGTGTGTGTGAGTGACTGGGTCACTTTGCTGTACAGTAGAAAAGTGACAGAACACTGTAAACCAACTATAATAGAAAAAAATAAAAATCATTATAAAAAATAAATCATACGATGGCAAACAAAAAAGACATAAACCTACATATTCAAGAAGCTGAATGAACTAAACGAGAGAAACCCACACCAAGACAGATAGTCAAATTGTAAAAACCAAAGATAAAGAAAAAAATCTTGAAAGCAGAGACCAGAATTGCAACTTAGCAACAAGGGAAAAGCAATTCAAATGACAGTAGATTTTTCTACAGAAACCATGGACACCAGAGAGAAGTGGTACAATATTTTGTAAATGCTGAAAGAAAAGAACTGTCAAACCAGAACCCTGCATCTAGAAACAAAATACATTCCAAGACCCAGAAAACTAGAGACCAATATCCCTTATAAATAGACACAAAAATCCTTAACAAAAAATTAGAAAAGAAAATTTAGCAATATATAAAAAGAATTGCACACTATAGCCATGGGGGATTTAGTCCAAGGATTCAAGGCTAGCACAATATTGAAGAATCAATCAATGTCATTCACCATATAAAGAAACTAAAGAAAAATGTATCCTGATCCTATTAATTGATGCAGAAAAAAAGTATTTGACAAAATTAAACATTCATTCATGAAAAGTCTCAGGAAAACAGAAATAAAAGAGATCTTTCTCAACTTCATAAAAGTAATCTACAAAACCCAACAGGTAACATTACACTTAATGGTGAAAAACCAAATTTTTTTTTTCTAAGATAGGGAGCAAGTCTGGTCTTAGGCAACTTAGAGTTGGAAGTTCTAGCCAATGCAGTAATGAAAGAAAAGGAAAGTGTACAGATCAAAAAAGAAGAAACCATCTCTATCTGCAGTTGGCATGATTGTCTATGAAGGAAATCCCAAGAAATCTACAAAAGCTTCTCAAAAGCAGAAATATTTCAGTGTAGGTTAATAAAACATGTGTATGGCTATATGCTAAAAACTACAAAATGCTGTAAAAGAAATAAAAAACCTAAATAAGTGGAGAACCTTACCATGTTCATGAGTTGCAACACTCACCACAGTAAAGACTTTAATTTTCCTCGAATTTATACACAGTTTTAACACAATCCCTATCAAAATCCTAGCAAGATATTTTTTCTTTTTTTTGTAGATACAGGCAAAAGTACTCTAAAATTTATATGAAAAGGAAAGGGAACTAGAATAGCTAAAACAATTTTGAAAGAGAAGAGTTATTACTTAGCTACATCCTAATCACGATTGTGTGCTACTGGCAGGAGAAAAGACATACGGATCAATGGAATAGAACAGAGAGACCAGGAATAAAGCCATGCGAATATACCCAAGTGATATTTGACAAAGATGTAAAAACACTTTGATGGCAGAAAGGTAACCTTTTCAACAAATTGCACTGATGCAATCAGACATCAATAGGCAAAAAAAAAAAAAAAAAAAAAAAAAAGAATGTCAACCTAAGTCTCATACGAATATTCACTCAAAATGGATCATGGATTTAAATGTAAAGTGTAAAACTATAAAACTTTTAGTAAAAAAAAACCTAGGAGAAAATCTTCAGGCTCTAAGGCTAGACAAAGTGTTCTTTGACTTAACATCAAAAGCGTGATTCATAAAAGGAAAACTTGATAAATAACATTTTAACAAAATTAAAGACCATTGAAAGAATGAAAGACAGGGAGTTCCCGTTGTGGCTCAGTGGGTTACAAACCAATATTCATGAGGATTTGGGTTCAATCTCTAGCCTCGCTCAGTTAAGGATCTGGTGTTGCCACGAGCTATGGTGCAGGTTGCAGACAAGACTCAGATCTGGTGTGGCTGTGGTGTTAGGGTGGCAGCTGCAGCTCTGATTCGATCCCTAGCCTGGGAACTTCCATATGCCACAGATATAGCCCTAAAACAAACAAACAAAAAGAATAAAAAGACAAGTTTAGCCTGGGAGAAAACATTTGCAAGCCACATATTCAACAAAGGCCTAGTATCTAGAATATATAAAGAATTCTCAAAAACTCAACAGTAAAAATACCAAACAATCCAATTAGAAAAAAGACAAGACATGAAGAGACATTTCACCAAAGAGGATTTATAGGATATCAGATCCAAATAAACACATTAAAAGAAGTTCATTGTCATTAACCATTAGGAAAATATAAATTAAAAATATATTACCACACTACTATAAGAATGACTACAACAAAAAAATAATACCACCACCAAATTCTAACAAGGATAAAGAGAAACTGGAGGGAGTTCTCTTGTGGCCCTCAGTGGGTTAAGGATCAGGCGTTGCCACTGCAGCAGCTTGGGTTGCTGCTGTTGCTACACTGCAGGTTCGATTCCTAGCCCAGGAACTTCCACATGCTGTTGGCATGGCCAAAAAGAAAAAAGAAAAAAAAAAGAGAGGGAGAGAGAGAAACCAGCTCACTCATATACTGCTGTTGAGGATATAAAATGGTACGGCCACTTTGAAAAGTAGTTTGGCAGTTTCTTACAAATCTAAACATGTGACTGCCATGTGACCCAGCAACACTTCTGGGCATTTATCCCAGAGAAGTAAAACCTTATATTCACACAACATGTACACAAATGTTTACGGCATCTTTATTTGTAATAGCCAAAAACTGTTAACCCAGACATCCTTCCATGGACAAATGGTTAAACAAATTGTCGTACCCCCATAATACGGAATACTGCTTGGCAATTAAAAGTAATAAACTGATGCATACAATAACCTGAATGAACCGCCAGAGAATTATAAAGAGTGAAAAAAGCCAATCTCAAAAGGTTACCTTCTGTATGATTCCATTCATATGTCATTCTCAGAATGACAAAACTATTGAAGTGGATAACATATGAGTGTTTGCCAAGGGTTGAGTAGGGAGTGGAGGTGGGAGGAAAGTAGATGCAGCTACACAAGGGCAACATGAGGGATCTGGAGAGAAAAATGTTCTGTGTCTTGACTGTATCAATGTCAGTATCTGGGTTGTGCTACTGTATTAAATTTTGCAGGATGTTGCCACTGGGGGAAAGTAGGTACCGGATAAATAGGCTATCTCTGAATTATTCCTTAAGATTATATGTGAATCTATAATTATCTCAAAATAAAAAAGATTAATTTAGAAAATTCAGGATAGTAGTTACACTTGGGTGAGGTAGTCTTATGTTTTTGGATGTGGATTTTTTATTATATGGGCATATTCACTTTGTAAAAAGTCAGGGAACTATTTTGTTAACAAAAAATGAACTTAAAAACTTAAAATATGAAGAAAAATAAAGAAAAGAGATGAAAGTAGGAGAGAAAAGACAAGACAAATATAGGATCACCCAGAAAGTCAAGTATCTAAAAAGTAGAAACTCCAAACAGACAAAATAGAGAAAATTAAGGAAAGGGAATTTTTTCAACTCAAGAAAATTTTTCTTTTTTTTTTTCCATTTTTTTTATTACTCAAATGAATTTATCACATCTGTAGCTGTATAATGATCAAGAAATTTTTTCACAACTGAAAGATTTGAATTGGTTGAAATGATCATGGAGTACTTAACACAGTGGATAAAACAGACCCACGCCAAAATTCAGAACATCATCATCAAAATTTCAGAACCCAAGAACAAACAGATGGCCCTACAAACTTTCAGAGAATGAAATGGACCAGAATGGCTTCAGATTTCCCAACAATAACATTGGAAGCTATACCCAACCAAATTAGACATTTTACATATTCAATTTCTCAAAAAAAAAAGTACCTCTCATGTATTTTCTCAAGTTGTGCACTACCAAAACAAGGGAAGAGGAAGTATAAGACATGGAATACAGAAAATAAGAGAGGAGTTTCCGTCGTGGCTCAGCAGTTAACAAACCCAACTAGTATCTGAGGATGCAGGTTCAATCTCTGGGTGCTCAGTGGGTTAAGGATCCAGTGTCACCATGAGCTGTGGTATAGGTTGCAGACGCAGCTCGGATCTGGTGTTGTTGTGGCTGTGGTATAGGCAGGTAGCTACAGCTCCAATTCAACCCCTAACCTGGGAATTTCCATACGCTGCTACTGCGGCCCTAAAAAAAAAAAAAAAAAAAAAAAAAAAAGAAAAGAAAAGAAAAAAAAAAGTCAAAAAAGAAAATAAGAGAACTAACACGGGAGAGGGGCAAAGGGAATGCAGCCTGATGGTGACTGGAGATCCTGAGATGATAGCTGTGTACCAGGCACCAGGGGCAGCCAGTGTGGCTGGGGCAGGTCTGAAGGCTCCAGGAGAAGCTTTATCAGAAAAATGACACTGAAAGAATACCAATACAGTTGAATGTCCCAAATTTAGACCATTGGTGAAGAGTTTAGGGATGAATTCCTGGTAAATACAGAGAAAGTTAAGTGAACAAAACGCTATGAGAAAACGAATAGTTACACACGAAAAGAAAAATAATCGTAGTTTACTACATGTCTCAGCTGTGATTATATAGTAATACTTATGTAAATGGTGACTACTAAATTAACCAAAATTGCCACATAACTCCATCAGGAAGATCAGGAAATGAGAAGGCTTCGTGGGCACAGAGAGCTGGGCAGGACAGAGTGTTAACTCCAAGAAGATGATAGATAATGCCTACATTTAAAAATCACAAATTAAGAATACAAACATTTTATTTTAAAACGTATGGGTGTCGGAATTCCCGTCGTGGCACAGTGGTTAACGAATCCGACTAGGAACCATGAGGTTGCAGGTTCGATCCCTGCCCTTGCTCAGTGGGTAAACCATCACGGCGTTGCCGTGAGCTGTGGTGTAGGTTGCAGACGCGGCTCGGATCCCGCGTTGCTGTGGCTCTGGCGTAGGCCAGTGGCTACAGCTCCGATTCGACCCCTAGCCTGGGAACCTCCATATGCCGCCGGCAGCGGCCCAAGAAATAGTAAAAAGACACACAAAAAATAATAATAATAAAAAATAAAAAAAATAAAACATATGGGTGAATATCAAAATAATCACCTTCAAGCCAGAAAATGTAGTTGCCTCTGAAGGGGGGATGAGGAGGAATGCTGTAGAGTCTGAGGG
Organism: Sus scrofa; assembly: GCF_054392235.1. Classification (NCBI taxonomy): domain Eukaryota; kingdom Metazoa; phylum Chordata; class Mammalia; order Artiodactyla; family Suidae; genus Sus; species Sus scrofa. The sequence continues at coordinate 109,388,621 of NC_139397.1, read as the reverse complement.
GTTTTTTTGTTTGTTTTTAAAACAATCCTTGTAAATTTACTAATTTAAAAAAAAAAAAGCTTTGTACACGTATAACTCACTTTAAAAATAAAAATCAAAACTAAAAAAAGTAATCATATGGTTTTGTTTTGGTAAAAGATAACAATTAAAAGAAGCTACTAGTACCCTTCCATCACAGAATTGTACAGAATGAATTCCGAATGCATGAATTCTAGTCAGGTGGCCTTTATTTAATTATCCTCCATAAATCAACTGCTGATTCTATATCAAGTAGGTCAGAGAAGGACACAGAGTTGCCTTAAAAAGGCATAATTCCTAAACTGTCTAATGATGATGAAGAACTGATGCCCAAATGCAAATTCAAAGCTGCAAAATATCTTACATTAGGAGGTTGATTTAAACCTCAATGAGTGACTTCCTCCTAAACCATTCTTTCCTCTTCATTTTATTCAAATGATTTTTGATTACAAGGTTATGTAAGGTTTTTCTTGTTACATGAGTCCAGATGTTAAGTAGTTCTCAAAGCATCAACAAATGCAAAGTAGTGAAGAAAATGTTCCCATAACATGACATTCAGTACCTTTTACATGAATTTCAAATCTAAAAATATAAGCAAACAAAATCTTTGTTTTAACTCAGGACATTAATGTTTAAACAATGAAAAAGAACTGAAATAATCACATTATGACCGTAGGAAAAAATAAAGTACAATTATAATCATCTGTGTAATCAAGGATCAGGGACAAAAAAGAAGAAAAAGTGACAAAAAAAAAAAAACCTTTGTATTTTAACAAAATTAAAATGTGTCCCAAAGTAGGTCATGCTTTAGCTAACTCAGATTACATTTAATTTGCCATAGGATTGACAGACTAAATATAAAGAGCAGTAAGAATATTTATATGCTGGATGAAGTACTTAATTTGTTTGCAAATATAGGGGAAATTCTATTTATTAAACAGTCTACCAACATGAATCCATTAAAGCTAATATTTTGTTTTAAACTTCTGAATCTTAAAAGATTTTTTAAAGAAACTTTAATAAATAAAGAAGATATTACAGATTAAGCACAAAAATAAATTTATGAACTTCTCCGGAAAATCTCTATTGTAGGTTTGCAGTTAATTGTAACTGGATAAGGAGGGCTTTTGTTTGTTTTTCCGAAAAGCAAAAAAGTTTTCTCACCTGGCATTTTCTAATGATAGTAATCAATACCACTACTGTGAAAATATATATAACACAACCTTTTAAAACCTGGAAAGCCATTCTACTAGTACCTACACTGAATCATTAAAAAATAGCAGGTATTTCTGAATTATTGATGAGAGGTGATAAAATCATTCTTGTTAAAACTAATAGTTTATATTTAAAATAAAATTGCTCAAACATATATTGAGCTATCCACAAATATATAAGTATGGAAATAAATTCAACTTCTGAAGAAAAAACTTAAACATGAATATATTATTTGGAATAGTAATTACCAAAGGTCAGATTTACTAATAGTATGATAATGTGTGTTACAATGTAGCAGTGACAGAACTATTGGCAAGGAAGAGGAAATAATCTCTGGATTACACAGAAGGACTTTCATCCTAGCACCCACTGCTATCATAATTCCATGTTGCTCAGAGACCAGTACTGAAGTCGCAAAATGGGGAAGTGCACCTCTTGAACCTCAGAACTCACTCTACCCTGTCAACTGTCATTGACCTCTCTCTATGCCTCAGAGCAATGTGAATCCCAGAGCAGGATTCTAACTACTGCTGCAATTTATTTCCAACATGGACAAAGAGTAATCTCTCTCCATGAGCCTTAGCATCCTGATATTTACACACTACACTTTGAACATTCAGTTCAACTCCCAGCATTTTCCAGAACAGAGCTTACCTCAGAGGCAGAATGCTCAATGTCATTTCCAGCAGATTTTTCGTTTTTTTTTGTTTTGTTTTGTTTTTTTGTTTTTTTGTTTTTTTTTATAAGGACTGGCTACACATTTAGCCAATGTCATGAAAAAAGAAATGTAAGATTGGTTTATAACAGTTACACATGCTACAAAGGCACTAAGGTGTGAAAAGAGGAATGACTATTTTGGAATCTTCCTTTTCCCTTTGGAGCATTTTGACGTGGCTCCTTTATGGCCAAACTGTGAAAGAATCAAACTGATTCTAGTCCTGTCAGCCCTGTCTGATTCTCCAGTGTCCAGCCTGAGCACTGCAAGCACTCCATGCTACACACAGGCTCCCCAGGGCTGCGAGCAATAGCATTCCACTTGGAATGAAACTCTTATAAGAACCCTGAATGTGCTATCCTTGTCATTCTGGGTAGACCTCTTCCAGGCTCACAGCAAAACTCACCTGCAAGGTGACAAATGACCCATACAGTGGTTATTGCATAGCCTGTGGTTACCCACCTTGGACAATATTTTGTACTTTAGTAAGAGCTCAGTGGGCCATATTATTCTATTATTACTAACTGCAACACAATACATTTAAATAACACTTGCTATGGGCTTAAAATATATTAATTCATTTTATTCTCACAACCATTGTCTGGGGTTAAGTACAATTACTTTCCCTGCTTTACAGATGAGGAAATAAATGAGGCACAGAGAAAGCAAATTATATGAAGGACACATACAGAATAAGTAGCAGAACTGGCATTTAAGTTCTGACATTTTGTGCCCTTTGCAGGTACTGCCTCTCAATCCATCATCCAGCTACCAGTCAAGGATGCTAAAGATTTGGTCGTAGGCCTGAAAAACGTTACCATTGACGAGGTCAGCCCAAAACGCAAGGGAGCTTTAAATGACAAGTTGGAAGAATAACAGAAGTCACAGAAAACTGCATAACTAACAAATAATGTTACTGAAAACAGAGTGCTTCTAGACTTCAGAGTAAAGGGCCCAAACTCCGGAGTTGTGAAGAGAAGGAGCGACTTAACTTGAACCTTGAAAGATGTGTAGGATTTGCCTCATAGATGAAAATGAAAAAACCACTCCAGGGGAAGGGAAAGAAAGACAGTAGGAGATCCTTACAAGGTTAATACTGAGGCTGAGGGCAAAGAAGGCTAGCAGACAGCAGTAGATTACAGAGGGCCTCAACTATCAAGCTGAGGGATGACGAGAGAGAATACAAAATACTACATTAGAGAGGTATAATGAAGATAAAGACATTCTTTTTTTAATCTCATAAATATAAATTTAGCACCAACCATTAGATGGGATGCATGCTTGATAAGTAATTCAAATGGTGAAAAGATGCAGTCCCTGCTATGAAATCCAGTGATGGGAGAGAGGCAGGGGTCTCTCCACAACTACAATTTACTGTGCCCAGTGTTAAAATAGGTGCAAGCATGGATGACACAGGAGTCTCTGGGTCGGGGGTCTTAAAGGATGGGTAACTCACAAAGGAGGAGCAAATGAGGGGCTGATCCAGAATAGGTATCTGCATGACAGCACATGGGGATCCTGAGTAGGGACTGAGAGACCAGCAGAGATTGGAACCTGTCACTGTGGAGCTCTGTGGCCTTGGGAAAGCTTTTAACTTCTCTAAATCTTACTCTGCCTCATCTATAAAATGAAGAACATAATAATACTTTTCCATGAGGGCAGCTGTGAGGATAAAAAAGGATAACACATGTTGAACTCTTAGCACAGTGCTTCATCTGTAAGAATGTGTCTATTTTTTATTTTCAGCATAATGGTGAGCCTCAGAAGAGAACTGAACAGGAGAGTAGAATGGCTACATTTGTATTTTACAAAGATCATTACAACTTCCCTGTAGAACACAGACTGGCAAAGTTCTGCTACTGCAACCCCTACTAAGGATTTCCTAAATTTGACATTTTAGTGCCTTGGGCTTAACACTAACTCCAAGTATGAAGATACTGGGATGGAATCATTTTAGACAGTACTTTGTGAACTGTACCTAATGCAATCTTCTATAATATCTGGAAACAGAGTGAGCTTGCAGTATTTTCCTCACTCCTTCCTCTACTTCTGGAGATTGCTCTCATACCTGAGCTGTTGTTTGATTTAGGTGTAATTTTTATAGATATTTCCTGTTTGCACAACTAGACTATAAACTCCTTGAAGGAGGAATCTAGTACTTAGCATATTACCCTTTGCTCTTGTGAACTCTCAAAAGTATCGGTTATTTTTGACAAATACCTGATGGCAAAATACATTTAAGATTTTAATAAAGTTTAAAGAAAAAGACATTAATTTTAGGAAGCGCAGAGAGAAGTTCCAGTTGACCTTCTGGCGTTGACAAAGCAGTGCCTCTTTGAGCCTCCTTTTCCTCATCGTAAAATGGAGTCTGAAAACACAAACCTGAGTCAACTCGCTCCCAGAGGGTCCTAAGGCTTAAACGATATAATGTTTGAAAAACTATCTTTCTAACTCAAAAGCAACATTTGAACATTTGGTGGTGAGATGGTTGTGATCTTATTTCAGGGTATAATATTTCATTACATTGTTGGGCCTTATTTTGCAATTATTTCAAAAGCATTCTTCCTGAGTGTTCTCGGCATAATCTCTGGCACCAGCCCTGAACCCCAGAACCCAGCTAGGATTTTATCTACCGTTGCTCATGAATTTATATCATATCCATTTCCATGCCCACAGCCCACCAGGGGTGGGGGTTATGCACTTGGCTACTAGAGAACACATTATTGGATTATGGACTAGAACGATAATTAAGTGTCCCCGCCCAGGTAAGAAATAACTATTCATTTCAAATACAGCCCCCCCTTAAGAACATGTGAATTATATTTGTAATATAATATATGTGAAATAAAGGAGATGAAACCCTATGTAACATATCTCCCTTCACCTGCAAGGAGGGTAAAAACAATAAATTACTTTTCATCTCAGGGAGAGGGGGTAGAATAGCCATTAACCCTAAATGTGGTTTGAGTCTTAAAAGCCCAGTGGATTTTCACTTTCACTTTACGGAAGACACATATAAATGTCAATAAAAATTTTGTCATTTAGGTCCTTAGACCTTATCACCATCATGGAAGTAGATTTCTATTTATTCATTTTATGCTTTTGATTAAATATTGTGCCAAAAATTTATGATATAAATCTGAAGCAGGCCCTAAAACCTTGCTTCCTTCTACCTCTCAAACTTCCTGTCTTAAAACTAGCCCAGTGTGAGAACAAGGAACAGTTCACAGGACAGCATGAAAAAAAAAATCTTTTCTTTAAAATATATGTGTATCTTATGAGTTTCTCCAACCAGAGAAAAAAAAATCCAAAAGGTACTCAAAACAGGAACTGAAATTAATTGAATATATTGCTACTGATACTCTGCATTTATTTCTCAAGAAGGAAAACAGTGTAAGGATTTAAGGGGGTCACAAAGGCTTTGTAAAAGTAGAACCAGTACACAGTACTCTCTCTCTAAACCAAGATCAATAGCCAGACACGGCAATAACATCTTTTATTTAGGATAACCAAACTCCTGAATGGGGTTGGGTTTCCAATGGTCACTGTTCTTCAATTGTTGAAGCTTTGAAACCATTTCCCCCTGAAATAACATTACAAACAGTGCTGGTACCCAGATTGCTAAAGCAAGAGGGTGACCTAAGTGTTACAAAGTACATAACTTTTAAATTGGGGGAAATTCTTTCTACTGTTCCAATCAGAAGTGCCAGCAACATATCTCAAAAAACAAGCCCACCCAGAGCTTCCCCACCCAATCTCCTCCAGCCCCGAGCCACAGCAGTGGGCATGCAATCACTGGTCACTTGCCTCCTCCAGGGCAATGGTCCAACCTGTGGGAGCCATGGAGTTTCTACCAGCAGTCTTTGAAAGCACTGAATAAATGGATGACACATATATGCTCAATTTGTTTTCAAATGTATACTGATGCACCCATCATACATTTATTTCTCTAATAAATGTTTATGAAATTCCTATTAGCTTTCGAACATTATGTAGTTTCTTAGGTAAGGGACCCTACAAGTGCAAGTATTTTCACGTGGGAGCCTGAGAAATACATCCATATTAGAGTGGTATCTTCAAACACATTCTAGGTAATAGAACAGGTACTGGGTTAAAAGAGGAAAGAAACAGGGAAGGATGGAACCTGGTCAGCAGGAGCACAGGCCACAGTGAAAGTGGGCGCCACAGCAAGTCAACACTTGGTATTTGAAAACTGTCTCTATTATCAAGTTATCTCCTACTTTAAAACTATAGTAAGCACAATCTTTGTTTCTTTGCCAAGAAGCTAATGCGGAAAAATCTTAGCTTATCTTTTTCCTTTTCTTCTTATCTTTTCGAAGCCTAAAACAACAAATTTTTAAAAGGTTAATATTGAAAGCTGAGTTATTTACTTAAGGTTTTATGGATTCTCTTCTATAAATTATCACTTACTGTACTTTAGAAGCAATTTATACAGAATACGTAGTAGTAAAAAAAACCACAAATAACAATTCTATTAAAATGTTTTTTTGGCTTATTTTTAAACCTAGTTATGTGAATATTTGTTTTATATGTGCTCAATTTTTTTCACAAATATTTTCAGAAAAGGACCGACTTGGGCAAATACAATTGGTAAAGGACCATGGATCCAAAATCTAAAAATACTAAGAACACATGAAAAGCAGATTGTGAAAAAACAAGGATCACAATGAGAAATAAAAATACAACTCCAGGTATTAGTAATATAATATGAGGTTAGAATACCAGTATATGTATTTTACATGTAAAATAATACTATATTTATAACGGATGCTTGATAAGTGCTTATTCAATAAAAGGCTGGTACTCTGGCACTAAGACACTGAAGATAAGAGGATTAAGGATTGTACAGTCTATCTATAGTACAAGGCATTCTAAACAGAAAAGTATAGGTATCATTTTCTCAGATACATCTTTTATGAATCTATAATTAGATCAAAATATAGACCTCAAAATTTAAAATACATTCTTCTACAGATACGTAGCTACCATCAGTAATTTTTTATTATATCCCCTAAGCACACTATAGTCTAAAACAAAATAATTTATATCCCAAGCACATTCTAGCATATATAATCTAAAATTGTTTTGTTTCTTATGCTGTTAAGACTCTGATAAGTTGAGTGTTACAAAGTGCTATCAGTTTCTTTCAGAAAAAAGATTTATTACCTAGCCCACTGAAGAAACAAGATACTTCAATATACATACCAGACCAATACTTTTGAAAATGAAAATATTCAAATCAGGTAAAGATGAAGATTGATAGGTACTCTCATTAACTGAGAGGCCTTCCTAGAATGCAAAGATTTAAGAGTAGGATGCTTATCATAATAATAAAAAAGTAAGCAATCAGTAGTAGGAACTGTTAAATAAATCATCATATATCCATATGAGAGGAAAAGCAGACACTTACATCCACAGGCTAGAAAAACTGAACTTAATTAACAGAATTTACTGCAACCTAAATAGAATACAGGGAAATGCCCATGACCTCTGCATCACAGTAAGTGGGGGAAAAAAAAAAAAAGCAAAACACAAACCTCTATGCATTGTAAAAGTTTGTATTTGTAAACCTATGTACTTCATACAAAGTATATTTTACAAAAAGACTTGAAAATAATACCAAAATGTTACTGGGGCTTATCTCTGAGAAGTGAAATTAGGAATTACTTTAATATTTTTTCTTATACTTTACTGGATTTTTCTCCAATGAGCATATGTCACTTTTAAAATACATATTTAGGTGGGAGTTTCCATTGTAGCTCAGCAGTAACAAACTTGACTAGCAGCCATGAGGACATGGATTCGAGCTCTGGTCTCAGTGGGTTAAGCATCTTGAGTTACTGTGAACTGTGGTACAGGTCACAGACATGGCTCAGATCCTTTGTTGCTGTGGCTGTGGCATAGGCTGGCAGCTATAGCTCCTGTTCAACCCCTAGCCTGGAAACTTACATATATTGTGGGTGTGGCCCTAAAAGGAAAAAAAAAATTTAAAAATGCATATTTAGGAGTTCCTGCTGTGGCACAGTGGGTTAAGGATCCAGTGTTGCCACAGCTAACGCACAGGTCACAGCTGTAGCTCAGATTTAATCCCTGGTGCAGGAACTTCCAAATTGCCATGGGCATTATTTGAAATATAGTATTTGAGTGATAACTGGGTCATGCTTGCCCCTGTAGTTCCTAAAAGGTTACTGGGAGTTGCTAAATTGAAGTCCGCCTGTTTTTGAGCCAATCCTGCTTACCAATAGGAACAACTAAAAGGGCCTTCAAAATACAGGGAACCTCATTAATAGGAAATAAAATTTAAATGTGTGTCATTTTTACTCCTTTGAATGTCTTTTATTTAAATTCCCTCATAAAAGTGAGTCTGGGTCCCATCTGTTCACCAAACACAATTCCACAGAAATTATTTTGAAATAGAAGTAAAAAAGCATGTCACAGAAGCTTGGCTATGCTGCGTCAGATAGTCTTTTTCCTTAAAAGTCATAGATAGGGTACATGTCACATTGTATGGTTCTGCTTTAAGAGTTTAGAGTGGAGGCCTCAGACTTGACTCTGTTGAGAGACAGCTTGTTTACTTTAGGCCAAGTGTATTCTACCTTAACCTTGTTCCTAAAAATACCCAGAGCAGGTAGAAGAGTTCACCATATGGTGGCTGGGGACCTACTCCTTTACTATCCTGGGCTCTCTTGGTCCCATCTCTGCTCTTCCCCCCACGATGCAGAAGGGCCCAAGCCCAAGTGGCCACATGTGGAAAGGAGAGGGGAAGAACTGAGGTCCCTCTATATAACCACATAGGGAGTTAACTACCAGCCCAGGCTCCTCGCTCACTTTCCCTCAGCACAATGAACCCACAAATCAGGCTTGTTGAGACAACACCAGTTCCTCTTTCTACTTCTCCTCTTGTTCCCCCACAAAGCCACACAAAGGCTCCCTCTGCCACTGCTGACTCATGCTGTTCCATCTCTCTCTTCCCCAAGTTCCACTCTTGGTCTCAGATCAAAACATTTCCTCAGAGTCACTCAAAGCTGGACTTCCCAGTTTTCTATTCTTTTCTTTTTGTTCATTTGTTTGGCCGCACCCATAGCATGTGAAAGTTCCTGGGCCAAGGATAAAACCTGTGCCACAGCAGCAACCCAAGCTGCTGCAGTGACAATGCCAGGTCCTTAACCTGCTGTGCCACAAGAGAGCTCTTGGACTTTCCTGTTTTCTACTTGCACAACATTTCCTGAATTTGTCTCCCCTACTCAAACACATGCCAGAATAAATGTCAAAAAAATCTTGATCATCCTTTACTCAGTCCTCTTTTATACTTCTGAAATATGGTTCTTCTAAGGACTGAGGTTTCTTCCTATCTTTGCCCCATTTCTCTCCCATTCCCAAAACAGAGCAGGACCATCAGATCATAATACAGGATGGTCATTCACATTTCCAAACCTTAACATCTCTTCAATGCAATCATCAGCACATCTATGGCTCAGCCACATGTACATCACACTGGACAAGAGCAGATGAAGGCTGCCTTTTTTTGTTTGTTTCTTGTCTTTTGTCCTTTTAGGGCCACACCTGTGGCATATGGAGGTTCCCAGGCTAGGGGTCCAATTGGAACTGTAGCAGCTGGCCTACACCACAGCCACAGCAACACCAGAACCAAGCCATGTCTGCGACCTACACCACAGCTCACGGCAACGCCAGATCCTTAACCCACTGATCAAGGCCAGGCATTGAACCTCAAACCTCATGGTTCCTAGTCGGATTCGTTTCCACTGCACCACGACGGAAACTCTGAAGGCTGCTTTTAAAACACAATATCTAGGTAGTTTTCGTTGGTGCCGGGGGTATGTGGGCCTGCAGTGTTATTTAGAGCCACAAACTAGTCACCAGAGTTGCAATATCTATAGCAGACACATATTAACATACAGGCTCAAAATTTAGGTCTTCCACATTTGTTTGTTTTGTTTTGGCTTAGTTTTCTCTTTGGGCTCAGAGCCAATGAATCATTGTCTTAGCAAATGACTCTAACAGTTTCTAAAAGCTGCCCAGCCAACTAACTTAATTTAAATAATGCCACTTTACAAAGTAGTAAATAAGCATCTTATAAACACAGAGAAGGAAATACAGCTACAAAGCAAATGTTACTAAAACCCAACAATAGGGCTAAGCACTAGATAACATGTCATTCAGATTTAGAACAATAAATCAGGCTGACACAGACCTTCTCAACCTCCAAAATGCCAGTAAAGTATAATAAATGGCAACAAACAGCTAATATTGGAGAGAAATTTTATCCAAATGGAATATTCTTTTTTTCTTTTTGCTTCTTCTTTTTTTTCAGGGGCACACCTGCAGCATATGGAGGTTCCCAGGCTCGGGATTGAATCAGAGCTGCAGCTGCTGGCCTACACCACAGCCCCAGCAACACTGGATCCTTAACCCACTGAGCGAAGGCCAGGGATTGAATCCGCATCCTCATGGATACTAGCCGGGTTTATTTCCACTAAGACATGAAGGAACTCCCCAAATGGAATATTCCTGATGGAGACATTAAGGGTGTTTTCTTTGTCCCATATAGAATTCACAGCAGATATATATATTTTTCAGTTCCCAGGAATCCAAAATGTTGTGTCCTGAGAACTGACACATTCATTTTGCTTTGAGGAAAAGATTTTACCCAATCTGGCTTTGTACTCAGGTAGGATTTTTGCCCTTGATTTCTGGGTTTAAAGAGAACCTACTGAGCAATAACGTTTCCCAAATCAAAAGACTGAGATTTCCCTCAGCCTCAAACATAATTAGAACCTTAAATGGAATGCTGAATGACACCTAAAATTGTCAGAATCTCTCTTCTGCAAAATAATTTTACATTTTTCTCAGGATTGTCTATTGAATTTATAATGAACCAACCTTATTCAGATTTCCTTCATGTACGAAACACAAGGAAGAATGTGTCTTCTTGATTCTGAAAAGTCTGAATGTATTTGACTCTGGATTTCTAAGTCTGAGCAGGGAAATGTATTAATTTTTAAGGGTTGTAAGCAATGATTTTTGTTAGTATTACCTAAAACCAAGCAGAATCTGGGGAATGTACCTATCTATCTACATCAGACTAGATTATGTCTATATGTATTATGCACATATATACATACACCTTTATACATCAGACCAGATTATGAATATATATGCATCTAAGTATATATGTATATGTATATATATATGTATATCAGACTAGACTACTTGATAATAACTTTCTATTCCTGAAATTATATTACTAAAAATAATTATACCTGAAGTCATCTAGAATACTACAATTTCATGAAATGACACAGCAGGTAAATTTCTTTCCCCTACTCCTACCTTCTACGTAAAGAACAATCATGTTTCTAAAGACAGCCACCACTAGCAAGAGCAAGAAGAAATTCTTATCACCCAATTCAGCAAATAAATTGAGCATTCTTATTGAAGAGGAAAATCACGGGTGCTGTAGAACATGCTACAGATACTGTTATTAAAGGTAAAAATTAGTCATCCAAGTCATCGTCACCCTTTGCTCCCACACCTGCAATTCCCAGAATACCACCTTCCTCCTGAGTCTCACATTTCACTTAACATTACAGAGTTTAGGCACGTTCAATTTTTTGGATTTTTATTAAGTTAATCAATTCTACTCTTTTTTTTTTTGGCCACACCCAGCATCATATGCAAGTTCCCAGGCCGGGGGCTGAATCTGAGCCTCAGCTGTGACCTATACCATAGCCGCAGCAATGCTGGATCCTTAACCCGCTAGGCCAGGCCAGGGGTCAGCCACCACAGAGACAATGCAAGATTTTTAACCCAATACATCACAGCAGGAACTTCAATTCTACTCTTTTCAGTTTATAGAATAAAAGAACAAATGTTTGCGGCAAAAAAAAAAAAAAAAAAATTTTAAGCCCAAACATAACTTTATAAGGTAAAAAGTAAAAACACCTTCTCTTTACCATCTGAACCCACTTCCTTCAGGAAGCCACTGTCAACAGCTTTCAGACAAGGTATATGTGTGCCTGTAGGCAGGTTTAACTACATAAATCTCTTCTAAAAATTCCTCTTCACTTACCATATCCTGACTTTTTCCCCAAGACAAAGTGCAAAGCAGCTAACAGATACTTTTTTATCTATTGCCTTTCTCCCTTACTCTACAATGAGATTGCTAAATCAAAATTTACTGAACATCAAAAGAAGTCAAACAAAAAAACCTGTCAGCCCAACACTAAATATATCTGGTTATATTCATTTTTACAGTTGCCTTCAACCTAAAAATGGTGAGACCAAATAGGTAAACATACACTCATTAGTATATATGCACATAAATATAGATAATCTTATACAGATGTTAACATATGCAATATACACATATTGAAATGAAATTCATTTCAAAGGCAAGAGGCAAGGGAAGGTGAGTAGGTGGTGAGGCTTAATGGGTCCTGAAGAGGGAGGGACAGACACCGTGTGGAAATTTCCTGTGCTCTGGAGCCAGAGACTTGGGGTCAAATCTAACTCCACCTCTTACTGATTGTGTGGTTTGTGTAAGTTCCCTAACCCTTTGAGCTTCCTCTTCATCATCCATAAAATGGGAAAAGACTTACAGAGATTTAGAAATTAAGTGTTTAAGATGGTGTCTTGAAAATACTAAGTGCTCCAAAAGTGTCTTATTTTATTAATAACCCAGAAACTAGATCTGTTAGCCTTGGCACTCCAAAACCTCATATCACCAAATAACTGCGAACCTTGCTGTTTCATTTATCTTTGCATTCTGGTTTGTCTTCATATTTTTACATTTACCTTATTTGTACAGACACAGAGAGTGCCTTAGAAATAAATTACTGTAATCACGCTTGGTAGCTTTAATGTATTATTGAAATATGATCCTTTCCTCTTCCTTCCCCAGGGTGTCTTGCACTGGGCTAAGTAGCAAAGTCCTAGCCTCCTTCTAAGAGCAATCCTAAGTTTTACTTACAACTTGTGATAAATGCAAGCGATCTGACTACCACAAAATAACTGAAAATATCTTTCACATCTGCTGAAGACCAGCAGCTTCAATTGTCAAAAGCTGACCTTCAGAAGAGGCAGCTTTCCATCTTCTCCTTTTATTTAAACAAGGGCAGCAATGATGCAAACGCCTTTAGCATACCAATGGCCATGTCCTGGTGAAAGGATGCTCTGCAGACACCAGGGACCCCTACCAAATCCATATCTGTTCTTATCACATGTCGTTGGTCAACTGTATGTCCATCCACCCTTTACATTCATTTATGTTGAACAGGTTAGATTTCCACAGAATTCTAAACTTCTACAACAATTGGGGGGAAACTTGGCCACTATACTATTCACCCATCTCCTTTTACATGTGAAAAACAGACTCAGGAAGATGTGGCATGCCCCAGAGCATACAAATATTTAGACACCAGCTGGCATTAGAACCTCAACTCTTTAAGGTTCTTTACCACTACAAATAGGCAAGATTTTATCTGTTTTAGTAGCTCCGCCAAGTGTTTATTAAATATTTTTGGATGAAAGGAAATGTCTGTGGTTGCGAATGTGTGTGGGAGAGCCGAAATGCACCATGTGCTGGCCCTAAGGGTAATTAATCCACCTGACTGTCCACATGGGGATGAGATAAATGATGGGGATGAGATAAATGACGGGGAAAGCTGTATTCGGAATTTTTCACCATCCTACTTAAATTTATGGGGGCTGTGTAGGGAATAAATAGGACCCAGAAAGACTAGAAACCCCTACTGCTGTCTCATAATGGCCCTAGGGACATTTTAGGCCAAGTTGAAGTAAAGAAGCACGGAGATGGGAAATTTCTCCTAGGATGGTAGCAGACAAGGGAAAGATGGGTTTTTTCTTTTTCTTTTTTCTCCCCCCCGCCCCAGTATTTATTCACCTGGAAAAGAAGACACTGTCAATTTCCTTCTCCTGCTACACAAGTGACTACATACTTGTATTCGGGCTGCCTGGTGGTTCTCGCCTCCCTCTCTCTCCCCAGGATGTTTATGGCAAGGGCGCGAGTGGGGCTGGGCCGAGAAGGGCCTGGACCTTGGGGGCCAACCCTCACCGCGCACCCCGACTGCTGCCGGCGCAGGCGAAGACTCCCTTCGGCAGCGCCTTTGTTTTCCCGACTCCAGTTACGTTTGCGGAAGTGCAGCCCGCGTCGGGCGCGCCGGGGGTGCGGGCTGTAGCCTTCCCCAGCACCCCAAAAGATGACAACCGCCTCGGGAGCCGAGGGGAGGGAGAGGGCGGCGGGCGAGCCGGGCTGGGAGCGGAGACGCCCACACCCGCCCTGGCTCCTAGCCCCTCCTCGGAAACCCCCTCCCAGACAGCAGGTGTGCGCGCCGGAGGGGGGCTCCCCGCCCGCTGGGGAAGCCAGGGTGGGGCTCCCCGCCGTCCCGCCCAGCGCGCCCCCTCCCAGCGGGCCAGGCCCCGACTCACCTGCTCCGGGCGCGGCGGCGGCGCTCAGCTTCGTGGGGTGCGGGGAGCCATCTCTCCTGGGCGCGGGGCGGAGGCTCCGGACGCCGGGGCGGCGGCTGTCGCGCCGGCTCGCACCATCTCCGGCAAGTCGCCTATTCCTCGGGGGCTGCGGCGGGGCGGGGCGCAGCGGAGGGATGCGGGCTGGTGGGGAGGCCGGGAGCAGCGAAGCGAGCGCACCGGCCGGCGAGATCTTCTCTCCTCTTCCTTCTCCGGCCCGGGCCTCCGCCGCTCGCTACCGGCTGGACCCGTTTCAGGGCTGAGCGCCGAGGACCCGCCGCCAGGTGCAGCGCTCCGCCTCCTGCGGCGGCGGCGGCGGCGGATGCGTCGGCAGCCGCTCCTCCCGGCCTCCCGCCCGCCCTGGCTGCCCCCGGGGACTCGCGGCCCCAGCCCTGCCGGGAGGTGCGCCGGCTCGAAGGGGGAGCAGACGCAAGGGTCTATCCCCAGTTTCTCCCACACCACTCCTAGCTGAACCCACCCCCCAGGCAAATGATGCAGGCCTAGCTCCGGGAGGAGAGGGCGGAGAGTAGGTGGCCGACTGGTTGGGAGTTTTAGTAGTGATACCAGTAGTAATAATAGTAATAATAACAATACCATCGTTTATTGAGCTCTTATTAAGTGCGAAGCCGAACACTAATGCTATGAATGTGTTACTTCGGTGTGTCTAGTCCCCACCGCTGCCGACTGCCCTCAGTTGACCCGGGAGAGAGGAACTGGGCCGGGACCAGGAGACAAACAACAGGGGTTTCAGGCCTCACCAGGGAAGCGCTGAGGCTAAAGCACGCTTTTAAATTGAGAAGGTGCTACCATGTAACTGGCGCCTTGCTTAGGAGGTAACCGTGTGTGTCACATCAGTAACGCCACTATGGATGTATTTCTAGTTAGGAACGCAGAGAGGTGGGGAGAGTGGAGTTGGCTTTAAAAGGTATCATTGCTTCAGCAAGTATTTTTGGGTGCCTGTGATGGGCCCTGGGGTTGCAAGATCTTGTTCTCAGGGAGCTAATGATCTTGTTCTGGGAATGGCAACAATAATGACGGCAGCTAACACGGACGGACATTTCTCATATATGAAGCATTATGTACTGTTTGAGCTTTACCATAATCCTAAAAGTGGAGGTAGTCCCATTTTACAACCTAGAACACTGAGGCTGAAATTTATGTGATCTATCTATCTAGTAAAAGAGTGAGAAGTCTTTCATTTCCAGGGTTTAAGCTATTAACCACAAAATCATACTGATGAGAATTTTATAGGCCCTGAAGCTTATGCTCCATTAGCGTCATGATAACTCCATTTGCAATACTGATAAAAGCAAATCAGTGAAAGGCAATGAGTGGTAATGTTTCATGTGAAGGAGATTAAAATGGTTGTTGAATTCTGAAAATCTACCAGATTTTGGTCTGGTGTGGCCTTGAGAGAGCTTCCCACTGCAGTATTTGGAATTGAACAACTCATAAAGTACCCAGCTGTCATAATAGAATTATCATCCTTCTTATCTTTCCAGATATTAAAGATGTAACCTTTTGAAAAAGAAAAAGAAAAGCAGGAAAGTGAATAGACTCCAGGTCTAACCTGATCTGCTTCTCTTCTGTATACAGAAGGAGAACAGGAAGAACCTGGGGAAATAAAGGGTAGTTCTTAACCTACAGCTGCTGAGAAGTGACTCCATGTTGAAAAGTGAAGTCAGATCACCCTAGAGGTTAAAGCTGGTTTCACATAGGGCAGGGTAGCCTCAAGAGTCAGCATAGCAGCAAGTGTTTTAATAGGCCTTGTTAGGGGAGGATTTTTTCCTGGTAGCCCTTTCTCTTTTCAGTATAACTAAGGAGAAGACGCAAATATGCATAAAGAAAAGTGACCTGCCACTCCTCCCATGTCTCCCTACCCCCAATGAGGTAACTAATGGGTGTGGCATGGGAAAATAGCTTCCAAGTATACAGCCATGCAGGCTGTCCCAGAAGTCCGTGCACAGAAAGGCTCAAAGACAAAATTAGAGTGTTGAAATCACATGGCTTATTGAATCAATTTAACCGGCAAAGTAAGAAGTCAGGGGATAGAGGGTAGATTAACTCAATTGGGCTAGGGTACAAGCAGGTGGTCTATTTTATGAAACATGCATAGAACCTGTGCCCTTCTCCACCCCACCCCCACCCCCACCCCCATGAGCCTTCCATGTGCTGATGGTACCATTACAAGGACCAGAGTTGAGGTTGAAGGAGGGGAACTGACTGTCACGGGGTGCCTGGTGCCAAAGCCAAAGCAAGCTTTCTCTATTGAGAGACCAGGGGCAAGGGTAGCTGGCCATCATGCCAGCTGGCCAGTTAGCCTGATGAGCAGCTGGGGATTTTATCTGTATTTCTCAAGCCGAGAACATATGGAAGCTGTGCAGGTGCCACCAGTGGGTGGTCATTTGAAGTCTTCCTGAACACTGAGTACCTAATATGCCTCATGAATATTTACTGTTTCAAGAATTTTTGGTGCTTCTTTGGACCTTCCAACCCTTCCTCTCCATTTCAGCTCATACATGCACTACTTACTTTGTCTTACAAACAACTTGCTTTTATGTCATTTCATTCTCCTCCTTGCATTTGTTTCCTTTGGCAGAAATGATTATTCTTAAATAACAAAGTAAACAATATAGTACGTAATATGAGAACAATACCAGGGAACACTTAGGCAGTACTTACCTGTGCAAAGCACGGTTCAAAGCCCTTTGCCTGTATTTATTGATTTACATACAAGTAAGCACTGTTATGACCCCATTCTACAAATGAGGAAATTGGTGCATATAAAAGTGAGGTAACTTGACCAAGCTCACACCACAAGCAAGTGATAGAATCTGCATTCAAAACTAAGGAGTCTGGCTTTAGGACCCTGGGCCTTAACTAGTCCCTTTTCCTAGTTCCTGCAAATTCTTACAAACATGTATATTCACATATGGAGGGTTGAAGATTTTAAGGCAAATGGTGTGATCTACATTTCTCTCTCGGCAACACTGGACACTAATTGACCATCCCCCCCTTGAAACTCTTCCTTCTCACAGCCTTCTGTGATCCACAGCCCTGGGTTTTGCTCTTCCTCCTTGGCTCCTCCCCTTTGTATGCTCCACTTTGGCTTTGTCCTAGGCCTTTCTTCTCTTTTTTTCTGTGACTACTCTCACCCCCTCCCTTGGCTTTAATCACCGAATATTTGAGGCTGTCCCCCCAATCCCGTTCTCTGGGGAAGCTTCTCTCCTGAGTGCCAGATCCATATGGCCAAATCCAGTGATTGTTTTACCCATCTTCCACCCCTCCCCTACTGGCCTTTACTTCTGGGTTCCCAAACCATCATCCACCCAGTTACACATACCATCCACCTGCACTCATTGCTCCCTTCACCCTTATCCCCACACCCAGCATATTGGTTTTCCATGCTACTATAACAAGTTACCGCAAATCTATGGAATTAATGCAACACAAATTGAGTATCTTACATGTCTATAAATTGGAAGTCCAAAATGGGCTTTACTGGGCTAAAATCAAGGTGTCTGTAGGACAGCATTCCACCTGTAGGCTTTAGAGGAGCATCCACTCTTTTGACTTTTCCAGCTTTTAGAGGCTTCTTGGCTCATGGCCCCTTCTTCCATCTTCATAGCACATCACTCTCACCTCTGCTTCAGCAGCCACATTGCCTTTTCTGACTCTGACCCTCCCCCCTCCCTTTTACATGGTCCCTTGTGATTACACTGGGCTCACCTTGATAGTCCAGGACATCCTCCTCCTCTCAAGACTTTTTTTTTTTTTTTTTTTGTCTTTTCGTCTTTTCAAGGCTGCATCCATGGCATATGGAGGTTCCCAGGCTAGGGGTCAAATCGGAGCTACAGCTGCCGGCCTATGCCACAGCCACAGATCTGAGCCACGTCTGCGACCTGTACCACAGCTCACGGCAACACCAGAGTCTTAACCCACTGAGCAAGGCCAGGAATCAAACCTGCAACCTCATGGTTCCTAGTTGGATTTGTTTCCGCTGCGCCATGAAAGGAAATCCCAAGAACTTTAATCATAGTTGCAAAGTCCTTTTTGCGATGTAAGGTAACATAGTCAAAGTTTCCTGGGATTAGGACATGGACATCGCTAGGAGGCTGTGATTTTGCCTACCATGCCCAGTAAATGCCAAGCCAGGTAGTGTCCACCTTTCAAAGTTTTCCTGGAATTTGACCTCTTCTCCCTATCCCTGTGCTATGCTAATCTATGAGGTAATCTTCCCTCTGCCTATGACAACCACTCCTCTGGCCTCTCTGGCTCACCATGTTTTCTGATTCAATCAATTTTCCCTACTATAACCAAAGTAACCTTTAAAAACATCAGACTGTGTAATTTCTTTGCAGTCTCACTGGGTTGCGCAACACCACGGGGCTCCATTCACACGGTCCTGTGCCTCCCGGATGTGCTACCAGCAGACCTTAATTCTCTACTTAAACCTATCCAAGGCCCCCGTTACTATAACAAAGAGATTCAAAAGTCCAATAGCTAAAAAGGATTAGATTTTTTTTTTTTCTCATCTGACAGTCCACAGGTAGGGACCCCACCTCCCACACAACACCTGGATTCCATGTCTGGTCCAGGGTGACCTGCTCAGGTCTCACCATTTTCAGCACATGGATGAGGAGAGTTCAAGCACAGTCACTTAAATGGAAACCCTGGCATTTGCACACATCACATCCATGTATATCCCCTTACCCGAAACAGTCACATGTCCACATCTGAGTGTAAAGGAGAGAAACATAATCTTTAGCTAAATGGCCAAATACCCAGCTGAATTCCATTGCTACAAAAGAAAGGGAGAATGGATTCTGGGAATCCACCAGCAGTCTTCCACAGGAAGGAAAACAACATGTTCTGCAAGAGAAAAATGGAAGAACATAATTTAGATCAGAGGATGGAGGAGGCCTCTTTGAGGAAGTAGCAGTAAAGTGAGGCCTGAGGCATAAGTAGGAGATGGCCAGGGAAAGAGTTCTGGAAAGACTTTTCCCCGCAGAAGGAGCAGCCTTGAAGCAGCAGAGATCTAAGCTTTGATGACTAGACCAGAGTGAGTGTTGGGTTAAGGGGAAATTCCAAGAGATGAGATTGGAGAAGTAAGCAGGAGCCAGGTCAGGCAATAACCTCAGCATCATGTCAAGCATTTTGAATTTTAACTTAGATTCGGTGAAATCCATTGAAGAATGTCTAGGGGATCTGATTTGTGCATTTGAGAGATGGCTATGGCTGCTGTGTGGAGAATGGCATGGAGAGAGCAGAAGTGGAAGGGAGGCTTGGTTGGAAAGTAACCAGCAGTGAGAAGACAGATAAGCAGTGGTTCTGACCAGAGTGGTAGCAGTGGGGATGGAGAGAAGCAGATGAATTCAAGAGAGTTTTCGAAAGTGTATCTGCACACTAGGTGATATATTGAGTGTGGGAGGCAAGGGAAAGGTGGTGTAAGAATGACTCACAAGTTTCTGGCTTGAGCGACTGGGTGGATTGTGATAAACTTTGGTGAGAGGGAGAAGGCTGTGGGAGGAGCAGGTTGGAGAGAAGAAAGGAAGAGTTCACATGTTGGCATAAGAACTTGGAGATGCCTGTGAGACTTGCAGCTGGGAAGTAATCAATTAAGTCTGTGAGTCCAAAACTCAGAAGGGAGGGTTGGACATGGCAATAATCAGCACTGAGCTGCTTTTTAGAATCATGGAAATGAAGGGGTCACCAAGAGAGAGAATATACTGAGAACGCTGGGAAAGGCCAACATTCACCAGGGTATAGGAGCAGGAACTGTGGATAAGCCATAGAAGTAAGAGGAAACAGGAGGATTGTTGCCGAAGCCCAGAGAAACAGGAGTGAATGGGTAGCCCACTAGCCCTCCTTCAGACCCAACTGAACCTATGTCCTGCACAGACGAAGCTTGCTGACCTTCCACCGCTTCAAGTACCAGATACTTTCTCTATCACAGCACTTAAATACTATTGTAATGACCTGTCTCCCATGCTGGTCTGTGAGCTGCTTAAAGAAGGGAAACAACTTGTTCAAGATTTGGATTAATTGTATTGTTCTGTATTATGTGTATTAGTTAGCATGTAGAGTCCAAATTCAGTGATTTAAACAAGATAAAAGCGGAGTTCCCATCATGGCACAGTGATTAACGAATCTGACTTAGGAACCACAAGGTTGCGGGTTCGATCCCTGGCCTTGCTCAGTGGGTTAAGGATCCGGCGTTGCCGTGAGCTGTGGCGTAGGTCGCAGACTCGGCTCAGATCCCGCACTGCTGTGGCTCTGGTGTAGGCCGGTGACTACAGCTCCGATTAGACCCCTACCCTGGGAAACTCCATATGACGTGGGAGCCCAAGAAATGGCAAAAAGACAAAAAAAAAAAGATAAAAGTATGTTTCTCCCTCATATAAAATTTAGGGAAATAAGTCTCTCAATGGTGTTGAGAACCAGGGATTTCTGCTCTTTTGAGCTTATTGTTCTGTTGTTTTCAACATAAAGCTTCCCTCTCAAGGGCCAGCATGGCAGCTCCAGCTCTTCCTATTGTGTTCACACTCCAGTCATTGGGAAAGAGAAAAGGAGAAGGGGAAGGCATGTTCCTTCCTTTTAAGAATATCACCAAAGGTTGTGCATATTAACTTCTATTTCGATTCCAGTGGCAGAACTCAGTTGCATAACCACATCCAGCTGCTAGGAAAGCCCAGAGAGGTAGTCTTTAACTAGTAGCCATGTGCACAGATAAAAACTTTATTACTATAAAAGGAAGAGAGAACAGATACTAGATGCAGCCAGCAACCCGGACATGCCATTGTAACGGTATCGCAGAACCTGACTGTTGCAATATGTGTGAGTGAGCATAGAGAAAGGTGTCGAAGAATAAACATAAGCTCTTGGAAGTGATTACCTCAGGTGGGAGCGAAAGGAAGAAAGGGAGAGGAGATAAATATTTGTTGAATAAACGGATGATAGTAAATGGATAAACTCAGTGGTGACGATATTAATGACGTTAGTTCCTTTTAGCTCCCCCTTCCATCCCTTTTCTTTCCTTGGCACGGGCTTCATGGAGAAAGTGGGACTTATACTGGATTTAAAAGATGACTTAAAATGTAAATAGGAGGAAAGAAGGTTAACTTACAGAAACATTTTATTCTGTTATCTTTTTGCTTAATTCTCTTGAGTTTTCCAGAGATGGATGATCATATCGACCTACAAATAACAGTGCTGTGGTCTCCTTTCCGATACTTATACCTATTTTTTTAAATATTATTACATGATAAAACAATTATAAATATTCGTAATAACCAATATTTGTCCCCTTCTCTTATTACGTTCTTTACTCTGAATGCCTCTCTTGCTTTACCACTGTGTATGAGGTTGGCTGTTGCTTTGAGATAGATAATTCTTCATTAGGTTACTAAAGTATCCTATGTATGATTTGATAAGAATTTTAAAAATTAACAATAGGTGTTTTAATACAATTTCCTTCATGTATTTTCTAAGATGTTTTCTTGTCCATCCTCAATCCAGGCCATCCCTGGTGGCCTAGGAGTTAGGTGCTCTCTCAATCCAGTTCCATATCATATGTTGTTTTTGGTCTTCTAATTATGGGCATCTTAAATGATAATAAATCTACTGTAATGGAACAGAAAGTTAAACTCTGGAGATATAAGAAAGTGTAAAATCCTGTCTCTTCCATCAAGAAGACCTGGCTATAAATAGATCGATTATAATAGAAGGTAGCATATGCTATGAGTGGTACACAGATTAACTTTTCAAAAATATCACTTTCATCATTTCTGGCCTAATACATAAAGTTCCAATTTTTAACTCCCTTCTGTCAGTTGCTGTATCTTGCCAATTTTATCTCCTTGGCATCTCACTAATATGTTTCATCTTACCTATCTCTATACCCATTACCCTAAGGCCCTAATGCAACCATCTCCATATTGACTTTGCTGTTTCCAGCCTTGCACATCTATCCAATAAAAACCAAAGCACGTAAAATGGATCTCAGTTATGAGCTTTTAAAAAATATATTTACTTTTTAATTTTCAAAACTTTTTTTTTTCTGCTTCTTAGGGCCACACCTGTGACATATGGAGGTTCCCAGGCTAGGGGTTGAATCAGAGCTGTAGCTGCTGGCCTACACCACAGCCACAACAACTCAGAATCTGAGCCACACACCACAGCTCACAACAACGCTGGATCCCTGACCCACTGAGCAAGGCCGGGGATCAAACCCACATCCTCATGGTTACTAGTCCACTTCATTACCGCGGAGCCACAACAGGAACTCTGTGATGTTCTAATGGAGATTTTCTAGTTTCCTTATTACTTCTACTTACTAATTGGAATTCTTTCATACAAAAGAGTTTTCCCTTCTTTCCCACTGACTTACGTATTCAGTTGTTTATATCAGTATTGACTTATGGATATTTATTTTATTCTTTCACCTAAAATTTAATATTATTATTTATTTTCTTTCTCAAATTGTTCTATCTTTTGCCATTTTCCCATGGCATTTGGAAATTCCCAGGCCAGGGATTGAACCCACACCACAGCAGCAATCCAAGCCGCTGCAGTGATGACACTAGATTCTTAACCCATCGTGCCACAAGAGAAGAAGTCTCATTAGGTAGTCTTTCAGGTTGACCTCAGTATTTTTCCCTTCAGGTGGAATATGAATTTAATATATTAATTTAAGCAGAATTTTAAATATACAAACAGGATAATTTTCTCATGAACTTTGCCAGCTATCTTCTAAAATCACTTCTCACATTAGTTGCTTCATAAACTCATTTTTAAAAATTGTGGTAATAAGCATATAATATAAAATTTACAATTTTAACCATTTTAAATTGCACAGTTCAGGAGTTTCTGTTGTGGCTCAGCTGTAATGAACCCAAAGTAACTATGAGGATATGGGTTCAATCCCTGGCCCCTTTCAGTGGGTTAAGGATCCAGCGTTGCCTTGAGCTGTGGTGTAGGTTGCAGACACTGCTCAGATCCTGCTTTGCTGTGGCCACGGCTGTGGTGTAGGCCAGCAGCTGCAGTTCCAATGGGACCCCTAGCCTGGGAACTTCCATATAACATGGGCGTGACCCTCAAAAAACCAAAATAAATAAATAAATTAAAATAAATTATACAGCTCAGGATTTCCTCTTGTGGCTCAGTGGAAATGTGCCCAACTAGTATCCACAAGGATGTAGATTTGATCCCTGGCCTCACTCAGTGAGTTAAGGATGTGGCATTGCCCTGAGCTGCAGCCTAAGTTGCAGATATGGCTTGGATCTGGCGTTTCTGTGACTGGCTGTAGCTCCAATTCAATCCCTAGCCTCAGAACTTCCATATGCCATAGGTGCAGACCTAAATAAATAAATAAATAAATTGTACAGTTCGGTAGCATTAAGTACATTCGCACTGCTGTGCCATGATCACCACAATCCATCTCTAGAACTATTTTACCTTCCCAAACAGAAACTATGAACACATTAAACAATAAGTCCCAGAGGTCCTTGGTGGCTCAGCAGGTTAAGGACCTGACAGTGTCACTGCTGTGGTAGTTGTGGCATGGGTTTGCTCCCTGGCCCTGGAACTTCTCTACAGGCCATGGGCACATCCAAAC
This sequence comes from Sus scrofa, assembly GCF_054392235.1. NCBI lineage: Eukaryota > Metazoa > Chordata > Mammalia > Artiodactyla > Suidae > Sus > Sus scrofa. The sequence continues at coordinate 109,364,532 of NC_139397.1, read as the reverse complement.
AACAAACAAACAAACAAAACAAAGAAAAAATCCAATAACTCTCATTTTTGCCCTCCTCCCAGCCTCTGGAAACCATCGTTGTGGTTTCTCTATGAATTTAACTACTCTAGGTGCCTCAAATACAGAATTTATCCTTTTGTGTCTGGCTTCAAGTTTCATCCATGTTGTAGCATCTGTCAGAATTTTTTCAAGGCTGAATAATATTTGATTGTATGTATATATGTTTTAAAAATGTCGGTGTCTCTTTGACATGTTTATTTATTTATTTGTTTTCCATATGTTTGTTTATAAGCTTTGGCATCACAAGATGCTCCAGGAGCATCTTATATATCTCTTGCCCCAACCAATGTCAGGACCCAGTGTCAGGTCCACTGACATTGTTGTGTGAATCAGCAGTTCATTCCTTTTTATTGCTTGCCCCAACCATAGGTAGAATCCACTCCTTCTCCAAGGAACTCTGGTTCTTTTTATTGAATGATAATATTAAGAAACCAACTGACTCCATTCCTTATAATTAGGATGTCACTGCTACTAGGCCATTTCAGTGAACAGAATAGGAAATGTATGTATGTATGTATACCAATCCATTTAAACATACATCTATATTTATTTCTGTACCTATCTAACTGTATATATAATTAGAAACAAAGTAAAACATGGTTTCATACTGATGCCTCCTACTTAATCTGTCCTCCTAGGGTTCATTCTAGCATTTCCCCTTTGCTTATTTATAACTTTTCTCTACCTGTGAGAAACTTGTCTTGCTTTGTCTACAATAGATGTACTTCTTTTCAAACCCAGTATGCATCTCAAAGTAGTTTCAAAGTTGCTCACTAAGGCCCTTATGAAAAATTAATTTACCAACTAAACAGCAGTTTTGGAAATTTTTTTTAGCCCTACCCTATCCAGTCAAAACATTGTTTTCCAAAGCTGCTTAGGTCAGCTTCTTTCTTACCCAACCCTTCGATGTGCTCACTCATGTGTAATGCATTTAGATTAATTCTGCATTTCATCTTGAGTCCCCCTCCTATATCCTATCTGACTCTCTTTAAATTTGTATGCAATAAAGTATATGGATTTTGTGTGTCATTCTGTGGGCTTTTTAAAGTTCATAGTCATGTTTCTTCCAGCACAGTAATACAAACAACAGTTCTATCACTTAAAACATTTCCTTGTGCTGTGCCCCTTTGTAGTTAAGCACGCTCTCGACTCCTGGCAATTACTTATCATTTATCTGTGCCTATAGTTGCTTTCCCAGAATATCATAAAAATGGAATGACACAAAACAGAGCTTCTTTCACTTAGCAATATCCATGTAAGGTCCACTGACATTGTATGAATCAGCAGTTCATTCCTTTTTATTGCTGAATGGTATTCCATTGTGTTGACAGTATAAATTTTTATCCATTCATTGTTTGAAAGATATTTGGGTTATTTCCAGTTATTGATTATTATTACTAAAGTTTCTATAAACATTTGTATACAGGTTTTGTGGGACAAAAGTTTTTACTTCACTTGAATAAATACCTAAGGGTGGGATTGCTGGGGCACATGGTAAATGTATGGTGAACTTTACAAGAAACATCCAAACTATTTTGAAAGTAGCTATAACATTTTGCATTTCCACCAGCAATATATATGGTAATACTTTATCAGCACTTGCTATTTACAGTGTTTTAATTTTAGCCCTTCTCATAGGTGTTCAGTGGTAGGTCATTGTGGCTTTCATTTGCCCTCCCCTCATGACTAAAAATATTGAGGATCTTTATACATACTTATTTGATATGTATCTCTTTTTGGTAAAATGTCTGTTCAGATATTTTGCTCATTTTTATTACATTTTTGTTTATACTCTTATTGTTGACTTTGGGGGTTCCTTGTATATTCTGGATACAAGTCCCCTGCACGATATATGGGGTGCAAATATTACGCCAAGTCTATGGCTTGTCTTTTCATCCTCTTAACAGTGCCTTTTTCGGGGCAGTTATTTAATTTCCATAAAATCAACTTTATCAACTTTTTTACTTTATATATTATATTTTTGGCATCATAGCTAAAAAATCTTTGCCAAACCAATAAAATTAAAGTTTGTTTTTTGTAAAGATCAATAAAATTGATAAACTTCTAGCCAGATTGAATAGAATATATAGAGAGAATGTAGGGAATTCCTGTTATGGCTCAGTGGCTAAAAAACCCAACTAGGATCCATGAGGATGTGGATTTGAACCCTGGGCTTGCTCAGTGGGTTAATGATCTGGTGTTACTGCAAGCTGAGGCATAGGTTGCAGATGTGGCTCGGATGTGGCATGCTGTGGCTGTGGTGTAGGCTGGCAACTGCAGCTCCAATTTGACTCCTAGCCCAGGAATTTCTATATGCTGTAGGTGTGGCCCTAAAAAGAAAAAAAAAATGAAAAGTGAAAAAGAAGGTGTAACATGAGAGAAATTATTTTCAAAACATATCCAACAAATAACTTGTATCTAGAATGCATAAGAACCCTCATAACTCAACAATAATTAGTCAACCTGATATAAAAATGTCAAGAAACAGAGTTCCTTTCGTGGCTCAGCGGTTAATGAACTCAACCAGGATCCATGAGGATGAGGGTTCAATCCCTGGCCTTGCTCAGTGGGTAGGGGATCTGGCATTGCCATGAGCTGCGGGGTAGGTCACAGATGCGGCTCAGATCCCAAGTTGCTGTGGCTTTGGCGTATCTGGCAGCTGTAGCTCCGATTCAATCCCTAGCTGGAAACCTCCATATGCTACAGGTGTGACCCCAAAATAGCAAAAAAAAAGAAAAAAAATTTTCAAGACACTTTACCAAAGAAAATATATCAATGGCAAATAAGCCCATCACAAGATGGCCAATATCATTGGTCATGATAGCAATGTTTTCAGCTGGGTGCAATTTTGCCACACATCCCAGAGACATTTGGCAATATCTGGAGACATTTTTGATTGTCACAACTGAAGTGGAGCATACTACTGACATGTGGTGAGTAGAGGCCAGGGATGCAGCTAAACCTCCTGAAATACACAGCACAGTCCCTCACCACCCCCCAAACAAAGAATTATTTGGTTCAAAATGTCAATAGTAATAAGGTTGAGAAATCCTGCATTAGAGAGATGCAAATAAAAAATACCAATACACATGTAGTTGAATAGGTAAATAAGTAAGTAATAAAAACTGAGTATATCAACTGTAAAAGAGAATGTGGAGCAACTGGAACCTCATACAAAGCTGGTGGGAGTATAAAATCATTATAATACTTCAGAAAATAATTTGGCAATTTGTTAAAAAGTCAATCATACATTCACCCCAGCTATTCTACTTCTAGGTATTTCCCTAAGAGAAAAAGAAGGCATATGTTCACACAAAGTCTCATATATGAAGGCACATAGAAGCTTTACTGGTAATAGCCAAGAACTGGAAACAACCTAAATGTCCATTGATATTTGAATGTGGTTTTTGCATACAGTGGAATGTTAGCAATTAAAAGAAGCAAACTGCTGGTATGTGCATTAATGAATATGTAAACATACCTGATGAATATAAAAAATAATTATCTTGAGTGAAAGAAGCCAGACACCCCCTTGCAAAAAAAAAAAAAAAAAAAGGCTCCAGTATAATTCCATTTATAAAACTCTTAAAAGTGCAAACCAATCCATAAAAACAGATAACAGATGGCTGGTTGCCTGGGAATGGAGGTGGGTGGGGAAGGGAGGGGAGACAGGGAATAATTATAAAGAGGTAGGAGGAAATTTTGGAGGATGATGGATAGGTCCATTACCTTGATTATTATTACTGTTACCAAGAGTGGTTTATAAAAACTTATCAAATTGTACACTTCAAAAATGTGAAGTTTGTGGGAGTTCCTGTTGTGGTACAACAGAAACAAATCTGACTAGTATCCATGAGAATGTGGGTTCTATCACTGACCTTGTTCGGTGGGTCGGTTGCCATGAGCTGTAGGTCACAGACTCAGCTCAGATACTGAATTGCTGTGGGTGTGGTGTAGGCCAGCAGCTATAGCTCCAAATTGACCCCTAGCCATGGGTGTGGCCCTAAAAGGAAATAAATAAGTAAATATATAAATAAAAATGTGCAGTTTGGAGTTCCCACCGTGGCACAGTGAATTAAAGATCAGTGTTGTCTCTGCTGCAGCCTGGGTTTGATCCCCAGCACAGCGCAGTGAGTTAAGGATCCAGCTTTGCTGTAGCAATAGGTTGCAGCTGCAGCTCAGATTCTGTCCCTGGCCCAGCAACTCCATATGCTGTGGGTGCAGCCAAAAAAAATACACACACACACACACACACACACACACACGCAGATCATTGTATGTCAGTTATAACTCAGCAAAGCTGGGGAGGTGTGGAGGTTGTAGTTCCTGTTCTGTGTTGGTGAGTAAAATCACCCCTTCCCTCCTGGACCACATCTTATTTCATAAGACAAACACAATTCAGCCGTACTGGACTGAAAGGCAGTCCCCACCTCATGGTATTCTTGACTTAAGACTCTACGTGGAAGGAGTGCCTCATGTTGGGTACTCCCAAAGGACCTAAGATAATGTGCAGCAAATTAGGAAATTTCCCTTCCTTGCTATGGAAAGTTGTTTATTTTTATAACAAACTCTCATTACTAAGGATAATCCATGTATGTTAAGGAGCCAGAAAATTACACCCACTTATGCCCATCTTCCACATGTTTGCTAAAGCATTCTTCCAGAACATTTAGTCAATGCAATAAGAAAATAAAAGGTAGGTTATACATGTTGGAAAGGAAGAAACAAAATCATAATATTTATACTATTTGATTTTACACCTAGAAATTTGGGAGATTAAACCAAAGAATCATTAGAATTAATAATAAGTTTATGTAATACAGCAATGTGCAAAATTAATATATAGAATTTAGTATTTTCCAAATATTATTTGAAAAACAAACACTGTAGGTTGGGAGGGAAATTATTCCATTCATAATCATAAGAAAATCTTCACTATCCTAATCACCTCTGAACATTTTCTAGTTCTGTATTCCTCTTTTTTTTCCTTCTTCTTTTTCTTTTTAGGGCCGCACCTGCGGCATATGGAAGTTCCCAGGCTTTGGAATTCCCGCCGTGGCTCAGCAGAAATGAATCTGACTAGGAACCATGAGGTTGTGGGTTCGATCCCTGGCCTCACTCGTGGGTTAAGGATCCAGCATTGATGTGAGCTGTGGTGTAGGCCGCAGACATGTCTCAGATCTGGTGTTACTATGGCTGTGGTGTAGGCTGGCAGCTGTAGCTCCGATGATACCCCTAGCCTGGGAACCTCCACATGCCACAGATGTGGCCCTAAAAGCGAAGAAGTTCTCAGGCTAAGGGTCAAATCAGAACTGTAGCTGCCAGCCTACCACAGCTTGCTGGATCCTATAACCCACTGAGTGGCTCAGAGAGCAAGCCTACTTCCTCATGGATACTAGTTGGATTCTTAACCCAATGAGCCACATGGGAACTCCTGTATCCTTCTTCATGTGTTATCCTGGGAATCAACTAAAATGTGTTTTTATGGTCATTATTCCTTTCTGGAGAACATATCACTGCGGTATCTGAAGTGTCATTATTTCCCCGTGATTCAGTGTAATGCCTTGGTTTCTATTTCATTCAGCTCTACCTGCCACAAGTCATGGCAAGATCCAGCTTAACATTTTGTTGTCTGGGAATTTACTAATGAGTTGATAGACACAAAATATAAATACTGGATATTTTTTAAGCTGGATATTTTTCTGTGTGATGATAGGCTCATTTAATTCAGGAGAGCTGTAGGTAAAACAACATGTTTGTAATTACAGTTTTAAATTAAATAAACAACAAGAAAGCAAATATTTGTGTACTCATCAGCTTTTACAAATAGAATTTTAAACTTTTGCTATATGGTATTTTTAAATATATTTCAAAATAAAAGTATGGGAGGTCCTGTTGTGGGTTCAATCCCTGGATGTGTGTTCAATCCCTGGGCCTTGCTCAGTGGGCTAAGCATCTGGAGTTGCCACATGCTGCCACATAAATTGCAGATCCTGCGTGGATGCCACAGCTGAAGCTCTGATTCAAGCTTGTCTGGGAACTTCCATATGCCACACGTGTGGCATTAAAAAGGAAAAAAAAAAAAAAAAGATCCCAATTATGTGGAATTAAAACTAGTGTTTGAGGGAGTTCCCGTCGTGGCGCAGTGGTTAACGAATCCGACTAGGAACCATGAGGTTGTAGGTTTGATCCCTACCCTTGCTCAGTGGGTTAACGATTCGGCATTGCCGTGAGCTCGCAGACGCGGCTCAGATCCTGCGTTGCTGTGGCTCTGGCGTAGGCTGGTGGCTACAGCTCCGATTGGACCCCTAGCCTGGGAACCTCCCATATGCCGAGGGAGCAGCCCAAGAAATGGCAAAAAGACAAATAAATAAATAAATAACTAGTGTTTGAGTCCTGATTCTATCCAAAATGTTTCGGCCTCCTGCCTTCCTGGTGAGTTATTTTTCAGTTACTTTAGTTTTTGAGGCAGAGATAATAGTTCATGGAATTTCAACTGCATGGTGGCTCAGCATCCTTAATCCCTGGCATTGTTTAAGGGTCAACTGTATTTGAGGAAAAGTACATGTCTATACTCAAGTGATCCTCCTTAAAACGTTTTCCATAATACTATGTATAATACCCCTTTGTAGATAATTAGATGTAGGAAACTAGCTCCAGTGCCTTAACATTCATGTCAAATATTTTAGGATGTATTGATTCATTCATTTATTCAACCAATATTTACTAAGTGCTTACTTTGTGACTCACTGTTCTAGGTGCTGGGAACACAGCTGAACATTAAACAAAGTCTCTGCTCTCATCCAGTTTACATTTCAGAGGATAGCTATAACTTGTAGCCCAAATATTATTTTTCTGTTCTTAAAGAAGTGTTGTTTCAACTTTTTTTTGTTGTTATTCTTTTAGTCTTTTTAGGGTCATACCCATGGCATATGGAGGTTCCCAGGCTAGGGGTCCAATTGGAACTGTAGCCGCTAACCTACACCACAGCCACAGCAATGATGGATCAGAGCCAAGTCTCGACCTACACCACAGCTCACAGCAATGTTGGATCCTTAACCCACCTAGCAAGGCCAGGGATTGAACCTGCATCCTCATGGATGCTAGTCTGATTCGCTAACCGCTGCACCACGATAGGAACTCCTGTTTCAACTTTTATTTCATTGTTTTCCCTAGTTATAAAAGGTAATTCTTGCTTATTAGAAACAAACAAGGATGATACAGAAAAGGAAGATTCTTTTGTATCCCCGCCCCTTGACATATATATACTAACAGACTCTAAAGCTTTCTTTTAATTTACAAACTGTATTGCTTTTCTATGAAAAGCTTTTTTCATTAAGCAATGCAGTGTACAATGAGTATGTTTTCAAATAATGCCTCTAGACCTACTGCTTCCTTTTTATTTGTTGCATTATATATGGACTACTGTTTATTTCAACCATTCTTCTGCTGATGAGTTTGGAGATTTGGGGCAGGGGGTGGTGGGTTGGCTGCAGTGTCAGCCTGCAGAAGTTCCTCAGCCAGGGATTGAACCCACGCCACAGCAGTGACAATGCCGGGCCACCAGGGAACTTGGAGGTTATTTCCCATTTTCCTATTATAATGAGTGCTTTCAGTGTTTTGCTTAAGAAATTGTTGCCCACCCCAAGGCATTTTCAAACTCATATCATGGGCATAGAGACAGAGAGTTCCAGCCAGCAGCTCTTTCACTGGACTGGGGAGACAAAAGTCAGAATTAGGGACTTTGGCCAATAGCTGAGGGCACAAGATCCCAAAAGAAAGAGAAATATACAGCAGTGAATCTGATGCTTTGAATGCAATTTCCCTTCAGGGCTTTCTCAGTTGCTGAGTTGCATATGCTCAGGATAAAAGGCTGAGAAACCTAGCAAAAAGCTGGTAGGTGCTAAGACTCAACATTCAAGGAGAGATTTTTCACAGGCTCACCTGTTTCACTTTCTTCATTTCCTGTGTGTGTGTGTGTGTATATATGTGCATTGACGTAAATACTCTTGTATAAGTCTTTCGACATATATTTGCATGCATTTCTGTTGGGTGCATATCTACAAAAGAGTCAGCTTTATTAAATTATGCCAAATATTTTCCTAAAGTAGTTGTATAAATTTACACTCCCACCAATGAGTATATGTAAGAGACTTGGTTATTCAAAATTCTCACTAATTCTTGATATTGGTTGTTAAGTTTATGTTGTTCTGCTGGGTATAATGGCATCTCTGTGGTGTTTTAATGCATTTTCCTGATAGCAAAGTAATGTTGACACTTTTTCATATGTTCACTGGCCTTTTAAGTGCTCTCTTTTGGGAGTTCCCATCGTGGTGCAGCAGAAACGAATCTGACTTGGAACCATGAGGTTGTGTGTTCAATCCCTGGCCTTGCTCAGTGGGTTAAGGATCCAGCATTGCCATGAGCTGTGGTGTAGATGGAGACTTGGCTCAGATCCATCATTGCTGTGGCTGTGGCACAGGCTGGCCTCTGCAGCTCTGATTCGACCCCTAGCCTCAGAACCCCCATATGCCACAAGTGCAGCCCTAAAATAAATAAATAAATAAATAAATAAATACTCTCTTTTCTAAAGGGTCCTGTGACCATTTCTAAATTGGGCTTTCTGTCTTTTTCTTGCTTATTCAGAGGAGTCCTTTATATCTTTAGGATACATGTCTTTTGCTATATATATACATGTATATATGTATATATATATTACAAATATCTTCTCCCATTCTGTGGCTCATGTTTTCATTCTTTCATGCACAGAAAGAAAATAACTCCAGGAAAGCTGACTAAAATGTCAACAGTAGCTTTGCCTGGATGTTGTTTTTTCTTTCTTTTTACTTTTTTCATGTTTTCTAGTTCTTTAGGAAAAATGTAATGAGAAGAAAATTTAAAGCACAATAAAATGAATGAGTTGTTTAAGGAAAACGGCATATTTAAAACATGATGTAGTTAAAAAGAAATGCCTTGGAGGAGGTTAGCATAGACAAGAACTTTGCCACAATTTCCCTTCATTGTTACCCACATGCCTGTGCAAATCTGTTAGAGACACCTGGTGGAGAGTGTTGGGACGTTTACAGCAGATATTTGTGCTGAAATGTGCTTAGCCTATTACAGCATAAAGGGCCAGCTTACTTACCAGGTTAGAAATGGCCGTAACACACATTCTGCTTCTTCCATCATCTCAGTTTTCAAACGACCAAAAAGACCCTTTAAGTCCAAGGTTGGGGTAGACCTAGTTCCCCAGTGGGCTGGATTTGGACCTAACCAGCAAATATGACAAAAATTCAGCGAGAACAAGAGAAAGTGAGATTAGAAATCAATATGGGACCAATTCAGGGCTAGCTACATAGTTTGCAACATCTGGCAAGATGAAAATGCAGGGCCCCCAGCACAGGAAGCAGGAGAAAAGGTGCCAAAGGATACTAAAGGCAAAAGATTTTCTCTTCTTCCCCATCTCTCTCTCAACCTGTCGTGATATTGTTTACTTGCTAGTTAACACCATTCTGGGTGAAGAAAATTTTTAAATTTAAACTATTAGCATGAATTTTACCATTCATCTTTATATTGCACAAGGTCAGTTTTTAGTGTAAATATATGAGCATTTAATTCATATGTGGAATCACCAAAATTACAGCATTCATTTTTCATAGCTCATCCACAGATACATATGCTTACCAGAAGAGTAAAAGAGTGCATGAAACTAACTCAACTGTTTTTCTTTTACTTCTCAGTATGTCCCATCCTGCCAACCCTCTCTACCTTCAGCTTTCTGGCAAGGAAGGACAGGAAGGGAAGCAACTGTGGGTGGCCTGATCTTTCCCTTAATCTTTCCATGCCATCATTTTCAGCCTATGCAATTTGCTACCATGATACAGGAAAATAACATAAATAAGAAAGGGCATGATAAGTTTCCTTAGTCCTTTATGTTTCCTAGAACACCCTTGCCATATTTTGGTATTCCAAGCAAATCTCGATTCCTAGAGGCTGTCAGCCCCTCTCCTCACTAAGGTCATAAATGTAACACACTTACTTTGCACCTGCCTTTTTTTTTTTTTTTTTTTTTTTTTTTTGTCTTTTTGTGGGCTGCTTCCCATGGCATATGGAAGTTCCCAGGCTAGGGGTCTGATCAGAGCTGTAGCTACCAGCCTATGCCACAGCCACAACAACGCAGGATCCGAGCCCACATAGTGTCTGCGACCCACACCACAGCTCATGGCAATGCTGAATCCTTAACCCACTGAGCAAGGCCAGGGCTTGAACCCGCAACCTCATGGTTCCTAGTCGGATTCGTTAACCACTGCGCCGCGATGGGAACTCCACCTTGCACCTGCTTTAAGTCTCATTGAACCCCCATGTATCACAGGTCCATAGGAATTCTGTGTCACCGGGCACTGTGAACACTATGTGAATGGAACAGGGTGGCCCAGAAAGGGGGCGAATACATGTTGTACATCATGTCTTTGTTCACGGGTCTGCTCCACTGTCCTACTGAACTGACGAGGTCAAAGATAAAGTTTTGAAGAATTTCCAAATGGCAATAGCAGAACAAAGCACAGTGCCTTTCTGAGTGAGAAGCCTTCTGCACCTTCACAAGTCACAAGCCCATGAGGCCAGTCTACAAAATGTTCTTTTTTTCTTTTTCTTTTTAGTAGGTAAAAGGAGAAAGCTCTTAATCTTACATGGCTCCTTTAGGATCAGGAACATTGAAATAAAGGAAAAATCATATATAGAATTAAACATTTTGTTAGAGTCAGAACATGGCTAGTTTGGTGACCAAATAAAAATAAGAAACATGTAAAAACTTTGAAGAAAGATGTCAGTACTAAAAAGGGCTACTTCTCCTGGATGAGTTTCACAGATCTGCTTGTTTACATACCAGGCTTTGAGTTCCCTGCCATTCTGAGGAGACATTCCAATTACTTAGGCTTGCATTATGCATGTGTGTTACAACTTAAGTACCAAGTCAGATACAATTAAAGGTGTTACCTATGGATGTGAAATGTTAAAACCCGAATTCCACTTTGTGGCTCAGCGGTTAATGAACCCAACTAGGATCCATGAGCACACAGGTTTGATCCCTGGCCTCACTCACTGGGTTAAGGATCCAGCATGAGCTGTGGTGTAGGTCACAGATGCAGCTTGGATCCCACGTTGCTGTGGCTGTGGTGTAGGCCAGCAGCTGCGGCTCTGATTTGACCCCTAGCCTGGGAACTTCCATATGCCGTGGGTGCAGCCCTAAAAAGCAAAAATAAATAAATAAATATATAAATAAATAAATCTGGAGGACAAGAAGGGAACTTTTGTTTGCTTTCCCCCCTTTTGGGAAAACAGCAAATGTATGCATCTATATTTGACTTTTTCTGCTGTGGGGTGGGCAGTGCTGTTTTTTGCGGTAGCTGTGTTCAAGGCTGGTTATAGTAACATGCTCTGGGCTATGGATGCAGGACAAGGAGTTGGATGCAGGACCCGCTGCTGTGGATTGGGCTACACAAATTCCTTCAGTGGGATGGCTAGGAGAGGTAGTGAAAGCAGAGAGTTGACACAGCTTGACTGCACGCTGAGTGCTCAGCAGAGGTGGAAGGTGTGGTCTGATAAGAGGGGGCATTTGGCCTGTATGCAGATTGCTAGGAGATGAATCCCAGAGATTTCTCATGGGTCTCAGAAGAGGGATAACTGTGCAAATGCTTGTCTTATGTTTCATCTAGGCTTTTACTGGCGGGAAGTTCTCTTTTTTCTGGTCATCTTGATGAATATATGTATTTATGGCCCTTTCCATTCTTTGGGGGATGAAGTGGATAAGTACATCATGAGTTGATAAGTGGGTACAGCTGAGGGTTGGGGATATCTGGCTGCAAAGGTCATGAGACCTTAGTGATGAGAAAAAGGGATGTGTGATCAGAGGTCAGACGAAGGCAAAAGCCTGGACAGCTCAGTTGGACTGGGTGATAGAGATGGCTACATGTCCTCTAGTACCTGTTTCCCATCTTCCAAGGTGACAAAATGTGTGATATTCAGTTGGGTACATGGCTGCCCCAAATGGAGACTTTATATGTGTAGTCTGTGACTAGGTTCTAGTCAATGATGTGAAAAATCACCTACCCTCCCCTTCTTCTTTGTCTTCTCCTCTCTCTTGCTGCCTAAAATGCAGATCCTGTTGCCTTAGACCTGAGGAGAAGGACCATGGCCTAGGGATGGGGAAGCAGTGAGATGGAAGGAGCCTGACTCCTTGAGGACTTTGGGGTTGAACTTCCTTTCAACTACTCACCAAACAGCTTTTATCTTATTTAAGCCATTGTTATTTTGGCATTTTGCCACTCCCAGTTAAACTGGATGCTTACTGATACAAAGTATTACTATAAACTAATCCTAGCGGCACTTCTACACAGAAGGGTAATTTTATGGACTTCACACACAGGTGCAAAATTCTGGTTTTTTTTATACTCCCATCATTATAATATAGCAGAAAGCCCTTTATAGAACATACTTATTCCTTGGCACATCAAATTGTCATGCAGGGAGCCTATAACAAGGGATTCGGAAGCCAGGGCCAAAGATCGGAAACATACAAAGCGCATTAAAAGGCAACAATCTTTAGTATCCTACTCAGTGTGGACACCAATCCTTAGGAACAGCTGGACTGAGATAGAGGTGATGGTTAAGTGGAAGCACATGCCTGGTGTAGAGTAACAGGTGAAAGGAATGTGTGTAAAATGTTTTAAAAAGCAGATCTTGAAAAATTATTTTATTAATTAATTTCTATTTTAAAAATGCAAGCAAGGAGTTCCCCTTGTGGCTCAGTGGCTAACAAATCCAATTAGGAACCATGAGGTGGTTAACCATGAGGCTTCGCTCAGTAGGTTAGAGATCTGGTGTTGCCATGGGCTGTGGTGTGGGTTGCAGATGCGGGGCTTGGATCCCGAGTTGCTGTGGCTCTGGTGTAGGCTGCCGGCTACAGCTCCGACTGGGCCCCTAGCCTGGGAACCTCCATATGCTGCAGGTGCAGCCCTAGAAATGACAAAAAGACAAAAAAAAAAAAAAAAGCAAGCAAAACATCTGGGGGGGGGGGGGACAGTGTTATGCCATGGCAGCTGGGAATTTGCACATTTTGCTCATTTTATTTTATTTATTTTCTTAAATTAGTGTTTTTAACAGTTTTTTTTAAACGGTTTTATTTTATTTAATTATTTATTTTATTTGTCTTTTTGCCTTTTCTAGAGCCGCTCCTGCAGCATATGGAGATTCCCAGGCTAGGGGTCCAATCAGAGCTGTAGCTGCTGGCCTGTGCCACAGCCATAGCAATGTGGGATCCGAGCCACATCTGCAACCTACACCACAGCTCACGGAAATGCCAGATCCTTAACCCACTGAGCAAGGCCAGGGATTGAACCCGCAACCTCATGGTTCCTAGTCGGATTCGTTAACCACTGCACCACGATAGGAACTCCCATTTTGCTCATTTTAAATAAACTAATGCAAGCAAGTGTCTAACACAGCACTTGAAGGACAGTGCTCATATGCTAGCTGTTGCATAATACTACATTATGTTATGATATTATGGTAAAAGAATTAAGCCTATTAGCAAATCATTTGAATTACTGGCTGAATAGAGTGAGGTCTCTCTTACTTATTTTCTCATGCTTCTGTTCTCTGATAATGTTTAGGTTGACTATATTATACATGAATGATAAGAGTATCAGTAGCTATGTTTTACTGAGCATCTACTAGGTTAGAAATGTTTTACAAACACTATTTCATTTGCTTCTTATAGTATTCTGAGAGATGACATCAAATCATTTTACCAGATGAAGAAACTGGGATCAAAAGAGATTACATGACTTAAGATCACATTCAAGGTGGCGGTGAACCAGGTTTGTTAATCCCACACTCATGCTCTTTCCCTAATACCAATTCTTACTCTGTCTTTGGTGGTAAGGTATGTGTCAAGTTTCCTTTGCAGTTCAGTTGGACCTAGTGAAACAAAATGGTACATGAGAATTTTTCCATAGTCATGCTATTTTTAACAGATTTTAAATCAGCAAAGACACTGTAGTATATAATTACATGAAAGATGGAATAAATCAGTAGTTATAACATGGGAAATATGAGAAACAAAACAACAAAAGGTAAATTAGTAACTTATAGATAGAACTTAGAAAAGACAACAATTATTAACTATTTACTTAATTTATTTTATTAATAAGCACTGCCTTATTGCTTTGTTGTAATATTCATCAAGTTGCAAGTTAAGGTATTTTATTCTAAAATTTAAAACTATTATCCACCTTAGAAAAATGGAGTTATAGAAATATCGATAACAAATTAGGAACATTTTACTTTTTTTCCCATAAAATACAGGATGTTTTCTACTTGTGGTCCATCTCGGTCCAGACTAACTACATTTCAAGTGCTCAATAGCCACCTGAAGCTAGTGGATATAATTTGGGTAGTGTAAGTCCAGATTACCTGCAGTGTGGTCATGATTCTCAGAAAAATCTGGATAATTAAATCAGAATCCTTAGAATTTAGCTTATGATATATTAGTATAAACTGATAAAATTTAGATAAATTGATTTTTAAAAATCTGCCCTGGAGAAAAGTAATATCAAAGGTACAAAGTCCCACTGTAATGGCACTCCCCCCTATATCCTAAGAATAAGAATACTTTATTTATTTATTTAGTTTTGCTTTTTAGGGCTACACCTGTGGCATATGGAAGTTTCCAGGCTAGGTATCAAATCGGAGCTACAGCTGCCGGCCTACAAAGCCATATCCGAGCCATGTCTACAACCTACACAACAGCTCTCGGCAACGCTGGATCCTTAACCCACTGAATGAGACCAGGGATCAAACCCGCATCCTCATGGATCCTAATCCGGTTCATTAGCCACTGAGCCACAAAAGGAACTCTGATAAGAATACTTTAAATCCCTCTGGCTTTTCATTATTTTGTCTTCTTCTGTCCTCTAAGTTTGATAAATCAGTTTAACTATTATGATGTTGCTGTCTTAATACACCATGGGCATAGTTGGGTTTGTCTGAAAGGGTGAGGTTGGTAAGCCATCCCAGCATAGAGCTCCATGCCTTTACAAATGCCCTGAAGTAGATGCATTTATACAGCATTGTATCTTAAGCTGTTGGTTCCCAAACCCCATTGAAAGACCTTAGATTTTGCTCTACAGAGAGGGGGCCAGTTTCCTTTATATTCCAGTTACTGCAAGCTCTCTCACTCCTGTTCTACCATCAAAATGATATTAGGAGTACCCACTGTGGTGCAGTGGGTTAAGAATCTTACTTCAGCAGCCCAGGTTGCTGTGGGTTTGATCCCCAGGCTGTAGCAGTGGGTTAAAGGATCTGGTGTTGCCATAGCTGCAGTCTCTGGCCCAGGAACTTCCATATGCTGAAAATGTGGCCATTTAAAAAAAAAAGGATATTAGCATGGAGGAAAAGTGACTTAACCATTTCTTTCTCCCTTAACTCTTGATATTCCACTTGATTATTATCTTGGGAAATGTTTCAGTGTTTATTCTCTGAAATAAAAATTTATAGGTTACTTCAGGCATTCAGGCAATTTTTTGAGAATTTAACCAACCGACTATAGGGCTAACTGATGCACAAAAACTGAATCTTCATGATCAACAGGCTACCTTCTGGAACACCCCACCATCACAACCCCCAGCTCCTACTTCCATCAGTTGAGTTGTATGTTTACCCAGAGTGGTTGAATTCTTCCCCAAACTATATGTTCTGATTGTACTTTTAATATTAGATTAAATATAATGTAAAATAAAGGAACATAATGTTGAAAAAAAAAGAAAGCTTTGGAAAGTGTTGATCAAGGTGAGTCTTAAAAATTTACTGGGTATGAGGCAATTGTAAAAATAGAAGTAAAAAATTTAAATCCATGGTAATAATGTTCTCACACTACTTGGCAAATATTTTTAAGTCCTTCCTCTAAAGAAATCAGAGCTAGAGATTATTTATTTTTTTGTCTTTTTAGTGCCACACCCATGGCATATGGAGGTTCCCAGGCTAGGGGATGAACCGGAGCTATAGCTGCTGGCCTACACTACAGCAATGCTGGATCCAAGCTGCGTCTGCAACCTACATACACCACAGCTCAAGGCAACGCCAGATCCTTAACCCACTGAGCAAGGCCAGGGATTGAACCTGCGTCCTCATGGATGCCAGTCAGATTTGTTCCCACTGAGCCACAGACAGGAATTCCCCAGAGCTAGAGATTATATACCCATGGATTTGGTTTACGCAAGAAAAACAATGCAGACCAATCAAGAGACACATGTTTAAGGATGGGCCTTGGCCTTCTTGCAAAGATTGACAATGGATGTATACAGAACATATTGGATCCTCTGTTCTATCTAGCTTTTTTTTCCTTCAGTGAATTGGCAGATTGCTTGTTCCTATCACATAGAAGATGACTATTTTCACTGCATTGTATTGATAATTTACATATTCTAAAAATATTCGCATGGACTATCAATGCTTTTTCTTGATCTGTATTCTGTTTCTCCTTCTGGTGCATATCAAGGAGAATTAGTTTCTAGGTTTTGGTTTTTTGTTTTTGGTTTTTTGTCTTTTTGCCATTTCTTTGGGCTGCTCCCGCGGCATATGGAGGTTCCCAGGCTAGGGGTGGAATCAGAGCTGTAGCCACTGGCCTACGCCAGAGCCACAGCAACGCGGCATCCGAGCCGCGTCTGCAACCTACACCACAGCTCACGGCAACGCCAGATCTTTAACCCACAGAGCGAGGCCAGGGACCGAACCCGCAACCCCATGGTTCCTAGTCGGATTCGTTAACCACTGCGCCACTATGGGAACTCCTAGGTTTTGGTTTTTAATGTGTTTTGTGAAGAATGGATTTACTCTGACCTAAAAATCAACCTTTAAGATTAGACTGTAAGTGGTAAGAATAAACAGCTTGAGGGCCCGCAATCCATCACAAAGTATGCGCATACTTTAAAAACTCTAACCTCGTTACTAAATAAGTCATCGAATTTGCTGTGTGCAACAATTCCCTCTATGGCACAGTGGGTTAAGAATCTGACTGCAGCAGCTCAGGCCACTGCAGAGGAGTGGGTTCAAGCCCCCAATTGGCACAGTGGGTTAAAAGATCCTGTGTTGACATATCTGTGGCATAAATTGCAGCTGCAGTTTGGATTCAATCCCTGGCCTGGCAGGGAATTTCCATATGCAATCGGTGCACCACAAAATAAAAAAATAAAAAGAGGTTGTAATGGTTAACGAGCTGACTAGTATCCATAAGGACACAGGTTTGATCCCTGGCCTTGTTCAGATGTGTCTCTTGGATCCCATGTTGCTATGGCTGTGGCATAGGCCTGTAGGCCTTCAGCTACAGCTCCAATTAGACCCCCTAGCCTGGGAACCGAGGGTGCGTCCCTAAAACGACAAAAAATAAAAAAGAGGTTGTTAATTTAATTGTAGAAAAATAGAGGATGCTGCAAAAATATCCTTTGGCCCCCAGAGGGCGCAAGGCAGAAAGAAGTCAGAGTTGGGAGTTTGATCCCTCCAGACGGTGGCGCTACTTCCCCACCAGGGCTGTTAAAGAGAACAGGCAAGGTGGTCTCAGCCACCGCAGAGGACATTAAATGTGGGATCCTAGTAGGCCATGACTGCCTGTATTTATCTCTGGCCTTTGAAGTGTGGCAAATATGCAGAAATTACAGAAACCTCTATACCCCCTTCTGGCTTACCTACAGAAATGGAGAGTGAGTGTGAAAGAATTAGAGAGTATTTAGAGTATTGGAATGAGAATATGGGAGTTCCTCTTGGGGTTCAGTGGGTTAAGGATCCCATGTTGTCATGGTAGCTTGGGCCACTGCTGTGGGGCAGGTTCCATCCCTGTAACTTCGGTATACTATGGGGCGTGGCCAAAAAAGAAAAGAATATGAGTTTGAGAGAGATTAGCATGTGTGAGTGTGTGTACATATAAGAATGTTAAAGAGAGTATGTGAGCAGGAAGAGGCCCACAGTGCTCTTAGCTTTGGTTTAGACAGAATACTGTTGAAGTACATGAACACAGCTAACTTATGCTTCAAATTCAGTTCTAAATGTTTTCCCAAAGGCTAAAGTTGCAAATTTCCCCTCCAGACAGGAAACAAAACTAAGCACAAGCCTCTCTGCTCTCCCTAATTTTTTTTTTTTTTTTTTGGATCCTTTTAGGGCTGCATCCTTGGCATATGGAGGTTCCCAGCTAGGAGTCTAATCAGAGCTGCAGCTGCTGGCCTATGCCAGAGCCACAGCAACGCCAGATTCAAGCCGCATCTGTGACCTACACCACAGCTCATGGCGACGCCGGATCCTTAACTCACTGTGCAAGGCCAGGGATCGAACCTGCAACCTCATGGTTCCTAGTCGGATTCGTTTCCACTGCGCCATGTAGGAACTCCCCTTCCTAATATTTCAGTGACATTTTACTTATCACTTAGATGCTTAGGAGAGTTTTACTAACTGAGCAGGAATTTTCCCTTGTCTTCAATATTTTACTGCAAGTTTTAGGCACCACTAATGGCACAATATCCACTATTAAGAATCTCGGGCATTTAGTTGCTTCATGAATATCATTCATTTATTGACATTAACATTATGAACATATCATGGAAAAATTCTCCTCAAAAGAGGCAGGTGAATGTTGACCATCAGTAGGACAAAGTGGTCTTCAAAAGATGGAGATGTGGAAACGAGGTTCACAGTTGGGTTTCGAGTACAGGAGGCAGAGCTCATCTACGTGTATGCATCTGCAGGGCCCAGGTACTGGAAGAGGCGGCTCAGGAACCCCTCCAGCTGCTTCTTTGATCTGTATGCAATTAGACCTCCCTTGTTGGCCCACTGATCCACTCCAGCAGCACCTTCGTTTCCCACGTGGTACACCAACTGTGGCAAGTCAAGCCCTGTATCGGGATTTCTTTCCAGGCATTCTTTCAAGTCCACCATTCCCCCACCCATGGCCCTGAGGATGGCGTGAGCAGCACAAGAGTCCCACTTGAACGTGGTATCTTCTGAGAAGATGTAAATGTCTACAAGGCCAAGGACAACACAGAGGCTCTTGTAACCTGCCCCCGCTGCCCGGAATACTCGCTCTCCACACACCTGGGACAGCGCAGTCTTGATGGTCTCCTTTTCACTGGTACTAATGACAGCTGAGAACGGGTGCGGGCATTCTGCCTCAGAACGGAGGGGTTTGGGCTCTTGGCTCTGCGTTTCCCTGCTGTTTCTTGTAGAGATGGAAGGCAGAAGTGAATGGATGTTGGTCCCCATGTAAGAAAGGCCCCAGTAGCACTGTCCTTTCCACCTGTGGAACAGAACATTCAGTTTGTGGGGGTAGGTTATCATATTCGCTTTTTATTGCTCATTTGGCTTCCCAACTTGATATGAGAAATACATAACAGTAATGAGTCTCGAGGCCTTGAAGCCCAGGAATAAAGTAGCTAATTCTTTTCTAAAAGTTACTCCCTATGCATGTTGCTGCCTGTGTTGTTGCAGATTAGGAATGCTTTCCATTTTTCTGCATTATCACATCCATCTAGGACAATGCTAAAATACGGGTGGGATTTCTGGCCTCCAGGAACAGAGCAAAGTTCACTGCCACTTTTGGCTAAAAGTTTAATGGGGAAAGATGACCAGATAAATAATCTCTTTTTAATCTACAAATCTTTCACAATTCTTGTTAAGTTTCCTTCAATTGATAACACCTTTTCATTTTCTAATTCACTAGCTCTGCTTTGGCTTTAACACCAAGAAGACGGACTCATTATTTTTGGCAACAACAACAATAGCACCTATCATTTCTCCATGTTTAACTTTATAGGCTGGGTAATGTACTCTCTATACAGAGAAGGAAACTGAGGCTTAGAGAATGTAAGCGTAAGAATATATAAATCAGTGGTAGAATCTGCATTCAAACCCAGGAAGTCTTATTCTAGAATATGGGCCACTAACTATTTTATCGGCCATTTCTAGGCCATGATTATATCAGTATCCAGCCCCACTTTTTTTTTTTTTTTTTTTTTTTTTTTTGCTGCACCCATGGCATGTGAAAATTCCTGGGCTAGGAATCGAATCTGAGCTGCTGCAGTGACAATGCTGGATCCCTAACCTGCTGCACCACAAGGGAACTTCCACAACCCCACTTATTTTTAACTTCTTAATGACCCTTTAAAGATAACAAACATATTTTCAGTTTGGAAGAAGGCAGGGGTAGAAGTAGAACGTCAAAATTCCAATGATGTCATTTAAGGCTATGAAAGAACAAACAATTCTTAGTTGCCTGAAGCAAGTCAAAGTTAATAAAAATGTGTAGGTGTTCCTGTCATGGCCCAGTAGTTAATGAACCCAACTAGTGTCTATGAGGACGAGAGTTCGATCCCTGGTCTTGTTCAGTGGGTTAAGGATCTGGGGTTGCCATGAGCTGTGGTGTAGGTCACAGATGAGGCTCAGATCCATCATTGCTGTGGCTGTAGCACAGGCCGGCAGCTGCAGCTCTGATTTCGACCCCTAGCCTGAGAACCTCCACGTGCAGCAGGTACGGCCTAAAATGACAAAAGGCAAAAAAATAATAATAAATAAAAATATGTAGTTCTATATAAGTGAAAAAAATTACCTATTTCAAGAAATAAACTAAAACCACAGGAGAAAAGTAGCTTCCATTTGGACCCTAACATGCCCTGGATTCAACCAAAGCATGGGCCATGGATCAGAGCAGCTGATGGCCTGGCCACTCCCTATGCTCTGCCCAAGGGTCCATGGAAGGATGAGGAGGGAGGAGGCAGAAAAGGAAGTGATACTGTAAATATTTATAGGAAGAGTACCTCATAGTCGGGTTCTAATCCTGGCCATACCTACCCGTATTTTCATTAGATAATCCCCACATTTTGTTGTGAAACCCAGGACTGAAAATAAAAAGACTGTTAAGTTAAACATGCATATAATTAGTAGGAATGCCAAATGTATTGTCATGGGAAAGTCATGTGGGGAAATAATCTTGACAATAAACGAAGATAAGGTTGTAAATTCCAAAAACCATAATATACCAAAAATGTTCAACTTTTTACCTGAGGGTGTTTAAGTCTTGCGATACAAAAGGTTGGTTGATAACTCCCATCAGGGGCACCCCTGTGTGTATGTCATAGACACCAATTAAAATAGTGACACACTGAAGTCCACTTGGAAAGATTCCTTGGTTGGATTTAATGTCAGCAGAACCTTTTATATACTGATAAGTTGAATCTGAAAAATGAAGGAAATTTGTTAGGATTCAGGTAATGATTATTTAGAAGATAATAATGAATACATCTATAAACTCTGTCCTTTATCATTTCCTTCTTCTAATTTGGCCTGACTGTTTGTGTCCCCTCTCCCCCAAACTCAACTCCCCCCCCAAAGTTGGTGGAATTAGTAGGTGAGGCCTTTGGGAGGTACTTAAATCCTGAAGGTGGAATCCTCATGAATAGAATTACCACCTTACAAAAGGGGCACCAGAAAGAGCCTTAGTCTCTTGCACTAAGTAAGGACACAGTGAGAAGGTACCAGCTATGAACAAGAAGAGGGCCTTCACCTAACCATGCTGTCACCTCAATACTGGACTTCTCAGCTCTAGAACTGTGAGAAATAAATCTGTTGTTTATAAGCTACCTAGTCCATGGTATCTTGTTATAGCAGCCTAATGGACTAAGATAGTAACCAATCAAGTTTTACCTTTGGGTGCCACTTATATGGAATTACCGTTTGACCTCTTGTACTTTACTTTTAAGCTACTTATGTTTCATTTTCCCAACTATATGGAAACTCTTGGAGAGAGAGAACATGTCTATAGTTCCGATGGCAGCTAGCAGACCATGCTGCAAATAACAAGCACTCAAATATCCATCACATGTCAAAATCATTTAGGAGCTGATGGCTCATAGAGCTCCCACTGTGGTACAACAGGATTGGCAGCATCTTGGGGGCACTAGGATGCAGACACAATCCCCAGCTGCACAGTGGGTTAAGTATCCAATGTTACTGCAGGTGTGGCTTGGTTCATGGCTGTGGCTCGGATCTGATCCCTTATCCGGGAGCTCCATATGCCATGGGAAGCCAAGAATAAAATTGATTAATAAAGAATAAAAAAATAAAAGCTAATGGTTCAGGATAGCTGGTGGGATTCCTTAGAGCTTATTTCCTTACTAATCAGAGGACAAGTCCAAGGTGGAAGAAAGCCTCCTTCTAGAATCTGTCAGGTGTAGAATTAACTTTTTGGTGTTTGTACCTCCAGGTAGGAGAAAAAAAATGATAGTGACAGAAGAGGAAGAAACTGATGGTGCTCCTGGGAAAAAGAAGCCAAGGAGTGGAGTTCCCGTCGTAGCTCAGTGGTTAACAAACCCAGCTAGCATCCATGAAGACATGGGTTCAATCGCTGGCCTCGCTCAGTGGGTTAAGGATCCAGCATTGCCATGAGCTGTGGGGTAGGTTGCAGACATGCTAGTTTCCTGCCTTGCTGTTGCTGTGGTATAGGCTGGCAGCTACAGCTCCAATTCAACCCCTAGCCTGGGAACCTCCATATGCTGCAGGTGTGGCCCTAAAAAAAAAAAAAAAAAAAAAAAAGGAGCTAGGTTTCTCCTTTTTCTTTTTTTTTTGTCTTTTGCCTTTATCTAGGGCTGCACCCGCGGCATATGGAGGTTCCCAGTCTAGGGGTCTAATTGGAGCTGTAGCTGCCGGCCTATGCCAGAGCCACAGCAATGAGGGATCTGAGCCGCGTCTGGGACCTACATCACAGCTCACCGCACCTCTGGATCCTTAACCCACTGAGCAAGGCCAGGGATCGAACCTGCAACCTCATGGTTCCTAGTCGGATTTGTTAACCACTGAGCCACGAAGGGAACTCCTAGGTTTCTTCTTAAAAGATGTACATGTCATCAAACATCTAGTGAGTTCATGCCCAGTTAAGGATGTGCCAGGCACAAGATCCAGAGAGCTGTCAAACAGAACCAGTTCAGGACAGAACCTAAAAACAAGGTTTGTGTCCCTCAAAAAACTTAACTGAGGCTGACTTGCCTTTAGGTGATGAGAGATTCTGAAACACATTCTCAGTTTGCAATACAATTCATTGGCTGAAAGTTCTCTAGTTCTCTGATGATTAAAGGCATTTCTATAATGCTGTATTAATGTGGTTGGAGGATTGGGAGGGTGGGGGGAGTTGCCTGCTCAACATAATGACTGGTCCCAGTTGTGTTGGGTAGAATATGCCAGGAATTGGGGAGAAAAGGAAGACTTCTGAAAATTAACTTCTGTGGCATGGTTCTACCATAATCATGACCGAAAAAATAATGGTGATATTTACCCAGGACTCACAGTCTGACTGCTAAGAGTCACATTCACTTGTGTTTTGCTTGACCTGACAGTGGTTTTTGAGTGTTTGTTTGCTTATTTAAATGAAAACAAAAACAAAAACAAAAACAGTGGTTTAATTGTGAGATCTCACTTAAGAACCTGGATTTTTATTTATTTATTTATTTTTAATCTGAAGATCTGGACTCTACTCTCAGATAGCAACAATCTGCTGGAGCTGAATGTTCTTAAAATGGCATGTGTACTCAATTAGTTATAGCTGCTATCACTTCATTCTTCTCTCATACTTAGCTGTCTGGCTCCTGAGGTCTTTCAAAGATGAGTTAATTCCGCTTTGTATATATGTGCCTATATGTGTGTGTGTATATGTGTGTGTATACACACATACATGTATATACGTGTAATAGATATATGTCTATAACAAACACCTCAACTCTTCATTTATCATTTTAAAACTTCAAAAATTTAAAAACTTCTAGGAGAGTTAAACCATACTCGATTTTTATTTTTCCAAACCTTGGCCCCACCAAAAATGGAAAAAAAAAAAAAAAAAAAGGTTAAAAAGTTACTAAAAAGGCAAGTAAACAAAAGCAAACACTCTCCACTACTTACCTATGGGATCTACCCAAATTCCCAAAATGTCCTGTGGAATGTTGATCTCTACCAAATCCAGAGCTGGGTCAGTAAAGACGACGTCCTGATGTACCACCTTCGCTAATGCTTCAGATGCCAACTTGTTACCATTAAGGACTTTGTTGAGAAGATCTACTGTTTCTTCCTCTGTTGGACACAGTCTCATGATGATCTTTTCCCCTAGAGTAGAGACAAACTAACAACCATTACATCTCAAGTTTTAGGGGAGAAAGAAAGACAGAGGGGCAGGGAGAAGCAAAAGCCATCAGAGCACCTCAGATTAGGTGAAGGCAACATTTCCATATCATGGTTCCTAACCCAGCTGCTTGCCAGAATCACCCAGTGGGCTTCTTTAAGTCACAGCTGCTCAGTGGTCACTCATGAATTTAACAGTGAGGAATGGATTCCAGATGTCAAAGGACCTCCTCTCCAGAAAAATGTTCCCATGGGCACATGCGCACAGTTTTATACCCAATTTAAGGGAGCTCATGGACCAGTTAAGAACTCTGAATCCCGAGTCCTTGATAATCTTTTATATTTTTTGCCTTCTGACTTTTAATATACTGTAGGTTACCCTGTTCATGTTTGAATGTGTTATTGAAAAGAATGGAGTTTTTACCCAGCACACAGAAGGGCTTCTACCTCCCCATATGATGCTGTCTTTAACTCTAAAAATTGTTTATGCTCAGTAAAGTAATATAAGATGAAGTATACTAATCTTTAATTATGTGATAAAAGTTGTAGGACTCGAAATGACACACAGATTAATTAGCTCTCCTCTGTTAAACCACTGGAAAACAGGATGTAAGCAAGGCTGCTTCTGTAATTGAAACCTCAAGTTACCAAGTCCAGGTGCTTTACCATTGCTTTAAATATGCTTCTTAGATCCTTGCTTAGATCCTGGGGTTTCCAGCTACGCCACAAAAGTAAGGAAAGAGGCTGGCAAAAACAGGCAAATCAATAGCAACAACAAGTGACAGCAACACAGAATATAAAATTTTAAAAATTAAGAAAACATGGCACTTTGGGATTTTTTAGTTATACAAATACTCCTAGCTAACCTAGCCATTCCAAGAACTAGCAGTATCTGCATCACCTGAGAGCTTGTTAGAAATCTGTAACTTCAGTCCTCATCCCAGACCTACTGAGGTCTAGCAAGATCCTCAAGCAATTCAAGTGACCATTATGTTTGGGAAGCACAGTTTGAATCTATTTTTTGGGGGGTCTTTTTCTCCTTTTTATGGCCATGCCCACGGCATATGGAGGTTCCCAGGCTAGGGGTCAACTCGGAGCTACAGCTGCCAGCCTACGCCACGGCCACAGCCACAGCAATGCAGGATCTGAGCCTCGTCTGGGACCTACACCACAGCTCAGGGCAACACCAGATCTTTAATCCACTGAGTGAGGTCAGGGATCGAACCCGCAACCCCATGGTTCCTAGTTGGGTTCATTTCCGCTGTGCCACGACGGGAACTCCTGAACCTATTATAATGATGATTCTGAAACAGCAAGAAATAGTCCATTAAATTAGCTAAATTCAAATTAAATTTGACTGTTAAAGTTTGGGAATAATAACGCTAATCACCACCACTTGCTAAGCACCTACAGTAGGCTCAGTAAGTGATGGGATCATTCAAAGAGCAAATCATATCCCATTACTCCTTTGCTTAAAATTCAGCACCAAATTCCTATCGCACTTGGAGGAATATCTAAACTTCTTCCTTTGAACTTCCACGATCTCATCTCACTTCATCCACCAGCCCCTCCCCTTCCCTTTGCTGACATTCTCTGCCCACCAACACACTAAATCTATTTCTCTCCTTCAGATCTCAGAAAATGTATGTGGAATGCCTTTTTGCCCCTACAATTCTAAAACAATGAAATATCAAAGTAACTGTTTATGAAGTAGTCGAACCTAGGATTTTAAGTGTATTAGGATTTCTTGCAAGTTAGTCACAGATTTTTTGCTTTAACCTTAAGTTTAAATGAGAATTTCTTTCTTTTTACTGAATGTCATAGAAAGAACTGCATCTTAATACACAGCCCTTGAAGGAGACAGATTTTTTTCCAGAGTTAATCCAGAAATTAGTTTTCTTTGTAAATATGCCTCTAGCTATTTAACTATTTGTCACATGTCAATGTTTAAAGTTCACTACTTTAATCTTCTACTATTAAATAAACAAAAACCCAGACAAGCTAAAAACAATTTGTCTCTCTGAAAAGGATTAGAGGTTTTGATATTTTTCTCTCTACCACAAAGGCACATGGTGGTCCCTCAAAGGAGAATTTGGCCCACAGGAAATGAGTTAAATAAGAGCTAAAACTTGGAAGTAAAAGCAACCTTTTAGGTTGCCCAACTGCCTTTACAGAGGTTCTGAGACCAGAGAAGCAATGAGATGCGTTCAGGCACAGGGCCTCCTCTACATTCTCAGCCAAGGTCCATGGGCTCCCCAGGAGGTCCACAAATGGATTTATATGGACCTGAAATTATCTGCACAACTGTGTAGATATGCATCTTTCTGGGGGCGTCTATAACTTTCATTAGATTCCCAAAGGGCCAAGCAACTTTCCCAATGGTTATAAATTGTTCGAATGCTACAGATTTGTTTATATGAAGAATAATACATGTGGACTTGCTAAGTAATTCTAAGATGCCACATCTCCCTGACTTAAATGTTGTGATATTCTGAAGTACTGAATGAAGCTTAACTAAATTCAAATACGTTATTTGAATGAAAACCCTCCCAACGTCCATTTATTCCATCATGTAAGTTAAAAATTTTAAAAAATCATATGATAATTAGGTTATAAAATACATTAAGATTCTTATACTTACCCAAATCATTAGTAAATTCATTGGATTCTTCTCCAAAAATTTTTTTCCCCAAGCCTGGAAACTGAATGATTCAGAGTATGACAAAAATAAGAAACAATAATTAAAAAAAAATTATATTCTGAACAGATTTCCATTTTATGTTTCAAATTAAATAGCACAATTAAATCTTAAATTTAGAATTTTACAATTCAAGCAATTAATTTAGGTATAAAAAATGAAGTCAACTTGGTTCAGTACTTAGTTTTCTAATATTTTCCTACTTCTTTGCCCCTCTAGAAAGTCCAACTCATGGTAGAAGTCTGGTATCCTGATGTTCTGTTGAGAGTGCAGAAGTATTTCTAGAAACTTCTAGTTCAGGGCCATAGAGCTAGAATGTTTACAAAGGAGTTATTTTAACTGTTGCTCTTAAACAGCCCTCTAACAGCTTATACATATTAATGTTATTGACAAAGTACCTAAAATAATTACTTGAGACTGCATAGAAGGGATCAGAGGATAACATGAGATTTTGTTTTCCTTTCAGGTGTGTTTTCTGCACCTGTTAGAGGTATCTTTAGCCTTCAGGCTAGGAAGGTGATATAGCAAAAAAGGGGAAATGTTTTATTGACCAATCATTTGTACATCAATATAGGATTTAAAAAAAAAAATCAAGCTAAATAGGAATCTTCTGTCATCTTTGGGTGACCGGAAGCTTTCAGATACATTTTGCTTCTGATTCTCTCTATAGTAAAAATAATTTCATGAAATATGTGCTGAATTATGATATGAGTGAAGCTCCCAGGCAATAAAAGCAAGGAAATGCTTCAAATATTTGAACTCAGTTATTCACAGATGGTTGATAGCTTTAAGATAGCTTTGATAGTGCCCACATCTATTTGTTATTTTTAACTCTTTCGAAGAACAATGGCAGTCAACATGGGCTGGCACTGAACCTATCATCAAGGGCTGAAGCTCCAGTCCTGCAGCTCGCTGGGAGACTCTTTCTGAGGCTGAAATACTGAGAGTGGCGAAACTATTTTATGCAGCCAAAAGCGAGTATCATTTATTTATTCCATTCATGTTTATTCATGAAGCATATACTTCATGAACGAACAATTGCTTGAACTTATTATAATGCTTTGGGGCAAACATTAACTTACAAACATTAACGTTGATGCATTTCTTCCAGCTGCTTCCACCCAGCTATCTTGATCGATAACAAAAATAAACTTGCTTCATTTAGTTTCTTGGAGCCAGATTATTATAGGACATGAAAAAGTATATGAAAAAGTATATATAGTTTGCAGAGATTTCCAGGCATCAATTATTCCTGCCTGTGGTCAAGAATTCACTTATGTAGTGATGAGGAGATTCTTAGCCTCCAGGAAAAAGACTTTAGATTGTTGATGCTGAAGATGATGCAAGACATTGGGAATAAACTGGAGGCAAAGATGGATAACTTACAGAAAACACTGAGCAAAGAGATACAAGCTATCAAACTTAAACAAGAAGAGATGCAAATACAGTAACTGAAATAAAAAATTCACTGGGGAGTTCCCGTCGTGGCACAGTGGTTGACGAAAACGACTAGGAACCATGAGGTTGCGGGTTCGGTCCCTGCCCCTGCTCAGTGGGTTAACGATCCGGTGTTGCCGTGAGCTGTGGTGTAGGTTGCAGACGCGGCTCGGATCCCGCATTGCTGTGGTTCTGGCGTAGGCCGGTGGCTGCAGCTCCGATTGGACCCCTAGCCTGGGAACCTCCATATGCCGCGGGAGCAGCCCAAGAAATAACTAAAAAGACAAAAAAAAAAAAAAGAAAAAATTCACTGGAAGCAGCCAACAGCAGAATACAGGAGGCAGAAGAACAAATAAGCGAGGTGGAGGACAGATTAGTGGAAATTACAGATGCAGAACAGAAAAGAGAAAAAAGATTGAAAAGAAATGAAGAGAGCTTCAGAGAACTCTGGGAAACATGAAATGCAACAACATCCATATTATAGGGGTGCCAGAAGGAGAAAAGAGAGAGAAGAGGACAGAAAAAATATTCCAAGAGATAATAGCTGAAAACTTCCCTAACATGGGGAAGGAATCACTCACTCAAATCCAGGAAACACAACGAGTACCATATAAAATAAACCCAAGGAGGAACACCCCGAGACACATACTAATCAAACTGACCAAAATTAAAGACAAAGAGAAAATCTTGAAAGCAGCAAGGGAAAAGAAACAAGTAACATACAAGGGAACCCTAATAAGGTTATCTGCATTTTTTTCAGCAGAAACTCTGCAGGCCAGAAGGGAGTGGCATGATATACTTAATGTGATGATAGGAAAAAAACCTCCAACCAAGATGACTCTACCCAGCAAGGCTCTCATTCAGATTTGAAGGAGAAATCAACCTTCACAGATAAGCAAAAGTTGAGAGAATTCAGCAACACTAAACCAGCCTTACAACAAATACTAAAGGAACTTCTCTCGGCAGAAATGATAAGACAGCAACAGGAAACAAAAATACCACAAATGACAAGGCTCACCAGTAAAAGTATACATACAGTAAAGATACGATCATCCATGCACAATTATACCACCAAAATCAGAAATCATGAGAAGAGGTGGGTACAAATGCAGGACACTGGAGATGTACTTGCAATTAACAGAACAACAACTTAAAACAATCTTATATTCATATAGACTCTTATATCAAAACTTCAGAATAACTGCAAACCAAAAATCTACAATTGATACACAAACAAGGAATCTCTGGAGAAGAAATATATCTCATAGTAAATAAGTGCATAATCCACCATGAAGGGGGTCATTTGACATCATTCTTGGAATGCTGAAGTTTTAGAACCGATTCTGATTTCCTCTCCATCAAAGAATTTATGATAATTATAATTAAATAATGCAACTGCACAATTAAATAATATAGTTCTACAATTGTATTATTAATAACCATTTCTCTCCATGGTACAATGTAAGGTCTATAATGTCTTGTTTATCACATCACCTAGAATGGTGTAATGCCTTTACTGAAGAATCAATAAGATGTAACAAATTGTGAGGACATATTTATATAGTTACACTGTTTTTTTAACCAATTTATGCATTTTATATTTTACTTATTTTCAGAGGGTATATTATTGTTGTTATTCTTACCAGTTAAGTTATTCTTTTTATTATGCTATATAAAATATTTAATGGTATATAAGGCTTTCTTCTTTATAAATTTTAGTTGACTATACACAATTTTAACATAATGCTAATTTTTAAAGAAAAATTGAAATGTAATAGATAATACCAAATAGTAAAGATAAAAGCCATACAAAATGGGATAAAGTATAGCATAAATTTCCTATTTGTCTCAGCATATTAGCCATTCCACTTCTCAAGAGGGAGTCACTTAATCTGTTTCTTAAAATCCATAATATAATAATCTGTGTGAAATGTAATTGTGTTTAAATATATGTATTTTATTTTGTAAAAAAAAATAAAATAAAATGTGTATATAAACTTAAAAAAAAAGAATTCACTTATATGATTCTAAATGACTCCCCGTATTTTGAGAATTTCAGAGAAACTATTCCAATATTTTGTAAGGCTTTCTGACATAAAATTATATCCTCCCAAATCTAAAAGAAAAGCAATTATTCAGTTATTATATAAAAGGCAATAAAGTAATACAAAGAACAAAGACTCTAGAGCCAGTCAGCCTGTGTTCAAAAATGAGTTCTGCCACTCATTTGCTGTGTAACCTCAGGCAAGTTATCTAACCTCTCTGTGCCTTCCTTTTCTCATCCATTACATTGAAATAGTTCTTACCTCAGAAAATTGTTATGAATTAATATATTTAAAACCCTTAGTACTGGGAACATGGTAATTTATAAGCACCTGCTAATGTTATTGTTTGTTTTTACTACTTATGAATGTAGGTTTTCCCTAGTCAGTTTAATAGATCTAGAATTACAATCATTGTTAGTTACAAACTGTGTTTTTCTACTAGAATAAAGGGAGATTTCAAGTCTTCAGGATCTCTGTGAGCCTATAACTGAGGCACCCATCAGATAAATGATTATGCCAAAAAATATATATCAAGTTAAAAAAAAACAGGTTGTAAAACGTTCTCATTTCTTTTGAAATAAGTTCTATGCGCCATGCATTCACATAGACATGTTCTAGCAATATTTAGCCAAACATAGCTGTGGTTTTCTTTAGTGGTATGATTAAGAGGATTCTTAGTTTTCTGCAGTTAAATTTTTTCTGCAACACAAATTGAGTAATATTGGAGTCAAAACAAGGACGTGGGGTGGGTGGGGAGGCAGTTTATTAGCATCTAAGTTGCTAGAATTCTGAGAGGGAAAGGAAAAGGCATGCTATTCTATCAGAGGGAAAAACCACAGAGGCAGATGTTTTGCAATTACCTGGCTGTGACCTTTCTTACCTTGTTCTCCATATTCTGTTTTATAACTTCCTGTACCAGTACATCAGCCAGGGTCTTGAAATCAACTGCAAACTTCTTGTTCTTTTCTCCCTCTTTCTTTTCTTCTATCAGCAGCTGGAAGAGGGCTTCCTGCTGCCTGCATGCCCGGGCAATGTTGGCAGCTTTCTCAGAGACACAGAGCAGCTCCCGAAGGATATCTGACATTTCTGAACCTGGCTTTACAGATGCAGCAGCTGGTGGAATCAGCACCCACCCTCTGGGCGGTCAGCTGGAAAAGTACAAGAATGTGAAAGAGAAAGCAGTTCAGAGGGTGATGTCAGGGTGCCTCAGCACTGCTAACAACCCACTGCTGCCAACCCGGCAGTCAACCTGTCAGCCTGGCTCAACAGTGAGTATAGATCAGTCACATCCTCGGTGTGGAAGACTAGACATCATCTAAAATTCGAAATTTACCTTTGAAAATCAAATATTTATAGTTTCAAATCCATTACACAAAGAACTGAAACTTCAGTGAATGAGAATCTGCATTACATTTACAAAACCCTAAAGAGATGAGCAGGTGGATACACAGACACAGTGTTAAAGAGAAAAGCCAAGTTCATATAATGACCTTCAGATAAGCACACAAACGTAGCAACAGTATGGTTAAAGTAGGGCTCTTTCTTTCACCTATGGGGGAAGAAGGAATAAGTGAAAGCCAGTTTATCCTATCAGATTGGGGGCAACTTTCTCAAGTATTAAGGACCACACCAGCAAGCACTGTTGTGTCCTGCAAGACTGAGGTCACACTTGGGCTAGCAAGCCCAGGCAATATCCCAACACCAACCACCTTTTTTCCCCCCCAGTTAAAAAAGTCCCATTATCTATGCTGCTGTTCTAGCAAATTTAAACAATAAAATGAAGTAAAACAGGCAACTTGTTGGGACTTGAAAAGTTCTGGCTCCTAAGAGGCATGCTATCATGCCTTGCCATACCTATCAGCTAATTAGGGTAGAAATATTTCAACAGTAACTACATTTTATCGAACTACATTTTATTTTATTAACTCCTATCTCATTATTGTGAGAATACAATCAGCTTTGTTTTACAGTCAAGGAAACGAAAACTTAGAGAAGTTAAGCAACTTGTTTAGGGTTACACAAGACTAAACGGCAGGGTGCCGAATCAGTCTTACACAGAAGCTTGTCCTCCTTATTATCATAGCAAATACTTTACTTCCTTAAAAAAAAAAAAAAAAGTCCCTTAATGGACTCTAGGAGGCTGGGAATTAGTACAACAACGAAGGTGTCAGTGCAATGGAGTTAATTGTGAACTGTTATAGCTGTTTTGTCTTAAACAGGCTTGCTTAAAAAAATATGCTATTTTCTTAAGATTATGGGTCATGGAGTTCCCTTTGTGACTCAGCCATTAACGAACTCCACAAGGAGTTCAATCCCTGGCCTCACTCAGTGGACTAAGGATCTGCCGTTGCCATGAGCTGTGACAGAGATCACAGTTGCAGAGGCGTAGACCAGGAATAGGCCAGCAGCTGTAGCTGTGATTAGACTCCTAGCCTGGGAAGTTCCATAGGCCCTAAAACCAAAAAAAAAAAAAAAAAAGGGATTATGGGTCAACCACCATTAAGAAAATATCTCCAACGTCAAGAATAATCAAAGGAAAGTGAATAATAGTGAAATATCAGCTGCACTATTAGATGAACAAACTATTTTTAAGTTAACATTCAGAGTAATTGAGGAACATGACTAGTATCCATGAGGACAAGGGTTCGATCCCTGGCCTTGCTTGCTCAGTGGGTTAAGGATCCTGCATTGCCATGAGCTGTGGTGTAGGTCGCAGACTCGGCTCAGATCCTGTGTAGACCGGCAGTTGCAGCTCCAGTTCAACCCCTAGTCTGGAAACCTCCATATGCCTCGGGTGCAGCCCTAAAAAGAGAAAAATAAATAAAGTTAACATTCATTCTTACAGAAGGTGTGGTGAAACAGGTGCTTATGCTCTGCTAGTGAGCATGCAAACAAGTGGTTTCCAGAGGGCACCTGGGAAAGACGTATCAAGATCCCTGGAGATGTTACCACCTATAGGCCAGTAACTCCAGTCTGTCCTTATTTTGTGTTAAGAAAGTCAAAGTTGTGTTAAAATATTTCTGCACAAGAAGGATTAGTATTATTTACAGCAGCAAAAAGTTAAAAATAATCATAAACATTGGTGAAATGTTGACTACTAGTTATTAAAATTATACTTTTGAAGAACATTTAATAGGGATATGTGATATTGTGATAAAGTTCAGTGTATATATAGTATCATTATATATAGTATCATGGTATGTTACTAATTTGTGTTTATAAACACACACACATTCTGTTTACACATATAGAGAGAGTTTTGAAAGACCAGTTGGTAATGTTTTAATGGCAATCAGGCAGGCATTGAATGGTAGTAATCATTGGGTGCTAGAATTGTGGAGATTTCATTCTGCTTTACTATAATTTTCAAATACTCTATAATAAATATATACTCCTTTTATAATAAGAAATGATAGGAGTCCTGCTCTGGCACACTGGGTTAGGAATCCAACTGCAGCAGCTCAGGTTGCTGGAGAGGCATGGGTTCAATCCCCTCCTGGCGCAGTGGGTTAAAGGATCCAGTGTTGCTGCAGCTGCAGCTTGTATTCAATCCCTGGCTCGGGAACTTCCATATGCTGCAGGTGTGGCCATAAAAAAAAGAAGAAATGATATTTTAAAATATCTTGGGACAATTAAGCACAAAGGACAAGAATTCCTCAATTTCTGGAAATAACTGTCCAAAGTGATACGATGGCAACAACACAAACATCAGGTAGGAGAGATGATAAAGTTAAAAATGAAACACCTGCCTACCTAAATTCGCTTAAAAACTTTTTAAAAACTCTCGCTTTGGTTGACTTAAATCTCAACATTAAGAAAAACAGATATATTAATAAATCTGAGGCACTTGGACTTAAAAAAATTACAGCATCTGTAAGCTATAAGTTACAATATATACACACGGATACATACATATCTTAGTAGAACCCACTAGCTCTAAGTGTATAAATTTAATACCTTTGATTTTTACTTCTTAGTAAATGTTCTAAGGTTATTGTAAATAGGGTGAAAAGAATCAAAGAACTAACAGTATCTAAGTAGCTTTTTATTTTGGAAGCAGCATAAAGAATTTAAGGAATCCAGTTCAAAAACTTTCTAGGTTAACAATACCAGTATTGTCTATTTTACTCAAGGTTGTTAAAATCAATGTTTTTTTCCTAAAACAAACACTGTACCACCACACTGTTGAATACCCAAGAATCTCTCCCCATGATGCCGTCAGAAGACTCAGGTGAGTTACACAGGCTACAAACTCCAGGAACCACCACCACTACCTTTCCCCCTCACAGAGAAAACTCATCAACTTGGTCCTGTTAAGTTTCTTTATAACTGCCCAAGGATCTGGAGTTTCTCCCCTTTGAACCTGACCTTTATTTCCTCAATAATGACCATTCCCACTTTACCTGATCACAGCAACGTGACCAATGTGGGAAAAAAAATATATCAGCTCTGAACTTCAGTCCTGTAATCAACAGGTATATAGATTTTAGGAATTTATTGTAACACAATAGATCACACTTTTCAGTTCCAGAGTTATCCTGGTGCTCAACCTTAATCACCCTTTATTCTCAACCTAGGAAACACTATGTGTAGTATTTTGTCAAGTTGAACACCCAGTTTCAGCTTAGGACTGAGCTTTCTCCAGTCACCCTATAGAACCCAGAACTTCTTTAGCTATTTATCTTTCTCCAGGGTCATAGCCCCCTAAAAAAAAAAAAAAAAAAAAAAAAAAAATTCCCTTACAGCTATCATCATCTACATGTAAGACTTTCTAATTGGTTTGCATGGCTAGCCTGCTACATTCTGGCTGAATGGGCCATTTCCTCCAAAATGAATCCAGCCACCATCCTCTGTGCTTCTCTGGAAGCTGCTTCCCTATCTCCCCATTTGCCCTCAACCCAGTTCACTCAGCCAGGTCACAATGCTCAGGGGGCTACTCACCTTCAAGGACTCAACCTGAGATAAGTTATCTTCAATGAAACTGAGGGCTACATCCAATACAGAATTTCTTCAGGTTTATTAAATAGCTTGTATTAACACTCGTGGAAATTATCGTTCAGGTGATTTTTAAAGCAAGTTTATATACTTGATACATTACTTACATATTTCAAATACTAAATGAAGTTTATTATAGTCTCATAATTAGTAAGTTATAACATTCCTTTGGATTAGGATGTAATGGGTATTCTGAGAACCACCTGTGTTAGAATTACCTCAAGTGCCTACCATAAAGTCAAATGCATCCCAACTTAGTGAATCAGAATCTCCGGGGGGAGGGTCCAGGGATCTATATTTCTGTCAACCTCCTAGATGATGCTAACACTGAGATTTAGTAGCTACTGTTCTTCGAGCTGTTCATTCTGTTGTAATACTAAGCTGGTCATTTCAGGGGGGCTGGCACATGTTTTGCTGGAAATGCATATGGGCTGTCAGCTATCCATGTACAGGAAAGGCCCAAGTTAAAATAACAATTACTGATATTTATTAGGTGTTTACTATATGACAGGTGTCCTTCTAAGCACTTTACGTGGATTAACTCATTTAATTCTCACACACCCCTATGAAGAAGATACTATGATCTCTATTTTACTAATAAAGAAACTGAAGCACAGGAAGATAAATACTTTGCCCCAAAACCACACAGCTGGAAAGTGGCTGGGACAAGATTCAAGCCCAGATGAATAGGCAGAAACCCACACTGCTCGCCAGTGCTCTTGCCAGTGCTCTAGCCAATAAAAGCCTTTCATGCATTGTTAGCTGTTAACCAAGGGAAGAAATGAGCAACTGTTGGATAAGTAATCACAAGAATATGATTATTATTATAAAGTATATCATACAGCAAAAAGGAAACACACATACTTACCTGACCACTGTCAGTAGTTTTGACACTTTCAAAACATCACTAAATTTGACACTCACGTCCTTCCTAATCCCAAGGATCCCTTATCCCTAACTGATCTCCAGCCTCGGTGTAAACCATCCTTGCTGGATAGTAAAAGCTCACCCATGGTCTACTGATGTCTCCCTTAACTGGCTGTCTTGGGATGGGGGTGTGTGTGTGGAAGCAGTTCATGCCTAACATCTAATTCCTCTTGTATGAGTTTGCCGGGCCTGCCTTAACTAAGTACCACAGACTGGGTGATTTAAACAACAGAAATGTATTTTCTCACAGTTCTAGAACTGAAAGTCCAAGTCCAAGGCGTTGGCAGTGTTGGTTTCCCCTGAAGACTCTCCCTGGCTTGCAGATGGCCTTTCCTCTGTAGACGAGCATCCCTGACTGGCTCTCCCTCTTTTTTAAAGACACCAGTCAGATTGGATCAGGGCTGACACATATGACCTCACTTAACGTTGACTGAGTTAAGTTAAAGGGCCCATCTCCAAAGAGTCGCATTATGAGGTACCGGGGATTAGGGCATCAACGTACAAATTTAGAGAGAATCCAACTCAGCCCCAAATACCTCTCTTGACAAAGAGACTTTGATGATCTTAGCAAATGCCAACCCAGTCTAGCATACCAACTGTGTCTTCTGTTTTCTGGCCAAACAGTGAAGTGGGTAGTTTCTCTTTCCCATTTATGGGGTCAGTAAGTTTAATTCTGTGAGACAGTTTTTCCCAATAAGAGCTATTCACTTTAACAGTCAAATCATTAATGATTGGTGAACACTGAGATAACCTCTTACAAGCCTTACTTTGTGACAACCTAGTTCAAGTCACATTTGAGCAGAACAATTTTGTGGGTTGTTTTTTTTTTTGTCTTTTTTTTTTTTTTTTTTTGCTATTTCTTGGGCCGCTGCCAGCGGCATATGGAGGTTCCCAGGCTAGGGGTCGAATCGGAGCTGTAGCCACCGGCCTACGCCAGAGCCACAGCAATGCGGGATCCGAGCTGAGTCTGCAACCTACACCACAGCTCACGGCAACGCTGGATCGTTAATTCACTGAGCAAGGGCAGGGACCGAACCCGCAACCTCATGGTTCCTAGTCGGATTCGTTAACCACTGCACCACGACGGGAACTCCAGAACAGTTTTAAAGAAGTTAAATTCCTCACCACCTCAGACCAAATGTGTATCTACATGTTTATGTAAGATTATATCACAATGTCAGATAGAAACAGTCTCTTAACTTTTATGGGATTTTCACATCTATTAGAGAACTACTGAATAAATTCTTTTTTGGTCTTTTTAGGGCCACACCCATAGCATATGGAAGTTCCTAGGCTAGGGGTCGAATCGGAGCTGTAGCTGCCAGCTTACGACACAGCCACAGCAACACCCGATCCTTAACCCACTGGGCGAGGCCAGGGATAGAACCCCTATCCTAGTGGATACTAGTCAGGTTTGTTACTGCTGGGCCATGATGAGAACTCCTGAATAAACTGGAGTAGGTCAATTAGAAAAAAGAAAAAAAAAAAAGCTCTTCAGACTTTCCCTGGGGAGTTCCCAGTGTGGCACAGCGGAAATGAATCAAACTAGTATCCATGAGGATACAGGTTTGATCCATGGCTTCACTCTGTGGGTCGGGGATCTGGCGTTGCCATGAGCTGTGGTATAAGCTGGCACTGTAACTCCAATTCGACCCCTAGCCTGGGAACTTCCATATGCCCAGAGTGTGGCCCCAAAAAAGCAAAAAAGAAAGGGACTTTCCCTGGAAGCCCAAATCTCTCTATGAAGACAAAACTCATTTTTAATTTCTGAGCTATCACTTCATCAGACCAGATGTTTAAAAATCTTATCTGAATAATATATTTCAGTTCTGATAAACAGGAAAGACACAGGCTTCAGAATCAGAGAGCCTTGGTTCAAAACCAAGGCTCTGCCATCAACTAGCTGTGTGGCATCAGGTAAATTACCTACCCTCTCTGAGCCTATCTCTTCATCTGTAATATTAAGATAAAATACTTACCTTGCAGGGACATTGTGAAGATCAGATGAGATATTTCCAGAAAAGTAACCAGCACAGAGCCTTGCACATAGTGGATAACAAATGACAGCTGTGACTATTAAATACAAATTCACACAAACCACAGTCACCTGTCCTTGCTTGAAAAATAAGAAGACGGCAAGTTTACATGGGTCACTGAAGTTTTCTTCTGAAAATTTACTACTCCATTAAATCCGAAAGGGCTGGAAACTACTTGTAATTCTCTGACCCAGAGAAGAGTTCCTTTATGCAGGCCAGATCTGATTGCTTTAGTTTCTGGGTGTCTGGGTGGAAACTTTGGCTCCTGGAGGCTGAAGACTACTCTGGCTTCATGGTAGACCCTCCGTAAATGGCTCAGGAGGATCATTATTTGTCAAAAGGATATTTTGTCAGGAAATATATGGCAATTCTAGGGCCAAGGATGTCTGTTCTTGTGTGATGAGCCTGGTTCTACCAGAAGCTGGCCATGTCCTTTTGTTGCTCATGATGACAGAAGTGTGATGACATCGATAAGGGCTCTTAACAAAACAGAACTGCTCTCTAATACATAGGCAAGTAGGTCAAAGCATTTCTGTTAACATTCACTTCTGCCTGCAGATAATCCACTACTTCTACAGAGCCCACATTTTTGCCCATCAGACAATGACTCTACCATACCCCTACTACTCATAGCCTAAATTTGGTCTATCACTTATCTTTTGAGGATTAGCAATTTGAAACTATTAAGTGGTGGCCCTGCCTGACTAGTACTGCTGTTAGGGAAAAAGGCCCTACTTCCATGACATACCTGGGTGTTTCACAAGAAGTGTTTGTGGTGACCTCTCTCAAGGGGGGGCAGCTGTCCAGGGGTCCCCCTAGGTGGGCACATGCTGAGAGGCTGGCCAAGGCTCTCTTTAGCTCACATTGCTGTTGTAGGGGAAACAGAGACCTTGTTCCCCTTCCCCTTCCAGCTTAGGGCTGCTGTGGGAAGTAGTTTAAAGAATGGAAGCTGCCCTGGCAGAAAGGATGGGGGACAGAAGTGGGCTCACAAAAAATATGTCAGGGGCTTAACGGAAGCAGTCAATGATGACTGAAGTGCAACCTGCTGACAACAACCTCCCCCGACATCCCTGAGATATGCTCACCTGCCCACTTGGTCACCTGGGCCAGAAGGAAAACTGTACCATAAGCATTAAAAGGAATGTATAAATACTACCTTTTAGCTCACTGGAAACTAAACTGCCCTTCCAGTGAATAAATCTTGATCAACTTTCAGATATTTGATTGTCATACATTTCTCAGAATCTACTAAGTAGTACAGCATGGGACAGCCTGTTCTTCTGTGATAGTGCTGTCATCACTTCATAGGCTCTGCTTAAGTTTAGCATTTTAGTGGCTGATTTCTCACTATCTGTTCATATACTCCCATGCTCTGGGCAGGTGATTAATTTACATATGCTGTTCCCTCTGGTTGTCATGCCCTTCCTTCTGCTTTTTATGTCTAATATCTACACACCTTCTCATAATTAGTTCCACGGCAAGAAACTTGAACAGATACTTCATAAAAGAGTATATTCAAATTGCCAATAAATATATGAAAAGAGTCTAAACTCCTTAATATTCAGGAAAATGCACCTTAAAAATCACAGCAGGGTATCACTGCATATCCAACAGAATAGCTAAAAGTAAAGATTGAAAATGTCAAGGTTTGGTAAAGATGTAGAGAATGAGACACACGCTGCTAGTGTGAATAAAATTGGTCCAGCCATGTTGGGAGACAGTTTGTGATTTGTTGAATATAAGCATAACCTATGACCCAGAAACTCCCCTTGTAGGCTTCTAGTCAATAGGAATTCCTGCACATACACATAAAAGACATGTACAAGAATATTTAGGAGCAGCATAATTTACAATAATATCACACTAGAAATAACCCAAATGTCCATCAGCAATAAAATGAAATAAACTGTGGCACCTTTACAAAAGAAAATACTATACAGCAGTGAGAAGGAATGAATTACTGCTATAGGCAACAACGCGGATGCATCTCACAAAAACATACTGCTGAGTGAAAGTCACACACACAAAAATATATGCTGAGCAATTTAACTTAGTTCAAAAAAAGGCAAAACTAACTATTAGTAGTCACAGTGGTGGTTACCCTTGGAGGAGGAAGAGGGGTTATTGATGGGGGTACAGGATGGGGCTTTTAGGTGCTGGTAATGTTCTGATCTGAGTGCTGGTTACATGGGTGGGTCGACTCTGTGTACATTCATCAATCTACACACTTAGAACCTGCCTACTTTTCTTTCTTTCTTTCTTTCTTTTTTTTTTTTAGGGCCACACCGGCAGCATATGATGGTCCAATCTAGGGGTTGAATTGGAGCTACAGCTGCTGGCCTATGCCATAGCCATAGCCACATCAGATTTGAGCTGCGTCTGCGAACTACACCACAGCTCATGGCAACGCTGGATCCCTGACCCATGAGCAAGGCCAGGGATCGAACCCACAACCTTATGGTTCTTAGTGGGATTCATTTCCACTGCACCACCACTGGAACTCCTCTGTATGTATTTC
The DNA here is from genome assembly GCF_054392235.1 of Sus scrofa. Taxonomy (NCBI): domain Eukaryota; kingdom Metazoa; phylum Chordata; class Mammalia; order Artiodactyla; family Suidae; genus Sus; species Sus scrofa. The sequence continues at coordinate 109,323,618 of NC_139397.1, read as the reverse complement.
TAACTGAATAAAAAGTTTTTAAAAGTGTGTGTGTGTGTGTGTGTGTGTGTGTGTGTGTGTGTGTGTGTGGAGAGAGAGAGAGAGAGGTGAGTCAGTTCAACAGTTGGCTCCTTCTGGAGCCATGTCTGAGCCTCCATCTTGAAAACTTGGGCCAAGTACCCAAGTACCTTGGATACCTGAGAACAGAGACAGGGCAAGTCTCCATCCCAGCTCTCCAAAACACTGTAATTTGGTTTGCTTATCTATGCTCTGACAGGAAATTTAAATGTGTGTGATTTCAGGAGTTCCCCTCGTGGCTCAGTGGTTAACGAACCTGACTAGAACCCATGAGGATGCAGGCTCCATCCATGGCCTAGCTCAGTGGGTTAAGGATCCACTGTTGCCGTGACCTGTGGTGTATGTTGCAGACATGGCTCAGATCCTGCGCTGCTGTGGCTGTTCTGTAGGCCAGCAGCTGTATCTCTGATTCGACCCCTAGCCTGGAAACTTCCATATGCTGCAGGTGCGGCCCTGAAAAATAAAAAAAAAGCGTGTGATTTCTTATGACTCTTAGCACATATCTCAGAGGTGTTTAATAAATGCTGGCTGATGAGTTTCCTCTTAGCTTTGTAAATTCAGAATTCTTCCTTGTCATGCTGTTTATTGTACTTGGATTTTATCAGCTGTTACCGGGGCCATTAGGCACCTGGGCCCATATTTATTTATATTAAAGTCTACATATATACTATATTCATTTACAAAAACAAATCAAAGCTGTATCTGGATGACTAGCACATGAAACCACATTTTTTGAGCATCAAATCAGAATCTGATACTATTCTCTGTCATCTAGAGATGATCTATCTTGATGAGTTTAAGTTTATTAAATGACCAAAAGTAGTAAGTTTAATTTGGTTTTGTTAGAAAAGATATTAAAAATAGGGTATGTAAATCCATCTATTTAACCTTTAACATTTCTCCCTCCCTTCTTCCCAACCTTCAGATAGTGTCAATATACACGTCATTTCTAAGCTGATCCATCTACCTCACCCTAGCGACATCAAGGGTACTGTTGGACTACATTAGCCCACATTTTTGCTCACAGATGCTGCTCAAAGCAATAGACCACAAAGATATCCTCTGTCCTTACATGAAGTTCTGGTAGCTTGTAAATGGGTGCTTGTGCTTAGTAAGATCAAGAATTAATTGCAACACCCACTAAAAATATAGATTTTTGGACTTTTCCCCTGGAGATATTGATTCAGTAGATCTGGGGTGAGGACAGGGAATGTCACTCGGCTAATTTTTATTTGACAGTAGGGCAACACCAGATGAAACTGTCAACTCTGTCACTGGTTATTTAGCAGCACAGGGAAAGCTATAGATACTGCAACTAAGAATAATGGCTTTGGAAGGCTAAGGGTCAACTATGCTGACTTTTTTGTAACAAAAATTAACCGCTGGGAAAAATGCAAGTCGATCTACATAGTAAGTATTCCACATTAGCATAATACTTGCCTAAAGTATGCATTTCAATGACTTCCCAGATCATTTAAAAAGTATGAGTAAATATTCTATTTAGAAATACTTGAGTTCCCTGCGTGGCGCAGCACAGTGGTTAACGAATCTGAATAGGAACCATGAGGTTGCGGGTTCGATCCCTGGCCTTGCTCAGTGGGTTAAGGATCCGGCGTTGCCTTGAGCTATGGTGTAGGTCACAGACACGGCTTGGATCCCGCGTTGTTGTGGCTCTGGTGTAGGCCAGCGGCAACAGCTCCAATTATACCCCTAGCCTGGGAACCTCCATATGTCGCAGGTGTGGCCCTAAAAAGACAAAAAGACAAAAAATTAAAATAAAATAAAATAGAAGCAGATTCAGTGTAGCTACCTTAACTATAGGAAAGAATAAATATTTTGAGATTTTTATTTTTTCTACTATACTTGATTTACAATGTTCGGTCAATTTCTGCCATATAGCAAAGTGACCCAGTCATTCATATATATATATGTGTATATATGTATATATACACATATATATATACACATACACATTCTTTTTCTCACATTATCCTCCATCATGTTCTGTCACAAGTGACTAGATATAGTTCCCCAATTCATTTTTTTTGTCTTTTTAGGGCCACACCTGCAACATATGGATGTTCCCAGGCTAGGGGTCAAATAGAAGCTGCAGCTGCCGGCCTACACCACAGCCACAGCGACTTGGGATCTGAACTGTGTTTGCAGCTTACACCACAGCCCATGGCAACACAGGAACTTTAACCCACTGAGTGAGGCCAGGAGTCGAACTCGCATCCTCATGGATGCTAGTCGGGTTTGTTAACCACTGAGCCACAACAGAATTCCCCAAGTATTTTTTAAAATGCAAATGTAATGCCTAATTCAAGGCAGAAAGAAAGTACACAAGATATATGTCTTGTAGAATCTTTTCCAAGAGAATATTATTTATAGTTTTGATAATTGTTAATCTTATCATTAATCTTATTAATCTTCAAATCTATTTTGAATGTTTCCTTTGGAATATAACCTTTTTCAGTCTTGTTATCTTTACTTCTGAATTTTGTAATGCTTACTCTCAGCACCAACTCATTTAATATTTGCCTTTTGTGGTCTACATGGGACTCAAGAGCATGTGATGGAAAGACCCTTGTTTACGCCACAGGAGAGCTGGTTCTTAGGCTCTGTTTTGCCTTCAACCAACCAGGTGTGACACTTTGGCCATATGACTAAGCTCTCAGGGACTTGTTTTCCTCATTTTTCTAAACATGAAAAAGGAAAAGAAAGAAGAGACAGAGAAATCCAAGGGGATGATTTCTATGGTCTGCTTTAGTTCAAAACTTCCCTATTTTTTAATACACACTTTCCATATAAAAGAGGTTGGGAAATATTCTTCAGCCTTAAAAAGGAGTGAAATTCTGCTATATGCTACAACATGCATGAACCTTGGAAACACTGTGCTAAGTGAAAGAAGTCAGACTTAAAAAGAACAAATATTGTGTGATTCCACTTATCTGAGGTACCCAGAATAATCAAATTCATAGAGACAGCAAGTAGAATGGTGGTTACCAGGGCTGGGAGGAGCAGGTAATGGGGAGTTATTGTTGAATGGATCCAGAGTTTCAGTTTGGGAATGATTAAAAAAAAAGTTCCAGAAATGAATAGTGGTGATGGTTGCATAATAATGGGAACGTATTTAATGAAAGTGAATTGCACACATGAAAATGGTTAAAATGGTGAATTTTATATTTTACTACAATATTTAAAAGAGTTAAATGCAAACAAATTACAGGTTCAAAGTATGTACATTTTAAAAGCTTATGATGTTTGTCATCTAACTAATAAGAACATAATAAATATTTGTTGGTTGAATGAAAAAAAAGTTGAGGTAAGGTCATGAAAAATAAGTTTAAAAAGGGTACTAGGCTCTTTGTCTTATAGTTGATTTTACATAGCAATCACACTGGTTTTTATACTTAGATTGTATGTTTATATACTACAGTGGTTTGAGTGAATATTATGAGGAAGTCCTAAGCCCCTCACCCGTGTCAGCCCTTGGGGCAACCATTGTTCTCTAATAGGCTGTAAATTCCTTGAGAACAGGATACACATTTTTTCCATCTCTTCATAATACATGGTGGGAGTTCTACAATTTAACTGCCTGATTTTTCATTCCACTAGAGATGGATAACAAGGTAAAAATCTTTAAAAAGATTTTCTTGCACCAAAAATAATCTGTAAGGGATTATTCGTTATGCAAATTTTAGGATTATATTATTTTAGAAAATAGGATTCAAAGGAGTTCTTTACAGAATTTTTTAGAAGATGGCTATTATTATTTTTGCATGATAAATTACGTGACCTAAAATATATTCTCTGAATATTACAAGAAAGCAAAGGTCACAGATCACATTATGAATTACTTGGGCAGACAGGGTTTATGGCAACATATCTCTTATCATGCTACTTCTATTTTGCAGAGGCAAATGTTTATTTTTAACAGATATTTACAAGTGTTGATAGAACAATACAGAATACTGAAAGTAACATTTGCCTTCAAAGGAACACAAAATGATAGACGAATATTTATAGTACCTTTCACTGGAAAAGGTCAAAGTACTAAAAAGATACAAATGGTGCATTAAAGCCACTCCAATATAGAAATATACTAAATGTTCTTGCATTCTCATAGGTAGATAAATGTCTAAGCTGGTTAATATTTATCTTCTTGAAATGATTTTTCATTTCTATTTCCCCCATTCTTTGCTATTCATGAAGTTTATCATCAATCATATTTTTAAAATAGGCCTTTCATTATTCCCAGATCAAACTGCGATTAAATGTGATTATATGTGATTCTTGCAAATTCCCAGGAATTAACGAGAGGAGTTTTCTAGAACTTAGAAGATAAAGTCCTATTTAAAAAATTACTGCTGATTAAAAAAAAAAGGAATTTAAGTACACTAGGATTTCCTTAAGCAGTATTTAATAGCATTTCCTTTAGTCATTTGAATTTAACTGTTTGCTATTAATTACAACTCTCATTAGCACCAAGGGAAATCCACAATCATCACTTTGCAAAGAAAAAGAGAAATTTAAGTATCTATTGATAAAGCTTGCAAATATTACTTTAATTCAAACTTAAGTAATTAAGTTAAAAGATTTGAAATATTTAGTTGATTAAAAATAAAAACAAGAAAGAAAACACCCTCCTCCATCACTCAGGGAAAAAAAAGACAAGAGAGAGAAAAAGGAATGGAGAGAGAAGGAAACTGATATTTTCAATTGTGGTGATTCATCATAAGGAATTCTTTTACAGATAATTAACACTCTGTTTTGTCAACTTGTTTTTATTTTTTTATTTAAAAATTTAAAAAATTTATTTATTTATTTTTCTTTTTTGGGCCACACCTGCAGCATATAGAGGTTCCCAGGCTAGGGGTCGAATCAGAGCTGTAGCTGCACTGCAGGATCCAAGAGGCATTTGCGACCTACACCACAGCTCATGGCAATGCTGGATCCTTAACCCACTGAGCAAGGCCGCGGATTGAACCTACCTCATGGATGCTAGTCAGGTTTGTTACCGCTGAGCCTTGACTGGAACTCCTGTCAACTTGGTTTTAAATATAATTTTGACCACATTTTATGCCCGAATTTTGTTTTTTTGTTTTGTTTTGTTTTTAAATGGTGTTGGGTCATTTTAATAAAAGTTCTAATATGTTACTAAAATTTGCATGCTTGTCTTTCCTGATTAGGAGCATAGCAAAGGTAACAGATAACTCTGTTTATACGAAAGAGAAATGATCAGGCACAATATTCTGCTGTAGATTACTAGTCACAGTAAAATCCATTAATAAAATGCTCTTAGAGTTCCCATTGTGGCGCAGTGGTTAACGAATCCAACTAGGAACCATGGGGTTTGCGGGTTTGGTCCCTGGCCTCACTCAGTGGGTTAAGGATCCAGCGTGGCCGTGACCTGTGGTGTAGGTTGCAGACGCGGCTCGGATCCCACGTTGCTGTGGCTCTGGCGTAGGCCGGAGGCTACAGCTCCGATTCGACCCCTAGCCTGGGAACCTCCAAATGCCGTGGGAAGCGGCCCTAGAAAATGCAAAAGACAAAAAAAAAAAAAAAAAAATGCTCTTAATAAGATTAAACACTTGAATTAAGATTGCCTACCACAAAAAAGCCACTGGACATGTACAAAGTTTGCTAAATTCAACCACTGGAAGGCTTGCTTGACTACAAAAGGATAAAAAGATTTTATCCTTTCAGATTTCCTAAGTGTGTGACATCATCATATTACCAAAACCACAGATTCCATTTAAGAACATTTTATGTACAGGAATGTTAACACGGTATGTCAGCAACAGCCATCTGTACTTCTCAAGCTTGCTTTTTTTTTTTTTTTCTCGTTTACATTTTTATCATTTTGGTCTATTTTAAGTATCTTCTTTCTCTTAGAAATTCTGATTCAGGAAATCCCAAGCAGCAATCTGGGAATCTTTTTACACCACTATTATCCCCACTTCCTCCCACTTGCCTTCTACCCTAGGTAATATTTTAAATTAGACAAGATTGGGAACTTCTACCCAACACTAATCATGAGAGATTGGAAGCAAAGTGCTGTCACTTCTGTTTTTATCTCTAAACTCCAAATCAAATGAAAACATCTACATAGAGAGGTTTATTAGTTTCATTGTAAGGTTCAAAATACATCAACAAGGACATTTATTGAGGACACACAGCCACAAAAAAGTTCTCACATACCTCATTCTCACATTTAATAAATGAAAAAGACTTGTTTTTATTAATCACTTTATATAATATCAGTATATTTTAGGCAATTTATCTACAACATGAAGCATATTAAGACTATTTCTTTTTGGGGGGGTCTTTTTCAATTTTTTTTAGGGCCTCACCTGCAGCCTATGAAAGTTCCGAGGGTAGGGATCCAATCGGAGCTTGTAGCTATGGGCCTACACCACAGCGACAGCAATGCCAGATCCAAGCCACGTTTGTGACCTACACTGCAGCTCAGGGCAAGGCTGATACTTAACCCACTGAGCAAAGCCAGGGATGGAACCCAAGTCCTCGCGCGGATACTAGTCGGGATCATTACCTCTGAGCCATGACGTGAACTCCAAGACATTTTCTGATTGGTTATCAGAGAAAGAAATAAATGGGGAACTAAATACATAACATATAACTTTATAACTTTTGTTTCGCAGGCCTTATATATCAAATAAGACATCATTTTCTTCAAAATTACCACAAGTATAGCTGTAATTTAAATCTATAATAAGATATTTCACATTAAATGACATAAGTCCAAGCTGCAATTTTCAACCAAGGGGTAATTTAGTCCAAAAGCTTGAAAAGAAATGGTAACTTATTCTATGAAAAAGTAAAATGTAACCTTATGCATTTATATAATCCTCTTCATGACTAAGAATTAACTTTCAAGAGTAGTATAAAGATCCACAAAAACTTAAAAATAAAGTAGGTTCTCAATTAGAATGCAAACAAATATCTGTGTTGAAAAAAGAAACTCTTCTATTGCTTTTTTTCTCCCTCTGTTGGGTATTTCACAAGGTCAAAAATAAGGTCACTTAGGTAATTTGTCAGTCAACAGTAGTTTTGTGGATTATTTTCATCATTAGACTATTACTAGGCTGAGCAGGGCTGATCTTTATCCACTTCTCTGGTTTGAAAGCTAGGAACGATAGGAAAAAGGCCAAAAAAATGTTTTATTTAACATGTGGGATGCACTCCAGTGGTCTATCCCTACAACCTTAACCCACTGTTCTTTTGAAGTGAACACCATTCACACAGTGGCAAACTTCTGCTTATTCAACATCTTAAAAATTACCTTTAAAACGAAAACCTCCAAAATACACACCTTGATTGTTTATATATGTTCTTCATGAATGTACTAAATAATCTAGGGATTTTCTTCATGCTCTTTGCATCTAACACAGTAACAGTATACATGATTCATCCAAACCCAAGTTAAATATTTTCCCCTCTGCTACTCTACTCTGGCCACACCATACACATCTCACAAAACTGCCTTTCAAAATGCAGAGAATTAAAAACAAGAAGGCAAAGACTTTTCTAAATATAGTCCCTTCATGTTTATTTTACATTCATCTAGTAGGTCACTAGCGGCAGCCAGCAGCTATGGACCCTTAGCTGCATCTCTCTAAGCAAAACCAAGGGGTGCCTGACAGCTACGCCATCTACCTGTTGAACTCGGGCCACTGCTCTCTCGACAACTGTCAGATCTAGCTTCTTCGACCTAGAAAGGCTAATGATCGAATAATAATAATAATAATAATAAAAAGTTGTTTGCCAATTTTTCTTCCTATCGTCTATTTCTTTCGGGTCGTTTCTGCGGATCCCAGGAAGACGGCAAGACTCGCGAGCTCCTCCGCCCGGCCAGTTGCAGCAGCGATGTGGGGCGGGGCGGACCAGGCCGGGTGGCAGCCTCGCTGCAGCGGACAGAGGTCATCGCAGGCCGGGCGGAGAGGCAAGGAGCCCTCCCGGCCCAGATTTACTCACCTAGTGTCCGGAGAGGTGAAGGGTGTGTACAGTTCGCCCAGCCTCGGGACCCAGATCCGAGCAGGAAAGGAGGTTGTGGTGCTGGGGCGAAGGGAGCTTACGGAGGAAAACGTATTACCTAAGCCGGGATGCGGAGCGCAGGAGGAGGCTGCAGTCTTTCCCTCCAGAAACGGAAGAGGCGGGGGAGGAGGAGGAGGAAAACGCAGAGGAGGAGGTGGCCGGGCGTGCGAGGCAAGCAGAGGGGCGCCAGGCGTCTAGCCGCAAGCTCAGCCCGAAGGCGAGGGGCGGGGAGCACGGCGGTAGCCAGCGGAGGGCGAGGCGCAGCCGGGCGGCGGGCTGCCTCGCTCGGCCGGGGATCGCAAACCACAGCATCCGCCAAGCCGCCGCCCACCCGTTTCCCCCGGGACCTTGGCGTGGAAAGGCGCAGTGACGCCTCGAGGCTCCCAGGGCAGGCGAGGGCATCCCACGCCTGCCTGCCGGAGCTCAAAGTCGGTAACGTCACAAGTGGGGCGTGATGATTCACAGGGGAGTGCCAGGAAAAAAAGGGCTCCTGGGTCACCTAATCCACTGTTTTTGTTTTGTTCTTGTAGCCGCCCACAAATTCGCATTTAATATCTTCCTTCTGCAGTCTTCCGCACCCTTTTTTGAGGATTACGGGTTTGACAGACGGGTTGGCAGCTTGAAAATGGACTTGCTGCTGGTGGCAATCGGGTTCCATTGTTCTAGTAGAAATGTCAAGTGTGCTGGTTGTTCTGCAAACCCTAGCAGCGTCTCCTGGACGCTTGACTTATGGGGTGTGGGCCTAGAGACACCTTGACAGGAAGCAGATCGTGGGCAGGGACTCTTCTCCCTTCCACCCTTTAAACTGTGGGATTCAGCTTACCCTAAATAAGGTTTTGAATGGGGGAAGAGGGGATAGGAGGAATGAGTTATGATGAGGGGAAGGGTAGATTTTTTAAAGGGCAATAGCGTTTTGAATAGAAGCGGTCTGGCGGTCAGCCCAGCAGGCGGAAGGCTGTTTGTGTGTGTAGCGGACCTTCTAAAGCCCTTCACGCATCCTTCCATTTCATAGCACACCTAGGAAATGATCTCAGCTGTTCAGGCAGGAGGGACTGAGCCTTTGCTCCTGGAGGGCAGAGGAGACCGCTATCCACATACCTATAACTCATTCCATGACATGACATTAGGAAGATCCAGTGTAAAGTTTTGGCCAGCAGGTTTTTTATCTACCTTTCCTCACACCACCCAGAACTGCCTCCTGAGTTGTTAAGACTTGGTCCTAAGAGCAGTGGCTTGCCATCCAAGACAGGAGCTGGGGGTAATACTCAACCCACAATGGTGCTTAAAAATTTACACCTCCAAAACTAACTCAACTTTCTGCTCCCAGCCTGCTTCTATAGTCTCTGAGACAACTCTTCCTTCCCTCCCCACCCCCTCCCGGTTATCAGACTGTACTTCACTGGTAAGTCCAGCTGATCAATTCTGTCCTCTCTCAGATTCAGTTTTTTTAGGTCCATCTCCTTAAGGCTCCTTAGGCCCATCCCCTTTGCTATTGTTTATTAATCACTCTCGTAATCATATCTAGTCTCATTTCTACCTCTGATGGAAAAAAATTAACAAATAGTTTGAACATGATATTTGGAAATAAAGAGGCAAATGCCAAACTAGTTAGAAGGCAAAGAATTTGCCCCTGGAGGAGCAGGAATTAGGGGAGGGGAGGGTGGAGCTGGAGAATGCTGTTTCTGTGACAAAGCAATATGAGTCTATGATCTGGATCTAGTCCATTTTCCACTTTGTTATCACAGAGATCATCTTACATCACACATCTCAATGGGTTGCTTGCTTTAAGGCCATCACGGGCTCCCAATCTCTGGTCATATGAAGAGCAAGCTCCTGGGCATAGCTTTCAAGGGCTCTCTCCCCATCCCAACTGTCAGTCCTGCCCCCTCAACAGTTGACATCCCATTTTACCACAGCACATCTAGTTTCCTAAGTACGAAAATTGGTTGCATTCCTCTATGGCTTTATACATGTTATTTCTTTTGCCTGGAATATTCTCTCTCTGCTATAACAATAGCTAATGGCATGAGGCCAAGTGCCTTTTGGTTTTATAGCTGCTCATTCTTACATCAACACTATGGTGGGATTACTATTATCTCAATGTAATGAAGAATAAAAGTGTGAACTTAGCTTAAGTAATTTGCTCAAATATGTAGCATGTAATGAGGTCAAATTTGAACCCAACAATAAAACTCCAGGACTCACATTATTTTACCTGTTCATGGCTTAAAAAACCTTTCTCAGACACTAAATATAAGCAGGATTTACAATTTTAAGTTTTTCACAAGTCTTAAATGTGCAAGGCAAAAATATAGCTGAACTACTTTTCATCTGAAAGCGTCAAAGGGCAAAATTACAAAGGAAAAGTGAGAGATTGGACTATAGAATTTTTGAGTTCTTTCATTGAAAAGACCCTTAGAATAAAATTAAAAGACAAGTAAAAATTATCCCAAAATGTGCAATATCTATGAAAGGTAAGAGAGTACATCCTCATTTAATAAAAAGATCTTACAAAGATCACCTTGCTATAGAGAAGAAAATTGACAGAACACTGTAAACCAGCTATAATGGAAAAAATAAAAATCATTATAAGAAAAAGAAAATGTAAATATCCTGTTTTTAAAAATGGGCAAAAATATAAATTAGTTGTATTGTGAAAGAAAAATGCAAATAGCCAAACACTTTTAAGGGAAGTGAAAATGTAAAATGTAATGCACCTTTAAGTTGACTGAGAATAAAAGAATGCTCAGAGCTAGCGATTTGGGCCAGCGACCCCTGAGGCAGGATGTGTGGCAAGTGAGCATGCTCAGTGCTGAGAAGGACATAAATTGCTTCAATGTTTCTGGAGGGCAGTTTGGCAGAATGCAATAAAAGCCTCAAAAATGTTCACACCCTTTGACTCAAAAGTTGCATTTCTGGGAATTCCTAATGCAGGGGTTGACAAACGTTTTCTATAAACGTCCAGACAGTAAACATTTTAAGCTTTGCAGGTCACATGTGTCTCTATTACTTTTCTTTTTTCTCTGTGTGCTTTTTTCCCCCTAAACCCTTAAAAAATATGAAAGCTATTAGCTTGAGGGTTGTAGAAAAACTGGCTGTGGCCTGAAATTGGCCTGAGGTCAGTAATGTGTGCAGAGTTGACTACAAAAAAGTTCATCTCCCTGGATTTGCAAATAGCCAAAAAATAGAAAGCAAATAAAATGTCTAAGGATAGAAGTTAGTTATAGTCAAGTTTAAAACAAGTTTTTTAAAAATGTTAAATGCTTTAAAACCTTTCAGAATGATATTTATCTCACAAGATAGTATTCATGATTTATTCAGAGGGAAAATACAGTTTACTAAAGAATGTTATGTTATTCCAAATACAACATAATCATGTATAAATGCATAGAAAAAGATCTGGAAAGATGTAAGCAACCTAAGATATTGATAGTGGTCTTGGGTGGGGGCGAGATTGTAGATATTTGGTTTTTTAGTTTTGCATATGTGTTTTCAATAGTGATCATATACTGTTTTTGTAATAAGTAAAAATACAAGAAACATTGCTTGGGCAGCAACAAAGCCCTTAGTTGCCAATTTGAGAAAGTCTTCCCCTGAATTCACTTCCCTCTCCCTGTGTGCACCCTGAACACATAGGTTCTTTTTTTTTTTTTCCCATCTTTTTGGGGCTGCACCTGTGGCACATGGATGTTCCCAGGCTAGCAGTTGAATCAGAGCTACAGTTGCTGGCCTATATGCCACAGCCATAGCAACGCCAGACCCACGCTGGGTCTGTGACCTATACCATAGCTCATGGCAACTCCGGATGCTTAACCCACTGAGTGAGGCCAGGTATCCAACCCTTGACCTCATGGATACTAGTTGGGTTTGTTACCACCAAGCCATGACGGTAACTCCTATAATGGTCCTTTGAGTACCATTATCTACTTAATTGGAGAATGGTTATTACTTTCATGTAGTTATGCATTCTTCTATTATTGGACATCTGGGTTCCCAGTATTTCACTATTATAAGTGTGCTGGTTATTTTCTATTTTTTCTCTGCTAGATCCATTTCCCTTCCTTCTCTGCTGCTCTGTGTCTCAGAAGGCAGAACTTTCATAGCCTATTTTGTCTGGGCTGTCTTGCCAGCTGGTAGGATTGCCCAATGGGTGATACCAACAATAGGTTGGTTGGGATAGTTCTTTCCTTCTTCCCACCTCTTTTTTTTTTTTTTTTTTTTTTTTGCTGCACCCTTAAAAAATATGAAGGGCCCATAGATGTTCCTGGGCCAGGGATTGAACCTACACGACAGCAGCAGTGACATATCCTTAACCCACTGTGCCACAGCAGGAACTCCTCTTTTCCTGCTTTGAGCCTTTAAGACTCCAGTGAGGCAGCCCCTACCGCACTGCTAGTTTGATATCCTTCCTTTCCTTATTCCTTCAACCCTAGCAGTGGTAACATCTTCTTACTGTTGCAAGAGCCTGGCTATGTTCATACTGAGTTGTTTCCCTTCACCCAACCCTAAACCTAACCCCAAACTTCTGTAAATAGTCCATTCCATAAAATCTTTCCGGTTGAAACATCTAAGTGGAAGTTGGTTCCTCTTTGGACAGACTGCTGTATTAAAGAACACTAGGGAGGAGCATGGAACACAAATCTTTTCTCTTATGCAAGAGGCCCGGGATAGTCTCAGATTTTACATCTAAGCTTTTGACTATTTGTAGGGTGATTATAGAATGATTTACAAGTTTCCTGAAGCAGGAATTTGAATTACTGACTGTGAGGCCAGTGTTTGGGAATGTCACACTCTATTATTCTTCACTTCTCCAGACTTTTTTTGAGAAGTAACTCTCCATTGCATTTTAACGAAAAAAATCATACAGTATAGTGGTGTTCACATTTTGATGTTTTCAGTGGAATCTTCATAAAATATTCCTAAATATCGAGTCTAATATACAAATGAGTTAAAAGTCAACCACAGGGCTGGGGGAACCTTCTTCTTCACCTTTTTGGCAGACTTTAGCACATCCAAGCAGAACCCCAGATTTGGAAAGTCCAACGGTCTGGAAGGTATATCCTTCACAAACACCAAGTGTCTATTATATTTCTCTATATTCCTAGAATTATATGGTCAATTGTATGACTTTGCCAATTGCCCTTCAAAACATTCCTTACTGTGCGTGATGTTGCCTTTCTCATTACTGCACCTATTATCAAATACACACAAACGAAAAACATTTCCTAATTTCTCATCCTAGTTTTCTCTGCATTTTTGCTATTAGTGAGAGATTTTTTTCTTATCTATTTGCCATTTGTATTTCCTCTTCTTCTCCCCCCCATCCCTTTGTAACTGCCTTTCATGTTTGACCATTTCTCTGTTCCTTTAATACACATTAATTCCTTGTATCTGAGTATTATGCTAATAGGTGTAAAAGATAAACAATACACTTATGCCTCTGCGTTCATGGAGCTCACAAACTGGCAATATTGTAGTCTCACTATTTATCTTGTTTAATTCAGTTTACAATATAGTAAGTATGGTAACCCTTTGTCACATTCGTTACAACTAATTTTCTTAGTTTACCATTTATGTATGTATGTATATATTTGTCTTTTGTCATTTTAGGGCTGCACCTGTGGCATATGTAAGTTCCCAGGATAGGGACTGAATAGGAGCTGTAGCTGCTGGCCTACCCCTCATCCACAGCAACTCGGGGGATCCGAGTCACGGCTGCAACCTACACCACAGCTCAAGGCAATGCCAGATCCTTAACCCACCGAGCAAGGCCAGGGTTCAAACCCACATCCTCATGGATACTGGTCAGATTCACTAACCACTGAGCCATGACAGGAACTCCAGTTTACATTTTATTGAAGGGTTTTTATTATTTACAAATTTAAAAAATTGTATGTGGTCAAACGTATGGATCTTTGTTTTTATTTGTTTTTATGCTTAAAAGATCCTTTTAAAATCAAAGATCAGTATTCACTTATAGTTCTCCTAATAGTTTTACTATCTGATTTTTAAGATTTAAATCTTAATACCTTATCCAGAAGTTATTTTGAGAAGCTCTTATTTGATCCTACCCCACCCAAATACCTAGCCAATTTTCCTGGCATCATTACTGAACAGACATCCTTTCCTCTCTAATCCATGATGACAACTATATCATGTATTAAGTTTTTTATGCACTAGGCCATATTTCTGGGCCCTCTATTTTTTTTTTCATTCACCCTCCTTTGCATTACTGTGCCAATGGAATAGTTTCTTAATGGCAAAAGGGTAACTCTCCACCAAAACTCACTTTTTCAAAATATTCAAAATATTTATGTTTTCAGATGAAATTTATTAACTATTTCTCTGATTATAAAAGTAATTCAGGAGTTCCTGTCGTGGCTCAGTGGTTAACAAACCTGACTAGTATCCATGAGGATGCAAGTTTGATCCCTGGCGTCTCTCAGTGGGTTAAGGATCTGGCGTTGCTGTGAGCTGTGGTGTAGGATGCAGATGCGACTCGGATCCCACATTTTTGTGGCTGTGGTGTAGGCCAGCAGCTGTAGCTTCGACTGGATCCCTAGCCTGGGAACCTCCATATGCCACAGTGCACCCCTAAAAAGACAAAAATAAAAGAAAAAAAAGGAATGCATTATGGAGTTCCCTTGGTGATGCAGCATGTTAAGGATCTGGCGTTGTCACTGCTGTGGCTTGTGTTGCAAAAGAAAAAAATTAAAGTATTTTGAAGACAAGTTGTGGAGACTTTGAAAAACCATGAAAAAATTACAGAAGGAAACAAATTCCATCCCAAATCCTATGGCTGTTAACCTTTTTGAGTATAACTTTCCATCTTCTCTGCATGCGTATGTGTATATTATTTCTACAAATATTACTAAACATGCTATTTTGTAAAGTGCTGTTTAATCACCATATATGAGCATTTCACCATGTCATTAAATTTTCTTTTGAAATATGATTTTTAATGACATGTTGGCTGAGGCCTCTAGCATAAGGGTCAAATGTAGCAGTGTCTGCAAGCAGCTCTCACAGCCTCCTTAGACTCCGTCATACCCTTTACTCCGTCATACCCTTTACTCCGTCATATCCAACTAGCACTGAAGTCACCAAGAGATCAATGATGCGCGCCTGCCACTGTCACACCTCATAGCTTGAAATCAGCTGCTGGAAACTTGAAATTGGTTTTGACTGATATTCACTGGATTATAATGAGTTTTGGAGCATTTGCCAACTGTATCTTTTCTGTTAGGCATATATAAAAATGACTCAGCCAGATGATGATATTAGGTAGCTAACAAAGAGGCAAAAACGTAGGTTACCCACACAAGAAATAAGTTTGAATTGATTTAGTTGTAAGATTCCTAGCACCATATTGCACACTCTTATTTTTGTGTTCCTTTAAAAATCATTAACTAATATAAATCATTTATATTTGGAAAAGACTGAACAACTCTCATGATAACAAAGCATGTGCATGATTTTTTAAAAAGATTTGGAGGAAGAATCTTTAACATTTGTGATAGAAATATTTAAAACTCTGAGTTTCTCTTAAGTTACGGTACAAATTTACTAAACTAGATAATCTAGGGGATGTTGAATGTGGTATTGAGGGCTACACTTCAATGAGATTCTACAGAAGCAAAGGATAAATTTCTAGAACAAGTTATACATATATATTTATGGCAGTTCCCAATTCATGGGAACACAGGCTTATCTCTGACAAAGTTTCACTAGGCCTCAGTGTTTATCTTTATTGTCTCATACTCTGCATACACACACACACACACACACACACACACACACTGTTAAATAAACTTCATAAAATGGGAATTTTTTTTTTCACTTACCTTTCTATAGAAGGGTTGCTTACTGAATTCCTAGATGTGAAATATAATAAATGCTAAAACCTTGAAGTTCATGGATACTTTGGATCTGAATTCCCCTCTGTCTCAAGAGAATTAAAGGCTGGACTCTAAAAGCAAAAGACATAGGGACGGGACACTGGATTGCCTTCCCCTGTGCTTCGTCTGAACATTTTTTAGTAAGCTGCCCAGCCCAGCCCCTGCTGATTAGATGTAGAATTCCCTGCTGCTCAGTTATCCTCTGAAGCAACATGTTATCAATGAGTCATTTCCTCCAATTCTGAAACTTTCCTGAATATTTTCTTATTTATTTTAGCTATCTATGGAAGACCCTAAAATCAACTTATTGTTGGATCTTCCCTGACACTCTTCAGTTTGTAAAGTCATTTTACTGCATGTTTTGTTATCTCCAATATTTACATCCTGATTGCTTATTCCTTCAGTGTACTTTGCCTTGAAATAAATTTGCCTAGATTTTTTTTCATAAATGTTATTTTCGTAATCTGTCTTTTGGATATTACATGGCAGGTGTGAATATGACATTAATTTCATAGGGAAAAGTGCATTAAAATTTTTTCAATTTTTTTTTTTTTTTTGGTCTTTTTAGGGCCGCACCCTCGGCATATGGAGGTTCCCAGGCTAAGTTTGAATTGGAGCTGTAGCCAGTGGCCTACAGCCACAGCGACACCAGATTAGAGCCTCGTCTGGGACCTACACCACAGCTCACAGAAACACCGGATCCTTAACCTATTGAGGGAGGCCAGGGATCTAATCTGGGTCCTCATGGATGCCAGTCAGATTCGTTTCTGCTGAGCTGCAAAGGGAACTCCTTTTTCCACTTCTTAGGCATTCAAAAGTAGAACTTTAAACAGTAGAAACTTCTTTAAAATGTCTAATATGCAGAATGAAATTCCCTTCCAAAACCACACCCATTGTATTTCCTCCATACCTCGAGTTACCTAACTATTCTGGTAAAAACTCAAGCCAACAAGAGACTGGAAAGGGAAGAGGAGACAAGAGGTAGAGCTTTCATATGCTAATTGTATTGTGTTTTTAATGTGTTAAGAAACTGCTTTCTGTGATCTACAAATTTCCTCATTACTTAGGTAATATGAGAAGACAAATATATTTGGGCACATGGGACTGTACTATTATTCTAATCTCTTACAAATTAAAAATAATTTTAGCTTTCATAATGTCTTCACATATATTGAACTTTTGATCCTAAATGCTTTCCACAAATTTTTTTTTTTTTTTTTTTTTTTTTTTAAGGCTGCACCTGTGGCATATGGAAGCTCCTAGGCTAAGGGTTAAAGCAGAGCTGTAGCTGCTGGCCTAAACCATAGCCATAGCAACACCAGATCAAAGCCATGTCTGTGACCTACACCACAGCCCACAGCAATACCGGATCCTTAACCCACTGAGTGAGGCCAGGGATCAAACCTGCATCCTCATGGATACTGGTTGGGTTCTTAGCCCTCTGAGCCAAAAGGGAACTCCAAAAATGCATATTTAAAAGTTATTTTAGGATTTCCCGTTGTGGCTCAGTGGTAACAAACCAGAATAGGATCCATGAGGGTGAAGATTGGATCCCTGGCCTCGTGGGTTGAGGATCTGGCGTTGCCGTGAGCTGTGGTATAGGTCATAGTTTCGGCTTGAATCCTTCGTTGCTGTGTCTGTGGCCTAGGCTGGCAGCTGTAGCTCTGATTTGATCCCTAGCCTGGGAACTTCCACATGCTGAGGGCACAGCCAAAAGAAATCACTTTTGTTTTTGTTACAAAACAATTATCTATTCTCAAGAGAAACAATAGAAAATATAATAATAGAGAAGTAATATGAGTCACCCACATTTCTACCACACCCAAGGATAACTGCTGTTAACACTTTGGGCATATATTCTTCTAGAATGTTTCTGTGCATATACACACATTTTTTTTTTTCCTAACAGAAACCATTTCTGTTTTTTGGAATATCCTATTTTATTAATGCTTCTATCTTTGTTAGCTGCTATTTGAATCAATACACTGGGCATGGATACTGGTTGATGATCTGAGAAATAACCCATCATTGCCTGCCAAACACACATAATCTTGGAAATCATGAACATCCCCAGTATCCAAATAGGTGGTTAAACACCATGGACTCTTGATCCAAAGTGACCCATTTGTAGCTCAAAAAATTTAAACTAGGCTAGTCAGATTGCTTTGCTGAGTTCAGAAAATGAGAAAAAAGTTGGCCAGTTAGCAAGTGTGACAAAAGCAAAATGAATAAGTAAATAACAATTTAAAAGCCATTTTGTGAGATGATATCATGAAGTAGAGCTGGGATTGGACAACCCATGGCAAGTCCAAACCTCCTACAAATCAAGTTAAAAATGAAGGTACAGGAGTTCCCGTCGTGGCGCAGTGGTTAACAAATCTGACTAGGAACCATGAGGTTGCGGGTTCGGTCCCTGCCCTTGCTCAGTGGGTTAACGATCCGGCGTTGCCGTGAGCTGTGGTGTAGGTTGCAGACGCGGCTCGGATCCTGTGTTGCTGTGGCTCTGGCGTAGGCTGGTGGCTACAGCTCCGATTCAACCCCTAGCCTGGGAACCTCCATATGCCGCGGGATCGGCCCAAGAAATAGCAACAACAACAACAGCAGCAAAAAAAAAAAAAAAAAAAAAAAAAAGAAGGCACAGAAAATTATAAGAAGTGGTGTGAGGAGCCAGATATGTTTTCTCTGATCTACTGGCCATGTTTCAAAGTGATACTGATAGAATTCAAATCTGATTTTGTCAAGTTTCTGCTTAAATACCCTTAACATAGTAGCTTCATAGGCCCTTTATGCTCTGATCCTATCCTATCCCTCCAAGGAGGACCCACTTCCAAACTCACTCACATGCTTATTGGCAACATTTTTGGAGTCACTTTTTGTTCCATCTGTGCAGAGTTTTCCTACAACTAAAACACAGTCACTTCTTCTTCTTTTTTTTTTTTTTTTTTTTTTTTTTTTTTGGTCTTTTTAGGGCCACAACTACAGCATATAGAAGTTCCCAGGCTAGGGGGTGAATTGGAGCTACAGCTGCCAGCCTACACCTCAGCCACAGCAATGCCAGATCCAAGCCACATCTGTGACCTGCACCACAGCCCACGGCAACACCAAATCCTTAACCCACTGAGTGAGGCCAGGGATTGAACCTGTGTCCTCATGGATATTAGATTCGTTCTGCTGAGCCACGATGGGAACTCCTAAAACAGTCACATCTGAGAAGCCTTCTCCGATTCCTAGATTATGACAGGTAGTCCTACTGTGTGCTTCCATAGCATCACCTCCAAGGGTGCAGGGCTCAATACCTAACACAGCACCTGGATCATAACAGGTCCACAATGACTAGACAAAGCACCAAGAGAGAAGCAGACATTCCACAAGTCTGTGTAAGATTCCATGTGGCCAAAGAGAGAGGGAGATGACAAGAAATGGCGCCCAGATATGGCTCAACAATAACCAATATGAAAAAAATGTTCACACTGGTTCAGTTGTTAAATTTAAATTAAAAATTATTCAGTTCCTCAGCACTAGACACATTTAAAGGGTTCAATCCATGTGTCTGATGTTGAACAACATAGCTATAGACAACTATGAGATCATTCAGCAGCTAAATAAGTCAAAGTTGTATCCCAGGAAGATTTATTATCGGTAAAATGCAGAGTGAATTGAAGGATGTGATGATTGAGAGAGGAGAGAAATTAGAGCTGGAATGTATTATGTGTGGGTATAGAATGGTAGCAGTGGGGTGCTAGGAGGATAGGGCAAATCTGAGAGATGTTTTCAAGAGATAGTATGCCTTAATGACTGATCGGCAATAAGAGAAGAAAAAAACATTCAGGAGAGGTAGCCAGCTTCCAAACAGTCCTCAAGGATCCTTGCTTCCTAGTATTCACACCCTCATGTAGTCCCCTCCCACATTGGACCAGGGGTGGTCTGTGTGACCAACAGAATAAGGCTGTCATTGTTGGTACATCACTTCCAAGATTAGGTTATAAAAGATGGGTGGCTTCTGTCTTGGTGGCTCTCTCAGTTGGATCACTGGCTCTGGGAGAAGTTAACTGCTGCATTGCCAGCAGCCTGATGGAGAGGCTCCTGTGGTGAGGAACTGAATGTTGCCAACATGTGAGTGAGTTTGGAAGTGGGTTCCCCTGCCCCAGCTGAGCATTCAGATGATCAATGTCCCAGCCAACACCTGGACAGCAACCTCAGCGAAGACTCTGGGCCAGAACCACCCATCTAAGCCCCTCTCTGATTCCTAAGCCTCAGGATCAGAGAGATAACAGATATTTGTTGTTTTAAGTGGCTAAACTTTGTGGTAATTTGTAACAGCAATTGATAATTAGTACATAAAGCTTTACTAAAAAGATAACCTAGTCAGGAGTTCCCGTTGTGGCCCAGTGGAAACGAATCCGACTAGTATCCATGAGGATGCAGGTTCGATCCCTGGCTTTGCTCAGTGGGTCAGGGATCCGGTGTTGCCATGAGCTGTGGTGCAGGTCACAGACTCTGCTCAGATCCCACATTACTGTGGCTGTGGCTGGCAGCTGTAGCTTTGATTTGATCCCTAGCCTGGGAACTTCCATATGCTGTAGGAGCAGCACCCCCCTCAAAAAAGAACCCAATTTAAAAAATGAGAAAGAGGGAGTTCCCATCGTGTCTCAGTGGTTAACAATCCCACTAGGAAGCATGAGGTTGTGGGTTTGATTCCTGGCCTTGCTCAGTGGGTTAAGGATCCAGCGTTGCCGTGAGCTGTGGTGTATGTTGCAGACGTGGCTCAGATTCTGCATTGCTGTGGCTCTGGTGTAGGCCGGCGGCTACAGCTCTGATTAGACCCCTAGCCTGGGAACCTCCATATGCCACAGGAGTGGCCCAAGAAATGGCAAAAAGACAAAAAAAAAAAAAAAAAGAGAGAAAGAGAATTGAACAGCCACTTTACAAAAGAAGATAATTAGTGTATGGAAACCTGCTCAATATCATTAGATACAAGGGAAATGGAAATTAAAACCACAATGAAATAATACTATACACACACCAGTGGAATAACAACAATAATAAATAAAATCTGTAAGAAAAAAAAAGTAGGCATCAAAAGCCTATAAAATAAAGAAATAAAATTGAAAAGACTGACAACACAAAATGTTGATAAGGATGTGGTGCAACCAGAGTTCTTTTTTAAAAAAATTGAGATATAATTTGTATATCATACAATTTTCTGATTTGAAGTATGCGATTCAATCGCTTTTACTACAGTCCAACCATCACAATATATATTAGAATATTTTTATTACACCAAAAAGAAACCCATATGACTTAGCTGTCACCTCCAATTGTCTCATCCCTCCTCCCAAACCCTAGGCAGCCTCTAGTCTACTTTCTGCCTCTATACATTTGCTTATTCTAGACACTTATTTTAATGGAATCACACAAAATGTGGTCTTCTGTGACTGGCTTCTTTCACTTTGCGGTGTTTTCAAGGTTCATCCATGTTGTATCATGTATCAGCAGTATTTTTCTTTTCATTGTCAAATATTTTATTTTGTGGATATATCACTTAAAAAATCTACCAGTTAGACATATGGGCCCACTTTTTGGAGAGTATGAATAATGCTCCTATAAAGATTTGTGTGGACTATGTTTTCATTTCTCTTGGGAGTGGAAGTGGAATTGCCAGGTCTTATGGTATATTTAACCATTTGAGGGACTGCCACACTTCTTTTCTGAATGGACCATCGCATTTTACATTTCCACCAGCAGCGTATGAGGATTTCAGTTTCTCCATATCTTCATCAACACTGTTATCTGTCTTTTTGATTACTGACATCCTAGTAAGGGTGAAGTCATATCTCATTATGATTTTGATTTGCACTTCCCTGATGGCCATTTATGTTGAGCATCTTGTCATATGATTACCAATCATTTGTACATCTTCTTTGGAGAACTGTCTCTTTAATCAGTTGTCCATTTAAAAAGCTGGGCTATTTGTTGTTTTTTCTTATTGAGTTGTAATACATACTGTAGATAACAGCTCCCAGTCAAATACATCGCTTGCTATTTTATCCCCATTCTGTGGATTGTCTGCAGCTAGAATTCTTAGTCCAAAATAATCCAAACTTTTTTTTTCTTTTTGTTTTTTTTTGGCCAACCCACAGCATGCAGAATTTCCTGGGCCAGGGACTGAACCTGCACCACAGAAGTGACCTGATGTGCTGAAGTGCCAATTCCGGATCCTTAACCTGCTGAGCCAGGAGAGAACTCTATCTAATACAAGCACTTTTGAAAAAGGTCTTAGGTGACAAAATTTGCCCAAAGGCACTAAACTATTAGTGTGCTAGAGGCAGATCAGGACCGACTACATAATTTGTGGGGCTTAGTGCAAAATGAAAATGCATAGTCCCTTGTTCAAAAATTACTAAGAGCAGAGCATTAAATCAAACGCAGGGTCCTTCTAAGCATGGAGCCTTGTGAGACCCTGGTTGCACACCCATGAAGCTAGGGGAACAGGGAAGATTTGATCTTGGGCTTACAAGAAAGCTCACGTTCTTTCCAATAAACCACGCTGATGATTTTTTTTTTCTTTCTGCACACTGAATGAGGGCGATGTCAGATGCTGATGTCAAACAGCAATTTCCTGTGCCAATTAAAAACTGAATTGCAGGTCAGGAGTTCTTCCTGTGATGTCTGTTTGTCCTCTGTTCAGTGGATATTTGGTAATTATATTTGATCTAGTAGAAAGGTAACTGCCCTCCCCCGCCCCTCCACCGCAATGTTTGGCTGCCCCAAGGCAGATGGCACATGGAGTTCCCCCGGCCAGGGATCAGATCTAGGCAATAGCTGCAACCCAAGACACAGCGGCAGCAACGACAGATCCTCCACCCACTGTGAGGCACAGGGATCCAGCCTGTCACCCAGAGCTCCCAAGACGCCTGGGATCCCATTGCGCCACAGCGGGAATTCCTGGAAAGGGAAATTTTGACCAAAGACTTGATAGTATATTCTTAGACGTCCACTTGCTAAGACTACTTTAAATTCTCTCTGAAATTCTTCCCTGAATTCCTCCTTCCTGATAATATTTCGGTGGTGATGAAATTTTTGTTGCTGGACCTTTAGGATTATCTGGATACAGAGGAGCATTCTTCTGAATCTACGTAATAGTAGATCCTGGTGGATGAGTTAAATTTTGGGTTCAAGAGTAAGCTGTTTTCTAGAGGCAATTACGCTTTCTCTGTTGACGGTAACTTCTATAACTTTTTCAAAAAAACTGGGACTATTCCAATCCTAATATGAAAGAGGTTCTGCTAAATTAGGCTAGGAATAAACTACATCAAAGTCCTCCTCTCCCTAAGTGCATTTCATCTGATTGATTCTCAGAAAAGAATACTAAATTTACATTTTTAATTAAAAAATCTTAAGATTTCAGAAAGGTCTTTCCCTGTCAATCTATGCTAGTCAGTCTAAGCAGGCTAAGCCTGGAAGAACACTTGGGGTTTTCCTAACAGCCTGTAGAGCATATTCTTTTCCCTCCTAATATTGCATCCGCCATAAGGTATCCGCCAGGTGCTTGCACCCGGCGGAAGCTTTCCTTTCGCTTTTATTCCGGCATGGCCCCGCCCAGGCCCCGCCCCTTCCCACGCTCCTCCTCTCCCGTTCTCAATCTAGTTCCAACGCCTGTAGTTCACGCTCCGCCCCTCGGCGCGGCGCAGCCGAAGTCCCGCCCTGGGCCTCTCTGGCCCGCTGGAGGGCTTGTAGTCTGTGCTCCGCGGCGCCAGGAGGCTGTGGGCGGGTCCGACGTGCGGCGTGTAGAGTCAGTGCGCTGCTGGGGCCGGCTGCTTTCTAGTGTTTTGGCTATGGGGCTGTGGAAGGTGTGGAGCTTCATGTCCAGGTGAGTAAGCAAGGAATATAGGCCTATTGGTTACCCTCCCCCAGGCGGAAATGGTCGGGGGTGGGGACTACCTTACCTTGAAGTTTCGGAGTTGCCGGTGGAGGAGCAGCTCTCAGACCTGAGCCCTGGCCTGCCCGGGCCAACCTCGGCCCTTTTCCAGGTCTCGCTCTTACTCCTTCTGGAACCTTTTTTTGCAGCATCACCTTCGTTTTTAGCCTTTCTGGGTCTTGTGCAGCCTTGACCCCCGCACTCCTTTTTTCCTTTGATTCCCTTTTCTATCCTTCAAAGTTGAGTAAGTTTGGAGGAAAAGCGGGGTTTCCTTTGGAAACTTGGAAGAATGTTGTGGCGTGTTTTGTGTTGCCAGCAAATGCTCGTTCTTTGCCGGTTGTTTGTTGCACCTGTGCGCATGGTGTGAATGTTGTTCAGCACTTGTCGCATGCTTCCAGTGTTAGTATAGGTATCTGGAACTTTTAGGCAAGTGTTGTGGACATAGAGATTTGTGTGTGTGCAAATATGCTTAACTTTTTTTTTTTTTTTTTTTTTTTTTTTTTTTTTTTTTAAGGGACGCACCCGCTGCCTCTGGAAGTTCCCAGGCTAAGGGTCGAATCGGAGCTACAGCTGCCTGCCACAGCCACAGCAACCCTGGATCCGAGCCACTTCTGAGACCTACACCACAGCTGACGCCACCGCTGGATCCTTAACCTACTGAGCAAGGCCAAGACCCTCATCTTTATGGATACTAGTCGGGTTCGGGTTCATTAACCGCTGAGCCACGAAAGGACCTTGCAGCAAATACGTTTAACTTTTGAAAGTGCTACTCAGTGCAGCTTGAGCTCAGCTGAGGAAACCTGGTAGCGATCACTGTAGAAAGTTAGGATGCAGCAGTTTTGAGGCCTACAGCCTGCCCCCATGCCTTACCAGGTAGCAGCTGGGACCACTTGAAGAGAGAACAGTCTGATATCCTCCACAGCTGAAGTTCCTGGGATTTTTAGCCGTGGATTTTGCCTAGGGGAAGGGGATGGGAGTTAAAAAAAATTTTTTTTTGAAGCTAGTTACTGCTTTAGGGCAATGTGTCTAGTTGTTTAAATTAACATTGTATCCACCAACCTGGTATTCAGTATTGCAGAACAATCAAAAAGTTGCTTTCCTTCATGGTATTTTTTTTTTTTTTTTTTTTAATACCTTGAAATCAGTGTTCCTGTGCCTGTAACCACCAGCTCAGAGAGCCTTGGCAGATACTATGAAAATCAGTACATGTAATCATTGCTGTTGCTTTTTTGAAACTGTGAGCAATTACCAAATTATTTGAGAAACAAATTGGGAGACAGGTTTATTAACAGAATTAACTCACTTGGGAAAGAACCTGTCATTTTCAGAGTTCAAATTGTCTTTGTTCAGCCACACATTGCAGGGTGCAGACTGTTTTCCAGCTCTGGGTTGGGTATTACCTTAGCAAAGCAGAGACCTGAGGCCAGCACCATCCATTCTACAACAGTTTAATCAACAAATGTATTAAGGAATAGGATGCCACAGTTTTCTGAGAGGAAATAGGGCCTCTGTGCTTTAGTTTGATTGTTGGGCAGTCCTTGAGCTCTGGCTTCTTGGCTATTCTGGCACTGTCCTGCGACAACACCGTCTCACTTTCCTACTTATATTCTCTGCTATTTATCTTGTCCTAGTGCTAATACTGCCCTATAATATTTTTGATGCCCCAGTAGCATACCTTTCTCTGAAGATAACTCTTGAATTTGTGTGTCTAACCTTGATTTATCCTGAGTTCAGTACTAGGCGCAACCATTTGAATGTCTCCTTGGCGCCTCCCATGTAAATTTGCACATAAGTGCAACCCTTATTTTTCCTCTGCACTTTCAACTTATTACCATCCATTCTTCTATGTTCTTAAAGTTATCTAAGTTCTCCTACACTCCCGATCCTTATCTCTTCCTGCTGATTCGAATTTGAAGTCATCTCATATGACAATTGTTCATTTTGCAGACACTAGGTTAATGGACTTATCGCTTCCCAATTTGAATAGGTTCTGCACTTGACTGCTAGATTAATCTTATCAAAATTGACTTTAGTGCCTGCTGTTCCTCTGCTCAGACGTTCTCAGAGGTGTCCTCCTATCTATAGAGTTAAATAAAAACTTCCAGCCCAGGTTTCAAAGATCTGGCCCCATTTTACTTCATGAATTCAGAAATACTTAATGTTATGCTATATAGCTCCTGGGAAGTACTGTTCTAGGCACTTCTGTTATCCTGTGGCCAACCTGGGCCATTTGCTATTGTTTCTTACTTCAGGGCCTTGAAGTTCAAGGAGAGCAAATGAGAAATGTATGAAAACAAAGTGATACTTAATTATCAACTCTTACAAGTGTCTTAAGGGAAAAGAGAGCAAACTTTAGAAAGGAAGAGGTCAGGGAGCCCTTTCCAAGTTGTCAATAGTACTCATTCTCTTCTTGACCTCCTGTGTGCGATGATGAACCACATTGTTTTGGTTTGCTTGTTTTCTCTTTATTTCTGCATAGTTGTTTCAGAAGGCTCAATATTTGATTCTCTTATTTTTTCTTTCAGCAGAAACGTTGAGTGATGCTGGCTACATGGCAGCAGTGGGGATTAGTGGGGTACTAGTGAGCAATGGAGCATTCTGTCTAAAGGAGGCAGTTTCTCATCTCCTGGCATTGCCACCATTGTAGAGTGTAGACAGAGGGTTTCCATAACTACCAGCTTTTCTGGAAAAGCTGGAAAACTGCATGTGAAGTGAAATAATCAATTTTTTTGGCTACACCCTCGGCATGTGGAAGTTCCTGGGCCAGGGATTGAACCCGTACCACATCAGTGACCCAAGCTGCTATAGTGACAACACTGGATCCTTAACCCACTGGGCCACAAGAAAACTCCAAAATATCTTGGTTTTTAAATGTTTGTCATTTTAAAACATTGCTAACTAAACAACACACTCATAGGCCCAGGCAGCCTTCAGACCATTAGTTTTCAACTTCAGCTTTCTCGTTTATTCCTCATAGAGAGCTGAGAGGTTCTTATGCCACAGTGATTGTCTCTGTATATGGTTCCCTGATGTGTCTTTAGTTCTAACTTTTCTTTCAAACTCCAGTTTCTCTTCTCCACCTACTGTTGACTATATCTACTGATGTCATTATAAACGCGAGAAATTCAAAATGGAATTCATATTTTATCCTACAAACCACCTAGTTTTTTCCCCAACTTTTTCAATATGTATTTCTCTTAGCTATCCTGGCTTGAAATCATTTTTGACATATTTCTTTTCCATTGAGTTTTTGCTCCATAATCAATAAATCCTTCCTTTGTTTCCACAGCTGTTCTAATGAGTTACTAATTCTAATTCATGCCTGAGTTACTTGGCATTGGTCTTTTTTTTTTTTCCCAGTCTTTTTAGGGCCGCGCCTGTGGTATAAAGAGGTTCCTAGGCTAGGGGTCCAATTGGGGCTAGAGCTGCTGACCTACACCACAGCCACAGCAACGTGGGATCTGAGCCACATCTGCAGCCTACACCATGCTGACGGCAATGCTGGATCCTTAACCCACTGAGCAAGGCCAGGGATGCTAGTCAGATTCGTTTCCACTGAGCCATGACAAGAGTTCCACTTGGCATTGGTCTTGGTTTTCTGCTGTTCACATTCTACCTTGCCTACTTCTGCTGTAATAATCTTTTATTCAGCACTATTTTGTATTATGTCATCATCTTAAAGAATTTAATGAAAAGTTATTTAATTTTGTAAACCCCTGTGTACTTTACTGGATAATCAGAGACCTAAAGGATAAGGTTCCTGTCCTTCTAAGACAGTTTTTTTTAACTTTAGCGTGTAGTAAAATCACCTGGAAAGTTTGTTAAACATAGATTTTTGAGTCTTACCCCACAGGGTCTGATTCAGTGGGTGTGGCATGGGGCCAAGTATTTGTATTTCTAACAAGTTCCCAGGTGAACTGATGTGTTGGTCCGGGATAACTGCCACTAGTAGCCAAGTTGACCATCACCTGAAGAAAATAAGTCTGATAAAGTGAATTAGTAAATTAGCAGTCACTGGAATCTGCATAGCTCTTAGCTTCCACCAGATGGCAGTTTTGGAGCTAATAGGAAGGAAAGAGAAGATCATAAATTCAGAATTACTTGGGGACTCTGACTATGTAAACACATTTTTGAGATATAAAATTTAATACTAGATTTTAAAGAAGAGATGACTATAAATTGAAACATAGATGTAATATGATTATATAGAATCTGGCAGGGAACTTAGATGTACTTAGGTTTGTTTTCTATTTTGTTTTATAACAATTGCTCCAGATATTTTTTGACCTATAAATGCCATACACAGTGCTTTGAACTTGTGTTTGGTAAGTTTACATTAATGTTCTTTGAGTGAAATAAAATTCTATCTCATAAATAAAACTAGGACTTGAAGCCAGGCCTTGGCGTTTCTATTTATTCTTTATGTTGCTGGTAGTACTTAAACTGGTATATAAAATTTGCCATTCTGGCAGCACCATCATTAACCTTGAACTGGCATTTGGGTACTGGCCATTAAGGAATTCAGTTATTTTGGATCTAAAGAAATTAGTGTTTGAATTTTTTGATACTTAATTTTTCTTTTTCGAAGTTTTTTTCAGTTGAAAAAATGTTAGAAATGTTGTTTTAGGGTAAATATAGTTCAGATTTTAAAAGTCTATGAAAAATTTTTAAAATATCCCTAAGTAAGCTGGAACTGTCAATTTCAGTTTAATTTTTATAAATGATTGATTTTCATGATAGCATGTCTGTACTTTGGTATCATTTGAGGGAGCTTCAAACAAAATACCTTTGCCTGTGTCCTACCTCCAGAGTTTGATAATTGGTCTTTTGCTTTGGAATGTTTACAAGTGTTCCCTGATGATTCTACTTGATTGCAGACAAATTGTGGAATTACTGGATTAGGATTGAAAGTATTTTACTTGAGGTAAGGCAAATTCAGAATGTGCTAGTCCAGGACTGTGAAGTGTGATTGACTTAAATGAGTGATTTCCTCTTTTTTCCCCCAGTCTTACTCAATTTGAATGGAATATAAAGTGAAAGTTGTATAAACTCTGAAAAGTTGGATTACAAATATTTTTATGAATTTGTTCATCTAGAATGTGGTTACAAGTGGTTAACAATGCTTATAGTGCCCCTCTTTTTTAAAAAAGTCTCAGCTAAATTTTTGCCCCTCAATTTCAAATTATCCTTGAAGAATTAATAAATTGACAATTTATCACTTCCATCAGATAGTATCTGTAAATTCACATGTGCATAGTCCCTGTCAGGCTGTTGCTGGTCTCAGCCTTGACTTCTTTCCACACATCTTAAATTTCACCTCTTGGAGTTCCTGTCATGGCTCAGTGGAAAGGAATCTGACTAGTATCCATGAGGACACAGGTTCAATCCCTGGCCTCGATCACTAGATTAAGGATCCGGCATTGCTGTGAGCTGTGGTGTAGGTCACTTGGATCTACATTGCTTTGGGTGTGGCATAGGCCAGCGGCTACAGCTCCCATTTGACCCCTAGCCTGGGAACCTCCATATGCCAGGGAGCAGCTCTAAAAAGCCAAAAAAAAAAAAAAAATTTTTTTTTTTTTTTTCAGTTCTATCCCAGTGCTGGCTTCCCCTGATATCTAAAAGTAGGGCATTTCTAGTAAACCTTTCATAAGCCGAAATGGTATAAATTGAAGAAACAATTAACCTTAGGACACATCCTTCTAATAGATGCACAAAATAAATCGAGACAAAGCACAGATACACAGTTCAAAGCTATCTTTGATCACTTGATGCTGAGATGCAGAGTGTAGTTCCTAGAGAAGGAGCTTGGTGGTCATTCGAACTGTTCCAGGTGGGTGCTGCCACTATAACATCTTACTTCAGAGCATACATGGAATTCTATTTTTGATTTTCACCTTTTTTCATAAAAGTGAAAATCTTTAGATTTCTTTGGGTTAGTGAAAACAGGCACTAATGCAGTGTCTTTGGTAAAAGCAATGTGGCATAAAGCGAGCTTTTGAAAAGCAGGAGATGCCTGTATCTTCCTCATTATAGTATTTTTGTCATACTTTCGCTGTCCTCTGAATTTCTCAAAGGCAAGAGTGAGGTCTTTTGGAGATTTTAAAAAAAAGACTCAAAGCGTAAAGATACAGTTTGATGCATTTTCATGAACATACTCATTTCACTGGCAACTGGTTCAAGAAACAAGGTAGTACCAAGCATCCGGAAGTCCTTGTCATGCCCTTTCTAGTCACTACCCTTCCCTATGCTGCTCTCACTTTCTTAATTTTAAAGTATGTAAAGTATTTAAATACACTGTTCTGAAGTGTGCAGTTCAGTGAACTTTTACATATGTCAACAGCCTGTAACCCATAATGATGGGCAGTTTCCATCACTCTGTTTCCTCATGCCCTTTCCCAGCTGCCCCCACCCTCCACCATTCTGACATCTGCTGTTACTGGTCACTTTTGTTAAGCAGTATCATAAGCTTTGCTTTCCTAGCCTAGCAAACACCTTTAAACAACAAACTTAGAAATGTATTGTTAGAAATGTATTGTTTGTTGTTTTGCAGCCTGCTTTCTTTTTGTAACTTCTGACATGACTATTTTTCCACGTCGTAAGTATTATATAAATTCTTTATTTTATTTTAAACAGCTGCACCAGTAGCATATGGAAGTTCCTAGGCTAGGGGTCAAATCAGAGCTGCAGTTGCTGGCCTATACCACAGCTACAGCAACTTGGGATCTGAGCTGCATCTGCAACCTGCATTGCAGCTTGCATCAATGCTAGATCCTTAACCCAGTGAGCGAGGCTAGGGATTGAACCCGCATCCTCATGGACACTATGTCAGGCTCTTAACCTGCTGAGCCACTTTGGGAACTCCTTATTTAAAATTTTTTTTTTTGCTTTTTTTTTTCAGGGTGGCACCCTTGGTACTTGGAGGTTCCCAGGCTAGGGGTCTCATCGGAGCTACAGCTGCCAGCCTGCGCCACAGCAACTCGGGATGTGAGCCGCATCTGTGACCTATACCATAGCTCATGGCAACACTGGATCCTTAACCCACTGAGCAGGGCCAGGGATTGAACCCGAAACTTTGTGGTTCCTGATCGGATTCCTTTCTGTAGCACCACAACAAGAACTCAGATATTTTTTAAATATGTATTTTTATTGGCTATGTAGCAGATTTGTATAGATGACAGTTTCTAAAGTATTTCTATATTGTTAGATGTATACTTTGTATCCAGTTTTTCCTTTATGTAAATAATTGATACAGATATCTTTGTAAATCACTTTGATCATGTCTGAGGTTTCTTTAATACAAATGCCTGTGAAACTACTAGGTCTAAGGGTGTGATCGTTTTAAAGGTTGTGGGTCTGTATTTCCAGAATGCTTGATAGGAAGGCAATACCAGTTCATATATCTCACAGCAAAGTCTGAGAATGCTGTTACATCCTTAGCAAACATTTCCTTAAATTAATAGATTTTTTAAAAGACAGTTTCAGGTTTTACAGAAAAATTTAGCAGAAAATTTCAACAAGTGCATAATGACAGGTCTCTGCCTTTATAATGGTACAGACTAGTTTCATTGCCCTAAACATCCCATGTGCTTCACCTATTCTTTCCTCCCTCCCTCCCCTAAACCCTTGGTATCCACTGATCTTTTTCACTATCTTCATAGCTGTACCACCTTCACAATAACCTGTGGTTGGCATCACACAGTCTGTGGCCTTTTCAGATTGCCTTCTTTTGCTTAAAGAACATTTAAGGTTCTTGCATGTCTTTTAATGCAAGGATAGCTGATTTCTTTTTATTGCTGAGTAATATTTCATTGTGTAGATATACCAGTTTATCTATTCAGATATTGAAGGACATCTTGGTTACTTCCACATTTTGGCTTTTATGAATAAAGCTACCATAAACATTCATGTGCAGGGTTTTTTTTTTAATACAAATTTTTTTTGGTGGGTATATGTTTTTCAACTCATTTGGGCAAATACCAAGGAGTGCATTGCTGGACCATATGCTAAGAGTATGTTTAGTTTTATAAGAAACTGCCAAATATTCTTTCAAAGTGACCATATCCTCTTGGGTTCCTAATGCAGTGAATGAGATGTAAACTCTTTTAAAACTTTTCTGATACCTTTCCAAAGAGGCTGAAGCAAATGAAAGGGAATAATGTTTATATATTGAAACATGAGTACCCACTACTTTATTCATTGTAATTCTACATCTGTTTCAGGTTTAATTCATCCAAAAGGACTAATACCATACTGCAGCATTTGGTAAGTTTGGACTGTGTTTTGCTGGTGTTATTAGATTGTGATGTGTAACTTAAAATGTCATTGTTAGGGAAGTTGAGAAGAACTGGGAGATTTCATTGTCCTAAGTACACTGTGGTTTCAAATTTTATAGTGTCAAGACTTGATGTATATAATTTGCGTAGGGATATGGATAAGAGGATGATGGATCTCCAAGTCAGAATGCCTGGATTTAAGTAGTGGGTCCATTACTTAATCTGGGCAGATTACTTGGTTTCTCTCAGCCTCCTTTTTGACATGTGTACAGTGGGGATAATAGCACCCTTTAGAGTGCTTCGAATAATATTTCACTAAAAAATCTAGCATAGTGCTTGGCATATAATAATCATATGTTAGCTACCATCGTACTAATAGTACCCTTCGTGGTAAGGAAGAAAATTTTTTTTTGTCTTTTTTTTGAGGGCCTCACTCACTGCATGTGGAGGTTCCCAGGCTAGGGGTCTAATCAGAGCTGTAGCTGCCTGCCTACACCACAGCCACAGCAACGCCAGATCCAAGCCTATGCCAGAGCCACAGCAATGCGGGATCCGAGCTGCGTCTGTGACCTACACCACAGCTCACGGCAACACTGGATCCTTAACTCACTGAGCGAGGCCAGGGATTGAACCTGCAACCTCATGGTTCCTAGTCAGATATGTTTCTGCTGCGCCACAATGGGAACTCCCAGAAATAATTTTTTATTCATTTTTGTGTATCTCTGCTATAGACGGAATGAGTCCTCCAGAATTCATATTTTGAAATCTAATCCCCAGTGGGTTGGTATTTGCAGGTGGGGCCTTTAAGAGGTGCTTAGGTCAGGAAGGTGGAGTGCTCATGAATGAGATCAGTGTCTTTATAAGAGACACTGGAGAGCTCCCTCACCTGTTCTATTTTTGAGGAAGGACACAGTGAGAAGATAGCCAGTGATGAACCAGGAAATGGGACTTCACCAGACACTAAATCTGCAGGTATCTTGTTTACCCTTACTGCCTCACTTCCAGAATTATGAGAGTTAAATGTTGTATAAGCCAGCCAGTCTATGGTATTTTTCTTACAGCAGTCTGAACAGACTAAGACACCCTTATACAACCTGACAAGTACCTTGCACATAAAAATGGCAAGTCACTCCGATATAGCACTTATGGTATGCCAGGTGCTCCTCTCAGTACTGATAGGTATTAGCTCAGTAGATTCTCATTGTAACTATTGCAGAGTGTTTCTCTTTAGCTCAGCCTAAGCAGATATGGGCACATGAAAACTGGAATATCTTACATTTATTTATTTATTTATTATATATATTTTTTGTCTTTTTGCCATTTCTTTGGGCCGCTCCCGCGGCATATGGAGGTTCCCAGGCTAGGGGTCGAATCGGAGCTGCAGCCACTGGCCTACGCCAGAGCCACAGCAACGCGGGATCTGAGCCGCATCTGCAACCTACACCACAGCTCACGGCAACGTGGGATTGTTAACCCACTGAGCAAGGGCAGGGACCAAACCTGCAACCTCATGGTTCCTAGTCGGATTCGTCAACCACTGCTCCACGACAGGAACTCCCCCCTTATTTGTTTTAATCAGCTGATATACGTGAGGGTTGAGGATTTTCCTGGAAAAATAATTTAGAACAATATTAGTGGTTTTATGTAGACATGCACTGACGTAGAATAAAGGGACATGACAGTCCAGATCACGTGGGGGCTGTGTGACCTGGAGCATAAACTAATTGAGGAAAGGAAGATAAATTGTATTTTCATCAGAGCCTGAGTAGTTCCAGGTCCCATCGTTGGCTTTTTTCATGTACTTCCAAGGTAGAGAGCCTGTATCCCAAGCAGTCATTCTGTGACCTCTAAGAGAGCTAATGGAACAAGAGCCCTTTTTACTTCCTAGTAGGGTGATGGAAATACTCCATTGATGGCAATACTGTAGGCAGAATTATGAGAAATGGACAGGACTAACTTGTGATAGTGATGTGACATTCCTTTTGCCCCTTCAAAGATACCAGATGGACCTGAAACTAGAAAGGAGGCCAAGGCTCTGCATTTCTGCAGATGGATTTGTCTGGCTAATGCCAGCTGGCGGGACCTGTTCATGAAGTCTCATTTGTATTCATAGGTGGATTTGAACATACTTTTACAACAAAAATATTCATGGGGAAGTTTTTTTTTTCTTTCTCCATAATGTTCTATTTAAAACTTTTATACAGCATTTAATTTAACATGGAAAAACTCACTTTTCCCACACAAAAATTTTTTTAATGGCCACACCTGTGGCATATGGACGTTCCCAGGCTAGGGGTCAAATCAGAGCTGCAGCAGAGGCCCGCACCACAGCCATGGCACCACTGGATCCAAGCCACATTTGTGCCTATGCTGAAGCTAGTGGCAACGCTGGATCCTTAGCCCACTGAGCGAGGCCAGGGATTGAACCCACATCCTCATGGTCACTACTTTGGGTTCTTAACCTGTTGAGCCATAACAGGAATTCCTTCCCCCATAATTTCGACCTGGACGTGGATAAAAATTTTTTCTTTCAGGAAATAGTTCTTTTCACTGTGAAGATATACTGGCTAGACTTCATGAACTGATACTTGCACATGTCATTTTTCATGACAGCATCATTTTCACATTCTGTTTGTCCAGATAATCTAGAGTCAGGATCAATCAATTTATAATCCATGTGCTTTGAACAGACATACATTAAGGGCTTGCTTTGTGTATGCAATGAATTCAACTAAGCACTTTGAGGTATTATTATGAAAAAGATAATTTCTGACCTAAGAAGTGAATACTTTAATGAAAGATATAAAAATATGTACTAATAATGTTTGGTGCAAAGGCCAGATAAATTAGAGGTGTGAACAAAGATGGGATAGATTGATGTTGACTTTATAACCGGTGGTAGCTTATTTATTTGATCTGGGCTTTGAAACAGGATTAGGGTTTCAACAGGTAGATATGAGAAGTAGTGGGAGTTCATCGAGTAACACTAAACATTAACAGTAAACAACTGTTTTATAAATGCAGAAAATGAAGCTCTGAGAGTAAGTTATCTGAGAGTACAGTAGTGAGTGGCAAAACTGTTTGCATCCATTAACTTTTTGTGCTACACAATATGCTTATTCCAGGTGGCCAGAGCTGAGATGGGAGAATGGAGGTTACACTCAGGGTTTTCTGAGAATCCATTGTAAGGAGTGCTGTGCAATGGTTGGTCCAGAGAGTTTACCTGGGATCATGTGCGGAGAGACTTGAAGGCCGTGACAAGCAACTTGGATGTTTTTGAAGTTAATTGCAAGTCATGGAACATTTCTGAATGCGAGTAACAAGATTAGAATTGTGCTATGTAGCAGAATTTCTCTGATGGCAATATGAAGGACAGATCATCTGGTAGAGACTCCGGCAACATGCCAAAAAGGAAAATGATAATAAGTGCTGTATTGCTAGGGTAATGAGAATAGAAACTAATGGATAGATTTAATCACTTTAGAAATAGTTTCTCTGGTATTTGGCAGCTGCGGCAAATTGTTGGTAGAGAGGGAAGGAGAACAGTAGGAAATCAAATTTAATACCAACATTTTGAGCTTGATGGAGAAAATGGTGATGCCTTTACTGGATACAGGGAATAGAAGTGGAGGGACAGCTTTCTTAGAAATTTCTGGGTAAATTTGGTTTTTAGTGAGGTGAGTTTAGGGTGCCATGTAGGTCCTCCTCTAATTGTAGCAGGCATTGGGCCTGGGCCTCTGGAAAAGTAAAGGTACAGATGCAGGTTTGAGTCAGCTGCTTAGAAGTAATAACTGAAGATGGGAAATAAATGATATTCCAGAAAGTGAAAGAAGAGAGCCAGCCAAGGACAGTTAGATTCTTTTATCTATTACCATGTGGAGGAATTTACTTACCCAGTTTGAAGTCAGGAAGGCTTGAGTGAAGCTTGAGTAATCAGCATTTATTTAATGTTTTTCGATGCTACAAATTGTGCTTGTGTTTTGGTGTTGTATTTATATTATAATGACCTAAATTTAATGGCATTCTTCAATATTGGCTGGAAATTGATGGCATGTCAAAATAAATCAAGTTCTCCAAAAGGTAGGGTATATCCTGGGTATGTCTTTGAGTTGCAGCTTAGTTAAGTGGCAGTGGATGTTATATATAGTGAAAAGCATGTGCTTTAGACTGGGATTTGGGTATCCACAGCATGAAGCTTATCCTAGGCTTGTGTTACAGCAGGACTGCATCAGTAGAATGATGGATTATTCATTCAGCTTATTAAACATTTTGAGGATACCTGCTCTGTCAGGCACTGGATTTTCCTCAAGGGAAAGCCTTACTTTTTTCAATGTTTATGAAATCTCTACTGTCTTTTCTAAAACATGACCTGCAAAAGACAAGTCTCAAGAGATAGATATTCCATAAAGAAAAAAAGTTCCTTAATCAAGTAAGAAATATACTGCTTGTTGTATTTTAAAAGTTTGCATTGTGTATTTTCATATTAAAGACGAAAGTCTTAGAGGAATGACGCTTTATATTGGTTTAAGTTTTTACCAAAGTTATTTGACCAAAGGCCATTTTCTCCTTCCTCATAGCAGCAGGAGACATCTTTTTTGCACACTTTGGGAAATGCTGCTACTGTGGATTTGCCAGAATAGTTCCATGTTTGAGCAGAGTAGATATTCTAAGCTGTGTGTGTCTCGGGGATTTTATTTTGGCAGACTTCATGCGTTCAGCACAGGGCTGTGTGTTGCTGGTATACATTTGAGCAAGTTTCCTTCACATTGCTCCATTGAGTGGATGTTCTACCCCTTCTGCTCTTCCCCACCGCCAGCTTTTGGTTGTATAAGTTCTTTTCTAACGCTAGTCTCTGTCATCTCCCTAATATGATAAATTTCTCTTCATGGAAACTTTTTCTAGGTTTTAGCTAAAAACCTAGACATTTTTGGAAAAGATTTTTTTAATGCAGAATTAATTTTTTTAAACATATATGTAAGTGACACTAATACTGGAGACCTCATCTTTTTCCTTTCTGCCCTTTCGCATGAATGCTTTTTAAATTAATGTACCAGTAGTTGTTTTCAGGTGTTGAGAAGGCCCCAAATTTTTCATTTATTCATTTACATCATCCTAGTGGCATTTAATAGCAGATTCTGTTTACAAAGTGTGATTCTCTGTAAATGTCCTGCAAAAATACTTGGCCTATGTGCTGGAAAGTCCATGCTTAAAGATATTCCTTCATCATTGTAAAAGCAAAAATTAGAAATCACCCAGTGCTTATCAGTAGGGGACTGATTAAATTGATATCTAAGAATGAACAGCTGTTAAAAATACTGGGTAGCGGAGTCCTCTTGCGGCTCAGTGGATTAAGGATCCAGCATTGTCGCTGGAGGAGCTTGGGTCGCTGCTGTGGTGCAGGTTTGATCCCTGGCCTGGGAACTTCCACACGCCATGGGTGTGGCCGGAAAAAAAAAAAAAAAGGTAGCATGAGTGTGCAGTTGCAAAATCCATACTGGCAAATTTTTTTTTTTTTCTACAACAAATTATAAAGAAAAAAAGGATGGAGGGAGGAGCTGTGGATTTTAAAAAAGACTTGAAAGATATATCCACTTTAAAAAAATGGACAGATGATGTTGATGGATGTGCACTTTGTATTTATCATAAAACCTACTTGATGCTTTTGAAGGGAGAGAGAGGGCTAAGATTGGGATGGAACAAGTGGAAGGCTTTTGGGTTGGCCAGACAACACTGGGTCTGGTATGTGATTTTACTCCAGTAACAAGTTGGTAGTTAGCCTGTTGCTATTCTTTGGGTGCTGACAGAAGGTGTGAAATTTTTATTTAGAGACAAAGAACTTCGTTATTAGTGACCCAGTGAGCAGCATTGAGCTTCATGTTTGCATTGGTTCCCCTTCTCCCCAGGTCCCACAGGGGTGACAGGAGGTCCAGATGAATGTGTTCCTGTGCAGTGGGTTGCATTGCGGGACAGCAATACTGAATTCAGGGACCCTGCCAGTTCGTAGCATGCTGTAAGCAAGCCTGCCTTCCATCCCAGAAGGAGACAGTACCTTTTCCTCAAAGTTTCTCACAGTAAACACAATGCTGAAAAATGACCCAGGAGAACAGTCAGGCCCTTGGATTCATGACATACACAGCAATAAAGTGCAAGGGAAACCTCAGGACCTGAGGTGGATGGCTTCTCCCAACAGCCAGATTTTGAGTCAGATCACTGCAGCTGTAATTAGTTAAGATGAGGTTATACTGGAGGAGGAATTATTGGAATAATTCAATGTGACTTGTCTTTATATAAAGGGAAAACTTGGAGACGCATATGCACAGAGAATCCATGTGAGTACTGGAGTTATGCTGTGACAAGCCAAGGAATTTCCGAATCTAGGAGAGAGGCTGGGAATAGATCCTTGCCTAGAGCCTTTGGAGGGAATGTGGTCCTGCTCCCTTGATCTCAGACTTATAGCCTTCAGATCTGAGACAATGGATTTCTGTTTAAGCCACTTAGTTTGTGCTACTTGGTCACAACAACCCTAGCAAAGGAATACAGTTACCATGGTACATTTGTCAAAATTAAGAACATTGATATATTAGTATTAACTTTAGACTTTATTTGGATTTCACCAGTTTTTCCCTGAATTTTCTGCTCCAGAGTCCAGTCCAGGATACCACATTGCCTTTCTTTGTTGTGTCTTCTTGTTCTCTTCCGTCTGTGACAGTTGATTACTCTTCCCTTATTTTTCGTGACCTTGACAGTTTAGAGGAATAATGGCCAGGTGTTCTGTAGAATAGCCTCTAATATGAGCTTCTGTCTTTTTTTTTTTTCCTTGTTTTGTCTTGTTTTCTTTTTAGGGCCACACCTGTGACATATGGAAGTTCCTAGGCTAGGAGTTGAATTGGAGCTGCGGCTGCAGGCCTTTGCCACAACAGTGTGGGATCCAAGCTGTATCTGTGACCTGTGCCTTTAATCCAGTATCGTAGGGCAGGGTTCATTCTAGCTTTCTCTTCTTGTTTGTCTGTTGCTGTTCT
The DNA here is from genome assembly GCF_054392235.1 of Sus scrofa. Taxonomy (NCBI): domain Eukaryota; kingdom Metazoa; phylum Chordata; class Mammalia; order Artiodactyla; family Suidae; genus Sus; species Sus scrofa. The sequence continues at coordinate 109,284,395 of NC_139397.1, read as the reverse complement.
GATAAGTGAGGGCCTGGCTCTCACCAATTCCCCTTGGTTACTTGTTTAACCTTAGTGTACATGCAGAGCAGTTCCATAATTCCTAACCCCCCTCCAGCCCTGCAAAACAAATATAGTAACTAGAGCACAGTGTTGATGTACAGTTCTTTTTGTATATTTCTGTATAGTTTCCAGTCAAATGACTGGTTTCTTTTTTTTTTTTTTTTTTGTCTTTTGTCTTTTTTTTTTTTTTTTTTTTTTTTTGTTGTTGTTGCTATTTCTTGGGCCGCTCCCGCGACATATGGAGGTTCCCAGGCTAGGGGTTGAATCGGAGCTGTAGCCACCGGCCTACGCCAGAGCCACAGCAACGCGGGATCCGAGCCGTGTCTGCAACCTACACCACAGCTCACGGCAACGCCGGATCGTTAACCCACTGAGCAAGGGGCAGGGACCGAACCTGCAACCTCATGGTTCCTAGTCGGATTCGTTAACCACTGCGCCACGACGGGAACTCCAAATGACTGGTTTCTAAGGTTACTTAGGTCAGTTTTCCTGCCACTATCACTGTGATCACTTCATTGTGGTTAGGTCATGCATGTGTGGTTTGTCACAGTCTGCATTCCATATTGGAATCCCTGATACTCAGGCTGATTTTTTTTTTTAATAATATAGCTTGTATACATTCAAGTTTATTCTTTGTACATTTCTTTGTGTTTTGACAGATGCATAAGTCACGCATCTGCCACCCAAAGTCCATACAGAGCGGCCTCATCACCTAAAACTTCTCCAGTGTTTTCCCTTTTGTAGTCAGTCACTTCTCCTATTCCCAGTCATTGACCTGTGATTTTATTTCTGCACAATGTCATAATGAATGGAATCATGCAACATATAAGCTGTTGGTGACTTTCACTAGCCAGAATGCATTTAAGTTTCATATATATTATTGCATGAATTGAGAACTTGGTTCTCATTATCTCTGAAGAGTATTCCATTGTTTGGATGTACCGCAGTTTATTTATCCATTTCCCTGTTGAAGAGTATCTTGGTTGCCTCCAGGTTTTAGCCATTATGGACAGAACTGCTAAACCTGTTTGTGTACAGGCTTTTGTGTAAACATAAGTTTTCTTCAGTTCACTTGGCTAAATATCTAGGGGTGTGATAGCTGGGTTGTATGCTAAGTCTATGTGTAACTTTATGAGTTTGCCGAATCATCTTCCAAAGTGACTCTGCAGTTTTGTAATTCCACCAACAGTGAATGAGCATGTTGGCAGCATGTTATTGTCTCTTTTTGAATTTTAGCCTTTTAATATTGTATAATGGGATCTCATTGTGGTTTTAATTTGCATTTTCCTAGTAAGAAATGATGTTGAACATTTCATATGTGTATGTATATATATGTGTGTGTGTGGTGTTCCCTACTCCCCATTTTCCTCAAAGATCCTCAGATTTTTTTTTTTGTGCCCATTTTAATATTGGATTGTTTTCTTACTGAGTTTTAAGAGTTAAAAAAAGTCTGAGTATAATTTTACAGTCAGCCCTCTACAACTGAGGTTCCTTCTCCACTCCTATGAATTCAGCCAGCTGAGGATCACATAGTACTGTAGTATTTATGATTGAAAAACGCTTGTAAGTGGACTGGCGCAGTTCAAACCAGTGTTGTTCAAAGGCCAACTGTATATTTTGGACACAAATTCTTTATTAGTATGTGATATGCAAGTATTTTCCTCTAATTTCTGGCTTGTCTTTTCATTCTCTGAACAGTATCTTTGGCAGAGCTGCAATTTTTAATTTGATGAAATTTAGTTTATCTGTATTTTCTTTTGACCCGTAGCCTACTAGCCTGGGAACTTCCATATGCCACAGGTGCAGCCCTAAAAAAAAAAAAAGTATAGAGAGAAATGAAAGTTTATTAATAATTGCATGTAATAAATTTGTGTAATATGAAAATTCTTATCTGTAGTACTTGAAAAATTAAGAATGATGTAGGGGTCTGAAAAGTGCGGCTTTTTTAGTCTGTAATCTGACTTATCATACGAGTAAGGGTTTAATCAAGGAATTAAAGCCACAATGATTAGTGAAAGGGAGTAGGCTGTGCGACACTTGCTTCACTCACCATAGTGTGTGAGGCCCTAAGAACTTGTGTATAGGCAAGTTCTTCACAGTCGTGTGAGTCGTAATCTGTCATTTTATAATCTGGCCTTAAGCTACTTATTCTGCCTAATTTCCCATCACTGATTTCCTCATTCAGGCTTCATTCCACTCATGTTTAACATCTCAATATTTCTAGACACTCATTGTTCATGTTTTAGGACGTGGTCCTCTCCAGGAGTCTCACCCCTATTTTTCTTGGCATACATCATGGCCCAGCTCAAACATTACCTTTTCTTCCGCAACTTGTTGGTGGCTACTATGGTCAGAATTATTTGCCCTCGCTATTCGTCTTTGATTGCAAGTACCCAATATATTGCTTGATATACAGTAATAAAGATTAAGAGTGTTTTGTAGTCCAAGAAATTCTAGGACTGGATTCTATTTTTTTTTTTTTTTAAGGGCCATACCTGTGACCTATTGACGTTCCCAGGCTGGGGGTTGAATTGGAGATGCAGCTGCTGGCCCACACTACAGCCACAGCAGCGCCAGATCCGAGCCGTGCCTGCAACCTATGCCGTAGCTCATGGCAATGCTGGATGCGTAACCCACTGAGCAAAGCCACGGGTCAAACCTGCATCCTCATGGGTACTGTCAGGTTTGTAACCTGCTGAGCTGCAATTGCAACTTTCTGGATTCTATTTTCTTTTATTTTTTTGTCGTTTTGGGGTCACACCTGCGCATATGGAGGTTTCCAGGCTAGGGGTCCAATTGGAGCTATAGCTGCCAGCCTACGCCACAGCTATAGCAACGCAGGATCTGAGTCATGTCTGCGATCTACACCACAGCTCATGGCAACGCCAGATCCTTAACCCACTGAGGGAGGCCAGGGATCAAACCCTTGTCTTCATGGATGCTATTCGGGTTCATTGAGTGCTGAGCCACTACAGGAACTCCTGGATTCTATTTTAAATCATTTGACTAAGTTCATTCAGAGATAAAAATAAAGAGATTTAATAAGTATGTATAATTTTCCTTGGAATTGTCTGTCTACAGAGTCTAAGTAACTTTAGAAACCTTTGTTAGGTGTACCTAGTTATCTATTCAATTAGTTACCCCTAGCATTGTGTGTAAGGTCTTGCATGTAATGTATTCGTTTTGATGTAGGCTTGTGACAAAAATGTAATGAATTTTATCCTAAAGTTATTCTTCATTTACACAGACAATGTCTAAGCACACGGATGCAGCAGCAGAAGTCCTATTGGAGAGAAAAGGTTGTGCAGGAGTGATAACACTAAACAGACCAAAGTTCCTAAATGCACTGAATCTGAGTATGATTCGGCAAATCTACCCACAGCTAAAGGTTTGTAATTTTAAAATCATATGGGTCCTTTAAAAAATACATAGAACATTTCTGGTATTTTCTCCCATAGCATCCTGAACTGTCTGGGATCAGTGCCCAGGCTCTGGCCCTTCTTGTGTCCTCAGTGCTTTCTCTAGTGGTTATCCTGGAGCACCCCTAGTGATGGGGAGCCCATTGCCCCATGAAACAACCCTTTCCACTTTTACATAGCTCCAGGTTTCTTCCTTGTTTTTCCAACCTTTCAACCAGTGGTACTGGTTCTGTCTCTTGAGTCATGCGTGTACACTTCTAGTCTGCTTCCACATGACAGCTCCTTTATTTGAAGATGATTGTTTTTGAACTGTCTGGCCAACCTTTTCTTGGAGAAGGCCATAAGCTTTTCTAAGTGAACTGTATAGGGCAATAAAGTCAGACTACCTGTGTATGAAACTTGGGTTTCTATTTATTAACTGTGTAGGCTGGGAATGTTAATCTCTCTGTGTTTCACTATCCTCAGCTGTGAAGTGGGGATGGTATTATTACACAGAGTTGTTGTGAAGATGAAGTGAAATAGTACCTAATACAGTTGGCCACATAGGGATTAAAGACTGGTGCTCCCCTGGTCACCCATTTGTTAATTCTTCACTTAATGATTCTCTTTTCCATCCTATGTTGTCTGTTTGGGAGACCTCAGTACTTCAGTGTGAGACAGAGAAATAAGCCAAGAGTTCCAGATTAAAGTGGAAGAAAGTAGAGCTTCCATGTTAGAATACCATATTTCTGTTAATGTAATCCAGTATTAACCTTTTGGACAACCACATATATCCAGCTATACCTCTTCCTTGTCCATTTATATTTTTATTCTCAAGTGTAGAATTAATAGAGCCCCTCTTAATTTTTTGTCTCTGGCTAACATTTTATTTGATCCTTTTTTTCTGGTCTTTTCAATTTCCATTGCCTCTTGATTGTTTATTAGCTTACTTATTAGCTGTCCTTACCAACCCCACATCACTTCCACATTTGATCAGTAGAAGTGTTTTCACTGTTACTTAAAATTTTTTTAGACAGAGACTGAATCACCACAGTAGAAAGGATTCTACTCTGTTTATTTACGATCTTTGAGTTGATTTGTTCACCAGATTTATAAGCTTATGTAACATAATATTATTAAGCCCATATTTTTTCACCTTGGTCTCAAAGTTGTCATGGCAAGAATGTCAGTTGTCATCATCAAATTTGGATCACTCTTCTAGAAACTGTTGGAATAGCCTCTAATTTATGTTGGAAAAGAAAATGAAGTTGGGATCCATTCTTCTGGATGTGCTTTATAAGTTTTATGCTTTGTATATATCCATATATATCTCTTTATACACATGTGTATATGGACATATCTTTAATGACTTTGTATTTGTAATATACCATTTTTTACATTTGGATAGAAGTGGGAACAAGATCCAGAAACATTCCTGATCATCATGAAGGGAGCTGGTGAAAAGGCTTTCTGTGCTGGGGGTGATATCAGAGGTAAAAACGTTTTCCTTCTTGCCTAAATGCTTTTTTCCCCTATAGAACTAATAAGTATTAGAAAAGTTTTGCAGTACTTTGTAATTTGCTTTACTTTTTACAATTTTTATTGTTATGAAGAATGTATTGACATTTGTGGAGTTCTCTTCTGGCGCAGGGGGTTAAGAATCTAGTGTCGTCACTGTAGTGGCTGGGGTTACTGCTGTGGCATGGGTTTTATCCCTGGCCTGGGAGCTTCCACATGCTTTGGGGGTGGCCCCCCAGTGAAAGAGAGAGTGTATTCTCTACATATTCTTCATGTAGTTAACTTAGAAAAAGGGAAAATTTAGAGGCTTACCTTTTATAGTTAATAGAAAAATGAAGAGAATAGCATATTGTTTTATATTTTACCTACATATATAAGCCCTTCAGATATATTGTTTCTTTCCCTGAATCATCCTGAATGGAATGTCCAGTTATGGCACGTGAGTCCACTTTTTATTTTAGAATAGTTGGTATTAAATAGTAAAGTTTGTCACAGAGGCCTGACAGTCTGGCTATTTTGAGTGACTTGCTATTCTCCAATTATGACATTCTTTCACATATTTCCATGACTTTGTGCTTTCTGTTGTTCATGATCCTAAAGCAAGAATGCAGTTAATTATGTTATTTATCCTATTATGTTATTAGTGTTTTTTTGTGTTTAAACAAACATTCTGAGATAAAAAGATGAATCTTTCTAATTGTTTAGGTCAGTCTATTGACATTTAATTATTAAACCCAAGGACAAAAGAGAGAAGAAAGTTATTACCACTTGTTGTCAGTATTTTGTATTTACTGCAAACTGTTTTCACATTTTGAGTTTTATTTGTTATGGAATTGATAGGTTCCTAAGATAGTTTTTTTCTATGTGTTTTATTTTTTATATTGGTTTGTTTTTTATATTGTGTTAAGGTGATAATATTTGGGTTGATCTTTTTACCAAATTTATTAAGTCTTATGTAAGCCATTACATTTGAAATAGGAAGAAATGAGCTTGATTCAGGACATAATTTCAACTACCTGTTAAATTTAAAGTAACTGAGTCTTAAAATTTCACTTTAAAATACTCAGTTGCTTAGACTAACATGGTAACTGAATTGTTTCTGAATTTTATCTTTTGCTCCCAAATTATGCTTTTTTTTTTTTTTTTTTTAGGGTTATACCAGTGGCATATGAAAGTTCCGAGGCTAGGGGTTGAATTGGAGCTGCAGCTGCTGGCCTACACCGCAGCCACAGCAAAGCAGGATCCGAGCCCCATCTGTGACCTACACCACAGCTCATGGCAACGCTGGGTCCTTAACCCACTGGGTGAGGACAGGGATCGAACCCGAGTCCTCATGGATCCTTGTCTGGTTCGTTACCACTTAGCCACAATGGGAACTCCACAACTTAAACATTTTTAAAACATTACTTTTCAGCCTGGAATTAAACTTTCCTCTAGAGTTGTGCCTTTGCTCTTGTCAGTTTACAAATGGGCAGAGCCTTATGTATTGATTTTGACTTGTTCTGACTGTGAGCTATTTTTGCATATAGGCCTAACTTTATATTGATGTTTGGAAATTCAGTTAGAAATTCTAGAATTATATTCTCATTGACATGTATAAAGAGATGAATTTCAATTCCAGGAAATTTAGTTTCTTTAAAAATCATGAAGTGATTTTTATTTTTAAAGTGGGCACTCTGAAAAACATTTTTTAAGTGGTATTATTAAACATCATTTAATTTATATGGAATTATTGATTAGAATAAGATTAGAAAGAAATCGCAGAAGATTTCTGAGGTAAAGAGCTTTATTCCACAGGCCATATATTATACGCCTTTCCTTTTAGAATTGGTAAGAAATACTAAAAGACAATAGATAATTAGGAGTTCCCATTGTGGCACAGTGGAAACGAATCTGACTAGTGTCTGTGAGGATGTGGGTTCTATCCCTGGCCTCACTCGGTGGGTTGAGGATCCGGCATTGCTGTGAACTGTGGTGTAGTTCGTAGATGCGGCTCAGATCCCATGTTGCTGTGGCTGTGGTGTAGGCCAGCAGCTGTAGCTCTGATTAGTACCCTAGTCTGGGAACTTCTGTATGCCATGGGTGCTGCCCTGAAAAGCGCGCGTGCGCGCGCGCGCACACACACACGCGCACACACACACACACACACACACACACACACACAAAAGACAATAGATAATGATTTCAGGGCTTTTATCAGTGAAACCTCAGAATGACAAAACTGGATATCAAACTTTTTTTAAAAACGAGGAAAATAAGTATTTTTATTTTAATTTTTAATTTTTTATAATTATTACTTTTTCCATTATAGCTAGTTTATGGTGTTCTGTCAATTTTCTACTGTATAGCAAGGTGATCCAGTTACACATACATGCATACATTCTTTTTTGTCACATTGTCATGCTCCATCGTAAGTGACTAGACATAGTTTGCAGTGCTATACAGCAGGAATCTCATTGCTTATCCATTCCAAAGGCAATACTTTGCATATGTTAACCCCAAATTCCCAATCTATTCTATTTCCTCCCCCTCGGGAACATATTTGATTGGAACATTTTGAAGGAAGCTTTATCAGAGTTGTGGAGTTAGTCTAAAAATCTATTAGTGAACCACAATTTTTATATAACTCTTTCCCATAAAAGAAGAAATCATGTGTTTAATTTGTATTTTAGTAGGTAGTTCTCATAGTACTTAAAGATAAGAAAAGCATATGAGCTTGCAGAATATGGAAGAGAGATTTGATAGTTTTGACATTGACTGAAATAGGAGTAAAGATGTGAACTCTGGATAATAGGAAATTGCAATAGAAATGAAACCATTTGATAGTATTTATTATTGAGATATTTACTGAGCACGTGCTTAAGCCAGGCATTCCTATGCTATAGCAGTATCTTTGGGAAGTTATATTTCCATTGATATTAATAAATAAAGATATTACTATCTCATATATGTCCCTAGCCTCACCTTTTACCATTCTCCTTTAATCTTGTAAAACTACTTATTTCTTGATTTTATTGTTTCTTGCCTGTGTGCCTTTGGAGGTAACTCCTTCTCTACTCAGAATCGTTCTCTGTCATTTTCTAGGAAATCCTTACCTATTCATATTTGACTCTGATTTTTCTCTTCTGGGAAGCTGTATTTTAATTACACCTCTCTTGTTCCCATTCCCATAGCTCTCCAGCCTCAGAGCAGGCATAATGCAAGGAGTGTATGTTGGTAGTCTGTCTTACTAGTCTGAACTCCAGGGCAGCTGTCTTCTATTGCTACCTTATAATTTACAGCACCTAAAACAGTATGCCTGGTAGATGCTCAACAAATGTTCCCTAGTGAAGTGAGTGTCAGGAGTGTTTTAACTAGATTAAATATATAGGATTCTGTAGGACTCTGTGTGTATGCGTACACACACCTGTGCATATATTTCTTTTTTGTTTTTTATTACTCAGTGAATTTTATTAAATTTATGGTTGTACAGTGATCATCACAACCCAATTTTATAGCATTTCCATCCCAAACCCTCAGCACATCCCCCTACCCCCCAGCCTGTCTCATTTGGAAACCGTAAGTTTTTCAAAGTCTGTGAGTCAGCATCTGTTCTGCAAAGAAGTTCATAGTGTCCTTTTTTTAGATTCCACATGTAAGTAATAGCATATAATGACGTCTCATTGTCTGACTGACATCACTTGTCATGATAATTTCTAGGTCCATCCATGTTGTGCTGCAAATGCTGTTTGTTCTTTCCTTTTAATGGCTGAGTAATATTCCGTTGTGTATATGTACCACATCTTCTTGATCCACTCCTCTGTCGATGTTGTTTCCATGCCTTGGCTATTGTATATAGTGCTGCAATGCACATTGGAGTACATGTAACTTTTTTGGGTCATGATTTTCTCTGGATAGATGCCCAGGAGTGAGATTGCTGGATCAAGTGGTAATTCTATTTTTAGTTTTCTGAGGCATCTCCATACTGTTTTCCACAGTGGTTCCACCAATTTACATGTCCACTAACAGTGTAATAGGGTTCCCTTTTCTCCACGCCTTCTCCAGCACTTCTTGTTTGTAGACTTTTTGATGATGTCCATTCTGGCTGATGTAAGGTGGTATTTCATAGTGGTTTTGATTTGCATTTCTCTAATGATGAGTGATATTGAACATCTTTCTTATATTTTTGGCATCTGTATGTCTTCTTTGGAGAATTGTTTCTTTAGATCTGCCCATTTTGAAATTTTTTTTTTGTTTTTTTTAATTTATTTTATTTTATTTATTTATTTATTTATTTTTCCCTTTTTTTCTAATAATTTTTTTTATTTTCCCACTGTACAGCAAGGGGGTCAGGTTATCCTTACATGTATACATTACAATTACATTTTTCCCCCCACCCTTTCTTCTGTTGCAACATGAGAATCTAGACATAGTTCTCAATGCTATTCAGCAGGATCTCCTTGAAAATCTATTCTAAGTTGTGTCTGATAAGCCCAAGCTCCCGATCGCCTCCCACTCCCTCCCCCTCCCATTAGGCAGCCACAAGTCTCTTCTCCAAGTCCATGATTTTCTTTTCTGAAGAGATGTTCATTTGTGCTGGATATTAGATTCCAGTTATAAGTGATATCATATGGTATTTGTCTTTGTCTTTCTGGCTCATTTCACTCAGGATGAGATTCTCTAGTTCCATCCATGTTGCTGCAAATGGCATTATGTCATTCTTTTTTATGGCTGAGTAGTATTCCATTGTGTATATATAATACCACTTCCGAATCCAATCATCTGTCGATGGACATTTGGGTTGTTTCCATGTCCTGGCTATTGTGAATAGGGCTGCAATGAAAATGCGGGTGCATGTGTCTCTTTTCAGTAGAGTTTTGTCCGGATAGATGCCCAAGAGTGGGATTGCGGGGTCATATGGAAGTTCTATGTATAGATTTCTAAGGTATCTCCAAACTGTTCTCCATAGTGGCTGTACCAGTTTACATTCCCACCAACAGTGCAGGAGGGTTCCCTTTTCTCCACAGCCCCTCCAGCACTTGTTATTTGTGGACTTATTAATGATGGCCATTCTGACTGGTGTGAGGTGATATCTCATGGTAGTTTTGATTTGCATTTCTCTGACAATCAGCGATGTTGAGCATTTTTTCATGTGTTTGTTGGCCATCTGTATATCTTCCTTGGAGAAATGTCTATTCAGGTCTTTTGCCCATTTTTCCATTGCTTGATTGGTTTTTTTGCTCTTGGGTTGTATAAGTTGTTTATATATTCTAGAGATAAGCCCTTGTCAGTTGCATCATTTGAAACTATTTTCTCCCATTCTGTAAGTTGTCTTTTTGTTTTCTTTTTGGTTTCCTTTGCTGTGCAAAAGCTTTTCAGTTTGATGAGGTCCCATGGGTTTATTTTTGCTCTAATTTCTATTGCTTTGGGAGACTGACCTGAGAAAATATTCATGATGTTGATGTCAGAGAGTGTTTTGCCTATGTTTTCTTCTAGGAGTTTGATGGTGTCCTGTCATATATTTAAGTCTTTCAGCCATTTGGAGTTTATTTTTGTGCATGGTGTGAGGGTGTGTTCTAGCTTCATGGCTTTGCATGCAGCTGTCCAGGTTTCCCAGCAATGCTTGCTGAATAGACTTTCTTTTTCCCATTTTATGTTCTTGCCTCCCTTGTCAAAGATTAATTGACCATAGGTGTCAGGGTTTATTTCCGGGTTCTCTCTTCTGTTCCATTGGTCTGTCTGTCTGTTTTGGTACGAATACCACACTGTTTTGATGACTGTGGCTTTGTAGTATTTCTTGAAGTCTGGGAGAGTTATGCCTCCTGCTTGGTTTTTGTTTCTCAGGATTGCTTTGGTGATTCTGGGTCTTTTGTTGTTCCATATAAATGTTTGGATTGTTTGTTCTGGTTCTGTGAAAAATGTCATGGGTAATTGGATAGGGATTGCATTGAATCTGTAGATTGCTTTGGGTAGTATGGCCATGTTTACAATATTGATTTTCCCAATCCAGGAACATGGAATATCTTTCCATTTCTTTACATCTTCTTTGATTTCTTTGATTAAAGTTTTGTAGTTCTCGGCATATAGGTCCTTTACCTCCTTGGTCAGGTGTATTTCGAGGTATTTGATTTTGTGAGGTGCAATTTTAAAAGGTATCGTATTTTTGTATTCCTTTTCTAATGTTTCATTGCTGGTATACAGAAATGCAACTGACTTCTGAATGTTAATCTTATATCCTGCTACTTTGCTGAATTTATTAATCAGGTCAAGTAGTTTTGGGGTTGAGTCCTTAGGGTTTTCTATGTATAGTATCATGTCATCTGCATACAGTGACAGTTTGATCTCTTCTCTTCCTATATGGATGCCTTTTATTTCTTTTGTTTGTCTAATTGCTGTGGCTAGGACTTCCAAAACGATGTTGAAGAGCAGTGGTGAGAGTGGGCATCCCTGTCTTGTTCCAGATTTGAGTGAGAAGGCTTTCAGTTTTTCCCCATTGAGGATTATATTTGCTGTAGGTTTATCATAAATGGCTTTGATTATATTCAGGAATGTTCCCTCTATACCCACTTTGGCGAGGGTCTTGATCATGAATGGATGTTGAACTTTGTCAAAGCTTTTTCTGCGTCTATTGAGATGATCATATGAGTTTTGACTTTTTTTTTGTTCATGTGGTGTATCATGCTGATTGATTTGCGTATGTTGAACCATCCTTGTGAACCTGGGATGAACCCAACCTGGTCATGGTGTATAATTTTTTTGGTATGTTGTTGGATTCGGTTGGCTAAGATTTTGTTGAGAATTTTTGCATCTATATTCATCAATGATATTGGGCGATAGTTTTCTTTTTTGGTGGTATCTCTGCCTGGTTTTGGAATGAGGGTGATGGTGGCATCATAGAATGTCTTTGGGAGTCTTCCTTCTTCTTCAACCTTTTGAAAGAGTTTCAGGAGGATGGGCACCAATTCCTCTTTATATGTTTGATAAAATTCACCTGTGAAGCCATCTGGTCCTGGACTTTTATTTGTAGGGAGTGATTTTATGACCTCTTCAATTTCATTTCTAGTGATCGGTCTGTTCAGTTGGTCTGTTTCTACTTGATTCAGTTTTGGCAGGCTGTAAGATTCTAGAAAATTATCCATTTCTTCCAGATTGTCAAACTTGTTGCCATACAGTTGTTCATAGTATTCTCTTATGGTTTTTTGTATTTCTGCTGTATCCATTGTGATTTCTCCTTTTTCATTTATAATTTTGGTGATTTGGGTTCTTTCTCTCCTCTTTTTAGTGAGTCTGGCCAGGGCTTTGTCAATTTTGTTCACCTTTTCAAAGAACCAGCTCTTGGTTTTATTAATTTTCTCTATTGTTTTTTGAGTCTCTATTTTATTGATTTCTTCTTTGATCTTTATAATTTCCTTCCTTCTGCTGACTTTAGGACTTTTTTGTTCTTCTTTTTCTAATTCATTTAGGTGGAGGGTTAAGTTGTCCATTTGGGATCTTTCTTCTTTTTTGAGAAAGGCCTGTATTGCTATAAATTTCCCTCTGAGCACTGCTTTCACAGCATCCCATAGATTTTGAGAGGTTGTGTCTTCATTATCATTTGTTTCAAGGTAGTTTTAAATTTCCTTCTTGATTTCCTCATTGACCCATTGGTTTTTTAGTAGCATGTTGTTTAGTCTCCATGTAGTAGGTTTTTTCTCTTTCCTTTTCCCATGGTTGATTTTTAATTTCATGGCATTGTGGTCAGAGAAGATACTTGAGATAATTTCTATGCTCCTAAATTTATTGAGATTCGCTTTGTGTCCCAATATGTGGTCGCTTCTTGAGAATGTTCCATGAGCATTTGAGAAGAATGTGTATTCTGATTTTTTTGGATGTAGTGTCCTGAAGATATCAATGAAGTCTAACTTTTCTATTGTTTCCTTTAGGATCTCTGTTGCTTTATTGGTTTTCTGTCTAGAGGATCTGTCCATTGATGTGAGGATGGTATTAAGGTCTCCTACTATGATTGTATTCTCATCAATATCTCCCTTTATGTCTGTTAATATTTGTTGTAGGTATCTGGGTGCTCCTGTTTTTGGGGCATATATGTTGACAATAGTAACATCCTCTCCTTGGATGGATCCCTTAATCATTAAATAGTGTCCTTCTTTGTCTTTCTTTATGTCTTTTGTTTTAAAGTCTATTTTGTCTGATATGAGCGTTGCGACTCCTGCCTTTTCTGTCATGTCTATTGGCGTGAAATATTTTTCCCCACCCTTTCACTTTCAATCTATATGTATCTTTTGTCCTTAGGTGAGTTTTTGTAGGCAGCATATTGAAGGTTTTTGCCTTTTTATCCACTCAGCCACTCGGTGTCTTTTGATTGGGGCATTCAGTCCATTGACATTTAAGGTGATAATTGATAGATGATTATTTATTGCCATTTTAACCTTGAGTTCCAGTTGATTCTGTGGTTCTCCATTCTTCCTTTCTTTTTTTTTTTTTTGGTTGGATGGTCTCCTGTTATTATCTGCTTGAGTTTATTTATTTATTTTTTTTGTGGTTGCCCTGTTTTTTAAGTATGCTAACCCCTTCCCATAATTGTGCGTTTTAGCCTGATGGTCCTGTAAGTTCAAACGCTTCATTACTATATTAAAATTAAGAAGAGAAACATACAAACAAACAAAAAGCGTTATTTACTTCCTAACATCCCTTACCCACTTTTTATGGTTTTGATGACTTTTTAATTTTTTTCTTTTTAATTTTATTTTGTTTGAAGCATGTTCATGATTAAATCGTTATGCTGGCTTATTTGAGTGACTGCTCTCTGATTGTGGTTTCCTCAGTCCTAGTTCTTCCTCTTCTTCTTCTTCTTTTTTTCTTTTCTTTTTTCTTCCCTTTCCTTCCTTTCTTTTTGGTTTAGAGAAGCTCTTTCAATATTTCCTTTAACCTGGGTTTTGTGTTGCTGTATTCTTTAAGTTTTTGTTTGTTGGAAAAAATTTTTATTTCCCCTTCTATTTTAAATGATATTCTTGCTGGATAGAGTATTCTAGGTTGCATGTTTTTTCCTTTTAGCACTTTAAATATCTCTTGCCATTCCCTCCAGGCCTGTAGTGTTTCTGTAGAGAAATCCGCTGATATTCTTATGGGGGTTCCCTTGTAGGTAACATTCTGTTTTTCTCTTGCTGCCTTTAGGATCCTCTCTTTATCACTAACTTTTGCCATTTTTATTATGATGTGTCTTGGTGTGGGTCTGTTTGGGTTCAGTTTGTTTGGGGCCCTCTGTGCTTCTTGTATCTTGAACCCAGTATCTTTTAGATTTGGGAAGTTTCCATCGATAATTTCTTCAAATATATTTTCCATCCCTTTATCTTTTTCTACTCCTTCTGGAATTCCTATTATGCGTAGATTGGCCCGCTTTATATCATCCCATAGGTCTCTTATATTGCTTTCCAGTTTTTGATTTGGTTTTCTGTCTGTTGACCGGATTGAGTGATTTCCATTATTCTATCTTCCATATCACTGATTCGTTCTTCTGCATTATTCATTCTGGTTTTTACTGCCCCTAGTTCAGTTTACATCTCTGCAAATGAATGTTCTAGTTTTTCTTGGCTCCTCCTTATATTTTCTAGCTCCTTTCTGAGGGTATCTGCATTACTGTTCATATCTTCTCTTAATTCCTTCAGTATTTTCACTATTTCTCTTTTGAACTCCAGGTCCCTCAGACTGCAGAGATCTGTTTCATTGTTGACTGTTTTAGGTGAGTTCTCCTGTTGGTTTGACTGGGGGTGGTTTCTCAGCTTCTTCATCTTGCTTGTTGTTTTCTTTCTCCTGAGGGAGTTGTACTCTCTGTGATCGGGCAGTGTTTGCCTTGTCACTGCCATGGAATATTTCCTGAGGGCTGGTGTTGTTGGTCAATCTTTTTTGAGGCAGTGTGGCTTTTCTGGAGTGTTGATGGGGCTAACAGTGCTTCTTTGAAGCAAAGGAGGGCTTCCTGAGGGCAGACAGGACTGGGAGGTCCACACCACGATGGTAGCAGATTTCACTTGGTCATGCAGAGCTTGCTCTGGTGTTTTTAGGCTGTGGGGTTCTTGCAGGGGGTTGGCAGTGTTGGGCAGCTGTTCCTCAGGAGTGCAGCACCCCCTGGGGTCTGGAGCAGCTATCTGGGTCACTGAGAACCTAAGAAGCTCTTCCCTAGGGCAGCCCAACTCAGAAGGATGGCCTGAGAATGTAGGCGAATCTTTTCACAGTCTGGCCAAGCTTGTTGCAGCTTTTCTGGGCTGCAGGGACTCCTCCAGGGGGCTGGTCGTGCTGAGCAGCTATTCCATGGGAGTGGGGCACCCCTTGGGGGCTTGGGTGGCCAGCAGGGCCGCTGAAAACCCAAGAGGCTCCTCCCCAGGGCAGCCCGACTCAGAAAGACCGTCTGAGATCTTTTCCCAGCTCGACCAAGCTTGTTGCAGCTTTTCTGGGCTGCAGGGGTTCCTGCCTGGAGCTGGCAGTCCTATGCAGCTGGTCCACTAGGTCTCGGCACCCCCTGGGGGCTTGGGCGGGTAGCAGGGCCACTGGAAACCCAAGAGGCTCCTCCCTGGGGCAGCCCGACTCAGAAAAACCGTCCGAGAATTAGGCAGATCTATTCACGGCCTGGCTAGGCTTTTCCTAGCTTTTCTGGGCTGCAGGCCTTTTCTTGGGGGCTGGTGGTGTTTGGTGCTGCTGTGCGGAAGTATAGCCCCTCCAAAGGGCAAGCAGGCCTGTGCAGGGACAGCCCCTGTGGTGGTAGGCTTCAGGCAATTGTTGAGGCCAGCCCTCCCGGATGGCAGGCAGCCCCAGGTTCGGCGAGAACGTAGGGGGTGGCGGGGGCTGGGGGAGGGGATGCACTGGGAAGCACAGCTTTCAGCTAGCTAGCGGACCTGTAAGCTTGCTGTGGCGTGGGGTGTATTCTATGGGGACCTACCTCTTCTTCTCCCCCCTCCCCAGCGTGGGCGCAGACCAGGCTCTTCTCCCAGGTTCCCTCTGATGCGGCTTTCCACTTCCCCGCCCCTAGTGTATTGCTCCCTTCCTCTGTGACAGCTTTGTTTTCTAGTCTCCCAGGCAGTCTCTGCCCCATCAACTGGTTTCTAGACCTCCCAAGCAGTTTCCGCTCTGCCCCGCCCCCCCAGCCCGATCTCGGGGACTAACGTCTGGGGCCGAGGTCTTGGTGCCCAGCCCCCACCCAGGCGTCCCCCAGCCCTTTCTCAGGGACTAACCTTCGGAGGCGAGGTCTCGGTGCCCAGCCCCCACCCAGGCATCCCCTGGCCCTTTCTCGGGACTATCCTTCGGAGGCGAGGTCTCGGTGCCCAGCCCCCACCCAGGCGTCCCCCGGCCCTTTCTCGGGGACTAACCTTCGGAGGCGAGGTCTTGGTGCCCAGCCCCCACCCAGGCGTCTCAATTTTTGGTGACTGTGCCCGTAGTTCAGATGGTCCGTTGGGTTCTTGATCGGCTTTTCCGTACTCCAACTTACTGCTACAGTCTTCTCTGCATCTGGAGATTCCTCCAGTTCGTTTGATCTTTCCCCCGAGTAGGTGACTTTCCAGGGTGTGGGATCCCTTTTTCCTCCGCAGTTCCCTTTCGGGAGCACCCACCCCACTCGGATTCACCTTCTCTCACTCTCCTCTTTTCTCCCGTTCTGCCCAGTAATGTCACGAACTTCTTGCCGTTATTGGGGTTTAGGTTCCTCTGCCAGCGATTGGTTGCTGTTCTGTGCGAGTCATTTATTCTGTAGATGTGCTTTTTTTCTTGTGTTTGTGGGAGAGGGCGAGCATGTCCCCCTACTCCTCCGCCGTCTTGTCCTCTCTCCTACTGTTTTTTGTTTTAGTATTGAACTGCAGAAGTTGTTTATAAATTTTGGAGATAAATCCCTTGTCAGTCGATTCATTTGCAAATATTTTCTCCCATTTTATGGGTTGTGTTTTTGGTTTGTTTAGGGTTTCTTTTGCTGTGCAGAAACTTTTAAGTTTAATTAAGTCCCATTTGTTTATTTTTGTTTTTATTTTATTTTATTTTTTCAAATCCCACCCCAAGTAATTTTTGAAAACTATTCATTTGGGAAGGGATGAGTTTTTCCCCC
Source organism: Sus scrofa (assembly GCF_054392235.1). Taxonomy (NCBI): domain Eukaryota; kingdom Metazoa; phylum Chordata; class Mammalia; order Artiodactyla; family Suidae; genus Sus; species Sus scrofa. The sequence continues at coordinate 109,267,379 of NC_139397.1, read as the reverse complement.
CTGTAAATTTTCTATAACAGTCAGGGCCATTCCATTGAAGGTGCTTAAGGGATTTCTTTTTTTTTTTTTTTGTCTTTTTTTTTTTGGCATTTCTTGGGCTGCTCCCGCGGCATATGGAGGTTCCCAGGCTAGGGGTCTAATTGGAGCTGTAGCCACCAGCCTACGCCAGAGGCACAGCAACGCAGGATCCGAGCCGTGTCTGCCACCTACATCACAGCTCACAGCAACGCCGGATCGTTAACCCACTGAGCAAGGGCAGGAATCGAACTCGCCACCTCATGGTTCCTAGTTGGATTCGTTAACCACTGCGCCACGACGGGAACTCCTATTTTTGTTTTTATTGTTATTACTCTAGGAGGTGGATCTGAAAAGATACTGCTATGGTTTATGTTGGAGAGTGTTTGGCCTATGTTTTCCTCTAAGAGTTTTATAGTATCCAGTCTTATATCTTGGTCTTTAATCCATTTGGAGTTTATGTTTGTGTAGGGTGTTAGGAAGTGTTCTAATTTCATTCTTTTCCATGTGGCTGTCCAGTTTTCCCAGCACCACTTATTGAACGGGCTGTCTTTTCTCCATTGTATATTCTTGCCTCCTTTGTTGGCTGTAGGTGCATGGGTTTAATTCTGAGCTTTCTATCCTGTTCCACATCACATCAAAAGGAATAAAATATTTAGGAATAAACCTACCTAAAGAGACAAAAGACCTATACCCTAAAAACTATTAAGACGTTAATGAAAGAAATCAAGGATGACACAAACAGATGAAAAGACATACCATGCTCTTGGATTTGAAGAATCAGTATTACCAAAATGACTATACTACCCAAGGCAATCCACAGATTTAATGCAATCCCTATCAAATTCCCAAGGACATTTTTCACAGACTTTGAACAAAGTATTTTAAACTTTGGAAGCACAAAAGACCCAGAATAGCCAAAGACATCCTGAGAAAGAAAAATGGAGCTGGAGGAATCAGGCTCCCTGACTTCAGACTATACTACAAAGCTGCAGTCTTCAAAATGTATGGTACCCACATATATTTCTTTGTATGTGTATAATGTACTTTGAATTAAGATGTGTATCCAGCCAGTGTTTGTTAAGGTTCTACAGAAAATAGTCAAAAGAAAATGCGTTTTGTAGCAATACATGATTTCTAATGTAAGGATAACACTTTGTGAGAGGTTTTGATTAAGAATTTTTGCCTTAATTTTTTTTTGTTGTTGTTGTTTGTTTGTTTGTTTTGCCATTTCTTGGGCCACTCCTGCAGTATATGGAGGTTCCCAGGCTAGGAGTTGAATCGGAGCTGTAGCCGCCAGCCTACACCACAGCCACAGCAATGCGGGATCCGAGCTGTGTCTGCAACGTACACCACAGCTCATGGCAATGCCAGATCCTTAACCCACTGAGCAAGGGCAGGGATCGATCCCGCAACCTAATGGTTCCTAGGCAGGTTCGTTAATCACTGAGCCACGATGGGAACTCCTGCCTTGAAGTTTTGACTGGACTCTGGATCTGGGGCTAACCATAATGTGTCTGTGGCATGGGCAACTTCAGAACCTTCTAGAACCTTCTGGTACGGATTGATAATCACAGTATTTTAAATTTATTCTATTTGGCTGTATTTACTGGAAAACACTTTTTGTGTGTGTGGATTTATGATCTTTTTTTTCTTTTTTTTCTTGTAGTGATCTCAGAAAATACAAAGACAAACCCAAAGATGGTTCAAGATTTTTTCAGAGAGGAGTATATGCTGAACAATGCCATTGGTATGTGTGCTCTGCTGAGAGTTTTGAAAGTAGAATCAAGACATAAGCTGCACAACATGAGTTGTTAAAATGTAATCAACAGACACTCTTATTTAATTGTTTATATACTTTGTGTTAGGAATAAACTTGATTAAACTAGCATGACTTCTTAATTCCCAGACAATCCATACTTTATTATTAAATAGGCTATCCTTAACCACTATTTGCCATACAGTCAATATGGAAACATGAACTCTGATCATATGGCTAGCTTTCTTGGAAAACAAAAAAAACTGAGTCCCAGTTTTCACTATAAAATGAAGTATCATTTCCTAATTCTTGAGGAACCCTGGGATGAAATTTCTTTTTTTTTCTTTTTTCTTTCTTTCTTTTTTTTTTTAATCTTTTTAGGGCTGCACCCATGGTGTATGGAAGTTCCCAGGCTAGGGTCAAATGAGAGCTGTAGTTGCCGGCCTACACCACAGGTACAGCAGCTTGGGATCTGCACTGCCTCTGTGACCTACACCATAGCTTATGCAAGGCCGGATCCTTAACCCACTGAGTGAGGCCAGGGATCGAACCCAAGTCCTTATGGATACTAGTCAGGTTTGTTACCGCTGAGCCATGACAGGAACTGAAATTTCTTTATAGTCAGTGTTCGAGATTTCATTGTAAGTGAAACAGTAGTTACATTTAGCAAGCATGTGTTTCAAGTGTTAAATTACAGGGAATAATATAATAAATACTTGTGTACTCAGCTCAGAATAAATAGACATCTATATTTTATTTTTGTTTGATGTTTTAAAATTTATTTATATTTCATTTTATTTTAAAATATTTTTTCCACTGTAGTTGGCTTATAGTGTTCTGTCAATTTTTCTATGTATAGCAAAGTGACCCAGTCATACATATATATGTACATATATATATATATATATATTCTTTTTCTCACATTATCCTCCCTCATCTCCATCATAAGTGACTAGATACAGTTCCCAGTGCCATTGCTTATTCATTCCAAATGCAGTAGTTTGCATCTATTAACCCCATATTCCCAGTCTGTCCTTATCCCAGCTCCTCCGCCTTGGCAACCACAAGTCTGTTCTCCAAGTCCATGAATTTCTTTTCTGTGGGAAGGTTTATTTGTGCTGTACATTAGATTCAGATATAAGTGATACCATATGGTATTTGTCTTTCTCTTTCTGACCTACTTCACTCAGAATGAGAGTCTCTAGTTCCATTCATGTTGCTGCAAATGGCATTACTTTGTTATTTTTTATGGCTGAGTAGTATTTCATTGTGTATATATACCACATCTTCTTAATCCATTCATCTGTTGATAGACATTTAGGTTGTTTCCATGTCTTGGCTATTGTGAATAGTGCTGCAGTGAACATACGGGTGCATGCGTCTTTTTCAAGGAAAGTTTTGTCCAAATCTATGCCCAAGAGTGGGATTGCTGGGTCATGTGGTAGTTCTATATTTAGTTTTGTTAGCTATCTCCATACTGTTTTCCATAATTTTGTTAGCTATCTCCACACTGTTTTCCATAGTGGTTGTACATTCCCACCAACAGTGTGGGAGAGTACCCTTTTTTCCAACCCTCTCCAGCATTTGTTATTTGTTGACTTACTAATGATAACCATTCTGACTGGTGTGAGGTGGTACCTCATAGTAGTTTTGATTTACATTCCTCTAATGATCAATGATGTTGAGCATTTTTTCATACGCTTGTTGGCCATCTGTATGTCTTCTTTGGAGAAATGTCTGTTCGGGTCTTTTGCCCACTTTTCAATTGGGTTGTTGGGTTTTTTACTGTTGAGTTGTATACGTTGTTCGTACATTTTAGAGATTAAGCTTTTGTCAGTTGCATCTTTTGAAACTATGTTTTCCCATTCTGTAGGTTTTCTTTTATATTTTATATGGTTTCCTTTTAGTGCAAAAGCTTGTCAGTTTGGTTAAGACTCATTGGTTAATTTTTGCTTTTACTTCTGTTGCCCTGGAGACTTACCTAAGAAAACATTTGTAAGGTCAGAGAGTGTTTTGCCTGTGTTCTCTTCTAGGAGTATGACAGTGTCTTGTCTTACGTTTAAGTCTCTAAGCCGTTTTGAGTTTATTTTTGTGCATGGTGTGAGTGTGATTGATTTACATGCAGCTGTCCAGTTTTCCCAGCAGAAATTACTGAAAAGACTATCTTTTTCCCATTTTATATTCTTTTTTTTTTTTTTTTGTCTTTTGTCTTTTTTTGTCTTTTGTTGTTGTTGTTGTTGCTATTTCTTGGGCTGCTCCCGCGGCATATGGAGGTTCCCAGGCTAGGGGTTGAATTGGAGCTGTAGCCACCAGCCTACGCCAGAGCCACAGCAACGCGGGATCCGAGCCGCGTCTGCAACCTACACCACAGCTCACGGCAACGCCGGATCGTTAACCCACTGAGCAAGGGCAGGGACCGAACCCGCAACCTCATGGTTCCTAGTCGGATTCGTTAACCACTGCGCCATGACGGGAACTCCCATTTTATATTCTTGCCCCCTTTGTCGAAGATTATTTGACTGTAGGTGTCTGGGTTTATTTCTAGGTTCTCTATTGTATTCCATTGTTCTGTATGTCTGTTTTGGTACCAGTACCACACTGTCTTGATGACTGTGGCTTTGTCGTGTTGTCCGAAGTCTGGGAGAGTTATGCCTCCTGCTTGGTTTTTGTTCTTCAGTATTGCTTTGGCAATTCTGGGTCTTATATGGTTCCATATAAATTTTTGGATTGTTTGTTGTAGTTCTGTGAAAAATGTCATGGGTAATTTGACAGGGATTGCATCGAATCTGTAGATTGCTTTGGGTAGTATGGCCATTTTTGCAATATTAATTTTTCCAACCCAGGAACATGGAATATATTTCCATTTCTTTGAATCCTCTTTAATTTCCTTGATTAATATTTTATAGTTCTCAGCATGTAAGTATTTCACCTTCTTGGTCAGGTTTATTCCCAGGTATTTAATTTTTTTGGTTGTGATTTTATTTCATTTTTTTTCCTTTTTTTGTCTTTCTAGGGCTACACCCACGGCATATGGAGGTTCCCAGGCTAGGGGTTGAATTGCAGCTGTAGCTGTCGGCCTATGCTACAGCCACAGCAATGTGGGATCTGAGCCACGTATGCAACCTACATCACAGCTCATGACAATACTGGGTCCTTAACCCACTGAGTGAGGCTGGGGATTGAACCTGCATCCTCATGGATACTAGTTGGATTCCTTAACCAGTGAGCCATGTTGGGAACTCCAGGCACGACAGGAACTCCTTGGTTGTGGTTTTAAAAGGTATTGTATTTCATATTCCATTTCTAATATTTCATTGTTAGTATACAGAAATGCAACTGACTTCTCAATATTAATCCTGTATCCTGCTACATTGCTGAATTCGTTGATTAGTTGGAGTAATTTTTGTGTTGAGTCCTTAGGGTTTTCTATATATAGTATCACGTCATCTGCATCCAGTGACAATTTTACCTCTTCTCTTCCAATTTGGATAAATTTTATTTCTTTTATTTGTTTGATTGCTGTGGCTAGGGCTTCCAGTACTGTGTTGAATAAAAGTGGTGAGAGTGGGCATCCTTGTCTTGTTCCTGATTTTAGTGGGAAGTCTTTCATCTTTTTCCATTGAGTATTATATTTGCTGTAGGTTTGTTATAAATGGTTTTTATTATGTTAAGGTATGATCCCTCTATACTCACTTTGGTAAGAGTTTTTATCATGAATGGATGTTGGACTTTGTCAAATATTTTTTCTGCATCTATCGAGATGATCATGTGGTTTTTAACTTTTCTTTGTTGATGTGGAGTATGACATTGATTGATTTGGCATATTTTGAACCTTTAAACCTGAAATGAATCCCACTTAGTCATGGTGTATATTTTTTATATGTTGTTGGATTCAGTTGGCTAAAATTTTGTTGAGAATTTTTGTGTCTATATTCATCAAATATATTGGCTTATAATTTTCTTTTTTGGTAGTATCTTTGGTTTTGGTATTAGGGTGATGGTGGCATCATAGAATGTCTTTGGGAATGTTCCTTCTTCAGTCTTTTGAAAAAGTTTAAGGAGGATGGGTATAAGTTCTTCTTTGTATATTTGGTGGAATTCAACCTGTGAAGCCATCTGGTCCTGTTTGTGGGGGAGTTTTTTTTTACATGCTCATTTTCTTTTCTAGTTATCAGTGTGTTCAATTGATCTATTTCTTCTTGATTCAGTTTTGGTGTGCTATCTCTAGAAAGTTGTCCACTTTTTCTAGGTTGTCAAATTTGTTGGCGTATAATTGTTCATAGTATTCTATGGTTGTTTGTATTTCTGCAGTATCCTTTGGGATTTCTCCTTTTTCATTTCTTATTTTGTTTATTTGGGTTTTTTCTTTACTCTTCTTGGCAAGTCTGGCCAAAGATTTGTCAATTTTGTTGACCCTGTCAAAGAACCAGCTCTTAGTTTTATTGATTTTTTTTTCCTATTGTTTTTTGAATCTCTGTTTTATTGATTTCCTCTCTGCTCTTCATAATTTCCTTCCTTCTGCTGACTGGGTTTTGTTTGTTCTTTTCCTAATTCTTTTAGGTGGTGGGTTAAGTTGTCAATTTGAGATTTTTCTTCTTTTTTGAGGAAGGCCTGTTTCACTATGAACTTCTCTCTAAACACTGCTTTTGTGGCATCCCGTGGATTTTGAATGATTGTGTTTTCATTATCATTTGTCTTGAGATATTTTTTAATTTCCCTTTTGATTTCCTCATTGACCCATTGGTTTTTTAGTAGCATGTTGTTTAGTCTCCATGTAATTAGTTTTTTCTCATTTCTTTTCCTGTGGTTGATTTCTGGTTTCATGGCATTGTGGTCAGAGAAGATACTTGAAATAATTTCTATAATCTTAAATTTGTGGAGGTTAGTTTTGTGCTCCAGTATGTGGTAAATCCTTGGGAATGTTCCATGTGCACTTGAGAAGACTGTGTATTCTAATTTTTTTGGATGTAATGTCCTGAAAATGTCAATTAAGTCTAATTTTTCTATTGTGTCATTTAGGATCTCTGTTGCCTAATTGATTTTCTGTCTAGAGGGTCTGTCCATCAATGTGAGTGGGATGTTAAAGTCTTCTACTATCATGGTATTCCTATCAATTTCTCCTTTTATGTCTGTTAATACTTATTATATGTATCTGGGTGCTCCTATATTAGGGGCATTGACGACTATAATATCCTCTTCTTGAATCGATCCTTTTATGATTAAATAGTTTCCTTTTTTGTCTTTCTTTATGGCCTTTGTTTTAAAGTATATTTTGTCTGAGTATTGCAACTCCTGCTTTCCTGTCTTGTCCATTGGCCTGAAATAGCTTTTTTCCATCCCACCACTTTTAATCTTCATGTCTCCTTTGCCCTAAGGTAAGTCTCCTGTAGACAGCCTATTGTAGGCTTTTGCTTTTTTATCCAATCTGCCACTCTGTGTCTTTTGATTGACTCAATCAGTCCATTGACATTTAAGGTAATTATTGCTAAATACATATTTATGGCCATTTTAAACCTTCTTTTCCACTTGATTCTATGTTTCTCTTTTGTTTCTTTCTTGTTTTGGTTGGCTGATTTCCATTTATTTTATGCCCGAGTACTTTTCTTTTTAGTTTTTGTGAGTGTAATGTTTGGTTTTGATTTATGATTGCCCTGTTTTTTAAGTATGTTAATCCCTTCCTATATCTGCTTGATTTAGCCTGATAGTCATATAGGCTCAAACACATTATTAAAAAAAAATGATCCTTCCCCACATTTTATGATTTTGATGTCTTTTTTTAATATCTTCATGTTTGTCCTTTTGCTGTTCCTTGTGTTTGTCACTTTTACATTAGGTTTTTTTTTTATTTAATTTTTAGATCTGTATACTGTCTTATTTAAGTGGTTGCTTCCCAGTTGTGATTTCCTCCATCCTATTTCTTACTTTTTTTTTATTTAGAGAAACCATTTCAATATTTCTTTTAGAATGGGTTTAGTGTTGCTATACTCTTTTAGTTTTTGTTTGTTGGAGAAATTCTTTATTTCTCCTTCTATTTTAAATGATAGCCTTGCTGGGTAGAGTATTCTAGGCTGTAAACATTCCCCTTGTAGAACTTTGAATATATCTTGCCAGTCTCTTCTGGCCTGTAGTGTTTCTATAGAGAATCAGCTGATAACTTTATGGGGGTTCCCTTGTAATTAATACTTTGTGTTTCTCTTGCTGCCTTTAGAATCCTCTCTTTATCTCTAACTTTTGCCATTTTTATTATAATATATCTTGTTGTGGGCCTGTTTGGGTTCAACTTGTTTGGGGCCCTCTGTGTTTCCTGTATATTGACATCTGTTTCCTTTAGATTTGGAAACTTTTCAGACATAATTTCTTCGAAAATATTTCCAATCCCCTTTTCTTTTTCTTCTCCTTCTGGAATCCTTATTATGCATACATTGGCCTGTTCTATATTATGCCATAGATCTCTTATATTGTTTTCATGTTTTTTTTTCTTAATTTGGTTTTCATTCTGCCATCCTGATTGGGTGATTTCCGTTATTCTATCTTCCAAATCACTAATTTGTTCCTTTGCATTATTCATTCTCCTCTTTAGTGGCTTTAACTCAGTTTGTGTCTCTGCAAATGAATTTTGTCATTATTCTTGGTTCTGCCTTATATTTTCTATTTCCTTTTTAAAGTAGTGTGCATTTTTACTGTTTATATATGCTCTTAATTCCTTCATATTCACCCTTAATTCCTTCAATATTTTCATGATCTCTCTTTTGAATTCAGTGTCTATTAGGCTGCAGAATTCTGTTTCATTTTTGTTGTTTCAGGTGAATTCTCCTCTTCTTTTAACTGGGAATTTTTCCTGAGCTTCTCCATCTTGCTTATATTTTTCTTTCTCTGTGAGTTTAGGGAAACCAAATCGTAGTCTTGGAGGGCTATTTCTATGCAGGGGTGCCCCTTGGTATTTGGTAGGCTGTTACTATTTATTTTTGGCGTGGGCATTTGGATATTTGCTGTCTCTTTCTTCAGTGTGAGCAGGCTGTTATCCCCAGGGTGCTGAGTGTGTTTCCAGGGAGAAGGAGGCAGTGGGTAGGGCTAGTAGTCAGTGCTGGTTGCTGGGCTCTTGACAGTAACAAAGACCTGCAGGAAGGTGGTGCAAGCTACTCCTAGTTGCAGGGCACTGGGAAGTGGTACGGAGCCTTAGGCAGATTTAGGAGGTGCCCAGAAAATTTGGCAGTGGCAATGGCAGGGTCTGTGAGTTCCCAGGGGAGTAAGAGCAACAACAGGTGCTGTTTGGTCACAATGCCCTCCTCTGTGGTGCCCTCTGAGGTTATTGGGGCCACAAGTGGTGCCTGTTCATGGACCCCTTATGGTGGCAGGCCATACCCACCTCTGGAGTCAGAGATAACTGCAGTGGTTTGCCCTTCCACCTGTAGACATGCAACAAGCATCCTGTCCCACTTAGTTCCTTCATGCAGGAGGTGCTGCACGGGCTGCTCCTAGTTGCAGCATCCTGGGAAGTAACAGTGATCAATTATGTGGATGCTGCCCAGAGCATTTGGCAGTAACAGCAGCAGGGTGGATGTGTTCCCAGGGGAGCGAGAGCAACAACAGGTGGTGCTCAGTTACAGCACTCTTTTTTTGCTGATCTCTGAGGTGATTGGGTCTGCAGGTGGAGCCTGTTCACAGACCCCTAGTGGTAGCAGGCCACGTCTCCCTCTGGTTTCTGAGTTGACTGCTGTGGTTTGGCCCCACTGCAAGAGGCACTGAGTTGTGCTTAGCCTCCTGCTGCCCTTAGCCCACACATGAAGTGCCTGGCCACTCATAACCTGCATGAGAAGTGCCTGGTCTCCCATAGCCCCAGAAAGTTGCTTCGCCCTACCTGTAGCCTGTGCCAGAGGTACCTCAACCTCTGAGAGCCCACACATGTACAAAGATTCCTATGGCAGTCTGCCTCTCCTCCTCTTACCCTCCCCAATGGTGCCTTGCTTCTCCTGAGGGTCCAGACCTCGTCCTGGGTTCCCTTGGCTGTGGCATTGTACTCCCCATTCTGTGGCATACTGCTTCTTAGCCCCTCAGGCTTTCTCCATGTAGCCAATCCTTGTCCTCTCCCCAGAACTGACCTCCCTGAGACTCAGTGCCCAGCCCTGACCCGAGTGTCTCAGGTTGTGGTGTCCGGGTTGGTGCTGCAGACGATCTGTGCAGCTCTCACTCTGCCTTGCCCTTCTCAGTCCTACTCCTGTGCTTTTCTTGGAGAGTTTGAGGTCTCTCTGTCTCAGCTGATCTCCCATCAGTTAGGTGGCTTCTCAGGATGTGGATTCCTTTTGTCTTTCACAGATCCCTCTCGTGAATGCTAGTCCTGTCCTGATTTCTTCTCTCTCTCTCTCTTTTCTTTCTTTTTTTTTTCTACCCAGTTATGTCAAGGGTTTCTTCCTGTTTTTGGAGATTTAAGTTCTTCTGCCAGTGGTTAGATGTTCTCTGTGAATCGTTCTACATGTAAATGTGTTTTTTTGATGCGTTTGTGGGAGAAGGTATGTACAACAGCTTACTCCTCCAACATCTTCTTACAATTTATTAGAATTAAATAGAATTCTATGAGTCTTTAAAATTACAGTCCTGTCTGCTTTGTCGCTTTCTTCAGTTCCGTTTCTTTCTTTCTCCAGAAACATTTTTCTCTCTCCAGAAACAACCATTGTTGTTAATTTTGAGTGCATCCTATCAGGCTGTAATTTATATTTTTACTATGTGTTTATGAACAAATATAGTATTACTTTTTTGTTTTGGAAATTTGCATGAGTACTTTCCTACTGTGTATACCATTCCTTAAGTTGTTTTTAATAACATGGAACATAACTGCTGTATGTTATTCAGAACCCCATGTTATTTATTTATTCTACATTAATGGGTGTTTTAGAGTATATCAAATTTTTACTAATACAGATTGTTATACCATTATAGGTACACCCTTATTGTCCATGTGCAAAAGTTTCTAGAAGAAATAGAAGCTGAATGAATAGATTAGAGTTTATTCATTTTCAATGTTTCCAAGTTATTCTCTTAAGTACAATACTTCAGTATCCTCATGCCCTTTCTGTCATTGTTTTGTTTTTAAACTTTGCATGTTTGATATCCTATTGTGGTATTAATTTGTATTTCATTGAACACAAGTGAGATGTTTTCTTATGTTAATCATTTAGGTTTTCTTTCCATTTTCACCCTTTGTTTATCTTTCTTTTGTCTTTTTCTTACTGATTTTATAGGTCTGTGTATTCTGGATTCTTGGCTTTTATATATTATATATTATATTTTATATATTATATATTATATGTATAACAAATACACTTCTCTCAGTCTGCTACTTTATCTTTTAGTATATACAAGTTTTTGTTTGATTAAGTAAAATGTATCCATGCTTTTCCTTTATAATTTCTACTTTTTTGCATTTTAAAAACACTTATTAACATGGACACTTTTAAGATGTTCTTTTATATTTTCTTTTTTTTTTTTTTAATCTTTTTGCTATTTTTTGGGGCCACTCCCGTGGCATATGGAGGTTCCCAGGCTAGGGGTCTAATCAGAGCTGTAGCCACTGGCCTACGCCAGAGCCACAGCAACGTGGGATCCGAGCCGCGTCTGCAACCTACACCACAGCTCACGGCAAAGCCGGATCGTTAACCCACTGAGCAGGGGCAGGGACCGAACCCGCAACCCCATGGTTCCTAGTCGGATTTGTTAACCACTGCGCCACGACGGGAACTCCCTATATTTTCTTTGAATAGTTTTTTATATTCCAAGTCTGTAATGTATTTGCATTTTTTTTTTGCATGTGATGTCATCTAACTTTATTTTCCAGCTGGAAAGCCAGATGCTATAATGTCTTTTATTGAATACTTCATGCCTTCCTTACTAATTTTAATGATACTTCTATCATATATTAATTTCTTTTTTAAAATTTTATTATTTTTTAATTTTTTTGTTTTTATTATTACTGAAATGAATTTATCACATCTGTAGTTGTGTAATGATCATAACAATCTGATTTCACAGGATTTCCATCCCACAGCCCAAGCACATCCCCCCACTCCCCAAACTGTCTCCTCCGGAGATGGTAAGTTTTTCAGTGACTGTGAGTCAGCATCTGTTCTGCAAAGAAGTTCCGTCTGTCCTTTTTTCAGATTCCACATGTCAGTGAAAGCATTGGATGTTGGTGTCTCATTGTATGGCTGACTTCACTCAGCATGATCATTTCTAGGTCCATCCATGTTGCTAAATATGCCCTTATTTCGTTCATTTTAATGGCTGAGTAATATTCCATTGTGTATATGTACTACATCTTCTGGATCCACTCCTCCGTCGATGGACATTTAGGTGGTTTCCATGTCTTGGCTATTGTAAGTAGTGCTGCAATGAACAATGGAGTACGTGTGTCTTTGTGAGTCGTGGTTTTCTCTGGATAGATGCCCAGAAGTGGGATTGCTGGATCAACTGGTAGTTCTATTTTGAGTTTTCTGAGGCACCTCCATACTGTTTTCCACAGTGGTTGCACCAATTTACAATCCCACCAGCAGTGCACTAGGGTTCCTTTTCCTCCACATCCTCTCCAGCATTTCTTGTTTGTAGACTTTTTGATGATGGCCATTCTGGCTGGTGTAAGGTGGTACCTCATGGTGGTTTTAATTTGCATTTCTCTAATAATGAGTGATGTTGAACATCTTTTCATGTGTTTTTGGCCATCTGTATGTCTTCTTGGGAGAACTGTCTATTTAGATCTTCTGACCATTTCTTGATGGGGTTGTTTGGTTTTTTTTTTTTTTTTTTTTTTTAGTATAGAGCTGCAGAAGGTGTTTATAAATTTTGGAGATGAATCCCTTGTCAGCTGGTTCATTTGCAAAGATTTTCTCCCATTCTGTGGGTTGTCTTTTCATTTTGTTTAGGATTTCCTTTGCTGTACAGAAACTTTGAAGTTTGGTTGAGTCCCATTTGTTTATTTTTGTTTTTATTGTCATTACTCTGAGGTGGATCTGAGAAGATGTTGCTGTCGTTCATGTCAGAGAGTGTTTGGCCTATGTTTTCCTCTAGGAGTTTGATAGTGTCTGGTCTTATATCTAGGTCTTTAATCCATTTGGAGTGTATTTTTGTGTATGGTGTTAGGGAGTGTTCTAATTTCATTCTTTTCCATGTGGCTGTCCAGTTTTCCCAGCACCACTTATTGAACAAGCTGTTATTTCTCTGTTGTATATCCTTGCCTCCTTTGTCATAGATGAGTTGACTGTAGGTGCATAGGTTTAATTCTGGGCTTTCCATCCTGTTCCACTGATCTATATTTCTGTCTTTGTGCCAGTACCATGCGGTTTTGATGATTGTTGCTTTGTAGTATAATCTGAACTCTGGGAGCCTGATAACTCCAGCTCCATTTTTCTTTTTCATGATGCCTTTGATTATTCTGGGTCTTTTGTACTTCCAAACAAACTTTAAAATATTTTGTTCAAGTTCTGTGAAAAATGTCCTTGGTAATTTGATAGGGATTGCATTGAATCTGTAGATTGCTTTAGGTAGTATAGTCATTTTGATAATATTAACTCTTCCAATCCACAAGCATGGTATGTCTTTCCATCTATTTGTGTCATCTTTGACTTCTTTCATCAGTGTCTTATAGTTTTCAGAGTACAGGTCTTTTGTTTCTTTAGGTAGGTTTACTCCTAGGTATTTTATGCTTTTGGATGTGATGGTAAATGAGATTGCTTCCCTAATTTCCTTTTCTGCTCTTTCATTGTTAGTGGTAGAAATGCCGTTGATTTCTGTGTATTTATTTTGTATCCTGTGACTTTGCCAAATTTGTGGATGAGCTCTAACAGTTTTCTGGTAGAGTCTTTAGGATTCTCTAGGTATAGTATCATGTCATCTGCAAATAGCGATAGTTTTACTTCTTCCTTTCCAATTTGGATTCCTTTTATTTGTTTTACTTCTCTGATTGCTGTGGCTAGGACTTCCAGAACTATGTTGAAGAGTAGTGGTGAGAGTGGACATCCTTGTCTTGTTCCTGATCTCGGTGGGAATTCTTTTAGCTTTTCACCATTGAGAATGATGTTACCTGTGGGTTTGTCATATATGGCCTTTGTTGTGTTGATAGGTTCCCATTATGTCCACTTTCTGAAGGGTTTTGTTTTAATCAGAAAGGGGTGTTGGATTTTGTCAAAAGTTTTTTCTACGTCTATTGAGCAGACCATATGATTTTTATTCTTCAGTTTGTTAATGTGGTGTATCACACTGATGGATTTGCAGATATTGAAAAACCCTTGCATCCCTGGGGTAAATCCCACTTGATCATGATATACAATCCTTTAAATGTATTGTTGGATGTGGTTTGCTTGTATTTTGTTCAGGATTTTTGAATCTATGTTCATCAGTGAAATTGGCCTGTAGTTTTCTTTTTTCTGGTATCTTTGTCTGGTTTTGGTATCAGGGTGATGGTGGCCTCATAGAATGAGTTTGGGAATATCCCTTCCTCTGCAATTTTTTGAAATAGTTTTAGAAGGAGAGGTGTTAGCTCTTCTCTAAATGTTTGATAGAATTCGCCTGTGAAGCCATCTGGTCCTGGACTTCTGTTTATTGGAAGTGTTTTAATCACAGTTTCAATTTCAGTTCTTGTGACTGGTCCATTCGTCCTTTTCTATTTCATCTTGGTTTAGTCTTGGAAGATTGTACCTTTCTAAGAATTGGTCCATTTCTTCTAGGTTTTCTGTTTTATTGGCATATAGTTGCATATAGTAGTCTCTTATGATCCTTTGTATTTCTGTGGTGTCCGTTGTTACTTCTCCTTTTTCATTTCTAATTTTATTGATTTGAGTTCTCTCTCTTTTTTGCTTGATAAGTCTGGCTAGGGGTTTATCAATTTTGTTGATCTTCTCAAAGAACTAGCTTTTCGTTTCATTGATCTTTTCTATGATTTTCTTTGTTTCTATTTCATTGATTTCTGCTCTGATCTTCATGATTTCTTTCCTTCTACTAACTTTAGGTCTTGTCTGTTCTTCTCTCTCAAGCTGCTTTAGATGTAAAGTTAGCTTGTAGATTTGAGCTGTTTCTTGTTTCCTGAGGTGGGCTTGTATTGCTGTAAACTTTCCTCTTAGAACGGCTTTTGCTGCATCCCATAGGTTTTGGAGTGTCGTATCTTCGTTGTCATTTGCTGCTAGGTTTTTTTTAACTTCCTCTTTGATTTCTTCAGTGATCCATTGGTTGTTTAGTAGCATGTTGTTGAGTCTCTAGGTGTTTGTGTTTTTTGCAGTTTTTTTCTTGTTGATTTCCAGTTGTATAGCATTGTGGTCGGAAAAGATGCTTGATATGATTTCAGTTTTCTTAAAAGTTACCGAGGTTGGATTTGTAGCCCAGAATATGGTCAATCTTAGAGAATGTTCCATGTGCACTTGAGAAGAATGTGTATTCTGTTGCTTTTGGATGAAATGTCCTATAAATATCTATTAAGTCCATCTGGTGTAAAGCTTTATTCAGGGCCTGTGTTTCCCTATTGATTTTCTGTCTGGATGATCTCTCCATTGCTGTTAGTGGGGAGTAAAGTCCCCCACTATGATTGTGTTATTGTCGATTTGTCCTTTTAAGATTGTTAGCAGTTGCCTTGTATATTGTGGTGAACCTCTGTTGGGTGTGTAGATATTTAAAATTGTTATATCTTCCTCTTGGATTGATCGTTTGATCATTTTGTAATGTCCTTCTTTGTCCCTGAAAATATTCTTCATTTTAAAGTCTATTTTGTCTGATATGAGTATTGCTCCTCCAGCTTTCGTTTGATCCCCGTTTGCATGAAATATTTCCTTCCATCCTCTCACTTTCAATTTGTATGTGTCCCTAAAATTGAAATGGGTCTCTTGAAGACAGCATATATATGGGTATGTTTTTGTATCCATTCATCCAGTCTATGTCTTTTGGTTGGCACATTTAGTCCATTAACATTTAAGGTAATTATTGATATGTATGTTGTTATTGCCATTTTATTAATTCCTTCGGATTTGTTTTTGTTGCTCTTTTTCCTTTCCTTCTTCTCTTGTTCTTTTCTGCCTAGAGAAGTTCCTTTAGTATTTATTGTAAGCCTTGTTTGGTGTTGTTGAATTCTCTCAGCTTTTGCTTATCTGTGAAGGTTTTGATTTCTCCTTAAAATCTGAATGAGAGCCTTGTTGGGTAATGTAATCTTGGTTGGAGGTTTTTTCCTTTCATCACGTTGAGTATATCATGCCACTGCCTTCTGGCCTGCAGAGTTTCTGTTGAAAAATCTGCCAATAGGCTTATTGGGGTTCCCTTGTATGTTACTTGTTTCTTTTCCCTAGCTGCTTTCAAGATTTTCTCTTTGTCTTTAATTTTGGTCAGTTTGATTAATATGTGTCTTGGGGTGTTCCTCCTTGGGTTTATTTTATATGGTACTTGTTGTGCTTCCTGGATTTGAGTGAGTGATTCCTTCTCCATGTTAGGGAAGTTTTCGGCTATTATCTCTTGAAATATTTTTTCTGTCTCCTTCTCTCTCTTTTCTCCTTCTGGCATCCCTATGATAGGGATGTTGGTGCGTTTAACATTGTCCCAGAGTTCTCTGAGACTCTCTTCATTTCTTTTGAATCTTTTTTCTCTTTTCTGTTCTGCATCTGTGAGTTCCACTAATCTGTCCTTTACCTTGCTTATTCATTCTTCTGCCTCCTGTATTCTGCTGTTGGCTGCTTCTAGCGAATTTTTTGTTTAAGTTATTGTATTTTGCATCTCTTCTTGTTTAAGTTTTATATCTTGTATCTCTTTGCTCAGTGTTTCCTGTAAGTTATCCATCTTTGCCTCCAGTTTATTTCCAATGTCTTTCATCTTCTTCAGCATCAGCAGTCTAAAGTCTTTTTCTTGGAGGCTGAGAATCTCCTCATGGCTTAGCTGATTTTCTGGGATTTTTCCTTTCTCCCTCATCTGAGTTATAGTTCTCTGTCTTTTCATTTTTATAGGTTTTTGGTGTGGTGACCTTCTTACAGATAATAGAGTTAAAGCCTCTCTTACGTCTGTTGTCTGCCCCCCTGTGGCTGAAGTCAGAGTGGGGGGCTTGCTGTAGGCTTCCTGATTAGAGGGGCTGATGCCCACTGCTTGTTGGAGCATGTTCTAATCCCTCTGGTGGGTGGCAATTAGTCTCTGGATGGGATTAGAAGCAGTTGTGTGCCTGAAGGGTCTTTAGGTAGCGTGTTTACTGAAAGGCGGGGCTGTGATCCCACCTGGGTTGTTGTTTGCCCTGGGCCTTCTCAGCACTGACTGATGGGTGGGGTCAGATTTTCCCAAAATGGCCACCTCCAGAGAAAGGCACAGCTGCTGAATACTCCCGAGAGCTTTGCTTCCAATGTCCTTCCCTCACAACAAGCCATGTTCACCCCTCTTTTCCCAGGTTGTCCTCCAAGAACTTCAGTCAGATTTGACTCAGATTCCCATGGAGACTTTGCTCTGCCCTGGCACCCCGTGCACGTGAAAGTCCGTTTGCACCTTTTAAGAATGGGGTCTCTGTTTCCCCCAGTACCATGGAGTTCCTGCACACAAGGTCCACTGGCCTTCAGTGCCAGATGCTCCGGGGCTCTTTCTTCCTGTGCCAGATCCCCACACATGAGAGTTTGATGTGTGACTCAGAACTCTCACTCCTGTAGGTGAGTCTCTGTGAACCAGTTAGTTTCCATTCTGTGGAGCTGCCCACCCAGAGGTATGGGGTTGATTATATCACGAAATCACCCCTTCTACCTCTTGATGTGTCTTCCTCTTTTTCTTCTGGAGTAGGATACATTTTTTAAGGTTTCCAGTGCATTTGGGTGAAGAATGCTCAGCCTTTAGTTGTGAATTTTGTTGTTTTTAGGAGAGAAGGTGAGCTCCAGTCCTTCTATTCCACCATCTTAATCCCGTCCCTATCATATATCAAGTTCCTATATGTGACCAGGTCTGTTTCTTGGCAACTTTGTACTTATGATGAAGCTACTGTTTCAAAATTATTATAGCTTTAAAATATGTCTTTATCTGGTAGGACAAGTTGCTCTTGTTTTCTTTCAGGATTGTCTTAGCTAGTCTTGGACTTGTGATTTTCCAAGTGAGTTTAAAATTTTTGTGATTTCACGGAAGATTTTATTGAGATTTGGATTGGAATGACAATGAATTATAGATTAATTTTGGGGAATTGACATCTTTGATATGGAGCCTTCCCATCTATAAATGTTTTTCATGTCTGTTTTAAAGAAAGCTTATAAAATTATAATTTACAAAGCAGAAAATTCACTCATTTCAAGTATACAACTCAATAATGTTTAGTAAACTTATGCAATCATCACCATAAGCAAGTTTCAGAACATTTTCATCAGATTGACTTTTTTTTTTTTTTTTGGTCTTTTGCCTTTTCTAGGGCTGCTCCTGTGGCATGTGGAGATTTCCCAGGCTAGGGGTCTAATCAGAGCTGTATCCGCTGGCCTACGCCAGAGCCACAGCAACAGGGGATCTGAGCCACATCCGTGACCTACACTACAGCTCACATCAACACCAGATCCTTAACCCACTGAGCAACGTCAGGGATTGAACCCGCAACCTCATGATTCCTAGTCGAATTCCTTAACCACTGAGCCATGATAGGAGCTCCACAGATTGACTTTCACATCCTTTCATAATGTTTTATAATTTTCTTCATAAATAATCCTGCTTAACATCTTTTTTTTTTTTAAAGTGTTATTCTTAGTTAGCTGATTTGTGTGTGTGTGTGTTGTGACATTTAATGGTAATTTTGCCTATTATATTTTCTAATCAAGTATTTCTTGCATATAGAAATGCTTTTGATTTTTCTATTTCTATCTTATATCCAGCAACCTTGCTGAAATTTGTTGTTACTTCCAATGACATTTCTGCAGATCCTCTTGGTTTTTCTACATGGGCAATTCTACCATGTCCACATAATTTATTTCATCTCTTTCTTTCTGGTCCTTATACCTATGACTTTCCTTGTAATACTTTGGCTAGGACCTCTGTTATTATGCTGAATGACTGTAGTGTCTTATTTCTGATGCCCATGGGAAAGCTTTTAAAATTTATCCTGTAGTATAATCTTTTTGTAGACCTTTATACCAAGTTAGATGTTACTTCTGTTTCAACATTGTTATTTCCTTTTGTTTGTTCAGTTGTGGTGGTGGTGGTTGTTAACAGTGCTTGAGCATCCACTTTTTCTGATCTTTACTCTTCTTCTAGGCAGGAATTTACTGAGTTCCAGGATCAGCAGTTAGTTAAGTCTCACAAATCATGTGGCTTTTTCTCCTGTGAGGCTTTATGCAGGTAGCTCATTGTGTACATGTGTGGCCTAGTACTTATTCCTGACTCAGAACTGATACACACGCACTCGTAATCTTTGGCTGTAGCTTCCACACAGCTGTTGATGTTGAGTTTCTTATTTATTTCTGGCACCTGGGGATTTCTGTTGTTTGGCTTTGAACTTGGATATACATTTAAAACAAAAATTTTTTTTGAATTTCTATGTTTTTAAAGTAGGAGTGGAGAAAAGAGGCTGTTTCCCAGTTTGACTCAGTGAGCCATGTTGAATGGACACTTACTTCTAAAATTCTACAGTGAGAACCTACTGTATAGTGTTGGAAAATCTCAATAGTTTGTAATAATCTTTCTGGGAAAAAGAATGGATATGTTTGTATGTATGACTGATTCACTTTGCTGTGCACCTGAAACTAGTGCAACATTGTAAGTCAACCACACTCCAGTAAAATTAAATTAAAAAAATTCTGCAGATCAGATTTACTCAGAATGTTTTATTCATTCTAAAAATTTATAGCAACACTGTCCAATATTACTTTCTGCAGTGATGAAGATATTTTGCTTCTGTGCTCTGCAATATGATCATCACTAGCCACACATTGCTAATCAGCATTTGGAATGGGGCTAGTGTGATCAACGAACTGAATTTTAAATTTTACTTAATTGTGAGAGGGGAAGTAAGATGGTGGAGTAACAGGACATAAGGCTCATATACTCCCACAAATACATTGAAAATACAACTATATGTGGAACTATTTGCACAGGAAATTTGTGAAAACCTGAAAAAGACCCCAAGATTATGATAGAGCAAGAAAAACATTAGAACACAAGAAAGACAAAGAGTAAGAGAAAAAAGAATGAAAAGGAAATGAGATGGGACCTGCCCTCCCAGGAGGGAGCTAGAAGGAGGAATAGCTTCTGCACTCTGGGAATTTTCCCCACCAGAGATGAGATCAGCCAAAAACAGAGGAGGAGCTCTGAATGGTCTGAAGCAGTTAAGAAGGAAACAGACCTCCACAAATGGTCAGTGCTATTGCAACAGGCATCTGTAGGCGGGTGCCAGCAGGTGTTGGGAACTAAAACTTTGGCCTTAGAGATCAGACCCAAAGAGGGAGCTGGGGGCAGTTACGTGGGGAAGAAAAGGGGTTGGACATGCAGAAACCACCTGGAGGGACTAGAGTATGGGGCAACCACAATGGAGAGCATCTAAGCAGAGGCAACCCAGTTGGGTTTGGAGACTAGATGCCATTGTTTGGAGGTGTTAGAAGGAAGGGGCGGGATCCACCACTACAGCTTTGTTCCCTAAGCCCACTTTCTCAAGCTGCAGGACACTCCTTGCCTCAGCTCAGGAACCACTTGGCAGTAGTGGTTGGCAATGGCTGGGAAGCAGCCCTGCCCTTAGGGCTACAGACTTCTTGGAGCAGGTGGAGTAACTGCCTGGAAGAATAACACAAGTTCCTGGTTCCTGCTGCTGGGGGCCCCGCACTAGTAGAGTCCAACCTGCACCAGAAGAGCTGCCAGCCATGGTGGTGCTCATCCCCTGAGAGAGCAGGGAAAACACAGGTGATTTGGCTCCACCCAGAGAATCTGCAGGGGCTCCGACCAGCAGGGCAGCGCCAGAAAAGCTGCTGGTGGTGGTGCTCGCTTTCTGATGGAGTTGTGCGCTGCCCAACTAGGGAAAAGCACAAGATACAGGACCCCAGCCAGTGGCCCTGTGAAGGCTTATGTCAATGGCACTCTTTCCACTGAGAAAGAGTGGAGAAAGATTGGGATTGCAATCTCAATCTGCAGGACTGCAGAGAGTACTACCAGCAGCAAGGAAGGGGGAGGGACTGCCAGAAACACATCCTACAGCTACAGAGACAGCCTGTGAGTGACAATTAGGGAGACGCCCCCACCCTTGAGACTTTAGAAAGAGAGCCCTAGGGTGGCCAAGCAAGGAGAATGCCAGCAAAGCAGTGGAACATGCTCCCATCTCTACAGAGAACAGTCCCTAAAGCCTACTCAGCAAAGTGGTGCACATGAACCACTACCACCCCTGAGAACTCCAGGACTGGGCATCTGCTTCAACATCTACATTCTAACTTCAGGGGACAATTAACAGAAAAGTAAACACTATGAAATACCAAAGAAGTATCCTTTAGACAAAGGAACAAGACAGGAATACATAAAAACCACTAAATGATGAGGAGATAGGCAATTGGACCTGACAAAGAATTCAGAGTGATAATAGGAAAGATGATCCAAAGTCTTGGAAAAAGAATGGAGACACTGATTGAAAACTTAAAAAAGAATGTTTAACAAAGAGCTAGAGGATTTGAAAAGGAAAATGAATAGTGTGATAGCTGAAATGAAAAATAATCTAGAAGGAACCAATAGCAGGTTAACAGAGGCAGAAGAACGAGTAAGTGAGGTGGAAGACAGGGTGATGGAAATCACTGCTACAGAAAAGAACAAAGAAAAAAAGAAAAACACTGAGGAGAGTCTAAGAGACTTCTGGGACAACATTAAATGTACCAACATTCGCATAATGGAGGTTTCAAAAGGGGAGGGGAGAGAAAAAGGGCCAGAGAAAATATTTGAAGAGTTTGTAACTGAAAATTTCCCAAATATGGGAAAGGAAACACTCAAGTGGAAGAAGCACAGAGAATTCCATACACAGTAAGCTGCGGAAGAAATACAGCAAGACACATACTAATCAAACTGACAAAAATTAAGTTCAGAGAAAAAAATATTAAGAGCTGCAAGGGAGAAGCAACAAATCACATATAAGGGAATTCCCATAAGGATAACAGCATATCTCAGGAGAAACTCTACAAGCCAGAAGAGAGTGGCAAAATATATTTGAGGTGATGAAGAGGAGGAACCTATAATGAAGAATACTCTACCCAGCAAATTTCACATTCAGATTTGATGGAGAGAGAAAAAGCTTCACAGACAAGCAAGAGCTAAGAGAATTCAGCACCTCCAAACCAGCTCTACATCAACTACTAAAGGAACTTCTCTAAGCAGAAAAGAAAAAGCGACAATTTGAAAGGAGAATATTAAAAATGAAGAAGCTCACTGGTAAAGGCAAAGATAATTTAAAAGTAGGAAATCACCCATTGACAAATACGATATCTAGCAAGCATGAGAAGAGAGGACAAATGCAGAACATTGAAAATGCATTTGAAATTAAGGAGAGCAGCAGGACAAAACAATTCTGGACACATATAGATGGATATATCAAAATATAAGGGGAACCACTAGTCAAATAACTAATGGTCACAGACACAAAAAGGAAAAACCAAGCAAAACATAACAGTAAACATGGTCAGCAAATCACAAGAAAAGATGAAAAAAAAAAAAAAGGAAGACAAAAGATCCAAAATAGCAATCCAAAAATAATTCTTTTAAAGTAAATGACAATAAATACATACTTAACCATAATTGCATTGAATGTAAATGGATTAAATGCTCCAACTAAAAGCAAAAGACTAATTGAATTGATTCAAAAGCAAGACCCATATATGTACTTTCTACAGGGTACCCACTTCAGATCTCTGGACACGTACAGACTTAAAGTGAGGGGATGGAATAAAATATTACATGCAAATGGAAATTGTAGAAAAGCAGGAGTAGCAGTACTCATATCAGACAAAATAGATTTTTATTTATTTATTTATTTATTTTGCTATTTAGGCCTGGACCCACGGCATATGAAAGTTCTCAGACTAGGGGTCTAATTGAAGCTACAGCTGCCGACCTACACCACAGCCACAGCAACAGCAACAGCAACACCAGATCTGAGCTGCATCTGCAACCTACACCACAGCTCACAGCAATACCTGATCCTTAGCCCACTGAGCAAGGCCAGGGATTGAACCTGCAACTTCATGGTTCCTAGTCAGATTCATTTCCACTGCACCATGATGGGAACTCTAGACAAAATAGATTTTAAAATAAAGAAGGTCACAGGAGGCAAAGAAGGACATTACATAATGATCAAAGGATTGATGCAAGAAGAAGAAATAACAATTTTAAATATGTAGGCACCCAATATAGGAGCAGTACAATATAGAAGGCAACTACTAATAGCCATAAAAGGGGAAGTTGACAGTAACACAATTATAGTGTGAGACTTTAACACCCACTTATAGCAATGGATAGATCATCCAGACAGAAAATCAGCAAGGAAACACAGGCCTTAAGTAATGCACTAGACCAAACAGACAACTGATATCTATAGAAATTTTCACTCCAAAGCAGCAGAATACACTTTCTTTTCAGGTGCACATGGGAGGTTCTCCAGGATAGATCACATCTTGGGCCACAGATCAAGCCTTGATAAATTTTTAAAAATTGAAATTATTTTAAGCATTTTCTCTGATTACAATGCTACGAGACTAGAAAAAAACTGCAAGAAAAGAGGCAAAAACCATACATTCTTAGAAGCTAAACAATATGCTACTGAACAATCAATGGATCATTGAAGAAATCAAAGAGGAAATTAAAAGATACACAGAGACAAATGACATGAAGATACAACATCCAAAACCTATGGGACACAGCAGAAGCAGTTCTGAGAGGGAAGTTTATATCAATACAGTCTTATCTCAGGAAAGAAGAAAAATGCAAATAAACAACCTAACCTTACACCTTAAAGCATCTAGAGAAGGAAGAACAGATGAAGTCCAAAATTAGTAGAAGGAAAGAAATCATAAAGATTTGGGCAGAAATTAATAACAGAGACAAAACAGTTGAGAAGATCATTGAAACCAAAAGTTGGTAAAAATTGATAAACCATTAGTCAGGCTCATCAAGAAAAAAAGGGAGAGGGTTCAAATCAATACAATTAGAAATGAAAAAGGAGAAGTTGCAACTGACATTGCAGAAATACAAAGGATTGTGAGAGACTACTATGAGCAACTGTATGCCAATAAAATGGACAACCTAGAAGAAATGGCAGGAAGAACAAAGGTACAACCTACCAAGAATGAACCAGGAAGAAATAAAAAATATGGAGAGACGTCACAAGAACTGAAATAGAAAACGTGATTAAAAAACTTGCAAAAAAACCAAAAGTCTAGGACCTGATGGTTTCACAGCTGTGTTCTACCAAACATTCAGAGAAGAGTTAACACTTCTTCTTCTGATATGTTTCCAGAAAATTTCAGAGGAAGGAACACTCCCAAGCTTATTCTATGAAGCCACCATTACCCTGATACCAAAACTAGACAAAGATACCACACAAAAAAAATAAAATTACAGGCCAATATCACTGATGAACATAGATGCAGCAATGCTCAACAAAATATTAGCAAACCACATACAAATATACATTAAAATGATCATACACCATGATCAAGTAGGATTTATCCTAGGAATGCAAGTGTTCTTCAATATCTACAAATCTATCAATGTGATACACTACATCAACAATCTGAAAAATAAAAACCATATGATCATCTTGAGATGATGCAGAAGAAGCTTTTGACAAAATTCAACACCCATTCCTAATAAAAACTCTCCAGAGAGGGCATAGAGGGAAACTACCTTAATATAATAAAAGCCATTTTTGATGAACCCACAGCTGATGTCATTCTCAATGGTGAAAACCTGAAAGCATATTCACTGAGATCAGGAACAAGACAAGGAGGCCTTCTTCATCAATGGTTATTCACCATAGTCTTGGAAGTCCTAGTCATGGCAATTAGTGAAGAAAAAGAAAAGGAATCCAAATTGGAAAAGAAGTAAAGCTATTCCATTTTGCAGATGACATGATTCTATACCTAGAAAATCCTAAAGACACTACCAGAAAACTGTTAGAACTCATGGATAAGTTTGGTAGTCTCAGGATACAAAATTAATACACAGAAATCAATTGCATTTCTATATATCAACAATGAAATGTCAGAAAGAGAAATGAGGGAAATAATCTCATTTACCATTGCATCAAAAAGAATAAAACACCTAGGAATAAACCTACCTAAAGAGACCAAAGACTTATACTCTGAAAACTATAAGATACTGATGCAAAGAATCAGAGAAGACGAAAATAGATGGAAAAATATACCATGCTCTTGGATTGGAAGAATTAATATATTCAAAACAGCAATACTACTTAAGGCAATCTACCGATTCAGTGCAATCCCTATCAAATTTCCAATGACATTCTTTACGGAACTAGAACAAAACATTTTAAAATTTGTTTGGAAACATGAAAGACCTTCAATAGCCAAAGCAATATTGAAAAGAAAAAAAATGGAACCGGAGGAATCAGGCTCCCTGACTTTAGACTCTACTACAAAGCTGCAGTCATCAAGATAGCATGGTTCTGGCACAAAAACAGCAATATAGATCAATGGAACAAGATAGAAAGCCCAGAAATAAACCCAAACACCTATGGTCAACTAATCTATGACAGAGGAAGCAAGATCATACAGTAGAAGATAGTCTTTTCAATAAATGGTGCTGGGAGAACTGAACAACTGCATGTAAGAGAATGAAGTTAGAACATTGTCTAACACCATACACAAAAATAAACTCAAAATAGCTTAAAGACCTAAATGTAAGGCCAGATACTATAAAATTCCTAGAGGAAAACAGGCAGAACACTGGCAGAAATCACAGCAACATCTTGTTTGATCCACCTCCTAGAAACAAGACAATAAAGACACAAACCAGTGGGACCTAATTAAACTCAAAAGCTTCTGCACAGCAAAGGAAACCATTAAAAAATGAAAAAAAAGCCCACAGAATTAGAGAAAAATTTTTGCAAATGACTCAACTGACAAAGATTTAGTCTCCAAAATATATAAACAACTCATACAATTCAAGAACAAAAAACAAACAAACAACCCAGTTGAAAAATGGGCAGAAGACCTAAATAGACATTTCACCAAAGAAGACATGCAGATGGCTAGCAAGCACCTGAAAAAATGCTCGATATCGTTAATTATTAGAGAAATGCAAATGAAAACTACAATGAGGTACCACCTCACACCAGTCAGAATGGCCATCATTAACAAGTCAACAAATGACAAATGCTGGAGAGGGTGTGGAGGAAAGGGTATCCTCGTACACAGTTGGTGGGAATGTAAATTGGTAAAACCACTATGGAAAACACCTCAGAAAACTAAATATAGAAACTACCATATGACCCAGCAGTCCCACTCCTTGGCACATATCCAGACAAAAATTTCCTTGAAAAAGATATATGCACCCATATATTCATCTCAGCACTATTCACAATAGCCAAGACATGGAAGCAACCTAAAAATGCTCATTGACCAATGAATGGGATATAGGAAGATGTGGTACATAGGTGCAGTGAAATACTACTCAGCCATAAAAAGGACAAAATAATGCCATTTGCAGCAACATGAATGGAAGTAGAGATTCTCATACTAAGTGAAGTAAGTCAGAAAGAGAAAGACAACATACGACATCACTTGTATGTGGAGTCTAAAATATGGTACAAATGATCTATCTACAAAACAGAAAAGATCATGGACATGTGGCACTCATGTTTGCTGGGGGAAGGGGGAGGCAGTGAGATGGATTGGGAATCTGGGGTTAGTAGATGAAAACTTTTATTTGAAGTGAACGGGCAATGAGATCCTGCTGTATAGCACAGGGAACTATATATCTAATAACTTGTAATGGACCATGATGGAGGATAATGTGAGAAAAAGAATGTGTATATATATATGTGTGTGTGTGTATATATATGTATGTATATATGTATGACTGGGTCACTTTGCTGTACAATAGAAATTAACAGAACATTGTAAATTAATCATAATAAAAATTTAAAAAATAAAAAGGATAAGCCAAAAAAATTTATTTTGATTAATTTTAATCTAAATAACTACATTTGCTGTTGGCTTCTAAATTAGTGCAGTTCTGTACTAAGTTAAAGTGGGGAGAAAACCTCTAAGCGGTTTGAAACAATGTTAATATATATAGAGAAAACCTTCAAGATATAATTTCTGTACATTACAATGACCTATTTTAGTCATTAAGGAATTTAACAATTAGATTCTGGCTTTGTGAACTTCATCACTTAGCTTCTGATATTTTGTATCTAAAACATACATTTCTGTAGCTGAAACTGTACATTAGTATCTCCATCCCAATCAATTGAGAAATCTGTTTCCATTGTGTCTAGGGAATTATAGTTAAAAATTGAGGGCTGTGGAAGTCCTTGTAAATGTGAAATTTAGAATTGTGCTTTGGTGACTCATTAGGCAAATTGTGAATATTTGTAGAATTGCTAGATGTATCAAAACTGCATTTTATATTGGTCCTTAGTAGGGAAGTTGTTGGCAACAAGCTGTATTAGCACAGTGATTTATATTTCTATGTTGTTGGCAACTTCCTCTCTCAGAGGAAGGAAAAACAAAGGGAAAGGAACAGAGTAAAAGTTTACAGAATTTTTGAGCTTTAAGGGACTTCTGAGGCAAGTTTCTTCAAAAATGAAGAAACTTAACCATGTGTCATGTACATGATATATGTACATACATATAACTCGTGTATATATAAGCATAAATATATATGTACACCTAATACCATTATACATATATTGAGTTTTCAGTATATAAGTATCTAATTCCAGTATATATATTGAATATAGTTTAATGGCCAGTTAATGACAAAGCTGAGACTAGGATTTGGGTTTTCTAACTCCCAGTCTGGCCTTTTTCCTACATGCTACACTTTGTATCCAGATAGTTCTTTGGATGCATAGAAAACAAATTATGTTCTTTAAAATATGATTGTGTTACATAAACATCAGTGGCTTGTAAGGCAAATGTTGTTTTCCTTAATAGCTGGGTTATTGAAGAGTTTCATTTGTTTCAAATTGAAGCATTGAGTTATTTAATAATTAATAGATATCAGGATTGAATATGGATTGACATTTTAAAAAGAGCATATTTTATAAGCCATATGTTTAGTCCACTTTGATATTTCTTGCAAAAATTTCTTAGGAAAAAATACTCAGTTCATGTAGCATGGGATTTTTTTGGAAGAAGCAAATGTATTTTAAACGTTGTAACTAATTACAGCTATATTTCTTTTAGATTCTTGCCTGAAACCATATATTGCACTTATTCATGGAATAACAATGGGTGGGGTAAGTACACTGTTTACTGTCATCATTGTTATGTGAGTTGTATTAAAAATGAGTTAATTATTAAACATAAGTTAATTATTAAAGAGAAGTGAGATGATGAGTGTAATATAATAGAACTTGTTGAAACAAAATTGTGTTTGGAGCCTTGCAGGTTTGGGATATTAATACTTGCTTTCCGCAAAAGAACACCTTCTTAATTATGTTTGTTACATACTATTTCAGATTCTTGAATTAGTAAGTTTTCTTTCTTCTTTTCTTTTTTTTTTTTTTTTTTTTTTTTTTTTTGCTTTGCTTTTTAGGGTTGCATTTGCAGCATATGGAAGTTCCCAGGCTAGGGTTTGAATTGGATCTGCAGCTGCTGGCCTGTCATAGCCACAGCAATGACAGATCCGAGCCATGTCTGCAACCTACACCACAGCTCACAGCAACGCCAGATCCTTAACCCACTTAGTGAGGCCTGGGATCAAACTTGTATCCTCATGGATACTAGTCAGGTTCGTAACCACTGAGCCACGATGGGAACTCCTAATAAGCTTTCTTAACTAACAAAACGGGGTCTTTTTTTTTTTTTCTCCCTTTGTAGAGTCCTTTTTCCACTTAATAGAATGATTGCTTTCAATAGCTTCAGAAGAGAAATGGGAATGTTGAGTTATTTTATTAGACTCTGGATAGTGGGGATGTGGTTGCCAAAATTATATTGACTGCACAAAATTTAACCTTAGTGAAAGGGTTTGGATTCTTTATGACGTTCTCTGCAAGTGTGTTTCTATCAGTTGACAAATCTTTTTAATAGCACAGATACAAAAATACTAAGTCGTAAATGTCACCGGTCTTGAGTAACTTGATAAGGAGTGGGAGAAAATATGAAATACAGAAAGTGTTAAAATTTATGGCATTGGCAAAGACGAGCCTTTTTTAAAGACGTCAGAATGGGTCTTCATGGCAGGAAAAGATTTAAGGAGGTAGTAGGAAGCCAAAGAGTGGAATTTCAAAGATTGAACCTGTTAAGTGTTTGGAAGGTTTAGTTACTGGGAGTACAAGAACTCCCATCTTTGTAGGAAAACCACACACAAGATGAAGTCTTTGGGGCACTTAGAATTGCTTAGATCTTGCGTGTCATCTTGGGAAAAGAGTATCCCCTAGCAGCTATGGTTGGAAAGTGCATCAAGGGCAAGCTATACCTCTCTGCTTGTGGCAGGTACTGAGCATGAGTTGATTGCACTTTCTTTGTCAAGGAAGTGTTAAGATGGGAAAAATAAGAGCAACTTGAAAAAATTATGTGGAACAAGGGGAAAGAAAATATCTAAACCATTGAAGGAAGAGCCCCCTGTGAATGTGAAAGGAACCGGGAAAAAATGAAAATAAACAAAAACCATTGGGCATTCTATGATTTGGCTCCAATAACGTAGGAAAGACAACCCATTAGGAGACGACATGCTCTCAAGCTTAAGAAAAAGTAGACAAATAGTTTTGTCTCTTGTCTTTATCTTGATTCTGATCAGTAAATTGTTCTTATATTAAGAAAGGATTGTAAGAAAACTTCAACCATCCAAAAGATGGCGCCATAGAGCTTGATTTTTATTATCTTGTTTTTACTATAGAAATTTTTTTCTTCCAGCAAGGAACATGACAGTTTTACTGTCTCTTGTTATTTACCATGAAGAGTAGCATAGCACTTATTAGAGGGGATGGCTAAATTCTGCTGTGTTTCAGATTTAAGAAATATGAAGATTTACTCAATATTTCAGTATACAGTAAAATGAAAATGTTTCTGAGTGGTTTTCCACTGGGTTAATCAAAATTATATGATCATGTCATTACACTGTTTCTGAAAGAAAGAAACATTTTTTTATGAGTAGCAATTTGAAAGAATAATTGATTTTGTCTCCTAGGAAGGAAGAGTTTTAATTTCCTTTACTCTTTATTTTAAAATCTGAAGTCATATTTTCTCCATTTAATATATAACAGAACAGTAAATCTGCTTTAAAAATTAAAATTAAGGAGTTCCCATTGTGGCTCAGCAGTAACAAACTTGGCTAGTATCCATAAGGACACTAGTTCGAACCCTGGCTTTGCTCAGTGGGTTAAGGATTCCACGTTGCCATGAGCTGTGGTGTAGGTCACAGATGTGGCTCAGATCCTGCCTTGGTGTGGCTGTGGTGTAGGTTAGCAGCTACAGCTCCAATTCAACCCCTAGCCTGGAAATTTGTCATATGCCATGGGTACGCCCTAAAAGGACCAAAAATAAATTTAAAAAATAATTTAAAGTAATTAAAGAATGTAGAAAAATCCTTACATTTTTGTTCTGTACATGTATTATCACCCACATTTCCCTCTTGACTGAATTGGATTTTAAGAACTTTAAAATTTTTCTTTCCTTCCTTTCTGCTTCCTTTTCTTTCTCTCTCCCTCTCTTTCTTTTCTCTTTCCAAGCCAATATGGGTACAATATGGTATAGTTTTTGTATTTCTCAAAGGATCAGGATGCTGCCAGCAAAAGGGTTTTGTGATCAGTATAATGGAAAATTAGGTTTTAAGGCATTCTTTAGAAGAGGTATATTCTAATGAATGGAGAAGAAGTGGGAATTGGAATGGGAACAACAAGCGTATAGAGTCCCCCAAAGACTTTTTGGTACACCAACTAGCCAGCCCCATGGAGATCTCACCAGCACTCAGTTAAATGGGAGCTATTGAGTCAGATTAAGTTTAGCCACTGATTAATGTCATTGAGACATGTTCTTTTCTTATGGAAAGAATTAATAGTCTCAAAGATTGAATTAGGTTAATGTATTGAAAAGATCTGTAAGACATAATAGGTACATCTTTGTTCTGTTTTAAAAGGTATTTTGTTTTGATGCTGTTAGAGACAATTTGAATAGATGACATTTTAAGAAATTACATTTTTTTTTTTGCTATTTCTTGGGCTGCTTCTGCGGCATATGGAGATTCCAAGGCTAGGGGTCTAATCAGAGCCGTAGCCACCAGCCTACACCAGAGCCACAGCAACGTGGGATCCGAGCCGCGTCTGCAACCTACACCACAGCTCACGGCAATGCTGGATCGTCAACTGAGCAAGGGCAGGGATCGAACCCGCAACCTCATGGTTCCTAGTCGGATTCGTTAACCACTGCGCCACGTCGGGAACTCCAAGAAATTACATTTTTATTATAGTGAAATGCTAGGTTTTTCTTTTCTTTCCCCCTTTTTTTTTGTGTGTGTGTGTTTGTTTTTTTTTTTGTTTTGTTTTTTTTTTTGCCATTTCTTGGGCCTCTCCTGTGGCACATGGAGGTTCCCAGGCTAGGGGTCTAATCAGAGCTGTAGCCACTGGCCTATACCAGAGCCACAGCAATGCAGAATCTGAGTGGCATCTGCAACCTACACCACAGCTCACGGCAATGCTGGATCCTTAACCCACTGAGCAAGGCCAGGGATCAAACCTGCAACCTCATGGTTCCTAGTCGGATTCATTAACCACTGAGCCACGACGGGAACTCCAAGGTTTTTCTTTTAACAGCATTTAGTTACTTAATAGAATCTGAGCAATTGTAAAAGAAGAGATGAAATAACTTTATTAACTATGTTAAAGAAGATTTTTTTTTAATATATTTTTTTATTTTCCCACTGTACAGCAAGGGGGTCAGGTTATTCTTACATGTATACATTACAATTACATTTTTTCCCCCACCCTTTCTTCTGTTGCAACATGAGTATCTAGACATAGTTCTCAATGCTATTCAGCAGGATCTCCTTGTAAATCTATTCTAAGTTGTGTCTGATAAGCCCAAGCTCCCGATCCCTCCCACTCCCTCCCCCTCCCATCAGGCAGCCACAAGTCTCTTCTCCAAGTCCATGCTTTTCTTTTCCGAGGAGATGTTCATTTGTGCTGGGTATTAGATTCCAGTTATAAGTGATATCATATGGTATTTGTCTTTGTCTTTCTGGCTCATTTCACTCAGGATGAGATTCTCTAGTTCCATCCATGTTGCTGCAAATGGCATTATGGCATTCTTTTTTATGGCTGAGTAGTATTCCATTGTGTATATATACCACTTCTTCCTAATCCAGTCATCTGTCGATGGACATTTGGGTTGTTTCCATGTCCTGGCTATTGTGAATAGTGCTGCAATGAACATGCGGGTGCATGTGTCTCTTTTCAGTAGAGTTTTGTCCGGATAGATGCCCAAGAGTGGGATTGCGGTGTCATATGGAAGTTCTATGTATAGATTTCTAAGGTATCTCCAAACTGTTCTCCATAGTGGCTGTACCAGTTTACATTCCCACCAAGAGTGCAGGAGGGTTCCCTTTTTTCCACACCCCCTTCGGCACTTGTTATTTGTAGATTTATGAATGATGGCCATTCTGACTGGTGTGAGGTGGTATCTCATGGTAGTTTTGATTTGCATTTCTCTTATAATCAGCGATGTTGAGCATTTTTTCATGTGTTTGTTGGCCATTAAAGAAGATTTTTAAAGAAACTTACTTAGCTTACTTTGGTATACCTCTCCCCTCATGTCATTTAAATCTCTTCATTAAAAAAATTATTATAATACTATTTAATATGCTTACATTGTAGTATAATGAGAACACTGGGACATACGTGGGCCATGCCATTTTTAAGTGGAAAACCAGCCAAGAAGCTATCAAAAGAGCAAATATTAAGTCATTAGGAAAGCCTGGAAAACATTCTGAATTTATATTTTGCCATTTTAGTTGCCCATGCTTGAGACTTCCATTGTGAAGGCTACAGTCCACCAACCAAAGAATCTTCTTTTTCATGAGTAAAGATAGGAAAGGCTGTCTGTGGGAAATCAGTCATGTATTTGCTCCTGCATGCTATTCATCAGTGGTATCCCCTTCAACTTTAAGGACTAATTGAGAGGCTTAGCCATATTAAAAAAAATGATTTTAGAGAGTTGCTGCTGTGGTACAGTGGGTTAAGAATCCGACTGCAGAGGCTGGGGTTGCTGGGGAGATGTGGGTTTGATTCCTGGCTTGGTGCAGTGAGTTAAAGGATCCCCACCGACCCTCCCCACCCCCACCAAGGATACCAAAATCTGAGGATGCTCAAGTCCCTTGCATAAAATGGCATAATATTTGCATTAACATATGCATGTCTTCCTGTATACTTTAAATCATCTCTAGGTTGCTTATACTTAATACAGTGTAAATGCTGTGTAATACAATGTAGATACGATGTGAATAGTTGTCAAATTTTGCTTTTTGGAACTTTTGGAATTTCCCCCCCCAAATATTTTCAATTTACAGTTGGTTGAATCTGCAGGTACTGAGGGCTGAGTGTATTTTGGATATTGACCCCTTATCAGTTATATGGCTTGCAAAAATAATTTCTCCCATTTCATAGGTTGCTATATCATTTGTTGATGATTTTCTTTGCTGTGCAGAGGCTTTCATTTGATGTAATTCATATGTTTGTTTTTGCTTTTGTTGCCTTTGCTTTTGGTAACACTTCCCCCAAATCATTATCAAGGTCAGTATT
This sequence comes from Sus scrofa, assembly GCF_054392235.1. Lineage (NCBI taxonomy): Eukaryota > Metazoa > Chordata > Mammalia > Artiodactyla > Suidae > Sus > Sus scrofa. The sequence goes on along the minus strand of NC_139397.1, from coordinate 109,233,705 downwards.
AAGGAGCTTACCCGTGTTTTCTTCTGGGAGTGTTATGGCTTCAGGTCTTACATTTAAGTCTTTAATCCATTTTGAGCTTATTTTTTTGTATGGTGTGAGGTGTCCTCTTTCATTTTTTTCTATATGGATATCCAGTTTTCCCAACACTATTTACTGAAGAAACTGTCTTGTTCCTATTGTATATTCTTGGCTCCTTTGTTTAAAAGTAATTGATCATATACGTATGGCTTCATTTTTGGCTTCTCTCTCTCTGATTCCATTGATCTATGTATCTGTTTTTATGCTGATACCATAGTGTCTTAGTGACTGTAGCTTTATAATATGATTTGAAGTCAGGAAGTGTGATGCTTCCAGGTTTGTTCTTTTTTCTCAAGATTGATTTAACTATTTGGGGTCTTTTTTGATTCCATTCAAATTTTAAGATAATTAAATTTCTATAAAAAAATGACACTGGAAATTTTTTTTTTTGGTCTTTTTGCCATTTCTTGGGCCGCTCCTGCGGCATATGGAGGTTCCCAGGCTAGGGGTTCAATCGGAGCTGCAGCTGCCAGCCTATGCCAGAGCCACAGCAACACGGGATCCCAGCCACATCTGTGACCTACACCACGGCTCACGGCAACGCTGAATCATTAACCCACTGAGCAAGGGCAGGGATCGAACCCACAACCTCATGGTTCCCAATCGGATTTGTCAACCACTGTGCCACGACAGGAACGCCACACTGGGATTTTGACAGAAATTACTTTGGGTAGTATGGACATTTTGGGGTATATTGCTTTGGGTAGTATGGATATTCTGTTTGTTTTGTTTTGTCATTTTGCCTTTTCTAGGGCTGTGCCCACGGCATATGGAGGTTCCCAGGCTAGGGGTCTAATCAGAGGTGTAGCCACTGGCCTATACCAGAGCCACAGCAATGCAGGATCTGAGTGGCATCTTCAAGCTACACCACAGCTCACGGCAATGCCAGATCCTTAACCTACTGAGCGAGGCCAGGGATTGAACCTGTGACCTCATGGTTCCTAGTCGGATTTGTTAACCACTGAACTCCTATACCTAATTTTTAAAGGTTTTTTTCTTTTAAAACCATAAAAGGATGTTGAATTTTGTTAGATGCTTTTTCTGCATCTATTGAGATGATTATGTGATTTTTATCCTTCATTTTGTTAATGTGCATCGCATTGATTTTGCATATGTTGAACCATTCTTGCATCTTAGGAATAAATCCTACTTGATCATGGTGTATGATCCTTCTGAATGTCTTGTTGAATTTAGCTTCCTCAATATTGTGAGGATTTTTATGTCTGTGTTCATCAGGAATATTGCCCTGTAGTTTTCTTTTCTTACAGTATTTTTCTAATAAGAATGATAGACATTTTTATCACTATATCTGCTTGTGTAGGTCAAGATTATCTGACTTCAGATACATGGATGTGATTCTTTTTTGTCCTTTGTGGGTTCAGAGTGGAAACAGCCAGTTGCAAGTGTGATGAAACTAGACTTGAAGTGGATGTGCAAAGATAAATGATGATCAGTCAGAAACTAAAGAAAGGTACTGCGGTGCAGTTGCCCTGGAAAGTAAAAATAAAAACTATATTATAGACTGGCAAAGCTGTTTTACATATAAAGCAATAAAATACATTAAGAAAGGAAGAATAATCAGACAAAAAAAGAATATGAAAAAGAGCTTCCTTAAAGACAAATATTAGCAACACAGCAGGATTTGTGAAAGGAAGAATAAAATGGAAATTTCCCTTAGATTTCTAAGTGTTTAGAATGTGTACTTATGTGTACTCATTTTCATTTGTCTTCTCTGTTGGAATTTCTCCAAGAATGGATGGAGATTTTTTTTCTTGATAGAGAGGGCCAGGTTCCCCCCACTCCTGCCATGGGATTTATTCTCTCTACTTAGATTTCTCTTTTCTTTCAGCCTTAATAGGGGGGAGTGAGGGTTGCTTTTCGTTGCAGAATTTCTCATAGTAAATTTTTAGGGTCATTTAGTTTCTCAATGAACTTTTTTAATAGGTAGCATTGGGTTATGTTTTTTAAGACACAATTACTTATCCTCTAACAAATATTCTTATGCTTTTTAACTCCTTCTCACTGCTTGTCTGTCTTATTAGAGAGGACCCTTTATTTTATCCTTTCCTATATTCTTTTTCCCCTGACTTCTAGTCTAGAGATATGTAAATACAGAATTTGAAAATACTGGCGAACAGACTCACAGACTTTGAAAACAAACGTATGGTTACCGGAGATGGGATTAAGATGGTGGAATAGAAAGACTGGTGCTCAACTTCTCTCACAAAAACGATGAAATTATAAACAAATGCTGAACAACCTTCAACCAAATGGACTTGAAACTTTCAAAAAGATATTATACTCCAGAAGACAAAGAGGAGGCCACATCAAGAGGTAGGAGGGGCGATTATGCGATATAAGCAACCCCATACCTACTGAGTGGGAAGCCCACAGACTGGAAAGTAACTGTATCACAGAGACTCACCTACAGGAGTGAGAGTTCTGAGCCCCACTTCAGGTCCTGATGCCTGGGGATCTGGTTTTGGGAGAAAGATCCTCCAGAGCATCTGGCAGTGAAGGCCAGTGGGGCTTGTGTACAGGAGCTCTATTGGAATGGGGGAAATGGAGACCCCATTCTTGAAAGGTGCACTCAAGCTTTCATGTGTACTGGGTTGCAGGGCAAAGCAGAGGCTCCATAGGAGTCTGGGTTGGACCTAACTGTAGTTCTTGGAGGATCTCCTCGGAAAACGGGGTGACTGTGGCTCCTTGTGGGAGAAGGACATTGGAGGCAAAGCTATCAGGAATGTTCATCAGCATGTGTTCCTGTAGAGGTGGCCATTTTGGGAAAATCTGGCCCCACCCATCAGTGCTGAGAAGCCCCAGGCCAAACAGTAATCCAGGTGGGATCACAGCTCCACCCATCAGTAAACAGGCTGCTGAAAGACCCCTCCTCCCAGGCACACAGCCACCTCTAATCTCAGAGACAAATCCCCACCGACCAGAGGGATAGGAATCAGTCCCACCTACCAGTGTGCAGCCACCACTCCCTCCCATCAGGAAGCCTACAGCAAGCCCCCATATCAACTTCAGCCACAAGGGGGGCAGACATCAGAAGTAAGAGAGGCTGAAACTTTGTTTTCTGCAAAAAGGAGACCACTCCAAAAACCTATAAAAATGAAAAGGCAGAGAGCTATCATGCAGATAGGGAGAAAGAAAAAAAAGAAAAAAAAAAAAAACCCAGAAAATCAGCTAAGTGATCTGGAGATTATCAGCCTCTAGGAAAAAGACTTTAGACTGATGATGCTAAAGATGATGCAGGACATTGGAAATAAACTGGAGACAAAGATGGATCATTTACAGGAAACACCAAGCAAAGAAATACAAGATTTAAATCTTAAGCAAAAAGAGATGCAAAATACAATAGCTGAAAAAAATTCATTGAAAGCTGGCAACAGCAGAATACAGGAGGCAGAAGAACGAATAAGTAAGGTGGAGGACAGATTAGTGGAACTCACTGATGCAGAACAGAAAAGAGAAGAAAGATTGAAAAGAAATGAAGAGAATCTCAGAGAACTCTGGGACAACATTAAAAGCATCAACATCCATATTATAGGGGTGCCAGAAGGAGAAGAGAGGGAGAAGGGGACAGAAAAAATATTCCAAGAGATAATAGCCAAAAACTTCCCTAACATGGGAAAGAATCCACTCACTCAAATCCAGGAAGCACAACAAGTACCATATAAAATAAACCCAAGGAGGAATACACTGAGACACATACTAATCAAACTGACCAAATTTAAAGACAAAGAGAAAATCTTGAAAGCAGCTAGGGAAAAGAAAAGAAACAAATAACATAGAAGGGAACCCCGATAAGCTTATCAGCAGATTTTTCAGCAGAAACTCTGCAGGCCAGAAGGGATTGGCAGGATACACTTAAGGTGATGAAAGGGCAAAAACCTCCAACCAAAATTACTTTACCCAGCAAAGCTCTCATTCAGATTTGAAGTAGAAATCAAAACCTTCACAGATAAGCAAAAGCTAAGAGAATTCAGCAACACTAAACCAGCTTTACAATAAATACTAAAGAACTTCTCTAGGCAGAAAAGAAAATCCACAACTAGAAACAAAAATACTATAAATGCCAAGGCTCACCAGTAAAGGCATATACATAGTAAATGTAGGAAATCATCCACACATGAACATGCTATGCAAATCAGACATCATGAGAAGAGGAGGGTACAAAAGCAAGACACGGGAGATGAACTTGCAATTAAGAGACCAACAACTTAAAACAATCTAATATATATATACATAGGTTCTTATATGAAAACTTTAGGGTAACTGCAAGCCAAAAATATATAATGGATGTATATACACAGATAAGAAAAATCAACTCAAATACAATACTAAAGATGGTCATTAAACCACAAGAGGAGAGAACGAGAGAAGAAGGGAAGAAAAAAAGCAACAAAAACAAATCCAAAGCAGTTAATAAAATGGCAGTGATAGCATACATATCAATAATTACCTTAAATGTTAATGGACTAAATGCCCTGACTTAAAGACATAGGCTGGCTGAATGGATACAAAAACAAGACCCACATATATGCTGTCTTCAAGAGACCTACTTCACTTCTAGGGACACATACAAATTGAAAGTGAGAGGATGGAAGAAAATATTCCATGCAAATGGAAATCAAAAGAAAACTGGAGTAGCAATACTCCTAACAGACAAAATAGACCTTAAAATAAAGAATATTATAAGAGACAAGGAAGGTCATTACATAATGATCAAAGGATCAATCCAAGAAGAAGATTTAACAATTGTAAATATATATGCACCCAAGAGAGGATCACCTCAATATATAAGACAACTGCTAACAACCTTAAAAGGAGAAATTGACAGTAACACAATAATAGTGGGGGACTTTAACACTCCACTTAGAGCAATGGACAGGTTATCCAGACAGAAAATCAATAAGGAAATACAGGCCTTAAATGAAGCATTAGACCAGATGGACTTAATAGATATTTATACGACATTCCATTCAAAAGCAACAGAGTACACATTCTTCTCAGGTGCACATGGAACATTCTCTAGGATTGATCACATTCTTGACCACAAATCAAGCCTTGGTAACTTTAAGAAAACTGAAATCATATCAAGCATCTTTTCTGACGACAACACTTTACAACTGGAAATCAACAACAAGAAAAAACTGCAAAAAACATGAACACATGGAGACTAAACAATGTGCTGCTAAACAACCAATGGATCACTGAAGAAATCAAAGAGGAAATTAAAAAACACCTAGAAGCAAATGACACCAAATATACAACAGTCCAAAATCTATGGGATACAGCAAAAGCAGTTCTAAGAGGACATTTTATAGCAATACAAACCTACCTCAGGCAATAAGAAAAAGCTCAGGTAAATAACCTATGTTTACATCTAAAGCAGCTAGAGAGAATAGAACTGACAAGACCTAAAGTTAGCAGGAGGAAAGAAATCATAAAGATTTGATTTTATGAATCAATGAAACAGACACTAGGAAAACCATAGAAAAGATAAATGAAAATAAAATTTGAAAAGACATATAAAATTGATAAACCCTTAGCCAGACTTGCCAAGAAAAGAGAGAGGACTCGAATCAATAAAATTAGAAATGAAAAAGGAGAAGTTACAGTGGCATCCCAGAAATACAAAGAATCATAAGAGACTATTACATGCAACTATATACCAATAAAACAGAAAAGCTAGAAGAAATGGACAAATGCTTAGGTACAATCTTCCAAGACTAAACCAAGATGAAATAGACAAGATGAACGGACCAATCACAAGTACTGAAATTGAAGGTGTGATTTAAAAACTTCCAACACAAAGTCCAGGACCAGATGGCTTCACAGGCGAATTCTATCAAACAAACATTTAGAGGAGAGCTAACACCTGTCCTTCTGAAACCATTTCAAAAAATTGCAGAGGAAGGGATACTCCCAAACTTATTCTATGAGGCCATCATCGCACTGATACCAAAACCAGGCAAAGATAACACACACACACACACACCCACACAAATTAGAGGCCAATTTTCACTGATGAACATAGATGTAAAAATCTTCAATAAAGTACTAATAAAGCAGATCCAACAGTACATTAAAAGGATTACACATCATGATCAAGTGGGATTTATCCCAGAGATGCAAGGATTCCTCAATATTTGAGAATCAGTCAGTACACCACATTAACAAACTGAAGAATAAAAACCATGCGATTCTCTCAATAGATGCAGCAAAAGCCTTTGACAAAATCCAACACCCATTTCTGATAAAAACCTTTCAGAAAGTGGGCATAATGGGAACCTATCAACACAACAAAGGCCATATCATATATGACAAACCCACAGCTAACATCATTCTCAGTGGTGAAAAGCTGAATGAATTCCCACTGAGCTCAGGAACAAGACAAGGATGACCATTCTCGCCACAACTATTCAACATAGTTTTGGAGGTCCTAGCCATGGCAATCAGAGAAGAAGAAGAAAGAAAAGGAATCTGAATTGGAAAGGAAGCAGTAAAACTATCACTATTTGCAGATGACTTGATACTATACCTAGACAATCCTAAAGACTCTACCAGAAAACTGTTAGAGCTCATCAATGAATTTGGCAAAGTCACAGGATACAAAATTAATACCCAGAAATTGATGGCATTTCTATATTCGAACAACAAAAGATCAGAAAGAGAAATTAGGGGAATGATCTCATTTACCATCTCATCAAAAAGAGTAAAATACTTAGGAGTAAACCTACCTAAAGAGACAAAAGACCTGTACTCTGAAAACTATAAGATGATGAAAGAAATCAAAGATGACACAAATAGATGGAAAGACATACCATGCTCTTGGATTGGAAGAGTCAATATTGCCAAAGTGACTATACTACCCAAGGCAATTTACAGATTCAATGCAATCTGTATCAAATTACCAAGGACATTTCTCACATGTTGCCGGAGGCCAGCTCTGGCGGCCAGGGAGTGTGCACTTTTTCCCAAACAAGAGAGACGGACGTCGGCTTTTGCAATGGAGACAGCCTCTTTGTCCCTTCTTTCAGGGCGCTAGACTGCTCAAATTTTATTGGCGTAAGTGGTTGATTATATAGATAGCTTTTTGCTACAGATTACATCACAGTGTTAAAAGTACATTGGTTAACTATTACATGGTATAGTAGCTATACATCATGTTTTAAGATCTCTATCTTAACGAAACTTAGTGAGTACTTTGAAGAGGCCATAGACACAAGAATTTGGCATTCACAAACCTTGTTTGTAGGCTGGTGCTTATCTTCAAAGCGTTATGGCAAGGAGATAGTGAAGTAAATATAAACCAACTTAAACTAGCTACCACTTAAAAGCTTTTAAAATCAAAGACAAAACTCACAGCTAGGTTTTTTGGATAACATATGGCTAACTTCTATGGATCTCATTAAAATCCTAACTCTAAAGTTTACTATATAACTAGTTAATAGATAAACACTATGTTTTAACTAAGTTGGCTTCAAATAGGGGAAAGTCCTTCAGGATGAGATTCTCATTATATTATTGTTATAACTTTGTTAAATCACAAATCACCACAGGAAAATAGGAATGGAAAATAAGAACAATAAGGAAATAATCAGGAAAGACTGAGGAAAACTGAATAACAAATAAAACAACTGGAAAGGCTAGGTCACCCGAGAAACAATCCATGTTCTCCAGTGCAAACATGGAAATTGTTTTCCTAGGAAAGCTCCAATTCTTCCCCATCAACATCAAAATGAGAGCTGTGTAACTTGAGGCCTGTCCTCAACTTGTACCTTGCAGGCAGGCTTTCATCCTGACCAGAAGCCCACCTTCGGCATATACCATCCAGGCAGGCTTTTATCCTGTCCAGAGGCCCACCTTCGGCATGTACCATTCAGGTGAGCTCCCTTCCTTGGTTAGGAACCTGCCTTCAGGTTTTTCTGCCATCAGGCAAGGTCCTTGTTTTGAGTCCCTGCATTTTCTCGGCTCCCCGCACTCACAGAACTTGAACAAAATATTTTAAACTTTGTGTGGAAGCACAAAAGACCCAGAATAGCCAAAGCCATCCTGAGAAAGAAAAATGGAGCTGGAGGAATCAGACTCCCTTACTTCACACTATACTACAAAGCAACAGTCATCAAAACCATATGGTACTGGCACAAAGACAGAAATATAGATCAGTGGAACAAGATAGAAAGCCCAGAATTAAACCCATGCACCTACATCAACTAATCTATGACAAAGGAGGCAAGAATATACAATGGAGAAAAGACAGCCTGTTCAATAAAATAATGAAATTAGAATACTTCCTAACACCACACACAAAAATAAACTCAAAATGGATTAAAGACCTAAATGTAAGACTGGATACTGTAAAACTCTTGGAGGAAAACATAGGCCAAATACTCTCCAACATAACCCACAGCAATATCTTCTCAGATCCACCTTTAGAATAATGACAATAAAAACAAAAATAAACAAATGGGACTTAAAAGTTTCTGCACAACAGGAGTTTCCATCGTGGCTCAGTGGTTAACAAATCCGACTAGGAACCATGAGGTTGTGGGTTTGATCCCTGGCCTTGCTCAATGGGTTAAGGATCCAGTGTTGCTGTGAGCTGTGGTGTAGGTTGCAGACTCGGCTTGGATCCCGCATTGCTGTGGCTCTGGCGTAGGCTGGAGGCTACAGCTCCAATTTGACCCCTAGCCTGGGAGCCTCCATATGCCACGGGAGCAGCCCAAGAAATGGCAAAAAGACAAAAAAAAAGTTTCTGCACAACAAAAGATATCCTAAACAAATCAAAGAGACAACCCACAGAATGGGAGAAAATCTTTGCAAATGAATCAGCTGACAAGGGATTCATCTCCAAAATTTATAAACACCTTCTGCAGCTCTATACTAAAAAAAAAAAAGAAAAAAAGAAAAAAAGAAACCCAAACAACCCCATCAAGAAATGGTCAGAAGATCTAAATAGACAGTTCTCCCAAGAAGACATACAGATGGCCAAAAACACATGAAAAGATGTTCAACATCACTCATTATTAGAGAAATGCAAATTAAAACCACCATGAGGTACCACCTCACATCAGCCAGAATGGCCATCATCAAAAAGTCTACAAACAAGAAATGCTGGAGAGGATGTGGAGGAAAAGGAACCCTAGTGCACTGCTGGTGGGATTGTAAATTGGTGCAACCACTGTGGAAAACAGTATGGAGGTGCCTCAGAAAACTAAACAGAACTACCAGTTGATCCAGCAATCCCACTTCTGGGCATCTATCCAGAGAAAAGCACGACTCACAAAGACACACGTACTCCATTGTTCATTGCAGCACTATTTACAATAGCCAAGACATGGAAACCACCTAAATGTCCATCGACGGAGGAGTGGATCTAGAAGATGTAGTACATATACACAATGGAATATTACTCAGCCATTAAAATGAACGAAATAAGGGCATTTTTAGCAACATGGATGGACCTAGAAATGATCATGCTGAGTGAAGTCAGCCATACAATGAGACACCAACATCCAATGCTTTCACTGACATGTGGAATCTGAAGAAAGGACAGACGGAACTTCTTTGCAGAACAGATGCTGACTCATAGACACTGAAAAACTTACCATCTCTGGAGGAGACAGTTTGGGGAGTGGGGGGATGTGCTTGGGCTATGGGATGGAAATCCTGTGAAATCAGATTGTTATGATCATTATACAACTATAGATGTGATAAATTCATTTGAGTAATAAAAAATGAATAAATAAAATACACTGGGGGAGAAAAAGACATACAGATGGCCAAAAAACACATGAAAAAATATTCAACATCACTAATTTTTAGAGATGCAAATCAAAACCACTATGAGGTACCACCTTACACCAGCCAGAATGGCCATCCTCAAAAAAAATCTATAAACAATAAGTGCTGGAGAAGGCGTGGAGAAAAGGGAACCCTGTTATACTGTTGGTGGCAATGTAAATTGGTCCAAGCACTGTGGAAAACAGTATGGAGATGCCTCACAAAACTAAAAATGGAATTACGATTTCATCCAGCAATCTCACTCCTGGGCAGCTCTCCAGAGAAAACTGTGACTTGAAAAGATACATGTACTCCAGTGTTCATTGGAACGCTATATACAATAGCCAAGACATGGAAACAATCTAAATGTCCATTGACAGAGGAGTGGATCAAGAAGATGTGGTACATGTATACAATGGAATATTACTCAGCCTTGAAAAGGAAAGAAAGAATGGCATTTGCAGCACAGCATGGATGGACCTAGAAATTATCATGCTAAATGAAGTCAGTCAGACAGTTAGGCACCAGCATGAAATGCTATCACTTACATGTGGAATCTAAAAAAAGGATACCATGAACTTCTTTGCAGAATAAATACTGATTCGCGGACTTTGAAAAACTTATGCTTTCTAAATGAGACAGATTGGGGGCTGGGGGGATGCGCTGAGGGTTTCGAATGGAAATACTATAAAATTTGGTTGTAATGATCATTGTACAACTTTAAATGTGATAAAATTCATTGTGTAATTAACCAAAAGCATTTGAAAGTACTGTTTTTTTCCCCTTTTCTTTTTAGGGCCGCACCTGTGACATATGGAAGTTCCCAAGCTCGTCATCTAATCAGAGCTGCAGCTGCTGGCCACAGCCACAGCAAAGCTAAATCTGAGCGGTGTCTGTGAGCTATGTCACAGCCCATGGCAACACTGGATCCTTAACCCAATGAGTGGGGCCAGGGATTGATCCTGTGTCCTCATGGATACTGGTCAGGTTTTTTACCACTGAGCCACAATGGGAATTCCCTGTAAGTACTTTGATTTCCTAAATAGGAGCTTGGCTTTATTGCCTGACCCCCGCCCTGTCCCCATTTTAAGGTATTGATCTATGGGAAGTAGAACTTTTACTTTCTAGTGATATGTGTATTCTTGGCAACTTTCACTGATTTGGCAGATTCTCAGATCTGCAGGGAGTTCTTTTCTTTTTTCCTTGACCATTTCCTGTGGTCATGTTGGGTCAGGATTTTGGTTCATTTCATGTTTTTTTTTTTTTTTTTGTCTTTTGTCTTTTTGAGGGCTGCACCCATAGCATATGGAGGTTTGTAGTGGTCGAATCAGAGCTGTAGCTGCTGGCCTACACCACAGCTCACGGCAACACTGGATCTGTAACCCACTGATCGAGGCCAGGGATTGAACCTTCAACCTCATGATTCCTAGTCAAATTCGTTTCCTGTGCACCACAACAGGAACTCCTCATATCATTTTTAACTAGGAAAGCACTTTAGGTTCTTGGTCACATGGTAGGCACCTTTCTTCTATGCCGTTCTCATCCTGCCTCCATTTTATCCCCACAGTGTTAGGTTGAATGTTTTGTGGTCCAGAGGGCTCTGTGCCTTTTTGAGGCATCAGATTGTTTCACAGAGAAGAGGCAAGAAAGCTCTTCTTGCTTATAAAATGAGCTCGTTTTCCAAAAGGATGAATGGATGTCGGAGGTTTAAGACTAACTAGAGGTTCATTGTGATTTTAGCTATAATTTGAGATTGTTCTCAGCTGTGTTACCCAACAGCAAAGCTTGCTGGATGTGTGCTGTGTACTAAATACCCATTCAGCTCTAGGGATAAATAGTGAACCAGGAAGATATGTTTTCTTTCCTCGTGGAGCTTACTGTCTAGTAAGGCAGGTAGTGTGGCCTGGATTACAAAGAGTAACAACCTCAATTGTGTGTGTACATGTGAGTACTTTAGTAATGGGGATAGTGTAGGAAAAGTGTCCTAGAGGAAGTTTTTTTGAGCTGAGACTTAAAAGGAATTAGCTGGGAAAAAACAAAGTGGAAGTACTGGAGGAATACAATATGGTTTGTGCAAGTGTGTTAAGGGTTTGATGTAGTGTAAAAGAGTAGTGTGTGAATGAGAAGATAATAGCATTGAAGAGAAAATTCATGTTTGGGGAAAGTTCATTGTGCCTAGATTTTGGAGTATGAAAGAGGTAGTGGTTCAGAACTGAAGTTGAGAATAACTAAGAAGCTGAGTTTCCTCTTCTATAAACTATATTAAGCTGTTTATCCAGAGATAAAGAGGGAGAGCCATATTTAAGTGCTTTTGGCCAGAGAGGTGGCTTGAACAGTGCATTTTAGACAGATTTCTCTCTTGTGGGAAGAACAAGTGGGAGTGGGTTAGAATTAGATGTAAAGAGATTGTTTAGAGAGCTATTGCAGGGATTCAGGTAAGAGATTATGGTGATTTTGAGCTAGGGTAGAGATAATGAAGGGAGAGAAAATTAGAATTAGGGAAATATTTAGGAGGAGACTTGGGATTTGATGATGTGTTGAATATGAGGGATAAGGTGGAGAAGGAGGTAAGGATGACTTACAGGTTTCTAGCCTGGAGGGTGAGATGAATGGTGGACTGTTTCCTAAGATTTTGGGGGAAAAAGTGGCTGGGAAGAGTGAAGGGAGATGAGTTTAATTTGGGCCTTGTTAAGTGATATGACTGTGGGCTTATCCACAAGAGTTTCTTCTGAACAAAAGTGTTTGGTCTTATGCAAGCCTGAAACTCATGGTGCTGCCTGGGCAGGAAGTATAACTTTAGGGTTTATGGAAGCACAATGTGCTTCTGCAACATGAATTAACTCATAAGTGGTTGGTAAATGGGAAAATGATGCGGATAAATGCAAAATACACAGTTTTTTCCTAGGCAAGAGGAGATAGGATAGTGAAAGTAGATAGTTAACCAGACAGGAAGAGAGTGCTAAACTCAATTGCTGTATTGTGAACAGGAATTCTCTTGCTTGTATTTTAAGATAATTAAAAAACCCACACAAACAAACACTTGTTCCTGGGAAGACTTCCACCATAAGGTGAACCCCCTCCCCGACTCTTGACATTTTGTGTTTGATGGCAGTCCCACTGGCTCCTGGCTGCACTTCCACTGCCTTGTCTCAGCATCTGCCAGTTCTGTTTTAATGAAAGGATTGCCATTCTTTTCACTTTATTTTGTGCATTTTAAATATCTGCTGTGGCAAAAAGAAAATCATGGACATGGAGAACAGACTTGTAGTTGCCAAGGGAGGGAGTGGGATGGATTGGGAATTTGGGGTTAATAGATGCAAACTATTGCCTTTGAAATGGATAAGCAATGAGATCCTGCTGTATAGCACTGGGAACTATATCTAGTAACTTATGATGGAGCATGATAATGTGAGAAAAAAGAATGTATACATGTCCGTGTGACTGGGCCACCTTGCTGTACAGTAGAAAGTTGACGGAACACTGTGAACCAGCTATAATGGAAAAAATGAAAATCATTATAAAATAAAAATAAAAAAATAAATATCTGCTGTGGCATTCTATGTTTGTACTTAGTTAGGAACACTTAAAGTCTGATTATGAAGTTGCATAGGTTTTGAGCAGACTGCCCAAACTCTGTTTTGCCTATAAGCTCTGTGTGGTTTTGTAGAATCTGAGGATCTGTTGTAGTAACTCATGTTATAGTAGAGATCCTTGTATTGAAAATTTGTCAGTAGAAAAAGTTAGGCAAAGAAATGTGACAGAAATATGGTGACCCCCAAGATTCAGAATGGAATCTTAAAAATGTTTATTGCTTGGGGGGCAGAATAAGGAACCTATAAAAGACCCTGAAAAAAGGGGGAGGGGGCAGAAGATAAGGGCAAACCAGAAGAGTAGGCTTATCATGGGAACCTTCAAGTTGGCCTCTGTGCCCTAGAAATCATTTGACAGATTCTTCGCTTTGTAGTAAAGAACCATATTACGTGTTCATCTTGCACACTTCATTCACCAGACCTAAAATCAGCTGTTTTTCCAGGGTAGCCCTGGTTACTTTTGGTTGGTAGTGGTGGTTAGCAATAACAGTCTGGGCACTAGTTTAGTTGGTAATTTTTCTAGGCCTTTTTGAAGAGAATTAATATATGTTTTGTTTTTGAGTGAAAATAGATCTTGAGCTCTGTACTTCCTATTCAAATTTAGGTTCTTTGATATTTATAGCTTTCTTCTCTTACATATGTTGAAAATCTTTTTTTTTTTAATTCACAGTGTGACACATTTGCTTTGTCCTAATTGTATAATAGTTTTAGAATCACAATATCAATATTATTATGAACACTAGTCACTTGAAATAATTGCTGTCTTTGCCCTCTACCAAATTTTTTTAGTGACATGGCTTTTTCATATTTTTCCAGAGTATTCAACTTGGTTCTCATGAAATAATTATTTTTATACTCATATGATTTTATGATTAATAATATTTAAAGTACATGCTGCCTATAACAAGTGCAACTGACATAAACACATCAGAAATAAATATGCCTGATATTTGGTAAACTCTGAACTCAACAGATCAGAGAAGCAGAAAGGGATATCAAAAAGTACCTAGAGAGTAGCTTAAAGGATGCGAGTTAATATGGATAAAAATAGTTACTATTTCACAGAGTTAATGGAAATCTTTGGTAAATCTGAGGTCAATTAAGAATACTCTTTCAATATGTGATATAAGGCAATACTTTCTTAGAAGTTTTTTCTTTAAATATCTATTAAAAGTATAGACACTTAAATATAACATGTAGTATGTTCTAACATATGGGGGAATGTGCTTATTGAGGGGGAATGTGCTTATCGAGGTAAAAACCTTGAGTATGAATCCAGGAGGTGTGTAAATGTTATTCCTAATTTATGCTTTAATGTATAATGTAGCAGAATTCATATTTTAACTCACTGGCTTTTTAAAAATTGAGATATAATCCACATATAATTAGTGTCAGGTGTACCAAATAATGATTTGATACATTTATATGTTGTAAAACAGTAAGTTAACACTCATCACCACATACTTAAAATTTTTTTTTTTTATGATGAGAACTTCTAATATTTACTCTTTTAGCAACTTTAATATCTCCCTAACTTTTTTGCTTAGGGTAGAACTGTGCCTCCGGGAATGGTAGACTGTTAATTCATAAATAAATTAAAGATTTCTACCTTGATTATTTATCTGCTGAGTATAATTTTTGTCCAAAAATAATGTGAATTATATTCATCTAAAGCAGGATTAAAAAAAAAAGGCTTGGTGCTGATCTCTGTAGGCTATCAAAATTCATTAATATTATATATCAATATATGAATACTTTGTGCAATATTAGTCTGTTAATGTGAGAAGCATAAAAAAATCTTGTTTTTTTTTCCTATGGAGGCTGCTAATATAAGGCATGTGGTCCCAGAGATACATTATAAAACTTATTTTTACAGTTACATATTAATTTTTATACCACAGTGAGATAATGTGTGATGAAAAACCTATTTGAATTTCTAACAAAAATATAGAACTATTTCAAAGCACCGTTCAAAATCCTGAATGATAGAGAAAACTCTCACATCCTCTCCGATACTGTGATGCAGTGTTCGTTTTGGACAGGAGCTTACTCATTCTCTCTGATTAGAATCGAAGTCCATGGCTCTTTGTGTGAGCATTAGTCACAGCACCCCATTGTATGCCTTTCTGAGTTTTTTGTTTTCTTTACCGTGGTTGTTGACTCCAGTTACTTTGGAACATTTATTTTTTATTTTCACTTATTTTTTAAATTGAGAAGAAAACCTTTTTATTGTGAAACAATTTCAAACTTAAAAAAAGATGCAGGAATAGTATAGAGAACCCCAGTATATCCTTCATGCAGTTTTTTTCCTGAACCATTTGAGAGAAAGTTGAAAACACGATAATTCTTTATTGCTAAATTCTTTTAGGTATATTGCCTAAAAATAAGGACACCAAAATCAGGAAATTTAAGACTGATATACTATTATCTGGAAAAATTCTTTTTCAAGCACCAAATTAAATTGTTCTACAGGTCTCTTTGTGCATTGGGAGATTAAGCCTGTCATTACTATAAATCATGGAGTAGTTGACTATATCTTGCATTAACTTTAAACATCTTTATAGTTATCAATTTAAAAATTAAATGTTTTTCATCTAGGATATTAATACCTGGAAATAGAGAAGTGACAACTTGTTTCTACTTATATTTACATTTTGAAGGATTTAATTGTGCTTTTTAAGTAACTATATACATATATATATATATTTGTCTTTTTGCCATTTCTTGGGCCACTCCCGTGGCATATTGAGGTTCCCAGGCTAGGGGATGAATTGGAGCTGTAGCTGCCAGCCTATGCCAGGGCCACAGCAACGCAGGATCTGAGCCGCGTCTGTGACCTACACCACAGCTCACAGCAAGGCCAGGGATCGAACCTGCAACCTCATGGTTCCCAGTCGGATTCGTTAACCACTGCGCCACGATGGGAACTCTAGTAAGTATATTGTTTTAAGGCCTTAAAACTATAACAGCTTTTTTCCTTTATTGGTCAGTCTGAAAACTTATCTAGCCATGTCTCTTAATTTTAAAAAAAAAAAAAAAAAAAAAAGGTCTTAGAGATTGCCTAAGTTTTGCCTGTAAAAATGCCAAAATTTAAATGCAGAGGTTGTCATTCTTATGAAAGTGTATGAGTTTGACTTCATCCATATATTCTGTTATTCATGCTTTTATTTTTTATTTTTTTATTTTTTGTCTTTTTTTTTTTTGCTATTTCTTTGGGCCACTCCCGTGGCATATGGAGGTTCCCAGGCTAGGGGTCGAATCGGAGCTGTAGCCACCAGCCTACGCCAGAGCCACAGCAACACAGGATCTGAGCCGCGTCTGCAACCTACACCACAGCCCACGGCAACACCAGATCGTTAACCCACTGAGCAAGGACAGGGACCGAACCCGCAACCTCATGGTTCCTAGTCGGATTCGTTAACCACTGCGCCACGACGGGAACTCCTATTCATGCTTATTCATATTAGTATTCTCTATACTAGGCTTATAAATATGCATCAAATTCATTTTACTTTTTCTGCACAGTGTTAGTACAACACTGCAATGAAGATTGTTTAATAATAATCTGAGGAGTTCCCATTGTGGTGCAGTGGTTAACAAATCCGACTAGGAACCATAAGGTTGCGGGTTCAGTCCTTGCCCTTGCTCAGTGGGTTAGGGATCCGGTGTTGCCATTAGCTGTGATGTAGGTTGCAGATGTGGCTCGGATCCTGTGTTGCTGTGGCTCTGGTGTAGGCCGGTGGCTACAGCTCTGATTGGACCCCTAGCCTGGCAACCTCCATGTGCCGTGGGAGCGGCCCCAGAAAAGCCAAAAAAGCTCCCCCCCCCAAAAAAAATAATAATCCGAGTGAAAAAGAATGTTGGAATGCTTAGGACACCGTAAATATAAGGCATAAAGGGATTACATGTAAAATAATAGAAAAAGATACCAACACTAAAATAAAGTTGATGCTGCTATTTTAAGATCACTTAAGGTACATTTTTTGGCAAAAACTTTTACTTGATATAGGGCATTTCATTGTTATAAAACAGAACAAATCTAAATTGTATGTCTTGTGAATCTTTCTATTGTACATTTTTTCTCTTTGGCTTTAGTCATTGTGGTCTTATATGTCTGATTATTTCTAATTGAGTGCTGGTTATTTCTAATTGAGTTTTCTCAGTCTAATCAGGAATGGGAAGATTTGAAGCTTAGCTTCACACTCTAAGTGAGTGCTGGTCCAGGCCACCCAAATCCTAATGTGTAACAATTTGGGGCCCAGTTTGGCAAGCCCTAAATTTCAGTTCTTGTTCCCTTAGCAGAAAAGCCTAGATCAGTCTGTTGAAAACTCTTTAGCTTTTCACCCTCTGAAGATCAGTGAGGTCAGATTCTGAAAGTAATTTTATTGACTGTAATCAACTATAGAATGATATTTTATACATAGTTGTCTAAAACTGTTTATAACTGAATATGAAGCTGAACTGAATTACTTAATGAGATTCATAACATTCAATATGACACTGAGTAACAACAGGAGTTAATGAGTTTCATAACTTACAATATGACACTGAGTAACAACGGGAGCAAACTTCTGCCTCTGAAATTATCAAACATTTAAAAATATTTGATCTTACAAAAAAGTGAAAAGCCGTTATAGTGAAAGTAGACAAAACCACAATCCTTGGAGAAGGTTTGAACATATTTCTTTCAGTAACAGGCAAAGCAGACATAAACAGTACGTATACATATATATACATATATTTTATATGCACCACACGATTTGAACACTGTCCAGTAAACTTGATCCAATTAACATGTACTCAGTAACTGCAGATTTTATATTCATTTCATGTGTACGAGGAACATTTACCAAATTGGCCATGGAGTTAGTCTCAACATATTTCAAAGAATTAATCTTACAGACTGTTCTTTGGACCCAGTAGAAGTAAGCTAGTAATTAATGATAGATAATTTAAAAATTTTGAGTGTTTAGAACCTGTTTATCCTACACCTTGAGAGTATGGAAGGATTACTTAAATAGTACACTAATTGCACCATAAACAATTAGATTGTGCTAAAATTAAGACCTGCCATTCTAAGACATCATTAAGAATGTGAAAAGCAAGTGACAGACTGGAAAACAGGTATTTGGAATATAGTCTCTTGATATCGGCAGGGGATTATTTCCAGGACAGCTCCCCATACTAAAATCCAAGGATGTGCAATTCCCTTGTATAAAATAGCATAGAATTTGCATGTAACCTACACATGTCCCCCTATACATTTTAAATCATCTCTAGATTACTTATTATACCTAAAACAGTGTAAAATGCTATGTAAATACTTACTGGTATGCAGTAAATTCAAGTTTTGTTTTTTGGAACTTTTTGTTGAAATTAAAAAAAAGTTTTTTTTTTGATCTGCAGTTGGTTGATTCTTCAGATAAGCTGCAAATATGGGGGGACAAGGAATCATATCCAGAATGTAGAAAGAATTTCTGCCAATCAATAAGAAAATCCAGTGGGAAAATGAGCAATAGATCAGAATAGACATTTCACCAAAGAGAATGTACAAATAACAAAAATAGGATCAGGCACTCAACTGTATTAATTATCAAGGAAATGAAAACTGAAACCACAGTGCAATACTAACATATATACTCATTAGAATGGCTAAAATATTTTCCATGTCTGTAAGTCTATTTCTTTGTTGTAAATAAGTTCATTTGTATTATTTTTTTCAAGTCCACATGTAAGTGATATCATATGATATTTGACTTTCTTTGACCTCAGTACAGTACTCTCTAGGTCCATCTGTGTTGCTAAAAATGGTATTATTTCATTTTTTTTTTAATGGCTGAGTAATATTTTGTTGTATTTGTATACCACATCTTCTTTATCCAGTCATCTGCTAACAGACATTTAGGTTGTTTCTATGTCTTGGTTATTATAAATAGTGCTGCTGTGCCTATTGGGGTGCATGTATCTTTTTGAGTTATAGTTTTGTCTGGATATATGCCCAGGAGTGGGATTCCAGATCATTTTGATAACTCTGTTTTTAATTTTTGGGTTTTTTTTTTTTGTCTTTTTAGGGCTGCACCTGCAGCATATGGAGGTTCCCAGGCTATGGGTTGAGTTGGAGCTGTAGCTGCTGGCCTATACAACCACCACAGCAATGCCAGGTCCAAGCTGTATCTGCAACCTATACCACAGCTCACGGTAACACCGGATCCCCAATCCACTGAGTGAGGCCAGGGCTCAAACCTGCATCCTCATGGATGCTAGTCAGATTCATTTCTGCTGAGCCACAATGGGAGCTCTTTTTTTTTTTTTTTTTTTATTTTCCCACTGTACAGCAAGGGGGGTCAGGTTATCCTTAGATGTATACATTGCAGTTACAGTTTTTTCCCCCACCCTTTCTTCTGTTGTGACATGAGTATCTAGACATAGTTCTCAATGCTATTCAGCAGGATCTCCTTGTAAATCTATTCTAGGTTGTGTCTGATAAGCCCAAGCTCCCGATCCCTCCCACTCCCTCCCCCTCCCATCAGGCAGCCACAAGTCTCATCTCTAAGTTTTGTAGTTTTTCAAGGAACCTCCACTCTGTAGTGGCTGCACCAGTTTACATTCCCATGAATAGCATAGGAGGATTCCCTTTTCTCCACACCCTCTCCAGCGTTTATTATTTGTAGACTTTTTGATGATGGGCATTCTGACTGGTAAGAGGTGATGCCACATTGTAGGCGATCTGCGTTTCTCTAATAATTGGCAGTGTTAAACATGTTTTCTTGTGCTTGTTCTGTGTAGAATGTCCAAAATGTGAAAGACAATTTCAAGCATTGGTGAGGATGTGGAATATAAACTCATATTACTGCTGGAGTAAGAACTGGTACTACTGCTTTGGGAAATTGTTTAATATCATCTTTTAAAGTTGATTGAATTAATACTTTATTCCAACATATTTACAACTGAACCAAAATATGTACATTTAAGCCACAAAAGACATGCATAAGAATCATGATTTGCAATAGCCCAAACTGAAAAACCTAAATAGCTTTTACAGTAGAATGGATCAATAAGTTGTTTACATATACAAAAGAATGCTATACAATGAAGGAAATCTTGAGAACCTAATATTGACTGAAGTAAAAAAAATAACAGCATGCTCTATGATCCCATCAGGATCCAAACCTGGAGAAGGTAACCTTATTTTGTTTGAAGTCAGTATAGTAGTTAACCTGGAGAATGGAGGGAGTAGTGACTTGGTGCACAAAAAATTTCTGATAATTTTAATCTGGATTTTGGTTACATGGATATGTTCATTTTGGGTTAAATCACTGGACCTGTATGTTTACTATTTGTACTATTTATGTACTTTCAATTGTATATTATATATCAATTAAGAAATTTTTTAAAAATAAAAAAGCCAGGGGGTTCCCATTGTGGCTCAGTGGGTTAAGAACCTGACTAATATCTGTTAGCATGTGGATTCGATCCCTGGCCTCCCTAAGTGGGTTAAGGATCCAGTGTTGCCACAAGCTGTGATGTAGGTTGCAGATGCGGCTTGGATCTAGTGTGGCTGTGGCTGTGGCGTAGGCTAGCAGCTGCAGCTCTGATTCAACCCCTAGCCTGGGAACTTTCATATGCTGCAGGTTATGTCGCTAAAAAAAAAAAAAAGAGAGAGAGAGAGAGAGAAAGCCAGCATGGCTTATGGGAGTGAAAGAGAGGAAAATGGAGAATGGTGGACTATAAGATCAGGGAGCTAGAAAAGGGACCAGAACACATAGGGCCTTATCAGCCAGGATGAGGAATTTCAGTATTACTTTCATATGATGAGAAGTCACTGGAGAGTGTTGAGCAGGAGGATGGCATGAGCTGATTTCCATTTAATACGCTTACTTGGCTGCTGTGCAGAGGATGGATTGTGGCAAGAGCAGAAACAAGAGAGATTAGCTTGGGCAAGAGGTGATTGTGATTTCAACTAGGGTTGTAACGGTGGAGATGGTCAAGAGTGGCTCAATCTAAGATATATTTTTAGTTAGAGCAGTCAAGACAGGTTCAAAGATTAGATAGTAAGGTCAGAAAGAAAGGATGATGCTGAGATTTTTAGCCTGAGCAGCTGGGTGAATGGTGATGCTATGTTCTGAGATGGAAAAGTAAGGGAGCAGCCTGTTCAAAGAGAAATATCAGAGCTACAGCTGCCAGCCTACACCACAGCTCGCAGCAACTCCAGATCCTTAGCCCACTGAGCAAGGCCAGGGATGAAACCCGCAACTTCATGGTTCCAGTCGGATTCGTTTCCGCTGCACCACGATGGGGACTCCAAGATTTACTTCTGATGCATGAACATTGAGATACTTACTACACTTTCAGGTGGAAATATTAAATAAACAGCTAGATATAAAATTTTAGAGAAATCAGGGATGGGGAAATAATTTGTTACTAATTTTATAGTGCTTAAAATCTTGGGGGTCTTGGAAGAGATCACCTGGCGAATGAATGTAGAAAAACAGAGCACAGGTGAAGTGGAGTAGATGGAGACATCTGATTGTTGGGGTCAGGGAGAAGAGAAAGAGCAGCTAATGAGATAGAAGGAAAACTAGGAGAGGGTGGTATTGCAAAGCCAAGTCAGATGTTTCCTGAAGTAGGGAGTAAGCAACTCTGTCAAATGCTTTTGAGATATTTAATGAGATGATAAGTGAAATTTGACCCCTGGGTTTAGCAGGATGCAGAAAGAATAACTGAAGACATTTGGGATTGGAATAAGTTTTACATTTGGGGAATGAATCTGAATAACCAGTTGTTAATATAATAAAACTTGAAGACTTTGAAGATGTGTTGGTCTAGCAAAGGAATATCAGCTAAGATTAATAGTTAAATTGTATTTAACAGTAAATTTTGGAAATTTTAAGGGGGGTTTAATATAAGCAACCTTTAATGGATTCTTTTATGTAAGATACAAAAATTAGATATGAATCTCCATGAGAGTGTTTTCAGCTGGATCAATACTTATGTTCATAGCATCTCCAAGTGAGGTAGTTTGAATTTCTGAGCCTTCATTTCATCTAAACTGAAAGGCATTTTAAATTGTTTCTTAAATGGTGCTTGTTTCAGTGATCTCTTATTCAGAAGGCCTTTCAGTAACTTCTTTTTTTTTATTTTCCCACTTTACAGCAAGGGGATCAAATTATTCTTACATGTATACATTACAATTACTTCTAACATTTTGAAGTCTTTGATTTCATTCATTATTTTATCAGCCATGGCTGAAACAAATAAAAAACTAAATCAGTGAATATGGGATCAACAGTTTCTACATGAAAGAGTGTGGGGCTTATAAATTTCTTTCTTCCTCTAATTTGGGAAGTATGGAGGGCCCTCTGTAGAGAAGTTGGGCTGTTAGGTGGTACTTTTACAAAGGGATGAGGGTTCCAGAACATATAAGGGGAATGACTGTGAAGGAGAACCATGTTAGGAAAAAGCACCCAGTAGTATCAGGATGAATTTATGCCAGAGATCAAAGAACTGAGGCAGCTGTTGTGTAACGCTGAATCATGACAGAACCTAGGTTTGGTTCTCACTGAAAATGTGATGAAGAGGCTTTTAATAGAAAAGAACAGGGACTCACCCAAACAGATCAAGAAAAGAGAAAGGAGCAGTTGTTACACAAGTGCGGGGATCAAATGGGAGTCCAAAGACAAAAACCACAGCACAGCTTGTCTTCCTGAAAATTGAACCACAAGTATGGACTTCAGGCAAATTTGAGTGGTGTTTGCCTCTCTTTCTCTCTCCAGCTGTTTCTGCTTCCGGTATGTTTGCTTTGTTCTCTGTGTTGTACAGGGCCCATGCTGCTTCTCAGGTTTTTTCATCATTGCCCCATATTATTTCAGCTTTCTCTTGGCTGCCCTGTCTTCTTCAGCTCAAATTTCAAATGACCTTTAAGCTTATTTGGCTGTCATCAACCCACAGCTGCCCACTGTGTTTTAGGTTAAATACCTAAGAGTGAAAATCTTGTCTAATGCACTCTTCTTCCTCCTTTGCTCTCTGTGCCTTAGAATTCTGGTTAGCCTTCAACTGACTGCCCTTGGGTCTAGTGCCCATAGTTCAGCCACTGCTGGGGAGAGAGCAGATTCCTGCAGAGAAGGTGTACTGATGGGCCAGGCAGTGGCCTTCTATAGTATGTCCTCCTCTCTTTAAAGTTATTTGATTAATTGAAATTGCAAAGGTGTGGAATTTGGGAAGAATGGCACAAAGGCCCTGTGGCCAGTGGAATGAGCACAGAAAAAGTGGTGAGAGGTGAAATCAGAGAGGTAGGCTGCTGGGCTGTGTCATGTAGAACCTTGCAGGTCATTGAGTTTGAAGTATGTATGTGTCTCAGATAAATGTCCACATTTGTTCAAATATGTAGTAGAGAAACATAGGGGTAAATCCGAAGGGTTACATACCAAATTAATAATAACTGTGTTTTTGAGGAGAGAGGGCAAACTAGGATTGGGGGTCGTGGTTGGATTTTTATCTTTGTATATATATATGTTTGATAATAAGGGATATAGTCATGTGCTGTTTGTGGAATTCAAAGTTAATTGAAAGAGATAGGGGGCAATAACCAGCAGAGTATGGCTGAGGCAGGGTCAGTCTGTAAGGCCTGAGATCTGCCTGCTGTGCTGTCCCAGATGGAGGCAGCCCTTCTGAACTCTAGGAGTGAAACATAGTCTAAAAACTGCAAATCTAGTCCAGTTCTCTAAGTTCTTAGCAAGACATTCCTGAACACTCATAACTTTCAGCTACATTGTGATCAACTACAGCAGGGAGTAGAATATGAGGCTCTTAAGATAATATAATAAATATTAATAAAACTAGTAATGTTTAATTTTTATTAAAATTTGTAAGATTTCATGTACTCCTGAAGTGTATACAATCTAACTTGAGTTAATATTGTCAGATGGTTATGTCATATACAATACCTATAACATGATATTTGCTTGTTCAAACAGTATCAAACATGTGGGTTTAACTTAAAAATGTTAACTCCCAAGGATGCAGGTAGTGACTGAAGGATTTTACTCACTTCCATGCTTATTGATATAGTCTTTTAATATTTAAGCTTAGCATATAATACATAAAATATATAAGAAATTGCCTATGTTTTTGAGTATTGTCTTAAAAAAGGTTTAAATGAGGAGTTCTTGTCGTGGTGCAGTGGTTAACCAATCTGACTAGGAACCATGAGGTTGAGGGTTCAATCCCTGGCCTTGTTCAGTGGGTTAAGGATCCGGCGTTGCCATGAGCTGTGGTGTAGGCTGCAGATGCGGCTTGGATGTGGCATTGCTGTGGCTCTGGTGCAGGCCAAAGCTGTAGCTCCTATTAGACCCCTAGTCTGGGAACCTCCATGTGCCACAGGTGCAGCCCTAAAAAACAAAAACAAACAAAAAAAAAAGGTTTAAAAGTTTCAACAACTTTTAAATGGCTAAACTGAATGTGAAAACCCTTGAAAGGCTTGAAGAAATAGAAATAAGCCCTTTCTATTTCGCTTATACTTACAGTACTCTTACCAAGTGCCTGATACTCTTCCAGATACTTTGCATGTTTTAACTTGTTTAACTCTGTGATGTCAAACATAGAATACACTGGTTAAAAAGGACTAAGAATTAGCAGAGCTAAAACAATCTAATAGAAGTTCTGAATAATGTGAAAAAACATAACAGGAAATATGTAACAATGTGAGCACTGGAATAAACTTGGATGCTTTGTAATCATATATATACCTCTTATTTTATTCAACTATATCTGTTTGTTCAAAGATGACTTAAGTTTGTCCTTTTCAGTGTCATTCAACAAATCAGAAATAGCTTCTCAGCCAAATCTTTTTATTTTGCAAATATACTTGTATTTCCTATCCAGTTTTAAGAGTTTGGTTTTTTGTTTTGTTTTTTTCTTTTTGCCATTTCTTGGGCCTGTTTCATGGCATATGGAGGTTCCCAGGCTAGGGGTCTAATCAGAGCCATAGCTGCCAGCTTACGCCAGAGCCACAGCAATGCGGGATCTGAGCCGCCTCTGCAACCTATACCACAGCTCATGGCAATGCCGGATCCTTAACCCTGGATCCTTAACCCACTGAGCAAGGCGAGGGATCAAACGTGCAACCTCATGGTTTCTAGTTGGATTTGTTAACCACAGAGCCACGATTGGAATTCCCAGTTTTAAGAGTTTAATAGTTAAGTGTTGTATCTGAGAAAAATAATGTTGCTAAGTTTATTTGATGAATATGTAAATAATTGAAATGTGTTAATATTCTTTTTTAAAGCTACTGAAACTTGCTAGAATAGCTTGGTTATGCTTTTTTGATGATTGATTCCACTAAGAACACTCATTGGTTCTGGGAAGAGTATATTCTATAATGCTGCATCTGATTTGAAGTAAGAGGGAATTGGGAAAGCAAACATGAAACATCACACAGGATACTGACTGAAAACAGTTAAATCTATTCCAGATATCAGGGATACACATATATTTTTTTAATCAGTAAGTTCTTCTGAAACTGTGGTATAGGATTTTCCTGCCATCTATCTCTTGGAAGAAATTCCTTTAAAAGAAATTTTTGTGAAGAATTATAGATAGTATAATGTATATTATTTATATATCATATGTATCTATAATAGAATATTTATAATATATACTCACATATAATGTAATTTACTTTGTTTATAATGTTTGTGAATGTGTGAATTTTTTTTTAACTCCCAGAGTAATTTTAAACAATTTTTTTACCTTTTTCCCTAGGGAGTTGGTCTCTCAGTTCATGGGCAATTCCGAGTGGCTACCGAAAAGTCTCTTTTTGCAATGCCAGAAACAGCAATAGGTAAAAAAACAAAACAAAACAGAAAAAAACCAAATTTTTCATAATTATTTTTTATGATCTTTTGTTACATTTCAGATTACACTGCTATTCAAGGAATTGATGGATCTTGTGTGATATACAGCCATTAAAAAAACCTTTAAAAATAGGAAGATACCTGAAAAGTTTATATTAGTTCATACTCATATCTGAAAACACAAAAGGAAGAATATTTAACTGGAGACACTAGCACATTGTAGTTAATTTCAGTTGAAAGATTATTAGAAGTGGGAATTCTTGTTGTGGCTCAGTTGGTTAAGAACCCTACATGGTGTCCGTGAGGATGTGGGTTCAATCCTTGGCCTTTCTCAGTGGGTTAATTATCCAGTGTTGCCACAAGCAGCAGCATAGGTCACAGGTGCAGCTTGGATCTGATGTTGCTGTGGCTGTGGCATATGCTGCTGGCTGCTGTAGCTCCGATTCGACCCCTAGCCTGGAAACTTCCATATGCCTCAGGTGCAGCTGTTTAAAAAAAAAAAAGTTATTCGAAGAAATATTCTTGCATTCAGATCTATGTTTCATTTTGAATGAACTTTTGTATGTGGTGTGAGATATGGATCAAAGGTAAAGACTTAAGTTTATTATTTTGCATATGAAGATAAATAAAATCATTGCCACATCATTTTTTTGGGAAAAAGCTACTATTTCTCCACCGATTGCCTTTGCACCTTTGTCTGTGCTGATCTTGGTGGCAACACCACACTGTCTTGATTGCTGTTGCTTTATAGTAACTCTTGATCAATAATGATAATCCTCTAATTTTGTTATTTCCCCCAGAATTGTTTCAGCTATACAGATCCTGTGTACTTCTATATGAATTTTAGAGTTATTTTGTAAGTTTTAACAAAAAACCTGTTAGAATTTTTACTTGGATTGTAGAATCTATCGATTTAGGGAGAATTGACATCTTTACAATATTGAGTCTTGAGTCATGTGAACAATGTATATCTCTTCATTTATTTGGGTCTCTATTTCTCTAATTCAGGTTTTGTAGTTTTCACTTTCTTACATATCCTTTGTCAGATTTATTCTTACGATTTATCCTAAATTATTCAGTTGTATTATAAATGACATTTAAAAAAAAACTATTTCTGATGATTAGTTACCAGTATATAGAAATGCAATTGATTTTTCTCCTTTGTATCCTGCAAACCTAATAAACTCACTTATTGTCCTAGTAGACTTTTTTGTATATTGAGTTGGATTTTCCAAATGGGTAATTATGTCTTTTACAAGTAAAGTCAGTTTTACTTTTTTCTTTCTCATCTGGATGCTTTTTATTCTTATTTTTTCTTGCCTTATTGCACTGGGTAGAAGTTCCAATACAGTGTTGAACAGATATGTTGAGATTGGGCATTCTTGACTGGATCTGGATCTTAGGGGGAAAACACTCAGTCCTTCACCAATTAAGTATGATGTTAGGTATAGTCTTTTCATAGGTGCTCTTTGTCAAAATGAGGAACTTTCCTTCTATTTCTCGATTTCTGAGGGGTTTTATTAGGAATGGGTTTTGGATTTTGTCATATTTCCCCCCCCCCATTTGTTGAGATAATCTTTTTGGGTTTGTTTGTTTGTTTGTTTTTTAGGTTTTTATTTTTTTGTATTAGAGTTGATTTACATTCTTCTGTCACCTTTTTAATTAATGATGAATTTGGTTTTTCAACATATGACTCTGCACTGCTGGGATAAATATCATTCTGGTATGATATGTTCAACTTTTTATGTGCTGTTGGGTTCAATACATTAAAATGTTATTTGGGATTTTTTGTATTTATGTTCTTGACAGATGTTGCTCTCGGGTTTTCTGGTAATGTCCTTGCTTTAGTTCGATATCAAGGTAGTACTGGCTTCATTTTCTGGAAAAGTTTATGTAGAAGTGATTTATTTATTTATTTTTTTCCTCTGTGTTTGATAGAATTCACCAGTGAAGCCATCTAGGCCTGGAGTGATAAGGTCTTTTTTTTTTTTTTTAATTAATTTATTTTTTTTTATTTTCCCACTGTATAGCAAGGGGATCAAGTTATCCTTACATGTGTACATTACAATTACATTTTTTTTCCCCACCCTTTATTCTGTTGCAACATGAGTATCTAGGCAAAGTTCTCAATGCTACTCAGCAGGATCTCCTTGTAAATCTATTCTAGGTTGTGTCTGATAAGCCCAAGCTCCCAATCCCTCCCACTCCCTCCCCCTCCCATCAGGCAGCCACAAGTCTCTTCTCCAAGTCCATGCTTTTCTTTTCCGAGGAGATGTTCATTTGTGCTGGGTATTAGATTCCAGTTATAAGTGATATCATATGGTATTTGTCTTTGTCTTTCTGGCTCATTTCACTCAGGATGAGAGTCTCTAGTTCCATCCATGTTGCTGCAAATGGCATTATGTCATTCTTTTTTATGGCTGAGTAGTATTCCATCGTGTATATATACCACCTCTTCTGAATCCAATCATCTGTCGATGGACATTTGGGTTGTTTCCATGTCCTGGCTATTGTGAATAGTGCTGCAATGAACATGCGGGTGCATGTGTCTCTTTTAAGTAGAGTTTTGTCTGGATAGATGCCCAAGAGTGGGATTGTGGGGTCATATGGAAGTTCTATGTATAGATTTCTAAGGTATCTCCAAACGGTTCTCCATAGTGGCTGTACCAGTTTACATTCCCACCAACAGTGCAGGAGGGTTCCCTTTTCTCCACAGCCCCTCCAGCACTTGTTATTTGTGGACTTATGAATGATGGCCATTCTGACTGGTGTGAGGTGGTATCTCATGGTAGTTTTGATTTGCATTTCTCTTATAATTAACGATGTTGAGCATTTTTTCATGTGTTTGTTGGCCATCTGTATATCTTCTTTGGAGAAATGTCTATTCAGGTCTTTTGCCCATTTTTCCATTGGTTGATTGGCTTTTTTGCTGTTGGGTTGTATAAGTTGTTTATATATTCGAGAGATTAAGCCCTTGTCGGTTGCATCATTTGAAGCTATTTTCTCCCATTCTGTAAGTTGTCCATTTTGTTTTCTTTTTGGTTTCCTTTGCTGTGCAAAAGCTTTTCAGTTTGATGAGGTCCCATGGGTTTATATTTGCTCTTATTTCTATTGCTTTGGGTTGTTTGTTTTTTTAATGGCTGCATCCACAGCATATGGAAGTTCCCAGGCCAGGGATTGAATCTGAGCTACACCTGTAACCTGCGCCGTAGCTGCGACAACCCTGGATCCTTTAACTCCCTGCGCCAGGCTGGGAATCAAGCCCATGCCTCCACAGCGACCCAAGCCACTGCAGTCGGATTCTTAACCCACAGTACCGTGATTCTTAAATCAATGCATCCCCTCAGGTACTCCTATGGGAAGTTTTTTAACTACAGATGCAAAATCCTTAATGGGTATAGGACTATTTAAGTTATCTGTCTCTTCTTATATAGGCTTTGGTGATTTTGGTCTGTTAAGGAGTTTGTCCAATTTATTAATATAAACTCAATAATATTCTCTTTTATTATCTGCGGTAATAGACAGTTCTCTCATTCTTTTTTTTTTTTTTTTTTTTTTTGACTATGTGTGTAGCATGTGGAAATGTGGAATTTCCTGGGCCGTGGATCAAACCTGAGCCACAAAAGTGACAATGCTGAATCCTTCTCAACTGCTAGGCCACCAGGGAACTCTCTCATTCTTGATATTAGTAATTTGTGTCTCCTTTTTTATCTGATTAGTCTAATTAGAAGTTTATTTTATTGACCTCAAACAGTTTTTTGGTTTTATTTTATTTATTTTCTGTTTTATTGATTTCTGCTTTGATTGTTATTATTTCCTTCTACTTTATCGCCTTTCTCTGGTCTCATAAGGTGAAGCCGAGGTCAGTGATACAAGACCTGGGTAAAGAATTCTATTCTCTTCTGTTTAAATTCAGTACTTTAAAGATTTTGCTGCACCGTCTTCTCATTTATGTTGTCTTCTATGAGAAATCTGTTCTCATTGTTATCTTAATTCCTCTGTAAATAAATGTCTTTTTAACTTTTGCTGACTTGTCTTTAAGATTTTGTATTGATCACTTGTTTTGGTGTGCCTTAGGCACTCGATTATGATGTTCCTTCGTGTAGTTTTCTTCATATTTCTCGTACTTGTGTTTATTGGGCTAATTAAGTTTCTAGTTTTTGTCAGATTTGGAAATTTTAACATTATTTCTTCAAATATTTTTCCATCTCCCCATTTCCTTTTCAGGAACTATACTTCAACTCTTATTAATTTTAATTTTCATCTGTAGTAGTATCCAGTACTACTGTCGTCTTTGTTTCTATTTAATTTTTGAACTTATGGTATGTGTTTATTATAATGGTGTTAATGACCCTGTTTGATAATTATGTTTATGTCAGTTCTGGGTCAGTTTTGATTGATTTATCATATCACTATGGGTAGTATTTTCCTGCTAGTCAGAGTTTTTCAATTTTATGTTTTTATGATGATGCAAAAGCAATATATATGTGGAAGAAATTATACTTCGAGTTGAGGTCTTTTACTGGGCTGGCAGTATCTGGTACCATTCCCTCTTGTGATGCCAGGCAATGGCAGAGCCATAGCTCCTAGTCAGCCACACAATCACAAGGGTGAATAACTGATACTTAGAATCATTTTGTTTTTCTCTTTGAGTACAATATTCAATAAATTACATGAGATGTTCAACACTTTATTATAAAATAGGTTTTGTGTTAGATGATTTTGCCCAACTGTAGGCTAATGTAGGTGTTCTGAGCATGTCTATGGTAGGATAGGCTAAGCTATGATGTTCAGTAGTTTCGCTGTATTAAATACATATTTGACTTACAGTATTTTCAATTTATGTTGGATTTATCAAAATGCAACTCTAAGTTGAGGAAGATATATACTCTTATAAATAACCCTTGAGCTTACTTTCAGGATGAAATTACTTGGAAATGGTTTGTTCTTTGAGATCTTTTAAGATTTTTTTTTTAAATGCAGGAATGAAGTAGTGCTCAGGCTAGAACTAATTATTTCAATACTATTGTGAAATAAGACCCTTCTTTGTATCCTACTCAGTGCTCCACGAATCATGGGTTTTCACTCTGATTGATGGGAATAGGCGCTATTCCCAGCCCTGTGTAGGTTCTAGTACTTTTCTGTATAATCCTTTCCTGTGGTTCTTTCCCAAACCTCAGGCGGTTTCTTCATACACATTTATTGATCAGTACCCAGCTCAATACTCTTGGGAGACACTCTGCAGATCTCCAGGGTTTTCTGTTTGTGCAGCTCTCTCCTCTGTTCTGGGAAGTCTAGGTGGTTCATTCTCAAATTAAAGACTATTCTGGGCTTGGAAGTTCTCTCAAGGCATTAAGCTGGAGCTCTTGTAGAGTTTACCTCACTTGTTTTTGGATATTCAGTAATCACTTGCCTTTATTATTTGATGGTCCAGTATGTTGAAAACTGTTACTTGATACATTACATCTGTTTTTTAAATACTATTTCAGGTAGGAGAGTAAATCTTGTCCCATTTACTCCCATCTTGTCCAAAGTGTAATTCTCTTGGATGGCTGCTTTAGATTAGATAGTTAAAAAGGTCCTCCAGGGAGATACCTTCAAGCTGAGATTGGAATGACAAAAAGGAGCCAACTTAGTAGTATCTTAGAATACTGTGTCGTTAAGAAAAGTTAGTCTTACGACCCTAAATAAAGAATAAACTTTACCTCTTGATGGGACCTAATGGAGTTACCTGTCTGAATCAAGGACAGGAGTGATGGGACCAAATGGAGTCACCTGTCTGAATCAAGGACAGGAGGACACACTGTGCTCTTCAAGAGGTTCACATGGACCTCTGGTGGTGAGTTTGGATTTAAACCTGAGCATTATGGGAACTTGTGGGAGAGTTTAAAGCAGGGGGTGGATGGTCTGGTTTGTATTTTAATACTATCATTCTGGCCCCTTTGAGGATAACGGGTTGTTGGAGGTGCAGGAGTAATAGCAAGGAGGCTTGTTAGGAGGTTAGGACATTAATCTAGAGTTTTGCTGTCTAATACTGTAGATACTTGCCACACGTGGCTATTTAACTGTAAGTTAATTAAGTAAATTTAGCTCCTCGGTTGACCAGCCACATTTCAAGTGTGTAATATCCAAAGCAGGTTAGTGGCAACCTCATCGGCAGCATAGAACATAGCACATTCTCATCATCACAGAAAATTCTATTGGATAGCACAGGTCTAGAGAGAGATAATTTTATCTTGGAGAAGTATGGAGCTATAGAGGTGAAATAGTTGGATAGATTTGGAAACTGTCGTGGAGTTAACTTGCTTGCTGATGTAATAAATCAGGAATAACTCCAGGTGTTTAGCCAGTGTTACTGTTCGGGAAGGAACAGGGTGGTTGGAGGGTTGGGAAACAAGAGTTGTGTTTTTGCCATGTCGTATCTGGGGTGCTTATTACCTGTGTGGTTATATCTAGAATGCAGATCTGAGAGTTTTTATTAGAAATGGCATAACTAGATAGATAGATTTGGGACTGTGTTAACCTGCCAGGGCTGCCATAACAAAATACCACAGCCTGGGTAGCTTAAACAGCATTTATTTCTCCCAGGTTTGGAGGCTGGAAGTCCAACATCAAGGTACTGGCACGTTTGGTTTCGCCTAAGGTCTTACTCCTTGGCTCATAGACAGCTGCCTCCTCTTTATGTCCATGGCCTTTCCTCTGTGTGTATGCCCTCGGTGTTTCTTCCTCTCCTTCTTAGGACACATGTCCTATTAGATGAGGCCCCCACTCTTGTAACTCATTGAACTTTAATTACCTCGTTAGAGGCCCTATTTCCAGATTGTCACATTGTGGGATTAGGGCTTCTACTTAAGAATTTGGGGACACAATTCTGTCCATAACAGGGACTAATCAGCATACAGATGTTATCTAAAGCCATGAAGGGCAAAGGAAATGTGTGTTTAGGGGGAACGGATGGCCTAAGATGAGGCCTAGGCACAGCAGCATGTACAGGCCCAAAAGGGAAGTGGAGCCAGCAAAGGGGACTGGAAAGACGCAGCCATTGAGGCAAGGGATGAACAGAGAGAATGTGGTGCCCAGAAATAGACCAAAGTGTTTCAGGATAGAGGTGTTTTCACTTGGACAGAGAACTCCTGAGGTTCTGAGGCAGGTAAGAATGAGTATCGAGGAACTGAAAGACCACAGTGTCTGGACTATAGTGAGTGCATGGTAAGAGAGGTAATTTAAAAAGTGGTCAGGGGCCTTGAAGACTGATAAAGGTGTTAGTTTTAATCTAAGAGAAAAAGGCAACCAGGGAAGAAAAACGCATTCTAATCAGTAGAATGCAAGACTCTGATCAAGATGTGCGTTATTAAAAAGATTACTCTGGCTACTGTGTAGGGAACTGTTTAGAGGAGGAAGCAACAGAACATAGTCACTGATGGAGGATTAAGTAGGTGGTGCAAGAGAAGAGGGTTCGAGTCTGGATGGTTGTCCCCTTTATTGGGGTGGTTGATACTGGAGAAAGACGATGGTTGGGGGCAGTGGTCATGAATGCAACTTTAGACCTATCTTGTTTGAGATGCTAAGAGATGTTTCTATTTACAGTAGCATGCCACTGATTGTTTTAAGTCTAGTAACTTCTTGACAAGTAGAATTAGAAAGAATTTGAACATTTGTGTTTTTATCTCAACTTAATTGAAGCCGTTTTCAAAAAGATATATGGATTATAAAACTAGTGGTTCACAATTATTTAAGGAGCTTATAAACACCAAACAAGTGAAGTATTTGCGCATATACTGTTTTTAGTTGTTTTCAGTAGAGAGAATAAGAGAATTTTAAAAATACGGATGTTAAGAAACAATAAGTGCACAAGATTTAAGTAGGTAAATTGTTCATTTAGTAGGAGTAATGGTTATCACATCACTAAGTTTCTTGAGAATTACATAATTGACTCTTTGGAAATTGATAAATGATAATAATGATTTGTCACACAGTAGCCTTAGGTGACATTTATTTTTTCCTGTGTCATTTGGAAAGAAAATATTTTTTCGGTCTTTACCTGTATCGGATAGTCTTAAATAAAAGTAGTAGTAGTGGTGATGAGAAACTTAGGTAATATTTATCAAGTAGCTATGTACGAAACAGTGTGCCATCAAATCCTTCATTGACTTCACATGAAACATGAAAAATTTGAGAAATACCTCAGTTAACTTAGCACAGTTTATAGCAAGTCTTTTGTGACATTGATTGCATTGTATAGTACATTGTAGTACTGTGGAAAAGTAATAGTATTTTTAATATAGATTCAGACTCCAGAGAAAAGTGTCTAACTGATCTAAAGTAAAGAGAGTTATGTTTATCTCTTTCATTTGAATCGCTCTCTCTTTCTGTTTTTAATTACAGGGCTATTCCCTGATGTGGGTGGAGGTTATTTCTTGCCACGACTTCAAGGAAAACTGGGATACTTCCTTGCGTTAACAGGTTTCAGACTGAAAGGAAGAGATGTGTACACAGCAGGAATTGCTACACACTTTGTAGATTCCGAAAAGGTAATTACTCGGATGATTGCATTTTGTGTGGTTGGAATAACTCATACTGCATGGGGAGGCGGTATGAGTGGTTAAGATTACAAGCTTTTGGTAGACATGGGTCTGAATCCTGCATCTGCTGTTAAAGCTGGGTGGCATTGGGGAAGGTGCCTAAAGATCCCCAGTTTCCTCATATGCAAAATGGAGATAATTATATCTGGATCCAGGGCTGTTTTGCCTGGTACCTTCAGTGAATATTTTTGAGTGAGTAGTTACTGTCTGTGTTAAAAAAATAATAATAGTTTAAGGAAGTCTAATATATAAAAATCTAGATTTATATATTAAATGATAGGCTTTTATAAAGACATTTTTGAAAGGCTCTCTTGTGCGTTTTCCTAGTACATTAAAAAGTTTGTAAAATATGGTCTTAAAAACTTTTCTGAAGGGTATTTGTTGTACAGGACACATTTTTCTTATCTTTGTCTTTAAACCGCACGGCTAGGATAGCATAGTGGCCAAAGATACGCAGATGCACAGCCTGTTTTTAAATCCCAGCTTGAATTTAGCCTCTTTAGCCCCAGTTTTCTCATCTCCAAAGCTGGAACAGCAGTTTTATCTTACTGGTTGAAACTTGTGCTAAATTTAACAGAAAGCCCAGTTCAAGGTGGTTTTGCCTCAGAATTCCCAGCTAGAGATTTGGGCTTTATTCTACTTCACCTAGCTTAGCTCAGTCTGATCGGACAGGCTTTTATAACCTCTGAGCCATGTGGGTAGGTGGAATACACTGACTAACCTATCCTAGCTAATATACTCCACCCCCGGAACTGTGGTGTGAAGTCAGTTCCCCAGGAAATCCACGGATATCTGGTCTTGAGGGAGGGGTGTTATGGGATAGGGGAAGGAATGTTATTAAAATGTATGAAGTATGCAAAATTGAAGTTGTCCCCTTATACTGCTATGAGGGCCTTCCCACATTTGCTTCACATTGCAGATCTTCCTCTGTGTTAGAGGCATCCTCCCTCATGTTGAGCAGGTGGCTGTCTCATTCTTCCTTTGGGCTGTAAGAGAAAGCAAACATGGGCACTCCATTATCGTCTCTGAAGAGACACTCTCGATTACAAGGGAATTTGGTTAAGGAAGAGAGAGAGAGCTCTTCCACAAGCCTTCCCTCTCTCTGTCAGATTGCTTAGTAATGTCTGCAGTGCATAGACTACCATTACAGGGCCTGTAGCGGATAAAGGAAATGGGTAATACAGAAATGGGTAATACGCATTGGGGATGAGGCTGGAGTTGGGTACAAAAGATTAAAAAAACAAAAAACCGGAGTTCCCGTCGTGGCGCAGTGGTTAGCGAATCCGACTAGGAACCATGAGGTTGCGGGTTCGGTCCCTGCCCCTGCTCAGTGGGTTAACGATCCGGCGTTGCCGTGAGCTGTGGTGTAGGTTGCAGACGCGGCTCGGATTCCGCGTTGCTGTGGCTCTGGCATAGGCTGGTGGCTGCGGCTCCGATTAGACCCCTAGCCTGGGAACCTCCATATGCCGCGGGAGCGGCCCAAAGAAATAGCAAAAAAAGACAAAAAAAAAAAAAAAAGCAAAAACAAAAACAAAAAACCCATTTGTACCATCTGAGAGTTAAATATGGTAAGTATAAAAACAGAATACAAAGAAAGTACTCAAATGGATTGAAAGGGGAGGAGCTTAGTTCTAAGAAAGGACTGGAAGTTTTCTCATAGAGGTTGCAGTTTCAGCTGGGCTTGAAAGTGAATATTGTTGGGAAAAGGTATTCTGGGTGGAGGAAACTTGAGTGAGCAAACCCATAGGGGTAGGAAATCATTGGCTCTGTCTTAGGAACAGAAGTCCATTGGGCTGAGCATAGGAACAGGTGTGTGAGGGATGTAGATGGAGAGTTGTTGGAGGACACAGGGATTGAAAAGGACTCCCTGAACTGAGAAGGTATCTTGAGACCAAAAAAGGAGGCAGGCAGCTCCATATAATCAATGAATCAGTTTATTATAGAGTAACTCATTTGCAGGTGGGATCCGGGGGACCACGATCTGGCAGCATTTGCAGCTGCACTCTGGGAGGGGCCACTGGGACAGTTTTAGAGTTAACCTTAGGGTATGGGGGTAGGTGTTTGGAAACAGGACATGTCTAAGCCAAGATTTATGAATGGGTAACTAGTCTCATGAGCACCAGCAATACTGGGAAGTCAGCAAAAATCTTCATCATGGTTTGGGGACTAACAGAGCATGGAGGCCACCTTATCCTAATGATTATTAAATCATATCTGTTAATTAAAAAGCCCCTGATGACAGAGAAATGATTTACCGCTTAGTACAGTCCTGGGTAGGGTCAGTGGAAGGACGGGAGGAACCACATAGGCCCAAGATGGTATCAGTTATGTTAACAGCCACCTGAGAGTTTTGTACATTGATTGCGCCTTGAATCTAAGAGCCATTAGTCATATATGGAAATTTTAGTTAAAATTAATTGAAATAAAACTTATACTTTGGATCTTTTGTTGTAATACCACGTTGTGAGTATTCAGTAGCCAGAGGGAAACAAAGATGAATGTTTTTTGTCCTCTTCAGTTTCTTTCACCTTTATGCATTCCTTGCCAGGCAGTGTTTGCTTTCTGGGAACTTTTCACCTTCAGTGAAAAATTTTCTTCATTTACTCAGCTGAAGAGAGAGCATCATAATTTTAAGACAAGGATTTTTTAAAAGAATGTAAGATTTCTAAAAAAAAAAAAAAAAAAAGGTCTGTGTTGCTGTGGGGTTTTTAAATGTTTTCCTTTTCTCCCGCTGTAGTTGGGCATGTTAGAAGATGATCTGTTAGCCCTGAACTCTCCTTCAAAAGAAAATATTGCAGATGTCTTAGAAACTTACCACACAAAGGTAATCTTGTCAATATTCTAACCTCAGATTTTAATTCATGGGGAAGGGGAGGTATTAAAAAATCAACAGTTGGTGAATATTATAGTTTGTGGATATAAATACATGTACTGTGATTTATTTACTTTAAAGCTTGAGAGAAGGATCAGTGCTTCACAGTTGTTATGATGGCTGAGATGACTTCTTTGCCGTGCAACTGCATAGCTTGTTTACTCATTGCTGCTGAACTTCAGTGCATAGCCTTGTGATTGGCCTTTGCCAAGGGCATGTCTAAAATAGAGATTCAGGAGTTCCCGTTGTGGCTCAGTGGGATACCTGACTCATATTCATGAGGACACGAGTTTGATACCGGACCTTGCTCAGTGGGTTAAGGATCGAGTGTTGTCACAAGTTGTAGTGTAAGTTAAAGATGTGGCTTGGATCTGGCATTTCTGTGGTTATGGCGTAGGCTGGCAGCTGAAGCTCCGATTCTACTCCTAGGGTGGGAACTTCCATATGCTACAGGTACAGCCCTACAATTAAAAAGTTTTTTTTTTTTTTTTTTAAACAAAATGGAGGTTCAGTATTGACACTATCTGTGGAGCTGCTAAAGTGAACCTGGTATATATCTAAATATAATAATAAAGTACATTGCAGTGTTTACTTTTAACTCTTAATGTTGTCTAACTTAAAATTTCTTTTGAGTCAAGAATCTATAAAAGTGCTACATGACTTATAGTTAAACATGATAGTTTGGATACATGCTCCCTCCTGAAACCCCACTAAAATTATAATAAAGGAGTGGGAAAAAAAGGTGTGAATCCATAAAGAGAAATAGAAGAGGAGAGAGTGGCAGGCATGAGATGTTTTGTAAGCTTGAAAGTGGAAGTATGATGGCACTTACTTCAGTCCTGAGAGCATGAAAATCTTAGCCTTCAGTGGGACAAGCCAGTAGAATCAGGCCAGTTCTTGCTGTAGACCTTTTGGAGGGTACCAGGTCCATGTGACAGGCCTCACTAAGGGCAGGGCTAGGTGAGGTGCTCTACTGGAAAAGAGGCGGAGATACTAACTGGGAAGATCTCTGGCCTCTTCCTAGTTGGCTTCTAGAACTCTTACATATCATCTGCCTTCGTCACTTTCGGGAGCTATAACAAAAACATCAGCAGTTCCCTTTGTGGCTCAGCGATAACAAATTGGACTAGTATCCATGAGGATGCAGGTTCGATCCCAGGCCTTGTTCAGTGGGTTAAGGATCCAGCATGGCCATGAGCTGTGGTGTAGGTCACAGACTGGGCTGGGATCTGACATTGCTGTGGCTGTGGTGTTGGCCGGCAGCTACAGCTCCGATTTGACCCTCTAGCCTGGGAACTTCTGTATGCTGCATGTGCAGCCCTAAAAAGAAAAGAAAATACCATAGACTTGGTGGCTTAAATAACAGAGATTTCTCACAGTTCTCAGGGCGGGGAAGTCCAGGATCAAGGTGCCAGCTGATTAGGTTCCCCATGAGGGCCCTCTTCCTCTTTTGCAGGTGGATGCCTGCCTGCTGTATCTTTACAGAGCAAAGAGAAAGCGAGCCCTCTCAGGTCTCCATTTATAAGGGCACCCCAAGTCCTCACCTCCACCTAGCATCACAGTGGGGTTAGGGTTTCAACATGAATTGGTTGGAGGAGGCACAAACATAGTGTCCATAGCACCATCCTACTCCCTAGCAGTTCATTAGAATAGAAAGAAAAAAACCTTCAGCTGTTGACATTCAAGGAGAGGACCACTCTAATGAAAGAAACATCTAGGCCCTTGCCTAATGATCTCCTAAAGCATCAGACAGTTGACAGTCCATAGCCGTTAGTACTTCACATAGAAAAATAAGGATCACCAGGTATAAAAAGCCAGAGACTGGCCAAAACAAAAAAGGCACTTGAAACAAGCAGACAGTGCAAGGTGAAGAGGGAAATTTAACAATTTTAAGTTTTTTTTTTTTAATTTTGAGGAAAATAGTTCATCTGTGAAATAGAAACAGATGTTATAAAGATACATAGTTAAAGAATAAAATGAAATTTAAAATATGATAGCAAGAGAGAGAAAAAAACCCCCACAACAGGTTAGATTAAAACCAGTAGCTAAGGAAACTCTAAGATGGAAAATGGAGAGAAAGGAAAATTAGGTATTATTCCAGGAGGTCCAATATCTCTTAGGAATTTGTAACAGAGGAGAAGAAATATTTAGAGAAGTAGTTCCCCCCCAAATTACCCAGAACTGAAAAAACATGAGTATGGATTGATGGGGCCCTGGATCCTTCATACTATGAATATGAATACAGAGCATGTGAGGGTTTCATCAGGTTTTGTCAAAGTATTGGACAGTCTCTTCTGTCAAGTTGGGCAAATGCAGAATGGCCTGTATAGTGTGTGGGGGTTCAAGGGACTCACCAAAGAGTTCTGTTAAATGTGTAGGTATGTGTCTCTGAGTAAAGTTGTCTTGGCCTTGACTTACTCCATATTTTTCTCAGTGATTTGGATGAGAATGTTGACATCATTTTGATCAGATTGATTTGAAGCTAAGAAAATAAATTAGGTAAACAGAAAAGTAAATCCACTTCAAGTTCACAGCGATCCATTTAATAGTAACAATGTGATATTTAATAGATGTCTGGGGAGACACTCCATGTGTTTTCCTTCACTCTCACTGCTGCCATATTGACACTTCTGACACCAGATGTGTGGTTTTCTACACATCAGGCAGTTCTCCACACACCAGCTGAGTGTCCCGTAGTTCATTTCAATGCTAACAGTGTCTCCCCAAGGTTAGCGTCAGACCCCGTGACTTATGGGCCCAGTCCCACAAGATTGACTCTACTTTGACACCTGTCACAAGTCCCAGGTTGTCACCTGTACTTCTCCCTGACTGGAAATAAATTGAGGTTCTTATGACCCTCCTCCTGGGGTTTGATACTTTGCTAGAATGACTCGCAGAACTCAGGGAAACACTTAACATTTATTACAAAGGATACAATGAAGGATATGAATGAACAGCATGATGAAATGACCCATAGAGTGAGAGAAGGGTCTCAAGCCCAGGGGCTTCTGTCCCCATGAAGTTGAAGGGAACCACTCTCCCTGCATGTTCATCACTCCAGAAGCTCTCTGGAACTCATCTTTTTGGGTATTTACGGAAGCGTCATTACATTAGCATGATTGATTAAATCACTGACCACTGAGGATTGAACTCAATCTCCAGACCCTTGCCCCTCACAGAGGTTTGGGGGAGTGTTGATAGTGAGGAAAGGGACTGAACTTTGTTTTGGTTGGTTCCCCGAGCAACCAGCCCCCATCCTTAGGGGCCTTTCCTATAGTCCCCTCAGTTGCATAAACAATGATGTGCTTGAAAGGGGCTTGTGAAAAACAAAAGACACCCATGTTAACTTCATTTTAGGGACCGAGGACAAAAGAACAAATAATTATAACAAAAGGTGTTCTGCTTAGGGATTTCCATGGGTTTTGGGATCTGTGCGCTTGGAGCAAAAAGTCAAATAGATGGGCAAAGACCAAATACATTTTTCTTACTTTAAATCACAATATCACAATAGGGATAATTGGATTTCAGTTGAAGGTACCAAGTTCATAAGTACAGGATGGGAGGAATGTAGTCTGTGATGATATTACCTAAAAGTTTTAACTGCTCAGGAGTTTCTGTTGTGGCTCAGTGGGTTAAGAAGCCAACTAGTATTCTTGAGGATTCGGGTTTGATCCCTGGCCTCACTTAGTGGGTTAAGTATCCAGTGTTGCCGTGAGCTGTAGTGTAGGCTGGCAGCTGCAGCTCTGATTCAACCCCTACTCTGGAAACTTCAACGTGCCACATGTGTGGCCCTAAAAAGCAAAAAAAAAAAAAAAAATTTTTTTTAACTGTTCGATGTTAAACAGCAGTATAATAGGACTACCCCAAAACTAACCCAGTTACTCCTATTATTTAAATCACTGTATTTAGGAATTCCCATTGTGGCTCAGTGGTAATGAACCTGACTGGTATCCATGAGGATGTGGATTCAATCCCTGGCCTCACTCAGTGGGTTAAGGATCCGGTGTTGCTGTGAGCTGTGGTGTAGGTCACAGATCCTGCATTGCTGTGGCTGTGATGTAGGCTGGCAGCTGTAGCTCCAATTTGACCCCTAGCCTGGGAACTTCCATATGCGGCAGGTGCAGCCCTAAAAACCAAAAAAGGAAAAAGAAAAAAAAAAAAAGGCATTTTATCCAAAACAAACAAGGGTATGTGGAGCCCTGCTGTACTTTGCTATGATTCAACCACACCTGCAGCTGAGGTACATGTTTCATGCTTTAAGAACGATTTTGATAAACTGAAACTTGTGCCCAAGAAGGCTGTGGGTTGTGAGGGACAGTTAACTGTACTGTGGAAGAGAAGCTTGATTCAAAGAGGGATTAACTAGAACTATAAACATAAGAGGGCTGATTTTTGGTCCAGATTTCTTTTTTTTTTTTTTTAAGTCCTAATTATAGTTGTTCAAGCACTTAGTGAGTTCTCTTCTGAGTAGTGGGTTTTTTCCGTGAAGGTCAGTGCTACAGGAATATCAGATGTGGTAGGAATTCCTATATTGGGCAGAAATGGGGCAGGATGACTTCTCAGGTCCCTTGCTATCCTTAAATTCATTGATATACTTTAATGATAACATAGTCATATATAATGGCATAAAATAAAAATATAGGCGTTCCTGTTGTGGCTCAGTGGTAACGAACCCGACTAGTATCCATAAGGACTCGGGTTTGATCCCTGGTCCCGCTCAGTGGGTTGAGGATCTGGCGTTGCTGTGAGGTGCTGTGTGGGTTGAGGACATGGCTTAGATCCCACGTTGTTGTGGCTGTGGTGTAGGCTGGCACCTGCAGATCCATTTTGACCCCTAGGAGTTCCCATCATGGCTCAACAGAAATGAATCTGACTAGCATCCTTGAGGATGCAGATTTGATCCCTGGCCTCGCTCAGTGGGTTAAGGATCCAGTGTTGCCTTGAGCTGTGGTGTAGGTTGCAGATGGGGCTCAGATCCCGCATTACTGTGGCTATGGTGTAGGCTGGCAGCAGTAGCTCCGATTTGACCCCAGCCTGGGAATGTCCATATCCTGTGGGTGCAGCCCTAAAAAGGAAAAAAAAAAAGGAGCATTTTTTGCCATTGATACTTTTAAGAGCTAGCCTGGAATAATATATACTGTTTGAATTTTGAACATACGATGGTAATTATTTATGAGACTAGATGTAATTTGAAAGTTATCTGTCACAAAGTATATCATTAAGTATGATGAAACTTTTAAGCATTTTTTAAAGATTTGAGTTTCTTCAAATTGAAGATTTTTCTTTTCAAACAGTCCAAGATTGATCAAGACAAATCTTTTATCCTTGAGGAACACATGGACAAAATAAACAGGTACTTAAAGAGAGATCTTAATTATATCTATTCCTTTGGAAAGACTATATTAAATTGAATTTACTAACACTGTAATTGCATTGGGTTTGATAATGTACCAATTCTGAGATCAGATAGGATAGTGTTTTTGTTTTCACTTACCGTTGAAAATAGCTTCCTGCCCACTCTTTTGGGAGAAATAAATTCATTGTATTTAAGTATTCTATCATGCTTATTCACTTTAGTGCAAAACATTTTTTTCTCCTTTAGTGAGGAAGAAAGGCTGGAAAGTAGCAATTGAATTACCTTATCTTTTGTATTTGCAAAGTCATGTTCTCTGAAGGTCTTGTCAAGCTGATCAACAAGAGTTTTTGTGCAGTAATTTGAGAGAGTGACTGACTTAAAGAACACAAGAAGAGGATAGCTATTAGAAAATAAGACAATTATCTTTATGTTTTAGAAGCATCAGTTTTTCACAGTGAAGACATCATTTATTTACATATAATTGATGCAAGAAAGCAAAAAAGAAAATGTAGGTTTTATTTCACAAATTAGTGTGCAGACACTTACCCAGAGAAACAGTGTTCTGTTTCATCATCCTATAAACAGGTTGGAAATATTTTCATTATTGAATTGGGGTTTAGGAGAGGCCTGTGCTTAGATTCATTGTTGTCGTTTTAGAAAAAAAAATTGCTTGCACATTGTTGAAATCATGTTGTTTTCTTTTTGTTCTTGTTTTTGTTTTTTATAGTTGGTTCTCAGCCAATACTGTGGAAGAGATTATTGAAAATTTGCAGCAAGATGGTTCATCT
Source organism: Sus scrofa (assembly GCF_054392235.1). NCBI lineage: Eukaryota > Metazoa > Chordata > Mammalia > Artiodactyla > Suidae > Sus > Sus scrofa. Next base: position 109,189,793 of record NC_139397.1, on the reverse strand, counting down.
TTTGCCCTAGAGCAGTTAAAGGTAATATATAGATTGTTTCTGCCCTGAGTGTGGTGAATTCCTGTAATAGGGAACCCTCTGAGGGGCATTAGAGCTCCAACTGCACAGTTTCTTTCCTGAGCTCAGTTGAGCTTGGGAAAGTAGTTCCCCAAAACTTTTATCTAAACCCAATGCCTTGTCTACCTGCTGGATGTTGACTGCAAAGCTAAGCCGTTTTTAGATTCTTTGAATGTAATGAGAAGGACTTCATAAGCGTGATTCATCCCCAATAGTCCCTTTTGTCTTAAGGGAGAAATGTTCAGGGATGTTTTTATTAAAAGGGTTGGATCAATGGAGGAACAGTTACCTAACAATATATTGCAATTGTGACATTAATCTGTAAGTTCTGTGTAACATGCAACACATCAGTATTTGGTTTTTGTTAACAGTAGGTTTAATAAGAAAATGATCCTTTTTAAACTGGCAAGAGGCTCCATCTACAGCCATAACTGAGTCTGAAGCAGTGTTTCTGTTAGGTACAGAGTATTAGCAGTGTCCTGTTAGGTACACTTTGATCTTTCTTCAGCGTGACTCAACTGATAACAGCAGAAGAAACGCTGTTTTGTATAAATGAGTGCACATGGGATACGGACATTCTTGGAACTATCATGCGATTATAAAACTTGGGGTATTTTAGAATTCTAGGCAAAGAAAAGTACGTTTCCTCATACCAAAAAGAAAAGGTGGCTCGTCTTTATTTGATAGTATTTTTCAACTTATAGGTATAGGTGTAGCATTTCAGTTGTCAGGAAACTTATTGACAAAAAAAATTAAGTCTTATCTGTGAAGAGGAAATAATTTCCTCATTCTTAGGGAAATGTTAGTTTGCCTCTTAGGATCTTACTCAGTATTGGAATTCTATTAACTTCCGAGGATAGGCATAAATTAGAGCAAGTAGACAAGTCATGTATTTCCCTAAGTCACAGAAGTAATGTTACTATGACAACTTTCTCATTTGATACTTCAAGGAGTCTGACCTGAGTGTTAGTTCTCTTGTTTTTAGAGCAATATAGAAACCAGCATTCCTGGTTTGTTTGTTTTTCCTCAGCAATTGGGCCTGATTAAGTATGTGCTTAGCAATTTCATTTGAAAATAGTTATGCAGCAATCCTCATAGGCTGTATAATGTCATTTTAGGTACAGATGGGCAACTAACTGTATTATTTTAAAACCACTCGCCTATCCCAAAAGTGAAGGATAGGACTCAGATGGTCTTTCAATTTCCCTCCCATTCCTCTGACAGTGTATTTATTTTGCATTCAGAAAAGAGTACTTTGGCAAGCCACCCATCACAGCTAGGATTAGCAAAAGCACTCTCATTGGAAGAACAGATTTTCATTTTCAGTCGACCTGCTCTGGTGAATGAATGCGGTTCCACAGTATTAGCATCTGTTAGCCGTAATATAATAAAATGGGGATCAAAAATTCTCACTGAGGATTCCCTGACAGAGCTTATATAGGGCTCCTTTAAATTATGTCAACCAGAAACACACCAAAAACGCTGCAGGAGAAGATAATTGTTAGTGCTTCAGTGACAGGTTTGCAGATCACATGTTTGAACAAATAAAGAATATGCTAACACTTGTGTCAGTAAGCCTTGAGGATTGCTCCTAACCCCGTGGGCTCTTCAGGGATTCCTTCTTTTTTCTGCAGGTCCCAGCGATCTAGTCTGTGTTCATGTTTGAAGTTGCAACCATCTACTCTGTGTCTTAGAGGTTCTTTTCTTTTTAGGATTGTCCATGTGGAATCTTTTCAACGTACTTGCTAATCATTAAATGAAAACACAAAGTTTTTTTTAAAATCATTTCTTTAGATTTTAACTATCAATCACTATAGGATAACATATGGGCTAAAGAAATGATAAATATGGGAAGTTGTAAACTCTTTACAACTGATGGAATTTTCATAGAGCCTTATTTTATGGCCTCTAGTGCTCTTTCGTAGATTTTCCTCCAAAGTTTCAATCCCTTCCTTCCTTCTAATAATGCTTAAAATTGAAATTCATCAAACCTCCTTTTAATCTCTTAACTTTTCATGGTGCCAGGTGATCCATGTGAGTTAATGAACTGTTTAAATGCCCTGGTGGGTAGCTTATATTAAAGAAACTTTAACCAAAGACTCCAATTTCGATACTCTCACCATTGTGTTTGTTTCAAACACATGTGACATAAAATTTATCCACCCTAGCCATTTTTAAGTGTACAGTTCAATATTAAGTATATTCAGATTGTTGTACGACCAATCTCCAGAACAGTTGCAACTTGCAAAACTGAAAATTTATACCCATTAAGCAATAACTCCCCATTTCCCTCTTCTCCAAGTCCCTGGCAACCACTATTCTACTTTCCTTTTCTATGCATTTGACTGCACTGGACACCTTGCATAAGTGGATTCATACAGCATTTTTCTATTGTGACTAGCTTATTTCACTTACCATGGGGTTTCCGGGTTCACCCATGAGGCATTTATCAGAATTCCTTTTTAAGGCTAGTAGTATTCCATTGTGTGTTTATGCCACGTTTTGTTTTCCCATCCGTCTCTTGTGAGCATTTGGATTGCTTCTCCCTCTCTACCCTTATGAATAATGCTGCTATGAACGTGGGTATACAAATTTCTCTTTGAGACACTGCTTTTTTTTTCCAAGTATAGTTGATACCAATATTATAAATCATTATTGTGACCCAGTCTCTCACACACACACACACATATATATACATACACACATGTGTACACTTCGTTTTTTGTATTGTTTTCCCTCATGGTCTATCCCAGAAGAATGGATATAGTTCCCTGTGTTATACCATAGGACCTTATAGTTTGCATCTACTAATTCCAAACTCCTTGTCCATCCCACTCCTTCCCCTCACTTGGCAACCACAGGTCTGTTCTCTATGTCTGTGAGTCTGTTTCAGTTTTGTAGTTAAGTTCATTTGCCCCAGGCACCATTTTACTTCCCACCAACCACAGTGCACAGAGTTCCAGTTTTTTTTTTTCATCCTTGCCAACACTTGTTCTTTTAATAGCACCCTAATGGCTGTTGGGTGATACCTCATTGTGGTTTTGATTTGCTTTTCGCTAATCGTTAGTGATATTGAGCCTCTTTTAATATGCTTATCGGCTATTTGTATTTTCTTTGGAGAAGTGTTTATTTAAGTTCCTTCCTCATTTTTTAATTGGGTTTTTGTGTTTTTGTTGCTGAGTTGTAGGAAGTGCTCTCCTGTTTCAGTCTCCCTTTTCTGGTCATGAGACTAGCAGGCTCGCCAAAGGAAAACATGTTCTTTGGGCCAATGAAAGAAGTATTTCTTTTCTAGAGTTATAAGTGATGTCAGTAATCAAAGGAATCATGAACAGAAGAGATCAAGCTACCCCCTCACCTCATCCCCCAGCAAGGATGCTAAGCCAAGGAAAGAATTTAAATGGGTCACCAGTCCCTAAGAGGGCTGGGGAATGAAGTCCACAGCCAAGAGAGACAGTGGGACAAGAACAGAGAGCAGTGAGTCAAGTTGGTGTCCAGGAAGATGGTCCTGAGCGAAAGGCCAGGAAACCAGTTTTACTTTTGACTTGTCTTTGAGATATTTTCTTGTTATTGATGTAGGGATACTCTGCTATGTTAAAGGCTTAGAGAGAGATTATACTTTCCTTTCCCAGTGTTAGAAAACTTATTCTTTAGAATGTCTTCTTTCTAATCACCAATGTGAGATTTATGTATTTTTTTTTTAAATTTTAAAATGCTCATTTTGTGAAGAGTAAATGAAACGCAGTTTTTGCTGGAAGAAGTTAACATATAAGTATATGACAGACCTTTGTAAAGAATTCACGTACGGAAAAATTTGGGGAAAAATAGGAAAACGGAGTTCCTGACATGGCTCATGGAAATGAATCTGACTAGCATCCATGAGGACACAGGTTTGAACCCCTGCCTCGCTCACTGGGTTAAGGATCCTGCATTGGAAAACTAAGAATGGTAATCAGGGCATAGGTTTTTTTTTTTTTTTTCCCACTGTACAGCAAGGGGGTCAGGTCATCCTTAGATGTATACATTGCAGTTACAGTTTTTTCCCCCACCCTTTCTTCTGTTGCGACATGAGTATCTAGACAAAGTTCTCAATGCTATTCAGCAGGATCTCCTTATAAATCTATTCTAGGTTGTGTCTGATAAGCCCAAGCTCCCAATCCCTCCCACTCCCTCCCCCTCCCATCAGGCAGCCACAAGTCTCTTCTCCAAGTCCATGATTTTCTTTTCTGAGGAGATGTTCATTTGTGCTGGATATTAGATTCCAGTTATAAGTGATATCATATGGTATTTGTCTTTGTCTTCCTGGCTCATTTCACTCAGGATGAGATTCTCTAGTTCCATCCATGTTGCTGCAAATGGCATGATGTCATCCTTTTTTATGGCTGAGTAGTATTCCATTGTGTATATATACCACATCTTCCGAATCCAATCATCTGTCGATGGACATTTGGGTTGTTTCCATGTCCTGGCTATTGTGAATAGGGCTGCAATGAACATGCGGGTGCATGTGTCTCTTTTAAGTAGAGCTTTGTCCGGATAGATGCCCAAGAGTGGGATTGCAGGGTCATATGGAAGTTCTATGTATAGATTTCTAAGGTATCTCCAAACTGTTCTCCATAGTGGCTGTACCAGTTTACATTCCCACCAGCAGTGCAGGAGGGTTCCCTTTTCTCCACAGCCGCTCCAGCACTTGTTATTTGTGGATTTATGAATGATGGCCATTCTGACTGGTGTGAGGTGGTATCTCATAGTAGTTTTGATTTGCATTTCTCTTATAATCAGCGATGTTGAGCATTTTTTCATGTGTTTGTTGGCCATCTGTATATCTTCTTTGGAGAAATGTCTATTCAGGTCTTTTGCCCATTTTTCCATTGATTGATTGGCTTTTTTGCTGTTGAGTTGTATAAGTTGCTTGTATATTCTAGAGATTAAGCCCTTGTCAGTTGCATCATTTGAAACTATTTTCTCCCATTCTGTAAGTTGTCTTTTTGTTTTCTTTTTGGTTTCCTTTGCTGTGCAAAAGCTTTTCAGTTTGATGAGGTCCCATGGGTTTATATTTGCTCTAATTTCTATTGCTTTGGGAGACTGACCTGAGAAAATATTCATGATGTTGATGTCAGAGAGTGTTTTGCCTATGTTCTCTTCTAGGAGTTTGATGGTGTCCTGTCGTATATTTAAGTCTTTCAGCCATCTGGAGTTTATTTTTGTGCATGGTGTGAGGGTGTGTTCTAGTTTCATTGCTTTGCATGCAGCTGTCCAGGTTTCCCAGCAATGCTTGCTGAATAGACTTTCCTTTTCCCATTTGATGTTCCTGCCTCCCTTGTCAAAGATTAATTGACCATAGGTGTCAGGGTTTTTTTCCGGATTCTCTATTCTGTTCCATTGGTCTGTCTGTCTGTTTTGATACCAGTACCACACTGTTTTGATGACTGTGGCTTTGTAGTATTTCTTGAAGTCTGGGAGAGTTATGCCTCCTGCTTGGTTTTTGTTTCTCAGGATTGCTTTGGCGATTCTGGGTCTTTTGTGGTTCCATATAAATGTTTGGATTGTTTGTTCTAGTTCTGTGAACAATGTCATGGGTAATTTGATAGGGATTGCACTGAATCTGTAGATTGCTTTGGGTAGGATGGCCATGTTTACAATATTGATTTTCCCAATCCAGGAACATGGAATATCTTTCCATTTCTTTACATCTTCTTTGATTTCTTTGATTAAAGTTTTATAGTTCTCGGCATATAGGTCCTTTACCTCCTTGGTCAGGTGTATTCCGAGGTATTTGATTTTGTGAGGTACAATTTTAAAAGGTATCGTATTTTTGTATTCCTTTTCTAATGTTTCATTGCTGGTATACAGAAATGCAACTGACTTCTGAATGTTAATCTTATATCCTGCCACTTTGCTGAATTTATTAATCAGTTCAAGGAGTTTTGGGGTTGAGTCCTTAGGGTTTTCTAGGTATAGTATCATATCATCTGCATACAGTGACAGTTTGATCTCTTCTCTTCCTATATGGATGCCTTTGATTTCTTTTCTTTGTCTAATTGCTGTGGCCAGGACTTCCAAAATGATGTTGAAGAGCAGTGGTGAGAGTGGGCATCCCTGTCTTGTTCCCGATTTGAGTGAGAAGGCTTTCAGTTTTTCCCCATTGAGGATTATATTTGCTGTGGGTTTATCATAAATGGCTTTGATTATATTCAGGAATGTTCCCTCTATACCCACTTTGGCGAGGGTCTTGATCATGAATGGATGTTGGACTTTGTCAAATGCTTTTTCTGCGTCTATTGAGATGATCATATGAGTTTTGACCTTTTTTTTGTTAATGTGGTGTATGATGCTGATTGATTTGCATATGTTGAACCATCCTTGTGAACCTGGGATGAACCCAACCTGGTCATGGTGTATAATTTTTTTGATATGTTGTTGGATTCGGTTGGCTAAGATTTTGTTGAGAATTTTTGCATCTATATTCATCAATGATATTTGGCGATAGTTTTCTTTTTTGGTGGTATCTCTGTCTGGTTTTGGAATGAGGGTGATGGTGGCCTCATAGAATGTCTTTGGGAGTATTCCTTCTTCTTCAACCTTTTGAAAGAGTTTCAGGAGGATGGGCACCAATTCCTCTTTATATGTTTGATAAAATTCACCTGTGAAGCCATCTGGTCCTGGACTTTTATTTGTAGGGAGTGATTTTATAACCTCTTCAATTTCATTTCTAGTGATCGGTCTGTTCAGTTGGTCTGTTTCTGCTTGATTCAGATTTGGCAAGCTGTAAGATTCTAGAAAATTGTCCATTTCTTCCAGATTGTCAAACTTGTTGCCATACAGTTGTTCATAGTATTCTCTTATGGTTTTTTGTATTTCTGCTGTATCCGTTGTGATTTCTCCTTTTTCATTTATAATTTTGGTGATTTGGGTTCTTTCTCTCCTCTTTTTAGTGAGTCTGGCCAGGGGTTTGTCAATTTTGTTCACCTTTTCAAAGAACCAGCTCTTGGTTTTATTAATTTTCTCTATTGTTTTTTGAGTCTCTATTTTATTGATTTCTTCTTTGATCTTTATAATTTCCTTCCTTCTGCTGACTTTAGGACTTTTTTGTTCTTCTTTTTCTAATTCGTTTAGGTGGAGGGTTAAGTTGTCCATTTGGGATCTTTCTTCTTTTTTGAGAAAGGCCTGTATTGCTATAAATTTCCCTCTGAGCACTGCTTTCGCAGCATCCCATAGATTTTGAGAGGTTGTGTCTTCATTATCATTTGTTTCAAGGTAGTTTTTAATTTCCTTCTTGATTTCCTCATTGACCCATTGGTTTTTTTAGTAGCATGTTGTTTAGTCTCCATGGAGTAGGTTTTTTCTCTTTGCTTTTCCCATGGTTGATTTCTAATTTCATAGCATTGTGGTCAGAGAAGATACTTGAGATAATTTCTATGCTCCTAAATTTATTGAGATTCGCTTTGTGTCCCAATATGTGGTCGCTTCTTGAGAATGTTCCATGAGCATTTGAGAAGAATGTGTATTCTGCTTTTTTTGGATGTAGTGTCCTGAAGATATCAATGAAGTCTAACTTTTCTATTGTTTCCTTTAGGATCTCTGTTGCTTTATTGGTTTTCTGTCTAGAGGATCTGTCCATTGATGTGAGGGGGGTATTTAGGTCTCCTACTATGATTGTATTCTCATCAATATCTCCCTTTATGTCTGTTAATATTTGTTGTATGTATCTGGGTGCTCCTGTATTTGGGGCATATATGTTGACAATAGTCACATCCTCTCCTTGGATGGATCCCTTAATCATTAAATAGTGTCCTTCTTTGTCTTTCTTTATGCCTTTTGTTTTAAAGTCTATTTTGTCTGATATGAGCGTTGCGACTCCTGCTTTTCTGTCATGTCTATTGGCGTGAAATATTTTTCCCCACCCTTTCACTTTCAATCTATATGTATCTTTTGTCCTAAGGTGAGTTTCTTGTAGGCAGCATATTGAATGTTTTTGCCTTTTTATCCACTTAGCCACTCTGTGTCTTTTGATTGGGGCATTCAGACCATTGACATTTAAGGTGATAATTGATAGATGATTATTTATTGCCATTTGAACCTCGAGTTCCAGTTGATTCTATGGTTCTCCATTTTTTTTTTTTTTTTTTGGTTGGATGGTCTCCTGTTATTATCTGCTTGAGTGGTTTTTTTTTTCATTTTTTGCAAATGCAATATTTGGTTTTGGCTTGTGATTGCCCTGTTTTTTAAGTATGCTATCCCCTTCCCATAAATGTGTGTTTTAGCCTGATGGTCCTGTAAGTTCAAACACTTCATTACTATATTAAAATTAAGAAGAGAAACATACATATAAACGAAAAGGGTTATTTACCTCCTGACATCCCTTGCCCACATTTTATGGTTTTGATGACTCTTTTTTATTTTTTTCTTTTTAATTTTATTTTGTTTGAAGCATGTTCATGATTAAATCTGTATGCTGGCTTATTTGAGTGACTTCTCTCTAATTGCAGTTTCCTCAGTCCTAGTTCTTCCTCTTCTTCTTCTTCTTTTTTTTTTCTTTTCTTTTTTCTTCCCTTTCCTTCCTTTCTTTTTGGTTTAGAGAAGCCCTTTCAATATTTCCTTTAACCTGGGGTTTGTGTTGCTGTATTCTTTAAGTTTTTGTTTGTTGGGAAAAATTTTTATTTCCCCTTCTATTTTAAATGATATTCTTGCTGGATAGAGTATTCTAGGTTGCATGTTTTTTCCTTTTAGCACTTTAAATATCTCTTGCTATTCCCTCCAGGCCTGTAGTGTTTCTGTAGAGAAATCCGCTGATATTCTTATGGGGGTTCCCTTGTAGGTAACATTCTGTTTTTCTCTTGCTGCCTTGAGGATCCTCTCTTTATCACTAACTTTTGCCATTTTTATTATGATGTGTCTTGGTGTGGGTCTGTTTGGGTTCAGTTTGTTTGGGGCCCTCTGTGCTTCTTGTATCTTGAATCCAGTATCCTTTAGATTTGGGAAGTTTCCAGCAATAATTTCTTCAAATATATTTTCCATTCCCTTATCTTTTTCTACTCCTTCTGGCATTCCTATTATGCGTAGATTGGCCCGCTTTATATTATCCCATAGGTCTCTTATATTGCTTTCCAGTTTTTTGATTCGGTTTTCTGTCTGTTGACCAGATTGAGTGATTCCCATTATTCTATCTTCCATATCACTGATTCGTTCTTCTGCATTATTCATTCTGGTTTTTACTGCCCCTAGTTCAGTTTGCATCTCTGCAAATGAATGTTGTAGTTTTTCTTGGCTCCTCCTTATATTTTCTAGTTCCTTTCTGAGGGTATCTGCATTACTGTTCATATCTTCTCTTAATTCCTTCAGTATTTTCACTATTTCTCTTTTGAACTCCAGGTCTGTCAGACTGCCGAGATCTGTTTCATTGTTGACTGTTTTAGGTGAGTTCTCCTGTTGGTTTGACTGGGAGTGGTTTCTCAGCTTCTTCATCTTGCTTGTTGTTTTCTTTCTCCTGAGGGAGTTGTACTCTCCGTGATCGGGCAGTGTTTGCCTTGTCACTGCCGTGGAATATTTCCTGAGGGCTGGTGTTGTTGGTCAATCTTTTCTGAGGCAGTGTGGCTTTTCTGGAGTGTTGATGGGGCTAACAGTGTTTCTTTGAAGCAAAGGAGGGCTTCCTGAGAGCAGACAGGACTTAGAGGTCCACCCCACGATGGCAGCAGATTTCACTTGGCCATGCAGAGCTTGCTCTGGTGTTTTTAGGCTGTGGGGTTCTTGCAGGGGGTTGGCGGTGTTGGGCAGCTGCTTTTTAGGGGTGCATCACCCCCTGGGGGCTGGAGCAGCTATCTGGGGCACTGAGAACCTGAGAGGCTCTTCCCTAGGGCAGCCGAACTCAGAAGGACAGCCTGAGAATGTAGGCGGATCTTTTCACAGTCTGGCTGAGCTTGTTGCAGCTTTTCTGGGCTGCAGGGGGTCCTGCCTGGAGCTGGCAGTCCTATGCAGCTGGTCCACTAGAGCATCCCCTGGGGGCTTGGGCGGGTAGCAGGGCCTTTGGAAACCGAAGAGGCTCCTCCCCGGGGCAACCCGACTCAGAAAAACCGTCGGAGAATTAGGCCGATCTATTCACAGCCTGGCTAAGCTTGTTCTAGGTTTTCTAGGCTGCAGGCCTTTTCTCGGGGGCTGGTGCTGTTTGGTGCTGCTCTGCGGAAGTGTAGCCCCTCCAAAGGGCAAGCAGGCCTGTGCAGGGACAGCCCCTGCGGTGGTAGGCTTCAGGCAATTGTTGAGGCCAGCCCTCCAGGATGGCAGGCAGCCCCAGGTCTGTGAGAGCGTAGGGCGTGGCGGGGGTGGGGGGAGGGGATGCACTGGGAAGCAGAGTTTTCAGCTAGCTAGCGGGCCTGTAAACTTGCTGTGGCGTGGGGGGTATTTTCTGGGGACCCACCCCTTCTTCTCTCCCCTCCCCAGCATGGGCGCAGACCAGGCTCTTCTCCCAGGTTCCCTCTGATGAGGCTTTCCACTTCCCCGCCCCTAGTGTATTGCTCCCTTCCTCTGCGACAGCTTTGTTTTCTAGTCTCCCAGGCAGTCTCTGCCCCGTCAACTGGTTTCTAGACCTCCCAAGCAGTTTCCGCTCTGCCCCGCCCCCCTAGCCCGGGGACTAATCTCTGGAGCTGAGGTCTCGGTGCCCAGCCCCCACCCAGGCGGCGCCCCCCGGCCCTTTCTCGGGGACTAACCTTCTGCGGCGAGGTCTCGGTGCCCAGCCCCCCTCCCAGGCGTCCCCCGGCCCTTTCTCAGGGATTAACTTTCGGAGGCGAGGTCTCGGTGTTCAGCCCCCATCCAGGCGTCCCCCGGCCCCCTCTCGGGGACTAACCTTCGGCGGCGAGGTCTCAGTGCCCAGCCCCCACCCAGGCGTCCCCCAGCCCTTTCTCGGGGACTAACCTTCGGAGGCGAGGTCTCGGTGCCCAGCCCCCACCCAGGCGTCTCAATTTTTGGTGACTCTGCCCGTAGTTCAGATGGTCCGTTGGGTTCTTGATCGGCTTTTCCGTACTCCAACTTACTGCTACACTCTTCTCTGCATCTGGAGATTCCTCCGGTTCGTTTGATCTTTCGCCCGGTAGGTGACTTTCCAGGGTGCGGGATCCCTTTCTCCTCCGCAGTTCCCTTTCGGGAGCCCCCGTCTCGCTCGGATTCGCCTTTTCTCACTCTCCTCTTTTCTCCTGTTCTGCCCAATAATGTCACGAATTTCTTGCCGTTATTGGAGTTTAGGTTCCTCTGCCAGCGATTGGTTGCTGTTCTGCGCGAGTCATTTATTCTGTAGATGTGCTTTTTTTGTTGTGTTTGTGGGAGAGGGCGAGCGTGTCTTCCTACTCCTCCGCCATCTTGTCCTCTCTCCAGGGCATAGTTTTTAAGAAAGAAGATCAGGAAAGTATTAAAAAGGAAATTTAAACTTAAAAGATTACTAATCTTCTGTGAGCTTTGAGAATTACTTGTGTGCCGAGACCAGCTCAGCAAGATGGGGCTGAAGAACGGGTGCTATAAAACTTAAGGAAAAAAGTTAACATAAAACAAGACACAGAGACATTTATCTTAAGTAAAGGTGGGAACCAGGGGACTCAAGGTCTCAGGGACCAAGAGTTCTGCCTCAAGAAACCACACTGCTTTTACTGTGCTCTTTAGGATTACATCAAATGAGAAGGGGGCTATAGGTGGAAGATATAGGTTTTTTTATTATTTAATAATTTCTTTTATTATTTTAAAAGTCACATAGCTGGTAGATGGTCAAGCTTTTACTCTGACCTTTAGGCATTTAACAATTAGTATTTGAGCTAGCTGTCTATGCATACCTTTCCAGAGAATCCTCACTGTGCCTCTGCAAATGGCATGCCTATTGCACCTTGGTTCTCTTTGCTAATGCATATTCTGCTAACCACCACTCATAAACCACTTGGCCATGAAGTTCCTCTTTCTCTTATTTTTTAGAGGACATACCATGCTTGTGCAAACGACGTGCCAGTCTGCACAGGTCTGGCGTGCCTGACAAAAGCATGATGTCCTCATTCAGCTGACCCTTGCCTTTAGGTCTTTGTTCTTAAGCTAAGTCATTTACCAGCACTGTGACTGTTTTTCAAGCAGGAAGGTGGGGTAAAGTAAAGCAGGACAAGATGGAGTTTTCAGCATAGAAAATAGAAGCAAAGAGGCTAAGAAAATATTATAGAAACATGTCTCTCGATACTTGTGAATTCTGCTGTTTAAAAATAAAGTGACCAGTATTCAAGAAAATTGCTACAGGAATTGTTCTGCTGTAAACAACGAGAAAATGGGACAGAATATATGAAACAACTGTTTATAGACATTGGACAATGCAGGCAGCACATGTGATTCCTGAGAGAAGGGGAGCAAACAAGAGAACCCTAAGATTGATGTGGCTTTCTTCTTGGAGGAATTTCTAGAATATTGATCTGTATGTGTTTTGAGTAAAACTCTGGAAGACCAGATAGAGAGTCACAGGAAAGCAGTATTCTGAACAGTGAGCAAGGTTTTCATATGCCCACCAGCCAGGAGGTTTACACTTCAGTAGTGGGAGTGAATAAATGCTAGAGTAAAACCTGCTCTGAACTCCTAAGGTAATTCAGTGGGAAAAAGATAGTATTTTCAACAAATGCTTCAGGAACAACTGGGGATCCATATGCAAGGGGAAAAAAAAAAAAAAGAAAAAAAAAGTCTTGCCTCTTACCTTGCCCCTGTAGAGGAGTGAAAAATTCTCCTCTACCCTCAGGTTCTCTGGTTGGGCCCATTAGAATCAAACTGACCTAAGACAGATTAACAGGAGAAAAGCACACAACCTTGTACAGTAAGTGTAGGTGTAACTTTCCAAGAAACTGTAGGAAAACCGTTTGGCAGTTTCTCATAAAGTTAAATGTACATTTACTATGAAACATAGTGATCCTGACCCTAGGGATTTACCCAAGAAACATGTAAACATGTGTCCACACAGGTGCTTGGACTCACATGTCCATAGTAACTTTATTTATAATAGTCGAAGACTGGAAACAACACAATCTCTCTTAACTATTGAATGAGTAAACAGATTGTGATACAGTCATGCAGTGGATTATATTCAACTAAAAGAGGGGATGAGCTGATACATTAAACAGCAGAGATCAATCTCAGAAGCATTATGCCAAGTAAAAGAAGGCAGACGCAAAGGACTATTTAATGTATGCATTTATTTTTAGGAAATTCTAGAAAAGGCAAAATCTAGGCACTGAAAACAGATCAGTTGCCCAGGGATAGAACCAAAGTATGGAGAACTCTTTGGGGTGATGAAAATGTTCTATATCTCGATCGTGGGGTAGTTGTACAACTGTGTATGTCTATCAAAATTTGTAGAATAATACACTTAAAATGAGTGAATTTTATCATATGTAAATTACACCTTAGTAAAGCTAATTATTTAAAAATAAAATGATATACCAAATTATATTGTCAAAAAACCAGTTTGACCTGTAGAAGTGAGCATTATATATGCTGAAGCTACCAGTTACACTATTCAGTTTATTGCTGTAAATAAAAGTAATTTAATGGCAGTGTTGATGGACACATTGTGTCTTTGGGAAAGAGTGCAATAGACCTTAAGGGGAAAGTGCATCTATTTATGTAGACAGAGAAAACAGTTCCCAGTCCCAGTTCCCAGATGAAGTTTAGTGACTGTCAAGTGTTATCCTAAGCATTTAGGGTATCATGAATAGCAGCTCTTGGCATCTTTAAGATGCTGTCTTTTCATTTTATTTAAATTGTTAAAGCTTTTAAGAAATTGCTGGAGGAGTTCCCATAGTGGCTCAGAGGAAATGAGTCTGACTAGCATCCATGAAGACCCAGATTTGATCCCTGGCCTTGCTCAGTGGGTTAAAGATCCAGCCTTGCTGCGAGCTGTGGTATAGGTTGTAGACGCGGCTTGGATCTGGCATTGCTATGGCTGTGGCGTAAGCCAGCAGCTGCAGCTCTGATTTGACCCCTAGCCTGGGAACTTCCATATGCCGAGGGTATGGCCCTAAAAAGACAAAAAAAGGCAAAAAAAAAAAAAAAAAATTCTGGAAAAGTCTAAAGATAAGGTTGCTAAAAAGCATTCTTCTTAGACTAGTTTTAAGCCTTTTATAAGAAAAAGGAAATATTAGTGCCCATTTTTTTTTAAGTGGGCACTATTATTATCTTATATAATAATGTGATCCTCCAGAATGGTGAAAATGTATTTAAAAATATTTCTGTGAAGCTGCGGTATCTGATGAAATAAACCAACTTGCTTAGATATTTTGTATTTCTCCTGGTTTGTTGTCAATCTGAACATTTCTGGAAAAGATTTATAGATATAAGTAATATATACGGTGATTATTTAGAAAAATATTTATAACTCATAGCAAAGCATAACTACGATTGGTTTAAACTAGTTTTAAAAAAAGTCAAAGACCTATTTAACAGAATATAACAGGGGCTTATGGTGCTTGGTTTTAAAATAACAGATGATATGACTTACTGAGGCTTAAATTTTATTTTCTACTTAATTTCATTTAATCCCAAGGACAAATGCTAAAACACATTTCCCTTTTAAGCCTTAAAATAGCACAACAAAATTTCAGATCTTTAGTGGCAGTCTTGTAAAAGCACCATAAAAATGGCAGCGTTATTCCGTAAAGACCTCTACCTCCTTGTCCCTGTCCTATTATGTGTCCTTTTCTCTCTACTGCTGCTTTTGTGCTTTATTGAGGCCTGTCTAGAGCAGGCTGTAGGCTCCCGAGAAGCTTGCTTATTCCTCTATTTCCAGACACCTATCACAGAGCATTTGACAGGGTAGGAACTTGTTCTCAGATGGAGTTGACAGTCTAGTGGAGTAGACGCATAAGCATATGGTAAATTCTGCTAAGCTGGAGGCTTGCACAGATTATTGTGGGTGTCCAGAAAATAGTGCAAGGAGTCTTAAAGGCTTCACGGAGGAGACTTCTGAGCAGAGAGCAGAAGGTGGAAATGAGCCGCCAAGTGGCAAAGGGTATATCAGACAGAACAAAGCACGTACTGAAAGGGCAAATGTTTGGAGAATGCAGAGCAGCAACAAAGAGTGAAGAAAATAATGGCTAAAATGATGATTGGAGCCATATTGTGAGGAGCCTTATGTTAAACTAAAAATTTTCAACTTGAGTTTTTTTTCTGAGTGTGTATTTTATGAATACATTTTTTTGAAGTGTGGGAAGATCATAAATGTATAGCTGAAATTTTTTTGCCTCATAAACATAACCAACACCCAGAACAAATGAGGCACTTGAGATATCTTGAGTTCCCTCACAGTCATGACCTTTCCCCTAGGATAACCATTAGATTTTGGTTTTGAGTTGTATATAAAATCATACCGTTCTCTGTCTACTTTTGATCAGCATTGTATTTGTGAGGTTCACCTGTGTTGTATGTAGCAGTGGTTTGTTTTAAGTGCTCAAGATACTCCATTGTGTGATATATTTTATTTTTTCACTTCTACTGCTGATGGACATTTGGCGTTATTTGTAGGTTCCTCCTGTTAGAGATAATGCTGCTGTGAACAATTTTGTCTGTGTCTTTTGATGGCAAAGGTACACATTTCTGTATATACTCAGGAGTAGTACTATGGAGTCATCACATATGTTGCTAAAAGGTAAGCTAAGGCATATTTTAAGGTTTGAGCAAAACTGTATTTAAATCAGGAAGCACCAAATCAGAAGTGGTTAGAAAAGTTCCACTGGGTGTTCCCATTGTGGCTCTCTGGGTTAAGAACCCAACATAGTGTCTGTGAGGATGAGGGTTTTATCCCTTGCTCAGTGGATTAAGGATCTGGTGTTGCCACAAGCTGAGGGGTAGGTTGCAGATGCGGCTCAGATCTGGTGTTGATGTGGCTGTGGCGTAGGCTGGCAGCTGCAGCTCCAGTTTAACCCCTAGCCTAGGAACTTGCACATGCTGCAGGTGCAGCCATAAAAAAAAAAAGAAAAAAGAAAAAAAAAAAACTTAAACATTTAAAATGTTAAACATGGAGTTACCCTATGACCCAGTATTTCCATATACATAATGATGGTTTCTATGTTTCCTTCTTTCTTCATCCATTCTCTTCCCTTCTTTTTCCTTTCTTTCTTCTCTCTCTCCCCTCTCCCCTCTTTGTCCCTGTGGTTCCTACCCCTTCCTTCCCCACCGTCCTATAATGAAGGCTTGACCACCTCTAGCCTCCAGAAGGCTACCACTTCTGTTTAGTAGAAGTGATGACAGCAGCCAGCCTTATTTTATTCCCAGTCTCATGTGGAAAGCTTTGAAGAACATTAAAAATGTTGATTGCTATAGGTTTTCTTTTTTATTATTATTACTATAGAGAAGTTCCTTTCTAGTCTTAGCTGGCTAAGAGGGTTTTTTTGTAATTATTTCTAATGAATGTTATATTTTATTGCAAGCGTTTTTCTACATCAAGATGACAATATGATTTTTCTTTTACCTTTAACAATGTGGGGCATTACAATAAGTTTTCAATGACCAAAAATTTTTAATTTAAATAAACCTGTTATTAATTTTTTTCTCTTTCGTAATTGTTTTTGATGTCTTAAGAAATCTTTACCCACTCCCAAGTTCAAAAATATCCTTCTGTGCTTTCTTCTGAAAGTTTGTAGTTTTTGCTTTTTTGTTTACTTCTAGATCCATCCCAAAATAATTTCGTGTGTATGGTGTGAGATATAAGTGTCCAGGTTAATTTTTTCTCATATTGTTATACAATTGATCCAGACCAATTTTTGAAAAGACTTTCTTTTTCATCATTGGTATAAAATGACCATATAGGTAGAAATGTATTTCTGGGACAGTGATTGGCTTTTGAATATTGTACTAACTTTCCATTCTTGAAATTAGCTCCATTTGGTCATGTGTGTTATCCTTTTTATATATTGCTGGATTTGACTCATAGTATTTGTGTAGGATTTTTGCATTATGTTTATGAAAATGATTGGCCTATAATTTTTCTTATAATTTCTGTGTCAGGATTTGGTAATAAGGTTATGCTGACTCATAAAAGAAGTTGGGAAGTTTCCCTTTTCTATTTTCTGGAAGAATTTGTATAAATTCTTCACTAATGAATCCATCTTACCCTGAAGTTTCCTTTGTGAGGAGATGCAAGACTATTCAGGTATATTTTCTTCTTGGGTCACTTTAGGCAATATATATTTTTCAAAGCATCTCTTACTTTCATTTAAATTGTCAAAATTATCAAATTTATTGGAGAGTTGTTTGTGGTATTTTTTAATGTCTGTAATACCTATAGTGATTGCTTTTTTTTTTCTTTTTAGGGCCACAGGCGTGGCATATGGAAGCTCCCAGGCTAGGGGTCAAATCAGAGCTATGGCTGTAGGCTGCAGCTAGCTTACACCACAGCCATAGCAACACAGGATCTGAGCCCCATCTGCAGCCTATACCACAGCTCACAGCAACACCAGATCCTTAACCCTCTGAGCAAGGCCAGGGATCGAACCCATGTCCTCATGGAATATTAGTCAGATTCGTTACCATTGAGCCATGATGGGAGCTCCGTATAGTGACTGCTTTTTAACTTGCACTGCTGCTTCGTCTTTCCCCCACCCATATACTTTATTTTTTCTTCTTTATATTTTTAGGCTCTTTATTGGCCAGAATTCTTGTTCTGGAAAACAGAGTCCACATCAGGTACTCTTAGCAGAAAGAGCCTTATTAAGGGGTATAGATCTCAAAACCTCCAGGATACCTAATAGAAACTGTTAGATTTTACCTATTAGGAAAGTGGAACTTACATCAAAGGGAATATCAAAATGTGGAAGAGGTGTCCCCAAGATTTGGGGCAGATCCATAATGGTCCATAAATAAGAGATTTCATTAGAAACTCTACGTTATCTAACTATAATGTAAGACAGGAGTTTGTTATTTTGGGGGTTTGGTATCTGTTGTTTTAGCTATGTTATGTTCTTATGGACTTCTTAAAAAGTGGGTTTACTATTTTAGATTTTTCTTTAAAAAATTAAAAGTCCAACTGTATAAGGTGTTTCTAATTGTAGTATTCTTTAGTTTTTCACTTTCTAAGCATTGTTGCCCTTGTAGAAAATATTGTTTCTATTCAAAATGCTTTCTTTTTGCTTTCAAATAATTTGTTTGGACCTCTTTTGCGTTGATTAATTTCTCTTGTACCTTGCAAGTATTTAAAAATATCTGCTATTCAAATTAAACAATTTCTGTAGTATAATATGAGCAAATGATTTATCCTTCTCTTTTGTCCACTATAATGTGACAACTACATTGAACACTCTTAAGTGGTTACTCTCTGTGGCTTACTTAAGTGTTTTTCTTGATGGCATTTTTAACAGTTCAAAGAAAGTTTTTTAAAAGTAGTGGATTTGATTTTTTTTTGAAATTTTATTTTTTTTTGCAGAATAAAATATATATATTTAAACACAATTGCATTCACACAGATTATTACATCACGGATATTAAGAAACAGATTAAGTCAATCCCTCTGGAGAAGTGGAATGGAAAATATGCTGAGACAAATAGGAAATTTATTCTATACTTTATCCCATTTTGTATGGCTTTCATCTTTACTATTTAGTATTATCTATTACATTTTAATTTTTCTTTAAAAATTAGCATTATGTTAAAATTGTGTATATTATGCAACTAAAATTTATAAAGAAGAAAGCCTTCTATACCATTAAGTATTTTATATAACATAATAAAAAGAATAACTTAACTGGTAAGAATAACAAAAATAATATACCCTCTGAAAATAAGGAAAATATAAAATGCATAAATTGGTAAAAAAAAATTGTAGCTATATAAATATGTCCTCACAATCTGTTACATCTTATTGACTCTTTTTTATTTTTTTATTTTTTGAGTAGAATCTTATTGATTCTTCAGTAAAGGCATTACACCATTCTAGGTGATATGATAAACAAGACATTATAGACCTTACATTGTACCATGGAGAGAAATGGTTATTAATAATACAGTTGTTGAACTGTATTATTTAATTGTACAGTTGCATTATTTAATTATAGTTATCATAAATTCTTTGATGGAGAGGAAATCAGAATCAGATGTAAAAAGACCTCAGCATTCCAAGAATGATGTCAAATGACCCCCTTCAAGGTGGATTATGCACTTATTTACCATGACATATATTTCTTCTCCAGAGATCCCTCATTTGTGTATCAATTGTAGATTTTTGGTTTGCAGTCATTCTGAAGTTTTGATATGAGTCTATATGTATGAGATTGTTTTAAGTTGTTGTTCTCTTAATTGCAAGTTCATCTCCAGTGTCCTGCATTTGTGCCCTCCTCATCTCACAATTTCTGATTTTGCTGGCGTAATTGTGCATGGATGATTTCGTATCTTTACTGTATATATACCTTTACTGGTGAGCCTTGTCATTTGTGGAATTTTTGTTTCCTGTTGAGGCCTTTTCTTTTCTGCCTACAGAAGTTCCTTTAGTCTTTGTTGTAAAGCTGGTTTAGTGTTGCTGAATTCTCTTACTAGCTTTTGCTTATCTGTGAAGGTTTTGATTTCTCCTTCAAATCTGAATGAGAGCCTTGCTGGGTAGAGTCATCTTGGTTGGGGTTTTTTCCTTTCATCATGTTAAGTATATCATGCCACTCCCTTCTGGCCTGCAGAGTTTCTGCTGAAAAATCTGCCTATAACCTTATTGGGGTTCCCTTGTACGTAACTTGTTTCTTTTCTTTTCCCTAGCTGCTTTCAAGATTTTCTCTTTGTCTTTAATTTTGGTCAGTTTGATTAATATGTGTCTCGGGGTGTTCCTCCTTGGGTTTATTTTATATGGTACTCGTTGTGCTTCCTAGATTTGAGTGAGTGGTTCCTTCCCTATGTTAGGGAAGTTTTCGGCTATTATCTCTTGGAATATTTTTTCTGTCTCCTTCTCTCTCTCTTCTCCTTCTGGCACCGCTATAATACGGATGTTGGGGCATTTCATGTTGTCCCAGAGTTCTCTGAAGCTCTCTTCATTTCTTTTCAATCTTTTTTCTCTTTCTGTTCCATACCTGTGATTTCCACTAATCTATCCTCTACCTCACTTATTCGTTCTTCTGCCTCCTGTATTCTGCTTTTGGCTGCTTCTAATGGGTTTTTTTTTTTTTTTATTTCAGTTATTGTATTTTGCTTCTCTTTTTGCTTAAGTTTGACATCTTGTATTTGTTTGCTCAGTGTTTCCTGTATGGTATCCATCTTTGCCTCCAGTTTATTTCCAATGTCTTGCATCATCTTCAGCATCAACAGTCTAAAGTCTTTTTCCTGGAGGCTGAGAATCTCCTCATTGCTTAGGTGATTTTCTGGGGGTTTTCCTTTCTCCCTTATCTGAGTTATGGTCCTCTGTCTTTTCATTTTTATAGGTTTTTGGTGTGGTGAACTTTTTACAGATAATAGAGTTGTAGCCTCTCTTACTTCTGGTGTCTGCCCCCCTTGTGGCTGAAGTTGGTATGGGGGCTTGCTGCAGGCTTCCTGATGGGGTGGGCTGATGCCTGCCCGCTGGTAGATGGAGTTGATTCCTATCCCTCTGGCAGGTGGGGCTTTGTTTCTGAGTGAGATTAGAAGTGGCTGTCTTCGTGGGCATCTTTGGGCAGCCTGTTTACTGATGGGTGGGGCTGTGATCCCACCTGGATTGTTGTTTGCCCTGGGGCTTCTCTGTGCTGATGGGTTGGGTCAGATTTTCCAAAAATGGCCACCTCCAGAGAAAGGCATGCTGATGAATATTCCCGAGAGCTTTGCTTCCAATGCCCTTCCTCCACAACAAGACACATTCACCCCCTGTTTTCCTAGGAGATCCACCAAGAACTGCAGTCAAGTTGGACCCAGATTCATATGTAGACTTTGCTTTGCCCTGGGACCCAGTGCACATGAACGTCTATGTGCACCTTTTAAGAATGGGGTCTCCGTTTCCCCCTGTCCCGTGGAGCTCTGTGCACAAGCCCCACTGGCCTTCAATGCCAGATGTTCCAGGGACTTTCTGCCAATGCCAGATCCCCAGATGTGGGGACTTGTCGTTAGGCTCAGAACTCTCACTCCTGTAGGTGAGTCTCTGTGATAGTTACTTTCCATTCTGTGGGGCTTCCCACGCAGGAGGTATGGGGTTGCTTATGTCATGTAAATGTCTCTCCTACCTCTTGATGTGGCCTCCTCTTTGTCTTTTGGAGTAGGATATCTTTTTGAAAGTTTCCAGTCCATTTGATTGAAGATTGATCAGCATTTGTTTATAATTTTGTTGTTTTTAGGAGAGAAATTGAGCTCCACTCCTTCTAGTCTGCCATCTTAATCCAATCTCCTGTTTCCTAATATTTTAATATGTGAAAACTCCCCTGCCAGCGCTGGCCAGTGGTGCGTAGCAAGGCTCCTGGACTGCTGGACAGCCATAATTTGTTCCAAAGACCAAGCCAGCACTGCTGGCCCCCGAGAGGCCAATAAATGGAGACGGTTGCTCACTTCAAGAACCATTATGTGGTGTAGGATCCCACTAGGCGATTCTTCAAGCCATGCTAGGTTCAGCCCACCTGTGGGAGGTTTACTCCTGTGTTGGAGGTCACAGGAAGCTTGCCTGGATGATTCAAGATGGCCTCTCTCTCAG
The DNA here is from genome assembly GCF_054392235.1 of Sus scrofa. Classification (NCBI taxonomy): domain Eukaryota; kingdom Metazoa; phylum Chordata; class Mammalia; order Artiodactyla; family Suidae; genus Sus; species Sus scrofa. Next base: position 109,168,123 of record NC_139397.1, on the reverse strand, counting down.
CTGGGGCTTTGGGGGTCCTAGTCAAGCTTTGCGCACATGGGGGCAGGTTCCGGGAGTTTCTTCTTCCATCACTTTGCTGTAGTCTTATTGGCCAAAACAAGTCACCTGTCCAAGTCCAGCCTCATGATGGGAAGGTCCCCAAGAGTGTGGATACAGGAAGGTTTGAGCAAACACAGAGGCCAAAGATTACTCCCTTGGTCGCCATGAAACACCCTGGACACAAGCAGGATTTCACTCAGCAACTGCCTGAGGTCACGACCACCCAGGCCAATCCTCAGAGACAACTAATCTTTAAAGAGATACTGACCCTTTAAAGAACACTGACTGGTGTTCTTCCGAGAGGTAGAAATATGTTCCCTCAGTTCTGTGGGTGCAGGATTGTATCCATACACATTCCTGATTTAACTGAGGATCTAAGTCTAATCATTATCAGTTTTTTCCAAAATAGTCTGTGTGTTCTCTTTTTAATGAATGAAGCTATGTTAGCTGTTATAACTCTCTTCCATCATCCCGTCTTTGGTTCCTCTAATATGTTCCACTTCCTTATCAAGGGAAAGATCCCCACCTATGGTCTTATTTCATCCTTTTCTGCCTCCTCCAAACTAATTGCATCAGTTATCTCCCTCTTTCAGTATCTTCAGTTTTACCTTCTTGGCACCTTTTATTCTGCCGTTGTTTTCAAAGATTTCCTAACCTTAAACAAAAAAGCCTTCCCTTGACTCTGTTTTTCCTCAAGCTTCCTTTCTGACCTCGTCTTCCTTGTTACCATCAAAATTACACAAACAAGTTTTCATTCATTTTTTCAGCTGACACACGGCTCTCTTTGTTTTTTGTTTTTTGTTTTTTTTTTTTTACTTTTCTTCAGCCTTTGACATTATTGGCTACTTTTATAGCCTCACATAGTAGAAGGAGGTAGGCTTTGGAGTTAGCACCCTTGGGTTTGGATTCCTGCTCTGTATGACCTTTGAGAAATTCATATTAGGGTCTGGTTACCTCGCGTATAAAATGTGCATATGTGTGAATATATTTGCCTGAGAGGTAATGAAAATGTCCTCAAAAAAATTCTGTCCCAGAGTTCACATCTTGGCGCAGTGGTTAATGAATCTGACTAGGAACCATGAGGTTGCGGGTTCGATCCCTGGTCTTGCTCAGTGGGTTAAGGATCCGGCGTTGCCGTGAGCTGTGGTGTAGGTGTGTAGGTTGCAGATGCGGCTTGGATCCCGCGTTGCTGTGGCTCTGGCGTAGGCCGTTGGCTACAGCTTCAATTCGACTCCTAGCCTAGGAATCTCCATATTGCCGTGGGAGCGGCCCCAGAAAAGGCAAAAAGACAAAAAAAAAAAAAAAAAAAAATTCTGTCCCTTCCCTGATTTGTTTGCTTTCTGACATGTTGCACTGTCATGTATTGCCGTACCATTTATGAGGTGAGTAATATTATTATCTTCATTTGGCAAATGAGGAAAACTAAGCTCAATCTTGTAGGAGGTGGTGGAGCTGGGATTCTACCCCAGTGTTGTCTGACTCTGGAGTCCAAATCTTAAGCACCTGTGCTGAATTGCCATCATAGTAAGAGTTGTTGGAAACTATAATTTCTTCTTCTATGATATCTGTCTTATGAAAATATCTTCAATATTTTATGAAATGTCTGAACCAGTGGAACTTTTTGAATGAAATTTTTTTTCTGGTGTATCTATATGACATAAGCACAGCATCTGGAGCCCTTAAATGGCCTTTCTTATGAAATTAATTGTGGAGTCCCCATTGTGGCTAAGTGGGTTAAGAACCTAACTAGTATCTATGAGGATGTGAGTTCTGTCCCTAGCCTTGCTCAGTGGGTTAAAGGATCCAGCATTGCTGTGAGCTGCTATGTAGGTCACAGACACAGCGTGGATCTGGTATTGCTGTGGCTGTAACTTAGGCCAGCAGCTGCTGCTCAGATTTGACCCCTAGGCGGGAACTTCCATAAGCTGCAAGTTTGAACATTAAAAAAAAAAAATTAATTGGTATCCAGGTGAGGAAAAGAGTTTTGTGTTTTGAGAAATTAGATAACACATAAAGAAGTAAGGACATAGGCAGTTAATCCTGACAGCAGTACGAGTGAGGTATACAATTATGGGCTCATACACTGCGGCCTTGTTGGGAAGGGGATTGTAGCTTCATTGACTTTGCAGACTAGAAAAGATTGATGGTCGCTATGTACCTCCCTTAAGTGCATCTTTTAGCATTGTGAATGACGTTCTTCAGGTCTTCACCTGCAATAATGTGAGTATTGCTCTGGCCAGAGAAAACGGGCAGTTTTGTCAGTAAAATGGACCATTACTGACTTGCCCATGGAAAGGATGGGCCTCCTAGCACAGCATGCAGACTGCTGCAGGGGTGCCCACTGTCCTTGTGGCCTGCAGCCAGAGAGGCAGGAACATGGAGTAGGATCTCTATCAGGGCATTAAATGGGGTCATATTCATACAGCACCAAGGGCAGAAGAAGGAGTTCTTGCAAAGATAATCTAGGTCATAAAACACTGAATCATCTCTCTCCCATTCTCATCTTCAGCAGCATTGTGGCTGCAGCTAAGGTACTAATCTTCCCTGAATTTTTCCTCAACAGTAGTCATCTACTTGGCAACACTGGCAACTGCTTGGTAAGATGGTTCTTCTCTCAATCTGTGGCCAAACTTGAGGATGCTACAAAGAACCTGGAATCTTGACGTGGGGAATTCTTTAAACTCAAAAAGTTCAAATTTATACCTTTGAGACAATCACTCAACAACATACCTGAAAACTGTATATCACAATTATAAAGGAAAGGGCAAGCATCAGATTTACGTAGCAAGTATTGGGACCTCTTGCAGCTGCTGTTGTATTCACAGTTGTGGATTGAAATACCAGTAATAGCATCTTTAAATTCAGAAAGAAGTGGAGTAGCATTGAAGCCAGAGTCAGGCCTGATTTCTTATTTTATTGAATATTGAATCCTATAGGACACCACCACTCTGTACCTTGAATTATTGTCTCTATGTCCAAGGTAAGTGGATTTATTTATAGGTGAGGACTGTGGTTCAATTAAGACACTTCTTTAGAGTCACAAAGTGGGAAAGAAGAGCTACTATATTTTTACTCCTTCACCTTTTTTAATTTTAAAGTGAAATGTCCTCTCTGATATACTAATTTTATTTAGATATAATCACTTTTTGCTTACCTAATTGGGATGATAATTTATGTTAGGCAAGCTACAAAATGTAGATTTATTACTTCAGTTATGTTTATAGAATTTATTCCACTTGTGGAGTGATAGGTTGTATTGCATTAGAAACTTTCGCTTGGTGCTTTAGCAGGATTAGGTTAAGGTGTAATCTTTTATGAGACTTTGTCATATGAAAGTACTGTTAATGAGAACATTTTAATATGATTTATGCAAAAATTCAGTTTATTAGATGGTAAAGGAACTATTGGACTAAAACTAGTAAAAATTTTTTGTCTCTAATAGGTAATTAATAAAATGTCTCCAACATCCCTGAAGATCACACTAAGGCAACTCATGGAAGGATCTTCAAAGACCTTGCCAGAAGTATTAACTATGGAATATCGGCTCAGTCAAGCTTGTATAGTAAGAATTTTTCTTTAGATTATTGTAATTTTCTAGTTATGAAAGTAATATATGTTCACTGTAGAACATGTAAAATACAGAAAATTATAAACAAGAAAATTGAAGCTATCTGTATATTTACTCTTTGAAAATACAACAGGTCAGTAAGGTTAAGGAATGTAGAAATATTGCTCCCAGGTTGTTAATAAATCTTTATGAAACAGCAGTTACATTTGCATGTAATTGTGAAAAGGACTCTATTCTCATATAGAATTCAGAATAGAAATTGTAACTATTTTTCAGGCATGGTCTCTGATCCTGGGCAAGAATTGTAAGTTCTCTAAATATATATATAATACACAAAGGGAAATTATTAGTCTGTTACATGTTTTAATTAATAGATTAGCATTGAAAATACCCTTAGAGGAGTTCCTGTTGCAGCTCGGCATGTTAAGAACCCAACATTGTGTCCATGAGGTTGCAGGTTTGATCCCAGGCCTCGCTCAGTGAGTTAAGAATCTAGTGTTACCGCAGGCCAAGGCATAGGTCACAGATGAAGCTCTGATCTGGTGTTGCTGTGGTGTAGGCCAGCAGCTACTGATGTGACATCTACCCTAGGAACTTACTTATACCTCAGATGCAGCCCTGAAAAAAAAAAAAGAAAAATATTTTAAAAAATACCATTATAAATACACTTAAAATAGGCAATAATCACCTAGAATATTATCAGATAAACTCTTTAAAAGCAGAATTGTCTCTTTTGTATTTTGTGTAGAAGACCCTTAGATCAATAAACTCAGAGCCTAAAGAAAATATTTTGTTTAATAACTAGAAAGCAGACCGCTAATGGACTTTCATGTCTTGAAATAGTGAAGATATTCAAAATAGTTCATCCAACCCTAAATTAAACTCTATTAGTCATATCTTAAGGTCACTTCATAGGGTATAAATGGCAGCTGAGGACTGTTGTTTATTATGAGTAGGTACTATGCCAGGCTCTGTATGTGTATTCTCTCCATTAAATATTACACCATCTCTAGAAGGTAGGTACTATTATTGTCTCCATTTTACAGACGAGGAAACTGGTATAGAGAAGTAACCTGCCTGAGGTGGTGCTGCTCTTAAGTGACAGAGTCATGGTGTATGACACCAGGTGGCCACACACATGACCACTCCCCAGCATGCCTCCTCAGTCCCTGTTTTTCCCTGTGCATTGCCTCCATTGATTGATTCCTGCCTCCCGTCATTCTCGCAGCAAATATGTTAGCTGTGTGTCAGGCACTGTGCTGAGTATTATCTTGTTGAATGTCCTTGTTCTCATGGAATGTATAGCCTACTGAGACTATAATGAACAAGTGAACAACATAAGTAAATTAATTACAAATTGTGGTAAGTGCTCTAAAGGAAACATATAGAATTGGTGATAGAAGAGGATGGTGGAGGGACAAGAGGGAGCAGGGGATGCAGAAGGAAAGCTGTGTTAAATAAGTAGTTCCAGGAAGACATCTCTGAGATGTCAGCTCTTCTGTGACCTGAAGGATGAGAAACCAGTATGCTGAAAAGTTTCAGCAGGCATGGTTTTGGGCTAAGGTAATTATTGCTGCTGAATGGGGATGGGGCTAGAGGGGTTCAGGAGTGGATGTAGAGGCTGGAAATGAGTTTATTTCTGTAATTCAGGTGCAAAGTAGTGGTGGCTTCGACTAGAGTGGTGGCAGTGGAGAGAAGTAAATGGATTTGAGACATATATAGGAGAGGATTGATATACTGTGATGATGGATGTGAGGGAAAGAATGCATTTAAGAGTTGGTGCTTAAAGGAATGGGTTAAAGATTTAAGTCTGAAAAACATTAGCACCTTTTTTTAAATTTTTAATTGTCTTTTTGGGGCACACCCATGGCATATGGAAGTTTCCAGGCTAGGGATCAAATCAGAGCTACAGCTGCCAGCCTGTACCACAGCCACAGCAATGCAGAATCTGAGCCACGTCTTCGACATACCCCACAGCTCATGGCAACACTGGATCATTAACCCACTGAGCAAGGCCGGGGATCGAACCTGAATCTTCATGGGTACTAGTCAGATTCGTTTCCACTGAGCCACAGTGGGAATTCCCATTAGCACCAATTTTTAAAAAAGCTTCGGACTTTATTTACGTAACAAATAAGAGTGCTTACCATGTGCTAGGCAGTAATACATAGGTAAACAAAACAGACACATCTTTTCCCTCGTGGAACTAACGTTATAGTGGGGGAGATAGATCGTAAACAAGTACATTTATAAAATATACAATATGTTATTACAAATACTAAGGAGAAAAAGTAAAGTGGGAAGGAGGATATGGACTACAGGAGGATAGGAGGATAGAGGTTGAACTTGTGGAGAGGATGACTCACTGAGGTGATGTTCTTTGAGTGAAAACCTTAAAGAAGTGAAGGAGCGAGCTGTGCATGTATGTGGAGGGCACGGCAAGGACAAAGCTCTGAGGAACCACAGGAAGGCCTGTGGATGGAGCGGGGCAGGCTTGGTTGGTGAGTGAGAGAGAACGGGGGTCAGAGCTGACAGGGTAGGGAAAGGCTGTGCAGAACATACTGGGCCTTGGAAGTCTTTATAAGATTTTGGTTTTTGTTTTGAGTAAAATGGGAAGGCACTAGATGTTTTTCAAGCAGAGGAGGGATATGTCTTCTTTTTTAACAGAATTGATCCCTCAGGCCCTGATGTGTTGAGTTTCAAATGGATAAGATCGTCTAGAAGCAAAATGAGAGAGTCCAGATATGAACCCCGGAGATCCAACATTTTGAGGTAGGCTAGAGGAGAAAGAGCAGTGGAAGAGAACAAGGACAGAGAACAGGGGAGCGGGTGTCATGAGAGCAGGAGAGGCATGTCAAGGAGGAGTACTGCCAAAGCCCCCAGGAGACAGGATAAAGGCATGCTTCACATCTGGCAAGACTGAAGTGACGGGTGACTCTGGCACGCCTTTTCAGAGTGTGTTGAGACAGAAGTTACAGTCTGGAAGGTTGGAGGGGAAATGAGTAAATAGGATGTGAGGAAGTGAAGACTGTGTATACAACCTATTCTTGAAACAGAACCGGAGTGGAAGCTGGGCTGTGGAATCAAGTGAGATTGCTTTTCAGTTCTGTAAGATGGGAGATACTAGAACAAGTTTATAAATGATTGGGAATGTTTCAATGGGGGGAAGAAAGTTTATGTGATGAGACACTAGTTAACATTTACCGAACACTTGCTGTGTGTCAGACACTGTGCTGGGATGTGGATTAAGATAATCTTATGATGAATGCATTGATATCACCATTTCATATAAAGAAACTGGGAGTTAGAGAAATTCCTAGTCCGTGGTCACACAGTTACTGTGGGGTGGAGCCAGAAGGTGAACCAGACATTTGAACTGCATGCATTTAACCCGTACGTTTTACTGCCTGCATTGATGATGCCAGGAAGAGAGAGATGGATGACTTTCTTGGGCGAAGTCCTTTGGAAGAGGACATGTGAATGGAAGATAGGAGAGGACTGGCCTTTGGAGGGAGGGTCCTTTCCTCCTCATTCAGGAGAGGGAAGGCATGGTGCAGGTAGCTCTATAGTGCAGGGGGTTTGGTGGTGGTAAAAAGAGGATATTCATATCTTAGGACTTCTCTCTCTCTCTTTTTTAATAAAGTAAAAGGTTAAGTCATTAGCCGAGGATATAGTGAGCATTATTTGCTGGGGGTAGAAATTGAGGAGACAGAAGACACTTGAAGTTATCTCTTGCCCAAGATGTGAGCAAGAGAACATGGATTGTGGGGCAGTTTTCCATGCCTGTTTGAGATTCGTGGTCTTGAATTCTAAACAAAGCCAGTCACAGTTTTATGATTTTTCTGCAGTAAGATTTAGTTGCTCAAGTGCAGGCCCAGATAAATGGTAGGATTGAGCTGGTGATGGGATTTTGCCAGGACAGAATAAAGGGGCAACAAAAGGCTGGAGGAAGATGAGGATATTTTCAAGCAAAAGTGACCACATTAATGAACTGGGGAAACTGGGCTGGATGAGGAGCAAAGTGAAGCCAGAACAAATGGTGAGAAAGTCCTAGATCAGTGGAACGCAGGAAAAAGGGACGTGAAGCCATGGACATTCTTGAGCAAATAATAGGAGGAGGTGATCAGAGAGTGGCTTCTCAGAGGTGGTCCAGTGGCTGAATGTTTTGGCTCAGGGTGTGGCCAAGGGAGTGGGGGCTAAAGTGGGTGGAAGAGAGGAGCTCATCAGGAATGAGAATGCTCAGAAATTCCCCATTTAATCTTGATTTTCTTTCAGGGAGGCCATGACTTTCATGAAGGCGTTAGGGCAGGTAAGTGACAGTCATTTCCTTCCTGGCTATTAAGGGAGTAGGAATTGTGAACATACCTTGTTTAAAAAAAGATGCGTTGGGAGTTCCCGTCGTGGTGCAGTGGTTAACGAATCCGACTAGGAACCATGAGGTTGCGGGTTCGATCCCTGGCCTTGCTCAGTGGGTTAAGGATCTGGCGTTGCTGTGAGCTGTGGTGTAGGTCACAGACATAGCTTGAATCCTGCCTTGCTGTGGCTCTGCCGTAATCTACAGCTCCGATTAGACCCCTAGCTTTGGAACCTCCATATGCCATGGGAGTGGCCCTAGAAAAGGCAAAAAGACAAAGAAAAAAAAAAGATGATTGTTTTATTAGTGAAAATCAAACTTTTATAAAGATGGCAGTTTTTTTTTTAAATATTATTAATCAGCATATGAGGGAAGGTCAGTTTTTGAAAAAATATTATGTTAAAAACTCCAGTAACTTGGTCCCTGCTCCCTAATTTCTATGTAAGGAGTAACCCTGCTCTGACAGTTATGTGGACTGCCTCTGTTAAATGTAGCCCGAGTCTATAAACTCTTTCTACTGCTGAAGTCTTTGAAAGGTGCATTTATTCTCTTGCAGAAAGCCCTGAGGTCCCCTACCCTTCCTCGCTTTTGTACTGGCTTGGGAACATCCTTCCCATGCACCTCTTTGCCTGAGCAGTTAAACATTGACATTGAGAAAAACCTATGATATAATTAATAATATCTACTAATGTTACTAATTTCTATTTTTGCTTACTGTCTTCAAAGTCAGCATATTTAGAAAAAGCAAGTGGTTGTTTTTGTTCCTAGCAAATTTGCAGCTGTTTATTTTTATGTATAAGCCCATTATCCCTATAAATAGCAGTTATTATTTATGTTGTATAAAGTGAGTTCTTTCCCTCTGCAAGTATTTTGTGTATCTAATTTTTTTTTTTCTTTTTTTGCTTTTTAGGGCCACACCCACGGCACATGGAGGTTCCTAGGCTAGGGGTTGAATCAGAGCTGTAGCCGCCAGCCTACACCACAGCCACAGCAACACCAGATCCAAGCTGCATTTGCGACCTACACCATAACTCATGGCAATACCAGATCCTTAACCCACTGAGCGAGGCCAGGGATCAAACCCTCAGCCTCATGGTTCCTAGTCAGATTTGTTTCTGCTGAGCCACGACAGGAACTCCTATCTAATTTTCTTATGCTTTTATCACTTTAATATACATGTTATCTGAATAAAAGGTTATGTTCTCTAAGCTGTGTCAATAAACACTGGTCACTGTGGTTGAATTCTCTTCATTTCTGGCATGACACAGTACCAGAAATAGCAGGTTCATATCCTTTTAGAGGACACATGGAGCTGATTCAGAGGACATGGCTGTATGTTTTATAGAAAACATGTGTTCTTCCCACTAATTCCCTGTAAATTCTTCCTGCATGTGGATCAGAGCCTAGGTCTGATTTTAGGAGGACCTGTGTGCTACTCCGATTATGTTCTTAAAGTATTCATTCTAATAGCAGCCCTTAAACTTAAGAAAGAAAGGTATTGTTTTTAGATATACTGTCACTTATTTTAAGGAAGAAGAGTTGAAACCCAACAGGATCAAAGTTCTGATTCTAAACACAGGTGCTTATCAAGCCACTTTTTAATGAAGAGGAAGTATGTAGCCTCATCTTTCAGCATAACCTCTTTATTCAGAAAGCAGTATCTATTCTGGGTGAAACTATTAGATATTCTTGCATAACCAAATGTTTGCTATAATTTGCTAATTATAAAGTATGTTAGCAAATTAGGTAAAATAAACTAACAAATTAGGGGAATTGCTAGGAAAATTACTTTTAACATCTAGGAGTTCCCATTGTGCAGCGGAAATGAATCCGAATAGTATCTATGAGGATGCAGGTTTGATCCCTGGCCTCTCAGTGGGTTAAGGATCCAGCGTTGACGTGAGCTGTGGTGTAGGTTGCAGACTCAGCTTGGATCCCTGGTTGCTGTAGGTGTGGTATAGGCTGGCAGCTGTAGCTCCGATTTGACCCCTGGCCTGGGAACTTCCATATGCTATGGGTGTAGCCATGAAAAGCAAAAAAAAAAAAAAAAAAAAAAAAAGTCTAGAATATACTTCTTCCTGGCTATTAAAAAAAAAAATGAATTAGCTCAGAAGAGCTAGGTAGCTACCAATTGGAATTTGAGTGGGTGTCTCATGAAATCTGAAAAACTTGAGTTGAATGCATGTCAAGGACTTGTTATATCTTTGCTAGTTTGAAATTAAATAACATGCAAATTTGATTAGTATTCTCTTTCTTTTTGCCCTTCAGTGGCCTGTAAAGGAGGTAGATAGCATTGAGAAGCGAGCTTAAAGGGGGAGAGACTCTTGTAGAAAGAATTTTCCAGGATTGTCTTTAGTTACTTCATCCAGGGAATGTAGGACTTTCACATTAGCAGGAATCATAACATCAGTGGTCAGTATCGCTACTGATCCGATACTGGAATCCTATAGTTAGGCGGCCAAACCTTGAAAACCTTCAGTATCCACATTTAATTATGCATAAAGTCCCCTTCCATGTACCTCCTGAGGCAGCATGCTGCATTGGTTCCCAGATTGCTGCTTTAATTATTTAGCATTATAGTGACAAATTTTTTTTTTTTTTTTAGGCTCACTGTAGACTTCGTATGTTTTTTTTTTTAATGATGATTTTTATTTTTTTCATTAGAGCTGGTTTACAGTGTTCTGTCAATTTTCTACTGTACAGCAAGGTGACCCATTCACACATACATGTATACATTCTTTTTTCTCACATTATCATGCTCCGTTTGTATGTTTAAATATTTTCATTCTTCACAAGAAGTATGCACTTATTAAGCATGGTTGAAATTCTCTACCACAGCCATACTAAGTATAGCCCTGTTCTCATTCTTTGTTTTTAATTTTTGGAGATAATTGTAGATTCACATGCAGTTGTAAGAAATAATATGGAGAGATCCTGCATGTCTTCCACCCAGTCTCCCAAATAGTAACATTTATATAACTGTACCCAATGGACATTCTCCTCCCTTTTTAAAGGAGGTTATGGATTGCCTCATACTTATAATCCTGTGGGGATACTGTGTGGCTACACTAAGTGATGACTACACTGAAATAAGAGAAGTAGAATTTCTCATGATAACTTGAAGGTGGTCTGGTATTTTAATTCAGTGTGAACTAGAAGATTTAGCAAAACAGCAGTCTCCACATTTAATTATGCATAAGGTCCCCTTCCCTCTGCCTGAAGTAATTTTCCTCTCAGTTCAATGTGGAGGAGGTTAGAAGGCAGCTCTGAGCCCTTCCCCAACCCCTGCCTTCCCTTTACACAAGCTCTGGTTTTAACTGTTTTATAACAGAGATTTCATTTGTGATGTCGTTTGAAAAAGAAAAAAGAGTTCTAAGGCTTAAACCACTGGATTAGTTCAGTCAGCTGTATTCAAGGGACAAATATCAGGCAGGTTATAAAATAACCACACAGGTCATCATCAGTATATTACTGTCCATTCATATTCTCTAGGGGCTTAATTTGGGTGGCTGGGGGGAACACATACAAAAATTTCAACTTTGGGAGTTCCTTTGTGTCATAGCAGGTTAAGGATTTAGCATTGTCACTGCTGCGGCTTGGGTGGTGGCTGTGGCGCAGGTTTGATCCCTGGCCCAGGAACCTCCATGTGCCACAGGCATGGAAAAAAAAATCTCAACTTTGCAGAAGAAGATATGCTATAGAAAAATATATGCTTAGTTCAAGGTAGTTTCTGTCAATTCAGGAATTGAAATCTGGCAATACCGGAAAGAAGGATACTAACATTTCTTATGTCTTCACTTGACAGTTTTTTTTTTTTTTCTTTTTTTTTTTTTTTCACTTGACAGTTTTAATAGATAAAGACCAGAATCCCAAGTGGAAACCAGCTAATCTAAAAGAAGTTACTGATGAAGATTTGAATAATCACTTCAACTCTCTGGGAAGTAATGATTTGAAATTTTGAAGTAACTGGATTTTTAAACTATTATTTTGGAGCAGAAGTTGGTAAACCATGGCACATGGGCCAAAGCTGGCCTGCTGCCTCATTTTTTTTTTTTTTTAAATATATCCTTCAGCTAAGATTGGTTTCTGTATTTTTAAATGGTTGGGGAAAGAAATCAAAGACCAGTATTGCATGGCATGTGAAAATTACATGAAATTGAAATATCACTGTCCATAAATAAAGTTTTATTGGAACATGGCTTTACTCATCTGTTTAAATAACTATGACTGTCTGGAGTGGTTGCAGTAGAGACTGTAAGGCCTGCAAATCCTAAAATATTTATTATCTGGTCCTTTTCAGAAAAAGTTTGCCTTTCCCTATTTTAAAATAGGGAAAATTTCGAGATTCTTAAGTTAGTCTGCTTAATTGAAATGGGAATTTTATGTTTTGGTTTTGGGTATTGCTTTTTAATGTTAATTATGTAAATTTATGTATTGGTTATAAAAAATTAAAACTGAAAATTTGAGGGATACTGTGTTAACACATCACAGAATTTTCTCCATATATAGATTTTTAAAAAATTTTATTTATTTATTTATTTATTTTGTCTTTTAGCCATTTCTTGGGCCGCTTCCCACAGCATATGGGGGTTCCCAGGCTAGGGGTAGAATCAGAGCTGTAGCCGCCAGCCTACGCCACAGCCACAGCAACGCGGGATCCAAGCCACCGTCTGCAACCTACACCACAGCTCATGGCAAGGCCGGATCCTTAACCCACTGAGCAAGGCCAGGGATTGAACCTGCAACCTCATGGTTCCTAGTTGGATTCGATAACCACTGAGCCACGACGGGAACTCCCAGATTTATTTTTAAATAATTATGAGTTACTATAGAAGTGTTTCTTTTATAAAAACATTAAAAAAGATTTTATGAGGTTGTCTCTCCAGTATTATCAGCTCAGCCTTGACCTTCCCTGAGGTTAACCAGAATCCCTTCGTATGGTGAAAGTAAAAGCACTGTTTCTTGTTGTTTGCAGTATTTGCTAATCTGGCAGAATGAGGCATTAGGACACTCTAATCTCTAAGAGACACTCTACTTTCTGCAATTTACGTCAGACTTTTATGTGATAGTTATTTGTCCTTACACAGTTCAAATCAGGAGAAAAAACTAAAAACAAGAAGACTTTAGTTCCAAAGAGAAACACCTTCAATAATTGGTATTCTTGGAGTTTGCATTTTGGATCAGCAGTAGCAAACCCGACTAGTATCCATGAGGACACGAGTTTGATCCCTGGCTCCACTGAGTGGTTTAAGGATCTGGCATTGCTGTGAGCTGTGGTGTAGGTCACAGACATGGCTCAGAGCCTGTGTTGATGTGGCTGTGGCGTAGGCTGGCAGTTACAGCTCCAATTTGACCCTTACCCTGGGAACTTCCATATGCCACAGGTGTGGCCTAAAAAAAGACCAAAAAAAAAAAAAAGGTATTATTGACAAAATAAGTTTTTGGGTTTTTTCCTTTACTTTTTAGCTGCCACCCCACCCACAGCAATGCCAGATCTGAGTTACATCTGCAACCTACACACCAGCTGACAGCAGTGCTGGATCCTTAACCCACTGAGTGAGGCCAGGGATCAAACCCATATCCTCATGGATACTAGTTGCGTTCTTAACCCCACTGAGCCACAACAGAAACTCCTACATTTATATTCTTAAAGCTCCTAAATTGGATGTGAATGATCTAAGAAAATATTTGTTATAAATGGATTTTTATTCCTCCCTTTTTTTTTTACTAAAAATGCATAAAATGTTAAGTCTTTCATGTTAAAAAATTTTGAAATCACAATGGGGAAGAGCATTTGCTTGCTTAATTTAAATAAAATAAGAACTCATAACTAGTTGACTGCAACTAGACTTTTATTGTACAGTTAGGAAAGATGGTGTCACAAAAATATTTGGGAAAAAATATACCATTTCATAAGTAAGTCTTACAGTGAAGAGAATTTGCTAACAAACCTTGACTTTAGTAAAGATGTAGGGAGTACATCTGAGTTCGTCCCCACTTTTCCAAGGAAGACCTGTCTGGTTTGGTCACACAAATACAAGATGAGGGCATTATGTTTAAGCACACAATTTATCCGTTAGAACTTTGTTTCCATATTACTGTTACTTGATGTAATTTGTAATCCGTCTCTTTCGATTTCTAAAACTATATAATTACAAAAAGTATAGTTCCCCCATCTCATAAAATGCCAGTGGATCTGAGTTAGGGCTTATGAGTGTCTTGCTATTTCTTTCATTCAACATGTCTCTTTTTAATGCTCATAAGGCAGTTTGACACAAATTATTCCTTTGGGACTAAGGTCATTTTAATCCGCTTCAAAATTGTGCTTTAAGTGCTAATAACCGTAGGTAGTTTGCAAAGAAGGGATAAGGCAATGGAAAGTGGAGAACTCCTGCATCAAAGGCCTGTGACTGAAAGGTAATAAATAGCACTCGAGATGCTGAACTAGGGAGGAGCAGTGAAGCACATCTGTGGGATTATGGGGGGTTTGGTAAACGAGAATGGTAAACTGCTGCTTCCACAGTTGCCCCCTACAGGTTCTTTGTCACGCTGGTGGAGCTCCTCTGCCCCTCTATGGGATGTTCTTGAGGGAAAAGATTCAGTGGTTGGGCACGTGTCAGAGTGGTGGTAAAACATGGAACAAGTTGTGTCCTTGACTTCAGATGAAAACACTGGAAGCTTGCTTTTGGAGCCTGACGTGTGAGTGTTGTTTCTCTCGCCTTCTTTTCCCCACTTTCCTTTCCCTTATAATTTGGCTACTGTTCTGACTTCTTCTGTATTTGTGAGCTAAGTTGGAACAAATGTTTCTCTTTGCAGTAGCTAATTATTCGGTCTTCTATTTTTTCCTGCTTCAACAGCCTTTCTACTTGTTCATGAAAGACCTTCAGAATGAAGTAAATCCAGTATTTAAATATGAAGGTATGCAAAAAAAAAGTTGTTATCCTATTAAAGATGTTTTCATTGATCTTGTCATCAAGGCTAAACTATATCTTGATAATAATCATACACAGTGCATGTGTTTATCCAACTCCCTTTCCTTTTCTGATTTGGTTTATCCGCTAACTCACTGATTATGCAAGCCTTTCTAGTTCCTTGTCCATGGTTTGACGTATAATTTGGCATGTATTTCCAAGTAAGTCTCTGTAAGTTACAAGATATTATACTCTTGTTAAAATGAGTTGGGGGCGAGAGGGTGGTGCTTGGCAACAAAGCCATACTGCCATAGTATCAGGGTGGCAGCAGAGATTAGACTTGTAGCTAGCTATGGATCTGGCAGGCATCCCTATATTAGACCCCTAGGAAATAGAGGTCCAGGGCAAAGGAGGAACCTGAGGTTAATCTATACCTACTAGTCCATGTCCCTATGTATGCTGAAAAATTTAGTGTCATGTGCTGCTTTCATATGGCTTTGTGTTCTCATCATAATATGTACTATCTTCCATGCACAATTATATCTCTTAAACAGCAGTGACCTTGCAACCAAAATAGATATAAATGTAAGATTTAAAGTGAATGAAAAACGGCAACATAGATGTCATGTCTGACTCGTTAGTATAAAAACAAGTTGTAAACCTAAATTTTTCTTCATGGGCTGAAAATATGTTTTGCACTTTTGGGAAACTTTCTATTCTTAGCCTTTCAACTTCAGATCCTTGTATAAATAAGGGTGATGATTTTTATGTTTTGTAAAGTTGCTAGATTATAGGTACAACAGGACATTACATGTCCTGGGACTTGGTGAAGTAAAAGTTAAATGACCAGTTGTCCAAAGGCAACTGTGAAAGATAGCACATCACTCACTTCAAAGAACTTTTTTTGCTCATTTACCTTGGAGAATTCACTATTTGATTGTGGGTTTCAGAGTATAATTGCTAAAATTAGAGGTAGTAGTTCTACCTGCTTATAAGGTCAAATATGCAGTTATGTCATTAGAGGTCACAAGCCTTTTTCTGCCTTTCTTTAGATTTCAATGACAAGGGTCTTTTGTAATTTATCTTAATAAAAGGATTTAATAATGCCCATGGGCGTAAATAATTCCCTTTCCAATTAAACTCACTGTGTAGCAAATCTTGATGAAAAGATGAATTTCTTTTAAGTTACATCTTCTCAATATTTTCTTCCCCCTTCTGGATTTTATGTTACCAATGATTTTTTTTTTTTTTTTTTGGTCTTTTGTCTTTTTAGGGCCGCTCCTGTGGCATATGGAGGTTCCCAGGCTAGGGGTCGAATCAGAACCACAGCTGCCGGCCTACACCACAGCCACGCAGGATCCGAGCTGCATCTGCAACCTACATCACAGCTCACGGCAATGCCAGATCCTTAAGCCACTGAGCAAGGCCCAGGGATCGAATCCAAAACCTCATGGTTCCTAGTCAGACTCGTTTCCACTGCACAACGATGGGAACTCCCATCACTGATCTTAAATAGTACTTAATTTTTTAAAAAAAGGGGAGCTTCCAAAAAAGGTAGCTAAATTTATGAAAATAGTATAATGTATGGCTATAAATGCCCTTTGGTGTTGTTACCATTAAAAATATACATGAGTATAACCTTTGGAGGAGTAATTAATCTTTTATAAAGACAACTGTAAATTCTCATGCATAACCTGGTCCCATAGTAATTTGGTGACTGCCCATGTGCCAGCCCCTTGCATCTGTGAGACAGTAAAGCTTAACACAAATACAGCCCTGAGACCAGGTTCTTCCTTCCACCTGCCAACTAGGGCTTCTATTATTTTACAGTTTACTGGGTTGCTGTTTATAAAAGCTACCCATGCTTGTTTTCTTGTATAGTAATATCACTGGGCTACCTAATTCAGTGCAATAAACATTGTCATGACTTCGTAAATTGTATCTTGTTAAGATGCTTACAGGCAGAGTCTGAGTCATCCAGTAACAGTTGTGATTAATTAGGGTCCTGAGGTTCAAGCTGATAGTTATCATTTTCATCTACAAAAGTAAATATCTCATTAAGGACAGGGTTCGTGGTAGACCTCTTCTGCATGGATTGCTTTCTAATGCTTGGTCATTGTGTTATGAAGTAGGGATCCTTGACTGAAAAGATTTTGACAAACAAGACCTTCTGTTAACCATTATGGCTTGAGTGGCATTCTCTTGCCTGGCATTTCAAGGAAAATCCTTTCATGCCTTGTGGGTTTTTGTAGGTTGACAAATAGCTATTTTATAGGAATGTCTTTAAAATAACCATTTGGAAACCTGGGGTACCTTTAAAATTCTTATTTCTTTGGTTATGGCATTACTGCCTATGGAAGAAAGTGGTGTGATATATAGCTGAGTCCTTTGGTGCCACAGAACTTACATTTAGCCCTTTAATGACTAAAATCTAAGATCAAGCAGACAGAAATGAACATAGAACTGTTTAAAACCACTTTTCATTTTAGGTATTCTTAGACTCTTGATGCTATCATAGATTTTTTTTTTAATACCAGATGGAGTTATTTGTATTTATTCACACCAGTTTTTGCTATTGTTTTGTGTATTTAAACTAGCACCAACTTTATCCACAATTCAAGGAAGTGTCATCCTCCTCCATGCAGCATCAAGGCCCATCACTCTCAATATACGGGATGTCATAGTACTTGATGTTGTTGCCTGCCCACTGCTGCAAGGCATCAGTCAGGATTTCCTGGGACAGGCGGTGTGCAAATTCAGACACCACAATTTCAGGCCCTGGGGGTTCTTTCACTTCCTCTTTGATGTTAACTAGAGAAGGTATCCTGGGTAGAAATCTCTCTTCAGGCATAAAGCTTTCTTGACTTGCAGGCCTCTTCTCACTCTCAATTGTGGTGGAAAATGGGAAAGTTTGCTTTGATTTCATGCAGCCCATGTTATGAAGAGCTTTGACTAAGTGAAGGAAAGCAGTGGCAAAGACTACTTCAACAGCATCTTAGGAAAACACCAAGCATTTGTCCTCTCCAGGCCACTTCAGAAATCAATGTTCCCATTCACCAGTCTTCACATATAGTGTTTATCTGTCAAGAGAAGGGAAGTTTCATTCTGAAGTCACAGAATGCAAAATACTGTATGATTAGGTAGCAAGTAGAAACAAATCACTTTCATCACTTGGAGGAAATGTGAGGTAATAACAGCTTTATCTTACAAAAGAAAAGAAAAGATGATCATTCATAATGGCAGCTTATAAAACAGGAAAACATTTTTTTAAGACCTTAAAAATTTTATAATACTGAAAACAGTCAAATTTTGCTACCCTAGATTTACTTATGTACACCAGGGTTCAGCAAACTATAGCCTTTGGGCCAAATTCTACTTGCTTATTTTTGCAAATAAAGTTTGCTTAGAACATAGGCATGTTCATTTTTTATGTATCATCTATGGCTACTTTCATGCTTCAGTTGCAGGGTTTAGTTGTGACAGAGACCATGTGGTCTGCAAGCCTAAAATACTTATTATCTGGCCCTTGGTAAGAAATGTTTGCTGACCTTTGATTTACATTGTTGAGGTAAACATATCAAAATTTGCTCCTGCCTCATGTTTATTTATCATGAGCCTGCACATCTTAGGCTGTGATTAAAGTCAGGTTTTACCCCTTGGTCCATGTTTATAACTCTTAAGAGTAGAATAGAATGATGACTTCTAGGCAGCACAAGTTAGATGTGGCAAAGTCACCCAATTTCCTTCTGAATTGGATATTATGAAATTATATGATAAGCTCAGATTAATTTAGAATTAGCTTAAAAGTTTCTCCCTCTAAATATCTAACTCTTTTTGATGTTTGGGTAGTAAATAGGCAGCAGTGCTTGTGATGTATCTTCTAAGCTTACTATTGGGGTATTGCCACTGAATTAACTTACCTAAGCTAGGACTTAAGGGTAACTAAAATGTACAAAGCAACTTCCCTGGGGGGAGGTCTAACTATAAGAAAGTGCAGGCAAAGACTACGAATGAGGTTAGGGTTCCTGATTATATCTTAGATTTTGGGCCAAAGACAGCTGTAAAAATTCATAAAATAAAACTCAGATGACTACTTCTGAAACCACTGATCTTAAGATTAAAAACTAGCATGCACTTAATACATTTTTAAATAGTTTACAAGAAGTTCAGAAAAGGTGACCTTTGCCCAGGCCTTAGTACTACACATTTTTTCGATTTCAGTAAATTTTACCCAAGTTCTCCCATAACACACTTGTTCCCCACTTCTGTTCCTTTATAAGGATGATATGGAGGGATGGAAAGGAAATCTAGCTTTCTGCTTCTAATTACCTTTAGTTCTGTATGTCCTGCTACATGTTCCAGGGATGCATTTCAAAAAGGGAACAAGGGATGTGTGTGATGTGTCTGGTTTACTCAACTGAACTAGAAGACAAGAATTGACCTGGTTGTGCATCTCTAAGATGTAATGGCTTATATAGTATCTACTCTGTACTATGAAGGGTAGTTAAGGGAATCAGACTCACCTGAAAATGATTAGAGAATTCAGTGAGTGTCAGATAAATAAAAGGCCATGAGAAGAAGAATCATGAGATTATTCTGTTTTCTAAAATCTTTGGTTTTGCAAAAGCAGCTTTATCTTACCATAACAAAAGAGTGCCAGATTTATCCTTTCTCCAAAAACAATTTAAAACCTAGGCAATATATGGGGGGGGGTATTTTCAGGCATTGAACAACAGCACAATACTGTGATCCCCAAAAGAGGAAAGACACACGATGTTAAACACCACAATTGGTCATCTTGCGATTTTGGCAGCTGCTTCCAGCATTATTGCAGGGGTTGGGCCCAAGCAGAGTGGTAATTCTCCTGCACTGTCAGGAGAGGCGGTGGCTGAGTTACTAGAGCAGAAGAAACTTATGAGACAAGATGGCAGAGCAGAAGGGCTTGAACACAACTCCTCCCTTGAAAACACCTAAATCACAACTAACTGCTGGACAACATCAAGAGAAAAGACTGGAACCTACCCCTCAAAAAAAGATATTCTACACCCAAAGACAAAGAAGAGGCCACAATGAAAAGGTAGGAGGGGTGCTTTTGTTATATAATCAAATTGCATACCTGTTGGGTAGGTGGCTCACAAACTGGAACATAATTATATCTCAAAGGTTCTCCCACAGAGTGTAAGTTCTGAGCCCCATATCAAGCTCCCCAGTGTAGAGGTCTGGCATCAGGAGGAGGAGCCCCCAGAGCATTTGGCCTTGAAGAGCAGCAGGCCTTGAATGGAGGAGCTCCACAGGACTGGGGAAAACAGGGACTCCACTTCTGGACGACACAGACAAGGTTTCATGTTCACTGGGACCCAGGACAAAGCAGTGAGTCTATAGGAATCAGGGCCAGACGTCCCTGTGGATCTTGGTTTGCTGGGCAGGCAGAGATTGACTGTGACTCACTGTAGGGGAAAGAATACTGGCAGTGGATGCCCCAGGGAATAATCATTGGCATGAGCTCTCCTAGAGACCACAATTTTGTCACCAAGAGCTGGCCTCACCCAACAGCCTGCAGGCTCCAGTGCTGGGACACCTCAGGCCAAACAACCCTCAAGGTGGGAATATAACCTAGCTCGTCAGCAGACAGGCCACCTAAAGTCATCCTGAGCCCAAAGCCACCTCTAAACACAACCATTGCCATGACCCTGTCCACCAGAGGAACAAGACCCAGCTCTACCTACCAGTGGTCAGGCATAATAAAATGAGAGATTGATAGTAACACAATAATAGTGTGGAACATTAACACCCATTTACATCAATGGATAGATCATCCAGACAGAAAATCAGGAAACACAGGCCTTAAATGACACATTAGACCAGAAGGACATAATTGTTATTAATAGAACATTCCATCTGAAAGCAGCAGAATGCGCATTCTTCTCAAGTGCACATGGAACATTCTCCAAGATAAATCACATGCTGGGCCACAAATTAAGCCTTGATAAGGAAATTGAAATCATATTAAGCATCTTTGACAACAGTGCTGTGAGATTAGAAATTATAAGAAAAAAAATAAACACAAATATGTGAAGGCTAAACAATTGTTACTAAACCAATGGATCACTGAATAAATCAGAAGAAATCAAGAACTACCTAAAGACATACGGAAACACACACACACAATGATCCAAAACCCATGAGATGCAGTAAAAGCAGTTCTAAGAGGGAAGTTTATAGTGATACAATATTCTTTTAGGGAACAAGAAAAATCCCAAACAGCCTAACAATGCACTTACAGCAACTGGGGAAAGAAGAGCAAACAGAACTCAAAAGTTAGTACAAGGTAAGAAATTATAAAGATCAGAGCAGAAATAAATGAAATTGAGACTAAGAAAACAATAGAAAAGACCAATGAAACTAAAATCTGAGTCTGAAAAACTTGATAAACCTTTTGTCAGACTCAAGGGAAAAAGGGAAAGGGCCTGAATCAATAAAATTAGAAATGAAAAAGGAAAAGTTAACAATTGACACCACAGAAATATGAAGGACTGTAAAAGACTATTACAGGCAACCATATGCCAATAAAATGGACAATCTAGAAAAAATGGACAAATTCTTAGAAAGGTACCATCTCCCAAGACTGATATCAAAAAGAAAATATGAACAGACCTGTTTACAAATACTGAAATTTATTATTAAAAAACGCCCAACAAAAATCCAGGACAGTATGGCTTCACAGGTGAATTCTATCACATTTAGAGAAGAGCTAACATCTATCCTTCTGAAACCATTCCAAAAAATTGCAGAGGAAGGAACACTCCCAAACTCATTCTACTATGAGGCCACCATCACCCTGATACTAAAACCAAATATACCACACGCACACACAAATTACAAGCCAATTATCACTGATGAACACAAAAAAAATCCTCAACAAAATACTAGCAAACAAAATCCAATAATATATTAAAAGGATCATACACTATAATCAAGTGGAATTTATCCCACAGATGCAAGGATTTTTCAACATCTGCAAATCAGTGTGATACACCACATCAACAAACTGAAAAATAAAAACCATATCACAATAAAGGCAGAAAAAGCTTTTGACAAAATTCAACACCCATTTATAATAAAAAACTGTCCAGAACATGGGCACAGAGGGAACCTACCTCAACATAATAAAGGCCATATATAACAAACTCACAGCTAATACATACTCAGTGGTGAAAAGCTGAAAGCATTTTCTCTAAGATCAGGAAATAAGGATGTCCACTCCTGCCACTTTTTTTTTTTCTTTTTTGGTCTTTTGTCATTTTTTAGGGCCACACCCAAGGCATATGAGGGTTTCCAGGCTAGGGGTCGAATTGAAACTGTAGCTGCCAGCCTATGCTGTAGCCACAGCAATGTTTGATTGGAGCCACAATTGTGACCTATACCACAGCTCACGGGCAGTGCTGGATCCTTAACCCATTGAGCAAGGCCAGGGATCGAACCCACGTCCTCATGGATACTAGTTGGGTTCGTTAACCACTGAGCCACGATGGGAACTCCCACTCCTAGCACTTTTATTCAACATAGTTTTAGAAGTCCTAGCCATGGCAGTTGGAGAAGAAAAAGAAATAAAAGGAATCCAAATTGGAAAAGAAGTGAAACTGTCACCATTTGCAAATGATATGATACTATACATAGAAAATCCTAAAAATGCTACCAGAAAACTACTAGAGCTCATCAATGAATTCAGTAAAAATTGTAATATGCACAGAAATCTCTTGCATTTCTATACAGTAACAATGAAAGATCAGAAATAGTAATGAAGGAAACAATCCCATTTACCACTTCATCAAAAACAATAAAATACTTAGGAATACACCTAAGTATGCAAAAGACCTGTATTCTGAAACGTATAAGATGTTGGTGAAAGAAATTGAAGATGACATAAACAGATGGAAAGATGTACCATGTTCTTGGATTAGAAAAATTGATATTGTCAAAAATGACTATACTGCCCAAGGCAATCTACAGATTCACTGCAATCCCTATCAAATTACCAAGGGCATTTTTCACAGAACTAGAACAAAAAAATTTTACATTTGTATGGAAACACAAAAGACCCTGAATAGCCAAAGCAGTCCTGAAAAAGAAAAAAAGGGGCTGGAGGAATCAGGCTCCCTGACTTCAGACTGTACCACAAAGCTACAGTAATCAAAACAGTATGGCACCAGAATAAAAACATTAATAGAGATCAAATAGGATAGAAAGTCCAGAAATAAACCCTTGCACCCTGGTCAATCTATGACAAAGGAGGCAAGAATATGTGGAATATATGGAAGAATGGAGAAAAGACAGTCTCTTCAACAGGTGGTGCTGGGAAAACTGGATAATTGAAAATAATTAGAACATTTTCTAACATCAAATACAAAAGTAAACTCAAAATGGATTAAAAACCTAAATGCAAGCCCAGATATTTTAAAACTCTTAGAGGAAAACATAGGCAGAACACTCTTTGACACAAATCATGGCAATATCTTTTTGGATCTCCTAAAGTAACGGAAATAAAAATAAACAAATGGGACTTAATTAAACAGTTTTACAAGGCAAAGAAAACCATAAAATGAAAAGACAACCCACAGAATGGGAGAAAACATTTGTAAACAAAGTGACTAACAAGGGATTAATCTCATGCAGCTCAATATATATATATATATATATTAAAAAAATCCAATCAAAAAAAGCACAAAATCTAAACAGATATTTCTCTGAAGACATACAGATGGCCAAAAAGCACATGCAAAGATGTTCAACATCACTAATAATCAGAGGACTGCAAATCAAAACCACAGTGAGGTATCACCTCGTACCAGTCAGAATGGCCATTATCAAAGAGCTTACAAACAATAAATGCTGGAGAGGCGGTGGAGAAAAGGGAACCCTCCTACACTGTTGGTTAGAATGTAAATTGGTACAACCACCATGGAGAACAGTATACAGGTTCCTTAAAAAACTAAAAACAGAACTACCATATAATCCAGCAATCCCACTCCTGGGCATATATCCAATGAAAACCATAATTTGAAAAGATTCATGTACTCCAGTGTTCACTGTGGCACTATTTACAGAAGCGAAGACATGGAAGCAACCTAACTATCCATCAACAGAGGAATGGATAAAGAAGTTGTGGTGAATATATACAAGGGAATATTCGCCATAAAAAGCCATGTTGTTGCAGCAGCATGAATGGACCTAGAGATTAACATAATAAGTGAAGTAACTCAGAGAAAAACAAACATTACATGATATCACTTATATGTGGAATCATAAAAAATGACATGAATGAACTTATTTACAAAACAGAAACAGACTCACACTCAGAATCCAAATTATGGTTATCAGGGGAAATGTGGGAGAAGGGATAAATTCGGAGTTTGGGATTAACATGTACCCACTACTATATATAAAATAGATAATCAATAAGGACCTACTGTATAGCACAGGGACTCTACTCAATAGTCTGTAATAACCTATATGGGTATGGAATCTGAAAATGAACAGATATAAGTATATGTATAATTGAATCACTTTGCTATACAACTGAAAGTAAGACATTGTAAATCAACTATACTCCAATATAAAATAAAAATTAAAAATTTTTAAAGAGAGAAAAGGGAGCTGGGAAAGGGAGGCAGAAATTTGCATGGGGTAGTTCTCATTTAAACCAAGCAAGACCCTGAAAAGCCTTCGTTGGGACAAATCCCTGTTTTCTCTGTCTCTTAGTTGTAGAAAAGCTTTAGCTTCTTAGGCCTTCCTAGAGCTCCAAAGAGCAAATTTAACCAGAGAAGTGAGAAAATACAGAAGCAGGGGAAGCAGTCAAGCAAGACAAAATAATAATTGCTTAGCCACAAAACAATGTCAAGGACCTTTAGTTCCTCCTCAAGGGCTATAAGTAATATGGCATGAGCCATATCCTTGAGCTATTTTACAGATACTAAAACCCCCACCAGGTGGAGGAAGTTAACTGCCTCCTAACCACTAGCATGTAGACCCCAGAAGTTTGGAACCAGAGGCTGATGATAATAACTCCTCAAATGCCACCCAGGTACCTCACACCAGCCAATCAGAAGGATGTCCACTAGCTGATCACATGCCCTGTGACCCTTTCCTTCACCTTGCCTTTAAAATCCCATCCCCAGGATTTCCCTTTGTGACTCGGTGGGTTAAGGACCTGACTGTAGTATCTATGAGGATATGGGTTCAACCTGTGGCCTTGCTCAGTGGGTTAAGGAACCAGCATTGTTGCCAGCTGTGGTGTAGGTAGCAGATGCAGCTCGGACCTGGCATTGGTGTGGCTGTGGTATAGACTGGCAGCTGCAGCTCTGATTCAACCCCTTACCCCGGAACTTCCAAGTGCCACAAGTGTGGCCATTAGAAAATAAATAAAATCCCTTCCCCCAAAGCCATGGGGGAGCTTGGAGTTTTTGACCAAGAGCTGTCCATTCTCTTTGCTTGGCCCTACATTGGGCACCTCACAATAAACACTGTACTTTCCTTCACCACAATCTGGTTTCAGTAGATTAACTTTGCTGTGCATTGGATAAATGGACCCAAGTTTGGTTCAGTATCATCATCAAGAGTGCCTATCTGAAGGCTGGGATGTGCATATACAAAAATATATGCAAGAGCCAGCAAAAGATTACCTGCTCTGGGACTTTGAAGTGAACAGTAATGCTAGAAGCTCGATGGGGAATTGTTGGGGTTCTAGACTAGCCAAAGCGAGGAAATTTTGTTGAACATTTCAGGCACTGAGTTACTACTCTATGGAAATCCTAGAACAGAGTTTAACCAAACTTTCCTTAATAAGGTAGAAAATAATATAATCTAGGTTTGTGAGCCATATGGTCTATGTTACACAACCCAGCCCTGTTGTAGCACAGAGGTAGCCACAGACAACATGTAAACAAATGGACAATGGCTGTGTTCCAATAAAACTTCATTTGCAAAAACAGGTGGCCAGCCGATAGGCCATACTGGATTGAATTCAAGCAGTTCCATTCTAACAAAGAACAAAATTCAGGACTATTTAAAGGAAGACAGCATAATCCAGATTCCTGCAAGGTGTTATCCACTATGGCTATCATACAATAAAGCATTACTAGTGCAGAGAAGCAGGAAAAAGTGCCCCATGTTCAAAGGAAAAAAACGTTAGTAGAAACTGACTCCCAAATGACCTAGCACTTGATAATTAACAGAACTTAATAGATCTATAAGTAGCTATTTAAATACCTTCAAGGACGTAAAGGAAATATAATAGAGTGAACAAGCAGAGAAATGGAAATTGGAAAAAAAAAAAACAAAACCAAAAACACAAAACAAGAACTAAAATGAAAAACTCACTGTATGAGCTATTGGGAACCGGAGAAGAAAGGATTAGTGAATTTGAACATAAATCTATAGATATAGCCAATCTGAACAATGGGGGGAGGATTTTAAAAAGCTGAATAGACACCATTAAAAAAATAAGTATGGCTTAAAAACAATGAGGAATTAGATACACTTCACGTAGAAGAAGGCAGGAAAGGAGGAAAACAGGAAGAAAAAAATAGGACAATTAGGAAACAAACAGCAAAGTGACTGACTTAAACCTATAGATAACAAAAATTATCTGAAAAAAAAGACCAAAATTTTCAATGAAAAGGCAGACTGGGGGCGCTTCCCATTGTGGCATAGC
The DNA here is from genome assembly GCF_054392235.1 of Sus scrofa. Classification (NCBI taxonomy): domain Eukaryota; kingdom Metazoa; phylum Chordata; class Mammalia; order Artiodactyla; family Suidae; genus Sus; species Sus scrofa. The sequence goes on along the minus strand of NC_139397.1, from coordinate 109,141,541 downwards.
AGAAATGAATCCAGCTAGTATCCAAAAGAATGCAGGTTTGATCCCTGGCCTTGCTCAGTGGGTCAGGGATCCAGCATTGCCGTGAGCTGTGGTATAGGTCACAGATACCGCTTGGATCCCACATTGCTTTAGCTGTGGTGTAGGCCAGCAGTTGTAGCTCCAATTCAGCCCCTAGCTGGGGAACCCCATATGCCGTGGGTGCAGCCTTAAAAAGCCAAAAAAAAAAAAAAGGGACTGACTAGTTAATAAATAAGATCCAACCTACGCAAGTGTAGTCAACTGATCTTTGACAAAGAACCAAAGGTAAATTAACGGAGCAAAGATAATCTTCAATATTTGCTGGAACAACTGGACATACATGTGTTAAATATATATATATATATATATATATATAGAGAGAGAGAGAGAGAGAGAGAGAGAGACATAGACCTAAGACCTTTCACAAAAATTAACTCAAAGTGAGTCACCGGTGTAAAATTTAAACTATAAGAATGCTAGAAGATAACATCCAGGAGTTAAATCTAGAGATACCAATGACCTTGGGCTTGGCAATGACCTTTCAGATACATCATCAAAGGCATGATCACAAAAGAAATAATTGAAAAATTAGACTTTGCCAAAATAAAATAATCTTCTGATCTTTGTAAGACACTGCCAAGAAAATAAGACAGGCCACAGACTTGGAAACAATATTTGCAAAAGTGTATCTGATAAAGGATTGTTTATCCAAAATGTACAAAGAACTCTTTAAAACTTAACTCTAAACAGTAAGAAAACAACCTGATTTAAAAATGGACAACAGATAAGAGAGGACATACAGATGGCAAAAAAGCATGTGAAAAAATGTTTATCATATATCATTAGGGAGTTGCACTTTAAAACAATACTGAGATACAACTACAACCTCTGTGAATGGTAATCCAAAACACTGACAATACAAAATGCTAATGAGAAGCAACAGGACTCTCATTCATTGCTAGTGGAAATGCAAAATGGTGCAGCCACTTTGGAGAACAGTTTGGCAGTTTCTTACAAAACCAAACATACTATTACACTCCTTGGTAGCTACCCAAGTGAGCTGAAAAATTATGTCCATAAAAACCTATATATGGATGTTTATAGTAGTTTTATTCATAACTGCCCAAATTGGAAGCAACCAAGATGTCCTTCAGTAGGTGAATGGATAAACAGTGGTATATACAGACAATATTATTCAGTGCTAGAAAGAAATCAGTTACCAAGCCATGAAAAGAAAAGGAAGAACCTTAAATGCATATTACTAACTTAAAGAAGCCAATCTTTGCAACTGTATGAAATTTTGGAAAAGTCAAACCATGGAGAGAATAAAAAGCCCAGTGGTTGCCATGGGTTAGAGAGGAGGGAGGGTTGAATGAGTGGAGCACAGAGGATTTTTAGGGTAGTGAACTACTCTGTATGATTCTATAATGGTGGCTCTGTGCCATTAAACAATTGTCCAAACCAAATGTACAACACCAAAAATAAACTCTAATGTAAACTGTAGACTTTGATCGGGATATGACAATGTAGGCTCATTGACTGTACAAATATACCACTCTGGAATGGGATGCTGATAGTGGGTGAGGCTCTGTGTTAGGGAGAAGACCAGGAAGAGGGTATCAGTGCTTCCTGAAACTGCTCTAAAAAGAAAGTCTATTTAAAAAGTCCAGCCATACACTACCTATAAAAGATAAAAATGCAAAATACACAGGTTGCAAACAAGAGAAAAGACACACCATGCAGAGAAGAAACATAGAAAAGCTGCTATGGCTGTGTGAATATCAAACAAAGGAGATTTTAGAAGACAGTAGTAAAGAGGGATGTTTTATGTGTCAATGAAGAGAAGATAGGACAATCATAAATAAAGGCAGAAATAAACATTACTCTCAGTAACTGATAGAATATCCAAAAAAAGTGAATAAGGAATCCAAGTTTTGAATAGCACTATGATTCCACTTGAGTTAACTGGTATTTTAGAAGACTATACCAAACAACTGTAGATACATATTTTTATAAAATGCATATAGAACATTCATTAAGATAGATTACACAATGGTCTCAACTGGTTTCAAAAGCTTGAAATATTAGAGTATATTTTCCAACCACCACAGAACTAAATTTAAAAATGGATAATAAATATCCAGGAAAGCCCCAAATAATTGGACACTAAATATCACATCTCTAACCCATGGAGCAAAGAAGAAATCACAAGACAATTAACATATATTTTCAACTAAATAAGAGAAGCAACAACATATCAAAATTTTTGAAATGCATTGTTAAAGCTGAGAGGAAAACTGATAGATTTAAATCCTTGTAACAGAAAAGAAGAAAGGTTTTTAATCAGCGATCTAAGCTTTTACCCTAAGAAGAAAGAAAAAGAAAAGTAAATTAAACCCAAAGTAAGTAGAAGAAAGGAAATAATATGGGTAAGAGCAGAAAACAATAAAGTGAAGGAAAAGGGCAAAAAGAGAAGAATCAATGGAATCAATGCTTTTTTTTTAATCTAGTAAAAGAGATAAGTTTCTTTCTAGTCTGATTAAGAAAAATGAGAGCAGACACATTACCAAGATGTGTGTGGGGGAAAGGATCTCATGTACATTAAATGACAAGGAAATATTATGAGCAACTTTATACAAACCAAATTACCAAAACTGGCACAAGAAAAAATAGAAAGTCTGATAACCCCATACCAATTAAACAAATTGGATTTGTAAGTTATACCTTTCTAAGAAGAAACCTCCAGGTCAAATGATAACTCTAGAGCTCTAAATTCTTGTCAAATATTTCAGAAAGAAATAATACCACTCTTACCCACACTTTCTTTCATACATTGCTAGTGGGAATGCAAAATGGTACATCCACTCTGGAAAAGTTTAGCAGTTTCTTATAAAGTTGGAACATCCACTTACCCTATAAATCAACACACCTAGGTATTTAGTGATGAATGAATATAAAATGAAATCTGTGTTCATGCAAAGGCTTTACATAGATACCTGTCACAGCTTTAGTCACAATTGCCAAAAGTTGAAAACAAGAAAGATGTGTTGATACCAACATGAATGACTCTCAAAGGCATTATGCTAACTCAAAGATGCTAGTCCCGAAAGGTTTCATATTGCATGATTCCATTTATTGCATACTGCATGATTCTGAAAAAGGCAAAACTATAGGGATAGACAACAGATATGGTCTTCAGGGGTCAGTGGTAAGGAAAAGATAGAGATTACAAAGGGGCAGCAAGAGGGAACTTTTGAGTGGTGAACTCTTAATGTATCCTGATGGTCATAACAGTTATAGGAATCTATCTGTCTGTCTATCTATGTATCAAACTCATAGACCTAGTCACCAAAATAAAGTCAGTTTTACTGTAAACATTAAAAAGATATTTTAAAAACCACAGTGCAGTACAATTATACTATTTATGCCATCAATCTAGTTTAGCCATAGTGCTTCTATCGTGTAGAAGGCTGCTGTTCTATAGCTGTTTATCATTTCAGTTTCCTAACATAGCATGTTTACCACCTCCTTCCTTCCAACTAATAGATAAAATAAGCAGACAGGCTTGGCACTTTCCATTTGCAGAGGCAACTGACCCAGAGAGGTCACATGGCAAATATGCATGGCTCTCCAATTCCTAATTCCAGGTTCTCCTAGAAATAACAGTTGCCCCCATAATACTTTATCCAAATATAGCTCATAGTTTGTAAGCGTTAAACATCCTCCACTTCTCAAATTTATAAACTCCCCTCACTCCTAGCTTTAAAGTTAATTCTTGACGACAAAAACCAGTGTAGCTCCTTCCCAGGGTCTCTGCTCATTGGCCCAGTTCTTGACCTGGTCTCCATCAGCAGGGACATTATGGCTCAGTTTCCCAGGCTCCTAAAGAGTTTCCTACCCTGGGACTAGCTGTCAACTCTGACCTTCAGGTCCTATCTTGGGTAAAATGACACTGATATATTCATGTCCTTATGTAATCAACTGGTACAATAACTGTCTAATGGAATTGTTTATAACATGCTCAGAGAAGATACACTTGCCCTGATAGAACAGGATTGGTAACGCCATGTTTTTGTTAATCAGATTTTAATTCTGTAGCTTCTGTTCCACAAAAGCCTCTTGTGATTTAGCATAAATAAGAAAGGGTGGTCCCTAAAGGAAAGTAAGAGCCAAAAACAAAACAAAAAAAGTGTACTGTTCATGGTAGTAGCTATTCAGATATTTGACAGACATCTAAAACCATTATAATCCCAATCCCAACCTGTACATCAGTGAAGAATAAGCTTGGTATAATTTCATTCTTTAATAAGAGTTGGTTTATAATGAAGAAATAAAGTTTCAACAGTGTAGCTATTAAGGCAGGTCAGTAGTTGAACAGATCATATGTCTGGCCTTCTTAGGACAGCTTGCAAGGTTAACCCTTTGAAGTTAATTCTTAGTCTGTATTATTCATCTGTCAGGTTGGAAAGTTACTATGGCTATCAGTTGAAGGTATAATACATTTAATGCTGGATATTAGCCAAGAAAAAATTTTGGCTCTCTTGTCATTTTAACTGGTTGATAGAGAAATATAAAATGTTTAAAAAATATAATTTTCAAAAATACTGCAAATTAATTTCCTTTATAGTTAAGTTTAAAATCCTCAGATACATAAAGAGCTATCAATGACAATGTTTCTTAACCATCCAGCCAGTCTTCATTGAGTCTGTACTGTGTGTTCTAATATCCATCACTGTAAATACTCTCAAAATTTATATAACAAAATAAGGAGAGAGAATGAGAATGAGATGACAAGTTATTCAGGCTGTAATTAGTGCACCTGCCCAGATAGCATCCTTGATTTGTTTATCCTTGCTTGAATATGTGTGAAGTGGCCACTGCTCATGCCACTGCCAGCAAAAATAAAATACAAGAATGCCTTTCCTCCCACCACTCCCTCCCCTAAATCCCAATACACAGACACACATACATACACGTCAGAGTCAGACATAAAGAAAAAAAAAAAGGCCTCTTTTACTAGGTTCCCTCAGCATTACTTTGAAGCCTCAAAGCACTAAGTGTATCAAGTGTGTCAGGCCAGAGCCCTGGCATCTCCCTCAGGAACAGGTCTAGCGAATATGGGGTCTTCTATTGGATCAGAAGATGCAGTTTAACACACCCAATTCTAAAGAGTGCATTTTGGAGCTGTGGTCCTTCCTCCTGGACACAGTGTCATCAGATTGAATCTGGTGAGTAAACTCCTGGGGAATATGCCAGGGAAGGTGCTGCAAAAAAGCCGTAACTTGAATATGAGTATAATCAAACACACAAGGCTCCAGCAGAAAAAAAGCAACCTCCAAAATCTGCTCTATAAATTAATAGGCTGCTAAATCCCTGAAAGTCTATCTCAAATACTAGATTAACAGAAATGGTTATTACTGTTGCCCTAGTTTTAAATCATATTATAAGCCTTTAAAACAGGTTTCTAAGATATTTGTATCTCAAGTTATAGCTTAAAATGGGCCCTAGATCTAAATTAATGCAAATCTCTATGTAATAAAACCATATTTCAGTCTTTAAAAGCCTAATGAATATGCTGTTTTTCAAATGTCAGTGTTGATGCAATTAACAAAAGTGCCTATTTATTATGAATATAACTACATGCATGAAAAAAATAACAAAGTTCCTAATAGCATATTTATCACTATTTGTTCTCTAGTAATGGGAACTAAGAGTATGTTTTCCTTCTTGTAGGGGGGGGGTCTGTGAAAACTGGAGAGTAAACAGAGGTCTTTGTCCTTGTAATATTGACAGTCACTGACTCACACTATAAATTTCTAACAGGATCAAATGATGCCAGTTAAACTGGCAAACAGAAATGAACTCAATTTAAATGGAATATTTCACAAAAAAGTAAAAGCTCAAAATATAGTAAATGTGATTTGGGTCAGTCTGAAGGTCACCTAAAGAACACTACTGCATGGTTTTGGAAACTGAATAGCTGGTTTCATCCTTAGGCACAGAGAACACACGCTGTGGCTGTGTGCAGCTGCCTACCAGCAGGGCCATCTCAGGAGGCTCTCTGGGAAGACACATTTGGGGCCACATTTTCTCAGTGGAGGGGCAGAGAAAATAACATTGTTAAGTGAAGGGATGATATCTGAGATTCTAATAAACCTGAGTTGAGCTGTGTGGTGTGACTTCTTCATCTGTAAACTAGGAATCTACCTCAGACGTTCATTGTAAAAATTAAGTGAGTTTCTATACACAAAGCATCTAGAACTGCCTTGGAACATGGAAGGCGCTCAGTAAGTATGATTTCCTTTCCTTCTCTCTCTTAGATTGTTCCCTAAACCTACTAACATCAAATTATTAGCTATTTTAAGTGCTTTGGTTATTATAGTTTAGGATTATAATTAAGAAAAAAGAATAATAACCTAAAAATGTTGACAGTCATTTGGGATTTTACAGAGTTAGAATTGGGTGACAGATCTCAGTCAGCTGTCAGTGCTACATCTCATTTACCAGGTCTTTCAGGTGCAGGAGAAACAAACAGGCTTTACTCTGGGAACAAGTCTGACTTCCCCTGGCCACTCCTATTTGTGACTGTAAATGTTGAACTTCAGTCTGCAGCAATTCCCCCAGCACTGTAATGTAAATCCTTGCAGGAAATGAAGAGTCGCTTCTGACCAACCAGTTGAGGAAAACCTGCCCTAGATCACCAGTAAGGTTGTAAAACATTTAAACTTTATTCTGTCACAGCTGTACTCAACACACATGAATTAAGCTCTGTGAGATTCTGAAGCCAATTCCTTAAGCAACTGTCATTAAATGGGGGGGGGGGGGCATGTGAGAGGAGTAACTATGTCAGAATATTGTCTTTAGTTTGTTACAGCTGGACTATTCTTTTGATCCTATAGCTGAAACTGGGAATCTGAGCTCAAATCAGAACACGAAACTTATAATAAAACACAAAGATGAATGCTCAGTCCTCAATTTGCTGCAATCTGAAAATCATGATCCACTCTCATCCTTATATACTAAGCCAGGAATTTACTCCATAGACTCCTATATCACATTTGTAAAATGCTTGCCCTTTTAAAAAGGGATTTCTTATTTTTTCCTCCCTTATTCACACAAATCTCTTTTAAAATTGACCCATTCTTTTTTATTATTATTTTTTTATTTTAATCGGCAAAGCAAGTTTATTTGGGAATAGCAGAGGAATTGTAATGTGGGACAGCAAACTGTGGTGAACCATAGGCAAGTCTAAGGAGACAAAGAGGAGGTCAGCCTTTATTAGGTTTTAGGAGGAAACTGGGGAGGCTGTGGTGGCTCTTCATGAACTGCAGGTGGTGGGCAGCTTACTGTTTCTGGGAAAAAGTTGGAACATTCTTTAGTGTTCATCTCAAGTCAATGCCTGTGTCAAGGCCATCTCACTCAGATTACTCTGTCCCTCCCTTGGGTTTCCATAACACATTTATCTCTGTTGCTGTACTTTTCCCATCCTGCCCTGCTTACAAGTCTGTGCCTAGACTCCTGACGGCAGGAACATGGCCATACCATTTAAATTCTTTCTGAAAGAAGATGGGTAATAAGTAATTGTTCATCTTTGTATCTAACTTCCGTATGCCTAGCATAGTGAAGGGCCTCAGTAAATAGTAACTGGTTTAAATAATTTAAGTCTAGATATTTTAAAGAAATTCCAGTACTCTTAGCAACAGAGTTTGTATAGCTCTAAGTTACAAATGATAACCAAGTGTCTGGAGCTTTTCAGAGTAAATTACCCATCTATCTCTGTTTCTGTTGTGCATATCTCATTTCCTCTTTCCCTGGTGTCTTATAATTAATTTACACAACAGAAAGGAATTATTTTCCTCATATTACAGAATACATTGATGTATAACTATATACGTAAGCATGTTAAATATCCTGCCTGGGGAAGCCTGTGACCTTGATGACACTGTAAGAGACCAAATGCACTGCCTGTTCTAAAATCCATATCTTTTGATTCTAGTCAAATACAATCTTGCTGCTATATCACAGTTCCTCCCTTTCATATTTCATGACATGTTAATTCAAATAAACTGCCTAGTTACAGAGCAATTTATTTTACAAACCTATTTTTTCAAAAGAATTATCTTTTTTTTTTTTTTTTTTTTTGTCTTTTTGCCATTTCTAGGGCCTCTCCCGAGGCATATGGAGGTTCCTAGGCTAGGGGTCGAATCGGAGCTGTAGCCGCCGGCCTACGCCAGAGCCACAGCAACTCGGGATCCAAGCTGTGTCTGCGACCTACACCACAGATCACGGCAACGCCAGATCCTCAACCCACTGAGCAAGGCCAGGGACCGAACCCGCAACCTCATGGTTCCTAGTCGGATTCATTAACCACTGAGCCACGACGAGAACTCCCTCAAAAGAATTATCTTGAAGGGGACAGGGTTCAACAAGCACTCTAAACACAGACGTTAGTAGTACAGATTGGTCCAGGAGTAGCACAACAATTCATGTTGAAAGCCCTAACCCAAATACCCCGTTTTCAAAATCTATCCTGAAGAAATGAGGAGATCTGCAGACAAAAATTTTATATATATAAATTTTTCATCAAAGCCTTTTTAAGCTGAAAGTTTGCTTAAATGTCCCACAATAAGATTTTTATCATATGTCTATATCATGTAATACTATGGAACTGTTAATAACTACAGTGGAGAGCCTCCAAAATGGTCTTCAACCAAATCTGCCTCCTGGAATTCACGTGCTTTGTTTAATTCCCTCCCCTTAAGTGTAGGACTAATGACTCACTTCTACCAAGAATAGAGCAGAAGATATGAGATGTCGCTTCTAAGATTAGGCTTAAAAGAACCTGTGACTTCTGTCTTACACTCCTTCTCTCACTCTGATGGTAGCCAAGTGCTGTGTTGTGAGCTGCCCTATGGAGAGGCCCATAAGACAAGGAATTGAAGGAAATCTCTGTATGAGAGTAGCCAAGGAACTGGACTGTCTCCCAGTTAAGCCTTCAGATAAGATCACAGCCCCAACTGACAACTTGATTGTGAGAGGCTTTGAAGCACAGGTACTCAGTTAAGCTGTACCCAGATTCCTGAACCACAGAAACTGTGAAGTTAATATATGTTTGTTATTTTAAGCAATTAGATTTTAGAATAGTTCATAATATAAAAATAACTTTTTTTTTTTTTGGCTGCACTTGAGGTGTATGGATGTTCCCTGGCTAGGGATTGTATTTGAGTCACAGCTGAGACCTATGCCACAGCTGTGGAAACACTGGATCCTTAACCCACTGGGCTGGGCCAGGGATTGAACCTGCACCACCACCACAGACACAACACTGGATTTTAACCCGTTGTGCCACAGCAGGAACTCCTAATAATAACTTTAAAAAATATTTAGTAACGTGAGGAAATGCTCATACATTAACTTTTTAAATTACTGGCTAAATGATTTATTTATCCATGACAAGACTATTAAAAATCTCAGGCTGTTAATAACAAAAATATTGTTTAAATGTACTGTGTACTCACATATTTGTTACTTGAAATAATAATTTCCTCCAACATCTCCATTCACTGAAAATTTTCAAGACTGGGGCATTCCCATTGTGGCTCAGGGGAAATGAACCCGACTAGTATCATGAATATGTGGGTTTGATGCCTGGCCTCACTCAGTGGGTTAAGGATCTGGTGTTGCCATGAGCTGTGGTGTAGGTTGCAATTGTGGCTCAGATTCTGCCATGGTTGTGGCTCTGAGAACTTCCATATGCCGCATATGTGACCCTAAAAAGCAAAAAAAAAAAAAAAAAAAAAAATCAAGAATGTTAAAAGCATGCCTTATGATATCATATAATTTTAAGTATAATTATTATTAGCTAAAGAAATGGCACCAAGCAATGAAAATCTTATAATCTGCCTCCTAAAATATAGAGAAAAGTTTACAAAGATTAGAAAATTCTTCCAAGTCTTCAGAACTGATAGTTAATTTTTAAAAGCAGAAATATGAGTCTAAATTTAAAAATATAAATGATTTTAAAAGTATAGGATAAAATATAGGAAAACATCAAAAGGGATTATAGATAATTTAAATTCTTTATGCTTTTCTCTGTTTTCCAGTTTTTTGAAATGCATGTATTATTTTTTATCATCAGAAATATCTTTTTTTTAAAGCCAAACTGATTTTTATATGATGCCATATCCTTTAGCTGCTTGAAACCAAGATTTAATGCCAATATGATACTCAACCACCTTACGAAGAGAAAGAACAGTACTGGACTCATACCGTGATCTGGGTGATGGCACTGAATTAGCAAGTCAAAAGTCAATAGGACTACACTTAAAAAATAAAAAGCCTTCGTGATGAGTCAAATGATAGTTAAACTAATGCAGGATTTTGACTCTCAGAAGCAAGAACAAGTTTATGAGGGGATATGATAGATGAACTCCATGGCAGTGGTTCCAGAAGGTCAGGGTTTACAAACAAAACATTAAAAAGCTGAGCAACTCCTGTATCTCTCATCAACTCAGTATCTACCATCTGTGATTTACCTAAATATGCTTGCATCTCACACTCTAGCCCAAGATCACTTTGGGGGTACAGGTTTTCTACACACAGTATAAAATGTGCTTTTTATTAATCCTAAAGCTATATGCACAGAAAGAAGGCAAAAGTTGTTTTAGATTTGGTAAACAAAATTATTCCTTGTCAAGCCATTTCTTATTTCTCTGAGTGTAGACTAGTAGTTCATCCAAGAACCTAACTGAAGTTCTTTTAAAAAAGTGACAACTTGGTATCATAGAATACCAAACTTAAAATGCTTCACTAAACAAAATTACTTTATACTCAAAATCAGTGCATAAACTCTTTTTTCTCATAGGGTTTCTTTGAACTTCACTGGGCCTAAGGAGAGAAGTATATCTGTACGGTAAACTCAGGTCATTTAGAACTCAGAAAAGTCAGAAAAACCAATAGATTCCACACAGAGAGTTCTTTACATGGCTTTTGTCCAAAAAAGAGTAGAGCAATTTAATAATGTGACCATAGGAGTTTTTCTTTGTTTCTTTGAGACTGTTTCCTCATCTCTAAACTAAGGGCAATGATACCTGCCCCAAAATGTCTCATGAAGAGTGATAAGGAAAAACATAAAGCACTATAGAAATGCAGCAGCTATGCTGCTACTACAATTACTATCCATTGCTAAACGGATGATGATGTAAGAGGGAAGAAAAAAACACTAAAAAGGAAGGAGATGCTGACAGCTGAGGACCTTATCTTGGGTAACCCACACTCCCTGGTTCTGAACAGTTCTCCCAACCCCCTGCACGAGGTCCACACACAAGAAACACAGCACTACCCCAGTAACAAAACTTCCCTCAAAGGTGGAAGCCATGCACTCCAAAACAACCCCCAAATGTAGATCCTTGTGGAATTACATTCCAGTATGAATGCATAGCCCACTCCACTGGGATGCCTCTCTCCTAAGCCTGTGAATTCAGAGGGTAGGCACTTGGCCTCACTCAAGCCTGAACTTTAATAAGTAGTTTCTAATTCCAGGTTTGTCTAAAACACCTAAATCTTAGTCATTTAACTTGATGAAATTATCTTAACTGGCATTTTTTAGGGCACTAAATTTTATTGACCTCAACTGCAAATAAAACTCTTAAGGAGTTTGAAAGGGTCAGAGTTTGCCACCCTAAAAGATGCCACATTGCCATAGGGGTTGTTTTGAGCCAAAAGCAATTAGCTTACTGCCCTCTACCTTTCTGTTCAAAAGCAGGGCATAAATTCCCCTTAGTAAAGGTGTCTCCCTCTCCTGTACCAAAAAGATAACCACTCTGGAGACAACTGTTATCTGCAAAACAAACAACCCTTATTAGTCATACATCTAGTCACCCTTTCAGAACTCTGTCATGCCTGGAGCTCCAACCCCCTTTCCTTAGTCTGGCCTCTGTCCCCACTTTATCACCCTTTGTTAAAATGATATGTAAGCCCCCAAGTTGCCATTTCCATGAATCACATTTCTCTGTGAACGCCCATGTGTACACAGGTAATTAATTTTTTTTCTCCTACTAATCTGTTGTCAGTTTGATTTGCAGGCCCAGTCAATGAACCTAAGAGGATAGAAGAAGATGATTTTTTTCTCCCTCCCCTACACATTCAAGGTTAGTCAGTCTTTATGTTACGTAGTGAAACAACCTCAAATATTTTAGAACGATTAGGAAGCATTAACAGTAAACTGAAAGTGTCAACTGCTATGCACTGAATTAAATTCCAGGCAGTAGTATACGTAATTTTGAATACTTAAAAGAACCATTATTCTTATGTGGTGACGTGAGAAAACACAGCGTCCAAATCTGCTTGGACTCTAGGTCAAAGGAAGAAGAATTCTGAAAGTTTTGCTATTTAAATTTTGGTAATTTTTTCATGATACATATACCACACTCCTAAGGCATCATTAGAGAGTTCCTGTTCTCTGTAGCTGATGGTGGTGTGTTTTAGGACAGGGAGTAGACGTGAGGTAGGGGCAGAGGTATATTTAATTTAAACATTCTTAAAAAACAAAACAAAAAACCTTTTTCCTACTGGGTTCAATTTCTCATTAATCTGAGGAAGCTTCCTCCCCACTCAGGCTATTTTATCCTCACCACACACACCCATGCTCATTTTCTCCTGCTAGCCTGCCCTGGGGTTGGAAAACACCACCTCCCCTGTATCTCCACCCAGCACCCTTTCCCCCCTTCCCTGCATAAACCAAGCCTGAGCAATCTTGAAGACTAGAGAAAGCCCATCTCCTTCATGCAGACTTCCTGGAATTACCCAGTCAGTATTCTCTTCTTGAGCCCATGTCCAACTATTTAATTTACGAGTGCCGCCTCCCCAAGTGAGATTAAATATTCTTCTAGAGCAGTAGCCAATTTCTCCTTTTGTTACTTTACACGGAATAGTTCTCACACATAGAGGCATGTAATGAATGTTAATTAAAGTTTGGCTATTTATCAAATATCCATGTACTTCAAAGTGTGTTAGATGTTGGAAATAAAACAGTGAACTACATGTAGTTCTCCCTCTTCCAGGGCACTCTCAACAAACAGAAGCCACAAGCTCACAGTAGTGTTTGGGCCAGTGTTTCTGGCCAGTGTGATGTGCAAACTGTTCTGAATGAGAACAGTCCTAAGCTGAGCATTCATTCTCCAGTTCCCGGGACTCTGTCACTCATCCAGCTCCACTAATTCATGTTGCCTTCAGCCCCTTCGGAGGCATCCTTTATCCCATAACTCCTAATTTATTATTCTCCAAACTTTCAACATTATAATACCTCCCTTGGTTGTATTTCTCCCCCAATTCTGTCAGAGTATGCTTACTCGGGAAAACAGGCTCCAATTTATTTATTTATTTATTTAGTCTTCTTCTTTTTTTTTTTTTTTTTTTCTGCCTTTTCTAGGTCTGGGGCATATGGAGGTTCCCAGGCTAGGGGTCAAATCAGAGCTGTAGCCACCGGCCTACACCACGGCCACAGCAACACCAGATCCTTAACCCACTGAGCAAGGCCAGGGACTAAACCCGTGACCTCATGGTTCCTAGTCAGATTGGCTAACTACTGCGCCACAACGGGAGCTCCAAAACAGGCTCCAATTTAAAAAAAAAAAATTCCCAAACCCAAGGCAGATGGTATAGTAATTAATTAGAGAAAGAAAACAGAACTGTTCAGCAACTGTTTTACTTTCTTAAAAGGCAAATGATCTTTCAGCTGGAAAGGACAGAAGAAACTTCATTTAAGAGAGGATCAAGGTACAAGAAGAAGAGGTCACTTTAAAGGAATTCAAGTCTTCAAATTCTGGTGAATTATGTTCCAGGGAGGACCCGCAGATGTAAGCTCAGAAATATTCTGACAACCTTTAGAAAAACAGAAGGAGGGAGGACTCAAAAGGCTAGAGACTCAAACATGCTTTTTCCCCTAATTTTTTAAAATTCAAAAGTGAAGGAAAGCATTAGAATTCCTAGGTATTATAAACCACTTTAATTTTGATGCCAATTTCTGGCAAAGTTCAAGATTTAATCAGAAAACAAGGACTATTTGGGAGAAAAATACTGGAGACTTCTAGGAACTAGCAGTTTACTAAGAATCAGTCTTTTTATTTTTATTATTATTTTTTTAATTTCAGCCATGCTTGTGGCATACAGAAGTAGTTCCTGGGCCAGAGATTGAACCTAAGCCACAGTGGTAACAACACTGAATCTTTAACTGCTAGGCCACCTGGAAACTCTAAGCATCAGTCATTTCTAAACTAACATCATTTACCTTTCTGATTGGAGAATACTCAAGATCTTTAATTTTCGCAAAGCATTTGATTAAAATTCTGTCCTTATGAAAAAGACTGATCTATGGGCTAGATGTGAAGGACAGTGCTAGCTGAGTTCAGCTGATTCATTAACTGTCTCAGCAATATCTACTGGGGGCCAACTAGATTCCCAACCAGTTCTCTACTTGGCACTTTGCACACATTACTTTGAATTCTAACGATTACCTGAAAGATAGATGTTCCTAATCTCATTCTATGACATGGAAAAGAAGTTTCTCAAGGTCACAAAGCTAGTAGCCAGGCTCCAAAACCAGGCTCCAAAAGTCCAGGACTTTCTACGTGTCACAAGCTTTTAGATTTGCTACCATGGCAAAAGACCCTGTCCCATCTATTATTAATGACTTGAATGTCTGGTGAATAAATTCACCACATGTGCAGGTGACAAAAAAGCAGGCAGAGTTAACATGATGAATGTCACAATCAAGATTAAAACCCATCTATCCAACTAGAAACTGCAGAGAGGCTTAAATAATAGAAGAGAAAAAATGTTTACACTCAAAATTTTAACCATAAATTTAAAAAAAAAATGAATAAAGCCTACCTCGACAGCAAAAGCTTGTGTGTATGTGGGGGTAGTGGTGGTAGTGGTGAGATTTTTGGGGGTCAACTTTGGTATATTTACTACAAAAGCCAATACAAAATGAGATGATTTTGTTTGAAGATAGGAATTCATTGTATGCTGCACTGTTCAGATTAGAATGAATCATTAAGTTCAATTTGTGCTATAGAGGTAAAGAAGGGAACATAAGAGTGAAGATTATTTAGTGAAGATAACTTACATTTACTGACTTCTAGGCAACTATGCTAAGTACTTTATGAACATTATTTCATTTAATTCTCACAGCCACCCTATAGAATATATTATCATTCCCATTTTACAGATGAGGAAACTGCAGCCCAGGGACCTGAAAGCCTGTCAAGTAAAAGAGTCTTTCACTCTAACTCTGTACCACTTGAAACTTTTCATTTCTTAAGTTTTTTGGTCATAGACTCAGATGGATCAAAGTTTTAGATCTTCTCCGCTGAAAAATTCTACGTGTAATTCCACAAGTTGGAGGGTTGTTGGCAAAAGGAAAACTAATGAGACTCAGGTCCCAGGGAAGCAGCTGTCAGTTCAGTGTAAACAAGGCCTTGCTGACAAGAGCAGAAAGGAGGGATACCTCACCTTGCCACTGAAGTGTTCGATCAAAATGTGGCTGGTCTGTCAGGAGGGCAATAGAAGTGATATTAAAATGCACTGGAGGTTGGCCCATGATTTTAACGTACCTTTTTGCTATAACACTGTGGGCCTAATAAGTACTTTTTGATGGCAAAAGGAAGAAGTTAAAAACTGAAGCTATTGTTTTTCCAGACCAGGCTGTTGCATATGTCAGGCAGGATACCTAAATGTTAATGTTATTTCCCATCCATATATGGTACCTGTATTTTAGGTACTTGAAAACAACCTCATTCAAAGAAAAAAAGATATATTCAACTGTTGATATTGATGTGATTTATACTTTGTCATAATAAAAGTAGAGCCCTTATTCCAAAATCCTTAACCAAAATGTTCCCTAAGATAAATACCATAAACACCAGATCCTAAAACAATGGAATCTTCGATGAGAACGTTTAATAATTTTATGTTAACCTATTTCCATAAAGGATGGGGAGAGAAACAGAAGAGAAACAACTCCAGCTGTTTCTCTCTGCTTCTCAGATCCCTATTCTAAAAGCTGAAGGATCTAACCCTTCAACTCCGCTTTATTTCCATTTGCATCACAATTCACCCGAGACTCAGCCTCCCACCGCTCTAACGCGAGCTCACACTTTGCTCCTGACTTGCCGGCCATTCAGAGCACAAGCCTGACAGCTTGGCATACAAATTAAATGGTCCCAGGCAAATCTTTTACCTGAAGATCTTCATTCACTCTTCAGTAGGAGGGAAGGAGGGAGATGAAACTGCTGCTCGTAATGCAAACCCTTTAATGTGAGGGCTCGGAGCAAGGTGGAAGGGCCGGGGGCTAAGTACTCAATTAGAAGCTGTGAGGCTCTATCCGAGGCAGCTGCCGAGAAAGGTCTGGTTTAATCAAAGCCTCTTGTGACTCAAAGGTTTATGCCACTGAAAAATCAAAACGGCAAAGCTGAGGAGCAGAAACCGACGGACACACACAGGTCTCCCCCTCCCAACTGTTCACTTACACAACACGTCGGCGGGCATCCGGACCGAGCAGGCGTTGGGCGCTCCCGCCGCTCCGGGTCCGCGCTGCTACGGGCCCGGTCCGCGTCTAGGCGGGTGGGAGTTTGGGGCCCGGGCGGGAGCGAAGTGCTGTCCAGCCGCCAGGGCCGGCTCAGTGGAGTGGCAGCATTTGGAGGACGGGGTGTCCTTCGGCCGCACTCCGGGCTCCTCCTCCCGCCGCGGCTGCCGCGCCCGCTACGCGCTCCCGGCCGGTTCGCGCCCAGCACCCGGCTGGCCGGGCCCCGCAGGTGGCGTCCGAGGGGTGCTCGGCTCCAGGGCGCGCCCTCTGCGGGACGCACGCGAGTACTGGGCGGCGGGGGCAGAGGCGGTCACGTCCGCAGGCGCGGGTCCCTGGCAAGGGCGGGGCGGAGCTGTGGCCACTATCCTCACGCCCACCCTTAATACACTACCCAGAATACGGCTGCCCCCGACCCCAGGCAGGAATTAAATCCCCAAATTTGAAAACAAACAAAAAAACCCGAAAACAAACCATAAGCAAGCAAATCACTTCACGGGTCCCCATTTAAGCCACCTGGGCTGCTAACTCTCCTGGGTTCTGCGCAGGTGAGAAGGGTCTGGTACCCAGGCGGGGCCCGCCATGGGGAGAACAGCTGCTCAAGGCCCGCCGCGCCTCGTCTGCGTGTGGTGAACTCGCCGCAGCCTCATAGCTAAGCGTTCTGGCGCCCGGGTCCAAGCTTAGCAGCCAAGCGCGCTTTGACCTCAAAGCCCACACGGTGCAGGCCTGAGTCAGGGACTGTGCCCTACCTAGCTTGCACCGTGAGTATACAGAGCAAATAGCTTGATGAAATCAAACATTTAAAAGGACACATCCATTTTCTACTTCTATACCAGAAATATTCAAGAACATTTTCCAAACGTATTTCTCCCTAAAAAATCACTAACAAAGTTTCTATTTCAAAACATAAGCCATTATTTAATTGTGTTTCTCTGTCCATTCCATTGTGATACCTGTAACTTTACAGCATGATTCCTGGCAATAGTAAAAGCCCCAAGAGAACTACAAAAGAACCATTATTTCCATTGCGTTCTACAATGGATTAGTCATGCAAAATTCATACTTGAAGAGACCTTGGTGATAACTTCACCTGAAGAGACCTTGGTGATAACTTCACCTTCAATACAGGTGAGGACACTGGGGCCAGAGTCCAGTGGCAAAACTAAATGTGAAAAAGACTGGAAGCTACAAAGCTCACAGTCTTTAGACTAACATGAGGTCTAGCTCTCTAAAGATACAACACAGTAAAGACTATGCCTAGATTTCAGAGGAATTGAGAAGCATAGATTACACAAAATCTAGCTCAGATTTTTTTAGACTTCGAATGAAACAAACCTTCCTATGCTTAAATTAGGTAAGGTAGTTTTTACAAAGACAATAGTCCAGAAATGTAATTTTGCTCCATGACAATATTAATGGAATCGAAGCAGGTATATTCTGACAATCATAGAATGTGAATACAGTTGCTTATATTAATTAATCTATAATTAATCAATTTTCAATGTTTTTAATGTATATAATCAATTTTTAATGTATATAAATCAGTTATATGAAAATAAAACAAGTATTTAGTTCTACATACTTCAGGTATCTCATGCTAAGTAATTATGATCAAACGCAAGGTTCCACCTTTTAGGCCTAATTCTTCACCGAAGGTGTGTCATTGCTGGCCCTCTCCCTTCACGCTTTAAGCCTTTATCAACCTAGTGCTGGAATGATCCATACAAGACCTCTGGGTTCCACAGTGAGTGATCAGAGTCAGTCCATATGTGCTCAAGGTGAGAAAAGAGAAACTTAGAAATTTATATTTTGATCTCCCAGTTACCAGAGCAGTAATGGGACAAGAATGAGTGTCTGGCCTCTACCAGAAGAGAAATAACTTGCGTACATGTACATTCCTGTCTCTCACTCAATTCAAAGATATACTGGATCATCTGTATCAAGTATTAGTTCCCTGAGCCAGCCAGACTCAGACCAGGACCTCCATCCATCATCCCAGGTCTGGCCAAGACTGAGAAAAACCTAGAAGTGGCCCCTTCTCTCTGTGGGGCTTCCAGACGCCAGCCCCACACTAGGAACCCCTGGTCTGGGGTGGTGCTCGTGGGCTGGGTCACCAAAGGCAATACTTCCCAGTGGCTCTTGGGTGGCCAGGTGGACTTACCCAGCACTTGGACAAACTTGGCCACTAGGGCTAGCATGGACCCAGAAGATGCTTCCCCAAGATCCTTCAAAAGGAAGACTGCTTCCAGCCTTAAAACATTAAAAGGTGACCAGGGCCTCAGCCTCCTCTTAGGACTATAGGCCCTGCTTCTGGTCTAGTTGGTGCAGTCAAGACTGGAGGAAGATGCTCAGGGAAGCATGGTGCCTTCTGCTGCTAGGGCCCAGAGATGCTGGCTTTCCTCTCAGCAGCCCAGAGGGGAACTGGGAGTCGGGGACAGCATTTCTGCCCTCCTGTCATTCTCTCAGCCTGGCTAGAGCAAGGAAAGAGGAGGTGGGAACCCAGAGGTCCTAAAACTGGTGGTGGCACAGAGTGTAGGATTTTGAAAGTGTGCGGAATACAACATTTAAAAATAGTAAAAATAGTGATGAGAAAATACCAGAATTTGAACACAAGTGATCTGACCCCAGAGCCCATGCCATTGACAGGGAAGAGGTATTGAGCTGGATTGAGGACTGTAGGCTAATAGTAAACTTATAATTAATAGGATTAAATCAAGGTTCCCCCCCCCCATACACTTTCCCTTTTGATGAAATCCCATTTCCACCTCCAGTCCCCTAAAACTTCCATTTCCAATCCTGATAGGTCAGAGAGAGGTAGGTAGCCGACCCCCTACATTGGTTTCCCTACTGAGCACCTCAGACCCTATTTCCACTTCAGGCCCACGGGTCAGAGCTTCCTCTGAGAGTCCCATGGAGGGCATGCCAGCCAGGCAGAGGCACCTCCTCTCTAAAAGAACTCTTAGTGAAATGACAACCCTGTTGGGGATCTGGGCCCTGGGACTCACTTCTCTGCCATTAGGGCTCTTACAGCATATCAAGCAGTCTAGTCTGATGGTGTTTGTTTTCTGATGGTGAAGTGATGAGGACAGGATGAGTGGATGGAAGAGTTTGGGAGTTTCATACAAGGGCTAGAGCCTGCATGTGTGTTAGAGAATTACGAAAGTCACAGATTTATAAAGAATAGAAAATGAGGGGAGAGAAGAATATCTATCATTATTAGATATCATTGTGGGGTATGAACCCTGATAAAATAACACATAGGTATGACC
Organism: Sus scrofa; assembly: GCF_054392235.1. Taxonomy (NCBI): domain Eukaryota; kingdom Metazoa; phylum Chordata; class Mammalia; order Artiodactyla; family Suidae; genus Sus; species Sus scrofa. Next base: position 109,121,672 of record NC_139397.1, on the reverse strand, counting down.
TATGAGAAAACTCATTTTGACATTTGGACTTTCATAATGATAAAGCTCTGTTAAATAAATTTGAGGAGGCTGTGGGTAGAAATGGGATTTCCTTTTTTTTTTTTCTTTTCTTTTAGGGCTGCAGGTGTGGCATATGGAAGTTCCCAGACCAAGGGTCAAATTGGAGCTGCAGCTGCCAGCCTACGCCACAGCCACAGCAATGTGGGATCCAAGCTGTGTCTGTGACCTACATCACAGCTCATGGCAACGCTGGATCCTTAACCCATTGAGCAGGGCCAGGGATCAAACCTACGTCCTTATGGATGCTAGTAGGGTTCATAACCTGCTGAGCCACAATGGGAACTCCAAAATGGGATTTCTATTTAAGGGAAAAGGTATGGGGGGGTGCTTTGATTTGATCCTGTTAATTGCAACTTTACTGTTTGCCATGCAGTCCTCAATGCAGCTCAACATCTTTTTTCTGTCTACTCTAGGGGAAAACAAAACAAAACAAAAAAACTCTTAGAGGTAACTGGAAAACGACTATTTCCTACATATACGTTTCACTGATTCAGCTTTTACATGAACTTATCTTTACAGTGAACTTAACAAGTTGTATGAGCTGAGGGATCCAGATAGCTCCTCTGACTAGATGACAAAAATACTTTCATGCCTCACCTTAGACTAGGGTTTTAGGATGTAAAGCTTTAAAAATTGAGCAGCAGAAATGGCATCTAGAGTCTTTAACACTTTCTCAGCCCAAGACATGTGAACATATTTCCTGATGAAGTACTAGCTGTAGATATGAGAATGGGGCCATCCTTTGCTCCTGGACCTTTTCCTGTAAACTTCATACTATTCCCAGTTGTTGCTATGCCAGAGCAGCCTTCAAAATCTTGCTGTAAACCTTAATCATGCCTTTGTGAAAAACCTCTCTTTCACGTTTGCCCAGAATCAAGGAATAAGTCATCAAATTACCTGACCAGCCAAACAGGTAAAAATGCAAGCCTGTATGAGTTTCCCATTTTGATATTTTAATATATATCATGATATGTTTAAAAGTTCTTATGCCCTACATAAATGTTCACAACTGTACTTTAGGCCAGTCTAATCCTACTCATTATGTAAGTGAGTGATTTGAGAAGTGATTAACATAGTCTCCTTCATATGAAAGACAGTCAAATCACCCCTCAAACCTTCTCTTTGCTGAGGAAAGAGTGTCTTTAACGTTTTCTCACAAGATTTCCTTTCCTCACATTTGTCAGGCTTTTCTAGACCTATTCTGATTCTCCAAATATGTAGTTATGTGTCTGGCAACTCAAATTAAGGGTAGTTCCAGGTAAGATTTAACAACGCTGAGCATCAGGGTTTAACAGAACAATATTTCCTGAGCATGTACTGTATAATCCAACTCTGTCCATTATATTAACAACTATGTAGGTTGTCAAAGATGCCATCAGTCTACTTCTTCTCCTCACTGGTTTTATTTTTCCTTAAAGTTCTTCTGCATTCTCAGTTTTGGTCTTTAAGTTTACCGATGTGCACTTGTCAGTAAATAAGCCTCAACGTAACCTATACAAGTTCTGTCTGAAGAGCTTTATACTAAACTTAATCAAATGAATTTTGGAGGCTTTTAATCACCATCAACAATCTCTACATTTCTCTTGTAAAAGCAGATTTAACACTCCCCAAAGAGAAATGCATGGAAATAAATGAACATCTTCTTTTTTTCTAATTGTTGTTGTTGTCCTTTTTGGAGCTGTATATTTGTTTCCCTCTCTAGATTCTGAGTATCATGAAAACAGGAACTATGTGCTTTATGTATTTTATGTACTAATTATTTCTAGCACCTGGCATGTAGAAGGCATTAAAATTTGTTGAATTAAACATCATTTCTCTGCTTTGGTGCTTTCTATGATTTCATCTCATATCAAACAGAGAAAAACATTACTGCTTATATCTATGAATGCAAGCTCCTGTAAGTCTTCTCTGCCTACATTTATTCTGATAACCATTTCTAACATTAAGATGGGGCCAACTTCTTTTGCATATGATGTGGAGAGAAGACATTGTTAAAAATTAGATAAATACTGCAGTAATCATTGTTCCAAAGTTTATTACTTCAAATGTCATATCATAGTGCATGATGCGTTTTTCACTTAGGGCATATGTGACTTTCAAGATGACTCATTTTCTATTGTCTCAGTACCTTGGTTGTTAAAAACAATCTGTCCGAGTTTGATCAAAATAGTTCAGCTTCCCCTGGAATTCTGGATTTTCACATATTTGTTTAATAGCTCACAATTTTACAAGTGAATCAAATATTTGATAAACATATCTTCAAAATAGGCGTACCAACGTAAAGATATTAAGATGTTTATTCTGGAGAAGTTAGGGGAATTAGAATAGACATCTAAGGGGTATCCAGAGGCATGAGGGACTAAACTTACACTGCTCTGGTAAGCATTACTGGAACCACTAGGAAGAAGTCATGGCAGGCATATTTGGATTTGATTAAGAAAGGACTGTCTTTTTGTTAGAGCTTATAACAGACTGAACTGGTTGGCAAAATATTGAGCTTCCCCTTAAATCAGAAGTTACACGACTGATCTAGAATGCTGTAATGGAGATTTATAAAAAGAATACCAAAATTCCATACCCTCTAAGAAAATCCCTCCAAAGTCAAGATTCTGTAATCTTAGAAGTTTTTCTGCAATACAAATACATGTGAACTTGGCCTTTGGACTGTATTCAATCCAGCACTACAGATATTATTTTGATGTCTTACCGTGTGTGTCATCTACAAGGACAGAGAGAGCCATGCTGTGTCCTTGGCTAAGGAGGCAGTTTAGCACCTTTTAAAGATTTTTCCTTAAAAGCAAATCAACCACCAAATGTTGCATAAATTGGTACTCAAAGAAGAATTCCAGCTAATTCAAAATAAGAAATTATCTACATAGCAATGTTTTATGGCTTGTGATATTTCACTTAACAGCTAACCTCATTTGATGGAATTGGGACCTATTATAGTTTATAGATAACAATGATAATTCCTATTTATTGAGTACCTACTATGTGCTGGGAACCACAGTAGCCTTTCACATGCTATCTCATTTAATCCTCACAATAGCATTATGAGGTAGGTATAATTTAAATATGAGGAAGTGAAAAAAATAAGGTAACTATTAATATGTGATAGAACTTGAATTGGAACCCAGGCCTAAGTCTGAAGCCAGTGTTCCTTCTGTTATTCTACATTGCTGTCCAATGTCTCAGTTGTCCACACAATGGCTTGTTCAATGGCCGAAGTTCCATGCAGCAGTGCTCCTCAACTCTGATAGGCAGTATTCATCTCTAAGGTACTGAGATTTGGAAAGAAGATGAGTTGTTAACAAAACTGATGAAATTTTGGTGATAGAATATCTGGCTTGAATATGTTGATAGGGGAAGCATCCTGACCAATTATATTTTCTATGGCCTCTATGTTTCTGAGCAAGGATCTATTCCATGAACTCTGTTTCTGACATCACACATGCAGTAGCTACATAAAGCCAGCCATAGACATAAGATAGTCATGAAATAACTAAAGAATAGCTATAAGCAAACCAACCAGTAAAGACATACGAGTGGGGAAAGGAAAAATTATATTGTAAAATGTAAATCATAAGAGGTCAATGAAGGGTGGGTGCGTTTTGATCAGGGGCATGACACAAGCATAGCATTTTAACTACTGAAAGAAGAGAATGGGTGTACAGTTGATGTTATATCTACAGGGGTGCCAATGAGCCTGGAATATATATGAATGGGAAGAAAGTGAATCTGTAAGAAATAGCCAGCAAGGCATAGGGCCCACTAGTGCCAAGCTAGGGTAATTTGTTTAGACAACTTATAGACAGGCACTGAAGGTTCTTAAATTGTAAAGTAATGTAATAAAAATTGTCCTTGAATAGAATAGATATAGAATTAATTTGGCAACTCTGAGAATGTAGGTAGAGATTAGTGGCACAAGCCAAGCTGCTGAGATCCAGATGGAATATATCAATGACCCGGCCTCCCATAATGCCTGAGAGAATGAAAAAGCATCCACAGAGGATGTTTTGCTTTTTCTAGAGACATATTTTCCCTTCATAAACTTAGTATATCTGTGGTTATTCTTGCCACCAACTATCAAGATGTGAAACACTTAAAACTTAATGGAATCACTATCCATTTTGTTTAAGTATTTCAGTAATAGGAAATTTGCTTGGGCAAAAAAAAAGTATCTACCAATTGTACATTTATAGAATAGAGTTGAGGAAAAACTGAATCCCTCAGTTTGCTCAGTAAAAATAAGGCAAAGTTATTAGCTGAGCCTGAAGGAATTTGGAATTTAAGAAGAAAAAGGCTTTTATTTTCAGAACTTTAAACTTTTTTTACAATGAACATTGATTATACTTGTAATCATAAAAGAATCCGATAAAACAATTTTCACTTTGAAAAGAAAAGTGGAATAGAATAGTTTGGGGATTCCTCTAAGAAACCACGATCATGTTAAAGGGAACTTGTTTGGGAATTAGTTACTAGTGCAGTTTTATCTCTTCTGTTAACCTCATTTTCAGGCCTCGCTTGACTTTCAGTAAAACATTTTAGACAGTATGAGAATTTCACTGTTTACCTTTTCTCTATTTTATTTGCATATTGTAATAGAGAATTAGAATTATTGGTGCAAGAGGCAATTTATGGATAATCTATGCCCTATATCAAAGGAGACAGGTGCTTTAAATCATTTCATTGTCTTCCCAGAGGTCCTCCTAAGACCTATCTCCACCCAGTGAACTACTTGCTCTTGAACTAAACTGACCATCTGGATTTAAAGGATTAACTGCCAATAAAAAACAGTTACTGGGAGTCCCACCAGATATTTAAATAAAAATTCTTTCCCAGGAGAATGGTAAGCTCAGTTTTGGAAAGAGTTCAGTTTTGAGGACATTACTACTTTATCAGATCTAGGATTTTTTTTTTTTTTTTTTTTTTTTTTTGCCCACCCTTGGCATGCAGAAATTTGCTGGGCCAGAGATCAAACCCATGCTAGAGCAGTGACCTAAGCCACAGCAGTGACAATACCGGATCCTTAACCTGCTACACCACAGGAGAACTCCTACCCAGTCTACATACAAGGAAGTTTAACATACATAATCTTCCATCAGTATCCCAGATCCCTAACCAGCCTGATCTAAGAACTGAGATCGACTGAGCAAATTTAAGAAAAGAGATCAGCAAAGAGTGAATCTACCTAGGGTAAAGTACAATAGAACATCTATACTACAGCTGCATCATCTCAGTTTTATGCATGGATCTCAGCTCCCATTTCCTTCCCTGCATGAGGCCAAGACCACCCCTCCTATTGCTGTGAGCGAATTAAAACCTAAGCCGTTAGACTTTAGGTGATGACCCCTGTCCTTCTTATTCCACTCGTACCCATCCCCTCTTGATGTCAGCTTCTATACATATGACTCTAGTTGTCAGCTTCTTTTTTGGGGGGTGGGTACCTGGGAATTTCTGTGTCTTTCTTGTGAGGCCAGTATACATGTAAATGTTATTTGAATTTAGCATGTATGCATGTTTAGAGAATGATTTGTTCAGTCCTCATTTTGCTGGAACTGGAAACTCTTCAGCACACTCCAGTATGGCTTCTGTCCCCACCACTAGAAAATCAAAACCACCAATGTTTCTATATCATCAATTTCAACAGATGTTTCTTAGTCAGTATCTTAATTTTTAGTGCATTCATAAGAGCTGACCTGTCCCTTCTTCCTGAAACACTTTTAGCTTATGTGATGCCAATTTTCTTCCTGTGTCTCTAGCTGCTCTTACACTTTTGATTAACCCCTAAGTATTGATATCCCTCAGGGCCTGGTGTCAGGTTCTTTTCTCTTCTTCTTTTGCAATATTTTCTCAGGGGAGCTTATCCATTTGCACTGTTTTAATATGTCCTTATGTCCCTGACTTCCAAATTTACATGCCCTGCATTGGATGCCTAACAGTACCTCAAATTTAACACATCAAAACTAGAAATCTTGATGCTTATTCTCCAAATATGCTCCTCCTCTGGTCTTTTCTAACTCAATAAATGGTAACAAGTGGCTAATGTCAAACTTAGGAGTCATTTTCAGTTTTCCTACTTATATTTCCCCTCCTCTCATTATATACAGTTCACTAGCTGTTACCTGGACTACCTCCTCTTCAACCTTGTACAACTAATCTCCTCTCTCACTAGGTCCTAGCCACACTTTCCTCTTCTCCACCTCAAGGTCTTCATCCCTTCCGTTTCCTCTGTTTCCCCTAGTTTTTCACTTGGTTGTCTCCTCCACATCTTTCATGCCTTAGTTCAAATGTCACCTCTTTGGGGAAGGTTTTCTTGACTAGCATATCTTAGAGCAGGCCTTCTCTCCACAACCAGCTACTCTTACACATCACACTGTTTATTTCCTTCACAGCTTTTACCACTACCTGAAATTGCCTTGTTTGTTTTAACTTTACTTTCCTTCTCTAGAATGTGAGATCCATTAAAAGAGTAACCTTTAATAGTGTTTAAACATTATCCAGCAGTGCCTAGAATAATAGCACCTGGTATACAGTAGGCATTAAAAATATTTTTGAGCAAATAAATATATTTCCACTTTCAGTTATTATAGACTAGTTTGTATTATACCAACTCTTCCAATGAGAAAAACTATAAAATTTGGTTAGAATGCAAAAAAAAAAAAAAAATCAAGACAAAGTATCCAAAAACTATCAAAGCAGCCAAGACTCAAGGAGCCAAGATCCTGATTTGAATAGAAATGCTGGGAAATGAGCCTGATATTTTATGCATAATATCCATTTTGAGGCCTTTGCTAATTTTTAAGCAACAAGCCAGGAGGCTGAGAAGCTGTCATTCTTCTCACAGAGTTTGGGAGTTGGAACTGCTGAAGAGGCACACTCCAGGATAAACCAAGAATAAAGTGAAAGTAAATCAGCTCTCACGAAAACTAAACCCAGTCTTCGATTAGCTCAATCCATTATGCAGTCTTTCATAGTCTAACAGACTGCAAAAGCATCATCCAGAGTCTCAAATCATTCCTAAAAATTTGAAATCACAATGTTGGACATTTGATTAAATTTTACCACAATATGCTGAAGACAGAGACCAAAGACTAAGAGAAAAATGTAAAAATAAGTAGATCTACAAGAGTTCCAGACACAGACTAATAAAAAAAATTGTGATTAATATGGTCAATCTTTTTTTACAAATCAGAAACTTGAGAACTGAAAAATGCAATAACTAAAATTAAGAACTCAAATAGAGTGAATGCGGACTAGATACAACTAATGAAAAGAATAGTGAATAGGAAGATTGGACAACAGAAAATATCCACATTGAAAGGACTTATGTGCCGAGAACTATAAAACATTAATCAAGGAAATTAAAGAAGATGTAAAGAAATGGAAAGATATTCCATGCTCCTGGGTTGGAAAAATTAATATTGTAAAAACGGCTATACTACCCAAAGCAATCTACAGATTCAATGCAATCCCTATCCAATTACATTTTTCACAGAACTAGAACAAATAATCCAAAAATTTACATGGAACTGCAAAAGACCCAGAATTGCCAAAGCAATTCTGAAGAACAAAAACCATGCAGGAGGTATAACTCTCCCAGACTTCAGGTGATATTACAAAGCCACAGTCATCAAGACAGTGTGGTACTGGTACCAAAACAGACATACAGACCAATGGAACAGAATAGAGAACCCGGAAATAAGCCCTGACACCTATGGTCAATTAATCTTTGACAAAGGAGGCAAGAATATAAAATGGAAAAAAGACAGTCTTTTCAGCAAGCATTGCTGGGAAACCTGGACAGCAACATGCAAAGCAATGAAACTAGAACACACCCACACACCATGCATGAAAATAAACTCAAAATGGCTAAACGACTTAAATATGAGACAAGACACCATCAAACTCCTGGAAGAGAACATAGGCAAAACACTCTCTGACATCAACCTTATGAATATTTTCTCAGCTCAGTCTCCCAAAGCAACAGAAATAAGAGCAAAAATAAACCAATGGGACCTCATCAAACTGAAAAGCTTTTGCACAGCAAAGGAAATCAAAAAGAAAACAAAAAGACAACTTTCAGAATGGGAGAAATTAGTTTCAAATGATACAAATGACAAGGGTCTACTCTCTAGAAAATACAAGCTACTTATACAACTCAACAGCAAAAAAGCCAACCACCCAATGGAAAAATGGGCAAAAGACCTGAATAGACATTTCTCCAAGGAAGATATACAGATGGCCAACAAACACATGAAAAAATGCTCAACATCCTGATTATTTGAGAAATTCAAATGAAAACTACCATGAGATACCACCTCACACCAGTCAGAATGGCCATAATTAATATGTCCACAAATAACAAATGCTGGAAGGGGTGTGGAGAAAAGGGAATGCTCCTGCACTGTTGGTGGGAATGTAACCTGATACAGCCACTTTGGAGAACAGTATGGAGGTACCTTAGAAATCTGTACATAGAATTACCATATGATCCATCAGTCCCACTCTCGGGCATACATCCAGGCAAAACTTTCCTTAAAAAAGACGCATGCACCCGCATGTTCATTGCAGTTCTATTCACAATAGCCAAGACATGGAAACAATCCAAATGTCCATTGATGGACGATTGGATTCGGAAGATATGGTATAAATACACAACGGAATACTACTCAGCCATAAAAAAGAATGAAATAATGCCATTTACAGCAACATGGATGGAACTAGAGACTCTCATACTGAGTGAAGGAAGTCAGAAAGAGAAAGGCAAATACCCTATGATATCACTTATATCTGGAATCTAATATAAGGCACAAATGAAGCTTTCCACAGAAAAGAAAATCATGGACTTACAGAATAGACTTGTGGTTACCAAGGGGGAGGGGGAGGGAGTGGGGTGGTTGGGGAGCTTGGGGTTAATAGATACAAACTATTGCCTTTGGAATGGATTAGCAATGAGATCCTCCTGTGTAGCACTGGGAACTATGTCTAGTTACTTATGATGGAGCATGATAATGTGCAAAAATAGAATGTGTACATGTATGTGTAACTGGGTCACCATGATATACAGTAGAAAAAAAATTGTATTGGAGAAATAACTATTAAAAAATAATAAAAAATGAATCATGAAATTTTAAAAAGATGGAAAATAATGAAAAAAAGTAAGAGACTTATGAGACAGGATGAAACTATTTGTCATAGTTGAAATTAGAGCCCCAAGGGAGGATAGAGTGAATAGAGCATAAGTGATAATTTGAATAGATAACTGTAAAGCATTTTCAAAAACTGATGAAAGATATCAAGCCACAGATTCAAGATCCTCCATGAACACCAAGCAGGATAAACTCCAATAAAATCACATTTAAGCTCATAATAGTAAAACTGCTGAAAAACAAAAACAAATAGAAAATCTCAGAGCAGCAGAGGGAAAAGAGATACATCATTCTCAAAGGAGCAATAATAATATTTATAGCTGCCTTTGAAAAGAACTGATGAAAGCAAAAAAAACAATAGAATGACAATCAAAGTATTGAAAAAAACCCTGCCAACATATGAGTATTTTTTAATGACTTTGGGAAGGTAAATTATTCTTAAAACAGAACACAAAAAGCATATCCATAAAGAAAAGATTGACAAACAGTATCAAATTAAAAGTAAGAACTTCTTGGGAGTTTCCATCATTGCTCAGCAGAAACAAACCTAACTAGTATCCATGAGGATGAAAGATCGATTCCTGGCCTTGTTCAGTGGGTTAAGGATCCAGCATTGCCATGAGCTGTGGTGTAGGTCCCGGATGCAGCTCAGATCCCACGTTGTTGCTATGGCTGTGGTGTAAGTTAGCAGCTATAGCTCCAATTTGACCCCTAGCCTGGGAACGTCCATATTGCCGTGAGCTGTGGTGTAGGTCATGGACATGGCTCAGATCTGGCGTTGCTGTTGCTGTGGCTGTGGTGTAGGCCAGCAGGTACAGCTCTGATTAGACCCCTAGCCTGGAAACTTCCATATGCTAAAGGTGCAGTCCTAAAAAGACCAAAAAAAAAAAAAAAAAAAAAAAAAAAAGAATGAACATGTATACCATATCATAGGAAAGTATATTTCCAATAAAGATATCTTATGTATCTCATGTATCTTATGTATATCTTGTATATACAATGAAAAGAACTCCTGCAAGAAGCAGACAGATAACTCAATTTTAAAAATGGGCTAACAATTTCAATGAGCACTTTACAAGTGAGCATATTTAAATGGCTAATAACTATATGAAAATGTGCTAAGTCAGATTCATTTCTGCTGAAATGTGATGGGAACTCCTTTTTCAATTATATTTAATTAGATATTTTTGAGTAGAAAAATTCCTCAGAGTTCCCGCCGTGGCTCATTGGAAGTGAATCTGTCTAGCATCCATGGGGACATAGGTTCGATCCCTGGCCTTGCTCAGTGGGTTAAGGATCTGGCATTGCCCTGAGCTGTGTCACAGACATGAGTCACAGACATGACTAGGATCCTGCATTGCTGTGGCTGTGGCACAGGCCAACAACTATAGCTCGGATTTGACCCCTAGCTTGGGAACATCCATATGTCACGGGTACGGCTCTAAAAAATAATAATAATAAAAAATAAAGAAAAAAAAAAGAAAATGCCTAAATAAGGTAATTATCACCTCGAAGATTGTTAAAATTTATGGTAGTTTTAATCACTGAGGTTTATTTATTTTTTTCTTTCAAATACCAGACTTCTAACATTAGGAATAAATTAGATTCAACTTTATTTTTTTTTAATTTTTAAGATTTTTTTCTCTTTTTCTGGCCACACCCATGGCATATGGAATCTTCCATGCTAGGGGTCAAATCTGAGCTGTAGCTGTCGGCCTACACCACAGCCACAGCACAACGCAGGTTTGCGTCTGTGACCTATGCCACAGCTCATGGCAATGCTCGAACCCACATCCTCATGGACGCTAGTCATATTCTCAACCCGCTGAGCCACAATGGGAACTCCCCACATTCTTATTTTAATGCACTAGAAAATATTTTCTTATGTATCAAGAGAATGCTTTCGCTGCTCAGTCCCTGCTTCTGTATAAGCATCTCTAGCAGAAAGTCTATACTGAGCTACTGAATTTTATTTCATAACTGATTCCTGCCCCAGGAGTCAAAGACTGGTGAAAGATCAACAAAAATGAAAACCAATAATCTGTTTTAGAAGGAGTTGAACAGATCTCTCCACAAGACAATATGACAATAGTAAAAATGGAATGATTATGCCTAGAGTCCACTGCTACTTGTTAAGTAGTAGGCCTGAGGAGACCAGATGTGTTGTTTATGGAAAATAAATCTAGTATAATTTTAGATGGACCATCCATTGAATTAATAAGTGTGCCACTTGTATAGAGTAAAGAAATGCAATTTAAAGGCTGGTATAAACTATATTCTGAGTTCAACCGTATTGGATCACCAATGTTGGGCTGACTAAGGCAAACAAAGTGACTAATATGTCACCATAGAAAGCGTTTGATAATTTCTGGAGGCAAGGATTTTTGGAGTAAAGTCTTTCTTCACGCACCAGCAGTGTCACTGAAATTAGTGGAACAGAGCTTCTCAAGAGCAGCTCAAATTTAGTTTCTCCTCCACGGCTGGCCCCCTCCTGTTACAGCAGCTGGCAACATGGGCAGACAACTTTAGATATCTGACTATTCTCTCAACAATTTAAGCAAGAATGAGAAAGGCAGGGAGGGAGTCTTATCTAAGAATTATCTTCAAACTGTAAGGAACAGCATCAGAAAATTACCTTCACTATAAACCAAAGATGGTTTAAGAAACTAGAAAACCATTAACAACTGATTAAATTGTTTTCTCCTCTCATATTTGCCTCTACTATTTCATCATGTATATTTTTAAGAAAACAAGTTTAACTATAAATCAAGAGAACTGAATTAAAGCCCTGGTTTTGTCTCTAAATAATTGGAAAGTTTAAAAATGTCAAGTCTTCTAGATTCCATTTGCTATTTAGGATTTTCTAATGAATCATCTAAGACCAACTAAAATTTACATTTTAGCATTCTTCGTATGTCAGTATTTATTTATTTATTTATTTATTTATTTATTTATCTTTTAGTCTTTTTTTAGGGTTGCACTCAAGACATATGGAGGTTTCCAGGCTAGGGGTCTAATCCGAGCTACAGCTGCCGGCCTATGCCACAGCCACAGCAAGGCCAGATCTGAGCCGTGTCTGTGAACTACAACACAGCTCATGGCAATGTCAGATCCTTAACCCCCTGATCAAGGCCAGGGATCAAACCCGAGTCCTAATGGATGCTAGTCCAGTTTGCTAACCACTGAGCCATGACAGGAACACCTACATGTCAGTATTTTATTAACTTTATTTTCACTGAAGAGTATAATTGATTGACCAGAAGATTATTAGTTCTTTTAAGTAGAAAAAATGAGCCTATCTTTCAAAGAGAAAACCTTTTAATACTTTGATGTATTTCCCTTCAGTATTTTATATATTTTATAGTAAATGTCTATGTGCATATTTTATAATCGTGGTTTTTACACATATACGGTTCTATAACACGACTTTTATTTCACATAACGTTACATAGGATTGGCTTTTTCTATAATTATTGACTATAAATTTACAGAATTTAACTGAATGAAACCATATTTTCATTTAGGGAAATAATCTGGAACATAATCTATATCTTTCCAATTTAAAGCAAGTATGACTAGACTTTTATTTAACTGCGAACAGACGTGTGGCATCATTAAGAAAAAGTTATTGTTATATTAAGAATTAAAAGTTACTTATCCATGAGATTAATACATTTTGTCTTAGAACTTATCAAATATTTATCATCTCTCATGATGATATCTTTATGGTTATTATTTAATATATACAATTTTCAAAGCCTATTTCTCTTAAATATATCCTAAATGAAGAAAGAGAGCTAATTACATAAAACGTTTTGACCTCATGACATTTTACCTAATCAGTGTGGGTCAAACACAAAAGTCTAGTCATACTTGCATTAAATGAGAAAGAGGTATATCCTAAGATTCCAACTTGTTTCCCATTCCTTGAGTCAAGACAGAAGTTTCAGTCATATTTTGTAAATATCATGGGAGAAAATAAGATTCTAAGTATTCTCTTTCAGCACAGGATACAGTAAGCTATGCAATTCCCACAAGAATTAGAAATAAAAGGTCAAAAAACCAATACTTTGGGGGTTGGCATTTTGAGGTGGGGGATCCCTGCAGAGGAACATGGACTGATATGCCCATGATCATGGCTTTAAAAAATATATTCTAGGACTAGTGCCATTAACGCAGGTAGGAAAAATTGGAGCAGAGGATGTGGATAACAGAACAATGTCCAAGAGCAATTCATGAACGAGCATATCATCAACCCACTCCAAGGCTTTGCAATGTAGTTGTCTGCAAAGCAACTCAATTTAAGGAACAGAAATCAAAAAGATCAGAGTTACCTGAGATTGAAAGCCACAACAAAACTAGATCCATGAAAAGGTCAACTGGTTCCTGATGGTCCTCCTTAAAAAGTTCATGAGTTTGAAATTGAACCTCCACTGTCCGAGTAACTTCCTGAATCTAAACAAATATCTCAAACCTAAACTGAAACATTAACAGAACATGCTCAATACAGCTTTATTTGCAATGAAATTCTAAACTCATACATTACTTCTGACTTGGCATCAGCAAATTCCAGTTCATAGAACCTTAATGTTTTTAGATAAAGACAGCAGTTTGAGAGGTTAAAGAATAGATGTTTAGATGGGGCCAACAATGGCTCTTAAGAATGGACTATGAAACTTGAACTTCATTGGCTTCCTTGATATTTTCCTCTCCCATGTATGGCAAAAGTCTAGTTTTGTAAGTCACTGAATTCAGCCTTTTTTCTTAAGAATCTAAGTGATCTCTCAGTCTGAAGTATTGAATGTTACTGGCAAGCTCTATTACTTTACGTCATGTTGGCTAGAAGATTGTGGTTACAAAGCAGTCCTCAGCCAAGGAACTTTGGGACAAGAGAACTTGAAACACCAAGCTTCACAATACAAAGGGAGCTCAAAGAAATGAGACCCACTCACAGCCAAATATGACAGAACTGCAACAGGCTAGTGGCTCTCTTCACAAATTGAAATAGGGCATGTCCTGAATTCGATGAAAAAACCCAAAGATATCTAGAAATTGAATCCAAACAGTTTAGCTCATGACCAAAGAGTGAATATTTTATACTCACAAAAATACCATTGTTGATAGTGATTTACATAGAAAGTGAGAACACAACAGCTTAGCACGATAGTATTCATCATCCTACAATTGCCATGAACCTCCCTGGAAGTCCTGAACTTCAGCGCCACTCCAGACCATATGAACAAATTCTGCAGACAAGTTACACTGCCTGGGACCCTTCTGGCTGCTACAACACCAATAAAATTTTTATCAAATTGGGTGGAGGCCAATCTCGGCTAATCATAACTCTCAAAGGAGGGAGGGAGGCAAGTACTTAGTTACAGCTAAAACCACCTACCTTCTCTAGTTCCCTGATGCCGGTCCTCTGTTTCCTCAGCCTGGTGAATCCCACCATTATGCTTTGTTTCAGCCCCTTTCACAGAAGCTTTTGGAATCCTAATCCCATTCTAGTCAACCTCCTATATCCTCATCTTATCATAGAAGTCAGTTGACTTCCAGACCCTAAGGGAAACCTGGTCCTCCTCTGAGGATAGCTCTTATCTTGAAGCCCTCCCTCCAAAACAGCTATATGATTCTCTGCCCACCCTGGTCTCCAAACACCAGCACTTCCCCTGCTTCCTGAGGCTTCTGTGTGTGATCACACTCTCTGCTATGCTTCATCATTCTTTAAAATCAGCCTCGTACACACGTTTCCTTGTTCATTGGAAGTTTGGGGCTTGGGGCCACCCTTCCTCTCCACCCCACTGTCTGCATAATGCTGGAGATAATGTTTTCCATGGAGAACAGAATTTTTGAAAGATAAACTTCTTTAGTGATAATATTATATGGTGGATCCACACAGGAAATTATAATTTAATCAGTAACATAAAAAGTAATGTGATTACAGTTTGTGTGCAATAAAATACATTTATATCACTTAAACTATATATTTATATAGGACTGTCAAAAATTATTACTGGTTCTTCCTCAATAAGTGAAACATACTATTTAATTTGCTTCAGATTAATTAATGTCAGAAATAGTATGTCATCACATTTTTAAATGAAATTGCTTGTTTGAGGGGTCTGCATACACACTGAAGTATAGATTAAATCTAACTTCTGCTAAAAACTGTGCTTTCATGACCTGATGTTTCGAGTCATACACATTAGGTCTTGAATATCATCACTATATCTTCTCTTACTAGCATTAATTTTTTAAGTTCTAGAGACAGGGGGAAATCTGTTGAGGTGGATTTATAGAATAAATATCATTGCTGTGTCCCCATTAATTTAGATTTTCTTTCCCACAATGGATAGAGCTTTCCTTTCCCTCAGTCATATATACTCATTAACAAAAATAAGGTAATTAAAAATTAAAAACCAAGATAAAGATAAAAATCACATATAATTGACTCTTCCCCTCAGATAATCATTCTTTCATAAATAGCTGTATAGGAATATATATATATATATATATATATATATATATATTTTTTTTTTTTTTTTTTAAACCACAAATAGTAAATTTACTTCTTCTATAAGGAATACTGTTACCTCATGTGAAACCCTCCATACTTTTCTGGTATACAAACATATTCTAGAGATATATAGTATATACAGCATGCTACAGTGTGTGTGTGTGTGTGTGTGTGTGTGTGTGTGTGTGTGTTTAAAGTTGAGGGGGTTATTTATTTTTTATCATAATGTGACCTCATTATATAAAAGCCTATATATCAAGATTTTCACACTGAACAGCACTATGAAAATCTCTCTAATTCAACTGGCATAAGGAGAAAATACAGTATATTTAAATACAGTTCTGTGAGGCCCTGGGTAACTTAAAAAACACTCTGTGTTTTAATTCCTTACCTGTAGCATTATTACTACCCACCTCATCAGGTTGTTGTGAAGATCAAATGAGTTCCTAGCTCAGGGGAAGTGCTGCCTAAGAACCTACTTTATTTCTCAAGGGCTGCATAATATATGACATGGGTGTGCCAGGAATCCTTAGTAATTTACCTCCTAAGGGCCATTCACTTTGTTTTCAATCTTTGACTAGTACGATGTACAATAAACATTACTGTATGTATACCTTATCTACTAGTGCTTTTTTTAAAAAAAATATTATAGTTGCCTTATGATTTTCATTCAATTTCTGTTGTACAGCAATCCACTAGTGCTTTTATTCCCATGGAAGAGATTCCTAAGAGTGGGATAGGTAAGTGTATTATTAGTTTTAATGGCTAATATGATATTTCTTTTCAAGAAGGCTAACACAAAGACCATTTCAACATGTATGAGAGTATACTTCTCCCCAAATTTCTCCAGCAACAGGTATTTTCATTCTCAGCTTTAGCTAATCCAATGGCTTTGAGAAGATGTGTCGCTGTTACTTTGTATCCCTAACTCAGAGTGGTTGAACGTCATTCACAGTTTAGTGGCAGCTTGGATTTGCTTTCTCCAAACCTCATTTGCCCATTTTTATATTCAGTTGTTTACATTTTTATCCATTAGTAAGTACTTCTGTACAGTTTAGATCTTCTCTATAATGTGTTTCAAATACTTTCCCCTAAGTTATTATTTCCTTTTCTAAAGTAAAGTTTTTACTGAAGCTCAATATTCATTTCCTTCTGATTTATGTTTAATCTTTTGTAGACGGATTAAATTGTAAAATATGTGTCTTTTCCTTTGCAGCTTCTTGGTCCTGTCCTAGCTAAGCAACAACTTGAGGGATATTTATCTGTATATAAAATCTACTACATCTTCTTTCTTTTCTTTAGTCAATATGGAATTTATATGATGTATTTTTTTTTCCTGATGAATGTGTTGTTGGGTCAATACCATTTTAAAAAATAACCCATCTTTTTTCTTTTAACTGAAATACCATTTTTGTTACATATCAAGTATCTGCAGATACTGGGATCTATTTCTGAGCTCTCGGATCTGTTCTGTGACTTGTCTCTTTGTAAGCCCAAACCAAAGGCAATAAGGAGGTCGTGGCATGCTTCACATCATCAATGTGAAGCAAGTCATTCTTTATTAGTCTTCTTATTTACACTTATAATTCCATACAAACTTTAAGATCACTTTATTCAACTTCCCCCATCTTTTTCACATTCAAGTTAGAATTGTAATACACTTGCTTAATTTGGGGGAGAATTAATGTTTTTTGTTTTTGTTTTTTTTTTTGTCTTTTGTCTTTTTGTTGTTGTTGTTGTTGCTATTTCTTGGGCCGCTCCCGCGGCATATGGAGGTTCCCAGGCTAGGGGTTGAATCGGAGCTGTAGCCACCGGCCTACGCCAGAGCCACAGCAACGCGGGATCCGAGCTGCGTCTGCAACCTACACCACAGCTCACGGCAACGCCGGATCCTTAACCCACTGAGCAAGGGCAGGGATCAAACCCGCAACCTCATGGTTCCTAGTCGGATTCGTTAACCCCTGCGCCACGACGGGAACTCCAAGAATTAATGTTTTTAAGATGTTAAATCTTTCTATCTAAAAACAGATACTGTTTAATGTCTTTGTATAAATTTTTTCAGATGATCCATTATTATTTTTCTCTTTTATAACTTGTTGCTTGTACAGAAAAAAGTGATTTATTTTATCTCTCTACCTTAGGTCAAATTCAATTTTAGTATTTCAAGGAACATTCCAAACCTCTCTCACTGTTCAAGTTGTCCTTGTTCACCAGAAGTCCTTATTTCCTACTTCATTAAAAAAACGGGTTATCTGCTTCCCAGATTCCACCATGCACAATCACCGATGGTCATACCCATTCTTAACATGTTCTCCTCCAATTCTGAAGGACGAAATTTGTTTCCTTCTTTTCAGGTTCAGGCTCTATTGACTCCAATCCTTTCAATGTCCTGAGGACCTTGCTCCATTAGTTATGCCCTCTTTTCTCCTGCACCTTCTACCTCTGTTTCTTATATTTTTCTTCAGTTTCTGTGCTCTGATAAATTCCCCTTTTCTGTTGTGGTAAGGCTCTTGACCAGATTCTACAGCTGTTCAGCCATTTCCAACCATCAGGAATACACTATTCTGTTACCTTTTCTCCTATGCTCTCTTAAAGTAGACTAAAACTATGGCTCTGTCAGCTTAGAGTGAGAAGAAAGGGCAAGAATCTGGCTCCCAGACACCTCCCCACCCTCTCTCTTGCTCTTCTGTATTTGGGGCAAAGTGTGGGAGGAGAGGAGAGAAAAATATTTTCCTCCTTAACTGGGGAAAGTTGCTGTCATCTGTGGTGGGTGTCCCTGTTCCCGTGGCTAACACTGCATACCATCAAAGTTCTCTGGGGAGTGAACATTCAAATGCAGGCTTTCTTTTCTGTACATGCATGTGCCAACTAAAGAATGCCACTCGCCATCTGGTTCTACAAGAATGAAGTCACTAGCCACTGCAGTCACTGACCTTTAACACACCCTGAAATTTCAGGGCAGAGATTAGCAATGAGGCAGTCTGTGCTCTGGGAAAAACTGGCAGAACAGGCCTTGAGATAATTAGATATTTTCAGGAAAAAATTTTATCAACTCAATTTCTTTCATCTTTTCATGCCTAGAAAAGCACTACAAACATTAATGGGGACATCTGCTCCTTGTGACTTGAAGCACCCTTCTACCGAGATGTATGCTTAATTGCATGTACTCCCTTCACCAAAAATTGCATATATACTGACCTCCTCTCTACATTTTAAGAGCATTTCCACAGAGCTATCTGAGGGGCTCTCAGTAAGCACCAAATAAAACTGAACTCAAAGTTGTTGTTGTTCATTCTCAGTCAACATTTGGATTCTTCAGACTTGGAAAAGCATCTCTACTTCTGCAGGGAGTTTCCTCAGGAAGAGATCTGCCTACGGGCATGTATGTCATCTCCACTCCCCACTTAGCTCTTACCAAGGCAATCCACCTCATTGCCTGGAGTAGAGCCCATCCTCTGACCAAATAGCCACAATATTTGGCAGCTTTTCCCTAAGAATGGAGTTAATTTCCCTGCCCTTTGAATCTGGACTCAACCACGAAATTTGCTTTGGTCAGTGGAACATAAGAAAATATGATTTGGGGGTGTGCATGATGGATACAAGTCATACTGCAATTATAAAGCAAAAGCTAGCCCTATGATGTAAGCAAGAGGCACCCCAGAGGAAATGCAATTCAGTAAAGATAAAAATAGGAGTTCTCAGTCGTAGCTCAGTGGTTAATGTACCCAACTACTATCCATGAGAACACAGGTTTGATCCCTGGGCTCAGTGGGTTAAGGATCTGGTGTTGCTCTGAGCTGTGGTGTAGGCTGGTGGTGACAGCTCTGATTCAACCCCTAGCCTGAGAACTTCCATATGCTGTGAATGTGGCCCTAAAAAGACAATAAATAAATAAATAAATAAATAAAAGTATGAACAAATACAAACAAAAAGGAAGCATGGGCAGCGATTTTGGTATAAGTGAATATAGACTTGAAACCCAAAAGCAATTTTAAAAGACTTTTTTTTTTTTAATGTTAAGGGTAAGAATTCACAAGGAATATAAGATATGAATACCCATGTACCAAATAACTTAGCAATAACTTTCATGAAGTAAAATCCTATAGAATGTATAAGGATAAATGGAAATGTGCCAAAAATAGGACAATTTAATTTACTTTCCAACCCCTAACAGATGAAATAGTCAAAAAATAAGACATGAAAAGATGGGAATAACCACAGAAACAAAAGGGATTATAAGGCCACTTTGCACATCTCTTTGAAAAATTTTACGAAAAATAAAATATAATCAGCCCAACAGATTATTTAAACTCACCCCAACAGATTTATGAATTCTACTAAGCTTGATGTCCATTAAAATTGATGAATTAGGTTGTAGTAGCCTAAGCATAGTTAAGATTATCCAGATTAAACATTGTAAGATAATTCTAACATTGCATATTGGAATTGAGTGGGTTAAAACTAATTTAATTGTTGTTTATATATATATATATTGCAAACACCTATTCCACCTCCTAAAAAGTACCATTATCTAGTCTCACAGAGGAATCTTTTTTTTTGGCTGTACCCACAGCATGTGGAAGTTTCCAGGCTTGCACCATATGGCAACTTCCTCACAGAGGAATCTTTAGAGAGTTTCTACTGCTATTTAAACTTTAACTCCCAGAACTCAGAAAAGTGAAAATTTCCAAATTATTTTAAAAATTAAAACATTGATCTAAAATCTGATAGATTGCAAAAAGATGATGAATTATACTTATGACTATCAACTCAAAAAGGTAGTAAAATATTAACAAACAGCACATTAAGAGAATAATGTGTCATAATCAAGTGGAGTTCCTCCCTACCACTTGTAAAAAAAAAGGAGGAATAATTCAAAAATACAAAATTAATCATGTATTTTGGCATATTAATCAATCCATGGAAAAACTTGTTTATATATATAGTTATTGAAAACAAATTTGATAAAAATCAAATATACTCTTGATTTTAAAAAAATACACTCAAGAGTTGATGAAAACTTCCTTTATATGACTATATGTCTTTATCTTAGCCCTAAGGCTAACGTATTTCCTACTGGAGAAACACTGAAGATATTCCTCCTAAAGTCAGGAACTAGACAAAGATGCCCACAATGATCACTACTATTTCACACTGTCTAATTAATTGCCTAATACCTCCAAAACCATAGAAAATTAAAGGTACAAAAATTGGAAAAAATTTAAATTATCTCTATATTTTCAGAAGGTATGATTGCACACCTGAAAAATCCAAGAGATAGCAAATGAAACTATAAAGATAATTCATCAAGGTAGTAAGATATCAAATTATTAATATACTGAAATTAGTCAATTAACTAATATAACAAACAATGACAGAAATAATGGATAATTTGACCCTCTTTCAAAAACAACAAAGGACAAAATACTCAGGGTATTTTGTCCAGAAACAGCCAGAACCTAAAGAAGAATGTTTCTAATACAAAGAATATGCAAGTTAACTTGGGAAGACGTAAAGAAGAAAGAACGCTTGTGCACTGTTGGTGGGAATATAAATTGGTGCAGCCACATGGAAGACAGCATGGAGGGTCCTCAAAAAATTACCAATAGAACTACCATATGATTAAGTAATTCCACTTGTGTGTATTTCTCCATGGGAAACAAAAACACTAACTGAAAAGATATCCCATGTTTGTTTCAGCATTATTCACCAGAGCCAAGCTATAGATGCAACCTAAGTATCCACTGATGGATGAATGGATAGAGACAATGTGGCATAAATATTTATATTTATATACTTTATCCATGAAAAGAAGGAAATACTGCCATTTGGATCTTAACGGCATTAAACAGTGAAACAACTCAGAGAAAAACAAATATTGTGTGATCTTACTTGTGTGTGGAACCTAAAAAATAAATAAATATGATCGAACTTATAGATACAGAGAACAGATAGGTGGTTGTCAGAGGTAGGGGGTGGGTGAAGGTCACAAAATACAAACATCCAGTTGTAAAATAAATAAGTCCTGGGTATATGATGTATAGCATGGTGACTATAGTTAATACTGTATTGTATCCTTGAAAGTTGCTAAGAAAGTAGGTCTTAAAAGTTTTCATTACTAGAAAAAAAAGTGTAACTATGTGTGGTAATAGGTATATTCATTGTGATAGTCATTTTACAATATATACATATATTGAATCATTAGTTGGACACTTGAAACTAATAACTAAATGTTCCATGTCAAATACATCATAATAAAAAATTTTAAGTTAACTCGGATAAATGTCAAGATGTACTGTGTTCTTTAGTAGGAAGACTCAATATCATAAAGCAGTGCATTTTATTTACAAATTATCAAGAAAAAATCATAATAAAAATATAGATTGTTTTCTGGAACTAGATAAAACAATTTTATTTCTTTTTTTCTTTCTTTTTTTTTTTTTTTTTTTTTTTTTTGTCTTTTTGGTATTTCTTGGGCCGCTCTCACAGCATATGGAGGTTCCCAGGCTAGGGATCGAATTGGAGCTGTAGTCTCCGGCCTACGCCAGAGCCACAGCAACACGGGATCTGAGCCACATCTGCAACCTACACCACAGCTCACGGCAATGCCGGATCGTTAACCCACTGAGCAAGGGCAGGGACCGAACCTGCAACCTCATGGTTCCTAGTCGGATTCGTTAACCACTGCACCACGACGGGAACTCCAGATAAAACAATTTTAAAGTGCACAGGAAAAAAAAATATATATGTGCAAAGAAGAATAGCCAGAAGATTCTGATAAAGAGCCATAAGGGTACAACCTCTACCACATATGTAAAAATGAATCAATTACTAAAAGTCTAGGATTGGCTCATAAAAAGATAAACTAATCAAACAGAATAGAAAGTCCAGAGAGACTTGACTACCTATGGGAATTTATTGCTCCATGAAGACTTCACATCAAATCAAACAGTAAAGAGAGACCTGAATAGTGTGACTATAGCTGGGTAGATACCATATAAAACATACACACGTGTGTGCCTATCTATATATCTGTGCTAATATGAAACAAGAGTTGTACAAGGTTATCTTTTGCAGGACTGTTTGTAAAACCAAAAGACTGGAACCCTGAATCTAGAAATAAGGGAATGGTTGAATAAATCATGGTATGTCAAAAACTAGGCATCCACAAGAAAGATTAAGGAAGATCTCTATCAACTACTAACTTAGAGACATCTCTTGGCCAATGTTTGTGTTTTTACAAAAAGCAAAGAATAAAAGAATATCCATTTTAGGCTATCTTTTATATAAGAATATATTCATATTTCCTTATATTTGCATAAAGAAACAATGAAAAGAAAAAAAAAAGAATGGTAATCTATAGCAGCTAGAGGAAAATGGGTGGAAAGGCACAGGTAATGAGACTTCTCTGTATTCTTTTTAAATACTTTGATATTTGAATAAAAAATTGATAAAAATATGAAATTTTCTTAAAAATTGGTGCCAATTCTTAGAGGTTTTAGATGAGTACATGAGGAAATGGCCAATCTTTTACTTCCAATTTGCCAATCTTATTAGGGTACTTTACCTTTTAGTGGAACTTGAGAACTCAAAACACTTGATGAAATCCTTTATGTCAGATTCTGAGGATACAACAGGAATACAAGTTCTTGCTCTCAAGATGTTCAGACTTATAGGGTAGAGCAAAAGCAAGTATGTGAGTACACAGCATAAGAGCACCAAGAGCTATACACAATATTTAACATGATTAACCACCTTCTTTGCCAAGGCGGTCTTCCTAGGAGGGACAAGAGCCAAGCCAGATGCTAAAGGATGACTAGGAGCTTGAGGGTGACCCCAGGAAGAAGGGGCATTTCAAGCATAGGCAACAGTTAGCGCTGCTTTCCTACTCTTGCTGAGTAAATTTCAAGTTCCTTAGCCTCAAAGCAACCCTTCACAACTGGCTCTTACCTATCTCTCCATCCTCATCTCCTACCACCCTGGGTTTCTAGACATGTATAGGTGTGGTAGGAACTAGGAAGATAGAAAATGTGGCCAGAAGAGCTTACTGGCATATAAGATACCTCGTGTAGGGTGGCCCCCAGTTTAGAGAAGCTCCAAAGAGTGTCCCCTGGAGTTGTGGATCCAGGAGCTCTGAAAAAGGAGCTGTGGCTGATCTAATCAAGGGGAGATGGCAAGAGTCTGAGGTAGAGTGAAAAACTGTGACTCAGGGTGACTAGACTCAGCAAATACCAGAGCGCGTGAATATAATTTCTATTACCAAGTAAGTACTGTGTTCCAAGTACTGACCTCAGAGAGATCTTTCAAATGCATAAGTCTTGCTACAGCCTTTTTTAAAACCACCGCTTCTTGGAGTTCCCATGGTGGCGCAGTGGTAATGAACCTGACTAGTATCCATGAGGACATGGGTTCGATCCCTGGCCTTGCTCAGTGGGTTAAAGATCCGGTGTTGCCATGAGCTGTAGTGTAGATAACAGATGTGGCTCGGATCCTGCATTGCTGTGGCTGTGGTGTAGGCTTGCAACTGCGGCTCTGATTTGACCCCTAGCCTGGGAACTTCCATATGCCTCAGACATGGCTGTAAAAATGCAAAATAAAATAAAATACTAAAATAATAAAATCACTGTTTCTCATGCATTTAAAATGAAATTTAAGAGTTCTCTTGTGACACAGTAGGTTAAGGATCCAGTGTTGTCACTGTAGAGGCTTGGGTTGCTACTGTGATGCAGGTTCTATCTCTAGCCTGGGAAGTTCCACATGCTGCAGGCACAGCCAAAAAAAAAAAAAAAAAAAAGGAAGAAGAAAAGAAAAAGATATTAAACTTCTTTGTCTAGCCTTCATATTCAGGTCGCACAAATTCTGTCCCCAGTCTACATCTCTAACCATATTCTGTGACACACTCTCCCTCCCACAAAGGCCTCTTCAGTCCTTGGAATGTGGCGGGCTGAACCTGTTTGCAATGCCCATTCCATCTCTTGCTCCATTGCCTAAATCCTAAATCCCACCAATCCTGCTGTTCTCACATTAACTGTCTCCTCCTCAGGCCTTGCCTCCTGACCACCTCTTCACCATCTCAATTATACCTCTAACTAAACCTTTATTACAACACCCTATATTCTCTTTCATATCAGATTTTTAAATTATGTATATATTAGATTTCTTGTCACAAGCTTCATGAGGGAAGGAATTGTTTTGTTCAGTGTTTAGAAAAATCCCCAGCACATGATAATCAGCAAAGATTGTGAAAAGAATGCATCAATTTAATCTCCATAGCCGTGCAAAAATGATCCTCCCCTCTTTCGGAAGAGGAAATGGAGGCTCAGAAATGTTGGGTGATCTATATACATCCCCGAATATGAGTCAAAATTCCAATCCATGATCTTAAATGCTATATTGTCTCCCAAATGAAGAAAGGCTTCTCATGAAAATAAAAAAGAAAGGTCTGAAGTGGCCTAGGTGGCTAAAGTGGGTGACAACCTGTCTCCTGGCTCTGGTTTATGAGGTTATGGTTTGGACAAAGAGCAGGCTCTGTCTGAGGAGCTGAAAATGAATAAGGTCCTTGGGTTTTAACTGAAAGATGTGATGGAATATTCTGTAAATGGGTTGAGGGAAGCAGGTTTGTAAAGGAATCAGGCTTTCAAAGGATCCTGTGGAACTGAATTGAGAGACTGGACAGCAAGTAAGAAAATGAGCAAGGAAAGAGGTCATGGGGATCGAAGAATGAATGGATGATTGACTGAATGCCATGAATGCTTTGGGAAGTATTTAGGGACACTGAGCAAGCAGCTTGGACACAATTAGAGGGGCTGGACTATCCGGAATATCAGGAAGTACACAGCCAGTGTGAGGCTACAATACTGACTACATTCTTTAAGTTTTCTGTGCATTCTTCTCCCTGGAGAGACTTCCTCCCCACTCCTATGGCCTGTCTGCCCCTTACCAGCTTCTGACATAACCGCTAGTTCCTCTGGAAACTCCTGCTTCACTGCTATTAGCTGAGCTATATGCTGCTGCGAGGGCCAGGGGCAAGAAAATAAATCTTGGCCAGTAGCAGAAGTAGACATAGTGACCACACAAGAAGGCCAGGCATGGGTTTTTCAGGAGGAAAGGTCAAAGCTGGGGTTTCTGGATTATGTTTAACATCACATCTTATGTCTTAGAAGAAAGTGTAGATCTGGGTACAGTCCTAGACCACTCAAGAATGTGGCAGGCCTAAAAGAAACAGACATGAATGATTTTAAAAATCACTGAAGCTCCTGACTTTAGATATATTCCATTGAAATTAAAGATCTATATACTTACATTACATTGAGATGTTTGAAAATAACATTAGGTTTACTGTGTCACTCAAAAGCAAAATATTTAGTATTAAGAATTGCTAAGAAAAACTCTACCTTAAAACGAATCCAAATGATCCAAAACAGATATCCTATGAAGTGGGTAGAAATAGGCTGATGGCTTCCGAAAGACAGCAGCAGCTGGCTCTCAGCCACTCTTCACCTAGAGACAGTTGCTAGGCAGTATTAGATTTGCTCACAAATGCACTTTTTACCCAAGGATCAGTATTATGATAACACACATACTGCCTCCCAATCAATTTTTCTGCTCCTGTTTCATTAAAGGCAAGGGACTCTGGTAAACATTATTGATGATGGCTAATAGTCTCGTGGACATTGAATTGTACTGGGCTATGCTGGACAAAAAGATTAAGATTTTTGCCTTATAGGTCTAGGAGTATGTATAAAAGCCTGAAAACTACATACTTCATTTTTTCTTAATTTCTTTGTGTCTGAGTATAGATGTTGTCTAGAGCAGAATGATGGAATAATGGATCTGAAACTCATTTCATTTCAAGTTGTTTTACTGATCCATAAAAAACTAATACGACTCATTTAATTTAAACTCATATTAAAAATAGTTAGTAGACAGATTCTGAGAATTTGAAATAAGAAGAAAAATGGGTCATCATTCCAGAATTTTAAGATTTTGCCTTTGTTTTGTATTGATGCTAGTGAAGTGCTCAGTAATAGAAGAATCAAAGGTGAAAGTGTGACTGGCCCTACTCTGAATGGTGCTTTTTCTACAGGATCTGCCAAATCATTTATTGGATGTATTCCTATCACCTGTCCTCAGCACTTCCAAAACAAACATAAATTCTCCTCAAAGCATTAATGCTCCCAATATTCCCATTTTTGCTAAAGGAAACCATCACATTCCTGGTTCTTAAGACTTAAATTCCTAGCAGTATAATTGCCTCTCCCCCTTCATATTCTTCATGTCTAATGACCAAATCTTGCTGCTTATTCCTTTACTCTCTCTCTACTGGGTCATCTTGTCTATTAATGTCTTCCTATATCACTTTATTTTCTAGCACAAATACATATAATAACACATATAAAAGTTCTCTATTCCTCACAGTTAAAGCTGACAATTTTTTAAAAGTCTGGAATAAAGAGGATCCAATCTTAGCCCCTCAACTGCCCAACAAGCCTCTGCCCTAGTCACCCCATGCCTTCCTTGAAGTTCCTGGCACCTTTGTAGATATGATCCCTGATTTCCTCTGTCCCTCTCCGATATTTATTACTGCCTCTAAGTCTGTTTTACCTGGAAAGCCCTTAGAGATAAAAAATGCTTTTATCTCCAATCATTCCTCAATTTATTTATTCCATAAAACTATTCTAAATTATCATATCCTCTATAAAGTTTTTCTCAGTTCTACACACTCATACTGACAGAATGCCCTCACTAACAACTTTCAAGTCAGTCGGTTGGCACCTCCATATGTTCTAGAATGCTAGTCAATCAAGAATCTTAACTCATAATGAGTTGATACTTACATAGTGCTTATTCTCTATCAAGCACTAATCTAAATACTTAACATATATTAAATTCAATTAGTCACGTCAACTTCATGAAGTTAAAAATACTATAATTCCTATTTTTCAAATGAGAAAATTGGGGCAGAGAGGCTCTATAATCTGCCTAAAATCACACAGTAAGTGGTGGAGTTGTGAATCAAACCCAGAAGCAATGGTTCCATAATCCATGCTCTAAACCATTAATCCTTATTGTAGGTTCCTTCCAGTTTAGAAACTCCTACACATTCCCAGGCCCAGGAAATTCTGCATGCCACGGGAGGAGATAAGTAAATAAATATAATAAACTAGTGACTATAACAAAAAAAGAAGCAGACCCACAGATACAGAGAACAGAACAGTGGAGGGGGGAAACATAGGGGTGGAGGAATGGAAGGTACAAACTATTGCATGTAAGATAGGCTAAAAGGGTATATTGTTTAACATAGGGAATATAGCCAATATTTTGCAATAACTGTAAATGGAGTATAACTTTTAAAAATTGTATAAAAATTCAAAAAGTAATAAAAAAATTTTAAAAAACACATGAAAAATATTCCTACACATATCTATGTCAGCCTCATCATTTGACCAAAGACAAACCAAGAAAGAAAAATATTCAGTTACTTAAATTTGCACAAAGTAGTGTTTTCTGAAAATTAATATGCTGTGAATCACCTAGCAGTCTTTTAAAAAGCAGATTCTGATTTAGTATATATAGGATGAAGACTGAGATTCTACATTTTTAACAAGTCCCCACATACTGACTTTACTGGTCCATGTACCACACTGAGTGACAAGAATAAAGAGAAATGCTCGGTAAAACTGGAACTCGGCTCTGACTTATTCCATCCACTTTTATCCCAAACATTATGCTAATAGGTAAGGAGGGAGAAACATGAGACTGGGCGAATATACTGGGGAAAAAAGTTACTTCATTTTGAACCACCTTGCTGATTATGAATGGCAAATAAATTTTATGATGCTTTTCCCAACATGGATTTTTACTTTGTAGTAGTATGGAAAGTACATTTAGATAGTGCTAAGATTTACCAGCTCTCTCAGATCTGCACAAGCATTGAGTTCATCCAAGATTTATTATTCATAATTCACTGTTCACTTCTCTATACTGCATTAATTTATTGCTCTGGATAGTGTCTTGGGGTTATGGGATTGAAAGAGGAAAGAGTATGTGGTGGGAAACCAGGCTTTCCAAGACCCCAGAAAGCTGGAGTCAGGATACCACACATGGGTAGCTGGGCGTTCATTCTGTTTTTCCCTCTGAATGAGACTGCTGCTGAGTTAGGCTAGAAAGCCAGAGTCCCAAATGTCTTAATTTTTTTTTTCTCCAATAGGGCCATATATTGATTGCCTGAGATCTTCCTAAAGAATAGTGTATGTCCCTGGTATAAAAAGTACAGGACGAAATTAAGCTTCCCAGATCTGGAAAGTCATCCCGTGTGCAGCTAATATTAACAGTTGTAAATCCCTCTTTGGGATAGGGGGTCTGGGGGCCAAGGCAGCCACACAGAGTTAAGCTGGGATGTGTGGCCAGCTGGCTTCTACTAAGTCTGTGTGACCTTGGCCAAAGACACAAATACATCAGAAACTTGAGGAGCATGTGTATGTTCTCTTTCTACCCATCCATCATCTATTCAAACCAATAACATTAAGAAAAGTAAAATACCAAGTCTTTTGGTGTCATTTACATATATTATGTCTATCATTTAAGTAAAAACTACCTACTTCCCCTGCCCGTTTCCTAAAAGTCCTCATTCTGTAATGTACTCTATGTGTCCTGAAACAATTCTGTATGTAGGAGGTTTTCCCATAGATCTAAAGTAATATTGAAGACGGTAGAATTGAAGGAATGCAGCTCAACTTCTCTCCTAAAAACAACAAAATTCACAACTAAAGACTGAGCACAACTCACCAAAATGCACTGGAAATCTTAAAAAGGATACCCTACTCCAGAAGAAAAAGAGAAGGCCACATTAAGAGGGAGGAGGGGCGGTTCCATGATATAAACAACCCCATACCTCCTGGGTGGGAAGCTCCACAGACTGAAAACTAACTGGTTCACAAAGACTCACCTACAGGAGTGAGAGTTCTGAGCCCCACATCAAACCCTCACGTGTGGGGATCTGGCACAGGGAGAAAGAGCCCCTGGAGCATCTGGCATTGAAGGCCAGTGGGGCTCATGTGCAGGAGCTCCACAGGACTGGGGGAAATGGAGACCCCATTCGTAAAGGTGCACACGGACTTTCACGTGCACTGGGTCCCAGGGCAAAGCAAAGTCTCCAAGGGAATCTGGGTCAAATCTGACTGCAGTTCTTGGAGGACATCCTGGGGAAACAGGGGTGAATGTGGCTTGTTGTGAGGGAAGGACATTGAAAGCAAAGCTCTCGGGAATATTCAGCAGCAGTGCCTTTCTCTGGAGGTGGCCATTTTGGGAAAATCTGGCCCCACCCATCAGTCAGTGCTGAGAAGCCCCAAGCAAACAACAATCCAGGTGGGATCACAGCCCCGCCCCTCAGTAAACAGCCTACCTAAAGACCCCTCAGGCACATATCTGCCTCTAATCCCATCCAGAGACTAAGCCCCACCCACCAGAGGGATTAGAATCAGTGGGCAGGCATCAGCCCCTTCCATCAGGAAGCCTACAGCAAGCCCCCATACTGACTTGAGCCACAAGGGGGGGCAGATGTCAGAAGTAAGAGAGGCTACAACTCTATTATCTGTAAGAAGGTCACCATGCCAAAAACCTATACAAATGAAAAGACAGAGAACTATAACTGAGATGAGGGAGAAAGAAAAAAACCCCAGAAAATCAGCTAAGCCATGAGGAGATTCTCAGCCTCCAGGAAAAAGACTTTAGACTGTTGATGCTGAAGATGATGCAAGACATTGGAAATAAACTGGAGGCAAAGATGGATAACTTACAGGAAACACTGAGCAAAGAGATACAAGATATAAAACTTAAACAAGAAGAGAGGCAAAATACAATAACTGAAATAAAAAATTCACTAGAAGCAGCCAACAGCAGAAAATAGGAGGCAGAAGAACAAATAAGCGAGGTGGAGGACAGATTAGTGGAAATTACAGCTGCAGAACAGAAAAGAGAAAAAAGATTGAAAACAAATGAAGAGAGTCTCAGAGAACTCTGGGACAACGTGAAATGCAACAACATTCGTATTATAGGGGTGCCAGAAGGAGAAGAGAGAGAGAAGGGGACAGAAAAAATATTCCAAGAGATAATAGCCGAAAACTTCCCTAACATAGGGAAGTAATCACTCAAATCCAGGAAGCACAATGAGTACCATATAAAATAAACCCAAGGAGGAATACACCGAGACACATACTAATCAAACTGACCAAAATTAAAGACAAAGAGAAAATCTTGAAAGCAGCTAGGGAAAAGAAACAAAGAACATACAAGGAAACCCCAATAAGGCTCTTGGCAGATGTTCCAGCAGAAACTCTGCAGGCCAGAAGGGAGTGGCATGATATACTCAACGTAATGAAAGGAAAAAACCTCCAACCAAGATTACATTACCCAACAAGGCTCTAGTTCAGCTTTGAAGGAGAAATCAAAACCTTCTCAGATAAGCAAAAGCTGAGAGAATTCAGCAACACTAAACCAGCCTTACAACAAATACTAAAGGAACTTCTCTAGGCAGAAAAGAACAAGAGAAGAAGGAAAGGAAAAAGAGCAACAAAAACAAATCCGAAGGAATTAATGAAATGGCAATAACAACATACATACCAATAATTACCTTAAATGTGAATGGACGAAAAGCCCAAACCAAAAGACATAGACTGGCTGAATGGATACAAAAACAAGATCCATATATATGCTGTCTTCAAGAGACCCATTTCACTTCTAGGGACACATACAAATTGAAAGTGAGAGGATGGAAGAAAATATTTCATGCAAACGGGGATCAAAAGAAAGCTGGAGTAGCAATACTCATATCAGACAAAATAGACTTTAAAATGAAGAATA
This sequence comes from Sus scrofa, assembly GCF_054392235.1. Lineage (NCBI taxonomy): Eukaryota > Metazoa > Chordata > Mammalia > Artiodactyla > Suidae > Sus > Sus scrofa. Next base: position 109,090,082 of record NC_139397.1, on the reverse strand, counting down.
TTTTCAGGGACAAAGAAGGACATTACATAATGATCAAAGGATCAATCCAAGAAGAAGATATAACAATTTTAAATATCTACGCACCCAACACAGGTTCACCACAATATATAAGGCAATTGCTAACAACCTTAAAAGGACGAATCAATAATAACACAATAATAGTGGGGGAATTTAACACCCCACTTACAGCAATGGAGAGATCATCCAGACAGAAAATCAATAGGGAAACACAGGCCCTGAATGAAGCTTTAGATCAGATGGACTTAATAGATATTTATAGGACATGCCATCGAAAAGCAACAGAATACACATTCTTTTCAAGTGCACATGGAACATTCTCTAAGATTGACCATATCCTGGGCTACAAATCCAACCTTGGTAACTTTAAGAAAATTGAAATCATATCAAGCATCTTTTCCTGCCACAATGCTATACAACTGGAAATCAACAAGAAAAAAAAAACTGCAAAAAACACAAACACCTAGAGACTCAACAACATGCTACTAAACAACCAATGGATCACTGAAGAAATCAAAGAGGAAATTAAAAAATACCTAGCAGCAAATGACAACAGAGACATGACACTCCAAAACCCATGGGATGCAGCAAAAGCTGTTCTAAGAGGAAAGTTTACAGCAATACAAGCCCACCTCAGGAAACAAGAAAAAGCCCAAATAAACAAGCTAACTTTACATCTAAAGCAGCTTGAGAGAGAAGAACAGACAAGACCTAAAGTTAGTAGAAGGAAAGAAATCATAAAGATCAGAGCAGAAATCAATGAAATAGAAACAAAGAAAACCATAGAAAAGATCAATGAAACAAAAAGCTGGTTCTTTGAAAAGATCAACAAAATTGATAACCTCTAGCCAGACTTATCAAGCAAAAAAGAGAGAGGACTCAAATCAATAAAATTAGAAATGAAAAAGGAGAAGTAACAACGGACACCACAGAAATACAAAGGATCATAAGAGACTACTATATGCAGCTATATGCCAATAAAACAGAAAACCTAGAAGAAATGGACCAATTCTTAGAAAGGTACAATCTTCCAAGACTAAACCAAGATGAAATAGAAAAGGACGAATGGACCCATCACAAGAACTGAAATTGAAACTGTGATTAAAACACTTCCAACGAACAAAAGTCCAGGACCAGATGGCTTCACAGGCAAATTCTATCAAACATTTAGAGAAGAGCTAATACCTCTCCTTCTGAAACTATTTCAAAAAATTGCAGAGGAAGGGATACTCCCAAACTCATATTATGAGGCCACCGTCACCCTGGTACCAAAACCAGACAAAGACTCCACAAAAAAAGAAAACTACAGGCCAATATCACTGATGAACATTGATGCAAAAATCCTCAACAAAATACTAGCAAACCGTATCCAACAATACATTAGAAGGATTGTACATCCTGATCAAGTGGGATTTATCCCAGGGATGCAAGGGTTCTTCAATATCCACAAATCCATCAGTGTGATACACCACATTAACAAACTGAAGAATAAAAACCATATGATCCTCTCAATAGACTCGGAAAAAGCCTTTGACAAAATCCAACACCCATTTCTGATAAAAACCCTTCAGAAAGTGGGCGTAACGGGAACATACCTCAACGTGATAAAGGCCATATACGACAAACCCACAGTGAACATCATTCTCAATGGTGAAAACTTGAACGAATTCCCAGTGAGATCAGGAACAAGACAAGGATGTCCCTCTCGCAACTACTCTTCAATACAGTTCTGAAAGTCCTAGCCACAGCAATCAGAGAAGTAGGAATCCAAATTGGAAAGGAAGAAGTAAAACCATCGCTATTTGCAGATGACTTGATACTATACCTAGAGAATCCTAAAGACTCTACCAGAAAACTGTTAGAGCTCATCACTGATAATGGCAAAGTCAGAGGATACAAAATTCATACCCAGAAATTGACTGCATTTCTATATACTAACAATGAAAGATCAGAAAGAGAAATTAGGGAAGCAATCTCGTTTACCATTGCATCCAAAAGAATAAAATACCTAGGAGTAAACTTACCAAAAGAGATAAAAGACCTGTACTCTGAAAACTATAAGACACTGATGAAAGAAGTCAAAGATGACACAAATAGATGGAAAGACTACCATGCTCTTGGGTGGCAAGAATTAACATTATCAAAATGACTATACTACCCAAGGCAATCTACAGATTCAATGCAATCCCTATCAAATTACCAAGGACATTTTTCACAGAACTTGAACAAAATATTTTAAAGTTTGTTTGGAAGCACAAAAAACCCTGAATAGCCAAAGACATCCTGAAAACAAAAAAATGGAACTGGAGTTATCAGGCTCCCGTACTTCAGACTATACTACAAAGCAACAGTCGCCAAAACCACACGGTACTGGCACAAAGGCAGAAATATAGATCAGTGGAACAGGATAGAAAGCCCAGAATTAAACCCACGCACCTACAGCCAACTCATCTATGACAAAGGAGGCAAGAATATACAATGGAGAAAGAACAGCTTGTTCAATAAGTGGTGCTGGGAAAACTGGACAGCCACAAGGAAAAGAATGAAATTAGAACACTCCCTAAAACCATACACAAAAATAAACTCCAAATGGATTAAAGACCTAGATATAAGACCAGACACTATCAAACTCCTAGAGGAAAACATAGGCCAAACACTCTCTGACAGAAATGACAGCAACATCTTCTCAGATCCACCTCCTAGAGTAATGACAATAAAAACAAAAATAAACAAATGGGACTCAATCAAACTTCAAAGTTTCTGCACAGCAAAGGAAACCCTAAGCAACACAAAAAGACAACCCACAGAATGGGAGAAAATCTTTGCAAGTGAATCAGCTGACAAGGGATTCATCTCCAAAATTTATAAACACCTTCTGCAGCTCCATACCAAAAAAAAGCAAACAAGCCTATCAAACAATGGGCAGAAGATCTAAACAGACAGTTCTCCAAAGAAGACATACATATGGCCAAAAACATGAAAAGATGTTCAACGTCACTCATTATTAGAGACATGCAAATCAAAACCACCATGAGGTACCACCTTACACCAGCCAGAATGGCCGTCATCAAAAAGTCTACAAACAAGAAGTGCTGGAGAGGGTGTGGAGAAAAAGGAACCCTAGTACTCTCTTGGTGGGAGTGTAAATTGGTGCAACCACTGTGGAAAGCAGTATGGAGATGCCTCAGAAAACTAAACATAGAACTACCAGTTGATCCAGCAATCCCACTTCTGGGCATCTATCCAGAGAAAACCATGACTTGCAAAGACACATGTACTCCAATGTTCATTGCAGCACTATTTACAATAGCCAAGACATGGAAACCACCTAAATGTCCATCAACAGAGGAGTGGATCCAGAAGATGTGGTACATATACACAATGGAATATTACTCAGCCATCAAAAAGAACGAAATACGGGCATTTTTAGCAACATGGATGGACCTAGAAACTATCATGCTAAGTGAAGTCAGCCATACAATGAGACACCAACATCCAATGCTTTCACTGACATGTGGAATCTTAAAAAAGGACAGAGTGAACTTCTTTGCAGAAAAGATGCTGACTCACAGACATTGAAAAACTTATGGTCTCTGGAGGAGACAGTTTGGGGGATGGGGGGATGTGCTTGGGCTGTGGGATGGAAATCCTGTGAAATCAGATTGTTATGATCATTACACAGCTACAGATGTGATAAATTCATTTGAGTAATAAAAAAAATGAAAAAAAAAGATGTGTTATATATACCCAATGGAATACTACCCAGCCATAAAAAACAAAAAAATAATGCTGTTTACAGCAACATGGATGGAACTAGAGACTCTCATGCTAAGTGAAGTAAGTCAGAAGAGAAAGACAAATACCATATGATTTCCTTATATCTGGAATCTAATATATGGCACAAATGAACCTTTCTACAGAAAAGAAAATCATGGACATGGAGAACAGACTTGTGGTTGCCAAGACAGAGGGGGAGGGAATGGGAGGGGCTGGGAATATGAAGTTAACAGATGCAAACTATTGCCTTTGGAATGGATAAGCAATGGGATCCTGCTGTGTAGCACTGGGGACTACGTCTGGTCACTTGTGATGGAGCATGATAACGGGAGAAAAAAAGAATGTATACATGTGGGTCACTTTGCTGTGCAGTAGAAAACTGATAGAACACTGTAAATCAGCTGTAATGGAAAAAAATAAACATCATTATTAAAAAAAATAAAGTAATATTAACCCCCGACTGAAGATTTTGTGTTGTTGTTAGAAAAGAATATGAAATAGAACAGTATTCCTTATATTTATTTTAGATATATTAAGAATGCCAGGTAAAATAGCTCTTTGAGACCTGAAAAATAAACTTGTAGATTTCTTTCCTATATGAAAACTAAGGCATTATCTGAGGATAAACCTTTATTTTAAGGACATTGTGAAGATGCTTTCAGATCACTATACTATTTTATGCAGATTTACACAACAATTTTCTGTTAATAAATTTTTAACCATATAATGATACTTTCCGGTATATAATGTACCCTCATTTTAAATACACTACTTCTGGAACAGTTAATAAATCTAAATTATTAAAGACATCATTGGTTTTAAAAAGATTATGAGGGTCATCAAATATATATCATGTCATATTTTTTACATAGCTTTATATAAGTAGTCTGTTGAAAAATCAATAACTTTGAGACCACCATGCTATTTTTATTAATTTGCCTCCTCCTTCCAAAATATAATTAAGTGTATTGAGAAGGGTGGGATTTATTTTGTTTCTCTCAGTTTTACATTGGTTAATTTATAGGAGGCATTTTGCTCCATGAACTTTTTAAAAATCTAGGTATAGTTGGTTTACAACACTATATTAGTTTCATGTATACAATTTACTGATTGAAAATTTTTATAGATTATATTCCATTTACAGTTATTATAAAATATTGGCTATCTTCCCTGTGCTCTACAATATAACCTTGTAGCTTATTTATTTTGTACCTCTTAATCCTCTATCCCTATCTTGCTCCTCCCCACTGGGAACCAATAGTTTGTTCTCTATATCTGTGAGTCTGTTTCTTTTTGTTGTATTCTCTAGTTTGTTTTACTTTTTAGATTCCACATTTAAGTGACAACATACAGTAGTTGCCTTTCTCTGTCTGACTTATTTCACGAAACATAATATCCTCCAAATCCATTTATGTCGTTGCAAATCCCATGGACCTTTATTTTAGTAGAAATTGCCTTTAGGGTGCCATGTCAGTCACCATGATCTTTGTGTGACAGATTTCTCAACATACATCCCCTAATAATGGAAGGAAAATAGAAAGCTCTCTCAGATAATTCAGTATTCCAGCATTGATTTCTGCACTCATTACAGAGTGGCTGATTTTTAGGTTCACCCCATTTAAATCAAGACCAAATTTGTCCCTTGTTTTAAAGAGCACAAGAGAATCTAAAACTATTTCATTCTTAATAGGTTGTACTTTTTAAGAATAGGTCCATTTCTTCTAGGTTGTCCATTTTATTGGCATACGTTGCTCATAGTAGTCTCTTGTGATCCTTTGTATTTCTGCAGTGTCAGCTGTAACTTCTGTTTTTTTATTTCTAATCTTATTGATCTGAACCCTTTCCCTTTTTTTCTTGATGAGTCTGGCTAACAATTTATCAATTTTGTTGATCTTTTCAAAGAACTAATGTTTGGTTTCACTGATCTTCTTGATTGTTTTCTTTGTCTCTATGTTATTAATTTCTGCTCTAATCTTTTTGATTTCTTTCCTTCTACTAATTTTGGACTTTGTTTTTCCTTCTCTAGATGGTTAAGGTGTAAGGTTAGGTTGTTTTATTTGCATTTCTTCTTCTTTCCTGAGATAAGATTGTACTGCTATAAACTTCCCTCTCAGAACTGCTTTTGCTGTGTCCCATAGGTTTTGGATTGTTGTATCTTCATTGTCATTTGTCTCTATGTATCTTTTAATTTCCTCTTTGATTTCTTCAATGATCCATTGATTGTTTAGTAGCATATTGTTTAACTTCAAGAGTTTGTGTTTCCAAGAGTTTGCCATTTTTTTCTTGTAGTTTATTTCTAGTCTCATAATTGTGATCAGAGAAAATGCTTAAAATAATTTTCAATTTTTAAAAATTTATCAAGGCTTGATCTGTGGCCCAAGATGTGATCTATCCTGGAGAATGTTCCATGTGCACTTGAAAAGAAAGTATATTCTGCTGCTTTGGGGGTGAAAAGTTCTATAGATATCAGTTAAGTCTATTTGGTCTAGTGCATTACTTAACGCCTGTGTTTCCTTGCTGATTTTCTGTCTGGATGATCTGTTCATTGCTGTAAGTGGGGTGTTAAAGTCCCCCACTATTATTGTGTTACTGCCAATTTCCCCTTTTATGGCTGTTAGTAGTTGTCTTCTATATTGCGCTGCTCCTATGTTGGGTGCATATATACTTAAAACTGTTATTTCTTCTTCTTGTATTGATCTTTTGATCATTGCGTAATGACCTTCTTTGTCCCTCTTTATTTTAAAATCTATTTTGTCTGATATGAGTATTGCTATTCCTGCTTTTCCATAATTTCCACTTGCATGTAGTATTTCATTCTGTCCCCTCACTTTAAGTCTGTACGTGTCCTTAGATCTGAAGTGGGTCTTCTGCAGACAGCATATATATAGGTCTTACTTTTGAATCCATTCAGCTAGTCTTTCTCTTTCAGTTGGAGCATTGAAAGATACATGCATCTGTATGTTCACTGCAGTACTATTCACAGTAGCCGAGACATGGAAACAACCTAAATCCCCATTGATGGGTAAATGGATCAGGAAGATGTGGTAAATCTATACAATGGGATATTACTCAACCATAAAAAGGACAACATAATGCCATTTGCAGCAACATGGCTGAAACTAGATGCTCTCGTACTGAGTTAAGTAAGTCAGAAAGAGAAGGACAGACAGCATATGATATCACTTATATGTGGAGTCTAAAATATGACAGAAATGATCTACAAAACAGAAAAGGTTATGGACATGTAGAACAGACTCATGTTTGCTGTGGGGAGGGGAGGGAGTGGGACGGATTGGGAATCTGGGGTTAGTAGATGAAAACTTTGGAGTGGATGGGCAATGGGATCCTGCTGTACAGCACAGGGAACTATATATCTAGTAACTTGTAATGGACCATGATGGAGGGTAATGTGAGAAAAATTATATATATATATGACTGGGTCACTTTGCTGTATATCAGAAATTGACAGAACACTGTAAATCAATCATAGTAAAAAATAAAAAAAAAACCCAAAAAATCCTATTTCATTAGGGCAACATTAGAGACAAAAAATGTCCTTTGATTATGTAGAGTACCTAATTTTTCACTTACAGAGTTGCAGTTAACTTACCATAATAAGTCTTGTAATCGTGAGCTATCTGCTTTTGGCAATCTAGAGATTCACATGCTTCAAACTTGGGAGCATATAAATTTGAAACAATTAAGACATTTTCTGAAAATGTACTTGAATTAAATGTGAAAGACTTGGGGTGAAGAAAGAATTTAAAAGCTAATAGCATTATCTCTTATGAAAGCACAAGGCTGATTTTATTGCATAGGGAATAATCAGATTTCACATCCAAATACCGAGCTTTGTCAGAAAAAGAAGACTGGGGAGGAACAATCAAAGAAAAAGAGCCACGGGTAACATTTTGCAGGTAAAATAAAATTATATAAAAGGAAAGTTAATATAAGGTAACAGAATTAGAGTGCTAACGAACAAGGATGATCTGAGTGAAAATCCAAAAACAATGATTAAACTAATTTTAAGTATATGCTTAAAAAGGACTGATGAGAAATGGGGAAAATTGAGATAAGATGCAAGTAGACTTTTAAAATGAGATTAATATATACAATAATTAAAAGATTAAAATTTTAATACAGAAATATTTCCTGGATATTCTGTATTTTGTGTAAGGAAGGTGATAATTTTTAACAAGAACAAAGCCTCAGCATGACTACGTCAATTAATGTTTCCATATTAAAGCAAACTAATATGAAATAATAATTGACACAATTAGTAATAAGAATTTCTAAGAAATAAAATCTATCTCTACTATAAAAAACTGAACATTATTGAGTCAAAAAATAATGAGAATTTGATAATCATGTTATACGGAATATTTTCTTGGATTAAAGAAGAGTATGATTTGAGTTGCTTCAGTCATAAAAATAAAAACAACTACAAGTCTGCCCTGAAGTCGAACTATTAAACAATAAGAGAAACCAGCTCATGTGAGAAGATAAGCTACAATGTCTCGACAAGGTCCTTCTGAATCTTCAGAGACAGAAAAACTGAGAGACGTGATGAGGAGCTTCATACAAGGTAGAAAATGCTACATCAAATAAATAGCTCCAGGAATCCAATTAAGTCATCCTCTCTCCAATTCTAGTCCACCCACAACATGATTTGAAAGTCAGTCTACACAAGAGCACCAGCACATGTGTCTGTGTGTTCATTCCCACTTTGAATTCAAATACAGCATTTGTCAATGGCCCAGTGTGAATCAGCCACTTGTTTTCAGTAACAAACTCACCACTAGGTTGCAGTCTTAGCTCAACCCCTCCTTTAAGAACAAACTACTGTGTATAAAATAAGTAAGCCACAAGGATATATTGCACAACACAGGGAATATAGTCAGTATTTTATAATAACTATAAATGGAATATAACTTTTAAAAGTTGTGAATCACTATGTTGTACATCTAAAACATATAATACTCTACATCAATTATACTTCAATTTAAAAAAAAAGAACACCATTCACAAGCACTTAACCATTTAATGGTTAAATATACATCACTTCTCTGGTGACAAGATACAAGCCACACTCAGTTTATCAGCTCACTAGCCCATCTGGATTCCATGCAGATACACTGTTTTTCAAGAGCATCAAAACTCACAAATATCCGGTCAAAATATTCTCACTCATCAGCAGACAGCCTCCATAAGAGCTTTCTTCCATTACAAGTGTACAATCATGTAGCCAAAAAAATCATTGCTTGGGTATTTTAAGCCTCTGGTTTCTGTATAGGACAAACTGTTAAATAACAGGTACATGATAACCTTTCTCTTTGTTTCTATTGCTTGTATTGGGTCCTAATGCTGACTCAAAGGGGTCAGCCATGCTGTGCTGATTCCTTTGAAAAGTCCACCCGATTGTAAGCACTTCCACTAGTGCCCAAATGAGTTTCAGGTTGAGCTTCAGGTAATATTTATTCTTTAATCCCTAAAAGGATATTTTAAAGGAACTTGACACTTTTAATTTTTAAGCAAAACCCTGGAGATAAAAAAATAAAATAAAATAGGGAAATGAAACAGTAATGCATTCGAATCCTTTTGACTACTAGGATGCATTCGAAATCTTTTGAACATTTTCTAATGAAATTGCCTATACATGTAGTGTTTCCCTTCCATTAATTACACATAAGTTTGGAGCTGGGGAGATAGCTACCACAAATTTTTCAGGAGGAAATATATAGATATTTAGCTTAAATATAAATTTTAAAATAATTTCCTACAATTAATAAAGTATCCAGTTATAAATTTAGAATGAGCGAGTTCCCTTCGTTGCTCAGTGGTTGACGAACTGGACTAGGATCTGGGTTCGATCCCTGGCCTCACTTAGTGGGTTAAGGATCTCGTGTTGCCATGAGTTGTGGTGTAGGTTGCAGACGTGGTTCAAATCCTGTGTTGCTATTGCTGTAGTGTAGGTCAGTGCTGCTGCTCCGATTCAACCCCTAGCCTGAGAACCTCCATATGCCACAGGTGCAGCTCTAAAAAGAAAAAAAAAAAAAGCAAAAAAAAATTTTAAATGAATCATACATAACCACACCAAACTCCCTAAAATTCCTAAAGGATAGAGCAACAGACAATAATCACATAAAATAGATAACATCCATTTAAAGTTTAATACATGCCTGACCTTGTAGTTGGTGCTTGACATGCACTGTTTCATTTACTCTGCTCAACAGCCCAGTAAGGTAAATTCTTTTATTATAAGGCAGCCCTTACCTTACAAAGGAATTGTAAAAGTGATGGTGCAACTTAAATCGTTCAAAGAAATCTCAATCATAAATGAGAAAAATTAAAATTGTTCTATGACTTTAAAAAATTTTGTCAAAACTTAGAAAATTCTCTGTTGATTAAATGTACAGGGAAACTTACAAATCTGCAAACTAATGTTAGCATGCTGTAATTTCGGAAATTAGAAACATAGAGAAACAGAGTGTTTTCTTTGTTAAAAAACCTATCAAGAGTAGTTTGAACGGTTCTAGCCCCCTTCTTCCTTTTTTATAACTTACAATATGGAGCAAGAATCTTTCCTCTGTCTTGGCAAATGGTCATATTCCTTTCGTCTTTGAATCAGCTTACACTATTTTATCCATTGTGCTTTCCAAGTCATGAAATAACTCTGAGATTTCCTTTAATGTGAAATTTTCTGCCTGCATCAGTTCCTCTGGAACATACGCCTTATTTTCATCACAACTACTTTCCTCATTTGTGTTGATAGCCTTCACTTACTTCCTCTGCTTGCTTGTCTAGAGTCTCTCCAACAGCAGCAATGTCAACATTCCCACAGTCAGCTATTTCTTCTGTGACTCTATTTATGTTTGGCCCTGAATTTCATCACCAGTAATATGGTGGCCAGCATCACCGCTTTTCATTCTTTGCTGCATTTCATCTTTTTGGCCAATTTCTTCTTCTGTTTAGCCACTTTTTAAGAATGTCCTATGGTTTTATCACTGGGAGCCAAAGAACCAACACAACTACAGGCTTTGTGATGTGGGTGTGAACTGAATGGCAGATGCACAGTGACCAGCTACAAAAAGACTTAAAAAAAAAGCCATATGAGGCATTCCTGCTGTGGTGTGGTGGGTTAAGGATCTGCATCTGTGGCTTGGAATCAGTCCCTAACCTGGGAACTTCCAATTGCCGGGGGCAAGGCCATAAAAAGAAAAAAAGTGATATGATTGGTTACTGACCATAAGGTGTACCTACCATTTATGTAATGATTTGAGGACTGAAGAGCTAGTAGCAAAGTTTGTATTTTATGTAATTACCTACAGTTTCTATACATGTAACCAAGATTGAACTGTGTTGTTGGGGAATTGGTGTTACTTAACTAAACTGTGGTAACTAAATGTGTACATATTGGAACTGTGCAAAGTGAGGACGGCTTGTACTCACTTGAAGTACAGAGGACTAGAGAGGGTAAGTAATTTCCCAGTGTCACAGAGCAAGCAAGAGGCCGAACTAAGACTCAGACCTAATTTCTTCTAGCTCTAAGACTCAGGTCTTAACAATTTTGAGTTGTATTTATGACAATGCTTTTTATTCATACAAGACCTTGGGTTCTGCGTAATGATGTGCCTTTTACTTTTCAGTTTGAGTGATGATATCCCATTATATTTTGAAGAATATTTACCCACTGGCCTGTGTTGCCCAAACTGTGTTCCGAAGATATTAACAGTGTGACAAAGGCCCTATGGCATTGTCCCTGGGGCTCAAGGGACATTAAGGAGGCCAGAATGAGTGGAGGAGTGAACAGGAGAGAGCTGGAGATGGGGATCAGAGAGTCTGAGAGGCCAGGCCATAGAGGATCTTACAGGCCTGAGCCAGGATTTTGGCTCCCATTCTGAGTGAGATGGAAAACTACTGGAGGATTTTGAGTAGAAGATTATGGTGTGGAATAAATGAAAGAACACCATTCCCTTTCCTCACCTGGTGATTAACGGGAAGGAGATGCAGGGGAGAGAGGGAGACAGTGAGAAAAGGAGACACGAGAACCCCTTTCTGCTCTCCTGGCTTTGGCCCACAGATGGGAAGGGTGTTCAGTAAGTGAGGAAATTAGCAAAGGTAGATGAGGAGCTATTGCCCCCTTCTCTGGAAGAATGTTCTCTCAGATCGCCCCCACCCATCACCAACATGAAGCAGGTACAACATGTTGACTCAGCATGGACATACCTAGAGGGAGGCCAAGAGGTTAGGGTTCCTGGCTGGGAATTTATTCAAATGGCAGCCATGGCAGGGCAAGGAATCATCCCCAAAGCCAGTTACAGGGAAGACTCCTCAGACAGGACTAAAGAACAGTCACAGATTTCAAAGGGAGCCTTCCTCACTCAAACTATGTTCCCTTGATGGACAGTGTCAGCACCACCACCAACTGGGAGCTCGTTAGAAATTTAAATTCTCAAACCCTACCCTAAATCACTTAATCAGAATCTCTGGAGGTGAAGCCAAGGAATTTGCATTTTAAAAAGCTCTCCAGATGAATCGTATTCATGTTAAAGTTTGAGATTTACAGGTCCTTAGGCATTAGGAGCCTAAAAGTGAGGCTGAATGTGTCACTGAGTCCCATGGAAGGCTCTGTCCAAGCCCAAAAGGATTAGCTTTCAGTCACCAGGCAACAGGAGCTGTGACTCCTGATGGGAAGGAGGTGGCAAAGGGAGGGGCCTGGGGTCGCAGTAGCCTGTCTTGGCCCCATGTCTTCATATCTCATAAGCCACGTACCTCTCTCCAAAGCATCTGACTCCCCTGGAGGAAGGAAGAGGACAGGTAAGAGACTTGGTACTTCATGAAGGAAAACCTGAGCATTACCTAGAAGAAAGATTTAAAACATTGGTTAGAGGAGGTTCCTGTGTGGTACAGTGGATTAAGTGTTGCCACCACAGCTGTGGTGCAGACCACAACTGTGGCTCAGATTTGATCCCTGGCCCAGGAACTTCCACATGCAATGTTCATGGCCAAAAAAAGTATTGTTTAGAACTTTAAACTGGATTGGACATTGTTTTTCTTGTGGTGTGGGGTAGGGAGTGAGTTTTGTTTTTTTCTAAGCAGAAGATGATGAGGATGGGCAGAAGACCAGATGAAAAAGGTATGTTATCTGTACCTCAGATTTATTGTTTTATAATTACAATATATTGTCATGCATTGCAAATTTCTAGAGAGTGAGGGACTGGAGCTCAGCTTCTCTCCTAAAAACAACAAAATTCACAACTAAAGACTGAGCACAACTCACCAAAATGCACTGGAAATCTTAAAAAGGATACCCTACTCCAGAAGAAAAAGAGAAGGCCACATTAAGAGGGAGGAGGGGCGGTTCCATGATATAAACAACCCCATACCTCCTGGGTGGGAAGCTCCACAGACTGAAAACTAACTGGTTCACAAAGACTCACCTACAGGAGTGAGAGTTCTGAGCCCCACATCAAACCCTCACGTGTGGGGATCTGGCACAGGGAGAAAGAGCCCCTGGAGCATCTGGCATTGAAGGCCAGTGGGGCTCATGTGCAGGAGCTCCACAGGACTGGGGGAAATGGAGACCCCATTCGTAAAGGTGCACACGGACTTTCACGTGCACTGGGTCCCAGGGCAAAGCAAAGTCTCCAAGGGAATCTGGGTCAAATCTGACTGCAGTTCTTGGAGGACATCCTGGGGAAACAGGGGTGAATGTGGCTTGTTGTGAGGGAAGGACATTGAAAGCAAAGCTCTCGGGAATATTCAGCAGCAGTGCCTTTCTCTGGAGGTGGCCATTTTGGGAAAATCTGGCCCCACCCATCAGTCAGTGCTGAGAAGCCCCAAGCAAACAACAATCCAGGTGGGATCACAGCCCCGCCCCTCAGTAAACAGCCTACCTAAAGACCCCTCAGGCACATATCTGCCTCTAATCCCATCCAGAGACTAAGCCCCACCCACCAGAGGGATTAGAATCAGTGGGCAGGCATCAGCCCCTTCCATCAGGAAGCCTACAGCAAGCCCCCATACTGACTTGAGCCACAAGGGGGGGCAGATGTCAGAAGTAAGAGAGGCTACAACTCTATTATCTGTAAGAAGGTCACCATGCCAAAAACCTATACAAATGAAAAGACAGAGAACTATAACTGAGATGAGGGAGAAAGAAAAAAACCCCAGAAAATCAGCTAAGCCATGAGGAGATTCTCAGCCTCCAGGAAAAAGACTTTAGACTGTTGATGCTGAAGATGATGCAAGACATTGGAAATAAACTGGAGGCAAAGATGGATAACTTACAGGAAACACTGAGCAAAGAGATACAAGATATAAAACTTAAACAAGAAGAGAGGCAAAATACAATAACTGAAATAAAAAATTCACTAGAAGCAGCCAACAGCAGAAAATAGGAGGCAGAAGAACAAATAAGCGAGGTGGAGGACAGATTAGTGGAAATTACAGCTGCAGAACAGAAAAGAGAAAAAAGATTGAAAACAAATGAAGAGAGTCTCAGAGAACTCTGGGACAACGTGAAATGCAACAACATTCGTATTATAGGGGTGCCAGAAGGAGAAGAGAGAGAGAAGGGGACAGAAAAAATATTCCAAGAGATAATAGCCGAAAACTTCCCTAACATAGGGAAGTAATCACTCAAATCCAGGAAGCACAATGAGTACCATATAAAATAAACCCAAGGAGGAATACACTGAGACACATACTAATCAAACTGACCAAAATTAAAGACAAAGAGAAAATCTTGAAAGCAGCTAGGGAAAAGAAACAAAGAACATACAAGGAAACCCCAATAAGGCTCTCGGCAGATGTTCCAGCAGAAACTCTGCAGGCCAGAAGGGAGTGGCATGATATACTTAACGTGATGAAAGGAAAAAACCTCCAACCAAGATTTTGCAAGGCTCTCATTCAGCTTTGAAGGAGAAATCAAAACCTTCTCAGATAAGCAAAAGCTGAGAGAATTCAGCAACACTAAACCAGCCTTACAACAAATACTAAAGGAAGTTTTCTCGGCAGAAAAGACAAGATAGCAACAGGAAACAAAAATTCCACAAATGACAAGCCCACCAGTAAAGGTATGAAATCATCCATGCACAATTATACCACCAAAATCCGAAATCATGAGAAGAGGTGGGTACAAATGCAGGACAGTGGAGATGAACTTGCAATTAAGAGACCAACAACTTAAAACAATCTCATATACATATAGACTCTTATATCAAAACTTCAGAATAACTGCAAACCAAAAATCTACAACTGATACACAAACGAGGAACCTCTGGAGAAAGAATATATCTCATGGTAAATAAGTGCATAATCCACCATGAAGGGGGTCATTTGACATCATTTTTGGAATGCTGAAGTCTTCTTAGATCTGATTCTGATTTCCTCTCCATCAAAGAATTTATGATAATTATAATTAAATAATGCAACTGTACAATTAAATAATACAGTTCTATAATTGTATTATCAATAAAAAAATTTCTAAGAGTGAAAGGCTGTGTAGCATTTCTACACTTATTTCAACACAGAACCCTGTTTTTTCCTCTAAGAATAATGAAAGTTGACCCTGATTGCACACTACTATCTGCCAGGGACCATATTAAGTACAAATACTTGAAAAGGATAAGAAAGGGTAGGGTAGGATAGGATAGAATAGAATAGCAAATAGTCATGATTTCCTGTCATTCCCATTGTTAGCACAGATTTGCTATCAAGCTAATGAATCTAGTCCCAAGGATCCTCACTTGCACAGGCCCCTGCTAAGTCCGTGTATCTAATTTTGTAATTTTTGTTTCTTTAAAAGGGCTTATTTCAGCTCCATTATCCCTGGCCACCTGACTGCCACCTACATTAAATGTAAGATCCATGATGAGCTTACCTGGCAAAGAAAAATAATTCAGAGAAAAGGGCCTCATTAGTCACTTGTATCTTAGAGACTGGGAAACTGAGCTGTAAGATGCTTAAGGAACTTATTTAGTTAAACGATTAGCTTACCTCAAGAACTGGTATTTGAGCCCTGGTCATCTACCCCATTCCCTTAATCACTAGGTTATATTGCCTCTCTCTAGCCTGAGGTATTATTCTCATGGTACACTAGTTTTGGAATTTGTTTGTAGTAGACTAGGTCAGGTGTCTTGGGGGGAAAAAATAAATCTGCCTATGGACACTCATGCAAAGTTAAAGAGCCACCTGAGAGTTTATAAAGAAAAAGCAAGCCCAGTCCTGCCAGATGAGAAATGAAGTCCAGGTTGCTGGCTCCCACCTCATATCCAACTCTGGGCAGGCTACAAGAAGGAAGAAGAAATTTATGAACCCAGAGCTAGGCTCAGCAAAGGGAACAAACTATGAGCAATCCTTAGGAATCAGAAGGTAGCTAAAGTCTCAATGGAGAGAGAAAATGGTGGTGAGGGTGAAGGGGCCAGAGGGCCACAACTAGAGTCTGAATTGAGGTAGAGCATGCTAATGGTAAATTCTTCCTTTCCTGTCATTCTCTTAGGGGAACCTAAAACTGGAGTTGCAGTCACAGTCAGCCAAGATGGGACCAGAAAGAGAATACACATCTCCTATTTTAATGTTGTGTTTGACCACCATAAAGAATTGTGGGTTTGTGTAGAAATTAGAGCTCTGCAAACCAGGACATTTGGTGAGCATTCATACACACAAAAACACATGCATGTATTGCATGAACAGGAGTCTCTCAGACCCAGAACAGTGCTCATCTCATTGATCTCTTTCCATGGAAATGGAAAGCAAGAGGATCAACTGGGAGCAGCTATGTGAAAATGGGGTAGATTCTGGACCTCACAAGAATGGAAAGCTAGAGAAGGTAGTACCCAACAAGCACCTCAGCATTTCCCCTACCCCTTACTCCCTGGCTAGGAAAAGAAATTTTTTAAAAAAGACATATGCTTTGACATGCAAATAGTGCCTCTAGTTAGAGGGATTCAGAACACCCCTAAGGGAGCAGCTCGCCTTTGAAATGGAAAATAGGAAATAATGGAACCCAGACTAAGGAGAACCTGCATCTCTTCTCTCATCTCCTGTCTTTTCCTCTTCTTTTCTCTCCACTCTTCTTCCCTTTCCCCAACCACACCATGAACAAATGAACGCGTCCATACATGCACACACATGCACACATACACATGCATGCATGCGCGCGCGTGCACACACACACACACACACACACACACACACACACACACTCTCCCTATGAGAAACATAAGCCAAGGCTTAGGGTTTATTCAAGGTAAAGGCCACTAACCAAGGCAATATATTGTGCCAAAATTAAAGATGAGCTTAAAGTGAAAAATAATTAGATATCTAAGGAACATGGGCATTTTGAAATAAAGAACAAATTCAAAGAAATTACAACAAAAATTTAACAATATTATAGATGAGAAAATTCTAAGGGCTTCCAGAGGCAAAAAGAAAAAATAATAAAGGAAATTTGAAAGATATTATTAAAAACAATAAGAATCAGGAATTACACTTTTTAACAATAATACTTAGAAGACGACATTGGAGTTATGTTTTCAAAATTTGGAAGGAAAAAGCATTTGAACCTAGAGTCTTATTTCCAGCTAAACTATAAATGCAATGAAGAAAATATTACAGAAAGTTTATCTTACAACCTCTTTGAAATAACTATTATAGGCCGTACTAAAGGTAAAAGAGCAATGGATCCAAGAGCAGGCAGTGAGATATATATGAATGAATAAAGCATTGAGTACTTTATTATTGTTTAAATGAGCAACCACTACACTTAACCCACTTGATCAATAATGAGCAACTACTACACTTAACCCACTTGATCAATATATATCTGAAACTTAAATGACATATAATATAAATATGGGAAGAGTCTAGTATGTTTAGATATAGGTGTAAATGTGCTAAGAACCAGTTAAAATTATTGGGTTGTTTGCGGAAAAGACTGCGATGTTGATAAGTGCCAGAGGCCAGCTCCGGCAGCCAGGGAGTGTACACTTTTCCCAAAGAAGAGGGACGCGTGTCGGCTTTTGCAACAGAGACAGCCTCTTTGTCCCTTCTTTCAGGGCGCTGGACTGCTCAAATTTTATTGGCATAAGTGGTTGATTATAGAAACAGTTTCTAACTACAGATTACATCATAGTGTCAAAAGTACATTGGTTAACTTTTACATGGTACAGCAGCTATACACATGTTCTAAGATCTTTGTTTTAACTAAATTTAGTGAGTACAATTTAAGGGCAATTAGGTATAATACATCATGTAGAAAGGAGGAGACTCAATACAAATCATCCCATGGCCAGAAAGTCTCCATAAATTGAAGAGGTCATAGACATAACAAATCTTGTTTTTAGACTAGTGCTTATCTTTAAAGCATTATGGCAGGGAGACAGTGTAAGAAAATATAAACCAACTTAACTAGCTATCACTTAAAAGCTTCTATAACTCATAGCTAGGGGTCATTTGGTCAAGAATAATATATGTCTCACTTCTACGAACCTCATTAAAATCCTAACTCTAAAGTTTACTATATAACTAGTTAGTAGATAAACACTATGTTTTAATTAAGTTGGATTTAAATAGGGGAAAGTCCTTCAGGATGAAATTCTTATTATGTTATTGTTGCAATTTTGTTAAATCACAAATCACCACAGGAAAATAAGAATGAAAAATAAGAATAATAAGCAAACAATCGGGAAAGACTGAGGAAAAACTGAGTAACAAATGAATAACAGAAAAGACTAAGTCATCCATGGAACAATCCCCACTCAGCAGCGCAAAATGGAAATTGTTTCCTGGAAAATTCAGTTCCCCACCAATGTCAGCAGGCGAGCCTTATTGCCTTTTGGGGCCTGTCCTCAGAATTGCGCCGAACATGCAGACATCTCCTTGTTTAGGAATCTGCCCTAGGAATTGCACCGTTCAAACAGGCCACTTTTTCTGATTAGGAGCTTGCCCTCGGAATTATTCCATTCAGGCAAGCTCCCGTCCTTGGCTCCTTGTATCTTCTCGGCTCCCTGCAGATAAGCGTTAGATAATGCCTCTGGTTGAAATGTAGGGGCAACTACCAGAAGAACGGAAGTAGAATAAGTAAATTTCAAAACACCAGAACAAATTTGATTATCTAATAAGTGGCATAAAAGGAAAAAAAGAAAGAAAACTCAGGAGAAAAGCATGGTGTCTTTTCCTCTATTCCCAAAGAAGAGAGCTTGAATCAAAGTGTTATATGCAAGAGATTTACTTTAGAAAAGAATCTCAAGGAACAAGAATAAGGGACTGGCAAGAGTGAAGCTGAGAAGGAGGGAAAGACAATTTAAAAATCTATTATTCAAATGCAGGACACTGCAGATGTACTTGCAGTTAAGAGACCAACAACTTAAAACAATCTCGTGTACACACACACACACACACACACACATAGACTCATATCAAAACTTCAGAATAACTGCAAACCAAAAATCTATGATTGATACACAAACAAATAAGAAAATATCAACTCAAATACATTACTAAAGACAGTCATCAAAACACAAGAGGAAAGAACAAGAGAAGAAGGAAGAAAAAAGAGCAACAAAAACAAATCCAAAGCAACTAATAAAATGGCAATAACAACATATATATCAATAATTACCTTAAATGTTAATGGATTAATGCGCAAACCAAAAGACATAGATTGGCTGAATGGATACAAAAACAAGATCCATATATATGCTGTCTTCAAGAGACCCATT
The DNA here is from genome assembly GCF_054392235.1 of Sus scrofa. NCBI lineage: Eukaryota > Metazoa > Chordata > Mammalia > Artiodactyla > Suidae > Sus > Sus scrofa. The sequence goes on along the minus strand of NC_139397.1, from coordinate 109,070,562 downwards.
TCACTTCTAGGGACACATACAAATTGAAAGTGAGAGGATGGAAGAAAATATTACACGCAAATGGGGATCAAAAGAAAGCTGGAGTAGCAATACTCATATCAAACAAAATAGACTTTAAAATGAAGAATATTTTCAGGGACAAAGAAGGACATTACATAATGATCAAAGGATCAATCCAAGAAGAAGATATAACAATTTTAAATATCTACGCACCCAACACAGGTTCACCACAATATATAAGGCAATTGCTAACAACCTTAAAAGGACGAATCAATAATAACACAATAATAGTGGGGGAATTTAACACCCCACTTACAGCAATGGAGAGATCATCCAGACAGAAAATCAATAGGGAAACACAGGCCCTGAATGAAGCTTTAGATCAGATGGACTTAATAGATATTTATAGGACATGCCATCGAAAAGCAACAGAATACACATTCTTTTCAAGTGCACATGGAACATTCTCTAAGATTGACCATATCCTGGGCTACAAATCCAACCTTGGTAACTTTAAGAAAATTGAAATCATATCAAGCATCTTTTCCTGCCACAATGCTATACAACTGGAAATCAACAAGAAAAAAAAAAACTGCAAAAAACACAAACACCTAGAGACTCAACAACATGCTACTAAACAACCAATGGATCACTGAAGAAATCAAAGAGGAAATTAAAAAATACCTAGCAGCAAATGACAACAGAGACATGACACTCCAAAACCCATGGGATGCAGCAAAAGCCATTCTAAGAGGAAAGTTTATAGCAATACAAGCCCACCTCAGGAAACAAGAAAAAGCCCAAATAAACAAGCTAACTTTACATCTAAAGCAGCTTGAGAGAGAAGAACAGACAAGACCTAAAGGTAGTAGAAGGAAAGAAATCATAAACATCAGAGCAGGAATCAGTGAAATAGAAAAGAAGAAAATTATAGAAAAGATCAATGAAACGAAAAGCTGGTTCTTTGAAAAGATCAACAAAATTGATAAACCCCTAGCCAGACTTATCAAGCAAAAAAGAGAGAGGACTCAAATCAATAAAATTAGAAATGAAAAAGGAGAAGTAACAACGGACACCACAGAAATACAAAGGATCATAAGAGACTACTATATATATATATATATATATATATATATATATATATATATGCAACCATATGCCAATAAAACAGAAAACCTAGAAGAAATGGACCAATTCTTAGAAAGGTACAATCTTCCAAGACTAAACCAAGATGAAATAGAAAAGGACGAATGGACCCATCACAAGAACTGAAATTGAAACTGTGATTAAAACACTTCCAACAAACAAAAGTCCAGGACCAGATGGCTTCACAGGCGAATTCTATCAAACATTTAGAGAAGAGCTAATACCTCTCCTTCTGAAACTATTTCAAAAAATTGCAGAGGAAGGGATACTCCCAAACTCATTCTATGAGGCCACCGTCACCCTGGTACCAAAACCAGACAAAGACTCCACAAAAAAAGAAAATTACAGGCCAATATCACTGATGAACATTGATGCAAAAATCCTCAACAAAATACTAGCAAACCGCATCCAACAATACATTAAAAGGATTGTACATCCTGATCAAGTGGGATTTATCCCAGGGATGCAAGGGTTTTTCAATATCCGCAAATCCATCAGTGTGATACACCACATTAACAAACTGAAGAATAAAAACCATATGATCCTCTCAATAGACACGGAAAAAGCCTTTGACAAAATCGAACACCCATTTCTGATAAAAACCCTTCAGAAAGTGGGCATAACGGGACCCTACCTCAACATTATAAAGGCCATATACGACAAACCCACAGCGAACATAATTCTCAATGGTGAAAACCTGAAGGAATTCCCACTGAAATCAGGAACAAGACAAGGATGTCCGTTCTTGCCACAACTATTCAACATAGTTTTGGAGGTTCCAGCCATGGCAATCAGAGAAGAAAAAGAAAGAAAAGGAATGGTCAGTTAATCTTTGACAAGGGAGGCAAGAACATAAAATGGGAAAAAGAAAGTCTATTCAGCAAGCATTGCTGGGAAACCTGGACAGCAGCATGCAAAGCAATAAAACTAGAACACACCCTCACACCATGCACAAAAATAAACTCAAAATGGCTGAAAGCCTTAAATATAAGATAGGATACCATCAAACTTCTAGAAGAGAACATAGGCAAAACACTCTGACATCAACATCATGAATATTTTCTCAGGTCAGTCTCCCAAAGCAGTAGAAATAAGAGCAAAAATAAACCCATGGGACCTCATCAAACTGAAAAGCTTTTGCACAGCAAAGGAAATCAAAAAGAAAACAAAAAGACAACTTACAGAATGGGAGAAAATAGTTTCAAATGATGCAACCGACAAGGGCTTAATCTCTCGAATATATAAACAACTTATACAACCCAACAGCAAAAAAGCCAATCAAGCAATGGAAAAATGGGCAAAAGACCTGAATAGACATTTCTCCAAGGAAGATATACAGATGGCCAACAAACACATGAAAAAATGCTCAACATCGTTGATCATAAGAGAAATGCAAATCAAAACTACCATGAGATACCACCTCACACCAGTCAGAATGGCCATCATTAATAAATCCACAAATAACAAGTGCTGGAGGGGCTGTGGAGAAAAGGGAACCCTCCTGCACTGTTGGTGGGAATGTAAACTGGTACAGCCACTATGGAGAACAGTTTGGAGATACCTTAGAAATCTATACATAGGGAGTTCCCGTCGTGGCGCAGTGGTTAATGAATCCGACTAGGAACCATGAGCTTGCGGGTTCGGTCCCTGCCCTTGCTCAGTGGGTTAACAATCTGGCGTTGCTGTGAGCTGTGTTGTAGGTTGCAGACGCGGCTCAGATCCCGCGTTGCTGTAGCTCTGGTGTAGGCCAGTGGCTACAGCTCCGATTCGACCCCTAGCCTGGGAACCTCCATATGCCACGGGAGCGGCCCAAAGAAATAGCAAAAAGACAAAAAAAAAAAAAGAAAAAACAAGAAATCTATACATAGAACTTCCATATGACCCCGCAGTCCCACTCTTGGGCATCTATCCAGACAAAACTCTACTTAAAAGAGACACATGCACCCACCTATTCATTGCAGCACTATTCACAATAGCCAGGACATGGAAACAACCCAAATGTCCATTGACAGATGGTTGGATTCGGAAGAGGTGGTATATATACACAATGGAATACTACTCAGCCATAAAAAAGAAATGCCATAATGCCATTTGCAGCAACATGGATGGAACTAGAGACTCTCATACTGAGTGAAATGAGCCAGAAAGACAAAGACAAATACCATATGATATCACTTATAACTGGAATCTAATACCCAGCACAAATGAACATCTCCTCGGAAAAGAAAATCATGGACTTGGAGAAGAGACTTGTGGCTGCCTGATGGGAGGGGGAGGGAGTGGGAGGGATTGGGAGCTTGGGCTTATCAGACACAACTTAGAATAGATTTACAAGGAGATCCTGCTGAGTAGCATTGAGAACTATGTCTAGATACTCATATTGCAACAGGCCAAAGGGTGGGGACAAAAAAAAATGTATGCATGTAAGGATAACTTGATCCCCTTGCTGTACATTGGGAAAAAAATAAATTATAGATAAATAAATTAATAAATAAAAGAAAGAAAAGCAATCTGAATTGGAAAGGAAGAAGTAAAACTATCACTATTTGCAGATGACTTGATACTATACCTAGAAAATCCTAAAGACTCTACCAGAAAACTGTTAGAGCTCATCACTGATAATGGCAAAGTCAGAGGATACAAAATTCATACCCAGAAATTGACTGCATTTCTATATACTAACAATGAAAGATCAGAAAGAGAAATTAGGGAAGCAATCTCGTTTACCATTGCATCCAAAAGAATAAAATACCTAGGAGTAAACTTACCAAAAGAGATAAAAGACCTGTACTCTGAAAACTATAAGACACTGATGAAAGAAGTCAAAGATGACACAAATAGATGGAAAGACTACCATGCTCTTGGGTGGCAAGAATTAACATTATCAAAATGACTATACTACCCAAGGCAATCTACAGATTCAATGCAATCCCTATCAAATTACCAAGGACATTTTTCACAGAACTTGAACAAAATATTTTAAAGTTTGTTTGGAAGCACAAAAAACCCTGAATAGCCAAAGACATCCTGAAAACAAAAAAATGGAACTGGAGTTATCAGGCTCCCGTACTTCAGACTATACTACAAAGCAACAGTCGCCAAAACCACACGGTACTGGCACAAAGGCAGAAATATAGATCAGTGGAACAGGATAGAAAGCCCAGAATTAAACCCACGCACCTACAGCCAACTCATCTATGACAAAGGAGGCAAGAATATACAATGGAGAAAGAACAGCTTGTTCAATAAGTGGTGCTGGGAAAACTGGACAGCCACAAGGAAAAGAATGAAATTAGAACACTCCCTAAAACCATACACAAAAATAAACTCCAAATGGATTAAAGACCTAGATATAAGACCAGACACTATCAAACTCCTAGAGGAAAACATAGGCCAAACACTCTCTGACAGAAATGACAGCAACATCTTCTCAGATCCACCTCCTAGAGTAATGACAATAAAAACAAAAATAAACAAATGGGACTCAATCAAACTTCAAAGTTTCTGCACAGCAAAGGAAACCCTAAGCAACACAAAAAGACAACCCACAGAATGGGAGAAAATCTTTGCAAGTGAATCAGCTGACAAGGGATTCATCTCCAAAATTTATAAACACCTTCTGCAGCTCCATACCAAAAAAACAAACAACCCCATCCAAAAATGGGCAGAAGATCTAAACAGACAGTTCTCCAAAGAAGACATACATATGGCCAAAAACATGAAAAGATGTTCAACGTCACTCATTATTAGAGAAATGCAAATCCAAACCACTCTGAGGTACCACCCTTACACCAGCCAGAATGGCCGTCATCAAAAAGTCTACAAACAAGAAGTGCTGGAGAGGGTGTGGAGAAAAAGGAACCCTAGTACTCTCTTGGTGGGAGTGTAAATTGGTGCAACCACTGTGGAAAGCAGTATGGAGATGCCTCAGAAAACTAAACATAGAACTACCAGTTGATCCAGCAATCCCACTTCTGGGCATCTATCCAGAGAAAACCATGACTCACAAAGACACATGTACTCCAATGTTCATTGCAGCACTATTTACAATAGCCAAGACATGGAGACAACCTAAATGTCCATCAACAGAGGAGTGGATCCAGAAGATGTGGTACATATACACAATGGAATATTACTCAGCCGTTACAATGATGAAATACCAGCATTTTTAGCAACATGGATGGACCTAGAAATTATCATGCTGAGGCAAGTCAGCCACACAATGAGACACCAACATCCAATGCTTTCACTGGCATGTGGAATCTGAAGAAAGGACAGAATGAATTTCTTTGTAGAACAGATATTTACTCAAAGGAGACAGTTTTGGGGGGTGGAGGGATGCACTTTGGCTGTGGGATGGAAATCCTACAAAATTGGATTGTGATTATCACTGTACAACAACAAATGTAATAAATTCATTGAGTAATAAAAAATGAAAAAAAAATCCATTATTCAAGTTGATCAGCATGGTGGGCAACTGGAGCTCAATCTACCAGTGTCTTCTGAGGACCCAGGTAGAATGAACTTTAGAATTACTACCCAAGCTTGAGAAGTATCAAGATGTTGGAGGAGTAAGACATGGTGCTCACTTTCTCCCACAAACACATAAACAAAAAAACCAAAACCCCAACCCAACTACACGTAGAACAATTCACATAGAACATCCACCAAATGCTGGCAGAAAACCGTAAACATCCCAAAAGGGCAAAAAACCCTCCACACAACTGGGTAGAACAATAGGTGAAAAAAAAGAGAAAAAGAGAAAGATAGAATCAGGACAGAACTAGCACTTCTGAGAGGGAGCTGTGAAAGAGGAAAGGGGCCCATACCCCAGGAAGCCACCTAACTGACAGGGAGATCAGCTGAGATGGAAGAACCTCAAAGTTACCAAAAAAAGTTCAGCAGCTGGACTGAGGAGGGCAAAGCAGAGTGAGAGCTACACAAACCATCTGGACCACTCAGGCAGAGGCTGGGAGGTGAGGCTCAGGCTCCTGAGGTCATTTCCAGGGAGAGGACTAGGGTTGGCTGTGTGGAGACAGCCTGAGGGGCTAGGCAATGGTGCACCACGGACTGGGGAGCCGAGCACCACAGCCAAGGAAACCTAGGAGGAGATCTGGGCCTATAGGAGAAGGAAAGTGCCATTTCTGGGGAGGGTGGGAGAAGAAGGGTTGTATTGCCATATGAATATCTTTCCCTATGTATGCACAGAATCTCAGAGGGCAGGGTGCCTTTGGCACAGGCTATGAGTGGTGAGGCGCCACTGGTACAGGCTATAGCAAGAGTGCATCTCTTGTGTGGGCTATGGGCAGCCAGGCACCTCTTGAATGGACTAAGGGCAGTAGAGGGCTAAGCATGCTGTGGCACCTCCTGTGTGGTCTACAGGTGGTGGGGGCAAACCACAGCAGTCATCTCAGACACCAGATGTAGGTGGGGCCTGCCACCACTAGGGATCTATAAACAGGCACTACCTGTGACCCCACTCACCTCAGAGGTTGGCAACGAGAGGGCACTACAACTGAACACCACCCATTGTTGCTTTCTCTCTTCCTGGGAATGCCAAATGCTCTGGCACCACCTACACCTTCCTGATCACTGTCACTTCCCAGAGCCCTGCAACTAGAAGCAACTTGTGCCATCTTCCCACAGGTCCTTGCCACTATCAAGGGCCCAGCAACCAGGCAGTAGCTACTAGCCCTGCCCATTGCCTCCACCTCACTAGAAGCACAAACAGCACCCTAAAAAATAAAAAGTAAGCTCTCACAAAATACCCAGGGGTGCTCATGCATATAAATGGCCTTCCAAGACTACAGTAGTTGTTTTCCCTAAACTTGCAGAATAAGAAAAATCTAAGCAAAGTGAAGACGCCTAGGAACCATTCCCAGTTAAAAGAATAGGAGAATTCACCTGAAGAAGCAAACAATGAAACAGACCTCTGGAATCTAACAGACACCGAGTTCAAAAAGGAGAGTAAAAATACTGAAGGAATTAAGAGTGAATATGAAGGAATTAAGAGCAGATATGAACAGTAATGCAGATTACTTTAGAAAAGAACTAGAAAATATGAGGAATCAAGAAAAATTAGAAAATTCATTTGCAGAGACATAAGCTGACTTAAAGGCATTAAAGAGCAGAATGAATAATGCAGAGAAACAAATTAGTGACTTAGAAGATAGAATAATGGAAATCACCCAATCAGGACAGCAGACAGAAAACCTAATGGAAAAAAACATGAAAGCAACATAAGAGATCTTTGGGCTTTTCAGCCGCGGTGCACAACTTGGTTTGGTCCAGTTTAAGATGCTGACAAAATTCAGGGCTGGTGCTTGGAAGAAGCTTTTCAAGGAGATATGGTATATTTGAACATGTGAAATATATGGAACAGAGGTTTTTGCTTTCTTTATCCCTTTCATGGTGGTAGTGATTAACTTTGACCTCTTTGACAGAAATTGGATCAATAGATTCCTAAGGATCAGGGAAAAGTTTGCTGCATAAGTTTCAAGGGGTGTGTTCATGAGGAACTATTCCTACATTTTGATTTAAGGTTGGTTATTGCATTTGTCAAATTTCAGTGTTTTACTGAATATAAATTCTGCTTCAATAAACATGACTTAAAACTTAAAAAAAAAGAGAGATCTCTGGGATAATATAAAGTGGGCCAATCTATGCATAATAGAGATTCCAGAAGGAGAAGAAAAAGAAAAGGGGATTGAAAATATATTTGAAGAAATTATGGCTGAAAACACTCCAAATCTAAAGGAAACAGATATCAAGGTACAAAAAGCATAGAGGGCCCAAACAAGTTGAACCCAAAAGGGACCACACCAAGGCATGTATTAAAAATAGCAAAAGGTAAAGATAAAAAGAGGATTCTAAAGGCAGCAAGAGAAAAAGAGTTGTAAGGGAGCCTCCATAAGGCTATCAGCTGATGTCTCTACAGAAACACTATAGGCCAGAAGAGTGGCAAGATATATTCGAAGTTCTAAAATGGAAAATTTTGCAGCCTAGAATACTCTACCCAGCAAGAATATTACTTAAAATAGAAGAAGAAATAAAGATTTTCTCCGACAAACAAAAATTGAAAGAGTACAGCAATACTAAACCCATTCTTAAAGAAACACTGAAAGTAATCCTCTAAATAAAAAAGAAGTAAGAAGAAATAAGATGGAGGAAATCACAATTAGAAAGCAATCACTTAAATAAGCCAGTATACAGATATAAAAGAAAAAAAAAAGTATTGTAAAAGCAATGATAAACACAAGGAATAGCAAAAGGACAAACACGAAGATGTTAAAAAAGCACAAGAAAACCATAAAACATGGGGAAGGAAAGTAAGGAAATCTAGACTCTTGTTTTTAGAATGTTTTTGAGCCTATTTGACTATCGGGCTAAAGCAAGCAGATATAGGAAGGGTTAACATACTTGAAAAACAGAGCAACCACAAATCAAATCCAAACATTACATTCACAAAAACCAAAAAGAAGAGGACACATGCAAAAAATAAAAAGAAATCACCCAACCAAAAATAAGAAAGGAACAAAGGAGAAACATATAATCAACTGGGAAACAAGGTTTAAAATGGCAATAAATACATCTTCAGCAATAATTACCTTAAATTGTCAATGGACTGAATGCTCCAATCAAAAAACATGGAGTGGGAGACTGGATATAAAAAAAGAGAGCCTACAATATGCTGTCTACAAGAGATTCACCTTAGGGAAAAAGACATATATAAATTAAAAGTGAGGGGATGGAAAAAGATACTTCATGCAAAGGGAAAAGATGGGAAAGCAGGAGTTGCAATACTCATATCAGACAAAATAGACATTAAAGCAAAGGCCATAAAGAAAGACAAAGAAGGACACTATTTAATGATAAAAGGATCCATTCAAGAAGAGGATATTATAATCATCAATATACATGCTCCTAATATAGAAGTATTCAGATACATAAAACAAATACTAACAGACATAAAAGGAGAAATTGATGGGAATACAATAATAGTAGGAGACTTTAACACCCCACTCACATTGATGGACAGTTAGATGCTCTAGACAGAAAATCAATAAGGCAACAGAGATCCTAAATGACACAATAGAAAACTTAAACTTAATTGACATTTTCAGGACATTACATTAAAAAGAATCAGAATATACATTCTTTTCAATTGCACATGGAATATGTTCAAGGATTGACCACATACTGGGGCACAAAGCTAACCTTAACAAATTAAAGGCTATAGAAATTATTTCAAGTATCTTCTCTGACCACAATGCCATGAAACTAGAAATCAACCACAGGAAAAGAAATGAGAAAAGACTAACTACATGGAGACTAAACAACATGCTAGTAAGAAACCAATGGGTCAATGAGGAAATCAAAACAGAAATTAAAAAATACCTCAAGACAAATGATAATGAAAACAAAACCATTCAACATCTATGGGATGCCAGAAAAGCAGTGTTTAGAGGGAAGTTCATAGTGATACAGACCTTCCTCAAAAAAGAAGAAACATCTCAAATTGACAACACACAACCTAAAAGAATTAGAACAAGAACAAACAAAACCTGAAGTGAGCAGAGGGAAGGAAATTATAAAGATCAGAGAGGAAATCAATCAAACAAAGATTCAAAAAAAAAGAAAAACCAATAGAAAAAAGCAATAAAACCAAGAGCTGGTTCTTTGAAAGGGTAAACAAAATTGACAAACCTCTGGCCATATTCACCAGGAAGAGAGAAAGAACTCAGATAAACAAAATAAGAAATGAAAAGGAGAAATCTCAATGGATACTGCAGAAATACAAAAAACCATAAGAGAATGCAATGACTTATTATATGCCAACAAATTTGACAACCTAGAAGAAATGAACAACTTTCTAGAGACTTACATCCCACCAAAACTGAATCAAGAAGAAATAGATCAATTGAACAGATTGATAACTAGATATGAAATTGCATATGTAATAAAAACACTCCCTACAAACAAAAGTCCAGGACCAGGTGGCTTCGCAGGTGAATTCTACCAAATATACAAAGAACTTATACCCATCCTTCTTAAGCTTTTCGAAAAGGTTGAAGGAACATTCCCAAAGACATTGTATGAAGCCGCCATCACCCTAATACCAAAACCAGAGAAAGATACTCCCCAAATAAAAACTATATTGTCAATATATTTGATCAATATAGACACAAAAATTCTTAACAAGATTTTAGCCAACCAAATCCAAAAACATAAAAAAGATCATACACCATGACCAGGTGGAATTCATCCCAAATTCACAAAGACGATTCAACATATGCAAATCAAACAACATTATACACCACATCAACAAAAGAAAAGTCAAAAACTACAGGAGCATTTCAATAGATTCAAAAAAGCATTTGACAAAATCCAACATCCATTCATGATAAAAAGACTCACAAATGTGGGTCTAGAGGGATTATACCTTAACATAATAAAAGCCATTTATGACAAACCCAAAGCCAGTATAATACTCAATGGAGAAAAGCTGAAAGCATTCCCACTAAAATCTGGAATAAGACAAGGATGCCCACTCTCATCACTTTTATTCAACACAATATTGGAAGTCCTATGTATAGCAATCTGAAAAACAAAAGAAATAAAAGTTATTCAAATTGGAAGAGAAAAAGTAAAATTGTCACTCCATGCAGATGACATGATACAATATATAGAATACACTAAGGACTTCACACAAAATTACTCAAACTGATCAATGAAGCAAAGTGCAGGATACAAGATTAACATTCAGAAATTGGTTGCATTTCTGTATACTAACAATAAAATATTAGAAATGGAATATAAAAATACCTTTTAAAATTGCACCCCCCAAAATTAAGTACCTAAGAATAAACCTGACCAAGGAGGTGAACAATTTATATGGTAAGAACTATAAAACATTAATCAAGGAAATTAAAGAGGAGTCAATGAAATGGAAAGATATTCCATGTTGGAAAAATCAATATCATAAAAATGCCCATACTACCCAAAGCAACCTACAGATTCAATGCAATTCCTATCAAATTACCCATGACATTTTTCATAGAACTAGAACAAACAATCCAAAAATTTATATGGAACCATAAAAGACCCAGAATTAGGCAACCCTGAGGAAAAAACCCCAGCAGGAGGTATAATTCTCCCAGACTTCAGACAATATTACAAAGCTACAGTAATCAATATAGTATGGTACTGGTACAAAAAAAGACATACAGACAAATGGAACAGAATAAGGACCCAGGAATAAAACCAGATACCTATGGTCAATTAATCTTTGACAAAGGAGCAAGAATATAGAATGGGAAAAAGACAGTCTCTTCAGCAAATGGTGCTGGGAAAACTGGACAGCTGCATGTAAATCACTGAAACTAGAACACACCCTCACACCATGCATAAAAATAAACTCAAAATGGCTTGAAGACTTAAACATAAGATAAGACACCATCAAACTCCTAGAAGAGCTCATAGGCAAAACATTCTCTGACATCAACCACACAAATGTTTTCTCAGGTCAGTCTCCCAAGGCAACAGAAATAAAAACAAACAAAAAAACCAATGGAACCTAATCAAACTTAAAAACTCGGAGTTCCCGTCGTGGCACAGTGGTTAACGAATCCGACTAGGAACGATGAGGTTGCGGGTTCAATCCCTGCCCTTGCTCAGTGGGTTGACCATCCAGCATTGCCGTGAGCTGTGGTGTAGGCTGCAGACGCGGCTTGGATCCTGCGTTGCTGTGGCTCTGGCGTAGGCTGGTGGCTACAGCTCCGATTAGATCCCTAGCCTGGGAATCTCCATATGCCGTGGGAGCGGCCCAAGAAATGGCAAAAAGACAAAAAAAAAAAAAAAAAAAACCCAAAAAACTCTTGCACAGTAAAGGAAACCATTAAAAAAAAAAAGACAACCTATGGAACAGGAGAAAATATTTTCAAATGATGCAACTGACAAGAACTTAATCTCTAAAATACACAAACAACTTATATAACTCAACAGCCAAAAAACCAACAACCCAATAGAAAAATGGGCAAAAGACCTGAATAAACATTTCTCTGGAGAAGATATATACATGGCCAACAGGCACCTGAAAAAATGCTCGACATCACTAACTATTAGAGAAATGCAAATTAAAACTACTATGAGGTACCACCTCACACCTGTCAGAATGGCCATCGTTAACAACGCAACAAATAACAAACGTTGGAGAGGGTGTAGAAAAAAGGGAACCCTCCTGCACTGTTGGTGGGGATGTAAACTGGTACAACCACTATGGAAAACAGCATGGAGGTACCTCAGAAAACTAAATATAGAACTACCATATGACCCAGCAATCCCACTCTTGGACATATATCCGGACAAAACTTTCATTGAAAATATACATGCATGCCTATGTTCATTGCCACCCTATTCACAATAGCCAAGACATGGAAACATCCTCAGTGTCAATCAATAGATGAATGGACTAAGATGTGGTATATATAACACAATAGAATACTACTCAGCCATAAAAACGAACAAAATAATGCCATTTGCAGTAACATGGATGAAACTAGAGACTCTCATACTATATGAAGTACATCAGAAAGAGAAAGACAAATACCATATGATATCACTTATATCTGGAATCTAATGTACGGCACAAATGAACTTTTCTATAGAAAAGAAACAAACTCATGGACCTGGAGAACAGACTTGTGGTTGCCAAGGGGGAGGGGGAAGGAGTGGGACGGACTGGGTGTTTGAGTTTAGTAGATGCAAACTATTGCATTTGGAGTGGATAAGCAATGAGATCCTGCTGTTTAGCACAGGGAACTATATCTAGTCACGTGTGTTGGAACATGATGGAGGATAATGTGAGAAAAATAGTCTATACATACATACATATATATGTATATATGTATGTATGATTGGGTCACTTTGCTGTACAGTAGAAGTTGACAGAACATTGTAAATCAACTATAATAGAAAAAATAAAAATCTTAAAAAAAGGAGTTACTACCTAAGGGATGGAAGAGAGGAGTATTCATCCTTCAGTTCATATGCTTCCTTGATCAAGGGTTGCTCATGGTTGTTAACTCATCTGAAATTCTTGGTTTGCCCATGTCACAATGGTGAGAGATTCTTGCACATGTCCTGGGCAATGGTGGTAGAGAAGCCCTAGAATAGAAAACAAGAAATTCATAGTGCAGCTGAAACAACATACTGTCAGGTTATACCTGTATGCAGGTGGTAGCTTCAACAGTGATTGAAAAGATGAGTCAAAAGATCGCAGAAGTAACTCTCATGATAATCATTGCAAATTGGATCATATCAGTAGGTTAAAGGTAGTACTGTGTAATTTAAATTTCAAAGGAAGAGTTCTCATCATGGCTCAGTGGTTAATGAATCCAACTAGGAACCATGAGGTTACGGGTTCGATCCCTGGCCTTGCTCAGTGGGCTAAGGATCCAGCATTGCCATGAGCTGTGGTGTAGTTCGCAGATATGGCTCGGATTCTGCATTGCTGTGGCTCTGGTGTAGGCCAGTGGCTACAGCTCTGATTAGACCCCTAGCCTGGGAACCTCCATTTCCATGGGTGCAGCCCTAGAAAAAGACAGAAAAAAGACAATAAATAAATAAATAAATAAATAAATTTCAAAAATATTAATATACTCTGCATCCAAAGACTTGACACAATTTATTCTCTGACCCTAAGGTGGTAAAATTAGAATGGAAAAATATTCACAATATTCACAAGGTTGTCCTCCTCCCCCTTTTTTGGTTACAGCAAACTAAATTACTGGATGAGTCCCTCTGTTAAAAAAAAACTAAATATACTAGATAATTTTTTTTTAATCTTATAATTAATGAAGGGCTGATAAGATTGTAAGAAATTACCAGATAAAGCCTGAAGGGGACAGAGGACCCTAAAGAGTTAAGCCAATACAGAGTCCTCTTTTGGCCTGAAGATGTTTGCCAATCCCAGTAAATTTGAACTTTCATTCTGACAACTTCAGTTGAGTAAGAAGATCAGAAAAGAAGCCTGGAGTCAGACAAAGTGAGGAATCTAATACCAGATACTTCCTCACGATAAGCTGGTCTCACTCTGAGACTAAGGGTTAACTAGAAATGAACCAGCACCTATGTGGTATTACAGTATATATTTCCATGATTGAGATAGGCAGAGGGACCTTAAGTCTTGAACTTGCTTAAGGTGGCCCTATTATGGTGATATAATTATTATTCCTAGGTATCTGGAAGAAGCTGATTTAAAACTTCTCTGGAAAAAAGTAACTTTATTTTCGATCTCAGAATTTTCTGTAATATTTTTTAAGTACAATGGCTATGAGGCAGCCAAAGATAACCAAGAAAATAAAACACTCTAAGCGAGAACTGGGCAAAACAGGCCTGCAGGAGTTCTGGTTGTGACTCAGCAGTAACAAACCCAACTAGAATCCATGAGAATGCAGGTTTGATCCCTGGTCTCACTCAGTGCGTTAAGGATCAGGCGTTGCTGTAGGCTGCAGACATGGCTCGGATCCCATGTTGCTGTGGCTGTGGCATAGGCTTGCAGCTGTAGTTCTGATTTGACCCCTAGCCTGGGACCTTCCATATGCTGCAGGCGTGGCCCTAAAAAGACAAAGGAAGGGAAGAAAGGAAAGAAAGGAAAGAAAGGAAAGGAAGGAAAGAAAGGAAAGAAAGGAAAGGAAAGGAAAGGAAAGGAAAGGAAAGGAAAGGGAAAAGAAATAGATCTGCAAACCTTCAGATACCGGAATTATCAGCCATAGACTGTAAAGGCACCTACGCATAAATGAATAAAAGACATATTTTGGGGGAAAAGTCTGCAGGGAAGGATAACCTATAAAAACTGATAGATCATATCCAAAAGGAAGAAAGCAAATTAAGAATTCATTGGATAGGTTAAATAGCAGATTACAAACAGCTGAAGAGAAAACCTTGTAAGATAAATAAGACAAAAATATCCAGAATGCAGCCCTTGGAGATAAAAAAATAGAATATGTAAAAGAGCATAATATATTCAAATGATGGAATAAAACATCTAATGTATTTAATTAGAGTCTGAGAAGGAAAGGAGAGAGAGATCAATATTTTAAAAAATAAAAACTGAGAATTTTACAGAATTTATGAATGACACCATTCCATAAATTCAAGAAAAGCAAATAACAGTTAAACTTACAGCTGATTTTTATAGCAACAATGGAAGTTAAAAGTATAATGGTATCTCTGTTGTGCTGAAAAATAGTAGTAAAAAAAAATTCAACAATTTCTTCAAGAATTAAGGCAAAATACATTTTGTGACAAAAATGAAAGCATTTACTACCAATCTACTTACAGAAAAGAAAATTCCAGGCGTTCCTTTTGTGGCTCAGTGGGTTAAGAACCCAACTTATAGCCACGAGGATGTGGGTTTGATCCCTGGCCTCACTTGGTGGGTTAATGATACAGCATTGCTGTGGCATAGGTCACAGATGTAGCTCAGATCTGGTGTCACTGTGGCTGTAGTATAGGTCAGCAGCAAATTCAACCCCTAGCCTGGGAACTTCCATATGCTATGGATGTAGCCCTAAAAAAAAAGAAAAGAAAAGAAAAGAAAATTTCAAAGCATCTATAGAAGAATGCAGAAAATGATAAACGTGTAGTTAAACCTATGTAAATGATGGTTGATTGGAGTTCCTTTTGTGGCGCCCCAGAAACAAATCTTACTAGGAACAATGGGGTTGTGGGTTTGATCCCTGGCCTTGCTCAGTGAGTTAAGGATCTGGCATTGCTGTGAGCTGTGGTGTAGGTTGCAGATGCAGCTTGGATCTGGCGTTGCTGTGGCTGTGGCATAGGCTGGCAGCTGCAGCTCCAATTAGACCCCTAGCCTGGGAACCTCCATATGCCGCAAGTGCGGCCCTAGAAAAGGCAAAAAGACAAAAAAAAAAAAAATACTGATATAAAACAATTGTAATAATGAATTTTTAAGGTTTAAAAATTATATATTTCTCCTATACTAGTGAACCTGGTATAGGAGAAATATAAAATATAAAAAAGCTGATATAAAACAACTGCAATAATGAATTTTTAAGGTTTAAAAATTATATATTTCTCCTATACTAGTGAACCTGGTAATTCCAATCACTAACTCCTAAGCACAACTAGAAAAGCTGACATCAGAGAGCCTGTGAAGAGTTACATGGCCAAGGTCCAGATGAAGAAACATAGATACGAAGCCTGCTATTTGGAACATCCATTAATTTCTGAAGAGTCAGCTAATAGGCTAAAAGCTGAACTGGGCTTTTCATAGACTCATATGGTTAGCAGCATAAAAACTGAAGTTCAAGACCAGTTAAGTGGTAATGTGAGGTAGTAATGCCTCCAGCTTCGGATGGCATCCCAAAATGCTATACTCTAGAAGTAAGTGAACTAAAATAGAAGAGCTAGTTTCAAATCACCTTAACAACTGGATTGATTAAAATAATCTGAAATCCCTAGTGTCCCTGGACACCTGCCTGTGAGAGTAAATCTCTTCTGGAAGAAAAATAGCATAATTCTGGCCCTGAAAATTTTCTGCAAGTTTTCATAGTCAATTCTAGCACTCAATCTAAAAAAACCAGGTATACTATAAAACATGTTAAAATAGGAAGAGAAACAATAGATAATAGAGATGCACAAGGATACAGGTATTATAATATATAGATGCTTAAAATAACAATTATTTTCAAGGCATTACAAACGAGATTCAGAATCTTGACAGGGAACTACACAAACGATAAGAACTATACAAAAGAGCTGAAGAGAATTTCTAGAACTGAGAAGTACAGTAAAAACACAAAGGAGGACTTCCCAATGTGGCTTAGCAGCAATGAATCCAATTAGAATCCATGAGGATGCGGATTTGATCCCTGGCCTTGGTCAGTGGGTTAAGGATCTGGTATTGCTGTGATTTGTGGTGTAGATCACAGAGATGGATCAGACCCTGAGTTGCTGTGACTATGGCATAGGCCAGCAGCTACAGCTCTGATTTGACCCCTAGCCTGGGAATTTCCATATACCACAGGTGCAGGCTTAAAAAGACAAAAACCAAAAACCATAACCAAAAACCAAAACAAAACAAAACAAAAAAAGGATTGTTTTCAAGGGAGATTAGACACAGCTCAAGAAAGAATTAATAATTAGAATACTGACCACAAGAAAATATACAAACTGAAGGACGGAGAGAAGAAAGAATGAAAAATAGAGAAAACAGTGTAAAAGACATAAATTAGAGTGAGACAGTCTGATATACATGTAATTAGAGTTCCAAAAAGAGAGGAGGAGAAAATGGGACAGAGCCAACATTTGAAGAGATGATGGCTTGATAATTTTTCAAAAATAAAAACAAGTCACAGATTCAAAAGAATGATGAACTGAAAGCAGAACAGACATAAACATACTAAGGCATTTAATTTTAAAACTGCTAAAACAAGGACAAAGTGAAAAAGTCTTAAAGACAAATTACACACAAAGTAATACAATTCATAGCTGTCTTCACAACAGAAAAAAAAAATGAAACCAGAAGACAATGAAATGATAGCTTTGAAGGGCTGGGAAAAAAATTTATAACCAATTAAAATGTCTCAAAAATAAATGTTAAATAAGGACATTTTCAGACAAAAAAAGCTGAGAGAACTGCTCACCAAAAGACCAACCCATTCTAAATGTAGAAGAAATATGACACCATGTGGAGGCTTGGGGAATGTAGGAGAGAATAATGAGTGAACAATAAAACAATCACATGGGTAAATTAAATAAATTATAAGTAATATTGGAGTTCCCATTGTGGCTCAGCAGTTAATGAACCCAACTAGGATCTATGAGGATGCGGGTTCGATCCCTGAACTTGCTCAGTGGGTTAAGAATCTGGCGTTGCCATGAGCTATGGTGTAGGTCACAGATGCAGCTCAGATCTGGCATTGCTGGGGCTGTGGCATAGGCCAGCAGCTATAGTTCTGATTTGACTCCTAGCCTGGGAACCTCAATATGCTGTGGGTGCAGCCCTAAAAAGCAAAATAATAATAATAATAATAATAAATAAAAATTATAAGTAATATCGACTGCATATACATAATTTCTTCTGAATAGAAAATTGTGTGTATATATACATTATATATATATACATTTATATCTATGTATATATATTTGTATACATCCATTCATACTTATGTATATATGCACATACATGCATACTTATATACACATATATATACATGTATATTATGTTGAGTTTCTTTAGTGAGGCTTGCTATTCTATTGGGTTGTCTCTCAGTAACTTAATTTGATATAAACAAATTAAGGGGAACATCATGAGGAAATTTTCAAAATATTTAGAACTGAATGAAAGGCTTATTAAGAGAAAAAGGGAAGAAGATGTAAATAACAATATACTGAACAAAAAAGTTAAAATAGCCAAAAGAAAAACAGATTTTTTTTAATTATGAAAGAACACAAAGAACAAGTTATCAAATTTGAAAAAATTGATGAAATGAAAACAACTATTGGAAAAGATAATATTTCAAAATTGCTCAAGTGAAAGAAAACTTGAATAGACCAATAGGTACTAAGAAAATACAGTTAATCATTTTTTAAAAACCTTCTAAAATCGACTAAGTCTAGACTGTTTTAGGGCTGCACCCACGGCATTGGAATTTTCCAAGCTAGGGGTCAAATCAGAGCTTCAGCTGCTGGCCTATGCCCCAGCCACAGCAATGCCGTGTCTGCAACCTATACCACAGTTTGTGGCAACACCAGATCCTTAACCCACCAAGTGAGGCCAGGGATCAAACCTGCATCCTCATGGGATACATTACCACTGAACCACAACAGGAACTCCCTCCCTCTATTTCCTGATCATGACGACTTTTTACATTTATCCACATATTCTACTTTAAAGACAAACATTAAAGATCCAGGGAGGTTTATTTCTGCCTGCACAAGTGCCTTAAATGGTAACCTAGTCTGGTCCTGAAAGACTTAATCTCTCTAAATACTAAGCTTAGTTTACCTACAGTTGAAAGAGATGATGCTGGCACACTAATTATAATGATAATAAAAATCCTCCAAATGCATTTACAGTGTAACATCATACCTCTACTTGCACTTATTAATGCAATATCACTTGATGGCTAATGGACATTGGGCACTCTGGGGCTCAGTCTCCTATTTGAGAGGATGTACTACTCAGTAATTCAATTACCAGTAATGAGACTTGGCTATGAGAAGGAATCTGATTTTACTTCTGGAGTTGAAAGAAGCAAAGTAATAGACTCCAACTCAGACTGTGTTTTGTTTTATTTTCAAGGTAGGCATTTTGTCGAGATATTTGCTTCACCTGGTAGCTCCCATTCGTCCGTCAATTTGTAATCTCCTCGCTCTGTGCACATACAGATCAGACCTTTCCCTGTGCTCTGAGGGGGTTTTCTGCTGTTGTAGAGACCAGACCTCCTGTTCTTACCACAGAAATAGAATCACAGCTTTCCAATCTTTGACCAATTATCTTTAGAAAGATTAGGCATCTTGAAATTGTTCTGATCTTGCACCCTGTCTTTGAGCTTCTAAGTGCTCTGAGAGGTAGATCCTCGGACACAGAGGAAGCCCTCTGCATTGATCAGTGCCCCACATTCTTAATCTCCTCAGGCCAACTTACAGGTGTAGCAGAGGCTAAGGCTGTTTCTAAGAGGTGGTAAACATAGTAGCAAAAAGTGCCAGCATTCATTAATAGCTGTAAGACATGGCCAGAAGCATTTCCTTCCTCCAACTTTATCTCCTTTAAACATCACTGATTACAACTTCTAGATCATTTTTGAGATGAGGTGAATCTATGTTAATAAATAGTGACATAATTTAAACAACATAGTCATCCCACACAAGAGAAGGAAATAAATTGCTAATTGTTTTAATATTCTGTTGAAGTATCCACTACTGATTTGTTCACCTTATTTGATGTCATTATAACCAATTCTCTTTATTGTAACTTTCATTTCAACTTACATGTGAGCAGTCTGGGCTAAATCCAGGAGTAAAAAAAATGTAAAGGATCTTTAAAGCTGATATCTGAGGGGAACTAGTGTACAGCAGGATGCAAAAAACCAATGTTTTAAATTTTCAAGATAAGGTTAAGTTTCATCTTATTGAAAAATAGCTTAATACCTGTTGGTCAAATACCTTAATTATGCGATACTTACGGGAGCAGCAGGTATGACTGAGTGTGCCAGACATTCACAACGGGTTTTGTTGTGAATTTCTCTAGATCTCACCCTACACCAGGCTAGTGGTTTTCAAAATGTGATTCCTGGGCCAAAATCATCAATATCCCTTGAGAACTTGTGAAAATGAAAAGTCTTGAGCCCTACACCAGTCCTACTCTGGAGTTTGGAGTCCAGCAATTTCTGTTTGAAGAGAAACTTCAGGTAATCCTAATGCTTGCTAAAGATTGAAAGCCTTAGGTCAATCATACCTTCAATAGGTAGCACCCATGGTGGCACCCTGGAGGGCTAAATGAACCAAGTTTTCTGATGTTGGGCTACTGTGTTTTGTTATAAAATTCCCTGGGCCTCATAGGGCAAATCCATACCTTGAAGGTACAGTTTTGTCAGAAGAAAGTAGTCTTACTTGAGAACTTTAGAAAAGAGGCAGCTCCTGGAATAGTTAATAAGGTCTTAGAAGATACCTTAGCTTGCAGGTAAGTGGGGACTATAGCCTCCTCTCTAGGCCTGGTGATTATGTGGACCTTGACAGTGGATGGAAAGGTCTGTCTCTTAGGAAAGAGTGGCCACGAGGAGAAGAGAGCCTTCCCCAGTGGATGGGATGTGATGGAGCAACATTCCAGCAGAGGATCTGCTGGGGTTCTGGAAATGGAACTGCCTACTCCCCATGCAGAGGGATCTCCTGAGAACATTATCAGCAGAAGCGTGGCATGGAAGCCTGTTGAGGAAGGAGCCTGCGTCACAGGTTTTAGGACTCTGTCAGAAAAAAACTGAGAGAATAGTGTAGAGTCTAAAGATGGGTTGGGTACTATAGGCTCTGTAATGTTGGCAAAGGAAATGAAGGTTATACCCACAGGCTGGGAAAAGCTCGACAGGCATTCACACCTGCTGGATGCCTAGGTACCACAAACTCCTTCACCCCTCATTTGCTGACCTCCGATTCAAACTCTTACTGCCTGCCTTTCCAAATCTCACAATACACCTACCTTTTCTCTTGGCCCTGGCATTACAATATATACAAATCAAGATTAGAAAGGCAGTAAATACAGTGTCACCGTTAATTCAAAGATATTATAAAAACACATCTTATCAATACAGATTCTTCTTCCATACTTCCTATATTATAAACCAGCATGTATGAAATAATCAGAAAGTAAAGAAAGCAGAAATCCCACAGAAGAATTTTTTTTTAAATTTCTTTGGAGTATAACTGACTTACAAAGTTGTGTTAATTTCAGGTGTACAGCAAAGTAAATCCGTTGTATATATACACATATCCATTCTTCTTCAGATTCTTTTCCCATATAGATTATTACATAGCATTAAGTTTTCCTGTGCTATGCAGTAGGACCTTGTTATCCATCTATTTATATTAAGTAGTGTGTATCCCACAAAAGAATTTGGAGAGGGCTAGCTAGGCCTTGCCCTTCCCAGTAAGAATTTGAGAAAGTGAGGCAAATTTCACTTAGAGTCCCAGTCAACCTCTTTGACTTTTCTTTAAGAGTCAGAATTTTATGTTTAAGGTTTTTTAGAAGAAACTTTTTTTTCTCCCTTATCTTGAAGTGAGGCCTTTATGGAATTTTACTGGTAATCCTAAGGAGTTCAGAAGAAAAACGAGCAAACGTGGGCAGGCAACATGGCATCCACTACCCGCTCCATGACCTGCTTTCTACTCTCTCTAAATGACTTACTCCCCCATTCTCTTTGTGATCCCAACAGACCACTCCTAGATATTTCCTATGGGTTTTATATCTAGGCTGCCAAGATGAGCATCTTATCTGAGATCTTCCCAGACCTGTGCTTCCTGAATCCAGTCATTTTAGTGACATCACAGTGTTTCTTCAGGGGATACCCACATTCTACAGGGAGGGGCTGCCATATTGTCACCAAGAATAATTCCCAGATAAATCACAGGGAAATGCATGTGGCCTTTCCAAGCATTTTTATGAGAAAATAATAAATTTAGCTTTCTTTATGTATATGGATTGCAGTTGTTAATATATCCTTTTGAGTTGTCTTTATGCAAAATTTGGACAGCTTCTCTTTAAATTTCTATGTTAACAGAAACTTTGTCACCAGAAGAGTTTAGTGGCAAAGTGCTGGCTTATCAGTAAAGAGCTGGTTGTGTTAACTTGGGCAAGTAACTTAACTTCTCAAGACCCTTGCTTCTTTATCCATAAAATGAAACAGCTGGACTCTGATCTTTAATAATATTTAGTAGTCTTTAAGGTCTGTCCAGACATAAATATTTTTGATGCTGTAAAATTCAATTTGTTCTGTTCTTTTGCATTACCTCACATTGTCTAGTTGAGTTTCTTTGCACAGAATACTAAGTGTTACTGGATGACTATTAAGACCATGTTTCCAAAACTGGGTCCTGGCACTGCTTTCTTGAGACACCCATGCCTGACTTTGTGTGACTCCACTCTTTCAGCGATGCACTTCTGGAACAGGCAGTACTCAGGCTGGTGAAGGATGAGGCTGGACATCATCCTGAAATCAAATAGACTCGTCTAAATAGCCTTCTCCTATTGGCAAACCAGCCCAATTCCATATTTCTCAAACTAAAATAAAAATCCATTTCACTTTCTTCTGCAACTTGAAGTCCTGAGACCAAGGACATGCAGATGAATAAGAAGACAGAAAACAATAGCAGAACAACAACTTTAATGAAAACTTGTTTTAAATAATTTCCTATTTCATGCTGAATGTTCTGTCAGATAGTTTGAATATCTTTTTTATTTACTATCTTAATAATCCAGTGAGAAAATTATTATTCTTCCCATTTTACAGATAGAGACAGGTCTCAGAGAAATCTGGTGACTTGTCAAGGGTCATACAACTATAAAAGACAGAATCAATTAGAACCAAGGTCAGTTTGAATGCTCTTTCCACTATATCACCCTGGCTCTCACAATTTAGTTATTCACTAATAAACATGTAATAGCATAAACATTTGAGTAAAAAGAACTTTATTCCACATAAATATGGCCCTTCTTTTCAGTACACCTAGATGTGGCCCACATAGTTGCCAAAGATTACTTAGCAGTCTCTAATTTCAACTCTTCCCTCTCCAGCTTATGTTTCTTGTTGGCAGAATAGTAGGATCTAGGAATAGAATCTCCTCAGTTGGGTGAATTTAAGCTGTTCCTCAGTGATGGTCACCACTTAACATTACCACAACAAAAAATCATACCTCTTGAATTGCTAGACAATTGTTTACCCTAAACCCTAAGGGAAAAACATGTTTTAATGAACTATTAGTACTTTTTTAGAGACAGAGACAAAGAACAGAGTCACTTAAAAGCATTTTGTTGAGCCTATTGCATTTATTGGATATTTAGGATGATGTTGATGGCTATTAGGTACGTCATTTGGACTAGGATTAGAATTTGTTCAGGAAAGAATTAATCTGCATCCAAGAGATGAAGACCCAATGGCTGCCAAATTTAGAATTATCCACGATAAGGGGAGAGGTTAGAAAAATTTAAAAATACCAACCTTCAAGAGCTAGACAGCAATTAAGAACAGAGAATTCAGCAGAGCTAGATAGGAAAACAGATAATGGACAATCAGAATTAGGATTAGAATGTGAACTTCCAGATAATGGCACAAACTGTTGGAAATGGAGAAAGGAGTTTTCCTAGAATAGGAACGATAGCAATTTAGTAAAACTGAATACATTTTATAAATATGATAATATATTTGGAATATATAAACTGGGGACCTGCAGTGACAAAATTTTCAGATATTCTTGAATCTCAGTGCCATCTGGCTCCTCAAAACAGGCACCATAGAGACATATAAGGCCAGGTAGATATAAGTATAAAAATACAATTAAATCCTAGTATGATGTATCTATAGCTTTGATTTTTATACCTCATATTATATATCTTATAAATAAGAAACATAATATACTCTTGCCTTTTTTGCCAAAGCTTAAAAAGTTAATAAATTAGGATTATAATCTTGTCCCACCATATGAATACAGTTCCATTGTTCTTACTTATGCTTCTTGCATGAGTTCTTTGTTATTCATTTTAGTTCCCATTTACTCATCATTCAAGCACTTATTTCTGGCATTTTCTCTGTGCCAGGAAATCTGCTAGATGCTAGAGGAAGAGATGAGTAAGAGAAGGGCCCCATCGCCAAGTAGTTCTATTGAGTGGGATAATCTGATTCACAAACACCATACCCCAAAACAGTGGGGACAATGCTAGGGCAAAGGAACGCCTACAGTCTGCCAGGATTTTAGCGATAGGAGCAGCATGGGAACATTACTAGGAAGCCCTGAGGGACCAACTGAGAATGGAGACAGTGACTCTGCAGTGGCATCAACTCACTCTGCTTCTAGAGAAAAATAAAAAAAAATATATCAGTCCAGGTAAAGAAGCAAAGAAACCAAGTGGATATGCTAGAGACCTAGAGATTTGCAAGGGTTGTAGGGCAGGAAAAAAAAGAGTCCAAGAGATAAGGGGGGCTTTTCCTGAAAGAGCTCAGTGCAGGCAAGAAAGAAAGTTGAAAAAGATCAGGGGATTTTGTAGATTAGAAGAAAAGAACAAGGTTTGAAGAAACCAAAGTTCTCAGTGAGATTTTAAGGGCAAGGATGGAGGGAGATGGTGAATTAGGCATTTTGGTTCAATAAATTAATCAGCCAATCATCAGGGTATTCATATAACTTATTACTCAAATGGTGAAAGGAAGCAAAAGAGATTATTAATCATTACTCCAGGCAGCAGGTGTAAACTGGTATGACCCTAGCATGTGCAGTTGCCCTGTCAATAATCCATATGTCAGACCTTGTCCTAGATACTGGGGATAAAATGGAAAACAAGGCAGAAATGGTGTCTTGATTCACAGAGTTTACAGTCATACCGAATGACACGTATTTAATAAAAAAAATTATTAATATGATGACTGTTGCTAAAAAGAGAGATGAGGGAGCTGTGAGTGTTTTTTATATAGGAAACCAACACCTTCTTAGAGGTCAGCAAAGGGTTCTCCTAGGAAATGACATTTAAGCTGAGCCTGCAAAGACGAGTAGGAGTTTGAAGGTGGAGAAGTGAGGTTTGAATACCCAGGCAGAAGGAAGAATACTAAGGCCTTGGAATGGGAAAGTACATTATATTTGATTTCTAAATTATAATAGGGTTTGAAAAATCCTTATGGTCTTTTTTTCTTTTCTCTCTCTTTTATTTATTTATTTATTTATTTTGCTTTTTAGGGCCCCATCCATAGCATATGAAGTTCCCAGACTAGGAGTCAAATCAGAGTTGCAATTGTCAATTTACACCATGGCCACAGCAACACAGGATCAGAGGCACATCTGCAAACTACATCACAGCTTATGGCAATGCCAGATGCTTAACCCACTGAGAAAGGCCAGGGATCAAACCCACATCCTCATGGATACTAGCTGGGTTTGTAACTGCTGAGCCATGACAGGGAACTCCTGGACTTTTTTTTTTTTTTTTTTTTTGGCTGTTGCTTTCTTCTCTTATGGTTTTTACTCCTTCCTTCATCACTTTGAACTTTTTTTTTTTTTTTGCCATGCTGGCAGCATGTGGAAGTTCCTGGGCCAGGGATCAAACCTGTACCACAGCAGTGACAACGGCCGGATTTTTAACTGCTAGGCCACCAGGGAACTCCCATTTTGAACATTTAAAATACACTTCGTAAACAATTAATTCATGTTGTTCTACTCATTCAAGCTTTGGCTCCCACTTCTTTCATCTGCTGATTCATGGTATAGTGGTTTGTTTCATGGTATAATTTACGATTTGTTACTAGGAGATAGTCATTAGTAGAGAGTTCTCTGTGGGGAAGTAGTCTACAAAGTGCTATTCCCTGTCTCAGCTTGGGCAAAAGGATCCAATTTCCTTTCAGGTTGATTTCCAAGCTTAGGATCCCTCCACAAAGGGGATGTGATTTTAGACTCTCCGTCTGCAGGTGGCCCAGACTTGGGGTTTCGACTTCTTGCAGGTGATGTTTTCTCATTTGTGATCCTGGGATATTGTAAACCTTCTTGTTGCTTATCTGAGCTGATGCACAGAGTTCCCTTAGTCTTCATTTCAAAATCAGCACAAGCTCTTGTTCCCAGACTTATCAAAATAGCTCAGTTCAAGCTTTCCTCCTAGGCCTGGAACCTGGACCCTCTTTCCAGAGCAATTAGTGGTTAGAACCAATGGCAGTTTCTAAGGCCTACATCTGGTTGCAAGAATTCTATGAGCTGTTTGGGCATAAGAGTCTGCTTAGCACCCTGACTTAAAATTTCCTCTTTGATTCTAACACTTGGGGGACCCTCTTTCTTGATTTCAAGCTCAGCTACATACTTAAGTTTTAGCTATATTTTATTCTGTGTTGAGAGCAAATGAGTGAAGAATTCTTTGATATCAGTTCATGTTATAACATGGTAAATTTGAGAAGATGTTTTAAAAATGTATTATTCATCTAAAAAACACTTATGGAGCACCTATGATGTTCTGAGTATTACAGGACTAAAGGATAGAAAATGAGGGAAGAGGGGCATGAGATAAGGTTAGAGAATGAGATGAAGTTGTGCAAATTGTGTTAAGAATATGGATATTTCTTCAGAGCAAATGAGCAGCTTTGAAAGATTTTAAAACATGTTTGCATTTTTAAAATGCAGGGTGAGGAATGGACCAGAGCCCAAAAAGAACAGATGTGGCAGGAAGTATTCAGAGATCCAGCGAGTGATGATGGTAGCTTGAACAGGACAGTGAATAGACTTAAGAGATATTATAGTAATTGATTTAGTAATACTTCCCTATGGACTTAATTGCAGAAGGGATAGAGATAAGCCAAATATCACTCCCAGGGGTTTGGCTTGAGTATATGAGTGGTTGTTAATAGCATTTAATGAGATAGAGAGTACAAAGAAAAGGAGCAAATTTGATGACAAATATCTCAAGTTCAGTTTTGGGCAGTTGATCTTTTAGGTACCAAACAGCCCAGTGGATATATCAAGTAAACAGTAGGCTATTTGAGATGGAGACTCAGGCATAAGTCTAAGCTGAAAATAAAAAGAAAATTGAATTTTTTGAAGTAGATAAGGTTTCCTGAAGAGAGGGGGTAGAGTGATCTTAAATTCATATGGAACCACAAAAGATCCCAAGTTGCCAATGCAATCTTGAGAAAAAAGAATAAAGCTGGAGGTATCAGCTTCCCAGACTTCAGACTATATGACAAAGCTAGAGTAATCAAAACAGTACAGTACTGGCATAGAAACAGACATGCAGAACAGTGGAACAGAGTGGAGAGCCCAGAAATAAACTCATGCCCTTATGGTCATTTAATCTATGACTAGGAGACAAGAATATAGAATGGAGATAAACAATCTCTTCAGGGAGTTTCCACTGTGGTGGCAGTGGGCTAAGGATCTGGCATTGCCATAGCGCTGGCATGGGTCACAGCTGTGGCTCGGATTTGATCATGGGGAACTTCCATGTAGCATGGATGCAGCCAAAAGAAAAAGGAAAAAGAAAGGCAGTCTCTTCAATAAGTGGTGCTGGGAAAACTGGACAGCTACATATAAAACAATGATATTAGAACATTTCCTCATACCATATACAAAAGTAAATCTAACATGGATTAAATAACTAAATATAAGACCTGAAACCATAAAACTCCTAAAAGAGACTAAGGCAGAACATTCTTTGACATAAATTGCAGCAATATTTTTTTTCAGATCTGTCTCATAAGGTAAAATAAATAAAAGCAAAAATAAACAAATGGGCCTTAAACATTTTGGCACAACAAAGGAAATTACTGACAAAAATGAAAGACAACCTACAGAGTGGGAGAAAATATTTCCAAATGACATGACCAACAAGGTGTTAATATCCAAAGTTTATAAACAGCTCATACAACTCAATATCAGAAAAACAAATGAATCAAAATATGGGCACAAGATCTGAATAGACATTTTTCCAAAGAAGATACACAGATGGCTAAAAGGCGCATGGAAAGATGCTCAACATTGTCAACTACCATGAGATACCACCTCACACCAGTCAGAATGGCCATCATTCATAAATCCACAAATAACAAGTGCTGGAGGGGCTGTGGAGAAAAGGGAACCCTCCTGCACTGTTGGTGGGAATGTAAACTGGTACAGCCACTATGGAGAACCGTTTGGAGATACCTTAGAAATCTATACATAGAACTTCCATATGACCCCGCAATCCCACTCTTGGGCATCTATCCGGACAAAACTCTACTTAAAAGAGACACATGCACCCACATGTTCATTGCAGCCCTATTCACAATAGCCAGGACATGGAAACAACCCAAATGTCCATCGACAGATGGTTGGATTCGGAAGAGGTGGTATATATACACAATGGACTACTACTCAGCCATAAAAAAGAATGATGACATAATGCCATTTGCAGCAACATGGATGGAACTAGAGACTCTCATACTGAGTGAAATGAGCCAGAAAGACAAAGACAAATACCATATGATATCACTTATAACTGGAATCTAATACCCAGCACAAATGAACATCTCCTCGGAAAAGAAAATCATGGACTTGGAGAAGAGACTTGTGGCTGCCTGATGGGAGGGGGAGGGAGTGGGAGGGATTGGGAGCTTGGGCTTATCAGACACAATTTAGAATAGATTTACAAGGAGATCCTGCTGAGTAGCATTGAGAACTATGTCTAGATACTCATGTTGCAACAGAAGAAAGGGTGGGGGAAAAATGTAATTGTAATGTATACATGTAAGGATAACCTGACCCCCTTGCTGTACAGTGGGAAAAAAAATGATTAGAGAAATTCAAATCAAAATGAGACATCACCTCACCCCTGGCAGAATGGCTACCATCCAACAGTCTACAGATAACAGATGTTGCTGGGGATGTGGAGAAAAGGGAACTCACATATACAGTTGATGGGAATGTAAATTGGTACAGCCACTATGGAAAACAGTGTGGAGGTTACTCAAAATACTAAAAATCTACCAATTCTACCAATAATCCACCAATTTTACTCCTGGGCATATATTTGGAAAAAAATGAAAACATCAATTTGAAAAGATACATGCATCCCCATGTTTATAGCAGCAATTATTTTACAATATCCAAGATATGGAAGCAAGCCAAGTGTCCATCAGCAGACAAATGGATAAAAAAGATGTGATATACATATATTTTATGCACCCCCCCACACACACACCCACTGAAATATTACTCGGCCTTAAAAAAGAATGAAATTCTGCCATTTGCAGAAGCATAAATGATCCTGGAGAATATTATTAGTGAAATATGTAAGAGAAAGATAAATACTGTATGTTGCCACTTATATGTAGAATCTAAAAAATAAACAAATGTGTATAGCAAAACAGAATAGACTCATAAATACGGAAGACAAACTAGTGGCTACCAATGGAACCAGTGGCTACCAGAGGTAAGGGAGGAGGGGAAGCTAAATATATGGGATTAAGAGATACAAGCTACTATGTATAAAATAGATAAGCAACAGATATATTGTATAGCCACAGGGAATTATAGCCATTATCTTGCAATAACTTTTAATGGAGTATAATCTGTAAAAACACTAAATCAGTATGGTGTATACCTGAAATTAATATAATATGGTAAATCAAATATACTTTAATAAAACAAAGAAATAAACAAAATGAAAAATTTAAAAAGAGAGTATACTGGAAAGAGAAGAGGGCTTGTAATCCACCTTAAGGAATTATGTCAAGAAAAGAACAGCTGGAAAAAAGTGTTGTATCAAGGGTGACTTTTTTCTCCTTAAGAAGGAATGGATTGAGACTATTTGATGATAGGAAAGACACCAAAGAGAAAGACTAACGTCATTATAGAGAAGAAAGACAACTGCCAACATAAGGTTCCTGAGAAGATGGAAGAGGATACAGATTAAGGGCAGAAGGAGAAGGATTGGTCTTTAACAGGGGGTGGGGCAGCATCATAACAAGAGGGAAAGAAGACAGGATGGGTACCATCAAGGACGGTTTGTAGAATTGATCTTTGAAAGGCTGTGGTAGTTCTCCGAAATTGTTGTTGCTCTCTGTGTAAAGTATAAAGTGAGTTCATCTGCTCCTTGGTTTAGGATAGACAGAAAGACAGGGGCTTGAGGAGAATTTAAGCCTGAGCTAACTCTAAAGACACACTGGGCTTTCCGGGCAATGTTGAAAGCTCAGAAATCTATCAGTTCACATGATTTTTTTCTACTAGTGTTCTTCAGCCTAGGTACAAACACAGAGAAGGTGGGTATCTGGATTCTTCTAGCTTGGGCTTTGTTAGATTGGGGCTTTGACAGACTGGTGCTACAAAGACAATGAGGCAAGGCAAATTAGAATATTGACAGGAAACTGGCTAAGATGATGGCCTATGGAATACATACGGGATAAGGGAGGAAACTAAATATAGGGAGATGATAAGAGAAAGACAGAAGACCAGTGCTAGGGTGTGAATGTTTATGTCCTGCTAAAATTCATATGTTGAACTCCTAACCCCTTAAGGATGATGGTATTAGAAAGTGCTTACATCATGAGGGCGGGCGCATCATGGATGGCATTAAGGTTCTTATCAAAGAGACTCCCGAGTCCCTTCTGCCTTGTGCCATACAGCTGATTTTCATAAATGCAGAATGTTTTTTGAGTGGCAGGAATTATTTCTGGACATTAAGTGATCTTTCCTTGTATTTATCTCTCTCTTTTCACATTAGCCTCTATAAAGAGGTAGTTTGTGTTCATTGCCTCAGAGTAAGTGGCAAGGTGGAAAGCAAAGAACCTGAAACACCACTCCTAAATTCTAATCTATAAAAAGCCAAGGCCCTGACAAGATGGAAAGGTATGACCAGTAGAACAATGCCCCTCCCCAAAGATACCCATGTCCTAACCCCAGAACCTGTGAATGTGGCAGGCTGCACTGGAAGGGGGAAATAAGACTGCAGATGAGTTAAGATTACTAATCATCTGACCTTAAATTAAGGAGATTTAAATGTCACTATAAGGGTCTTTGAATATGGAAGATGGAGGCAGAAGAGTAAGAGCTACATAGCATGAAAAGACTTAACTGGCCATGGCTGGCTTTGAAGATGGAAGAGGGCCATGAACAAAGAAAGGTGGTTAAATCTTTAGAATCTGGAAAGGGAAAGAAATGCCTTCTCTCCTAGAGCCCTCGGAGGGAACACAGCTCTGCCAAGAACCTGATTTTAGCCCAGAAAGACCAATTTCAGACTTCTGAACTATAGAACGGCAAAATAAATTTGTGTTGTAAGCCACTCAAAGTGCAGTATGTATTACAGCAGCAGTAAGAAACTAATACAAAGGGCACAACCAAAGATTTGAGAAGTGGAAGTTTGAGGAGGGAATTATCTCAGAAGTGGAAAAATCAAGCCATATCAGAGCAGAAGCATGAACAGAACATGAAGATTAGTTAACAGAGAAAAGAAGCCCAAGACAGGGAGTTCCCATTGTGGCTCAGTGGTAATGAACCGAACAGTATCCATGAGGATGCAGTTTCAATCCCTGGCCTCATTCAGTGGGTTAAGGATCCTGCATTGCTGTGGCTGTGGTGTAGGCTAGCAGCTGCAGCTCTGATTTGACCCCTAGCCTGTGCCACAGGTGTGGCCCTAAAAAGACAAACAACAACAACAGCAAACAAAACACCAAACAAAACAAAAATAAGCCCAGGACACTTTTGTCTGGGCCAACACATAGGCAGGCAAAAAACTCCTGAAACAGGATCATGCCTCTGTGCTCTTATAGGTGGTAACACGTGGAGACAACAAGACCCCCATGGAGAATAGCTATGGGCTGTGTTAGTCAGTCACCATAATTAGCCTCATGAAGAGTTCATTTTATTTTGGCCCAAAGTACTTGGTCCTCTTTTTTTTCTAGTGCTATAGTGCTATACTCATACTCATACTATTCCTCTTCTTCCTCTTTGTGTGTGTGTGTGTGTGTGTGTGTGTGGTGACTTTTTAAGATGTTAACCTGTCTAGCCTGAACTAACTTTCTTGGTTTTCCTTTCCGGTAGGCGAAGGTGGGCTCCAAGAGAGACACTTGTGAGTGATGTGGAGGTTGGAGGGAAGAAGCAGCTGAACCATGTGGTCACTTACCTGCTGGCTCCTCATCTGTGAGGCAGTGGGCACTGCTGAAGCTGCCTCACCTTCCCCAATTCTCCTTCCACGTCTAACTCCCGAACCAGGTGTGGATGTTTAGCTCCATGAACAAAGATCTAGCTTCTTCAGGCTGCTGACTCACCAGGGGCAGTGGCAACAAGAACTGAGGCAGGTTTCAGTCCATCCTGTGGGTTCTGTCTCCATCCTGGGGGTTTTAATTGGGTCTTGCTCTTTCCCACATTATATCCATCTTTCCTTACCCACTGCCTGCCATGGACTTCAAGCTCCAGGATCAGATGTGAAGACAACAGCTTTACAGATACTGCTTAACCAGCTCCCCCATCATATGAGGTCAAACCCTTGTTATAAATCCCTTGAATGTGATATAAGATAATGTATATGTATACACACACCCTGTTTCCCTGAACTTTTGTTTCCATCCTATTTGTTTCTGATATTACCAAAAATTCTTTTCAATTTCTGTGATTTGTAGGAATTATATTCCGTATCTCTCATGGATTATTATCCTGGTCATTTATTCTTTTAACTGGTCCCTCACTTTCTCTGAATACTATTTTTCTTGGGCCAGCAGAATGTGAATGATTCATTCAAGATAAAGCAATCATTTGTTCCTACTTAAAGCGGTCTTTAAAATGCCTCCCTTTACCTCTCCTCTAACATCCTCCCCAAAGCCTTGAAAAGATCGTTCAAAAGACATAATGGATATAATGCTAATAAGGAACCAGTGATCCATGAATAAATGATGAATAGTGACAGAAGGCGAGGCAATGTTTATGATTCAGCTCAATAGACTTGGCTGGCAGGAAAACATCCTGTAATCAATCCCTTTGATTGCTGGAAAACATGGTTTAAAATAAAAAATGAAGTAATCCTGCTTCATAAGAACAAACACTTGCAAACTTAGAACTCCAGTCCCCAGCCCCCCTTTAAACAAAATGTTAACCTGAATGAAAGGAGCAGGAGATTTGATAGTCAGATAGGCTGGAGTTGAAATCATGATTCTTGCACTCTGTTACTCTCTGATTTTTAAGCTGATGATTTAACTTTCCAGAAACTCAGTTTTCTTATCTACAAAATGGCAGTAATAGTACCAGTCTCATAGGATTGCAGAAAAGATTAGAAATAATATGTAAAACTTCTGACAGATAAAAGGCACTAGGGGTCACTATCAATTATTATTAAACACCCCAAATAGCACATGCATCCCCTTTGTTAATACCTTTAAAAATATATGTCTCTGGAAATGAGAATCTATACAGACTGGTACATATGTACTTTCTAATTGCTTAAACCTACTCATCTTACTTTCTTACCAGCCGTGAGATCAACGGCTCTGAGGTCAAACTAAAGCAATGTAGGAGCTCACCCTCTTTGTGGCTGCAAGAAGATGGAGGCTCTTGGCAGGAGTTTTGGAGCCTTAAAGAAAGCAGGACCCTGGTCCGTAATCAGAGAGCTGCTGCTTCAGTAGCTGCACTGTGACCAGTCACAAGATAGAGGAGCACAAAAAGAGGGCAGGCCCTTCCTGGCCCAATTTGAAGGTGAGTGGGCCAGTAGATTGCTTTCCTTTCTGACTGCCGGCAGCTGTTTCCCTACTTTCTGTAGGTTCCCATGGTCAGGTTACCAAGACAAGGAATTCCCAAAAGGAAAATACACTGACAGCTGTGTTTGGAATCTATTAACAACATTTTAACAAATACACACAGATCCAAATTTGACCTCAAAATTTTAGGAAACTCATCCCCCAAAGGCTGAGTGAAAATGAAGAGATCACATAAATAAAAACGACCCTCAAATGAAGTAAAATTATGGATGAAGAAAGGAAGACATTAAAACAAAATATTATCCTGTTACAGACAATAGTTTTAAAAATTCTGGGGCCAAGGGAACAAATCTTTACTTCTGTAACCTTAAACAAAACTCTATTTCCCCCTACTTATGCTGCAAGGCATCCACGAATATTTATTTTCTGATTCTTGCCACATGGATTCTTATTATTTAATTTAATTAATTAATTTATTTTTAATTTTTTTATTTTCCCACTGTACAGCAAGGGGGTCAGGTTATCCTTACATGTATACATTACAATTACATTTTTTTTTCCCTCACCCTTTGTTCTGTTGCAACATGAGTATCTAGACAAAGTTCTCAATGCTACTCAGCAGGATCTCCTTGTAAATCTATTCTAAGTTGTGTCTGATAA
This sequence comes from Sus scrofa, assembly GCF_054392235.1. Lineage (NCBI taxonomy): Eukaryota > Metazoa > Chordata > Mammalia > Artiodactyla > Suidae > Sus > Sus scrofa. The sequence continues at coordinate 109,035,841 of NC_139397.1, read as the reverse complement.
GCCCAAGCTCCCAATCCCTCCCACTCCCTCCCCCTCCCATCAGGCAGCCACAAGTCTTTTCTCCAAGTCCATGCTTTTCTTTTCCGAGGAGATGTTCATTTGTGCTGGGTATTAGATTCCAGTTATAAGTGATATCATATGGTATTTGTCTTTGTCTTTCTGGCTCATTTCACTCAGGATGAGATTCTCTAGTTCCATCCATGTTGCTGCAGATAGCATTATGGCATTCTTTTTTATGGCTGAGTAGTAGTCCATTGTGTATATATACCACCTCTTCCGAATCCAACCATCTGTCGATGGACATTTGGGTTGTTTCCATGTCCTGGCTATTGTGAATAGGGCTGCAATGAACATGTGGGTGCACGTGTCTCTTTTAAGTAGAGTTTTGTCCGGATAGATGCCCAAGAGTGGGATTGCGGGGTCATATGGAAGTTCTATGTATAGATTTCTAAGGTATCTCCAAACGGTTCTCCATAGTGGCTGTACCAGTTTACATTCCCACCAACAGTGCAGGAGGGTTCCCTTTTCTCCACAGCCCCTCCAGCACTTGTTATTTGTGGATTTATGAATGATGGCCATTCTGACTGGTGTGAGGTGGTATCTCATGGTAGTTTTGATTTGCATTTCTCTTATAATCAGCGATGTTGAGCATTTTTTCATGTGTTTGTTGGCCATCTGTATATCTTCTTTGGAGAAATGTCTATTCAGGTCTTTTGCCCATTTTTCCATTGCTTGATTGGTTTTTTTGCTGTTGGGTTGTATAAGTTGTTTATATGTTCTAGAGATTAAGCCCTTGTCGGTTGCATCATTTGAAACTATTTTCTCCCATTCTGTAAGTTGTCCTTTTTGTTTTCTTTTGGGTTTCCTTTGCTGTGCAAAAGCTTTTCAGTTTGATGAGGTCCCATGGGTTTATTTTTGCTCTAGTTTCTATTGCTTTGGGAGACTGACCTGAGAAAATATTCATAATGTTGATGTCAGAGAGTGTTTTGCCTATGTTCTCTTCTAGGAGTTTGATGGTGTCCTGTCTTATGTTTAAGTCTTTCAGCCATTTTGAGTTTATTTTCGTGCATGGTGTGAGGGTGTGTTCTAGTTTCATTGCTTTGCATGCAGCTGTCCAGGTTTCCCAGCAATGCTTGCTGAATAGACTTTCTTTTTCCCATTTGATGTTCTTGCCTCCTTGTCAAAGATTAATTGACCATAGGTGTCTGGGTTTATTTCCGGGTTCTCTATTCTGTTCCATTGGTCTGTCTGTCTGTTTTGGTACCAATAGCACACTGTTTTGATGACTGTGGCTTTGTAGTATTTCTTGAAGTCTGGGAGAGTTATGCCTCCTGCTTGGTTTTTGTTTCTCAGGATTGCTTTGGCGATTCTGGGTCTTTTGTGGTTCCATATAAATGTTTGGATTGTTTGTTCTGGTTCTGTGAAAAATGTCATGGGTAATTGGATAGGGATTGCATTGAATCTGTAGATTGCTTTGGGTAGTATGGCCATGTTTACAATATTGATTTTCCCAATCCAGGAACATGGAATATCTTTCCATTTCTTTACATCTTCTTTGATTTCTTTGATTAAAGTTTTGTAGTTCTCGGCATATAGGTCCTTTACCTCCTTGGTCAGGTGTATTTCGAGGTATTTGATTTTGTGAGGTGCAATTTTAAAAGGTATCGTATTTTTGTATTCCTTTTCTAATATTTCATTGCTCGTATATAGAAATGCAACTGACTTCTGAATGTTAATCTTATATCCTGCTACTTTGCTGAATTTATTAATCAGTTCAAGGAGTTTTGGGGTTGAGTCCTTAGGGTTTTCTATGTATAGTATCATGTCATCTGCATACAGTGACAGTTTTATCTCTTCTCTTCCTATATGGATGCCTTTTGTTTCTTTTGTTTGTCTAATTGCTGTGGCTAGGACTTCCAAAACGATGTTGAAGAGCAGTGGTGAGAGTGGGCATCCCTGTCTTGTTCCCGATTTGAGTGAGAAGGCTTTCAGTTTTTCCCCATTGAGGATTATATTTGCTGTGGGTTTATCATAAATGGCTTTGATTATATTCAGGAATGTTCCCTCTATACCCACTTTGGCGAGGGTCTTGATCATGAATGGATGGTGGACTTTGTCAAATGCTTTTTCTGCGTCTATTGAGATGATCATATGAGTTTTGACTTTTTTTTTGTTCATGTGGTGTATGATGCTGATTGATTTGAACCATCCTTGTGAACCTGGGATGAACCCAACCTGGTCATGATGTATAATTTTTTTGGTATGTTGTTGGATTCGGTTGGCTAAGATTTTGTTGAGAATTTTTGCATCTATATTCATCAATGATATTGGCTGATAGTTTTCTTTTTTGGTAGTATCTCTGCCTGGTTTTGGAATGAGGGTGATGGTGGCATCATAGAATGTCTTTGGGAGTATTCCTTCTTCTTCAACCTTTTGAAAGAGTTTAAGGAGGATGGGCACCAATTCCTCTTTATATGTTTGATAGAATTCACCTGTGAAGCCATCTGGTCCTGGACTTTTATTTGTAGGGAGTGATTTTATGACCTCTTCAATTTCATTTCTAGTGATCGGTCTGCTCAGTTGGTCTGTTTCTACTTGATTCAGTTTTGGCAGGCTGTAAGATTCTAGAAAATTGTCCATTTCTTCCAGATTGTCAAACTTGTTGCCGTATAGTTGTTCATAGTATTCTCTTATGGTTTTTTGTATTTCTGCTGTATCCGTTGTGATTTCTCCTTTTTCATTTATAATTTTGGTGATTTGGGTTCTTTCTCTCCTCTTTTTAGTGAGTCTGGCCAGGGGTTTGTCAATTTTGTTCACCTTTTCAAAGAACCAGCTCTTGGTTTTATTAATTTTCTCTATTGTTTTTTGAGTCTCTATTTTATTGCTTTCTTCTTTGATCTTTATAATTTCCTTCCTTCTGCTGACTTTAGGACTTTTTTGTTCTTCTTTTTCTAATTCGTTTAGGTGGAGGGTTAAGTTGTCCATTTGGGATCTTTCTTCTTTTTTGAGAAAGGCCTGTATTGCTATAAATTTCCCTCTGAGCACTGCTTTCGCAGCATCCCATAGATTTTGAGAGGTTGTGTCTTCATTATCATTTGTTTCAAGGTAGTTTTTAATTTCCTTCTTGATTTCCTCACTGACCCATTGGTTTTTTAGTAGCATGTTGTTTAGTCTCCATGGAGTAGGTTTTTTCTCTTTCCTTTTCCCATGGTTGATTTCTAATTTCATGGCATTGTGGTCAGAGAAGATACTTGAGATAATTTCTATGCTCCTAAATTTATTGAGATTCGCTTTGTGTCCCAATATGTGGTCGATTCTTGAGAATGTTCCATGAGCATTTGAGAAGAATGTGTATTCTGCTTTTTTTTGGATGTAGTGTCCTGAAGATATCAATTAAGTCTAACTTTTCTATTGTTTCCTTTAGGATCTCTGTTGCTTTATTGGTTTTCTGTCTAGAGGATCTGTCCATTGATGTGAGGGGGGTATTAAGGTCTCCTACTATGATTGTATTCTCATCAATATCTCCCTTTATGTCTGTTAATATTTGTTGTATGTATCTGGGTGGTCCTATATTTGGGGCATATATGTTGATGATAGTCACATCCTCTCCTTGGATGGCTCCCTTAGTCATTAAGTAGTGTTCTTCTTTGTCTTTCTTTATGTCTTTTGTTTTAAAGTCTATTTTGTCTGATATGAGCGTTGCGACTCCTGCTTTTCTGTCATGTCTATTGGCATGAAATATTTTTCCCTACCCTTTCACTTTCAATCTATATGTATCTTTTGTCCTAAGGTGAGTTTCTTGTAGGCAGCATTTTTATCCACTCAGCCACTCTGTGTCTTTTGATTGGGGCATTCAGTCCATTGACATTTAAGGTGATAATTGATAGATGATTATTTATTGCCATTTGAACCTCGAGTTCCAGTTGATTCTGTGGTTCTCCATTCTTCCTTTTTTTTTTTTTTTTTTTTTTTTTTTTGGTTGGATGGTCTCCTGTTATTATCTGCTTGAGTTTATTTATTTATTTTTTTTGTGGTTGCCCTGTTCTTTAAGTATGCTAACCTCTTCCCATAATTGTGTGTTTTAGCCTGATGGTCTTGTAAGTTCAAACACTTCATTACTATATTAAAATTAAGAAGAGAAACATACAAACAAACAAAAAGGGTTATTTACTTCCTAACATCCCTTACCCACTTTTTATGGTTTTGATGACTCTTTTTTATTTTTTTCTTTTTAATTTTATTTTGTTTGAAGCATGTTCATGATTAAATCTGTATGCTGGCTCATTTGAGTGACTGCTCTCTGATTGCGGTTTCCTCAGTCCTAGTTCTTCCTCTTCTTCTTCTTCTTTTTTTTTTCTTTTCTTTTTTCTTCCCTTTCCTTCCTTTTTTTTTGGTTTAGAGAAGCCCTTTCAATATTTCCTTTAACCTGGGTTTTGTGTTGCTGTATTCTTTAAGTTTTTGTTTGTTGGAAAACATTTTATTTCCCCTTCTATTTTAAATGATATTCTTGCTGGATAGAGTATTCTAGGTTGCATATTTTTTCCTTTTAGCACTTTAAATATCTCTTGCCATTCCCTCCTGGCCTGTAGTGTTTCTGTAGAGAAATCAGCTGATATTCTTATGGGGGTTCCCTTGTAGGTAACATTCTGTTTTTCTCTTGCTGCCTTTAGGATCCTCTCTTTATCACTAACTTTTGCCATTTTTATTATGATGTGTCTTGGTGTGGGTCTGTTTGGGTTCAGTTTGTTTGGGGCCCTCTGTGCTTCTTGTATCTTGAACCCAGTATCCTTTAGATTTGAGAAGTTTCCAGTGATAATTTCTTCAAATATATTTTCCATCCCCTTATCTTTTTCTACTCCTTCTGGAATTCCTATTATGCGTAGATTGGCCCGCTTTATATCATCCCATAGGTCCCTTATATTGCTTTCCAGTTTTTTTGATTCGGTTTTCTGTCTGTTGACCGGATTGAGTGATTTCCATTATTCTATCTTCCACATCACTGATTCGTTCTTCTGCATTATTCATTCTGGTTCTACTGCCCCTAGTTCAGTTTGCATCTCTGCAAATGAATGTTCTAGTTTTTCTTGGCTCCTCCTTATATTTTCTAGCTCCTTTCTGAGGGTATCTGCATTACTGTTCATATCTTCTCTTAATTCCTTCAGTATTTTCACTATTTCTCTTTTGAACTCCAGGTCTGTCAGACTGCAGAGATCTGTTTCATTGTTGACTGTGTTAGGTGAGTTCTCCTGTTGGTTTGACTGGGGGTGGTTTCTCAGCTTCTTCATCTTGCTTGTTGTTTTCTTTCTCCTGAGGGAGTTGTACTCTCTGTGATCGGGCAGTGTTTGCCTTGTCACTGCCGTGGAATATTTCCTGAGGGCTGGCGTTGTTGGTCAATCTTTTTTGAGGCAGTGTGGCTTTTTTGGAGTGTTGATGGGGCTAACAGTGTTTCTTTGAAGCAAAGGAGGGCTTCCTGAGGGCAGACAGGACTGGGAGGTCCACACCACGATGGTAGCAGATTTCACTTCGTCATGCAGAGCTTGCTCTGGTGTTTTTAGGCTGTGGGGTTCTTGCAGGGGGTTGGCAGTGTTGGGCAGCTGTTCCTCAGGAGTGCAGCACCCCCTGGGGGCTGTAGCAGCTATCTGGGTCACTGAGAACCTAAGAGGCTCTTCCCTAGGGCAGCCCAACTCAGAGGGACAGTCTGAGAGTGTAGGCAGATCTTTTCACAGTCTGGCTGAGCTTGTTGCAGCTTTTCTGGGCTGCAGGGGGTCCTGCCTGGAGCTGGCAGTCCTATGCAGCTGATCCACTAGGTCTCAGCACCCCCTGGGGGCTTGGACGGGTAGCAGGGCCACTGGAAACCGAAGAGGCTCCTCCCCGGGGCAGCCCGACTCAGAAAAACCGTCCGAGAATTAGGCCGATCTATTCACAGCCTGGCTAAGCTTGTTCTAGCTTTTCTGGGCTGCAGGCCTTTTCTCGGGGGCTGGTGGTGTTTGGTGTTGCTCTGCGGAAGTGTAGCCCCTCCAAAGGGCAAGCAGGCCTGTGCAGGGACAGCCCCTGTGGTGGTAGGCTTCAGGCAATTGTTGAGGCCAGCCCTCCTGGATGGCAGGCAGCCCCAGGTCCGGTGAGAGCGTAGTGGGTGGCGGGGGTGGGGGGAGGGGATGCACTGGGAAGCACAGCTTTCTGCTCGCTAGCGGGCCTATAATTTGCTGTGGCGTGGGGGGTATTCTATGGGGACTCACCCCTTCTTCTCTCCTCTCCCCAGCACAGGCGCAGACCAGGCTCTTCTCCCAGGTTCCCTCTGATGTGGCTTTCCACTTCCCCGCCCCTAGAGTATTGTTTCCTTCCTCTGGAACAGCTTTGTTTTCTAGTCTCCCAGGCAGTCTCTGCCCTGTCAAATGGTTTCTAGACCTCCCAAGCAGTTTCCGCTCCGCCCCGCACCCCCAGCCCGATCTCGGGGACTAACCTCTGGAGCCGAGGTCTCGGTGCCCAGCCCCCACCCAGGCGTCCCCCAGCCCTTTCTCGGGGACTAACCTCTGGAGCCGAGGTCTCGGTGCCCAGCCCCCACCCAGGCGTCCCCCGGCCCTTTCCCGGGGACTAACCTCTGGAGCCGAGGATTCGGTGCCCAGCCCCCACCCAGGCGTCTCAATTTTTGGTGACTGTGCCTGTAGTTCAGATGGTCCATTGGGCTCTTGATCGGCTTTTCCGTACTCCAACTTACTGCTACACTCTTCTCTGCATCTGGAGATTCCTCCGGTTTGTCTGATCTTTCCCCCGGTAGGTGACTTTCCAGGGTGCGGGATCCCTTTTTCCTCCGCAGTTCCCTTTCGGGAGCGCCCATCCCGCTCGGATTCACCTTCTCTCACTCTCCTCTTTTCTCCCGTTCTGCCCAGTAATGTCACGAACTTCTTGCCGTTACTGGGGTTTAGGTTCCTCTGCCAGCGATTGGTTGCTGTTCTGTGCAAGTCATTTATTCTGTAGATGTGCTTTTTTTGTTGTGTTTGTGGGAGAGGGCGAGCGTGTCCCCCTACTCCTCCGCCATCTTGTCAATCCTATATTTAAAAAAAAATTATGAACCCCTAAAAAAAATGCACTCACCTCCTCCCGAACACATCCATCCCTGAGAATTCTCATATTTTATTAATTGCTTATACTCCCCATGGTTATTTTGCTAAATACATAAAAGGACCAGTTCATATATGAAAGAGTAGGGTAAGGATTTCAATGACAGCTCTAATTTCAAGTACACTGTTCACTGTCAAATTATACCACATGTTTTTGTTCTGAAAACATAATGACTATACATATAAATCATGGAGAGTCTGTGACGCTAAAAGGCAGGCAGCCAACAAAGTGTTACTCCCAGAGATTCATAGAACTTTCCAGAGCCCAAAGTTTTAGGATTGAGTCCTTAGTATTAAATCCTAAATCTTATGACTCCTTAGAACTATGATTCAATTTAGGACTACTCTAGAGGGGCTCAGTCTGTCCTGAAGCCTCTCCTCAAATTCCATGTGCTTATACAAAACCTGACAATGGCTCCAAAGAAATTTCTTATACCATAAAAAGTAATGTCTCTGTTCCTTTGGCATGATGTATATGGCAGCCCTGTCATGACATTGCTTATCCCAAAGCAGTAACAGGTATATAGTGGGCACATTTAATCTCATCTCCCACTTCCCTCCTTATGCATGCTGGCCTGCCCTTGAAAGAGATTGATATTACCCCCTCTCAGCGACAGCACTAGCTGCTGCTACCATTTCCAACATTATTAAAGTCCCAGTCTAGGCAGATGCTTCGGTTTCTTTCCAATTATTAATAAATAAGGAAAGGCTTCCATAGTATCCTTCCACAGTGAGTCAGGAATGGCCTGGTGACAAACATAGAGAAAGTGATGGTGTGTGTGTGCGATTTCTCCAACAAAGTCTTAGAAAGCCTTATAGCTTCTGCCCATGTCTTGGATTGCTCGCTGTGGGGGAAGCCAGCTGCCATTCCTTAAGCAGTGCTGTGGAGGGGAACTGAGGTCTCCTGACAACAGCCAGCACCAACTCCCCGGCCCCATTAGTGAGCCATCTTGGAAGCAATTCTTCCCAAATGGATTGAGTCCACCCTCCTCTCCAGACTTCTACAGGGCAGCCTTCTTTTATCTGTTTGTATATAACCTCAAACCACCACCCTGATTCTGATTTTACAGGATCATGTGGATTCAACTGCCACAGCTAAGTGATCAAATTTCCCTTGGGATGAGTTCCAGTTGGGGTCAAATATGTACTTCTTGTCCAGTCATCAGTGGCTGGGGTTGGAGATACACAGTACAGACAAGGCTGGGAGGCAAAGGTGGAAGGTAGTTCCCAGGGAAAGATGTGTGAGCTGAATGGATCCTCTGCAAAAGGTTTCTACCATTGTCCCATCCTACTTCTTTCCTAGCACTAGCATGTCTCTTAGCATAGTACTTAACTCACTACAATCTACTTGCCCGCTCATTTTTAGGAATATGCTCTGCTCTATAGGCTCCTCAAGGTCAGGGACCCTGCCCTATTGCATGTACCCCAGCATCTGGCACAGTACCTGGCACATAGGTAAAAATAAAACTGTGTAATAAAGTTATATCCTTTGTGAAAAACTCAGATATCTTTACTGTACAGTTGCTACCACATTAATAGACGAACCACCCACATAATTTGAGAACTGAATTTTTGCCTGGTACTTCCAAGAATGGAAAATGCCTATGAGTTCAACCATGTATTGTGTTTCAAAAGAAATCTTTTAATGTCATGTTAATCAGATAACCTCTCAGTGGTACACGTTTGCATTCAGGAACAGAAACAGAAATTCATTTTAGGGAGTTCCCGTTGTGGCTCAGCAGTAACGAACCCAACTAATATCCACTGGTTCGATCCCTGGCCTCACTAAATAGGTTAAGGATCTGGCGTTTCTGTGAGCTGCAGTTAGGTTGCAGATATGGCTTGGATCTAGTGTTGCTGTTGCTCTGATTGTGGGGTAGGCCAGCAGCTGCAGCTCCAATTCGACCTCTAGCTTGGAAACTTCCTTATACCATGGGTGTGAACCTAAAAAGAAAAAAAAAAATTCATTTTAAGTTTAATTCTAAAAGACAAAACTCCATTATTACCAGAATTTTCAATTTGATATATATGAATTTATTTCAGAGTCTATTATCTCATAGGAATCCTTAAACTATGATTTTTTTTGGCCATGCCCACAGCATATAGAAGTTCCTGGGCCAGGGATCAAACCCATGCCACAGCAGTGACTGGAGCTGCTACAGTGACAATGCTAGATCCTTAACCTGCTGTGCCATAAGAGAACTCCAATATTTTGATAACAATACAAAGGAATTTATTAAAGCTGTACTGAAATATGTCCCCAGTGACCTACTATCAAAGGTAAGAAATTGCTTTCTCTGTCTCTTAAAGTAAAAGATAATTTATTTTTATCCAACTAGTAGATTCTACCTTCTTTTATTTAAAAAAATCACAAATGGCCTAAATGAAATGATTTTAAGGACCAAAGAGGTCGTAACTTATATTAGTGATTACAAAAGCCTTATCAATGATGTAGATTATCTCTCTTAAAATTCTAGAGGCCAAATGTTGTTTGTACCAGGCTATCACTGTGATCCCTTTCAACTATGAAGTTTCATGATTCTAAGAATAAATGCAAATATAAATATAATCCATAAATTCATTTTCATAATTTATTTTATAGCTTATGTGTTTATAAACACATTTCATAAACATAAATATGCTTAAAATTCTGAATTTTAAAAATAGTTTTTAATACCTGACAGAATATGATTATAAATTAATACATGTTCATCACAGAAAACTTATAAAACATAGAAAGTACAGTGATAAAACTAAAAACTATTCATAATTCCTTCCTTTAGGAATAATTGCTCTTAACATATTGGTTTATGTACTCAATAAATAAACTAGAATTAACTGACTACGATGTGAATATTTTCCCATCATTAAATATTTTTTACATATTATTATTATACATATTATGTGATGCTAGCATTTGACAATTTATTAGTAATTTACTGTAGGACATTTAGGTTCTTTCAAAATTCTGTCATAATAACACTTCAAAACAAATCTGATTGTAAATCTTTTTGTTAATCCACATATATGTATTTTTGTTGTTGTCTTTTTTAGGGCCACACTCAGGGCATATCGAGGTTTCCAGTCTAGGGGTTGAATCAGAGCTGTAGCCGCCAGCCCTCACCACAGCCACAGCAATGCCAGATCCGAGCCACACCTGCGACCTACACCACAGCTCGCGGCAACTCCAGATCCTTAACCCACTGAGGGGGGCCAGGGATCAAACCTGCATCCTCATGGATGCTAGTCAGATTCATTTCTGCTGAGCCATAATGGGAACTACACACATATATGCATTTTTAATAAATTTACTTTAAGAATTTGAATCATTTTTCTCAATTATTCTTTAGAAAAATGTATTGATTTGGGTATCGAGGAGAAGTACTCAAAAGCACCTATTTCCTCAAGTCCTTTCCACCCCAGAGTAATAACCTTTAAAGAAATCCTTGTCCATCCGATCTATGAAAATTGTTACCTCCTTATTCTAGGGATAGTGTTGTACTGGATCAGAAGAAAGGACTGGCTATTAAAACCAGAGTTCTGTTGTCTAATTCTAACTTTTGTGAATAGAATTTCACTTACATTGGGCTTATTGCTAAAAGAAGAAGCAAAGGAAAATATTACAAATGCTGTGTTTTCAATTTTTTGCTTTTAAGACTATAACAACATCTCTATTCATAATAGTGATGCTCTTCTGGGCCACACATCTATAGAAACCTCAAACCATAGGTAGAAATAGATAGGTAGTACAGATATGTGTTTCAGGGCAAAAGATGGTTAAAAAGTTGTTAGGAGTTCCTATTGTGGCTCAGTGGTTAACAAACCAAACTAGTATCCATGAAGATGTGGGTTCGATCCCTGACCTCAATCAGTGGGTTAAGGATCCAGCGTTGCCATGAGTGGTGGTGTAGGTTGCAATGGGGCTTGGATACTGCATTGCTGTGGCTGTTGTATAGGTCGGCAGCTACAGCTCCAATTTGACCTGGGAACCTCTATATGCTGCCAGGGGTGCAGCCCTAAAAAGACCCAAAAAAAAGTTAAATTCTAACCTAAAATAATAAGAATCCATACAAAAATATGAACCTTTTAAAATTGCACCTCACAAAATCAAATACCTCGAAATACACCTGACCAAGGAGGTAAAGGACCTATATGCCGAGAACTACAAAACTTTAATCAAAGAAATCAAAGAAGATGTAAAGAAATGGAAAGATATTCCATGTTCCTGGATTGGGAAAATCAATATTGTAAACATGGCCATACTACCCAAAGCAATCTACAGATTCAATGCAATCCCTATCCAATTACCCATGACATTTTTCACAGAACCAGAACAAACAATCCAAACATTTATATGGAACCACAAAAGACCCAGAATCGCCAAAGCAATCCTGAGAAACAAAAACCAAGCAGGAGGCATAACTCTCCCAGACTTCAAGAAATACTACAAAGCCACAGTCATCAAAACAGTGTGCTATTGGTACCAAAACAGACAGACAGACCAATGGAACAGAATAGAGAACCCGGAAATAAACCCAGACACCTATGGTCAATTAATCTTTGACAAGGAGGCAAGAACATCAAATGGGAAAAAGAAAGTCTATTCAGCAAGCATTGCTGGGAAACCTGGACAGCTGCATGCAAAGCAATGAAACTAGAACACACCCTCACACCATGCACGAAAATAAACTCAAAATGGCTGAAAGACTTAAACATAAGACAGGACACCATCAAACTCCTAGAAGAGAACATAGGCAAAACACTCTCTGACATCAACATTATGAATATTTTCTCAGGTCAGTCTCCCAAAGCAATAGAAACTAGAGCAAAAATAAACCCATGGGACCTCATCAAACTGAAAAGCTTTTGCACAGCAAAGGAAACCCAAAAGAAAACAAAAAGGACAACTTACAGAATGGGAGAAAATAGTTTCAAATGATGCAACCGACAAGGGCTTAATCTCTAGAACATATAAACAACTTATACAACCCAACAGCAAAAAAACCAATCAAGCAATGGAAAAATGGGCAAAAGACCTGAATAGACATTTCTCCAAGGAAGATATACAGATGGCCAACAAACACATGAAAAAATGCTCAACATCGCTGATTATAAGAGAAATGCAAATCAAAACTACCATGAGATACCACCTCACACCAGTCAGAATGGCCATCATTCATAAATCCACAAATAACAAGTGCTGGAGGGGCTGTGGAGAAAAGGGAACCCTCCTGCACTGTTGGTGGGAATGTAAACTGGTACAGCCACTATGGAGAACCGTTTGGAGATACCTTAGAAATCTATACATAGAACTTCCATATGACCCCGCAATCCCACTCTTGGGCATCTATCCGGACAAAACTCTACTTAAAAGAGACACGTGCACCCACATGTTCATTGCAGCCCTATTCACAATAGCCAGGACATGGAAACAACCCAAATGTCCATCGACAGATGGTTGGATTCGGAAGAGGTGGTATATATACACAATGGACTACTACTCAGCCATAAAAAAGAATGCCATAATGCTATCTGCAGCAACATGGATGGAACTAGAGAATCTCATCCTGAGTGAAATGAGCCAGAAAGACAAAGACAAATACCATATGATATCACTTATAACTGGAATCTAATACCCAGCACAAATGAACATCTCCTCGGAAAAGAAAAGCATGGACTTGGAGAAAAGACTTGTGGCTGCCTGATGGGAGGGGGAGGGAGTGGGAGGGATTGGGAGCTTGGGTTTATCAGACACAACTTAGAATAGATTTACAAGGAGATCCTGCTGAATAGCATTGAGAACTATGTCTAGATACTCATGTTGCAACGGAAGAAAGGGTGGGGGAAAAAATGTAATTGTAATGTATACATGTAAGGATAACCTGACCCCCTTGCTGTACAGTGGGAAAATAAAAAGAAATATTAAAAAAAATTAACTTTCACCTAATAATCAATTCAGATAAGCAAAAGAGAACAAAGCAAATTCTGAAGTCTCGGAAAATGATCTTGGTGCTCATTGAATAAAACCTGCTCATAATCTCAAAATAAATAAATAAATAAATAAATAAATAAATAAATAAAGGATTGACTTTTGTGTGTTCTGTTTTAATATAATCTCATATTTAAATAAATATACACTATTTTAGATTCAACACAATTTTAAAAGGTGAAAAATCTAACATAGCTAATTAAAATAAAATAAATTCTCTGGAAGCACCTCCAAGTCAATGGAGGCAAATGATCTCTTGTGACAGGAAAATATAAATAAAATAAAGGAAAGGAATAGAACAAGAAAACACTTGAAGTGGGTTTTCTGAGTACATCCGAAGGTCAATTTAGAAAACACCTGTGTGCGTAGAGGGTCTATGTGGTCTCAGACAGTAAATCAAGACAAAGGACAGATGTGATGTCCAAAGTCAGCTTCCTGAGAGGCAGACTGAGGGCTCCGTGGGACTATAGTGACCTCTGCTGGACCCTATCTTTTTAACTCTAAATGCAAGAACCTAAGTCTGGACCTGTGTAAATATAATAACAATTTTTCACAGAATAACTGAGTTTGAAATTTGGGAGAAGGCTTAGAGTGCATTTAGCATTCTCTCTCTATTTCATAAGTGATGCAAAAGGCCTTTAGCCCACTGAGTTTAAATGACTTGCTTTAGGTCACAGACCTGGGATTACCAGGAAATAAAGACATCTGCCCAGTTCTTGGGCCTGTTTATACAGGTGAAGATTTCTGTCACAACAAATAAAAGTATCTACGACACACAAAACGAGGAGGCCAAGAAATACTTCAGAAATTTAAACTGATTTTAAAATAAACTATTCACTTGATTTGGTTAACTACGACTCAATTTTTTTTTTTTTTTTTTTTGTCTTTTTGCCTTTTCTTGAGCCACTCCCACAGCATATGGAGGTTCCCAGGCTAGGGGTCTAATCGGAGCTGTAGCTGCTGGCCTACGCCAGAGCCACAGCAACTCGGGATCTGAGCCGCGTCTGCAACCTACATCACAGCTCATGGCAACGCCAGATCCTTAACACAGTGAGCAAGGCCAGGGATCGAACCCGCAACATCATGGTTCCTAGTCAGATTCGTTAACCACTGAGCTATGACAGGAATTCCTAGGACTCAATTTTGCTGAAAAGAGATTTATAATCCACACTAACAGGACATTTTTTTCTTTCCTCTTTGGTCTTTATGAGCTAATACAATATCTTATCAGAACCAGATTTATTTTTGGAATGTTCAGTTATTCATTAGGTTACTTATGTTCCTCATCTTGCTGTTTTGATCCTTTTGAAATATTTCTTTGGGCTTGAGTATGCTTTTTATGTCCTTCCCCATTGTTCACCTGTAAAAATCTTTTGATGTTGCACTAAGAAAAAGGACAAAAATGAAATGACAGGAGTTCCCATCATGGCTCAGCGGTTAATGAACCCAACCAGCATCCATGAGGACATAGGTTCCATACTTGACCTTGCTCGGTGGGTTAAGGGTCCAGCATTGCTGTGAGCTATGGTGTAGTTTGCAGAAGTGGCTCGGATCCCGCGTTTCTATGGCTCTGGCATAGGCCGGCAGGCTGCAGCTCCAATTCATCCCCTAGCCTGGGAACCTCCATATGCTGCGAGTGTGGCCCTAAAAAGACAAAGAAAAAGAAAGAAAAAAGAAATGACACATATGGGAATGGTTCTTATATTGGAATTTTCTGGAAAGCCTGCCTCCTACTCTTACCCTCGGCTCAGTGCCTCGGGGTCATCTGTTCCTGAGTGCTCTGCTTCTTCACCATTCTTCCATCAATCACCATCTCTCTCCACTACATAAATCAGAGTCCCCAAGACATATCATGACCATAGGTTAGTGCATTCATTCTCCTGCCACTGTACCAGAGGGCAAGGTTCTGGTTCCTGCTTATATTCCTAGAATATATATTCAGTTTCGTGATCTTTAAATGAGCACAATACTGGCTATATTAACTTCACAGTGTTTCAGTTAGGTTCAAATAAGATGAACTATTAGAAAGAACTTCAAAAAATAGAAAGATGCGTAGGATAGTTTCTGAGATACTATTTTTATTATTTGCTTTGTAATTTTCTTCCTCTTCAACGAGTCAAGCAGGTAGCCAGACTATTTCTATTTTTGCTTGTAGAATCTTTTGCATAGGGAAAACTTAAGCTATAAAAGGTTTAAAAAATTCTTTTTCTCCTTTATAGAAAAGATGATGCTAGGAACCCCAGAGAAGGAAGGAAAGGGGGAATGAGAATAAGATAGAAGTTTGTCCCATTCAGACTAGAAAGGTTATAAAGGTTTATTGTTTTCACACTACAGCCTGCGCTTGAGGCTGCCCTGAGAAAGGTGGCGAGACCTCAGGGTAGAATGCTTCATAACTTAAATATTAAAACCTGACTGTCCACTTGGCTTGCTAGAGAGATAGACAGAAGTAGAGATCTCTATCGATTCATGGGTGAGTGCTATTTGGCCAAGGAGTCAGCGGCTTGAAGAAACAGGATTAGGAGATAGGTTTAAAGGATGGGCCTTTCAGAGTGGGCAGAGTGAGGATATTTGTGTCCTATGTGAAAGCATACAAAAAAAAAAAATCCATTGAAAAAGATTCTCAAAATCAAGTAAACAGTGTGACAATCTTATGGATGTCAGTTAGCTGTCTTCCCCAGCTACCCTGGTTCTTGACAATGGACCTGGCAAGAACACGGGCTAAAGAACATAGGCTTCCATTCACCGAGGCTGACCTGGTTTCTTGCACTGATGAGTGTCTATGTCATCAACATCAGAAATCCACACTGAGCTCCTAAAATGGCATCAATTCCAGGACTTGTCAGTCACCTAAAGGCAGATGGATTACACTGAACTTCTGTCATCATGGAGGAAAGATACTTAATCTGGATTTGAATTTGCCTTCTTTGCCTATAATGTTTCTGCTTAGCGCCACTATCCAAGAACTAAGAGGCTTCTTTGTTTACTCTCCTGGACTCGCATAAAATATTTCTTTTGACTAAGGAACTCCATTAATAAGAATAAGAATTGAAGACATGGTTTCATGTCCACAGGAAAAAGGTGGCTTGATAGAATGATGGAATGATCTATTGATAACTCATTTATTTGCTTCCTGTGGGACTGAGGAGTTGGCCCACAAGTTCTCTGAGCCAGCAACCAATAGATGATGCCATTTCTCCCATAACCAGAATACTTATAATACAGAATTACAAAGAGGGGTGGCCCCTTCATTATAGTTGCTAATGACCTACTCACATAACTTTTATCTCCATCCCCACAATGTTATGCTCATAGTTTCCAAAGGAGGAATATTTCCTCTAGGAAACACCAGAAAGGTTCCACTGAATGGGAGCTGAGGCTACCACATCAGCCACTTGAATTCTTCATGCCACCAAACCAGCAAGCAAAGAAGGGGATTACTGTATTGGCTCAGGCAATTGATCCTAGTTATAAAATTAGGTTAGTACTACACAGCAAAGGGATGGAGGACTATGTCTGGAAGCCCAGGGTTTTTCTTAGTACTCTCACATCCATAGTAAAATCTACTGGAGGATGAAAGCAACCCAAGTCAAGCAAGAACCACTAATGGTTCAGCTTTTTCAGAGATGAAACTTTAGGTCATCCTAACTGATAAATAATCATGACTAGCTAAAGTATTATCTGAAGACAAAAGGAAGAGGGGAAAAATAGTGGAAGAAGGAGTTGCAAATACCAACTATGCCCCATAAACTGTGTAGAAACCATTGTGCATATCTTCCAGTTTTTTTTTTTTTCCTTCTCTTCCCTGAGGTCTTTCAGGATCTGAATCAAATTATGGAATAGGCCTGGGTCTGGAAGCAAAGAGAAGTAGTGGATTTGACCTTGAAGATATTCCTTATCTTCTGACAAATCAAATACCTCAGGTTATACTAAAACAGATTATCAGGTAGAGAGAGACTATGATTATCAATAGAGGGCGGGTTGCTTCTTCCACTAATGACTAAGGATCAGTGGTATTTGGGGGTTCAAGGTAGCTATATTCATGAGAACCTATCCAAGTATTTTCAGTTTCAGGCTCCCACTCTTCTTATCAATGCCTAGAAAGCATGCCTTGTAATACATAAAGCTGCAGAGTCAAACTTAGGTTTGTTTTTTTGGGTACCTCAGCCCCAATGGTACAAGAAATAAGACATATTTAGGTAGCCAAGGAAGCTTTCTGATTCTCTGACAGTGTCCCAAGTTAAAAATGTAAATATCCGAGTTTGTCGCTTTCTTTAGGTAAGCTTTCTAGTGCCATCAGAACCACCCTCACAGCCCTTATAATTTCCACCATGACATTTTACTGTAACAGCTACTAAGTCTCCTAAATTCTTGTCATTGAAAGGCATCTGATTTCAGGAAATAATGTGATCATTTGAGGAGCATTGCACAGTCATGGACTACCAGTATCCTATCTTCTACCAACAATGAGATCACTACTGATTTCAAATCTAATCTATGTATATATTAATGTCCACTATATGCTCATATTATATGCTTGGTTGCTTGAGAGGAAAGAGCATACAAACGAAGGAAAGAAATGGGCCCTGACCTCAAGCATGTTGTGATCTTATCATCAGTAGCTAAAAGAGTTCTGCTAAACTCCAGAGAGCAAACAGCATTCTTTAAGCTGCCTCTTTCTCTCTGCACTAAATGACTGGTGGGCACTATATTTGTTGAGTTAGAGAGGAAAGAAGCAGTTTCTTGGATTTCCAAGTAGTGACCCCATATTTCTCATAAAAACAATGTTATAAATGATGGTTACATGTCCACACTATTTCCTCAAAGCCTATCAGCCTCAAAAGGTTACTGAAATAGAGTGCTATTTGTATACAAAATGTAGTATATTTTCTGGCATAATTATAAATAAGCTTTAAGTGAATAACCAGGAAGCCTAATTACCATCCATTGCTTCTATTGTAAAATATTTTTTAGATACAGTATAACATGTTAAAAATATTCTTCCCCTTTCCTTCCCACCTGAGCTTACATCCATACCCTGGCATCTGAGGCTACCAGGGAATCTTCCCTCAGGGTCACTTCTCACGGGAGGCAGAAAAGGGCCTTCTCGATGCACTGTGTGCAGACTGTCCCCCAATAAAGACCGCCAGAGGCAGCCTTCACTCCATTTGTTCCAAGATAGAATCTGCTTCTCAAAGACACTTTCTATTTCTTTCAGAACCAATACTTGACAAAATGCTAAATAACTTGTCAAAGGACAAGCAGCAAGAAAGCATCAAAGCTAAGGTATAAAGTTAGGTCTCTCTTACTCCACGGCCCACATTCCTTCCTACTTTCTTCAGTACTTTCAAGGAAACTACAATCACTTTAGAAATAGTCCATAGGTGCTATTTTCCACCAATTTTTTATCCTAATAAGTGAAAGTGTGTCTTACCTCCAGCTTCCTATTCACTTTTGAGAGCTATGGTCTCAAAGTAGGCAGCAAATTAAAACCACCTGGAAGCTTTAAAAATCACCTGGGCTCTACTCCAGACCGATTAAATTAGACTCTCTTGGGGTAGGGCTTTTTTTTTTTTTTTTTTTTTTTTTAATTCTCTATTTGGTTCCAGTGCACTTGAGAACAACTGGCATTTGAGTCTCAGAACTAGGCTTGAAGTTGAGAGCTATAATATGCTGGCTGTGTTAGCAAGGTACTTAGCATAATATTAAAGAAAATTCATGCAGATTAAAGAGAATGTATTTGAGCATTTCACATTGTGTCTGACATGTGGTAGAAACACAACTAATGGTAGGAGTTGTGTTTCACTATAGGACACTGCTATAGTGAAAAGAAAGTGGGATTGGAGTCAGAGAGACATGATTTCAAATACCAGTGTTACTATTTTTAGTCTTTTGTAAGTTAAATACGCTGTGGCTTAGTTTCCTAATTTGTATAATAGTTAGAATAATTCCCATCTCATAGAATTGTTGTGATAAATAAAACGTTTGTGAAAGACCTGGCATATTCCTTGTATTGTTTGTAACCCAGTTATGCTAGTAAAACAGCCATTGAAATCAGTTATAGAATGTTCCTTACATTTGGAAATGTTCTGTTTTAGATATGGAAATGTATAGGCTCTGTGTTTAGTGGAAGAAATTCACATAACAGTACAGATTCTATTTATTCTATACTATCCCTTACCTTACTATAGAATAAAGCATCAAGATTTTATGATTGGGGGAGTTCCCATCATGGAGCAGCAGAAACGAATCCAATTAGTATCCATGAGGATGTGGGTTTGATCCTGAGCCTCGCTTAATGGGTTGGGGATCTGGTGTTGCTGTGAACTGTGGTGTAGGTGGCAGATGCAGCTCAGATCTGGCTTTGCTGTGGCTGTGGCTGTGGCTGGCAACTCTAGCTCCGATTCGATCCCTAGATTGGGAACTTCCATATGCCGTGAGTATGACCCTAAAAAGAAAAAAAAAAAGATTTTATGATCTGAAAAAAAAGATTTAATGATTAAGTATGATAAAGGGGCTTACTGACCTCTGGGTCAATGAGCTGGGACAGAAACTCTGGCATCTGGACTCTTCCAACCATGCTGTTCCAGACCTGACCCAAGTGCAGATCAAAGTGGCCCAAAACACAGGGGGAATCCAGGCTAGACTGTCACCACTGCCTTCATAAAATTGAGTCTAGAACAGCCTTTAGCTGTTTCTGTCTCCGTGCTGTAGGGGGTTGCAATCAAGATGGAATGTGTCAGCAGTGTTAAAACAAACATCCCTGCTCCATCTTGAGAGCAAACTCTATAAATAGTAGATCTGGACATGGCTCACACCAGACCCTTGTGTAATTATCTGTCTTCACAGGATGTGCCTGGCACAAAGGGCTAAGAAATCTGGAATGGGGCCTGATCTAAACAAGGTACTCAATAAGTGTTCCTTGAATTGAACTGACCTGTGTCCTCTGCCTGGAACACTTTTTCGACTGGAACTAGATGTTAACATTTATTGGGTCTTACCAACTACCTGGCCCTGTACTAGGCACTTTATATAGAGATCATCTCATTCATCTGGCAAACGCTTGCCCATCCTTCAAGATCTAGCTCAAATGTCACCTATTCTGTTAAACCTTCTTGACTCCCTGAGGCAGAGTCCCCTGTGCTTTTGCCCTGACAGAGCTTTGCTCAATCTTCAGAGGAGCACTTACCACCTTCTACTTTAACATATCTGTTTACAAGTCTGTCTCCCCCACTGGAATGTGAGGTCATCAGGGGCATCACGTCTTTATTACTTTTTTTGTTACTAGTACCTAGCTTCTCATGAAATTAATTTTCTAAACTTGCTCGCAATTCTGCTAAATAATGTCACACTGAAAAGTGCATTTATTTTAAAAATGACATCCTTCTACACACAGAAGCAGCTGATATTTTTATGTAACTGAGGAAGAAGGACAACTTTGATAAAATTGAGGAAGAACGAATTCTGTACTATAGAATTTGAACTAGTGAAGAGTGGGATCTGAGGCCTTTCTGCACATACCAGCTGTGGGAATCAACACCTCACTGGAAGTGCCTGACATGCTTCCACTGACACCTACCTTGGGACCAAATTATTGCTCTCAGGATATCTATAGTACCTGGCAGCCGTCTTCTGGCAGGATCTATGCACTGCAACAAAGAAAGAGAAATGTGAGAAGATTACACATAGACACACATACACATACACATCCCTCATTTTCCACTAAAGCATTATCACCTGAAATCTTTTTTTTTAAATAAATTTTGCCTGTTTCCTTTTACTTTATTATTTATTTATTTATTTATTTTGTCTTTTTTGCCTTTTCTAGGGCCGCTCCCATGGCATATGGAAGTTCCCAGGCTAGGGGTCTAATCGGAGCTGTAGCCGCTGGCCTACACCAGAGCCACAGCAATGCGGGATCCAAGCCGCGTCTGCAACCTACACCACAGCTCACAGCAATGCTGGATCCTTGACCCACTGAGCAAGGGCAGGGATCGAACCCGCAACCTCATGGTTCCTACTCGGGTTCGTTAACCACTGCGCCACGACAGGAACTCCTTTCACCTGAAATCTTAAACACTAATAATAAAATGGAGAAATAACACTTGCCTTATTGATTTCATGAGGATTGAATGAAATAATATACATGAAGTGCATGATATAGTGGCTAATTTATTGCCAGCTAAAAAGAAAGTGGATGCTATTTTAATATCCCATAACCAGGAAATATCCTTGTAACCCTCCAGCTTTCTGACTCCTTTATTCCCACTGAACACTGTGGAGCTTATCAAGAAAAATTCCTCAGAATTCCCGCCATGGTTCAGTGGAAGTGAATCTGTCTAGCATCCATGAGGACACAGGTTTGATCCCTGGCCTTGCTCACGGATTAAGGATCCGGCCTTGCTGTGAGCTGTGGCGTAGGTTGCAGACGTGGCTTGGGTGTGGTATTGCTGTGGCTGTGGCCAGCGGCTACAGTTCTGATTGGACCCCTAGCCTGGGAACCTCCATATGCTGCAGGTGAGGCCCTAAAACGACAAAAAAAAAAAAAAAAAAAAAGACAAATTCCTCAACTCCCAAATGTTTGATATAAGCAAGTGGTTGAATGATGGTGCCATGTAATAAAATGGAGAAGACTGGGTAGGGAAGAGAGGATTGGTAAATTAAAGTTCTCTTATGGCCATGGTAAACTGGAAATTCTTATTAACTATCCAAAAGGGATATAACATAGACTGCTGAATATGAGCTGGAGTAAATATCAGCAAATACTTAATATTAAAGTCAGAAGGACTGAATGAAATATCTACAGAGAAAACATACATATAATAAATATAACTTTTCTTTTTTCACAGTTATAAAATCTGTTCTGATACTAATTTGCTTTTTCTACTTAGTATATTATATTCATCTAAGTCAGTATACACATATAGATTTGTCTGGAGATACTATAATTTATTTCTAATTGATGGACATGTAAGGTATTTTCAACTTTTCAGCATTATCAACTCTATAAATTTTTGAGAGTTTGTGCAAGTTGATCTGAGGGGAAAATCCTAGGAAATAGAATTGCTGGGTCAAAGGGAATGGCATATTTAAAATTCTGAAGGAGAACGCCAAAATGCTCTACAACGTGGATAAAAATTTAAATTTACACTCTTACCAAGAAGGAAATAGGAAATTATTTTCCAATGCTTATTATAATGCTTGAATGAGAAATGGTATTTCAACTTTTCAGCATATTTTAATGTTAACCTTAGTGAGGTTGAACATCTTTTCATAGGTTTATTGGAAATTTGTGTCCTTTTTTGCTATTTTTCTACTGAGTTAACTTTTTTCTTATTCTTAGGGGTTCTGGATGAACATAAGATAAATTTAGCCTTTTTCCTGTCATAAGCATTTCATTTTCCTCTCTTTTTTTTTCCTTTTTTTTTTTTTAGGGCCATACCACGGCATATGGAAGTTCCCAGACTAGGGGTCTAATCAGAGCTACAGCTGCCAGCCTACACCATAGCCACAGCAATGCAGAATCTGAGCCATGTCTGTAACCTACACCACAGCTCATGGCAACACTGGATCCTTAACCCACTGAGTGAAGCCAGGGATTGAACCCACAACCTCATAGTTACTAGTCGGATTTGTTTCTGCTGCACCACAATATCACTTTCCTCCCTTTGTAATGTTTGTCTTCCAAAGAGAGTTCTACCTCAGACCACATTTGATTACCTGGTACTGTACCTGCCTTCCTGCTATAAACAATTAGAAAGCAGGATAAAATATACAAAACAAGTCTTTCAGAAACTGGACACAGACAGCATAAGGCTGTGATCCCTAAGAGAAAGGAAACTAATGAATGATCCATAGAATTGCCCTGGATGAAGTTCTCATTGTAGCTCAGTGGGTTAAGAATCAGACACAGTGTCTGTGAGGATGTGGGTTCAATCCCTGGCTTCACTCAGTGGGCTAAGGACCCAGCGTTGCTGCAAGGTGTGACATAGGTTACAGATGCAGCTTGGATCCAGAGTTGCTGTGGCTGTGGCATAAGCCTGCAGCTACAACTTTGATTTGACCCCCAGCCTGGGAACTTCCAGGTGCTGCAGGTGCAGCATTAAAAAAAAAAAAAAAAAGAAAAGAAAAAGAAAAAAAGAATTGCCCTGGAGGCACAACTTGGATCACACTGCAGAGAAGGGAAAGACAAGCAGAGTACAATAATCTTGCTAAGTTGAGAGAACAGAGATCAGAAATTGGGGAGGTTAGGAACACTGGATACTGTGGGACAGGGTGCAAGAGAGGAGGAATCTATTCAAAGAAAGACTCCAAAAATCTGCACAGGGTTCCCTTGAATCTGAAATACGGCTGCAAATGGATAGGGTGAAACTTTATGGAACAGGCAAAGAACACTGGAGAATTGTAAGTTGAATACTTTGTCAAAGTCACAAAGGGCTTCAAGTTCTAACCAGCCAGAGTAAAAGATCTGTTGAGTATCCAGGGCTTTAAATGACCTCAGAAAGATCATATGTTCATATTTATCTTAAACTAGTCCTGAAGTAAAAGCCGCTGTAGACCCAACCTAGCAAATTTGAAAGTCAGCCTCAAAAACATCAAGCTGATCTACAAATAACTTATCTCCTTATCTAAACCAACTTCAACAAATGTTAAAGGAAGACAATGCAATTTAGACACTCTACAGCATAACATTTACAATTACAATTCCCTACACTCAATAAAAAATTAGCAGACAAATAAATGAGCAAGAAAATATGACTCATAATCAGGATAAAACAGTCAATATAGACATACAAAATAGACATTGATGATGGAATCTGCAGACAAGGATTTTAAAAATCATTATAAATATGCAGAAAACTTTAAAAGAAAACATGAACATAATAAGGAAAGAAATGGAAGACATAAAAAGAACCAAATGGATTTTCCAGGGATGAAATACAATATCTGAAATGAAATTTTCATTTGCGATAATATCTGATTAGACACTGCAGAAAAAAAATCAATAAACCAGAAATAAAAAGCAAATAGCTGTCAAAACAGAAGCACACAGAGGGAAAAAAGAGTAAAAAATAATATTAATGGAGGCTCTGTGACCTGTGGGACAACATCAAATTGTCTTATTAATATATGCACAATTATAGTCTCAGAAAGGAATGAGGAAGAAAAAATATTTGAATAAATAATGCTTACATTTTTTTCCAAAATTGATGAAAACTATAAACCCCCCAAATCCAGAAAAGCCAAAAATAATGACAAGTTAAGGACAGGTAATATTACCAGAGATAAAGAGGGACATTGCATAACCACAGAAAAGTCAATTTAATTAATTACAAAAGCATAACAATTGTAGATATATATGCATCCAACTTCAAAGCTTCAAAATACATGAAGCAAAATCTGACAGAACTAAAAATAGAGATAGTCAAACCATCATTATAGTTGGAGGCTTCAACACTCCTCTCCTAGTAATTGACAGAAGAGGTAGACAGTAAGGAGATCTATAACTTAACCCTACTCCATTTAACTGACATCTTGAATCATACATTCAACAACAGAATACATGTTATTTTCAAATGCTCCTGTAACATTCACCCAGATATATTATCTGCCAGGCCATAAAACCAGCTACAATGAATATAAAGGCATAGAAATCATACAGAGTATGTTTTCTGATTAGAACAATATTAAACTAGAAATCAGTATCAAAAAAATCTAGAAAACCTCCGAATATTGGAAACTAAGCAATGTACTAAATAATCAACAGGTCAAAGAAATAAGAAAAATTAGAAAATAGTTTATATTGTACTTGACTTTGATGTTTTCTTTGCCATGCTGAAATTAAAAATTTTTATCTGGCCGCATTTATCAAGCTACAATAGAACTGATTGAAAAATGTGTCTCATTAATTTTAAATTTCAGCATGGCAAAGAAAACCTCAAATTCATGGACATACACATGCTTAGGATGTATGATGCCCACTCCAAAGTGTACATCATGGTATTTGAAAACCACTCATATTTTCTTATCATACTTTTCAAGTTTCATTTCTGAGATTTAAATAGTTGATGAATATGAAATTGTCCTTGTCTTCACAGAGGTTACAGTCTAGTGGCCAGGGGTCTATGTGGCTATATCTGTCCTAATACCAACATATAATCCATTTATTTAATGGCTTAACTTAAAAAGACACTTTAATCACTTATGTAGTTTTCTTACATGCTTGTGTCTACGTTTCACTCTTTTCTGTTTCACTTTTTTTTTATTATTCTATCAATACCATGCTATTTTAAATTACTGGTCCTTAAAATGTTTTCATATCCACTAATGCTAGTCCCCTCTAATCTCTCTTCCTTATCAAAAGTTACCTAGCTATTCTGGAATTCCCGTCGTGGCGCAGTGGTTAACGAATCCGACTAGGAACCCTGAGGTTGCGGGTTTGATCCCTGCCCTTGCTCAGAGGGTTAATGATCTGGCGTTGCCTTGAGCTGTGGTGTAGGTCACAGACGCGGCTCGGATCCTGCGTTGCTGTGGCTCTGGTGTAGGCTGGTGGCGGCAGCTCCGATTGGACCCCTAGCCTGGGAACCTCCATATGCTGCGGGAACGGCCCAAGAAATGGCAAAAAGACAAAAAAACAAACAAACAAACAAACAAAAAAAACCCAGTTACCTAGCTATTCTGAATTATTGTTATATTTTAAAATTGATCAGTGTTTTAATTGGAAATTACATTGTATTTGTAGACTAAAGAGAATGACATTTATACATTACTGAGTCTTCCTATACAAGAAAAGGGTATGTCTTTCCATTTATTGAGTTTTAATATCTTCTTTATATGGAACAGTAGTTTTTCACCCTTGTTGTACATTACAATCACTTAGAGGGTTAAGAAAAAAAAAAAAATAACAGCTGTTTAGGCCCATCACCAAAAGCTTAATTGTTTTGGTGTAGAGCACAAGAGTTGTGTATTTATTAAGAGCTTAACTCCAGAGTTCCCACCGCGGCGCAGTGGCTAACGAATCCGACTAGGATCCATGAAGTTGCAGGTTCCATCCCTGGCTTTGCTCAGTGGGTTAACTATCCAATGTTGCCATGAGCTGTGGTGTAGGTTGCAGATGCGGCTCGGATCCCCCCGTTGCTGTGGCTCTGGCGTAGGTCCGATTGGACCCCTAGCCTGGGAACCTCCATATGCTGCAGGAACAGCCCTAGAAAAGGCAAAAAAAAAAAAA
This sequence comes from Sus scrofa, assembly GCF_054392235.1. NCBI lineage: Eukaryota > Metazoa > Chordata > Mammalia > Artiodactyla > Suidae > Sus > Sus scrofa. Next base: position 109,009,509 of record NC_139397.1, on the reverse strand, counting down.
GAGCCTAACCCCAGTCAGGACTAAGAACTACTGGTGTAGGGCCTGCATTCTTAGAGCTGAATTCTCCTCAGGTATTTTTCCTTGCCTTGGCTTAGTTTGGGTTATTATTTTAAATGGCATCTTTTTTGTTCATTATATTTTCTAATTGATTACTTTTTGCCCAAAAAAAACCTATGATTTCAGAGTGCATTCATTTTGTAACATGATACCTTAACGAATTTATTTCATATACATATTTTCAGTCAACTCTTTTATATTTTTATAGGCATTAAGTTATATAATATGCAAAAATAATGTCAACTTTGTTTTTTCTTGTCCTATATTTATACCATATTCCATATTGTCTATTGTGTTGGCTAATAGTTCCATAAAAATAACAAGTAATTATTGTTAAGGCTATTCTTAATTTATCCTCATTTTAATGAGAATATGTATAGTGTTTCATCATTAAGCATAATTTTGGTTTATCACTCAAGAAAATATCCATCTACTCAAATTTTGCTGAAGGTTTTTTTAGTAAGGAACTGTCCTAATTAAAGGACTCCTATTAATTTTTTTCATTTTATAAAGTTTTATTGAAGTATAGTTGATTTATAATGTTGTGATATTTTTCTGCTATACAACAAAGTGATTCAGTTATGCACACATCAAATCTTTTTCAGATTCTTTCCCCATATAGATTATCACAGAATACTGGATAGAGGTTCCTGCGCTATATAGCAAGTCCGCACTGGCCAGTCAGTTCCAAATACTGCAGTGTGCATATGCCCCAGTCCCAAACCCCCAGGCCTTCCCTCTCCCCCCACCTATCCCCTTTGATAACCATAAGTTTGTTTTTAAAGCTGTGTGTGAGTCTGTTTCTGTTCTGCAGATAAGTTCATCTGTATATTTTATTTTATTTTATTTTACTTTATTTTAGTCTCTTTAGGGCCACACCCACAGCATATGGAAGTTCCCAGGCTAGGGGTCGAATTGGAACTGTAGCTGCTGGCCTACACCATGGCCACAGCAATGTGGGATCCGAGCTGTGTCTGCGATCCTCACTACAGCTCACAGCAATGCCGGATCCTTAACCCACTGTGGGATGCCAGGGATCAAACCTGTATCCTCATGGATACCAGTAACATTTGCTTCCGCTGTGCCACAACAGGAACTCCTGTATCCATTTTTTTAGATTCCACATGTAAGTAGTATCATATGATGTTTGTATTTCTCTGTCTAACTTCACTAGTATGATAATTTTGGTCCACCCATGTTGCTGCAAATGGCATTATTTCAATCTTTTTATGGCTGGGTAACATTTCATTGTATATATGTACCACATCTTCTTAATTCATTCCTTTGTTGATGGACATTTAGGTTGCTTTCATGTCTTGGCTGCTGTGAATAGTGCTGTAATGAACATAATGGTGTGTGTATCTTTTGGAATTAGTTTTGCCCTCATACATGCCCAGGAGTGGGATTGCTGGATTATATGGTAGTTCTATATTTAGATTTCTGAGGAACCTCCATATGGTTTTCCATAGTGGTTGTACCAATTTACACTCCTACCAACAGCGTAGAAGGGTTCCCTTTACTCCACACCCTCTCCAGCATTTATTGTTTGCAGATTTTTTGATGATGGCTGTTTTGGCTAGTGTAAGGTGGTACCTCATTGTAGTTTTGATTTGCGTTTCTCTAATAATTAGCAATGTTGAGCATCTTTTCATTTTTTGGGGGGCCATCTGTATGATTTCTTTGGAGAAATGGTGTTCTACCAATTTGTTGATTGGGTTGGTTGTTTTTTGATATTGAGCCACATGAGTTTGTGTATTTTGGAGATTAATCCCTTGTCAGTCACTTCATTTGCAAATAACTTCTCTCTCCCATTCTGTGGGTTGTCTTTCCGTTTTTTTGGTGGTTTCCTCTGATGTGCAAAAACTTTTAAATTTAATTAGGTTCCATTTGTTTATTTTTTTTAAATTTTCATTACTCTAGGAGGTGGATCTGAAAAGATATTGCTTCAGTTTATGTCAGATGGTGTTCTATCTATGTTTTCCTCTAAACATTTATAGGATCCAATCTTATATTTAGGTCTTTAATCCATTTCGAGTTTATTTTCATGTATGGTGTTACAGAGTGTTTTAATTTCATTCTTTTACATATAGTCGTCCAGTTTTCCCAGCACCACTTATTGAAGAGACTATGTTTTCTCCATTGTATATTCTTGCTTCCTTTGTCATAGATAGTTGATTATAGGTGTGTGGGTTTATTTCTGGGCTTTCTAAAGGACTATTTAAATTCTGCCAAGTGCTCTATAGGAATAAATTAAGATGATCATGTTTTCCTCTTCTTTTACATATTAATATATTAAAAGATATTAACAGATTTCAGATATTGAACCATGTTTGTGCTGCTGGAATAACTGGGCTCCATTACAGTATATTGTTCTTTTAATATACTATAGAATTCTACTTGCTAATATTTAACTTAATTTTTTCTTTTTTGAAAAAAAAAAAAAAGAAGAATGGAGAACCATAGAATCAACTGGAACACGAGGATCAAATGGCAATAAATAATCATCTATCAATTATCACCTTAAATGTCAATGGACTGAATGCCCCAATCAAAAGACACAGAGTGGCTGAGTGGATAAAAAGGCAAAAACCTTCAATATGCTGCCTACAAGAAACTCACCTTAGGACAAAAGATACATATAGATTGAAAGTGAAAGGGTGGGGGAAAGTATTTCATGCCAATAGACATGACAGAAAAGCAGGAGTTGCAACGCTCATATCAGACAAAATAGACTTTAAAACAAAAGACATAAAGAAAGACAAAGAAGGACACTATTTAATGATTAAGGGATCCATCCAAGGAGAGGATGTTACTATCATCAACATATATGCCCCAAATACAGGAGCACCCAGATACATACAACAAATATTAACAGACATAAAGGGAGATATTGATGAGAATACAATCATAGTAGGAGACCTAAATACCCCCCTCACATCAATGGACAGATCCTCTAGACAGAAAACTAATAAAGCAACAGAGATCCTAAAGGAAACAATAGAAAAGTTAGACTTAATTGATATCTTCAGGACACTACATCCAAAAAAAGCAGAATACACATTCTTCTCAAATGCTCATGGAACATTCTCAAGAATAGACCACATGTTGGGACATAAAGCGAATCTCAATAAATTTAGGAGCATAGAAATTATCTCAAGTATCTTCTCTGACCACAATTCCATGAAATTAGAAATCAACCATGGGAAAAGCAAAGAGAAAAAACCTACTCCATGGAGACTAAACAACATGCTACTAAAAAACCAATGGGTCAGTGAGGAAATCAAGAAGGAAATTAAAAACTACCTTGAAACAAATGATAATGAAGACACAACCTCTCAAAATCTATGGGATGCTGCGAAAACAGTGCTCAGAGGGAAATTTATAGCAATCCAGGCCTTTCTCAAAAAAGAAGAAAGATCCCAAATGGACAACTTAACCCTCCACCTAAATGAATTAGAAAAAGAAGAACAAAAAAGTCCTAAAGTCAGCAGAAGGAAGGAAATTATAAAGATCAAAGAAGAAAGCAATAAAATAGAGACTCAAAAAACAATAGAGAAAATTAATAAAACCAAGAGCTGGTTCTTTGAAAAGGTGAACAAAATTGATAACCCCCTGGCCAGACTCACTAAAAAGAGGAGAGAAAGAACCCAAATCACCAAAATTATAAATGAAAAAGGAGAAATCACAACGGATACAGCAGAAATACAAAAAACCATAAGAGAATACTATGAACAACTATACGGCAATAAGTTTGACAATCTGGAAGAAATGGACAATTTTCTAGAATCTTACAGCCTGCCAATACTGAATCAAGCAGAAACAGACCAACTGAACAGACCGATCACTAGAAATGAAATTGAAGAGGTCATAAAATCACTCCCTACAAATAAAAGTCCAGGACCAGATGGCTTCACAGGTGAATTCTATCAAACATATAAAGAGGAATTGGTGCCCATCCTCCTTAAACTCTTTCAAAAGGTTGAAGAAGAAGGAATACTCCCAAAGACATTCTATGAGGCCACCATCACCCTCATTCCAAAACCAGGCAGAGATACCACCAAAAAAGAAAACTATCGCCCAATATCATTGATGAATACAGATGCAAAAATTCTCAACAAAATCTTAGCCAACCGAATCCAACAACATATCAAAAAAATTATACACCATGACCAGGTTGGGTTCATCCCAGGTTCACAAGGATGGTTCAACATACGCAAATCAATCAACATCATACACCACATTAACAAAAAAAAAGTCAAAAATCATATGATCATCTCAATAGACGCAGAAAAAGCATTTGACAAAGTTCAACATCCATTCATGATCAAGACCCTCGCCAAAGTGGGTATAGAGGGAACATTCCTGAATATAATCAAAGCCATTTATGATAAACCCACAGCAAATATAATCCTCAATGGGGAAAAACTGAAAGCCTTCTCACTCAAATCTGGAACAAGACAGGGATGCCCACTCTCACCACTGCTCTTCAACATCATTTTGGAAGTCCTGGCCACAGCAATTAGACAAACAAAAGAAATCAAAGGCATCCATATAGGAAGAGAAGAGATCAAACTGTCACTGTATGCAGATGACATGATGCTATACCTAGAAAACCCTAAGGACTCAACCCCAAAACTCCTTGAACTGATTAATAAATTCAGCAAAGTGGCAGGATATAAGATTAACATTCAGAAGTCAGTTGCATTTCTGTATACCAGCAATGAAACATTAGAAAAGGAATACAAAAATACGATACCTTTTAAAATTGTACCACACAAAATCAAATACCTCGGAATACACCTGACCAAAGAGGTAAAGGACCTATACGCTGAGAACTATAAAACCTTAATCAAAGAAATCAAAGAAGATGTAAAGAAATGGAAAGATATTCCATGTTCCTGGATTGGAAAAATCAATACTGTGAAAATGGCCATCCTACCCAAAGCAATCTACAGATTCAATGCAATCCCTATCCAATTACCCATGACATTGTTCACAGAACTAGAACAAACAATCCAAACATTTAGATGGAACAACAAAAGACCCAGAATCGCCAAAGCAATCCTGAGAAACAAAAACCAAGCAGGAGGCATAACTCTCCCAGACTTCAAGAAATACTACAAAGCCACAGTCCTCAAAACAGTGTGGTACTGGTATCAAAACAGACAGACAGACCAATGGAACAGAATAGAGAACCCGGAAATAAACCCAGACACCTATGGTCAATTAATCTTTGACAAGGAGGCAAGAACATCAAATGGGAAAAAGAAAGTCTATTCAGCAAGCATTGCTGGGAAACCTGGACAGCTGCATGCAAAGCAATGAAACTAGAACACACCCTCACTCCATGCACGAAAATAAACTCCAAATGGCTGAAAGACTTAAATATACGACAGGACACCATCAAACTCCTAGAAGAAAACATAGGCAAAACACTCTCTGACATCAACATCATGAATATTTTCTCAGGTCAGTCTCCCAAAGCAATAGAAATTAGAGCAAAAATAAACCCATGGGACCTCATCAAACTGAAAAGCTTTTGCACAGCAAAGGAAACCCAAAAGAAAACAAAAAGACAACTTACAGAATGGGAGAAAATAGTTTCAAATGATGCAACTGACAAGGGCTTAATCTCTAGAATATATAAGCAACTTATACAACTCAACAGCAAAAAAACCAATCAATCAATGGAAAAATGGGCAAAAGACCTGAATAGACATTTCTCCAAAGAAGATATACAGATGGCCAACAAACACATGAAAAAATGCTCAACATCGCTGATTATAAGAGAAATGCAAATCAAAACTACCATGAGATACCACCTCACACCAGTCAGAATGGCCATCATTCATAAATCCACAAATAACAAGTGCTGGAGGGGCTGTGGAGAAAAGGGAACCCTCCTGCACTGTTGGTGGGAATGTAAACTGGTACAGCCACTATGGAGAACAGTTTGGAGATACCTTAGAAATCTATACATAGAACTTCCATATGACCCCGCAATCCCACTCTTGGGCATCTATCCGGACAAAGCTCTACTTAAAAGAGACACATGCACCCGCATGTTCATTGCAGCCCTATTCACAATAGCCAGGACATGGAAACAATCCAAATGTCCATCGACAGAGGATTGGATTCGGAAGATGTGGTATATATACACGATGGAATACTACTCAGCCATAAAAAAGGATGACATCATGCCATTTGCAGCAACATGGATGGAACTAGAGAATCTCATCCTGAGTGAAATGAGCCAGAAAGACAAAGACAAATACCATATGATATCACTTATAACTGGAATCTAATATCCAGCACAAATGACCATCTCCTCAGAAAAGAAAATCATGGACTTGGAGAAGAGACTTGTGGTTGCCTGATGGGAGGGGGAGGGAGTGGGAGGGATCGGGAGCTTGGGCTTATCAGTCACAACCTAGAATAGATTTACAAGGAGATCCCGCTGAATAGCATTGAGAACTATGTCTAGATACTCATGTTGCAACAGAAGAAAGGGTGGGGGAAAAACTGTAATTGTAATGTATACATGTAAGGATAACCTGACCCCCTTGCTGTACAGTGGGAAAATAAAATTTAAAAAAAAAAAATTTTTTTCTTTTTTGGCCACCCCACAGCATATGGAGTTCCTGGGCCAGGGATCAGATCTGAGCCATAGCCACAGCCACACCAGTGCTGGATCCTTAACCCACTATGCTGGACCAGGGATTGAACCTGTTTCCCAGCTCTCCCAAGACACTGCTGATCTTGTGCCACAGCAGGAACTCCACTAATATTTAATTTCAAAATTTGAATCAATATTCTTGTTTTGCTCATTGCCATGTATTAGCATCAGTATTATGGAGCTTATATTTTTTGCTAAGCTTTCTGAATTAATTCATTTTTATTCTTTAATTTATTAAAATTTTAGAATGGTGGCTTTCAGAGTATTTTGATTGTGACCCAGAGTAAAAAATGCAGCTTTAAAAGGAGATCTGGCATAAAATAAGCACTGTAACCAAAGTTTCACATCATAATTCTTGCTCTATGATATGCACTCACTCTATACTATTTTATTTCAGTTTAAGAAAATGCTCATCTCAAAACCACTATCTTGAAAAACACTGTAGATTATTTGAGGATTTGAAAGAATCATCTATAAAAACTGGTATTTTTCAGAGAGTAGCTCTCTGGTAATTATTCCATTTTTTTCCTTGCTTGTGTTTTTTTAGACAACCCATATCATCTTGGGAGGTCCCCTTGTGGCTCAACCGGTTAAGATCTACTAGTTGAGTGTTCTGGTTGTGGTTTAGTGGTAAAGAATCCAACTAGTATCCATGAGGATGTGGTTCCATCCCTGGCCTCGTTCAGTGTGTTAAGGATCCCATGTTTGTGTGAGCTGTGGTGTAGGTCACAGACACAGCTTGGACCCTGCATTGTTGTGGCTGTGGCATAGGCCAGCAGCTGCAGCTCCAATTAGACTCCTAGCCCAGGAACTTCCATATGCCACAGATGCAGCCCTAAAAAGCCAAAAGCCAAAAGCCAAAAGCCAAAAAAAAAAAAAAAAAAAATTCCCTGGCTTCATTCAGTGGGTTAAGTTTCTGGCATTGCCTCAAGCTGCATCGTAGTTTGCAGATGCGGCTGGTTCGGGTATTGTTGTGGCTTTGGTGTAGGCTGGCAGCTGCAGCTCCAATTTGACCCATAGCCTGAGAACTTGATATGCCACAGGTGGGGCCCTAAAAAGAAAAAAAGGAAGAAGAAGAAGAAAAAAGAAAAGACAAGACCTATATCATCTTAATTCCATGTAGGCCTTCAATTTTTGTGTGTGACTGTGTCTTTTTAGGGCTGCAGCCACGGCATATGGAGGTTCCCAGGCTAGGGGTCAAAAAAGGAGCTGTAGCTGCTGGCCCACACCACAGCTACAGGAATGCCAGATCGAAGCCACATCTGCAACCTACATCACAGCTCATGGCAATGCTGGATCCTTAATCCAGGGATTGAGCAAAGCCAGGGATTGAAACTGTGTCCTCATGGATAGTAGTCAGATTCATTTCTGCTGAGCCACTTCAGGAATTCCAGGTCTTCAAATTTATTTGCATAATATAATAAAATATATAGACTATCTATGCCTTCTTTATATTGATTAGATTAGCTAGTGTATTGGATTTTTTTTTCTCCTTAAGGAAATAAGTCATAGATTTATACTGTAATTTATATTATCAGTTCTATTGCTTTTCTGTTTTTTAAATCAATACGTACTTTATTTTAAAAATTTTATTGAATTATAGTTAATTTGCTGCTTTGCTGTTTTTGCTTTTACCTTTCTCTTCTGCTTTTTAAGGTTTAATTTTAGTCTGTTTGGTAGTTCATTTTCTACTTTTTTTTTTTTTTTTTTTTTTTTTTTTTGGCTTCACCCACAGCACGAGAAGTTCCTGGGCCAGGGATTGAATCCACACAGCAGTTGAGATCTGCACCACAGCTATGGCAACACTAGATCCTTAACCTGCTGTGCCATAGGAGAACTTCTCACTTTCTAATTTTTTTAGTTAAACAGTATGTTGTTTTTCTTCTTTCTTGTATTCCTGTTTTAAACCATGACTATCTGCTGAACACAGTAGTAGTTGTATTCTATAGGTTTTGGTGTGTAATGTTTTAATTATTATTTTGTACACATTCTGCAAAAACAGTTTTATTTCCTTTTTGCACCAAAGTTGTTTTAAGTAGTGTTTATATTTAAAATATAATCTTCACTTTTATTTTGTTCACTCATTTTTGTTGAATTGCATAGTTATCAGAGAATGTAGTCTGGATTAGTTCTAATTTTGGGAATTAATTAAGAGATTTCTGTGTGTGTATGTGGGCCAATGTATAGTTAGTTTGGTAAATGTTTCATGAACTTTTAAAACTAAGATTGGTTTTCAGATAACACGATACCTATTTCATCTATTTCATCAACCAAATCTATTTCATCAACCTCATTGACTTTATCATCCAAATATATCCGTACCAATTTTGACATCTTAATCCATGAAGTGAATTAAAGTAGACTAGTACTACTTTCTATCTTTCCTTGTAGTTCTGCAGTTTTCTTTATGTATTTTTATTATTATATTATTCAATGCTTTAAGGTTTATGAAATGTATACCTTCTCTGTAGAGCTTCTGCCATCATAAGATTTCCTCCTTCACCTTGTATTATACTTTCTACCTTAAATTTTATCCTACTATCATGACTACAGCTTTCTTTTTGTTAGCATTTGCCTGAAAGATCTTTTCCCACTGTTTTCTTTCTAGTTTTCTAGTGATTTTGCTTTAGATCTTCCTCTGAGTATATCATATGTATTCTCTTTACAAAAATTAAATTTATATATTTTCAATTAAGATTTCTAACAAATTAATATCAGTGATATAAAAATTGTTAGGTTTCTACTGGTATTACTGTTGTTAGATGTTGACAATGATTTCAATATTTAGTATTTATTAAGCATTTACTTAGCCCCAGACTCTGTTCTTGGTACTTTACATCATTATTTCATTTAGTCCTCACAACTTGACTAATATTTCCACTTTGCAGATGAGGAAATGAAAGTTTCTAAGTTGTCCAAAGCCAGAGAGCTCATAGATACTAGCTGGCAAAAGTGTTTATTATTCATAGGTTTTGGAGAGGGAAGGTTTTATCATCTTATTTCTAGTCTCGCATTTGTTCTCCACTCCACACTGATAAATATCCTATGTATACACCGTTCCAGCTACACCCAAGAAATTGTTGGTTTGTCCCATAGTCCATACTCCAGTCCATAACTTTGCACTTGCTCAAGTGATTACCCACTCCTTTCTATGGGTAGGGCAATGTTGTATATAAATATACTCGATGTCTACCTACAACCAAACAGTGAATATTTTAAAAAAATCAAATATTTTAATCAAGTATTTAAATTTCACCTGCTCTCTCATCAGATTTCTCCTCTAAGTTTGAGCGAAGATGAAAAATATTTATTCATATTTAAAATGAAGGTGAAGATTTGATTTTATTACAGTGTATTTAGATTCATTATATCATGCAAAAATGTGCAATATTTAACAGATATTGAACCTTAATAAAAGTAATGCCTTACAGATTTTATTTAAAAATTTTCTGTGTATTACCAAAACAAAGGAAAGAACATATAGAAAACTGAATTCAAGGTTTAACCTAAAGTCCCTATGACCATAGAAAAATTGGTGGTACCGGTGATGTAGTTCTTAGAGTTCCCAGCAGGGGACAGAATGTTCATGTTAAATCTAATTAAATGAAAATGTTTTTACTCTAATTCAAGACTGTTTCTATTTTTAAATCAATACAAAAGTCAGAACTTTTTATCGTTAAAATTACTAGAAGCTTCTGATTTGTTAATTTAAATTTTCAAGAATTTAAATATATAATTCAAAATATTGAAAAATGAGCTTAACAGAAATAGTGATGTTCTGTAACAAAAGGCTGATCCCCAATACCTGAGCAAATGGGTATCCCAAGTACATTTAGTCAGTAGACACTAAAACCCCTATACTAATGGCCAAACTCAGGTCATTGGGTCTTTCAGTTGCCAAGCCAGACCATGGACTGGTTCCAAGGACAAAGGGCACCATGTGGCACTGACCCAGGAAATTGAGCACTGACCTTATTTGTTAATTTTAGAACATTAAAAAAAAATTCTTAACTCAATATAAAAGAAGTATTGGTGTTTCAAAAGTGTTTCAATTCAAATTGCCTTTGTAAATCAAATAAACTGTTTTTAACTTAATTCTACTTTAGGTCATATAAACTCTCTGGGCCTCAGTTTCTCCATCTGTTCATGAGTATATTAGATATGATCATCTTAAAATTCTAATGCTCCTGAAATTCAATTTTTTCCACTAGACAAAAAGTATCATTTTTTTTTTCCTTGCCTTTAGTTCTTGGCATAGTCTCTCTCACAAACCAGGTGCTCAGTAAGTGTAATGAATAAACAAATAAATGAATACATTTTTAGAGAATTCTTTCTAGGAATTTACAAAAGAATTTGGAAACAGAATGGCTCTGAAAGCCAAACTTCTGTGAATTATGAAAAACAATGCTTTAGGCAATTCCAAGGAAATAAGAAAACATTTCCTGAATACTTTTGGCAAGCACTGAATTCTATTCTGGCTATTACTATTTCCAAGTCACTAGCTGAGTAAAGAGGAAGCCAATTTTTTTTAAGGGTTTTAAGTCTTTAAATTTAAAATCTAAATTGCTCAACATTGCTAATTACCAGAGAAAGGCAAATCCAAACTCCAGTGAGGTATCACCTTGCACCAATCAGAATAACTATCATTTAAAAGTCCACAAACAATAAATGCTAGAAAGGGTGTGGAGAAAAGAGAATGCTACTACATATGTTTGAAGGTAAACTGATGCAGCCACTATGGAAAACAGTATGGAGGTTCCTCAAAAAACTAAAAATAGAGTCACCATATGATCTAGCAATCTGGCTCTTGGGCATATATCCAGTCAAAACTCTAATTCAAAAACATATACACACCCCTATATTCATAGCAGCACTATTTACAATAGCCAAGACATGGAACCTAAATGTTCAGTGACATAAGAATGGGTAAAGAAGATGTGGTACATATATACACTGGAATATTACTTAATCATAAAAAAGAATGAAATCATGCCATTTGCGCCAACATAGATGGAACTAGAGATTATCAAATTGAATGAAGTAAGTCAGAAAAATAAAAATACTATATGATATCACTTTTATTTGGAATCTAAAACATGAGACAAATGAACATATCTACCAAACAGAAAGATCCATGGACAGAGAGAACAGACTTGTGGTTGCCAAGGGTGAAGGATTGTGGGGGAGGGGTAGATTGGGAATTTGGAGTTAGCAGATGCAAACTATTATATATAGAATGGATAAATAACAATGTTCTATTGTATAGCACAGGCAACTATATTGACTATCCTGTGATTAAACCATAATAGAAAATAATATGAAAAAATATATATATATGTATGTATAACTGAATCATTTTTCTGTACAGCAGAAATTAACACAATATTGTAAATCAACTATGCTTCAATAATCTCCAGTGTCGATCTATACTGTCATCTGCTCTGGAAAGCATGTGCTTGTTCTAAAGTAAAGAAAACCATCATGAAGGAAATCAGTCATCAAAAATAATGAAAACGAACTTCTTATACTCGGCTTCCCATTTGTAAATTTTTTAAATTTTACTTCATTAAAATTTGAGGAAGAAATGCATAACTGCAGGCAGAAGTTTTGTGCCTTCTTAATCCAGGGAGGTGGGCAATGGTGTGGAAGTTTAGATCAAAGGTGAGGATGTGACTGTAGCAAATTTGACGGTCCAACTAGAGACTGCTATAACATATCAGGGAAACATCCTTACCTGCTATGTCACTGCATGTACATTCAACAAAAACAAAAAGAAAATTCAAGACTTGTAAAAAGGGTTAAATTAGTAAATTACAGACTTTTTTCAACCAGCAACTGCCATTCAGCAAAAAACTTCAGTAGCTATGCTTATTTACTATTAAAAGAAATTATCTGAGCCAGGTTCTCAAAGCTTTAATAATGTAAAGATTCCTTTCCAAGGAAAAACAAATTTTTAGAGAACTCTCACAGATAAAAGTCAACCCCTATCACTTTAGATGGCATTTGAAGTCAACTTTATTACAGTAAAAAACTCAACTATAAACACCTTTTAAAAAATAACACTGTAGGAGTTCCTGCTGTGTGACAATGGGTTAAAAATCCAACTGCAGTGGCTCATGTTGCTGCAGAGGTGTGGGTTTGATCCCTGGCCTGGGAACTTCCATAAGCTGCAGGAGTGTCAATAAAATGAATACATACATACATACATATATATACACACACACACATATAATATACATATATATACATATACATACATACACACATACATATATACATATACATACATATATACACACATACACATACACGTATATAATAAGTATATATACATATATATATATGCACACATACACTGTAGACTACAGACATACACTGTAGATCTAGAATGTTCATCAAGTACTAAGTTTTATGAAATTACTTATGGAACTCACAGATCCCCCTGGAGAGCTAAGAACTTAGGTGGAGAGCATATTCTGGGAAATAGGTTGATTTTTGGCCCACCTGGAATGGCTATTCAAAGAGCTATGCCTTGGGGTAAACTGAGGTGATAAACTCTATTTGAGTTTTGGGGAAAAATACCTTCCTACTGATATGAGGAGAAAGGGAGAGAAGTAATTTATAAAAGAACATGGAGAAGGAGAAGACTGTAGCATATATAATCAGTTCACATTTCTCCCCACTGGGTCAAAGCAGACTGTTGTGCCTACACACACACACACACACACACACACACACACACACACACACACACACACACACACTGCCCTTTTGAGATTTCTTTTCTCCTTTCTGGCTACCTCTGTTGCTCCTTAAACTCAGTTTGACCTAAATAGGATCTATGCTGGGTAAGGGCTCTGGTAGTCTAGCTATATCACAGCAAGTGTGGTCACTCCCTAACAAGGTCCTGTTAAATGCCACAAAGATCATTAAGTGCAAAAGTTCAAGTGCTTGGTCTACCACAGAACTGCAAGAGGAGGCAAGGACAAAAGGATCCACCAGTACTGGTACTCCCTACCACCTCAGGTAAGAGAGAACCCTGTAGAAGTGCTGTAAACATAGTCAGTGCAAACTAAAAGCACAACAGAGTCCTTCAAAAGTCTATAAATATAAAAATATAAGTATACCTATTGAAAAATTAGAAAGTTGAACTTTCTTTTACTTAAGGAGACATTATTTATTTGTTGATTCAATGATCCATAAACACCCTTTTGTCAAGCTAATTATGTACCAGGTATTAGACCAAAACCTAAGGGGACAAAAATGAACAAGATAATTCTGTCTTTCAGGAGCTCATAGCCTTTTGGGGGAGGGAGGGGTAGAGATGGGAGGACAAGTAAGGAAACAAAAGCAAATACTTGAGAATTGTAATAGTCTAATTTTAACACTAAGTCTTTGAGTCTAGTATCTTTTTTCAGTGGAAAAATGAGAAAGCTAAATTATAACTTAATTTTTGTTCTTTGTATTTCAAATGTGTGAGTGAATAGTGTTTCCACTTTGGAAAGGAAGGAAGGTAGAAATCACACTTAAAGTTGTTCTGAATTAATAGTACCTCTACAGGACAGTGGAATGCAAAAACTTTGTTAACTGGACATTATTATGATGCATTGCCATAATATGAATATTATCAAGACTGACCTGAAAACCATAAAAGAAATCCCTCAAGACCAGATTTCAGTCTATGCTCCAGAACTGACAAATGTGCAAATGTCCTCTAAACAACCTCAAGTTAGTAGTTGTTAATTATAAAAAAATAACATTTATATTTATGCTCTTGGCAATAATTATGTATCATACATTTTAAAATGACCATATTTGATGTCTCATTAAAAGCAAAGCTACAGGTATTAGGGAGAGGGGACTTCAAGTTAGAGGGAAAAAAATTAAACTAAAGTAGTATAAAAATTATTACTTTGGGGAGTTCCCATTGTGGCGCAGCAGAAATGAATCCGACTAGGAACCGTGAGATTGTGGGTTCAATCCCTGGCCTCGCTCAGCAGGTTAAGGATCCGGCATTTCCTTGAGCTGTGGTGTAGGTCGTAGTCACGGCTCAGATCTGGCGTTGCTGAGGCCGAGGTGTAGGCTGGCAGCTACAGCTTTGATTAGACCCCCTAGCCTGGGAACCTCCATATGCTGCGGGTGTGGCCCTAAAAACATGAAAGACAACAACAACAACAACAAATTATTACTTTGGGGCATGATTCTCAAAGCGTGGTCTGGGGATCCCTGGTGTGAAGACCCTTTCAGAAAGACTGTGGGAAAAAAACTATTTTCACAACAATGCTAAGAGTTTTTTTTTTTTGCTACTCTCATTCTTTCTTCCAGATGCTCTGCGATATGTGATGACACATATGCTGTCAGCAAATAGAATATACGCTTGCATATGTCTGTATTCTAAAATATCTTGTTTTGGGAATTCCTGTTGTGTCTCAGTGGTAACAAACCCAAAACCCAACTGGTATGCATGAGGATGTGGGTTTGACCTCTGGCCCCACTCAGTGGGTTAAGGATTCAGCATTGCCGTGAGCTGTGGTGTAGGTTGCAGATGTGACTCAGATCCCGCATTGTTGTGGCTGTGGTGTAGGCCGGCATCTGCAGCTCCAATTTGACCTCTAGCCTAGGAACTTCCATATGCTGCATGAGCAGCCCTGAAAAAAAAAAAAAAAAAAAAAAAAGGCAAAAAAACCCCTTGTTTTAATTTATACAAAATTAAATTTTGATAGATGTGACCCACACAAACAAAATCTTTTGAGGATCCTAAATAACTTCTTTTTTTTGTCTTTTTGTCTCTTTTCTAGGGTCGCTCCCGCGGCACATGGAGGTTCCCAGGCTGGGGGTCTAATCAGAGCTATAGCTGCCAGCCTACGCCAGAGCCACAGCAACGCGGGATCCGAGCTGCGTCTGCAACCTACACTACAGCTCACGACAACGCCGGATCCTTAACCCACTGAGCAAGGCCAGGGATCAAACCTGCAACCTCATGGTTCCTAGTCAGCTTCATTAACCACTGAACCATGATGGGAACTCCCTAAATAACTTTTCACAGCAAAAGAATCCTGAGGCCAAAAAATTTGAGAACTGCTGCTTTAGGAGTATGTCTCAAGCAAAAGAGCACATATCAAATTTCCTATTTCACGTGAAAAAACTAGACTATAGGTTTCATGAAGATAGTCACTGTTTCTGTTTGGCTCACTGTTTTCTCCTCAGAATCTAGCACAGTGCCAGGGACATAGTAGGCATTAGAATACTTCATAAAATAATATATGAATTAATACAGTTGACACTCAAACAGGACAGGGGTTAGGAGTACCAACTGTCCTCCAAGTTGAGAATCCGCATATAATTTTACAGTCATCCCTCTGTATCCAAGGTTCTGCATTGGAGGAGTCAAGTGACTGCAGATGGTATAGTACTGTAGTATATGCTTAGCAAAAAATGTGCAAATAAGAGGACCCATGCAGGTTAAACGTGCTGTTCACAGGTCCATTATACATACATACATACCTGCATTCCAAAACAAAGACTTTGTCAACTGACTCATTCAAGGTTACATAAAATGTCAGCAACAAACCCAGAACTAAATTTCAGAACTCCTGTCTTCTATTCCTATACTATTTTTCCCTGGCTTAAGGATCTCTTTGTTTTTGTTAATTTTTATTCTGTAATCTATTGAAAGTATGGATAATGAGATATTGCCAATGTGGGATGACTACCTTCTCAAACTGTTACGTGAGTTGAACACTATTTAGTTTTGTTTTTTTTTTTTTTTCTGGCCTTAAGCATAATCAGAACAGTGTAACACCAAAGAGGTGTCATTAGAAGAAATGGGCTCCCAGTAACATGGACGCATCTAGAGATTCTCATACTAAGTGAGGTAAGTCAGAAAAAGAAAGACAAATACCATATCGTATCATTTATATATGGAAACTAAAATATGACACAAATGAACCCATCCACAAAACAGGAAAAGACTCATGGGCAAGGAGAATAGACTTGTGGTTGCCGCTGGGGAGGGGATTTGGGGAAGCGTGGAGTGGGAGGCTGGGGTTAGCAGAGGCTATTACCCACGGAGGGGATAAACAGCAAGGTATAGCACAGAGAACTATACTCAATGTCCTATGCTAAACCAAAATGGAAAAGAATATTAAAAAACAATATATATGTAGAACTGAATCACCTTGCTGTACAGCAGAAATTAACAAACATTGTAAATCAAATATACTTCAATTTAAAAAGAGTGGAGTTTGAAAAGACAAAAAAACAAGAAAATGGCAAAAATGATTAGATAAAATATAATTTTCTGGGTTTTTCTCACAACAAGTTGAATTTTTCATGATTTATCCTTATTCTAATAGTCTAATCCTCCTTTCTTTGGCCACATCATTAAACTTCTGACAAGCCTTTATGTTAATGCACTTAGTAATTCCCAGACTGTAGAGTAAAACCATAAATGTTTTTCTGGGAAATACACTTTTTTTTTTGGCCACACCCATGGCATGTGGGAGTTCCTGGGCCAGGGATTGAATCCGCACTATAGCAGTGACCAGAGCCACTGCAGTTGTCAACACTGGCTATGCCACAAGAGAACTCCCTGGGAAATATGCTTTATATTTTCAAAGTTGTTTTGAAACACCCCCCTGGCATTTGTAAGAGAAGTGAGAGAAGTTCCTTGCTCCCTTCGGTTATAGAAATATAAGGCCCTCATCCACTATAAAGAACAGGGGGAAGGAAAAAGATAAGTCTTGTGAAAGAGCTGCACTGGCCACCTAAATTGACTCATGTGAGAAACTGCTTTCAAATACGGAACACCTAAGACAAAGCCAACAAGCTGGTGGACCACACCCTCCCAATTAACTAGAAGGGATTCTCTACTCACTCATTCTGATGACACAGTCCATTCTTCATGAATGCAGCCAAGGCTAGGCCCCCATCAGTCACACCACAGTGATGGTTCCTATGGCTGGTGAACCTTCCTTCTCTGGGGCTTTGGAAAGATTGCAGTCACTGACACTGGAGAAGGAATATAGGTTCTCAAAACTTCTTGAGTACCTATTAACTCATTCAATACTGACCTTGAGCACAGTTGATTAGACTCAGTTGATTCTCATTATTCATAGCAGTTGTGTTCTATCAAATCACTGCCAACACTGAATGAATGATGGATCACTGAGCCATTGCTCCTAGGGGAAGTACAAAGTTAGGTTCCTATCAGCCTCTGGTCACATTTTCACCAACCAATCAATATATAACCTTGTTTTATGTTCATTTCTGTTTTAAAATATTTATTTAATATATATTATTGATTTATTAACATTGTATTCATAGGCAAACACACTATAACTCAAGCCTGAATTATGCTTACATAATACACATATTTTTCCATTAAGGAAATTATTTTCCCTAAGTCATAGCACAACCTTCTTTTTTTTAAATTGTGGTAAAATATACATAAGACAGTTCAGTGTACAGTTCAGTGGCATTAAATACATTTATATTGTTGTGCAATCATGATCAATATCCATCTCCAGAACTTTTTGACCTTCCCAAATTGAAAATTTTGTATCTATTGAACAGTAGGTTTCCCCCATCCCACCCCACCTCTCCTCCAGCACCTGGTAACCACCATTCTCCTTTCCATCACAGCCTTCCTGTATGTAGGAGCACAGCACTATGCTTTGGGACCATTTTAAACAGCAGAATCATCCCCTAAAAAAACAAGTAAAAATGTGAAAAACATGGTACTATACAGATTGCAAAGAGGGCACTTGCTTAAATCTGAGAGCTGAAACAAGGCAGAGAATTGCCTTGTTTGACCTCAACTGGGACCCTGTGTCCTCAAGATTTTTGCTGTTTTGTACAGGCATTTGAATGACTATCAAAGTGCCATGAGTATTGATTCTGGAGTTAAAAATAAATTTCAGCAAGTAGACAAATTTGCATACAGGGAATCCATGAATAACGAGCATTAGCTGTACGGAAATGACAGCTTTGTTTCCTTTACTCCAGGTACTAAGAATAAAGAGCTGAAATGTGGCTTGTGATAGGGTTGTCTTGGAATATTTCACTTGCCTCAGAGGCCTAGAGAGCTAGCCTATGTGAACTGATAATTGGCAGCTACAACCTGAAGCAGTTCTAGTTCATGTGGAGGATAAACTTAAGCATTATCTCAAACCCCTCTGCATGAAACAAAGACCAAACATTCAAGTACTAGTTATCAATCACTTACTATGTGACAGGCACTATACTCAGCAATTTACATGCATTATTGAATTACATCCCCCAAAACTGAAGGTTAGAGAAGCTAAGTATCTCATCCATTATTACACTGTTAGAAGTGGCAAAGTTGAGATTTGAACTCAGGTCTATCTGACTCCAAAGCCTATTTCCCAACAGCTTTGCAATTCTATTCAAGTTTAAAAAAAAAAATATCTGATTTACTCAGAAGTGTATAGGAGCATATGTTATGATTATTATAATATTACAAAGATTTATATGTTGAAAAATAAATTTACCAAAAAAACCCTTTATAAGCCTGATCTAATATTGCTCCACAACAAAGAATTTCTGAAATCCTTCAGGGCATCTGGTTTGTGTCTGTTTTTCCTTAATCTTTAATGATGAGCAAGTCTAATGCATTATGTAAGGCCATTTTTCTCAAGAGATGTAGATACCTCCTAAGAATTTGATGAAAATGCATTAACTTTTCAGGCTACTGAGTTGCATTTTAGTGCACTGAGGCAGTAAATGAGTGTACAATGTGCAAAAGTAGTGACCTAAAAAATAAATATTTGATATGAACCACTGCATTCTCTTGGAAAAAAAAAAAAGTAATGGATTAACTCTCTTAGGAGTCCTTAGCTTCCCCAAAAGGAGTAGGAAGAATAAATCTCCTGTGGCCTGGAAACAGCTTCTGTTTCTCACTGGCTATGTTTGTTTAGCTCTTTAATAGTTCATTTGATTAGATCTTGTGGCTCCTAAAGCTAAGGTTGAGAGTTTGAGCTCTACAGAGGCCACTTAAATTTAGAGAACAAAAAGCTCTATTCTCTGCTCCCAGACCTTACCCCAAATCCCTGCCAGGTGTCTGCCCTCTGGTCAAATGAGAAACTGGCAAAGGGGTGCAAACCTAGCACAGAATTGGGAAACAGAAAAATGGGCACCCTTTATTATGGTGCTCCTTCTCTTTTATGTGTTTACAATACTTGGGCATAATTTACAGAGAATAGATACTACATTTTTTACTTTCACCACTGGAAATCTGAGGCAAACTGCATTATCAGTCATAAAATTCATTATCTTTCTATTCTAAGTTATTCTAAGCTTATTCTAAGCTCAGATAGCTGACATTATCCTCTTGGTAATAAACAATGAAAAAACACATCTTCTGAGCAATATTAATCTGCAACTTTAGGATAGGAGAAAATCAGTTGAAAACTGAGCACGATTTTCACGTGAATAAAAGATATTATTTAAAAATAATTCCATGTGTAATATAACAGAATAAGTATGATTTTCATTATGTACTAGAAATTTAGTCAGGAAAACAAGTTTCTCAAATTATAGCTGAATATATTTTACTAGTATCACAATCTTAAATTTTAATTCAGGTCTTCCTAATTTAAATCTGTATTTCTCTGATTACACAGGACTAAAAATAATTTAAAACAGCAAATAAAATTCTTTTTTCCTCAAATGTTTGTCTAAATAATGTAAAATCATTTTATTTTTTTGAGGAAAAAGACATTTCAACTTTTTAAGTATGAAGTGTAAAAGAATTACTTATTTAAATTACAATTTTAAAGTTTCACTAATAAAGATTAATAATATTTAAGTGCAGTTTATATTATTGTTAACATAGATTTTAATTTTTCAAATGTCACATATATCTTTCATTATTTGTAGATTTATTTCTTTTATGAAGTAGTCAAATGAATCAGCTCACCCTTGACTGTAACAAAATACTGTTTGGTGACTTGTGACAGACAGGGTTTTAACCTCTGACAGCGAGATTCATTGTGGAGCAAGAGCCAATCATAGATCCTGACGACACTTGTCTCATCAAGTGGAATATAAAAAGCCACTTGGAATACAGTATAAAAGATTCACTGGTGTGGCAAGTTGTCTCTCAGACAGTGCAGGCATTAAAATTTTGCTTGGCGTTACTCAAAAGCAAAAGTAAAAGGAAGAAATAAGAACAAGGAGAAAGATTGTATTGATTTTAAAATCATGCAAAAACTGCAAATCTATGTTTATATTTACCTGTTTATGCTGATTGTTGCTGGTCCCGTGGATCTGAATGAGAACAGCGAGCAAAAGGAAAATGTGGAAAAAGAGGGGCTGTGTAATGCATGTATGTGGAGACAAAACACTAAATCTTCAAGACTAGAAGCCATAAAAATTCAAATCCTCAGTAAACTTCGCCTGGAAACAGCTCCTAACATTAGCAAAGATGCTATAAGACAACTTTTGCCCAAAGCTCCTCCACTCCGGGAACTGATTGATCAGTACGATGTCCAGAGAGATGACAGCAGTGATGGCTCCTTGGAAGATGATGATTATCACGCTACGACGGAAACGATCATTACCATGCCTACAGAGTGTAAGTAGTCCTATTAGTGTATATCAACAATTCTGCTGACTGTTGTTCCAGTGTTTATGAGAAACAGATCTATTTTCAGGCTCTTTTAACAAGCTGTTGGCTTGTACGTAAGTAGGAGGGAAAAGAGTTTCTTTTTTCAAGATTTCATGAGAAATAAACTAATGAGACTGAAAGCTGCTGTATTATTGTTTTCCTTAGCTAAACAGCTGAAAATAAAAAATAAAATGCTTGCATAGCATTGTTATATAGTTTAATAAGACAAATATAACATGCTTATGCTTTCACAGCTTAATGCCACCAAGGCAAGGATTGGGAGTTTCTACAAGCAATGTGGAAAAAAAGGTTGGTTGTCTGAAATAGGCATTTGTAATAACAGGTTTTTTTCACTAATGATAAAGAAGGGAAGATGTAAATTTGCAGATATTGAGCCCCATTGGGGCATTTGCTGCACCCCTAGAATGACTTCTGTTATTCAGAACGATTTCTCACAGTGTTTCTATGTTCTTCACAAATTAAAATGTCTAATTTTGAAAGCTATTACACTGGAAAGTATAAAAAATATTTTTAAAAAATTTAATGTTTTGGTAAGAGCAATGATGAAGTAAACATAGCATAATGGTAATTATGAGCTAATTATCAGAAAATGCCAAGAAATAAACATTTTATCAAGTAGGTTATGGCTCACAAAGTCCTGCTTATACCTTGACCATGGTACTATTGTTGAGAGTACCCTGTCTGAATATTTCCAGGCAGGCACATGCTTAATAAGCTCTACAATATTATTTTCTTTTTCATAGGAGGGAGAAAGAACTATTACCTGTAGTATCCACATTGCTTATGAAGGACAATATATTTCATACCATTCCTATTACAATCAGTTCAAAAGTATACACAAGGAAAGGGAGACAGGCACCTTAACAGAGAAGGCATGACAAGAAAGATTTTTGTGCCATGTGTCTGTGATTTTGCTTTATACAGTGCTTTACCCACTTTAAACTAGACTCAAAACAGTTTCAAAATATTATTCTTCTTATTAAGTAATTAGGCTATAATGCAACAAATAATTTTTCTTGAAAACTATGCTATCAGATAATCCTAGAGTAGATTTGCCTTATTTATAAACAATCTTGGAAAACCAAAAGGAAAGCTGTTTCTAAATGCTTCTGCTTACAATGACAGCATGGCCTTAACAATGTTTTCTAAGTTTTGAGATAGCCTGAATGCAACATTTAAATTCTGGTGCTAAGTGCCTTCTAGTTTGGTTCCTTTAAAAAAGCTATCCCAGGCCAAAACATAACAGATGTACTATATTTTCTACTAATTCCCGAGGCTCAGTTAGTTGCTCAGTGTGTCTCGTCCCCAGGTAATTCAGGCCTGGGGGAAGGGTTCCTTCTTCCAGACTGATTGGTACAGCTGCTCAGTAAGTGTAACTACTCAGATTCCCAAAGAATTCTAAGTGGATGTTCCTCCACAGTGTCTCTTGTTCTCTCTAATCATCATCATTTTAAAATTTCATCCACTCTTCATTCCTTTACAGAATTTTCTTTAGTCTACAGTTTTCTAGAAAGGAAGTAGGTTTCTCATAAACAGCTGAAAAAACATATTGAAAAAAATCTGAAAAGCTATAGTAATTATTTCATTTGATATTTTTCTGAATTATGAATGAAATTCTACAGTTTTTCATTTTAAAAGACTAAATATGCATGCACTATTCCAATAGAAAAAAAGCTCACTGATTAATATGAAGGAGTTTGTTCATTTTTCATGAAACAATTTCAATAACTCTTTTCTTTTTTTACTCATTTTTAGCTGATCTTCTAATGCAAGTGGAAGGAAAACCCAAATGCTGCTTCTTTAAATTTAGCTCTAAAATACAATACAATAAAGTAGTAAAGGCCCAACTGTGGATATATCTGAGACCCGTCAAGACTCCTACAACAGTGTTTGTGCAAATCCTGAGACTCATCAAACCCATGAAAGACGGTACAAGGTATACTGGAATCCGATCTCTGAAACTTGACATGAACCCAGGCACTGGTATTTGGCAGAGCATTGATGTGAAGACAGTGTTGCAAAATTGGCTCAAACAACCTGAATCCAACTTAGGCATTGAAATCAAAGCTTTAGATGAGAATGGTCATGATCTTGCTGTAACCTTCCCAGGACCAGGAGAAGATGGGCTGGTAAGAGTTTACTGAAAATAACACTCTTAAAATCTTGTTATGTTTTTATTCATAATGTGAATGAGTAGTAGTGGAAAATAACTACCAGTTTCCTAAGCTAGACAAAAGTATCTTACCCCAATGGTAGCCCTGTACCCAATAAAAGTAGGTGTTCAGTTTCATATCCTATGAAATACCCTCTTGATACTTTTACTTTGCATGAGGATTTAGAAGAAAAAAGTTTTACTATAATCCTTAACTTAGGAAATTCTTTTGAATTGGAAATGAAACACAAATTGCTTTTCATTGATATGCCATATGATTATATGAATAAAACATGAAATCTTCATATTGGATTCTAGTATATACCCAAGTAAATATTTTTTCCCTAGAAGAGTGCCAAGTGTGTTAAAACCTTTTGGTTTAATAAAGCAGAAAAAAATAAACTCTAAAAATCATAATTAAAAATGAAATGCTTTTATTTATAGCAATTAACTACAACATGTTTAGACTTACATACTATTAAATATAATATATTTAAGATCCCCTCATGATAAATATGTTCATTATTTTGTAGGCTGTTGATGCACTAATATGTATGTAGATTACTTTGTGAATTGCCCTTAATAAAATTTAAAACTTTAGGCTAGTAAACCTGTAACACTCAACTTAGTTCTGAACTATCTCACTATTCTTTTGCAAGAATTTACTTAGGTAATGCCAACTAATTTATTCCAAGGCCAAAAAGATGACAATGTCTTATATATTATAAAAACTAATAAAAACCATTTTAAAACCTAGTATAAATTTAAAGGTACTTGCTCTTCTGGTTCATCTCTTCTTTTGTTTACTTCTGCTTTCAAAAACTTATTTATTGTGACCATATTCTTTACTTCCATTTATTGTTATAATTTATAAGATACTATACTTGCAAGCAATAAATGTTATCTTTTTAGCTTTTAAATGGTCTCATTTGAAAAGAATATATAATTAGTAAGTCATAGCTACTTTAAATAAAAACTTATTCTTTAAGAGATTAAACACTTCTCCAAGTGATCTGTTTTTCTTTAATTAAAACGTTATTAACTCCCAAAATGATGTTATTGTTTTTTTATAATCTTAAATACCAATAATTACCAGGTCTATTTTGATTTTGATACAGGATAAAAACTACTATTAATTACTTAAGAATGTGTTCTTTTTTATATGTACCATTTTCATGATCAAAGTTGGTGATATGACTGAGGTTTTGATTATTATTAAACAGATAGTTAATATGATATATTCCTCATTTTTCCAAATGAAAGGAAAAATGTCTTATATGGAGGAAAAGATTGGGGCAGGGGGATTAGTAAATTATTACTTAAATATCTGAATAGGAGGATTTTTCAATGAAAGGATAAAGGAAGAATGATTGTATCATCTGAATCTTTCCCTCCCTTTCCTGGAGTTTGTCCTTTCAACCCAGTATACCTACCACTCCCTTCATCACCTACTTTCCCATTACAGTCCCTATGTGTTGGGTGGTAACTATTTTGTTTTGGTGTTAATATCCAAGTTTCCCTTAATAACACCTAGTGAATGGAGGAAGGATGAGCATACCTACCCATCAGACATATTTAGCCACCATATTTAATCAACAAGCATGAAGAAAGGAAGCTAGCCTCTCCCCTTCCTTTCCTCCTGCCTCTCTCTCTCTTCTCTGTCCTCGCTCCCTTTCTTCCCATCAATATTTTCAGAGCACCTCTTATGCGCCAGGCATTGGGATACTCAAACTGGAGGAAACAAGAAAAAAAAAAAAAAAAGGCGAAGACCTCAGGGAAATTTATATTGCTGCTATATTTTTTTGAGCCTAGTGTAAATTAAAATTCCTTAATGCTGTGCCTTTTAAAAACACAAATAAGCAAAATAGTTTATTTCTTCAACAGTTAAATCCTTAGGGTAGGAAAGTGATTCAGGATCTATTGCTACTATTAACTCTTCTTTCATTTTCACACAGAATCCCTTTTTAGAAGTCAAGGTAACAGACACACCAAAAAGATCCAGGAGAGATTTTGGACTCGACTGTGATGAGCACTCAACAGAATCTCGATGCTGTCGTTACCCTCTAACTGTGGATTTTGAAGCTTTTGGATGGGACTGGATTATTGCACCCAAAAGATATAAGGCCAATTACTGCTCTGGAGAGTGTGAATTTGTATTTTTACAAAAATACCCTCACACTCATCTTGTGCACCAAGCAAACCCCAGAGGTTCAGCAGGCCCCTGCTGTACTCCCACAAAGATGTCTCCAATCAATATGCTATATTTTAATGGCAAAGAACAAATAATATATGGGAAAATTCCAGCCATGGTAGTAGATCGCTGTGGGTGCTCATGAGATTTATATTTGGTTCATTACTTCCTAAAACATGGAAGGTTTTTCCCCTCAATAATTTTGAAACTGTGAAATTATGTACCACAGGCTACATGCCTGGAGTATGCTACAGTCACTTAAGCACAAGCGACAGTATATGAACTAAAAGAGAGAATATATGCAATGGTTGGCATTTAACCATCAAAACAAATCATACAATAAAAAGTTTTTATGATTTCCAGAGTTTTTGAACGAGGAGATCAAATTCCATTTATGTTCATATATATTACAACATATGCAGGTAAATGAAAGCAATTCTCCTTGTGTTCTGGTGAATTAAAGGAGTATGCTTTAAAGTCTATTTCTTTACAATTTTACTTAATATTTACAGAAAAATCTATATGTAGTATTGATAAGATGTAGGATTGTTATATACCATTATTTGAGTCATCCTTAAACACTTGAATTATATTGTATGATAGCATACTTGGTAAGAGAAGATTCCACAAAAATAGGGATGGTACACCATATGCAAGTTCCCATTCCTATTCTGATTGATACAGTACATTGACAATTCATGCCAATGGTGCTAATTCAATAGGCTGAATGGCTGGTGTTATCAGGTTTATCAAATAAAAGCATTCAGTAAAGTAATGGTTCTCCTTTCTTCAGGTGCATTTTCATACTCTTTCAAATGGAGAATGGATTTTCTTTAATGAAAGAAAAATCATTTTTCTAGAGCTCTGCATTCAATTCTGTAGCATACTTGGAGAAACTGCATTTAAAAGGCAGCCAAAAAGTATTCATTTTTATCAAAATTTCAAAATTATAGCCTGCCTTTGCAACACTGCAGTTTTTATGATAAAATCATGGCAATGACTGATTCTATCAATATTGTATAAAAAGACTTTGAAACAATTGCATTTATATAATATGTAAACAATATTGTTTTGTAAATAAATGTCTCCTTTTTTATTTACTTTGGTATATTTTTATGTAAGGATATTTCAAATTAAGTATTAAGGCACAAATACATGTCATGTGACAGAAAAGCAAATGCTTATATTTCGGAGCAAATTAGCTGATTAAATAGTGGTCTTAAAACTCCATATGCTAATGGTTAGATGGTTATATTACAATCATTTTATATTTTTTTACATTATTAACATTCACTATGGATTCATGATGGCTGTATAATGTGAATGTGAAATTTCAATGGTTTACTGTCAATGTATTCAAATCTCAACGTTCCATTATTTTAATACTTATAAGTAAGCATACCAAAATGATTTAACTCAATTATCTGAAATCAGAATAATAAACTGATGATATCTTAAGAATTGTTAATTTAATTTTATAATTCGATAATGAATATATTTCTCCATATATTTACTTCTATTTTGTAAATTAGGATTTTGTTAATCAAATACATTGTACTTATGACTAAGTGAAATTATTTCTTACATCTAATGTGTAGAAACAATATAAATTATATTAAAGTGTTTTCACCTTTTTTGAAAGACACAACAGTTTTATGTTATAATGATTAATTCTGAATTTTTGGTTTTCATTTTATTATAACAGTTTAATGATTTAGCATTGAAGTTTGGTTTCAAAATTTTAAGTCTGCTACTAGAGTGAGACTCCTGTTTAATTGGTTCTGGTTAGGTTGCTTTAAACATACAAAAGCAAAGACTAGTTACATCTGTTTCATTTCTCTTTATCTTGACCTGAAAACTATTTATATGTTTTCATAGGTTCAATTTCCAAATGCATTGCAGTTGGCAAGGGTATATGGTCCTAGAGTTACAAGTTCTACTAAGCCACAGGGACATGGGGAAACCACATCTTTTTTCTAGCACTTAATGATACAGGCACATTTATCCGAGTTTGGGGGCACCAATTTTCAAATTGAATTGAAAAATGATTACAAAGTGCCTAGAAATACTTTAAGTGCAACACTGTATATAAATGTCTTCAAAATGAGCTCTGTTCTCTACCCCCCCATCCGTTTAGTAAATTAGCTCTAAAGCAGTGACTCAATCTAATAGAGGAGGTAATTAAAATTCTATCTAGTGTTATGGTTATTAAATAAATAATTTATAATTATTATAAATATAATTTTTAACCATGAATGGTATTATGCTAGTTTACACTCATACAAAGTGTTGTACTTCTAATTTTAATATGTGTTTAATACTGACAATGCTGGAGCTGTAAGGGAGTTAGTTGGCCTTGTGGGGAAAGGGCCCAACTATGGTGATGGGGTGAGGTCACTTCTCAGCTGCACATATCAGAACATCTTCCAGGGCCATGAATATACATGACCTAAAAGTCTGGGTTAACAGGCCCATTTACACACCTTGGCTCTGAAGTACAAATAATGGAGGACCTTGATCTCTAATGGAGGACCTTGATGTCTGACTAAAGAATTCTGGTACTGGCCAAAGAGAGCAGTGTCATTTCAGGGTAGAATCTGTACCAAAGGCTGGATTTTGGCTTCTATCTGTTGACACAACATGTTTAGTGCTGACACAACAATGTACCTGTAAACCAGGTACATTCCCCGGTTAGTGTGCTTGGGCCTCCTATATCCTATTCACCTTGGAAGAAATAAACTACCCAATAAAGTCTCGGACAGGAAGCATGAGCATTTACTTAGGAGGGAAAAGTATGTTAGATAGGTATTAGTATTTCCATTTTTAAAATGAAAAAGCTGAGATTCAGAGATGTTTGTGACTAAGAAACTATGACTGGGGACTGTAAGAAAGGAACAACCTCAATTTTCAAGGACCCAGTCAAAGGACTCCCCAGTCTTTATGCTTGTCCTTACCATGGAGCCCCAGTATCATATAAACCTCTCCTTTTGGTAGACCTTTTTGAAACCCATATGACCACAAAATAAAGCATCAGGACCAATTTCTTTGGTTGACAAGACTTCGGTATTTCTTTTTCTATTTTGCCTAGGTCCTAGGAATTGCAAAGACACCCTGCCAGTCTGCCTATGGGCACATCAATTTCATTTTCAGCACCCCAAGAATACTCACTTGTGATATGTAATGTTAATCCCTGAGATTTTCATAAAACATTATGTAAAGTTCAATGTAGTGTATCAGTTTTAATATTCTCAATGTTTTGTAATATTTCCCACAAACCTATTTTAGTTAAAGGAAAAAAAAAAGTAAAACCCTTTCAAACTCTATGGTTCTTTTGTATTCAACTTGACTTTTGTATCTCTGTATAGAACACTATTTTCTTAAAATAAAAACACTGAAAGCAGCTAGATTAGAGCTCAATTATTGTATCCCTCAAATGAAAATATATTTATTTCCTTTATACCACCATACACTCATTTAAGAATATCAATGATCTTTTTGGGTCTGCTGAAAACTAGAGATAGTCTCACAAAGAAAATAAAACTTGCAATTTCATGGAGTTTAGGGTCTTCCTAGAACTCACTCATAGAACTTAGTTTGCAACCCCCCAGGAGGGATGCCAAAATTTCCAAGATTTTTAAGATAAAAATTATTCATGAAGTAATAAAATATATTTATAAGAGCCTGCTTCCCAATTAATTGGTTTTAGTCATTAAACAATTTGAATGTCTGAAAAGGAAAATAAATATCAAAGCATCATGGATGTCTTTTTTTGTTTGTTTGTTTGTTTTTTTTCCTAGGGCCACTCCCACAGCATATGGAGGTTCCCAGGCTAGGGGTCTAATCAGAGCTATATCTGTCGGCCTACACCAGAGCCACAGCAACGCGGGACCCGAGCCACTTCTTCGACCTATACCACAGCTCATGGCAACGCTAGATCCTTAACCCACTGAGCAAGGCCAGGGATCGAACCTGCAACCTCATAGTTCCTAGTCAGATTCGTTAACCCCTGTGCCACGATGGGAGCTCCGGCACAGCTAGGATAGCATAGTGGCCAAAGATACGCAGATGCACAGCCTATACAACAGGAACTCCAGCCTGGATGTCTTAACATGGCTAAAACACCTACTAATTACCAAAACATTCTATGTTTCTTAAAGATCATCCAATCATCAACTGGCAACTCTGCAACAGTTTAAACTAGATAGTTGAATAAAAAAGCACTTCAAATTATGAACCCAAGTTCTTCTATGTGTAAAAACAAAATCGAGAAATCATCAGGCTTTCTGACATCAGAATTAGGACAGTATGAGGTGATAATATTTACTGAGCACAAGATTTGTGCTAGGAAATTTCCTGACATGCTCAGTGTAAGAGACATTATTGTCCCCAGTTTACAGAAGAGGATTCTGAGGAACTGAGACAATAAGAATTACCTCAGTGGCTGGCCTGGATTGGAATTCAGAGTAGTTTGACACAATGATTTATTGCTTTGGTTACAACAATTCTTCACCAAGTCCTAATGAAAGAGTGAAATTATATTTTCAATATTTTTATTTTTATAATATATCTTTATCTAGATTATGATCTCTGCCAGAGGTTGCGTGGTTGCATTTTAATGAGGGAGGTTAGAATTGGTATCAGGAGAAACTGGAAGAAGACCAGGTGATTAGCAAAGCAGCATACATACAGAGATAGAAGTTGGTCAATGTCATAGGATGTGAGAGATGGAATAGACCTAAGAGATCATATAATTTACATATTATAGAACAGAGGTCTAAAGACACGGTTGCCCAAAGACATAAAGTGAACTGGTTCAAGAACTGAGAAAAAAGCTCTGAAATATTAGAGTAGAACAAATGGTGGATCAGAGTAAGAAAAATTATTTCAAAAGACAAAATGCAGGAGAGCTAAAAACAAACAAACAAGAGCCCTGAGTTTGTTTACATCTATTTCATAAATCTTTTATCAACCTGGAGATTTTATTGGATGAATAGACACTAACAGGAAATTTATGCTATTCTGTGATTAAAATCATTACTTTATTGTATATAGTAACACAAACCGAAATAGTAAATTAATTAGTAATAGCTTTCAAAGTGCCTTCACGTTAATGATATAATTTTATATCTTTGTAATGCTGAACGTTGAGTAGTATTATTATGTCCATTTCATAGGCTAAATAAACCAATCAAAATGCCCAAGGAAATGCAGCATTTATATCTATATGTTAATTACATTAAGAAATAGAAATCTAAATCAGTTACACTTGTTTAATCATTCATTACAATAATACTTACTAAAAATGCAGCATGACAAGAAGAAATCCATTTAAAATATCAAATGATCAGTTTAAAACATAATACATATGAATACTATTCAGTAACAAAACTAAGAAACTAAACCATAGGCTAAAATGTGATGTGCAAGTCATGACTTGCCTGGCATGTGATGTATAGTGTTAAAATCTCATTTGCATGGTCATTCAGTTCCAGTTTACACATTGCAAAACATATCAAAGTAAACTATACTAATCTTGGTCATCCCTGAGTATGATGTCAAGCAATGCAAAATGGTACTAAATTTAGTTCATTCATGCCTAGACAGAATTTTGCAGAGGAAGTCTAAAAAATTGATACATTTTCATTAGATATCATTCATTTATAGCAAGAGTTTCTTTGTTGCCACTTAACATACTAGATAGAGGGAATATTTACATATATTTTTACTAGATTACCTGTCAAAAGACCTCGGTGAACATCACATCCTATCAAGAATACAGGATTTTCTTGATTTTTTTTTATTTTTTAATTTTTTTATTCTTAAAAATCTTTTTATGGCTGCACCCACGGCATACGGAGGTTTCCAGGCTAGGGATCAAATTGGAGCTGTAGCTGCTGGCCTATGCCACAGCCACAGCGGGGCAGGATCCCAGCCACGTTTGTGACCTAGACCATAGCTCACGGCAACACCAGCCCCGTAACCTGCTGAGCGAGACCAGGGGTCAAACTTGAGTCCTAATGGATACTAGTCAGATTCATTTCCACTGAGTCACAATGGGAACTCCTTGATTTTATTTTATGCTGCCTATTTTATCTGTCAAGTATAAAATAATGCTATCTGCAGCAACATGGATGGAACTAGAGACTCTCATACTAAGTGAAGTAAGCCAGAAAGAGAAAGACAAATACTATATGATATCTCTTATATCTGGAATCTAATATACGGCACAAATGAACCTTTCCACAGAAAAGAAAATCATGGACATGGAGAACAGACTTGTGGTTGCCAAGGGGGAGGGGGAGGGAGCAGGATGGACTAGGAATTTGGGGTTAATAGATGCGAACTATTGTCTTTGGAATGGATAAGCAATGAGATCCTGCTGTATAGCACTGGGAACTATATCTAGTCACTTATGATGGAACATAATAATGGGAGAAAAAAGAATGTATACATGTATGGGTGACTGGGTCATCTTGCTGTAC
The DNA here is from genome assembly GCF_054392235.1 of Sus scrofa. Classification (NCBI taxonomy): domain Eukaryota; kingdom Metazoa; phylum Chordata; class Mammalia; order Artiodactyla; family Suidae; genus Sus; species Sus scrofa. Next base: position 108,977,301 of record NC_139397.1, on the reverse strand, counting down.
AGTAGCAAATTGACAGAACACTGTAAATCAGCTATAATGGACAAAATAAAAATCATTATAAGATTAAAAAAATAAAAATAGGAGTTCCTGTCATGGCTCAGTGGTTAACGAGTCTGAATAGGAACCATGAAGTTGCAGGTTGGATCCCTGGCCTTGCTCAGTGGGTTAAGGATCTGGCGTTGCCATGAGCTGTGGTGTAGGTTGCAGACGCGGCTCAGTCCCGCGTTGCTGTGGCTCTGGTGTAGGCCGGCGGCTGCAGCTCCGATTTGACCCCTAGCCTGGAAACCTCCATATGCCGCAGGAGCGGCCCAGGAAATGGCAAAAAGACAAAAAAATAATAAGAATAAAATAAATAAATGAATAAATATAAAATGTATGTGTAATAATAGTAGAAAACTCCCTAATAATCTCTTAGAATGGTTGAGTAGTTTACTTCAGCTATGGCTTAACATTATACTAAGTATTCCTGATACAGAAATACACAGGTTAACAATAAAGCAAAGACATATATACATTTAGTTTTCTCCGATTCCAGTTTTGGATTACTGAAAGAGAAGGGTTTTTTTTTTAACCATATAATGCTATTATTTTTGCTCTATAATAAAGGTGACTATTAAACACACACATATATTTACTTTGTTAGAAAACTGACTTTAATAAAATTTTCTTTTATTAGTCCTATGTATGCACTATGGCCAAAACACCATTCACTGGAATTAATTTATAGAGATCTAAAACATATTCCCAGACTCTCATCTTAAGGAGATCTATTGGAGAGATTCCCTGAGAAAGGCAATAGATAAATTTGATTCAGTTAATCTTAAAGGTAAGCTTTAAAACAAAAATATAAAGAGATTAACCTAATAAATCACATATTTAATTTGTTCTCCTAGCCGAGATTATTCTATTAAGAAAACTTTTTTCCTATAATGTTATGTTCTTTTTTTCTAACATCTTATGAAGGACCCCATTCAGAACAAAATCTGATTATGCGGTTTTGGCCATGGATCCTCCACAAGACTTTCCCAGATCCGCTCCCACGGACACTAACTCTGACTAAGAAGCCAAGCGTCTCTTGGCTCTATTCCCATGGAACTCAGAATTTTGGCATTACCTCTCCACTAGCCAAAAACAAAACATGTCAATACAGGAACGTTTGCCTACATCATGACATCAGATCCCCATAATGCTGAGATAGAATTCTGAAAGTGAAAATGAAGCATAAAACAGCAATTTACTGAGCACACTGATGTGACTGTGGGAGAAAACCCAAGTTGTTAAATGGAAACAATCAGGCAGTCATTGAGGCAAATGCTTGGCTTGAGCTCCAAGAATATCTTCCTGAAAAGCTGCATACTTCTCAGCAACTCAAGAAATTGCATGAGTTATGTGGCTGCCTGCCCCATAAGTAAAGGATTCTACTGAGGAAACTCAGACATCTTGGGCTCTGAACCAGTCCAGGTGCCATGGGATAGAAATTACAGCAAAAACGAACAAATGAGAGTATTTCTTCCTACTTGAGGATGTTCCCTGGAAGCAAGTAAATTTGTCCCAAAGTCTAGAATCTATCAGGACCCATGTCTTATGAATTTGTGAATTTAAGTTTCTTACAGCTCCAGAGTCATACAAAATTCCAAGGAAGTTGCATAAGACTGATAGGAAGCTAGCTGGATTACCATCTACACACAGGCCAGGATGCATCCCTATGACTGAAGTAACTTGCACCAAATGGGACTTTCATGGGAGAGTAGCCCTGCAACTGTAGTGCCAGAAACTCTTTCATTTGCTGATAGAGGTGAGTAGACTATGAAGGGTCAGTCTCACTTTGCGTGACCAGATGTCTGACTAAAGAATTCTGGTACTGGCCAAAGAGAGCAGTGTCATTTCAGGGTAGAATCTGTACCAAAGGTTGGATTTTGGCTTCTATCTGTGTAAGCCAGGTACATTCCCGGGTTAGTGTGCTTGGGCCTCCTATATCCTATTCACCTTGGAAGAAATAAACTACCCAATAAAGTCTCGGACAGGAAGCATGAGCATTTACTTAGGAGGGAAAAGTACATTAGATAGGTATTAGTATTTCCATTTTTAGAATGAAGAAGCTGAGGTTCAGAGATGTTTGTGACTAAGTATCTAAGACGGGGCATACGTGATATGGGAGAGATACAAATACAAATGTAGAAGTACAGTTTTTCAGCTATTAGTTCAGATGTGAAAAATATAATTTTTCTTTTTTATTTGTCTTTTTTTTTTTTTCCCACATCATGTGGAAGTTCCCAGGCCAGGGATCAAACCCCTGCCACAGGAACCACCCAAGCTGCTACAGTGACAACACCAGATACTTAACCTACTGTGCCATAAGAGAACTCCTATTTTCTAATTGTGCAGAACTGACCACAGTTTTTATCTCAAGCCCTCTTGTGCTATGTCAGCATTTCTGCTTTATAGAGGCACTGTGATGTCAATGCAAACTGCTCCTACAATGCTTGTCATCTCCACGGACCTCGCCCAGAAAATGATGAACAATATCCACGCCCCCAAGACTCCAAACAGGAGGACAATAACATCTCTTTTCCTTATTTCCAGTTCAGCCTCTGAAGTAGGACACCAAAAAAGACCACTGTCTGAAGCTTCCCTCTTCCCAATTTCTATCATAAATTCATGAGATCTTTATGTGAGAAGATATAGGCATAAGTTCTGGCTACCTGAATGTATGTACTAACTCTCTGCATTTCATACCTGAACCCTAGATCCTTGAACTTAAAATTTTGCTAAATACTACCTTTTTTAAATTCTGATCTGAAAAATACCCCTTAGAAAAATGTGACATTTTAAATAAACTTTTTAATAAATAAAAATGTTACTTTTTAATAAATGTAACTTTTTAATTTTATTTTTAATAAGTGCTCATTCTAATAATAAAATTGTAAATTAAAACTATAGATTATCCTTTAATTTACAAATGCACTCAATTTTTGTTATTATCTACTGTTATTAGTACATTGATTAGCAATGAACACTCTATACATTGCCTATAGAAATGCTCTGAGCCATTGTCTTCCAGTATTTAATGAGATCCTGAAAGGTTCTATGCAGTGGTTTTACTTCTAACGTTTTATCCAAAGAAAACAAAGATGCAAATATTTACGTAAAATCACAATGTTATTACTGTTTTTTAAAATTGGAAATAATATATCCAACAATACGGAATGGTTATATTGATTATCATAGATAATAATAGCATATTAAAATTTAAAGACAACCTAAGGGCCCAGTAAACACCATAGGGATCAGAGGGAAAGGCAGAAAGAATCTAAATCTTCACCAATATTACTGAGCTACTAATCTTACTATACCTAGAACTGCCTTACATTGGGACTTACAGTTATATGAGATTATTCATTTTTCTACTGCTTAAGTCATATTTGAATTGGGTTTCTGTTATTTACAGCTGAAAGTATGCTAAGTAAATAAATATTTGTATAGCATGTGTGTACACATATATCAGGTATATACGATTATCTTTAATTTTAATAGATATTGCCAATTTGTACTCTGTAGAGATTTACCAATTTATACTTCCATTAACAATGTATGAGGTTCTCTATTTTCCCACACCCTCATCATTCTTTTTTCTAGTCTGATAGGTGAAAAATGTTATCTGATCATGATTTTAATAGTATTTCTTTTATTTTGAGTGAGGTTACTAATCTTTCCATATTTAAGAATTACTTATGGAGTTCCAGTCGTGGCGCAGTGGTTAACGAATCTGACTAGGAACCATGAGGTTGTGGGTTCGATCCCTGGCCTTGATCAGTGGGTTAAGGATCCGGCGTTGCCGTGAGCTGTGGTGTAGTTTGCAGATGCGGCTTGGATCCCATGTTGCTGTGGCTCTGGCGTAGGCCAGTGGCTACAGCTCCGACTGGACCCCTAGCCTGGAAATCTCCATATGCCGTGGGAGTGGCCCAAGAAATGGCAAAAAGACAAAAAAAAAAAAAAAAAAAAAAGAATGACATGTACTTCTTTTTCTATTAACTGTTTTTATCCTTTGCTTATTTTTTCATTACATTGCTGTTATTAAAATGAAACCTATAAACTTAAAAAATTAGCTACAACTATTTTGTCTCAGATTTTGATTTATCTCTTGACTTTGTGGTTTCTTGTTTTTTAATGCAGAATTTAGAATATTTGTATTATGTTACATATTTTAGTCTTTTTATGGCTTCTAATTTATGTGTCATACTTGAGTCTTACCCTATATGTTTATATTTTTCATGTATCTTATATTTTCTTATAATACTTTCACGATTTGTTATTTTCCTTTAAAATCTTTAATTCATCTTACCTCTATTTTGTCATAGTGTGAGATGGGAATCAAACTTATTTTTCTCCATATGACTCTTCAGTTGTGACCATTTACAATATTATCTTTCCTTTGGTGACTTGAAATGTGGAATGGTGTTTAGGGGACTCAGCCTGACTATAAGGATCCTTAGAACCAAAAAGTCATTTTCATAGAATTTAGCAATAATATAGGATGCTTAGGGTCAAATCAGGTACCCTCTTGAAATCTACGATCAATACAGATCAGTGTGAAAGCAGAAATGTACTGATGATAACAGGGTTTCTGTCCAGTTAGGAATTACCAGACGTATGCTTGTATATTCATATTCATGCATTTATTACATCAAAAAATTTAAGAGTCTACTATTGTTGTATTTTAATCCCTTTTTCTCTTTAGGTATGAGACAGTTAGCCTACAACAACCAAGTCTCCCAGGACAGTGCCTCTCACCTCTACTGAAGTTAAGATCTGTTTCTCCCACAGCTCTGAAGGAAAAAATTACACATCTCTTGCTCCTCCCCCAAAGCCACAAAAAAGTTCTCAATCATGCCACCCAATATATCATTCAGATTTCCAAAGAACAATATTTTCCCTCCACTATCACCATAAGAAGAGGGCAAGAAAATTGTCTTGTCCAAGAATGTCTCTGGTACTTTTCTTCTGAAATGACATACTAATTCTGTTCATATTTGTGTGATATCCTATCATCTGTTATCAATTTATTGAGTTCTAGATACTACTGCAGGAACTTTAGAGAGAGGAGAGAAGAAAAATAAATCAAGGTTCTCTCACAAGGAACTCACAGTTTAGTGAGAGCAGAAAAGCACACAGTCAGCTTTAATAAAATGTGACAAATGGTTTACACAAGGTGGTGTGGGAGAGAAAAGGAAAGTCATCTGTGTCATGTTGGGAATTCACTTAAGACTTAAAAGAGAAGATGACATTAGCAATGTTTTTAATAGCGAATAAAAGTTTGATGGATGAGTAAGGAGAAAAAATAAATGAGGAAGAAAAGAAGACTGACATTCCAAAACAACACTTCCCTCCACCCACCCCAACACACACACACACACACACACATGAATGTAGGCCTGAAAGAACATGACGCCTTCCAGGTCCTGCAAGTATTTCAGAATTGTTGGAGGATACAGCCCTTGGGCAGCAAGTGACAAGTGAAATGTTTTAAGTAGAGAGCAACATGGTTGGAAGTAATTTTTAAAAACCCACTTTATTTATTTATTTATTTATTTGTCTTTTTTTGCTATTTCTTTGGGCCACTCCTGCGGCATATGGGGAGGTTCCCAGGCTAGGGGTCGAATCGGAGCTGTAGCCACTGGCCTACGCCAGAGCCACAGCAACGCAGGATCCGAGCCGCATCTGTGACCTACACCACAGCTCACGGCAACGCCGGATAGTTAGCCCACTGAGCAAGGGCAGGGACCGAACCCGCAACCTCATGGTTCCTAGTCGGATTCGTTAACCACTGTGCCACGATGGGAACTCCCAAAAACCCACTTTATTTTTATTTATTTATTTATCTCATTGTTTTATTTATTTTTTATTTTTTATCATATATATATATATATATATTCCCTACTGTACAGCATGGTGACCTAGTTATACTTACATGTATACATTCTTTTTTCTCACATCACATGTCCCATCATAAATGACTAGACAGAGTTCCCAGTGCTACGCAGCAGGATCCCATTGCTAATCCATTCCAAAGGGAATATTCTGCACTTTAAATAAGACATTTTATGTAATTGTAATGTATACATGTAAGGATAACCTGACCCCCTTGCTGTGCAGTGGGAAAATAAAAAAAATAAAAAAATAAAAAGTGAAAAAAAAAATAAGACATTTTAACTTTTTTGGGCCAATGTCTTCTGATGGTTGATGAAGCCTAGTCTCAGAATAATAATTTAAATTATTTTAAATTATATAAATGAATAAATTATATAAATAAATGGTTTAAATTATAATATATAATTATGTATATTATAATTATGAAATGTTTTAGAAGTTTTCGTATAATAAAATCTGATAGCATAGAAACTTGCTAAATTAAATAACATCTAGTACTAAGCTGAATAACTATCATAATTTAAAAGTAGTGATATGAATGAATAGGCTTAATAACCTAAATATATAAACAGCTTCTACAACTCAATGTCAAAAAAACAAACAACCCTTGAAAAAAAAAAACCTGATTTAAAAAAAAATCAGCATTATCCAGAAGTTCATGCTATGGTGCAATGGGATTGCTGGTGTCTCTGAAGCAGTAGGACATAGGTCAATCCCTGGCCTGGCACAGTGGGTTAAGGATCCAGTGTTGTCTCTGTTGGGTGTAGGTCACAACTGTGGTTCAGATCTGATCCTTGGCCAGGGAACTCCCTATGCCATAGGGTGGCCTAAACAAACAAACAAACAAACAAACAAACAGGCATTTTCCAAAGAAGATATGCAGATGGTCAAGAGACATATGAAGAGATGCTAAACATCACTAATCTGGCATTGCTGTGGCTGTGATGTAGGCCAGCAGCTGCAGCTCCGATTGGACCCCTAGCCTGGGAACCTCCATATGCTGTGGGTGCAGCCTAAAAAGACAGAAAATAAGACAAAACAAAACAAAGCCACAATGAGACATTACCTCCCAATGAGATATCAGATTGGCTATCATCAGAAAGACCACAAACAAGTGTTCATGAAGATGTGGAGAAAAGAAAACCTTTGTACGCTGTTGATAGGAATGTAAATTGATGCAGCCACTATGGGAAAAATTATGGCGATATCACAAAAAACTAAAAATAGAACTAAAAATATGACTAGCAATTCTATTCCTGAGTATGTATCCAAAGAAAATGAAAACACTAATTCAAAAATTCATGTACCCAATGTTCACAGCAGCATTATTTACAATAGCCAAGATATGGAAGCAATCTAAGTGTCTACCAATAGATGAATGGATAAATAAATGTGATATACATACATACACACACACACACACACACACACACACACACACACACACACACTCTAAAGGAATATTACTCAGCCATACAAAATGAAATTTTGCCATTTGCAACAATATGGATGGCTCTGGAGAGCATTATGCTTAGTGGAGTAAGTCAGACAGAGAAAACAAATATTGCATGTTATCACTCACATGTGGACTCAAGGAAATAAAATGAATGAATATAACAAAACAGAAACAGACTCACAGATGTAGAGAAAAAAACTAGTGGTTACCAGGGTAGAGAGGAAAGTGGGGAGAGGCAAGATAGAGGTAAAGGATTAAGAGGAACAAAATACTATTAATAAAATAAATAAGTGGCAAGGTACAGCATAGCTGTAGCTGCATAACTTTAAATGGAGTATAATCTATAGAAATATTAAATCACTAGGTAGTACAACTGAAACTAGTATATTATAAATTTACTATACTTCAATAAAAATAAATGATCAAATAAAATTAAAGGTAGTGATGAACATATGTTAGATACATGCAACAGCTACAACTATTTGTGATTCTGTTGGTGACATAGTCACACATATTATACTTCTGCGCTTTCAAGTCCATATTCAGAATGAAAAGAAATGCCAGTTTCAATTAAATGTGAACTAAAATAAAGATGTAATTCTCCCATCCAATTCTCAGATCCTCTGAATTCTAAATAATAGTAGAGATGAAGGAGCCTAGTGATGGAAATAGGGACAATGCATTCAATTAGAAACCTATTAGTATAGAGGAAAAGTGATGATGGTCTGAATATTAATATCTACTAATTGGGCATTGACTATATTCCAGGCACAGTTCAAAGTGCTTTATATGGTTATCTCATCTGCAGAGTTCAGGCTGTTATTACCTTTATTTTATAGGCAAAGAGACTGAAGCACAGAGCACTAAGAAATTTTATTCAGTATACACAGCTAGTGAATGGCAGTACCAGATTTTGAACTGGGATAGTTTGACTCCAGATCTTCACTCTTATCCACTACTGGGGCATAAATGGTGGTAAAAAGTGTATTAGATGCACATGGGAAATAGGGTGAACAGGACATGGAGAAGCAGGTAGAGAGCAGAATCCACAAAAAAAGCCTAGGCAAAGTAGGGATATTATAAAAATATTTGCCTCCCAATTTTTTTCCTTTTTAGTAGTTCTTCCCTCTCCTCCCCCATTTAGTCATTAGGGGTTACCCAGTCATTAGGTTGAGGTTTATTGCTCTTGGAAAATTAGAGAAAATACTAACTAGGAAATTGGGGTATATTACCATTATTATTATTATTTTGGACCAAAGGAGAGGGAAAGGGGATGAGAAAGAGAGAAATCATATCCAAACATTCTTGCTCCCTTTTAGGAGTCAAACTCGGCTGAAAGAGGTAAATACTGTAGAAAAATCCAGACAAATATGAGAGAATCAAAGAGCACTGGAGCTGGTGCCCTGATTCTTATGTAGCATGGAAAGTCAAAAAGCTTTAGGAGAATTCTGATGTCAGAGCTGTTGAAGTGTAATGACTGAGAGGGTGCTGAGACTAAGGGCATCCACAATGGTTCCTAAACCCTCCAGATAGTTTCTGAGAAAGTATCAAAGAGCCACCAGGTCACCAAGGAGGAATAGCTTATTGAATGCACTGCTGGATTTGATGTTGGGTTTAGATGAAGATGATAATGTACAGGGACCCCAGAACTGGAAGCAACAGCTTTGTCATCAATAGCAAGTGTCAGCACATGCTAGGAAAACCAGGTGAATATCAGTGGTTATGAGTACAGGACACAGTCACCAGGGAACCCAGCTAAATTAAAGCAGATGCATCAAGAGGAAAGGAGATTCTGAGGCCAAGCAATACAAACCGTGTCAAGAAGAAGGCTTGGAGAAGGACCAGAAAACCCTTCTGCAATGCCAGAAAGTTAGGTGCGCCTCTCTGCTCACATCCATTTAGAAAAGCAGAATAGAGGGGAAAGAAGAGAGCCTTTCTCAAGGTAGAAATACTGAAAAAGTAATAACCCCTCCCTCAAATTCTAAATTTTTTGTAACGGCTAATTTTATTTTATTTTAAAAATTGTTGGAGTTCCTGTCATGCTGCAGCGGAAATGAATCTGACTAGGAACCATGAGGTTGTGGGTTCGATCCCTGGTCCCTGGCCTCGCTCAGAGGGTTAAGGATCCGGCATTGCCGTGAGCTGTGGTGTAGGTCACAGATGCAGCTTGGATCCAGTGTTGCTGTGGCTGTGGTGTGGGCTGGTGGGCTACAGATCTAATTCCGCCCCTAGCCTGGGAGCCTCCAAATGCCATGGCTGCGGCCCTAAAAAAGACCAAAAAAAAAAAAAGAAGTGATTAAAAAAACCACCCACATAACATAAAATTTACCATCTTAGCATTTTTTTTCCTTTTCTTTTTCAGCCATCTTGGTGGCATATGGAAGTTCCTGGGCCAGAGATTGAATCTGAGCTCGAGCTGCAACCTATGCCACAGCTGCAGCAATGCCGGATCCTTAACACACTGTGCTGGGTCTGGGTACCGCCACAGAGACAAGCCGGATCATCAACCCACTGTAACATAGTGGAACTTCCATCTTAGCATTTCTAAGTGTGCATTTCAGTAAGTTTGATTATATTCATATAGTTGTGGAACAGATCTCTAGAACTTTTTTTAATCTCATAAAACAGAAACTCTATATAACATAGGCAGAGGCCTGGGACCTGGGACACTTTGCTGCAATGGCTGCAATGCTTGCACCTGGACAAACATCTCCTTGAGTAACAAAATACAAAAAACTATAAAAGACTAAAAATAACTGATACGTGCAGCAGTTGGGGCAAATTATGGACAAGAAGATACAAATAAACTAAAAACCCAACTATCTGAAGAATTGGGAGAAAAAGCGATTCAGGTACTATGCATGCCCGCTGCATACGACGTCACCAAAGGAGTGGGCAGACTACCTAAGCCACCCTTCTTGTCTGATCCCTGGACTCTTCCCTACCCTCACCCTATGTAACGAAGCAGCTTGCCTCTCCTCTGTGACAGAGCAAGCAAAGGAATCTGTTGTTTGTTTTCACCTCCCCCTGCTGCAGCAGGGGGCCCAATAAAGACTTGCCTGAATTTTCTTGTCTGGGCTCTTATCAACTTCTATTGATTAAGAAGGCCAAGAGCCCAGGGCGATAATGTACACACATTGAACAACTCCCTATTCCTATCCCCCTTTCCACCACTGCCACCTGCAACCTCTGGCCAACACCTTTCTGCTTTCTGTTTCTGAGTCTGAGTACTTTAGACACCTCATATAAGTGGAATCGTATAGCACTTACCTTTAAAAAGTCTAAAATTTTCTCTGGAAAACAGTTAACTTTGATCGGTAAGCTCAAGCATTTTCCATCATTAGAGGGAAAGGAGATTTAAAAGCAAGGTGAGATCAGTTAAAGAAAACAAAGAAAGTTGCATCTCCTCAATCACAGTTTGTGACCGTTACAATTCAACCCCACTAGATGTGGGGTCATAGCACTGACCCTAAGAAAGAAAGTGATTCATCAGATTCTGGAGCTTGACTCTCAGGTTCAAGAGCAGCATGAATACCAGCTAAATCCTGAGTCCCATGGAGCTAAAACAGCTCCACTATGCTTTTCTGTTCTTAACACGCACATTACCAGCTGCAGGTAATCTCCTACCCTGGCTTTGGAATTCATTCTATAAGCATGCCCCACTTAACTGTATTTAAGACTTCTGCCTGTCTCTGCCTTCCCCTCTGAAAAGTCTCAATACTTTGAAAATTCAGAGTCTAAGCAAAGAGGCATCTTTTTCCAAGTTTCTCATAGTTTTTGGCCCCCCGTTTTTGGCCATGGCTTCAGTCTGACTTGGAGCTCTAAGATTTATAATCATTCTATGTTGCAGATGTAGACAGTGTCTAAAACCCTGGGCATCCTAGACAGGTTCTGAATGACTACAGCATTTGGTGCAAATAAATATTACTGTGGGACCGTGTCCATCTTCCAGTCTGGGTAGCTATGGCAAAGAATCAGATCAAGTCTTAGAAAGCCAAAAGAAATCATGTCTGATTACTCTGCAGGTAGACTTCAAGGATGCCTGATCCCTGGGGATTGAGTCATTTCAGGTCTCACTGGAACTTTCTCCCAGCTCAAGGAATCATCCACAACATCATTATCAAGAAGCTATTTGGCAATCTCTTAAAATGAGACCTCATACCTCCTTGGTTGATAGTTTATCTGTAGTGTTGTGCTATCAATTTCAAAGACAGTTATAATATGTAAATGTTTTCTTTTATAAATTGCCATGTATTTAACAGCATAGAGTAATTCCTGTGCATTTACATCACCTATTAAATAATACTTGCACTTTGTTGTTCCAGCAGTTTTAATTTTATCTGATATGTTTAGAGGGTGTACTAGATATAGATCTAGCATAGGGCCTTATTATCTGCAGTATTCATTTAATGGTAGTTTAAAATGAAATGTTGATAATAGTATATCTAAATATATTCTATATCATACGAAACAAGTAGAGTACTTTTAATTTTCTAATAAAATTGAAAATAGGTCATAGTCTTAAATCCAGGGCCTTTTAAAACTCTGATGACCAAAACAAACAAACAAATAAATTATTTCACCAAGTTAAAGGATAATAAACTAGGATGCCATTGTTTACACTTTCCAAAATACTCAATGGAAATGATACTTTTTTTAATATAAAAGAACCTGTTTTAACTCTACAAATGAGGGTCATTTCTTCAGTGGCAGCTTCATTTAGCCAGAAAAATGAATCTCTAGATCCTGCAGTCTTGTAAGATATAGCCTGATTTAAGCCCTGACTTTCCTAAATCCAAATACGCTGCAAAGATCATGTCAGCTGTACTGCGCCATGGCCCACAGCCACATTGTGATTTTGGGAGCACATAGTTGGCTAGGCTGCACTGTGGTGTGTCCAAGACAACTCTAGCCAGAATCTTGCCAGCAGTAAGCAGCAATATGTCTTGATAGTTGCCTCAGTGAGTCTTATTGCTTGGAGTAATAAAAATAACCAAGCACTTTAGATCAAAGATTTATTAGTAAGAGAAATTTAAAACCCAAAAAAACCAGATTGTTTTCTTAGTTTAAAATTTTGCACTGAAATGCACTAAATTTTTCACAGCAGTAGTGTGCCCACTTTGAAAAATGGTTTGGCCATTTCTTATAAAAGTGAAAAATTCATAATACAACCTAGAAATTCCATACTTGTGTATTTACCCAAGAGAAATACATATATCCATAGAAAAGCCCAATTGTGAATGTTCAAAATTGTTTCACTCATAATAGCCTGAAATAGGAATCAACCTCAATGTCCATCACCGGCTGAAAGGATAAACTAATTGTGGTACATCCATAAAACAGAGAAAAGCTGAACAATTACTGATACTAGAAGCAACATGGAGGAATCTCAAAAACTTTATGGTAAATGGAAGAAGCCAGACACAAAAGTCTCCACACTGTTTGAATCTATTTATATGACAATACTTTAGGCACAGAAACAAATAAGTAGTTACTAGAAGGTGAGGGTGGGTAAAGAGATTGACTACAAAGTAGCATGAGGAAAAATTCTATGCTAATGTAAATATTCTGTATCTTAAACATACGTGCAACTGTGTATGTGTGTCCCAACTCTTCACACTTTAAAGGGTATATTTTTTACTTTTTAAAAAAGGGTATATTTATTTTATGTAAATAGGCCTCAATAAATCTGCCTTTAAGAAAATTTGGGGCTGGCACGATAAGCTGGAAATAGATGAAACAAGAATGGCCATGGGCTAAAGTCATTAAATCTGGGTAATAGGTCACTGAGGATTCACTAAACTATTCTTTACACTTCTGAATATGTTTCAACTTTTCCACAATTAACAGTTACATTTTTTTTGCCCTATAGACTGCTAGGCTTGTGTAATTTACAGTCCTCTAATCATCTTGCCCCACTTTTCCCAGGCAAAAGTATAAAACTTTTGGAATGTCATACAACTGATCAAAGAAAAAGTCCATTAGCTACTTTTACAACATATGTACAAATTAACAACCATGAAAACTATAATAACATATATACACTGCTGTTTAAAATAGGTAATTAATAAGAACCTACAGTATAGCACAGGAAAATCTACTCAATAGTTTGTAATGACCTATATGGGATAAAAGAATGGATATATTTATATATATAATTGATTCACCTTGCCAAACACCTGAAACTAATACAACATTGTAAGTCACTTTACTAAAAAAATAAAGAGCATCTTGAAATTGAAAAAAAAAACTATCTTAAAAGTCATAGTCAATAAAATTATGGTCAGGATTTTTTTTTTTCCTTTTTACAGCCATACCTGCAGCATATCAAAGTGCCCAGGCTAGCGGTCAAAGCTGTAGCTGCGGCCTATGCCTCCGTCATGGCAACATCAGATCCTTGAGCAAGACCAGGGATTGAACCCACATCCTCAAGGACACTATGTCAGGTGCTTAACCTGCTGAGCCACAACAGGAATGCCTGGTAAGGATTTTTTTAATTAAGTTCATTAGAAGCAAAAATACTTGAAGGCCCCTCTATAGATATTTCTATAGGTCTTTTTAAAAATTACTTTTTAAGTTAGTTGATTTTTAAAGTTTTACTGGAATATACATTTCTTTTTTAAATTTTTGAGTATAGTTGATTTATAATGTTTCTGGTATTCATCAAAGTGATTCAGTTGTACATATATTTATTCTTTTCAGAATCTTTTCTAATATAGGTTATTATAAGATATTGAATATAGTTCTCTGTACTATACAGTAGGTCCTTGTTGGTTATCTATGTTATATACATGGTACATATCTGTTAATCCTAAATTCCCAATTCATCACTCCTCTCTTTCCCTTTTGGTAATCATGTTTGTTTTCTATGTCTGTGAGTTTGTTTCTGTTTTGTAAATAAGTTCATTTGTACACCTCTTTAAATACCAAATATAAGTAATATCACATGAAATTTGTCTTCCTCTGACTTAATTTACTTATTATGATGATCTCTAGGTCCATCCATGTTGCTTCAAATAGCATTATTTCATTCTTTTTTTATGGCTGAGTATATCCTGTGTGTGTGTGTGTGTGTGTGTGTGTGTGTGTGTGTGGAGTAATATATATATATATATATATATATCTTATACATATATATATCTTCTTTATTCATTCATCTGTTGATGGACACACACACACACACACACATATATACAGGTTCCATATATATATTTATGTTGCTTCCATGTTCTAGCTATTGTAAAAAGTGCTGCTATGAACATTGAGGTGCATGTATCTTTTCAAATTAGTTTTCTCTGGGTATATGCCCACAAGTGGGATTGCTGACAACTCTATTTTTAGCTTTTTAGGAAATATTCATACTCTTCTCCATAACGGCTACATCAATTTACATTCCCAACAACAGCATAGGAGGTTCCCCTTTCTCCACACTCTCTCTGGCATTTATTGTTTGTATTTTGATGATGACCAATTCTAATCGATGTGAGGTAACACCTCATTGTGGTTTTGATTTGTATTTCTCTAATAATTAGAGATATTGAACATCTTTTCATGTGCTTTTTGGCCATCTGCATGTCTTCCTTGAGAAGTATCTTTTTCGATCTCCTGCCCATTTTTTCATTGTGTTGTTTATTTTTCAATATTGAGCTGCATGAGCTATTTGTGTATACTTTGGAGATTAATCCTTGTTGGTCACTTCATTTGCAAATACTTTCTTCCATTCTGCAGGTTGTCTTTTCTTTTTGTTTAAGCTTTCCTTTTCTGGGCAAAAGCTCTAGTTTAATTAGGTCACATTCATTTATTTTTGTATTTATTTCCATTACTCTAGGTGACAGATCTAAAAAATATTGCTGTGATTTATGTCAAAGAGTGTTCTATGTTTTCCTCTAGAAGTTTTACAGTATCCGGTCTTACATTAAGGTCTTTAATCCTTTTTTTTTTTTTTTTTTTTTGCTTTTTTAGAGCCACACCTGCAGCATAAGGAGGTTCCCAGGGTAGGGGTCACATTGGAGCTACATCCACCAGCCTATGCCACAGCCACAGCAATGTGGGATCCGAGCCATGTCTGCAACCTACATCAGAGCTCGTGGCAATGCCAGATCCTTAACCCATTGAGTGAGGCCAGGGATCAAACCTGCAACCTCATGGTTACTAGTGGGATTTGTTTTCATTGCACCACAATGGGAACTCCAATTTTGAGTTTATTTTTGTATGTGATGTTGAGAATGTTCTAATTTCATTCTTTTACATGTAGCTGTCCAGTTTTCTTAGCACCTCTTATTGAGGAGACTGTCTTTTCTCCATTGTATATTCTTGCCTCCTTTGTTATAGATTAATTGACCACAGGTGCATGGGTTTATTTCTGGGTAATCTATTTTGTTTCATTGATCTATATTTCTGTTTTTCTGCCAACATCATACTGTTTTGATTACTGTAGCTTTGTAGTATAGTCTGAAGTCAGGGAGTGTGATTATTCAAGTTCTGCTTTTCTTTCTCAAGATTGTTTTGGCTGTTCAGAGCCTTTTTTATTTTATATACAAATTAAAAACCATTTGTTCTAGTTCTATGAAAATGCCATTGGTAATCTGATAGGATTACACTGAATTGCTAGATTGCCTTGGGTAGATGGTCATTTTAACAATATTG
The DNA here is from genome assembly GCF_054392235.1 of Sus scrofa. Classification (NCBI taxonomy): domain Eukaryota; kingdom Metazoa; phylum Chordata; class Mammalia; order Artiodactyla; family Suidae; genus Sus; species Sus scrofa. The sequence continues at coordinate 108,961,271 of NC_139397.1, read as the reverse complement.
ATCCTTCTAATCCAAGAACACAGTATATCTTTCCACTTGTTTGTGTAGTCTTTGATTTCTTTTATCAGTGTATTACAATTTTCAGAGTAAAATTTCAGATCTTTTGCCTCCTTTTAGGCTACCTAAATCTATCTATAGGTCTTTCAGAATTTATCTAAGTATGAAACAAACATTTATTTAAATGTAACAAAAATGAAAATGATGAAATTATAAGTATTCATATAATCCTTCATTCAATAAACAGCTCTTAAGTGTCTGCTACATGTTAAACACATAATAATCTCTCCTTTAAGGAGCCCACAAATACAAATACTACTGGTGACAACACAATTGCTGAGTATGTGGAAAGAAAAATTAATGTTCTTTAGAATGAAGAGTGGAAATGGCTGGGGAAAGGTGAGACGACTAGAAAAGAATCTACAGATATTTCAAAACTACAAAGATGAGTTAGAAGTTTACCTGGAGGAGTTTCCGCTGTGGTGCAAGGTGGTTGGGGCGTCCTGGGAGCACTGGGACTCAGATTCCATCCCTGGCCCGGGTAAGGAACAGTGCTGCCACAGCTGAGGCTTAAGTCGTGACTGTGGCTTGGATCTCATCCCTGGCCCGGGAACTCCATATGACATGAGGCAGCCAAAAATGACAAAAAAAAAAAAAAAAAAAGTTTACTTGGAGCAGGAATTAACACAACACTGTAAATCAACTATACTTTAATAAAAAGAAAAAAGTTTACTTGGCTAGGAGAGAGGTATAGATGGAAGCATAGGGAAGAAAGGAGAAAGAAAAGGAGTATATTCTAGGGAGCTATGAGAGCAGAAGTACCAAGCATGTTTGGGGACTGCCTGGAAGCAGTAAGGCATAACCGAATGATTCATTTATAATCAGCCCAATCTGTTACTATCAAGTACATGAACTGTGCAACTTATAAATGCATATTGCTAATGAATTTATTCCACAACTAGATAAAGTAGTTTTGTCCCATGGTCACAAGATGTGTCCAAAACTCTGGTCAGCCAGACATAGAGGTATGCTACTAACCTTGAGGGCAAGACTCTGAACATACATTTATTGCCTCCATTGGAAAACCGATTTAAACTTCATGTCATCATTATTTTGCCTATAAATACATGCATTTAAGATTCATCCTTTTTAGTCTTTCTTTAGCATTCTGGGAGAAGTTGTAGATAGAGAGAATTATTTGCTAGTTAAATTTAGGAAACAATATATCCACTAAACAAGGAGCACGAGCAAGTCACTTCTTAAGCGATAATCATGAAAGTAGAAGCTTGCAATTAATAAAATTATTAGATTATTATAAAAATCACCTTCTTTGTTCTACCTGGATAAAATCTTTTTGGCATGACTGAGACTAAAGTCATGTATATAGACCTGTGTACCATCATGATCCTTTATTGAGGAAACAGAATTATTTTCACTATATGATACCATTGAGAATGAACAATTTTCTTTCTCCTCTTGTTCACCCACTACCAACCAGGGAGAGTTGAGTAGACTACTTTTATTCCTGATTCTCTAATATATAAAGGAACAATCTTTGAATGACAAATATTAACTACATTGAAAAACAAATTTTTCAGTGATATTTAATTATGAGTGATATAAATTCTTATACATTTAAGAGTATATCGATGCTTCTAAATTAAATTCCAAGGAGAGAATAAATTGAGCGGAATGGGTCTACTAATCCCTGTGGGTGATAAGTAGCAACTTGATGCTTCATATTCTTTGATGATTGAAAGTAGAGAAACAAACATTTCACAAAAAAACCCACCTCAGCTCAGATGTAATAGTAAAGGAATCCACTGTGAAAAGAAAAAACAGAACACACATGTGGTCAATTTCAGGAGGAAAGTAACCTAGTCAAAGGAACAGGCCCAAAGACACTTTTCTACTACACAAGCACACTTGAGCCTATTTTAAAAAGCACATTAGTAGGGGTGAAGAGAGTTCAGTCCAGTTAGTCCCTGGCACCTCAATCAAGATTGCCAGCATAGTTATCAATTAATGTTGCAGTGGTTTCAGTAATGCATACACGTGTCAAATAGGAACTATACTGAGTCTGCCACTTCATTTTACACACGATCCTGAACACCTGTCAGGTCGTGATGATTTTCAGTCACTACTGACCCAGGATAAATTTTAACAGGTGACAGGCTTTGGATCAAATTTCCAATTCCCTGAGGCATCCAGTCCTCCCAATCCTAAGTATTTTTGGCATGATTTATATGTTCTTTAGCTTCCTTTATAATGTAATTTAGAGTTATGTCAATTCTAGTACTATTCCTGAAATGTAAGAAAATATCTAGTGTTCAGTTTTTCAAATCTCCTTAACAGAAAACTATAAACAATAAAACATAAAGGGAAATAGTTGTTTTATTATTGTTTTAATACTTTACTGTGCTAAATAAAATCAGGCAATTCTTGTTGGTCTCACAAATTAGATATGAAGTTTTAGCAGTCTGAATTTAAATGTCTGAAGACTGCTGATTTATAAGGTAAAAACTAATTAGCATGAGGTTCAAAATTCTTCACAATCAGGAAGTAAGTCAAAAAGAAAAACAAATATCTGGAGTTTCCATCGTGGCTCAGTGGTTAACGAATCCAACTAGGAACCATGAGGTTACAGGTTTGATCCCTGCCCTTGCTCAGTGGGTTAAGGATCCGGCGTTGCCGTGAGCTGTGGTGTAGGTCGCAGACGCAGCTTGGATCCCGCGTTGCTGTGGCTCTGGCGAAGGCCGGCAGCTACAGCTCCGATTCGACCCCTAGCCTGGGAACCTCCATATGCCGCAGGGGAGGCCCTAGAATAGGCAAAAAGACAAAAAAAAAAAAAGAAAAGAAAAGAAAAAGAAAAAAGAAGAACAAATATCATATGAGATCACTAATATGTGGAATCTACTACAAATGATACAACAGAACATACAAAACAGAAACAGACTCAAAGATTTCAAAACCAAACCTTCAAAACCAAAAGGGAAAGGTGAGTGGGGGAGGGATAAATTAGGGGGTGGGGATTGATACATACACACTGCTATATATAAAATATATGGGTAACAAGGACCTACTGTATAGCACAGGGAACTTTACTCAGTATTGTGTAATAACCAATATGAGAAAAGAATCTGAAAAGGAATGGATATATTTATATGTATAACTGATTTACTTTCCTATACACCTGAAATTAATACAACTTTGTAAGTCAGCTACATTCCAATAAAATTTAAAAAAAAAATATTCTTGGAGTTCCCATTGTGGCTCAGTGGGTTAAGAACCCGAATAGTATCTACGAGGATGCAGATTCGATCCCAGGCCTTTCTTGGTGGGTTAAGGATCTGGTGTTGCACCAAGCTGCAGCGTAGGTTGCAGATGTGGCTTGGATCTGATATTGTTGTGGCTGTGGAACAGACTGGCAGCCACAGCTCTGATTCAACTGCTAGCTCCAGGGACTTCCATATGCAGCGGGTGCCACCCTAAAAAGAAAAAAAAAAAAAAAAGGGATTCTTCACAATCAGGTTTTACCTTGTTTTCCTAGACTTTCTTCTCTATGCCAACCTTCCCTACTACACACCTCATACTACTGAATACTCAAATATACACAATTTCCAGGAAAGAGTGATCATTTCCATACCTTCAAGCCTTTGCTAATATTACTCCTTCTGCCTGAAATACCCATCCCCTCTCTGCCTGGCAAAATCCTCAAACTTCTGACCCCTCACTTTTCTTCATCTTAGCTGATTATGATAACTTTCTATGTCATGAGGAAAAGGCACCCAGTGTCCCTCCCCCTTGATTGATATTCTTCACCACTCCAAATCTAGTCCCTCACTAAATCTTGCTAGTCTTCTTAAAATCCCAGAACCCATTTACTTCATTTCCACTGCAACCTAGCTAGTCAAAGCCACCATCATATCTTGTCTAGACAACTACAGGTAAGATTAACTGCTTTTTCTGCTTGTATACTTCTTTGTCTCTAAATACATATCCAGAAGGCACCAAAGTACCTCTTCCAAGGCTGGTATTGGAAACCCAGCTCACAATCTAGGCATATTGTGGTGAGCCAGATGTTACTAAGCTGACTTAGTAAATCTAAATTTCACACATCTATCAGAGAAGTTTGATGAGAAACTAAAATCTGTGTGATATACTGAAAGGTGTGATGAGGAACTGGTTATTTTAAGTAGGTGTGGGTTTGAATAAATTTCCAAGACAGAATTGGCTACCTGTCACTTATGTCCACAAATGTCCAGATGAGTCCTCCCATGCAGGTAGTACCTGAACCCATGAAAATGCCAAGGAAAACAATGTAGTGAAAGAGGAGAACAAGGACAGAAACTTGGGAGACCTTTATATTAAGGGGATAGGAAGAAAAACCACAAAGCTGGCATTAAGAGAAAGAAGTGAGCCAAGAAATACAGTGTGTTTGTGTGTGTATGTATATTTATTTTTATTACAAAACTGGATTGCTTCTGATTGATTCTAGAAGGCCTAGTAATAGATTAAAAAATATATCCTTATATAAAGCTGACATTTGTATACAAACTAGGAGGAGGAGGAAGGGCTATAAAAACCAGGGATAATGAAGCAAGTACAATATTAAAGAAGCAAGTACAATATTAAAGGAGTACAATAATGCAGGCACGAGGCGACTTTGTACCAAATAAAATGGCAAGCTATATTTAAGTATTACTATATTTTATATATACCTATGTAACATGGGAGACTTTAGAAATAGAAGTCTCAGGCATGTTATCTCATATACTTGTTTTTCTGAGGGAGAGTCTTTCCTTTAATGAAACAATAAATAATTTGGGGGGAATTCCTGTTGTTCAGTGGGTTAAGAACCTGGCTAGTACCCATGAGGATGCAGGTTCGATCGCTGGCCTTGCTCAGGGGGTTAAGGATCAAGCATTGTCACAAGCTGCAGCATAGGTTGAGGATGTGGTTCAGATCCTGCCTTGCTGTGGCCGTGGTGTGGGCTGGCAACTGCAGCTCCAATTTGACCCCTAGCCTGGGAACTTCCATATGCCACAGGAGTGGCCCCAAAAAGTAAAAAAAAAAAAAAAAAAGACTTTTTAAAATGACTATAAAATCCTACACAGTACAGAAAACTAAAATAGCAAGTAAAAATCATCTAGAATGTCCCCTACAGAGCCATACTTGTAACATTTGGGTGAACATTCTTCTAGAAATGTATGGTCTTCCTCTCCCCCTCTCTCTCTACACACACACACACACACACACGCACATTCACATATATCAAAGGGGTCAGTAAGCTAAGGTGATCATTTCTGTAAATGAAGATTTATTGGAATACAGCCATACTCATGGCTACTTCTGACAGGAGACCTGAATAGCATGACAGACTGTATGATCCACAAAACTTAAAATATTTACTACCTGGCCATTTTTAGCAAAAGTTTGCCAATCTTGATATGTAAGAATCATACCACACATGCTGTATTATATCTTGCTCTTCCACTCAACAATATATCATTAACATTTTTAGAGATCAATAAATACAGGAGTTCCCATCGTGGCTCAGTAGAAATGAATCTGACTGGTATCTGTGAGGATGCGGGTTAGAACTCTGGCCTTGTTCAGTGGGTTAAGGATCTGGCATTGCCATGAGCTGTGGTGTAGGTCACAGACTTGGATCTGGCATTGCTGTGGCTGTGGCATAGGCCAGTGGCTACAGCTCTGATTAGACCCCTAGCCTGGGAACCTCCATATGCTGTGGGTGTGGCCCTAAAAAGACAAAATAATAAATAAATAAATAAATAAATAAATAAAGTATCATTTTAATGGATGTGAGGAATTCTATTATATAAAGGAGCCATCATTTATTTAATAAATTTCTATTGATGGCTATTTAGAGTTTAATTTTTCTGTGTTATAATCAGTGCTGCCACAAAATCCTTACTTAGACATCTTACCACACTTGATTATTTTCTTAAGATAAATTCTTAGAGATAGAATCCTGGGGTCAAAGGCTCCATATATTTTATATTTTATATTTATTTCCAAACTGCTTACCAGAATGAACTGAAATAATTTTCATTCTTATCAACAGAGAATGAAAGCGTGCATGTTCTTTTCTTCCCTTACCAATCCTGAGGATAAGCAAGTTTTTTAATCTTTGGTGGAAAAATGATAGATTAGTTGTTTCCACTTGCATTGTTTGATTCCTATGAGGTAAAATATCTTTCATGATTATTGGTTATTTATGCTTCTTTGTAAATTATGGACTGCATTTATATTTACATAAAAATGTACTTCATTTACTTTGCCAACTTTTCTGTTGGAGCATTTCTTAAACTGAAGCATTTTTTAAGTGTATCATATATTAAATACTTCAACAAATATCTACTGAAGATTAAAGACTTAGGAATATGACTGTGTTCCACATAAAGAAGAAAATCTTCACAGTCACAATATAGCAAAGAAAGGAGTTATCAGAGTTCTCACAGTGGTTCAGCAGGTTAAGAACCCGACATAGTATCCGTAGGATGTGGGTTCAATCCCTGGCCTCACTCAGTGGGTTAAGAATCTGGGGTTGCTGCAAGCTACAGTGTAGGTGACAGATGCGGCTCAGATCCAGTGTTGCTTTGGCTGTGACCTAGGCCTGCAACTGCAGCTCTCATTAGACCCCTTGCCTGGGAACTTCCATATGCCACACTTGTAACCATAAAAAGAAAAAAAAAAAAAGGAGTTATCATTTGTTTGACATATAAAATAAAAACACCTCCTAAAATTCAGTCAATTATTTCATAAACATCTCTTAGGAAGAACATCCTAAACAAGTCAAATGAATTCATTTGAAATTAATCTAATCATAGGAAACTAGGCTTTGTCTCTCAAGCCTGTACATTAATTAAGAATCCTTCTCTAGGAGTTCTCATCATGGTGCAGCTGAAATCAATCTGACTAGCATCCATGAGGATGCAGGCTGGATCCCTGGCCTTGTTCAGTGGGTTAAGGATCCAGTGTTGCCATGAGCTGTGATGTAGGTCGCAGACATGGCTTGGATCCCACATTGCTGTGGCTGTGGTGTAGGCTGGCTATAGCTCAAATTTGACCTCTATTTCTGGGAAACTCCATATGCCACAGTTGCGGCCCTAAAAAGACCAAAAAAAAAAAAAAAAAAAAAAAATCCTTCTCTCTACTTTCCTGGTAGCCCAATGGTTAAGGATTCAGCATTGTCACTGCTGTGCCTTGGGTCTGGCCCAGAAACTTCCATATGCTGCAAGCATGACACCCCCCACACACACCAAAGAATCCTACTGATTAAGTCATTAAACTACCTAGATTGTTAATGCTAGGTTTTTTGCAATCAAACAATCATTTTTTTTCATTTTCTAATTCTATTCTTTAAACAATACAGACAAATATAAAGGGGAAAGTAAAAATCACCTAAAATTCTCCACACAAACATACTTCTATGTTTCTTTTCACTTCTCCTCACTAATCATTGTATATGACTGAACCATATGGCAGGAAATGAGGAAAATCAAAAAGCTAAGCAAAGGGAAATTAAGGGAAACCAGAAAATAAGGCAAATATGTACAGGGAACAGCAGAATACAATAAAACAATCACACTCTGCTCTTGAGGTTTCTTCTGGTGTTACCAAAAACAGGCAGTTAAGAATTGAACTTCTCACACAAAATTACATTTTGAAATTCTACAATGCCTGATCTGGTCATTTGCCATAATTTCGCCAAGTAAAACTAACAAACAAAAAACCCCTTACATTTAAATTTATGGGTTCTGAACAAATATTGTTACACATGAAAGAATTTAAAGAAATTCTAAACACTCCACTACCTGTTACAAAACCTAATAGTAGTTCACCAACTGCTTATAGATCTTGCAAAATGTATAAGGGAAATTGATAATCAAACATCATTGATGACAGATATTTATATCAAATTCACATAACTATTCCTAATTATAAATATAGATATACATTCCAGGATTATCCACAAGTATGTATTCCTATTAATACTTATTGCAGTTACATATGCACATTGAAAGGAGATATGCCCTTTCACCTTTTATGTACTACTCAGAAATATTAGAGTATCACCAGCTGCCATAAAGGTCACACTGAATTTTGGGTGCTAATTGTGGCAGACTTATGTACATCACTTTATTTAAAAATAAGAAGGTTGTTTAAATCTTCATTCTAATTTAATTTCTCCCATTTAACTGGAAACTAAAACAAAGTTTAGTAAGAGGCAATGTTCTTATGTCCTCCTCTGTCTATGCAAAATGTGATTGGTATATACAGCATGTGAAACCTGATAGAGAAATTAGTTAGCTGAAACCCCAAGACAAGTTTGATCTCTAGAACATAGCATGATTCCCACAACTCTATTAAGAGTAAAGCACTGTGCATGCATGTCCCAGGCTTGAATTTGGAATATAATGTGGCATGTGGGGTGAGAGCAAGGGTTAGGGGGCAAGAAATATTACTCTTTTAACAAATGGTGTTGGGTATAAAGTTAATGCTAAGCTACATAATTTTTCCAAGGGCCAATTTAAGTACTTATATTTTAGGATATGCAATAAAGTTGTTCCCAAATTCTAATCATGGAATTGTGGGCTTAGGTTACACTGAAGTTTATAAATAAGGGTATACAAAGGGCTTAAGTAAATCAATTGTTTTATTGGAAAGTAAAATTTCTTTTATTTTTAGAAACTTAAGTACTTTAACATGAAAAAATTCGTTAAGTTACAATTACACTATACTAACTCCTCAAAAATTCCGTTTGCTTTCACATCTCATTGACATGGATCTTGCTTTTTCCTTTCAACTGAATTTTCCTCTAATCTTCTCTTAGTTTTAAAAGCCTTTATAATGCCTAAAATATAAACCATTTCCTCCTAGAAGCCATCCCCTTTCCATCCTTCAAGATGAATTTATTCTTTACTGTCTTCTTTCAGGACTTTACCTGTAATCTCTATTCACCAACTCTTACATTAGTCCTCAAGGCATAGTTAGTTTTTTGCACTTCAGCCTCTGGCTGGCTTGGCATACAAGTAGCAGATTGTAAACTACTTGACAATGTTGATTCTTCCATTCCAAGAACATGGTGTATCTTTCTATCTGTTTGTGTCATCTTTGATCTCTTTCATCAATGTCTTATTTCAGAGTATAGGTCTTTTGCCTCCTTAGGTAGGTTTATTCCTAGGTATTTTATTCTTTTTGATGTAATGGTAAATGGGATTGTTTACTTAATTTCTCTTTCTGATCTTTTGTTCTTAGAGTATAGAAACGCAAGAGATTTCTGTGCATTAATTTTGCATCCTGTAACTTTACCAAATTTATTGATGAGTTCAAGTGGTTTTCTGGTAGCATTTTTAGGATTTCCTATGTATAGTATCATGTCATTTGGAAACAATGACAGTTTTACTTCTTCTTTTCCAATTTGGATTCCTTTTATTTCTTTTTTCTTTCATGAATGCTATAGCTAAGACTTCCAAAACTATGTTGAATAAAAGTGGCAAGAGTAGGCATCCTCATTTTGTTCTTGATCTTAGAGGAAATGCTTTCAGCTTTTCACTGCTGGTATGATATTAACTATGGGCTTGTCATATATTGCCTTTATTATGTTCAGGCAGGTTCCCTCTATGCCCACTATTCTGGAGAATTTTTATCATAAATGGGTGAAGGTAATCTACAGATTCATTGCAATCCTTATCAAATTACCCAATGGCATTTTTTACAGAACTAGAATGAAACATTTTAAAATTTGTAGAGAAACACAAAATATGCCCAAACAGACAAATCCTAAGAAAGAAAAAAATGGAGCTAGAGGAATCAGGCTCCCTGACTTCAGACTATACTACAAAGTTACAATCATCAAAACACTATGGTACTGGCACAGAAACAGAAGTATAGCTCAAAGGAACAAGACGGAAAGCCTGAAATAAACCCAGGCACCTATTAGGCAGAATACTCTTTGCATAAATCACAGCAGTATCTTTTTAGATCCATCTCCTAGAGTAGTGAAAATAAAAATAAAAATAAACAAATGGAGGGAGTTCCCATTGTGGCTCAGTGGGTTACAAACTCTACTAGTAACATGAGAATGTGGGTTTGATCCCTGGCTTGGCTCAGTGGGTTAAGGATCTGGTATTGCTGTGAGCTATGGTGTAGGTCAGACATGGCTCCTATCCAGCATTGCTGTGGTTGTGGTATAGGCCAACAGCTGCAGCTCCAATTTGACCCATAGCCTGGGAACTTCCATATGCTGTAAGTGTGGACCTAAAAAGCAAGCAAGAAAACAAACAAACAAAAAAACTCAAAAAACAAATGGAACCAAGTTAAACTTAAAAGCTTTTGCACAGCAAAGGAAACCATAAACAAAATGAAAAGACAACCTATAGAATGGGAAATATATTTCCAAATGAAGTGACCAAAAGGGATTAATCTCCAAAACATGCAAACAGCTCATGCAGATCTATATAAAAAAACAAGCAATCCAATAAAAAAATGGACAGAAATCTAAATGGACATTTCTCCAATGAAGTCATATGGATGATCAAAAAGCACATGAAAAGATGTTCAACATGACTAATTACTAGAGAAATGCAAATTAAAACTACAATAAGGAATCCTTTAATACCAGTCAGAATGGCGATCATCAAAAAGTTTACAAACAATAAATTCTGGAGAGGGTGTGAGGAAAAGAGAATGCATCTATACTCTTGGAGGGAATGTAAATTAGCACAACCATTATGGAGAACAGTATGGTGGTTCCTTAAAAAAACTAAAAGAAGAACAACCACATAATCCAGTAATCCCACTCCTGGGCATATATCCAAACAGAACTATAACTCAAAAAGTTACTTGCGTCCCTATGTTCATTGCAGCACTATTTACAGTAGCCAACATGGAAGCAACCTAAATGTCCATTGGCAGAGGAATAGATAAAGAAGATGTGGTACATATGTACAATGGAATATTACTCAGCCGTAAAAAAGAATGAAATAATGGTATTTACAGCAATATGGATAGACCTAGATAGAGATTGTCATACTAAATGAAGTTAAGTCAGACAAAGACAAATATCATTGATAGCACTTATATATATAATAAAAAAGACACAAATGAACTTATTTACAAAACAGAAACAGACTCACAGACTTAGAAAACAAAGTTATGCTTACCAAAGGGGAAAGGGAGGGAGAGGGATAAATTAGGAGCTTGGGTTGACATATACACACTACTATATATAAAACATATAACCAGCAGGTACCAACTACTACAGCACAGGGAACTCTACTCAATATTCTGTGATAACCTATTTGGGAAAAGAATCTGAAAAAGAATGAATATGTATATAAGTATAACTGAATCACTGATGTACATCTGAAACTAACATAACACTTCAAATCAACTGTACTTCAACATAAATAAAAATTAAGAAAAAAATTATTCTAAAAAGAAAAAAATGTAAAATCATTCTTAGTTTCAGAGTTTACAAAAACAGAGGGGTAGGGACTGTGGAATTTGGGCTTTGAATGTAGCCCATGACCATAATTTCCTGATTTCAATGCAATGTAGTAAGCAACATAAAAAAGATGATGCCTAGAATAGTCATGTTGTGTTGACAAAAGGGTTGGAGATGGATGAAGTTTTAAAAAATGGGTAGAGGTTCAACAGGTTAATGAGGCATTCCAAGAAATAAAAATTGCTCAAAGTCATGAAGACATGAGAGGTTAGAGATAGAGACTATCTTGCTTAAAGTAAATATAAATGGTTCAGAACTAGTGATGTATATAGCAATATGGATGAATTTTAAATATATTATGCTAAGTGAAAGAAAAAAAGACTTAAAATGGCACTCTCGAAAAGGCAAAACTGTAGGGACAAAGCCCAGGTTAGAGATCACCAGATCCCCAAAGCTGGATCTAGAGACAGGGACAGAGGTTGACTACGAATGGACAACATGAAGTAATTTTTGATAGTGATGAAAATGTTCTGTATCATGATTACTATTGTGATTAAATAACTGTATATATGTGTCAAAACATAGAAATGTACATCAAAGGAGTTAATGTAACTTACTATATGCAAATATTTTTATACATTAAAATGTTTACTGTGGACACATGATGTGGGGAGATGGAAAGTGGGAAGAGAAGATGAGCATCCTAAGGTAACCAGGGGCCAGATTCTGAAGCACCTTACATGCCCTACTTAAGATTCTGTATCTTATCCTGTAATAAATAGTATACGACTGAAAATTCACATTTGCAAGTAGTCCAACTACTTTTAGAAAAAAAATCACTCTAGTATTAACATAGAGTATAATGAAAAAGAGATAAGACTAGAAGTAGGGAGAGTAAATATGTGGTTGGCAACCTGAGTGGATATTTGAGAGATAAAACTGATAGGTCTTGGTGATCAATTGGATATGAGAGCTAAAATGGAAAGAGAGGCCTAAAAAGAATATTAGACAGTTAGATAGAGAGTGATGCCAAAAGTAGGGACTAGAAATACAGAATCAGGTTTCATATCTAAGATACTAAATTCTATTTCTGAGATGTTAAGAAGTGAGTACAAAACAACCAGGGGGATATGCCCAATAGAAGATGAGAAATAGGAGTTCCCATCGTGGCGCAGTGGAAACAAATCCGACTAGGAACCATGAGGTTGCAGGTTCCATCCCTGGCCTCGCTCAGTGGGTTAAGGATCCGGTGTTGTGGTGAGCTGTGGTGTGGGTTGCAGACACAGCTCAGATCTGGTGTTGCTGTGGCTGTGGTGTAGGCTGGCCGCTACAGCTCTGATTCGACCCCTAGCCTGGGAACCTCTGCCAAAAAGACAAAAAACAAAACAAAACAAAACAAAAAAACCAGATGAGAAATATAAGCCTAGTAAGATTGAGTAAGAGATATACATTTAGCAGGCAGAGAGCAGTTGATGCACTGGGGATGGATAAAAGAGAGTCAAGAATAAAATTTTAAGAAACTTCAATATTTCAAGGAAAGGCAGAAGGTAGAGATTAGAGGAAGGCATAAAAGAGGTTATGAAGAGAACCAAGAGTGTAATATAAATGGAGCAGAGAAATTTCTAGAGAGAAGAAATGGTGGCCAGGGAAGCTGTTAGTGGAAATCTGAATCACAAACTCTCCCTTCTTAAAAACAATAAAATGAACAATAGCAAAAGCAAAATAAAGCAACAATTGAAACAACAAAAATAACCCAATCAGAAAAATATATACCAGTAGCACTTAGACTAAGAATGACATGAAATCTCATACTACAAAAATAAAAAGATATTATCCAGATAAGGAGAAAGAAGTTTCTAATAATTAACAGCTGGTGAAAAATCCCACTGCCATACTCGGTACAGGAGGAATAAGATGAATGGATAAACTCTGAAAACTCTCACCAGCACTTCCTAATATGAAGGGAAGCAAAGTGAGAGGATTGTTATAACAAAGGAAATTGTAGAATGCTCTTTTTGCAATAGATGCCACTTCCCACTATCATGGGGATCTGCCATCTTGGTGTTTGTTTTCCCATATTCTTTTAGTGTGTATGTGTGTGTGCACCCGCATGCATACATTTCATAAAGAGAAATATAATAATGACCTATGGTCATTCAGAGCAATCTCTAATAATAAACAGAGATTTGCCAGATAAAGAAATAAAGACAGGAAATACTAGGGGAACAGACCCTTGAAAAGAAATCTTCACCTGATAGGATGAATAATTATGTACTAATAACATCTTAATCAGAATTCTTAGGTTTTGCTTATCCCCAGAAATGACTATCCTTGTTAGAATCAAAAGTTTGACATTCGCCCTGAATAGGAGATTATGAAATCCAAAGGATTTCTGTATAGGTAAACTTAAATCTAGTACAGAATTATTACTTACTAAAAAAAGAGTAGACAGTAAATAGTAGAGAGTAAATCCAACTGTCATGATTGCCTACAGACACAGATAAGTATTCTTTGACCATCCACACCTCCAACTTTGAACAACACAAATGCAAAAGAACAAATCATATTTTTTTAACAAGTGATAAACACATGGTCATTCATTATATTATCGCTCCAACCCCTCATTTCATATAATTAAACAATGTAATAAGATAGGACATAAGCCTCAAATAACCTACCTTCAAATTAAAGCATTAAGGGAAATTTGTGATTATGACCTTTCGAAGTGGGAAGGATCTTTCAAAGAAGAATGAAAAGAGATGGCATGACTGCTAGAAATACACCATATTTATAGTACAAAAGAAAACTTAAGGAGGGAGGGAGAGAAGGAGAGAGGAAAGATAGCCTGCAATAAACAGATAAGGAATACATTCTGAAAGTAGACATCCCTCCAGGAAACAGAAGAGAATTTTCAATAAATCTCTCATATTAACAAGAGAATGAAATCTGTAAAGCAAGAAAAAAAGATCATACACAGTGGAATTAGGTTAGAATGAAGACTGATTAGCTAGGAGGAGGAAAAGGGATGAAAACAATAATACTACAGAAATAATAAATAGAAATACTAAGGTTAAAATAGACTATCCTGTAAAAGTAATTACTAAGGAAGTAGGAAGGGTTTTTAAAATTACCAAAGAATGAAGAAAAAGCAGAAATATTAAATCAATAATAGAGAATACAAACCCACACATAATAGTCCTCAATAATATTTTAGTGAGTGAGGGAAAAAATGTGTTGAGGTTTTATTGTAGAGAACTTCAAACATTGAGTACTAAGCCTGTCCTTCATCTCCTCATAGGAAATGAAGATACATTTAGTCTTTTGAGAATGTGTGGAAAGGGTAGGAGTGATAGGGAGTGCAGTTAAAATTAACATGGTAAGATATACATGTTAAGAACAGTAATCTGGCAGATATATCAGAGAAGGCATGAATTGGAGGTTGGAAGACTAGTTAGCAGATGATTGAACTTAATGAATTTGTGTGGTTTAAAAGAATAAGTCTGTTTGAATTTTATTTTGCCTTGCCTGGTAGTTCCTTTTTGCTGAGACATGGAACAATCTGGGCTAGTTTCATTTTATCTGTAATCTACTGATAAACGATTGCACTCTGTGGAAAAGTATTTTCCAATGGAGTTAGAATAATTATTTGGATCTTCAAATCTTACTTAGAAACTAAAAAAGGTCCCCAACTAATCTCAACCTTGTGTTCCAGATTAGTAGTAAGTATAGACAGAAGAAGAGATAGCAATAGTAATATAAGAAGGAATTGGGAAGAGGTAATTATATTTAACTCAAACTAAGTTATGCAATTCAAAAACAGATACAAAAAGGATTAATTGTTAAATAGTTGCTAATGTTGATTCCCTGGTTTGGAGACAAAACTGTAATTCCTATAAACATGAATCATTTTAAAGTGACTATAAATATATTTAGAGATTTTCCTTTACAGTGAGACAAAGATACATAGGTAGAGTAATCAATAGTCTAGGTTAGAAATAATGAAAAGCTGGATTATTAGATGTATGTGGGATTAGAACCTGAAGTTTATAGTTGACCCTGGAATTAACCTGAGTGAATTCAAGTTCCCATTGGGGGTTTCTCAAGCCTAGATTAGGTCCTAAACAAGTTATTTGTGCACACTGATCTTCAATGACATTATTTTAAATATTTTGCTTTTTCAATACTTTTTTTTCCTGAGGACTTGCAGTCAAAATATACTTAGTTAAGTTGCATAGGAATTGTGTCCATTCTATAGTTACACAAGATATATATAAATATGACTTTATTTCTACCTGATATATAGTAGAAAGAACTAGGCATCTTTAAAAATGAATATAAACCAGTTTTGCAAATTTTATCTTTTTTTCACACTCAAAAAGACTTTTAAGAGTCCAAGTGCATATCAACACTAACTGCTTGATCTAGGCTTATATCCTAGGCAGGCCACATTTACCAGGATGTTCTCGAGTAACTACAGTTCCAGTAAGAACACCATAGTAGGCAGGATGCTTCCCTCCTGTCCCTTGACTTTAATACACATGTAATTTACATTTGCACATCTAATACATTCACTATTGTATCTAGTGCCCTCTGGAGGATATCTTGGATTTTATAAAGCAACAATAGTATATATTTATAGGTATGGGTTAATTACCATAAGGAAAAATGGGCATTTTTCCTATTACTTTAATGGAGTTTGGACAGTCTCTCAGCAAACATCTAAAAATTGTAATTATAATTAAATTAGAAAATGTTATTATCTAACACATCTTTATTTCAAACTTTTAAAATACAAACTGGGAAAAATACATATATATATATATTACTAATAGGATAGTAAATACGATCTCTTGAGGCTCTATTTATGCTCCAAAAGAAATATAAGTGGCTTTTCTTTTTCCTTAAAAATCTGATAAAATACTCTCATTAAAACTAAAGAGCTTGTTCTATTACAAGAAATTTAAATTTTAAAAATTTGACTTTTTAAAAATAAAAATGATATTGGAATGAAAACAGAGAAGTGTTTTTTTTTCAAAATGATTAATACCTATGGCATTTCTCAAACTTTCCCAAAGTATTTTTTCCTTCTACTTTTACTGAGATATAACTGAATATAACATTGTATTAATTTTAGATGTACAACATGATAATTTGATATGCTGGAAAATGGTTATCACGATCAATTTTAAGTAAAATATTAAGAAATACAACACAACAATATTTCAAAAGAATAGTACTCTATCAAGTAAGTTTTAATTCCAAGAATACAAGGATGATATTATATCAAGACATCTATTAACATAATTTCTTAACATCACCAATTAAAAGAGGAAGACACCTGTAGATGCTAAAAGGCATTTGATAAAAACACAGCAGCCACTGCAAATAAAAATCTAAGATAGAAATAGAAGGAAAATACAGTAAATCCTGAACAACATGGGTTTGAATTGAAGGCCCGGTTACATGTGAATTTTTTCAATAAATACATGCTATAGTACTACACATCTGAGGTTGGTTGAACTCAAGGATGAAGAATTGCAGATATGGAGGATACAGAGGACTAACTATAAAATTTAAGTAAAATATTAAAATTATAGGGAGTTCCTATTGCGGCGCAGTGAAAACGAATCTGACTAGGAAGCATGAGGTTGTGGGTTCGATCTCTGGCCTTGCTTAGTGGGTTAAGGATCCGGCATTGCCATGAGATGTGGTGTAGGTTGTAGACGTGGCTCAGATCTAGCATTGCTATAGCTGTGGCATAGGCTGGCAGCTGTAACTCTGATTAGACCCCTAGCCTGGGTACCTCCACATGCCACGGTTGCGGCCCTAAAAAGTCAAAAAACGACAAAAAAAAAGTTATATTGGATTTTGTCTGGGGGTAGGGGGAAGGGTTGGTGCCCCTAAACCCTGTGTTGTCCCAGGGTCAACTACACTTAAATATGATAAAGATCATTTTCTAAAAACCAGTTACAAAAATAATTTCAATCAGTATCAGATATCAGAATGGGATGTACATTATCTAGCAATCCCAAGAAATTATAACAAAATTCTATTAGAAATAAAGCAATTAGATGTAATACATAGAGTTTCTTTTCTGTAATAATAATAACCATCTAGAAATTTAAATGAAAAACAATTATTTTTACATAGAAATAAAATCTATAAAAATGCTTAGAAATCAGAATGGCATACAAATAGATAAAACTCTTCAGTTATTAGATATATACCCAAAATAATTGAAAGCAGGGACTTTGTACACCCATGTTCATAGAAGTATTATTCAGAATAGCCCAAAGGTATAAGCAACCTAAGCATCCATTGATTGAAGGATGGATAAACAAAATGTAGTATACACACAGTAGAATATTATTCAGACTTTAAAAGGAAGGAAATTCTGACACCTACTACAACATGGACAAAACCTGAGGATATTAAGCTAAGTGAAATAAGCCAGTCACAAAAGAATAAGTGCTACATGATTTCATTCTTATGAAGTACCTAGAGTAGCCAAGTTTATAGAGACAGAAAACAGAATAGTGGTTGCTGGGAACTGGGGTGTGATGAATGGGGATGATGGGGAGTTGTTTATCATGTACATAGTTTCATTTGGTGAAGATGAAAAGGTTCTAGAGATGGATGGTTGTAATGATTGCACAACAGTGCAAATGTCCATAATGCTGGTGAATTGTACACTTAAAAATGATTTTTAAAAAATACCCGGTTCATGTGGAGAAAAGGGAACCCTCTTATACTGTTGGTGAGGAAGTAAATTGGTACAGCATGGAAAACAGTATGAAGTAAATTGGTACACCATGGAAAACAGTATGAAGGTTCCTGAGAAAACTAAAAATACAGAGTCATCATATGATCCAGCAATCCCACTCCTGGGCATATATCCAGACAAAATTATAATTCGAAAAGATACATGTACCTCTATGTTCATAGCAGCATTATTTACAGTAGCCAAGATATGGAAACAACCTAAATGTCAATCAACAGATGAATGGATAAAGAAAATATTATACACACACACACACTCAATGGAACATTACTCAGCTATAAAGAATGAAATAATGCCATTTGCAGCAAAATGGATGGACCTAGCAATCATCATAATAAGCAAAGTAAGTCAGAAAGACAAATAACATATGATATCATTTATATATGGAATCTAAAATATGCCGCAAATGAACATATCTACAAAACAGAAATAGACTCACAGATAGAAAAGACTTGGGATTGCCAAGGGGGAGAGGGTTAGGAAGGGAAGGACTGGGAGTTTGGGATTAGCAGATGCAAACTATTATATACAGAATGGATAAACAACAAGGTCCTACTGTACTGCACAGGCACTATAGTCAATATCCTGTGGTAAACAATAATGGAAAAGAACATGAAAAAGAATATACATACATACATACATACATAGACATAACCGAGTCACTATGTTATATAGCAGGAATTAACACAACACTGTAAATCAACTATACTTCACTAAAATAAAATCACTCAATTCAGTTAAACAGAACAGATAACTCAGAATTCAATCTGAGTATACATGTGACAAATGTGGTATTTCAATAAATTAGAAAAAAAAGATGCTATATGTAATATATGATACTGGCTCAACTGGCCAATCATCTGCAAAAAATAAAGTTGAACCCTGATCTCACATCATATAAATACTTAAATTCCAGATTGGCAAAATACTTAAAAATAAAAATATTAGTATACGAGCTAAAAACTACACATACAACATGGTTGGCCAAGTTAAACAACATTATGGCATAAGAGATTATCAACAAATTCAAAAGACACAACACATTTAGGCAAAAAAATTTTATTGCAACTGACAGATAATGGATCGGTATCTGTGATATCACAAAACACTTAAAAATTGCTAGAATAAGACAGCCTAGAATTTAAATGGAAAAATAAATGTGAATAGAAAATCGACGAACAAATCTAAATGTCCAACAATCTCCAAATTCTACCTCTGTACACACAGATCCCCTCACATAAAGAAGAGGTCGAGCTGGAGTTCCTGTTGTGGCTCAGTGGTTAACAAACCTGACTAGTGTCCATGAGGATGCAGGTTTGATCCCTGGCCTCACTCGGTGGGTTAAGGATCCAGTGTTGCTGTGAGCTGTGGTGTAGGTCACAGACACGGCTTGGATCCAGCATTGCTGTTGCTGTGGGTGTAGGCTGGCAACTACAGTTTTGATTCAACCCCTAGCCCGGGAACCTCCATATGCCTAGGGTGAGGCCCTAAAAAAAACGACCAAAAAAAAAAAAAAGGAGGTGGAATTTATTTTTCCTCACCTTGAGTCTGTACTAGCCTTGTGACTAGCTTTGTGAAGGCATGTTGAATGTCACTGTCACTATGAAACATGACAGAGGTGATGTTTTAGAACTTTTGATTCTTGGGTATTGAAAGGACAGCATCTTCTCTTTTAGCTCTTGTAAAATCCAACTGTTATGTTATGCAAAATCAAGCTTATACTAATGAGAGATTAGAGGCTGTATGTAGGGAGAGAGGCCCTGGAGGATGAGAATGGTAGTGATCCCCACCTCAGCCAAGATCTGTATTGGATGTTCCAGCCTCAGCCACACTCCTAAATGAATGCAGCCCATAAGTGACAAATACACTTGCAGTGAGGAACGGTAATTAAAAAAAAAAAAAAAAAGATGGCATTTACAAGTCACAGAGCAGGCAATGGAAGATGACAGCAATTAGCCCATAAAGTGTGAAGGAGTAACTCTGACATGAACTTGTATTCTTATGGATTGTCCTCAAATCAATCTGAAAACACTGTCAGATTTGAAAACTGAATTTGCTTCAGCAAAGACCATACCACCTCTGTCATCTCCACATTTATTTAGGTCCACGGGCAAAGGTATGATTTAGAGCAATAATTTTTATTTTATTTATTTTTTTTTTTATTTTTATTTTTTTTGTCTTTTTGCTATTTCTTTGGGCCGCTCCCGCGGCATATGGAGGTTCCCAGACTAGGGGTCTAATCGGAGCTGTAGCCACTGGCCTACGCCAGAGCCACAGCAACGCAGTATCCGAGCCGCGTCTGCAACCTACACCACAGCTCACGGCAACGCCGGATCGTTAACCCACTGAGCAAGGGCAGGGACCGAACCCGCAACCTCATGGTTCCTAGTCGGATTCGTTAACCACTGCGCCACGACGGGAACTCCTAGAGCAATAATTTTTAAACCTTTGTTCTCATATTCCCCAAATGAATTTTGACAGTTTACGTTTACTTGATAAATTTTTAGTTGATGTCTGAAACTGTTCATCAAAAGATTAAATGGTTAAAAAAATTTAGATAAGTAAATTCTGACACTAAGAAATAAAATAGGAGTTCCCATTGTGGCTCAGTGGGTTATGAACCCAATTAGTATCCATGAGGATGCAGGTTCCATCCCTGGCCTTGTTCAGTGGGTTAAGGATCCTACATTGCTGTGAGCTGCGGTATAGGTCGCAGACACAGCTCAGATCTGCATTGCTGTGGCTGTGGTGTAGGCTGACAGCTACAGCTCTGATTCAGCCCTAGCCTGGGAACTTCCATATGCTGCAGGTACAGCCCTAAAAAGAAAAAGAAAGCAAGAAAGGAAGGAAGGAAGGAAGGAAGGAAGATAACTTCTCTTTTAAATATATTTAAAAGAATCTTAGCATAATGGTTTGACACATATCATCCTCCATTTAAAAATACATGAACAGGCGTTCCCATCATGCCCCAGGGGAAACAAATCGATCCCTGGCCTCACTCAGTATGTTAAGGATCCATCATTGCCGTGAGCTTGCGGTGTAGGTCACAGATGAGGATCTACTGTTGCTGTGACTGTGGTGTAGGCCAGTAGCTACAGCTCTGATTCAACCCCTAACCAGGAATGGCCATATGCTGTGGGTGTGGCCCTAAAAAGACAAACCAACAAAAAACATGAACAATCTCATCTCTAAATCTTTCCTTTTTATCGTTGATCTAAAATTTTCATTATACTTCCTCCTCAGATACTTATCTGAATGTGATATCTGTGAAAGTCTTTTACCGATTACCTGCGATAGACTAATTATATTAATTGTTTCAATTAATGTCCTCTCTGTGTCCACACACTTTTCACTGTAATCTTATGGTCTCCTTGCTCTCTGACTATGGACTTGGCCATATGACTTGCACTAGCCAATGGGGTGTCAGAAAATGTGATGCTTGGAGTTCCTGTCGTGGCGCAGTGGTTAACGAATCCAACTAGGAACCATGAGGTTGCGGGTTCGGTCCCTGCCCTTGCTCAGTGGGTTAACGATCCGGCGTTGCCGTGAGCTGCGGAGTAGGTTGCAGACGCGGCTCGGATCCCGCGTTGCTGTGGCTCTGGTGTAGGCCGGTGGCTACAGCTCCGATTCGACCCCTAGCCTGGGAACCTCCATATGCCGCAGGAGCGGCCCAAGAAATAGCAACAACAACAACAACAACAACAAAAGACAAAAAGACAAAAGACAAAAAAAAAAGAAAATGTGATGCTTGTGTATTTCTGTTCTCTCTTGGTTTCTCTGCCTTCTCTATGAGAATATGCCTGGGCTAGCCTGCTGGGAGAAAACAAAAAAACATATGGAACAGAAACACATCAACAAAATTGTCAAGGCCAAGGGCCCAGACATGTGAGTTTAGCAAAGATCACTCAAGCACCTAGAAAACTTGACACTGACTATAGAAGTAGCGTGAGACCCACTAAGTCCATATCAATTAAGCAAAACTACAAACTCAAACTATGGAATCATGAGTTAAAGTAAATATTGGAGTTCCTGTAGTGGCACAGTGGTTAACTAATCTGACTAGGAACCACGAGGTTTCGGATTCGGTCCCTGGCCTTGCTCAGTAGGTTAAGGATCTGGCGTCGTGGTGAGCTATGGTGTAGGTTGCAGACACGGCTTGGATCCCACGTTGCTGTGACTCTGGCTACAGCTCTGATTCGACCCCTAGCCTGGGAAACTCCATATGCCGCAGGAGCGGCCCAAGAAATGGCAAAAAGACCAAAAACAAAAAACAAACAAAAAAAACCCCAGCAAAAATATATTGCTATATGCCACTGATATTTTGTGATTTTTTGTTTGTTTGTTTGGCAGCTCTGCTATTTCAGTAGATGACTGATACATCACCCACCATATTTTCTATATGAGCACACTGACTTTATTTTTTGTTTTTTGTTTGTTTGTGTTTGTTTTTTTGTTTTTGTTTTTTTTTTTTGTCTTTTTGCCATTTCTAGGACCGCTCCCTTGGCATATGGAGGTTCCCAGGCTAGGGGTCGAATTGGAGCTGTAGCCGCCAGCCTACACCAGAGCCACAGCAACGTGGGATCCGAGCCACATCTGCAACCTTTAGTCTTTTAGTTACCTTTTAGTCAGATTCATTAACCACTGAGCCACATCTGCAACCTTTAGTCTTTTAGTTACCTTTTAGTCAGATTCATTAACCACTGAGCCACAGTGGGAACTCGACACACTGACTTTAAATTCACAGTAATCTACAAATATTTTTTGAATGAATCTGCAACAAAAACAAGCAAATTGAAATTTTAAATTTCATTTTTCTTCCCTATGACCATAGGTCCTAAGTATTTAAAAAGTTCAAATTCATGACTAATCTTACCATTAATATTGCTCAGTAATTATGCAATCCTTAACCCACTCCCTCTTTTACTCTCTTAGAGGACTTTCACATCTTATCTCTTTTCAAATCATAGTACCTTATACCCTTATTCAAAGTGGATGATCTTGCTTCCTACTTTGCTAAGAAAATTAACAATTAACAATTAACAATTAACAGTTCCACAGGTCATTTTCTGTACCCACATATTCTCCTTTGCTGCCTGTTATTATAGATTAATTATTCATACTCTGATCCAAAGCAAAATGTTCCACTTGTGTGCTAGATCCTATTCCATATCACTTACTCAAGAATATAGAAATACTGCTTTGTCTTTACTAACTCATCAATCTGTTGTTCTTGTTCCCTACTGGATCACTCCTATTAGCTTATAATATGGCATTATTTCTCCCATCTTTAAGAAAATTAATGTTTATTTGGCCTTATTTCCCCAACCAGCCACCGCCTCAATTATTTTCTTTTTGCAACAAAGTTACTCTCTCCTCCCTGAAATATTTTATTCACTGATTTCTTCTCTTGATTATCCTAAGACCTTACTGGTAACTACTTCTTAGGCTGTTTTTCTGAGTCTTCTTTTTCTTCCCTACTTCTTACTATTGGTATATTCCAGGATTCACTCCTTGATTTGCCTGTCTTCTCTACCTACTCATTTTGACCATGGTCTCCTCCAATCTCACAGCTTTAAATATCATCTCCTTGGAGTTTCCGTCGTGGCGCAGTGGTTAACGAATCCAACTAGGAACCATGAGGTTGTGGGTTCGATCCCTGCCCTTGCTCAGTGGGTTAATGATCCAGTGTTGCCGTGAGCCGTGGTGTAGGTCGCAGACGCGGCTTGGATCCCGCATTGCTGTGGCTCTGGCGTAGGCTGGCAGCTACAGCTCCGATTAGACCCCTAGCCTGGGAACCTCCATATGCCACAGGAGCAGCCCAAGAAATAGCAAAAAGACAAAAAAAAAAAAAAAAATCATCTCCTTGACGAGGACTCCCAAATTAAAATTTCTAGCCTATGCTTCTCTCCCAAATTCCATCCTTAATTATTTATGTACTTGATTCATTCCTTGGACATTTATGGACACACTCATCATAACCATAACTGAATTCCTGATCTCCCCTCCAAAACTGCTTCCTTGCAATCTTTCCCATCTCAGTTGATGGCAACACCATTCTCCTTGTTACCGAGAGTTACCTTTCCTTCTCTCATATCCTTACAAGTACATCCTGAATCCAACCATTTCTCAACATTTCCTCTTATTTCATTCCAGTCTGTGCCATTGCCATATCCTCAGAGCTCCTAACAACTTGTCCTATTATACTTCTTGCCTCCTATAGTCTATGCTCTACACAAAGGTCAAGAATGATAAAGCCATATTTTTGCTTATTATCCTCTCCTGGCTCTCCATTTCACTCGAAATAAAAGACCAAGTGTTTAAAAGGTTCTACAATTTGCTCCATTTGTTCAACTTGCTCCACCTATAGTGGTCTCCTTGCTACTCCTCAAAATACTAGGCATCTTAGAGTCTTTGCACGGCAGTTTCCTCATGTATCCACATAGCAAACTCTTACCCTCTTCAAATTTTGTTCAAATGACACCTTTCAACACAGTCTATCCCCACCTCCCTATTTAAAATTGGAATTCCTGCACACCACTTCTTACAAAGCCCTACTTCCTAACCTCTGTTTTACTTATTCATTTTCCCAACTCTTATCACTTCCTAATGTAATGTGTAATGTGCTTATTTATACCCCCAGAACATAAATGCCAAGAGATCAGGTATAGGGATGTGTGTGTGTGTGTGTGTGTGTGTGTATAATCTCTTATTCACTGATGTATCCCAAGAAACTGTCTGGCACAAAGGAGGTGTTCACTAAATACTTGTTGAATGAATCTATAACAAAAACCTGTATATTAATTAAGATTTAAATTTTAATTTTTCTTTCTGTTGAACATAAGGCTCTAAAAATTAAAAAACTGTCTTTTAGATTGGGTTATCAGTATAATCATTTTTAGCATAAAATTGATTAAATGAAAGATATACATATATTTAAAAAAATTTTTTCTTTAGACAAAACAGACTATTTTTTGGCGGAGGTAACTAATTTAGTCTTTTAGTAATTCTTCTTTTCAGGTGATTGATTACATTCTTACCTCATCAATATTATACCTCAAAACTTTAACTTTTAAATAGGTCAGACGAAAATCATATTTTAAAACTAAAACTATATTTGTCAAACTCCTATGTGGTTGCTAAATAGTCTATTTTTTTATGTTGTTGCTAATGTTTAAACACATTGTGTGGTGAAGCTCCTTTTTTAAAAAATAAATGTTATTGAAGTATAGTTGACTTACAAAGTTGTGTTAGTTTCAGGTGTACAACAAAGTGAATCAGTTATAAATATACATATATCCATTCCTTTTCAGATTCTTTTCTCATATAGATTATTACACAGTATTGAATAGGATACCCTGTGCTATACAGTAGGTCCTTGTTATCTCTCTCTATTTTATATATAGTTGTGTATATACAAAAGACACATATTTTAGGAAGTTCCTGTTGTATCTCAAAGTTAATAAGTCTGATTAGTATCCATGAGGATGTGAGTTTGATACCTGGCCCTGCTCAGTATCAAGGGTCCAGGTTAAGGGTCCAGTGTTGCTGTAAGCTGTGGTGTAGGTTGCAGATGTGCCCCAGCTGTGGCTGTGTTGGTCAGCTACAGTTCCAATTTGACCCCTAGCCTGGGAACTTCTATATGCCACCTACTTTCTTTCACATTAGATACTTAACGTCTTAATGGTAAGTTTTATCTAATGTGTTCTGAAAATTTTGGTAGCACCAGAAATTTTTTTCAATAACATTTTAAAAATTTAGCACCAGTAAACTTAACTGTTTTGGCATTTCAAGGAAGTTTTTCTTTTCAGCTTATGACATGTCCTGGGAAAATTAATGAGAACAGCTGGAAAGAATTTTTTATGCTTACATGTATAAAAGTACTCCTTTTAGCATTCAGTGTTTCTTATTAATCCTTTCTTTGCTTCCTTATGTGTACATATTCATTGACAACAGCTAGGAGCAAGGAAAAGGAACAGCCCTTAAATGGAAATCATCACTAATTCCACCACCCTATTCTACCATATATCTGCATTCAAAACATCCCAACATGGGACAAAATACTACATTCCTAATCTACTTTTTACTCATAACATAAATTGAGAAGACAGAGAAATTCCCTGTGGATTGTGGTAACTTAATTAATCATTAATTAAGTCTTCCCCTTTTCTCAGAGCTCAGAGTGTGAAACATTTATATACACACTTTTGTAAAGTGATGGAAGGGCTATTGTGAACTCAGTCAAGTTTACACTCAAATTAATTTTTGGAAAGAGTTGGAAGTAAAGAATCTGGAAATTGATTCCTTTTAAATGATCCTTATCCTTGTATTCCTAGAAAGTTTTCACATTCTAAAGAGGTAGCCTACCCCAGCTTGAAGATTATTACAAAGTGCATTTCTCTTCTGTGATAAAATGTGTACTTTTTTATTGCAGATGATTGGCTAACTAGGCCTGTATCTCTTCATACTCTCATATGCCTTTCTTTGGTTTCCAAAGTACTGAAATGATGTGAACTTAACTGTTGCCTACATACAGATCCATCTGCAGATGACAGAGCTTTACTGGTTTAATCTGTTTAAACACAATTTTCATGAATAAATGGCTAACTACTAAACTCTGCAGATAGAGGAAAGCTCCTAGAAAGTCAAGGTTAAGAACAAATACAAAATTAAAATAAGTAGACAGAGACACCAGTGGTAACAATTGACAAGGGAGATTTCATAGAATAAGCCTGGCAAGTGACTAAACTAATGAACAAACAGAAACCCAGCACAACAACCTTTGGGGAAAAATACAAGAATTTAGAATGTACAATATATTATCTAAAATGTCCAATTTTCAACAAAAAAATATGAGACGTAAAAAAACAGGAAAGTGAGATCCATACTTAGAAAAAAGTAGGCAATAGAAACTAAATGTACTCAGATGCTCCAGATTAGCAAAGATTTTAAAGCAGCTACTATAAATATGTTTAAAGAACTAAAGGAAGCTATGTATAAAAAACTAAAGTGTGACAACAAAGGATCAAAACTTAGAGATTTTCATTAAGTACATGGAAATTATTTCTTAAAAAAGAAAGAAATAGAAATTCTGCATTTGAAGATTATAGTAAATAAAATAAAATAAAATAAAATTCACTATAGGGGCTCACCAATATATTTGAGATGGCAGAAGAAAGAATCAGAGGACTTGATGATAAGCAATGGAAGTCATATAATCTGAAGAATAGAAAGAACAAGGATTGAAGAAAAAAGAATAGAGCCTCAGAGCCCTATGGGACAACATCAATTGTACTAAATAACACACATGTAATGGGAGTACCTGAAAATGTAGAGAATAAAAGGACAGAAAAATATTTAAAGTAATAATGGCTAAAAACTTCCTGAATTTGAAGAAAAATATGTAAGTCTATGGATCCAAGAAGGTTAACCAACTCCAAGTAAGACAAATACAAAATGACCCATAGATGTATCATAGCTAAAATACTGAAAAACAAAAAGAAGTTTTGAAATCAACAAAAAGAAAACAACTCACCATATGCAAAGGAGCATCAATGCAATTAACAGTTGATTTGTCATTGAAACAATGGTGGTCAGAAGGCAGTGGAATCACATTTTCAAAGTGCTGAAAGAAAAAAAAACCTGTCAACTAATAATTCTATATCCAACAGAACTATTTTTCATAAACGAAGGTTACTTTCTAGAAGAGAAAGAATACCTTTACCCTAATATTTCCAAGAGAAGTCACAGATTGAAACTTATCAATTTGAACTGGCCTGGCAAGGGTCACATATGCATACCTAGACCTCCACTCCTAGGAAATGGTCACAGAGAGGGTTCATCAAGGAATAAAGGGATACTTTTACTATAAGGGGAAATGAATTATGGTCAGGCAAAAACAATAAGTTTTATCAGTTCACTTGTGGATTGAGGATGAGCTGACATTCTGAGTTTAGAGGATAGCTGGCTTGGTTGTCTGTCTAGTGTTCGTTTTCTCTCTGTTTTGGTATCAGCAAAATTTTTATTTGTGGAATAAAAATCCTATCCTTCCAATCATAGGATTCTCACTACTTAACTTGGTCATGTTACCCAAGTTAGCCAGTCTGTCCTGGGAAATGTAATCATTAGGTCTGAGGTACAAGAACAAAAGATGGTTATAACTAAGTTATCCAGTGGTATTGCCAGTGATATCCTGAAGATTTTGAAAAGGATGGCTCAAGATAGGAAGTTTCTAGTATATCCAAAGGGATCCTAAATCCTATACTTCTAAAAGTCTAGCTATTTAACTCTTACTTTGATTCTGTGAGCAAGAAAGTATATACCCATAAATCTTGTATGGCTTAAGTTAGGGACAATTTCTGTTGCATGCAGCCCCAAACTAACTACAACTGGATTGGTTTTATAGGTATTCATGAGTCCACATTACCTCAGATGTCAATGAACAAAGTTATGCTTTTGTTAAAACCCATGCCTTATCCTGAAGAGTAATAAACAAGGACTCCCTCTATTATGGAAGGAGGACTGTGAAGGACCGTGGTCTAATATTGGAGAATACACTGACTTGACCCTACACCTTCTCAGATACCTATTCCCTACTGGGTAAAAAAAACAAAACCAAAAATAAAACCCACCACAACTAGTCAGAGGCAGGACAAAAATCAATCAAATCAAATCATTCCCAGATAAGCAAGTACTGAGGAAATTCATTGCTAGTATACATGCTTTACAAAAAATATTAAGATTTACCATGTGGCTCAGTGGTAACAAATCTGACTCCTAGCCATGAAGATGCAAGTTTGATTCCTGGCCTTGCTCAGTGGGTTAAGAATCCAGCATTGCCATGAACTGTGGTGTAAGTCACAGATTCGGCTCAGATTTGTCACTGCTGGGGCTATGGGATAGGCCAGCAGATGCAGCTCCGATTTGACCCTCTAGCCCTGGAACTTCCATACGTCACAGGTGTGACCCTAAAAAAGAAAAAAAAAATTAAAGAAAATCCTCCAGACTTCAAAGAAGTGACCCAAGACTATGACTCAAATCCATGGAAAGAAATAAAGAACACGATAAATAGTAAATTTGTGTGCTAATATAAGAGACTCTAAAAATATATTTTTTATTTTAATTTTTTTATTACTCAGATGAATTTATCACATCTGTAGTTGTCTAATGATCATAACAATCTGATTTCACAGGATTTCCATCCCACAGCCCAAGCACATCCTCCCACCCCCCCAAACTGTCTCCTCTGTAAAAATATATTTTTTAACACAGTTATGTTCTCTGACCATAAAGGAATTCAATTTAAATTAACAAAGAAAAAATATTTGAAATCCTGAAATATTTAGAAATGAAAGACTTCAAAATAATCCAGAAATCAAAGTATAAATCACAAGGTAAATTAGAAAATATAAGGAACTGAATAAAAACAAAAACACAGGAATTCCTGTTGTGGCTCAGTAGGTTAAGAACCTGACATAGTGTCCACGAGGATGGGGGTTCAATCCCTGGCCTCCCTCAGTCCAGTTAAGAACCTGGTATTGCCGTGGGCTGTGGTATAGATTGCAGATGTGCCTCAGATCCTGCATTGCTGTGGCTGTGGCATAGGCTAGCAGCTGAAGCTCCAATTGGAACCCTGGCCCAGGAACTTACATATGCCACAGGTGCAGCCCTAAAAAGAAGGGAAAAAAAGACAATTTATGGAATTGGAGTTGGAATTAGGAATGAAAGAGGACACATCAATTCTGATTGCCCTACAGGGATTAAAGAGACTAGATAAGGAAATATCATAAACAACTTTATACCAATGAATGAGAAATCTTTTATGAAGTGGAAAAAATGACTAGAATGATAAAAATGACAAAATTATCTTTAAAAGAGGTAGAAAAAAATCTATCACATTTAAAGAAATAATACAACTCTTCAAAAACTCTTTCAGTAAACAGAAGAAACACTTTTCCACTTATTTTATGAGGCCAGTTTTATCCTGATTCCAAAGCCAGACTAAAACACCACAAGAAAAGTAGAGACAAATACCCCTCATAAACAAAATACAAATGTCCTTTAAAAATATTAGCAGGAGTTTCCACTGTGGTGCAGAGAAAACTAGTATCCATGAGAATGGAGGTTGAATTCCTGGCCTCACTCAGTGGATTAAGGTTCCAGCATCTCTGTGAGCTATGGTGTAGGTCACAGATGCAGCTTCGGTCCTGCATTGTTGTGGCTGTGGCATAGGAAGGCAGCTACAGCTCTGATTCAACCCTCTAGCCTGGGAACTTCTATATGTTTTAGTGCAGCCCTAAAAAGCAAAAAAAGCAAATGAAATGAAGCAACATATAAAAAGGATTTTACACCAGGACCTGTTGGGATTTGTCTCAGTAGTGCAAGGTTGGCTTAACATTTTAGGATTCATTACTTTAATACACTACATTAATAGAATAAATGACAAAAACCATTTGATCATCAAAAATGTGCATTAAAAGCATTTGACAAAGCCAGGAGTTCCTGTCATGGCTCAGTGGTTAACAAATCCAACTAGGAACCATGAGGTTGAGGGTTCGATCCCTGGCCTCGCCCAGTGGGGTAAGGATCCAGCGTTGCAGTGAGCTGTGCTGTAGGTTATAGATGGGGCTGGGATCCCGCATTGCTGTGGCTCTGGTGCAGGCCGGCGGCTACAGCTCTGATTAAACCCCTAGCCTGGGAACCTCCATATGCCGCGGGAGCAGCCTAGAAAAGGCAAAAAGACAAAAAAAAAAAAAAAAAAAAAAAAAAAAGAAAAGAAAAAAGAAAAAAAATTGACAAAGTCAAATGCTTAATTCATAATAAAAGTAAAAAATTCTCAACAACTCAGGAATAAGGAAAACATCCTCCATATTATAAAGGAAATTTACACAATCATTCATGGCTAACACCACATGTTTAGTGAAAAACTTAGATTTTCATCCTAAAATTTAAAAAAGGGCAAAAATGTATGCTTTCATCATTTACGTCAACACAGAGGTCCTGAAAGCTAGTGCAATGAGGAACAAAAATAAGGGCAAACAAATGTTAAAGGAAAAAGTAAAACTGTCTTCTTTTTCAAATTCTATGCACTTTACATTTCCAAGTAAATTAGTATCAGTTTGTCCATTTCTACAAAAAGAAGTTTGCTAGGATTTTGATGACTGCACTGAATTTGTAAGTCAATTGAGACAGAAGGTCATCTTGACAATAATTAAGTTTTCCAATCCATGAATATGAAATCTCTCCATACAAATTTAGATCTTTAATTTTTCAGCAATGTTTTGAAGTTTTCAGTATATAAGTATTGCCATTCTTTTGTTGAATTTATTTGAGCAACATTGCTTAATTTGTTTAGAAGCTGTAGTAAGTTTTTTTGAGAACTCCTTGAGATTTTCTATATCCAGACTCAAGTAGACTTTCCCACATAAGGTTGTACCTCTGTTAAAACAATCCCTACATATATCATAGCTATTTTATTTAGGGGAATATAAAGTAAGAGTTGTTACATCTTCCCACAAAATTAAAAATTTTATGTAGTGATTCTTTTTCTTTTTTTAAAAGTGATTTTTCTTTTTTCCATTATAGCTGGTTTACAGTGTTCCGTCAATTTTCTACT
Organism: Sus scrofa; assembly: GCF_054392235.1. NCBI lineage: Eukaryota > Metazoa > Chordata > Mammalia > Artiodactyla > Suidae > Sus > Sus scrofa. The sequence continues at coordinate 108,929,405 of NC_139397.1, read as the reverse complement.
GTACAGCAAAGTGACCCAGTCACACACATACATTCTTTTTCTCACATTATCTTCCATCATGCTCCATCATAAATGACTAGATATAGTTCCCAGTGCTATATACAGCTGGATTTCATTGCTTATCCATTCCAAAGGCAATAGTTTGCATCTATTAACCCCAGATTCCCAGTCCATCCATTCCCTTCCCCTCCCCCTTGGCAACCACAAGTCTGTTCTCCAAGTCCATGAGTTTCTTTTCTGTGGAAAAGTTCATTTGTGCCATACTTAATTATGCATTCTTTGTGTATTAGAGTTTAATTTTGTCTGATAAAAATATAACCATCTAATGTTATTTTATCATTTGCCTTGTGTATTTTTTCTATTCTTTTAATCTTTCTATATTATGATGACTTTTAATTGGTCAGTTTAGTTCACTACATTTATTGATATTATTTATATTTATGGACTTGTTACTACAATCTTACTTTATGCTATTTGTCCTGATTTTCTCCTTTGGTTCTATTTCTTTCTTGTCTTTTTTTGGGGGGGGGGGATTTTTAGATTAAAATTTTTTAGACTAAGATTTCTATCCTTTAGTGGTTACCCTTAATACTTTCTTAAGTGTGCTTAAAAAAGTTTAACCTAAAACACTGTCTGAGCTTCCTGAATTAACTATGGAAAAGGGTAAGATACTCAAAGATACAGTGGCTTAATAAAAAAAAATTTTTCTCTTTTTGATTGTGACATGAACAGTCTAGATTAATGCGGTGGCTCTGCTCTGTAAGATCATTCAGGGCTCTAGACTGTATCCATGTCATTGAAACATTATCAGCTAGGATGCGTCCTTGTCTGCATGGCCAAAGCTGAACTGTTGTCACATCTACATTCTACAGGAAAGAGAGAGAAAATACAGTGCAAGCAATCTTCTTTTCAGCCAATGAGGCAAAAATTTGTTTAACAGCAAGTAGTTAGTCATATAGCATTATCTTGCCACAAGTCAGACTGGGAAATGTACTCTCTTGATGCCAAGACCAAGTACCTGGGAAGAAGAGGGGAATAGACATTTTGGGGACAAGTAGGTGTGTGGACATCTAAATACCTATGCCTACTTTCCTCCAACACGTAGAAAAGACTTACTGCCACTTTATTAAACATAATCTAAGACCTCGTCTAGTCTAAAATCCAAGATATCTAGGTGCTGCAAAATTCTCTCCATTCAGTTCATGTGAGGTGCCTCTTAGTCCTGCATATAATACATTAATAAGCAAGTTATATGAACCTAAACCCTAATAGGATGGAAGACCTTTTGGATAAAGGAAGAACTGAAACTGCAGAGTAGTCACTTGCCCATAGAGAGGAGAAAAATCATGCTTGGCAGGAATTATAAAGAGCTGTTAGGCCTAATAGTAAAGGAGGTTTCTGAGTTATATGCTGGTTCTGATCTATTAGAAAAATTCCCTTATTATCTATGGATTCTGCCTTTGCCTTCTAGACATTTTAAATTGTTTCTAATCTTCTGTGGCCATATCTGATTTTGAAGAGAATATAGGTAGGGTAGATTGAGAGTGGATAAGTGTACTATTTTAATAGCCAACTTCATTCCTAGAGTAGGTTTGGTAGCCTGAGGATTGTATCAAGGATTGGACAACCACAGCCTTTCACAAGACCTTACTTATAGACTTGGTGGTTGTATAATTCTCAAAACACCTTATTAGGCTTTGGTTCTATTCCTTTCCTATTTGTTTATATGCCAGTAAAACTATCAAAAGTTTCTTGGTTTTTGTTCTTTTTCTAGACAAAGTTTCTAAAGCCAGCTCTTTTCCCATCTTCTTGCTTTCCTCTCTCCCTCTTTCTCACTTTAATGATGGCTAGTTTGAGGTGATCTGAACAGGAGATTTAGGTTGAAAGGCAATATCCTCAACCTTATTTTTGTCAATGGATTGCCTTTCTTTCTTTGAAAGGTTTTGGGTCACAGTTTTATCCATGCCATTTCTTATAATATATGACTAAAATTAATAAGGAATATGCGTTCACTACTCTTGCTGCTTTAGCAAGGTATTATAAGAAAAAGATGAGCTAAGGCAAGAATATGCCAATTTGCAAGCAGAGAAGGAAAGGGATAGAGAATCCAGAAATTTGAGCCTCACAAGCTAGAAAAGCCAACTGCTTCTGTACCCCAAACAACATAAGATCTACTGCCTCACTGCTAAGCCCTAAATTTTGCTAAGCCAAATGCTCTGTATTTTAGCTTCCTATAATTGTTATACTCCAGTTGCAGGGATCAATTTAGTTAATGTTAACATCAAGCTGCTCTAAGAAATAACTCTAAAAATACAAATTGCTAGATAATGTAAATCTCTATCTCATGTGACGGTCCCAAGTTGTAGTGAGGTTAGATGTATGGCTCTGCTCTAGTGATTCAGGAACACAGATGATTCCATCTTGTTGTTCCACCTTCCCCTACGGTCTGTATATGTATGTTCAAAGCTGGGCTCGGTATTATCTATGTTCCAATATCAGAAAGGAGGAAGAGAAGCTATGGAAAATAATTTCCTTTTAAGAAAATAAGGTGAAATATGCATAAATGACTTCAACTCATGTTACATTGGTGAGAAATCAATATAAGGTCACTTAGCTCTGTGGGAGTCAGGGAAGTGTGGTCTCTGATTGGCCATTTGCCCAAGAAGAAGGGGAGGTCAGATTTAGGATCTGATCTCTTTTTAGCAGGGACACACACATACAAATCTCTGCCTCTCAAATAAACAATGTTTTAACTATAGTGAGCCCCCTTTCAGTTTATATACTTTTGCTCAGAGTTTTATTTTTGTCATTCTTGAAGACCCTCCCAAAGAGATAACATTTTTTATATAGATGTTTGTTACAATTTACATCCATGTTTACCAATTCATAAGCACCTTTGATTACTATCCTATTATTGTGTTACAAATTACCAGAAGCTTAGCAGCTTAAAACAACATCCACTCATTAGTTCACAGTTCTGCAGATCAGACTTCCGACAAGGCGAGGAGAGGTTCTCTGCTATGAGTATCATCACAAGGCTGATATCAGATTGTCAGCTCTGGGGCTCATTCTTTGGGGGCCTAGTCTTAGAGCTTGAGGTTTCCAGGCTCATTCTTTTTGTTGGCAGAATTCAGTTCCCTGAGGTTGTACAACTGAGGTCTCCCTTTTCTCGCTGGCCATCACCCAAAGGCCATCTCAGCTCTTTTCTACATGGACCCCATAGACAGTTCAAAGAATGAAAGTATGTTTTTGAGGTCACCCAGATAAGTGTTACCCTGACTTACTCTTTTGCAACAACCTAATGATAGATGTGCGTATATATGTATATTATACATATATATATTAGCATATACATATATTAGATTCTTAACTGTTCTTTAAATCAGTCATAACATCTTACAAGTCACATTTTTTGGTATTTGTCATTTTTATGTATATAAGTTATTTTTTTACCCCCCCCTTTTATTTTTTGCTTTTTAGGGCCATACCCGCAGCATATGAAGGTTCCCAGGCTAGGGGTCTAATTGGAGCTACAGCTGCTGGCCTATACCACAGCCACAACAATGCCAGATCCTTAACCCACTAAGTGAGGCCAGGGATGGACCCTCAACCTCGTGGTTCCTAGTCGGATTTGTTTCCACTGTGCCACGATGGGAACTCCGTTTTTTAGCCTTTTTGAAAGTTATATTTTAATAGTGGCATCCACTTTAAAAACTCCAGCTTGCCACAGATTGACCTATAGTAAAAACTGCCAGTAATCAAACCCCATAGGTAAACAAGAGTTTGTAACCAGATTTTTGGTGCCTCATTATTATATATGAAAAATGAATTTATATTTAACCTCCAATAAGAAAATATAGCAAAAAGAAGAAATTAAATAAAAAAGAAACTGAGAGAATGTTAGGAGTAGAAGAAAAGTTTAAAGAAATATTTAAATTCTCAGAGAAACTTCCAGTTCTGGACAAGATGAATTTAGCATATTCAATCCTATCTCTCTTGCTGATTACAATGAAAACCCTGTGGACAAAAAACACAAGGCAATTATCAGAAGACTCTGGAAAATAGAGAAAAGAAGGTAGACTATGTACCATGGAACTTGAAAAATGAGCTGTGTGAATATGATGGGTTTTTTTTTTCCCTGTTTGCTGTTTATTTTCTATACTTGCAATGGGCACAGACGAGAACAAAACAAAGGCCCCAAGAAAAATTCACTCTCTCTAGCCAAAGGACATGGTGAGGATGGATCTGCAGAATACAACTCATCTAACTATACCCTCCCAACTCCATACAAACATCATGAAAGTAGCAGTGCCCCCTCCCTCCGTAGTAGGCACTGTGAAGTTGGAGCTCTGCTGACCATTCCTATTCTGCACTAAGCAAAAGAGCAAAAAGCAGCATCCCACGCTCTCTCAAACTAGAGCGGGGAAGGAGGATTAGAGAGAGAAAAGTAGAGAAGGGATTTTTAAAATACATCTATGGGAGTTTTCGCTGTGGTAGAGCAGAAATAAATCCAACTAGGAACCAGGTTGAGGTTTGATCCCTGGCCTTTCTCAGTGGGCTAAGGATCTGGCATTGCCGTAGGCTGTGGTGTAGGTCACAGACATGGCCTGAGCTGTTGTGGCTGTGGTGTAGGCTAGCAGATTTAGCTCTGATTCAACCCCCAGTGTGCGAACATCCATATGCTGTGGGTGTGGCCCTAAAAAGCAAAAAAAAAAAAAAAAACAAAAAACAAAAAACCCACAAAGCACATCTATTCAGATCTATTCAGTTCTGGGCACAATCCCAAGTAACCTTGGCATGAAACCAAGAACCAACATGGTAAAACTTGTGAGAACTGAACTATGGTACAGAATATTACTAGGTTTCAAACTTACCTCTGGGCAGTAGTGAGGCATGCCAGATTTATACTACGATTGCTCTGGAAACTAAATTGACAGTCAAGCCACAGTCAACAAAAATGGGTCAGGATGTGTGTTCTGAACCTAAAAATGATGACTACCTGCTAGAAAATAAAAGACTTAGAAACTATATTCTCATAACATAATACTCAAAATACCCATGACATAATCCAAAATTATAATTATATTAAGAGCCAGGAAAATCTGAACTTGAATAAGACAATTAATAGATACCACAACTAAGATAACATAGATGTTGGAATTCTCAAACAATTATTTTAAGCAGCTATCATACAAATGCTCCAAAAAGCAATAATAAAGACTCTTGCCAAATGAGAAAACTGAAAATTCTCAGAAAAGAAATTAAAGATAGTAGTTTCTGTTGTAGCTCAATGGAAGTGAATCTGACTAGCATCCATGAGGACACAGGTTCAATTCCTGGCCTTGCTCAGTGGGTTAAGGATCTGGCATGCTGTGAGCTGTGGTGTAGGTTGCAGATGTAGCTTAGTTATGCATTGCTGAGGCTGTGGTGTAGGTCAGCAACTGTAGCTCCGATTCAACCCTTAGCCTGGGAACCTACATATGCCACAGGTGTGGCCCTAAAAAGACAAAAAAAAAAAAAAAAAAGAAAGATGTAAAGTAGAATCAAATGAAAGTATTGGAACTAAAAAAATACAATAAATAAAATAAAATAATTCACTAGATGGGCTCAGTAAAAGAATGGAGACTGCAGAAGAAAATATCAGTGAACCTGAAGATAAAGCAACAGTAACTATCATATAAGTGAGAAAATAGATTTTAAAAACGCTGTACCTCAGGGGTATGCTGAGGTAATAACAAATGATCATTGGAATTCCAGAAGGAGAAGAAAAAGAATACTGGGGTGAATAAAAATTGTGGAGAAGTAAGTGTTGAAAACTTCCCAAATTAGTGAAAAACATAATTACTACAGGTTCAAGAAGCTTAATGAACCCACTGAGAAATAGATAAATAGGATAAACCCAAAGAAATTGATGCTGAGATATCATAATCAAATTTTTGAAAGACTAAAAACAAACAAAAAATCCTAAAAGCAGCCATTGGTAAACATCACCTGAATGGGAATAGTAACAGTAGATTTATCATAATAAATCAAGAGGCCAGAAGGAAGTAGTACATGGGGGAAAGTCTTCATGACATTGGTCTTGGCAATGATTTCTTGGACATGACACCAAAAGAACAGGCAACATAAGCAAAAAATAAACAAATGGAAAAAAAGGTCCTGTACAGCAAAGGAAAGAACAACAGAGTTTAAAAAGCAATCTATAGAATGAGAAAAAATACTTGCAAAGCATATAACTCATATGGGGTAAATCTCTAAAATATATATGGAACTCCCATAACTGAATAGCAAAAAACAACACAAACAAACAAAAAACCCTAAGAGCAGATTTAAAAACGGGTTTCCAAGGAGTCATACGAATGGCTAACAAGTACAGGAAAAGATACTCAATGTCACTAATCATCAGAGAAATGGAAATTAAAATCACAGTGAGATAGGGAGTTCCCATCATGGCACAGTGATTAACAAATCTGACTAGGAACCATGGGGTTGCGGGTTCGATTCCTGGCCTTGCTCAGTGGGTTAAGGATCCGGTGTTGCTGGGCTGTGGTGTGAGCCAGGGGCTACAGCTCTGATTCGACCCCTAGCCTGGGAACCTCCATATGCTGCAGGAAGAGGCCCTAGAAAAGGCAAAAAGACAAAAAAAAAAAAAAAAAAGCTCAATGAGATCACTTCATACCTGTTAAAACAGCCATTATCAAAAAACATAGAAGTTCCCTGATGACTTAGTGGGTTAAGGATTCAGTGTTGTGACTGCTGTGACTCATGTCACTGCTGTGGGTGGGTTTGATCCCTGGCCCAGGAACGTCTGCATGCCACAGGCATGAAAAAAATACCCACAGAAAATAACAATGATTGGCAAGGATGGGAGAAGTAGAATTCTTTTATACTATTGGTGAGAATATGAAATGGTGCAGCTGCTAAAGAGAGAACAGTATGGAAGTTACACACACACACAAAATAGAACTACTATATGATTTAGCAATCTTACTTCTAGGTAGTTATCCAAAAAAACCTGAAATCACCATATCAAGGAGATATCTGTACTCATGTTCACTACAGCACTATTCACAATAGCCAAGAGGTAGAAACAACCTAAATGTCCATCAATGGATGAATGGATAAAGATGATGTGGTACATACACACACAATGGAATATTATTCAGCCATTGCAAAGAATGAAATCCTGTAATATGTCACAATATGGATGAAATGAGAATTTTATGCTAAATGGAGTACGCCAGTCACTGAAGGACAAATACTGAATAATTCCCTTATATACGCCATCTAAAGTAGTCAAACATCAAAGCACAAACTAGAATGGTGTGGTTGGAAGAAGTTGGAGGGAGAGGGAAATGGGGAGTCACTGTTCAATGTATACAGAGTTTCAGTTACATAAGATGAAAAAGTTCTAGAAATTTTCCACAAAACACTGTGCTAATAGCAAACAATACTGCACTATATACTTTAAAAATTAAGAGGGTAAATTTCATGTTGTATGTTTTTACCACAATTGTAAACAAGAAGTGACACATCTTTAAAGTACTGAAAGGAAAAAACTGTCACCCAGAATTGTATACATCAAGTGAATGGTGCAAAGCCATTCAATGGGAAAAAGATAGCATTGGAACAATTTGACAATTATCTATGGAAGAATTTCTATAGCAGAACAAGAGAGAGAGACAGAGAGAGAGATGGAGACAGAGACAGAGAGAAAGAAATATTTAGGAACTTACCCAAAATTTCACACCTTATACAGAAAGTGATACAATATGGATCATGGATCTAAATGTAAAATGTATAACAATAAAACTTTTAAAAGAAAGCTTAAGACAAAATTTTCATGACCTAGCATTAAGCAAAAAGTTCTTAGACATGATACTAAAAGCACAATCCATAAAAGAAAAAATAAGTTAATTATATTTCATCAAAATTGAAAACTTTGCTCACCAGTGAATAAGACAGAGATTGGAAGAAAATATTTGCAAATCACAAATAGAACACAAGTGAGAAAAAAATAAAGATAATTAGAGAATCCTTTCAGGTGGTCCACCATCTAAAAGAGGTTCCAAAAAAAGAGGAGAAATTAAATTGGGGGGAAAGTATCAAAGAAATAATATAAGAAAATTTACCAAAACTGAAGAACATAAATCTCAAGCTACAAGGTACCAATAAATAGCCGCAAAAATGAAAGACAAGAGATCTAGAACAAGGCACATCATCATAAAATTTTAGAAAACTGAGAACACAGAGAAAGTCTTAGAAGCTTCCTGAGAGAAACAAGTAGCATATAAAGGACCAAGAATAAAATTAGCATCAGATTTGTCACCAGAAACATTGGTTTCCCATTACCGCTAGGGTAATTTCAGAACAAAAACCCATTACATGGCCTACAGGCTGTGCATGGTCTAGCTCTTGCCCACCTCTCAAGTCTCATACTTCTCCCCCTTTCTTTTCTCTTTAATTCAGCCTGCTGGCCGTTTTTTCTCTTCCTTCTACCTGCAAAATATTTGCGGCTGTTATTTCCACTATCTGGAAGTCTCTTTTCTTCTCATATCAACTAGTTTATTCCATCCACTCTTTCTTCACATCTCAGTTCAATTATCCTTGCTTCACTTTTCAGTACCATTATCATTTTTTTAGGAAAGTCTCTGACTCAAATCTTCCCATTACATGCCTATACAGTACTGTGTGCTGCTCCTTCATAATACTCATCTCAGACATGATTTTATTTTTTAGTATAACTGTATTAATTCTCAGAAATCATCACATTTGAAATATCAGTAGTAGTTGATATCTTTTTAATTTTTTTATAGTCATACTAGTGGCATACGGAAGTTCCTGGGCTAGGGAATGAATCCAAGCCACAGCTGTGACCTACACCACAGTTGTAGCAATGCCTGATCCTTAATCTACTGCACCAGGCCAGAGATCAAACCCACGCCTCTACAGCAATCTGAGCCACCACAGCAGGAACTCCGGTAATTGATATCCTATCACTCCCTCCTTCTTGAAACACTGCCTTTGTTAGGCTTCCAGGACACCACATGCTCTTTTTTTTTTCCTTTCACTTATTGAATACTGCTTGTTTTCCTCTGTAGATTCTTCCACATCTCCACAGTTTCAAAATGCCAGAATGCCCCAAAGTTAAGTCCAAGGCCTCTTTTATTTACTATCTACACACATTTCAATAATCTCATTCTGTCTCATGGCCTTAACTACTACTAATAAGCAAGTGATTACAAAAATTAAATTTATAGCTTGGCAATGAGCTCCTGCTGTGTAGCACTGGGAACTATCTAGTCACTTATGATGGAACATGATAATGTGCGAAAATAGTATGTGTACATGTATGTGTAACTGGGTCACCATGATGTACAGTAGAAAAAAAATTATATTGGGGAAATAACTATTAAAAAAATTTATAGTTTGTATTTCTCTTCTGAGCTCCAGACTTGAGTGCCCAAATGCTTATCTACTTGGATGCCTAATACTCTGGTTTCTCTTCATATCATATAAATCTTTCGCCTTTTACTTGGATGCCTAACAGGCATAGTACATCTTTCTAGATAAAAACGACTTTTAATAACAGTATTCACTATTTGAAATTATAAGGTCAGTCTGAAATAACTTTAATTATGAAAGGTCTCTGGATGTTTTCAGCTGATAGTAGATACTTGCATGAAAGTTGATGATTATCAAACTGAGTTAAAAGAAAACATTCAATTATATCTCAACAATATAAACTGAAAATGGAAAAAAAAATCACTTGGTAAGCTCCATTAGGACAAGGGCAGTGGTCTAATTTACTATTTTGTATTCAGCAGCTAGCACAATGATTAACATATAGAAGAGACTCAATAAATATTTGATAAATAAACAAACTTGTACTAGCCTCTTGGTCTATTATTAAGGACTAAATAGTAATGTAAAATGAAAGGTAATTCATGAAGGAAGAAAACCAAATGGCCAATAAATATATGAAAAGATGATCAACCTCATGAGTAATCAAGAAAATGCAAGTTAGAAGCATAGGGAGATATAATTTCGTATATGCTAATATATTTACAATTTTAAAAATATCTGAAAATATTGAGGATGTATAGAAATAAACTCAATCTGCTAATATAGTTTGGTACAAGTACTTTGGTGAGCAATTTGGCAATATCCTATGAAAATGTATATATTCTATGACCAGTAATTTCATTTATAAGCATATAACTCAAAGAAAATCTTGCATAAAGGCATAATTATTGTTCCTGTTACTCAGGAACCCAGGTCCCTTATCATCTTATTTCAATGCCATCCCCATGGTCAAAACTAGGTCACTGGCACATTCTTGCTTTGGTTTATATGAAGGGGAAAGAAAATGGAGGCAGCCTGTTTACTCCTTAAGGTCCCCAGCTGAAAACATTATACAGGCAAGAAATTAGGCACTAAACCACACTTAACCATATGGAAGACTGGAAAATGTGGAGTAGTTGAAAAGTCTTGTCTTTGGTACTTTAACACTAAGCAAGAAAGGGAAATTGCAAATCTGTGAATCTGCAACTTGGTAAAAGTTGTTATCACTCCACTTGCAGATTTCCTTAATTTATTTTGCTTAGGCTTATCTGAGCTATTTGAATTGTAGTATTTTTCATAATTGTGGGAAATTCTTAGCTATCCTTCATTTTATTTGAAATCTTTGAGATAATTGTAGAGTCACATTGAAATTGTAAGAAATAACAAAGCTAGATCCCACGTATCTTTAACCAGTTTCCACTAATGGTAACATCTTGCAATACCGTAGTTCAATATCCAAACCAGTTTATAGACATTGATACAACCACCAATCTTGTTCAGATTCCCCCAGTTTTATATGGACTTATTTGTGTATTTATTTCTACATAATTATATCATATGTTTAGGTTTTTGTATCCACCACCAGTCAAGATACAGAATAGTTCCTTTACCACAATGATTCTTAGTGTTGACCACTCCCCTCCTACTTCCTCCTCCCATCCCTAAGTCCTGTTCATCACTAATTTGTCCATTTCTAAGTTGCAATTTTATTTTATTTTTTCTTTTTGGCCACACTCACCACATGCGGAAGTTCCCAGGCCAAGGTAGTAAAAATGCTGGATCCTTAACCCGCTGAGCTGCAAGAGAGCTCCTCTAAATTGTCATTTTAAAATGTTATATGAGGAGTTCCCGTCGTAGCTCAGTGGCAAGGATTCCTGAAGACATGGGTTTGATCCCTGGACCTGCTCAGTGGGTTAAGGATCTGGTGTTGCTATAAGCTGTGATGTAAGCAGCAGATGTGGCTTGAACCCCAAGCTGCTGTGCCTGCTTGCCATAAACTGTAGTATAGGTAGCAGATGTGGCTTGGATCCCAAGTTGCTGTGGCTGTGGAGTAGGCCAGCAGCTGTAGCTCTGATTTGATCCCTAGGCTGCGAACTTCCATTTGCTGTGGGTGTGGCCCTAAAAAGACAACAACAAAAAGTTATATAAACGAATCATATAATAGATAATCATTTGGAACTTTTTTCCCTACTTGCATAATTCCTTGGTGATTTATCTAAGTCATATATCCATAGTTTCTGTTTACTGCTGAGTATTAGTCTATGGTATGGATCTATCAAGTTTGTTTAACCATTTATCCACTCAAGGACATCTGGGTTATTTCCAAAACAAGATAAAATACGGTTCCTATCAAAGTATTATAATGATCCAACTTACATAAAAATATCAGCATACACAGTGAAGCCTCTTACATGATATTGTATTGGAATTTCTAAAATAGATTTTATATAAAGAGTTAATAGTTTAGTTCTAAGATTTTAAAAATTACAAATGCATGCTCATTATAGAAGTTCAAACAGTATCGAAGTACATAAAAAAGTATAGTACATTAAGGAGTTCACGTGGTGGCTCAGTGGTTAATGAACCTGACTAGCATCCATTAGGATGCAGGTTCTATCCCTGGCCTCAGTCAATGGGTTAAGGATCCGGTGTTGCTGTGAGCTGTGGTGTAGGTCAAAGATGTGGCTCGGATCTGACATTGCTGTGGCTGTGGCGTAGGCTGGCAGCTACAGCTCCTATTCGACCCCTAGCCTGGGAACCTCCATATGCTCCAGGTGCAGCCCTAAAAAGACAAAAGACAAAAAAAAAAAAAAAAGTATAGTACATTATTCAAACAGTAAATCTCCACCTTTATCCCCCAACACTAATATCTCTTTTCTTAGAAGTGACTACTGTTAATAGTTTAAGGTGAATATTTATCTTGGATCTGATCAGATCTAAAAGTTTTTCAGTTATTTTTTATTTGTGAGAAACCATATTATCTGCTTGTAGTAGTTTTTTCTTTCCTCATATTAATCCTTCTTACATTTCTTCCTTTATACCAATGTTAAAAGTGAAAAAAAATAGGTAGAATATTTATCCTGTCTTTATTATTTCTAACTTTAAAATACTCATATAATCCAATATAGTTTACATTTGATTGATATAATTCTCCATGAAAAGATTAATGTTCAAGCCATTTATATGAGAAATCATTGTATATAAAAACAATTTTAAATATATCCTAGTTGAGTATACTTTAAGGTTACAAAGCACCTTCAAAACGTCAAAAGCCTTGGACTAGATGTAATGATTCCATCCACTAGGAAGTAGATAAAAATCAGGATTTTGACTTACTGAAAAATAAGCTTTAAAGACCTTTATATAAAAGTAAATATGATTCTTCCTGGAAAAAAAATGACATCTATTTTAGTACTGAAAAAAAATAAAACTCTTCTCTGACTTGCATGCAATCTTACTTGAAGTAAATTTCTAAAAGACCAGTAAACTATTCTAAGTGCTCTCTTAGGCTGTGAAGCCAGTATACATGATAATGTCAGCACAGTAGATTTAGTCCTTTGGGTAGAGAACATGTTCCAGCTACCCCCCTTCCCTGGCCTTCCACACCTCTTTCAGAGAATAACTGTTGATCTGACTAGTCATATTCCAAAACAAATATTGTGCTAGGTATGTGTATAAAGATCATGGGTCTGGTCCCTCCCTCATTCTCATCTTTTCTATAAGGCTGGAATTGGTATGAGCGCCTGTATTTTGAGTAAAAGGAATTCACATTTATATCCTCTTGTCTTATGTGTTAAACTCCCTCTGAAACCCCCAAGGCAGAATGTGAACATTTCTAAGTATTAGACAAAGACAATAACAGTCAAAGACTGGGCAAAATCACAGTATCAAATTCTGAAATCTGATGTAGGCTGGAGTGAAAATCTGGGCATTATTTGGAATATAAAGTAGAACAGACATTCATTTTTTTATCTAGCCTGGAATTAGACTTCATCAATAACTTCTTTTGACTGATTTCAAAAAAGGTATCTCTGTGGGCGTGGTATACTTTTATTAAAAAATAGTAATAAATATCAAAGGAGCAAACACACAGAAGTAGGGTCAGGGACTTTACCATCCTGACCTTAATAACCTCTGGCTAGCCACATGATAGGTCTCACTCAAGAAAATTTGAAAGCTGTCTGCATCAGCGTATTTCTTTTTAAAAACAGGGAGAGTCTGCCAGAAGTTAACAAGGCTTAATTAGTGTCCAGGAATCTGACCAATTATGTTATATCTTCTTCTCCAAAAAAAAAAAAAAAAAAAAAAGTAAGGAAGAATCTTCTCTTCTTAGGGGTAGGGTCCCTCTTTTGCTTTACCTTAAGATTGGATACCAGTAATGACTAGGTTAACCAGTTAGAAATAAAAGTATGTGTAGTGGGAGGGAGGCAGGGGTAAGGGAGATCTATCAGCTCCTTTCTCTTTCAGCTCACTCCACCTCTTTGCTCTTCCTGAGTTTATTTACCCATATATTCCACTCCAGTTTATCTGAGCACCCTGGCTTCATATCTGGAGCTTCCAATACAAGATAATCTACTAATAGAGTGAATTTGGAAGTTTCCACTTGCAGTTGACTCTTAAGATGTATATTCTCCTTCAGGAAACTTATAAGGATGGGAAGTTTAGTCAAGGCAAGATTCAGGCATCTGGGTCTCTTGCGCTAACACCTAATAGGAGGTATTCAATAAACAGTAATTATTATCAGCTAATGATCAAATATATGACATGTACCAGAGATAGAAATTTATATAAGATCAGTCTGAACTGGGCTTTGCCAAGGCAAGCTGAACTTTGAATAAAAAACATATCTTCATTTTGTTCATTCTTTTTGATGCTTATAGACTTATGTGGCTCAGTAGTGTTTTCCTGTGAAAAGAATGTGAAAAAAAACTACACAAATGTTACATTAAAATTCTTTTCATTTTATGAAGAGACCATTAAATATTCAAAGTAATGATACCACAAATATTTCTGGGTGTGTATTTCTTCATTTCAAATGAATATAACATTATCCACTCCCTCCAATAAAAATTATAAATGGATTTTTAAGTTAATGAATCATGAAATATTTTTGTTGAGTTACAAGTGAACCAAATGGTCATATTTATTTTAACACCTGGAAAAAGTCAGGATATGCACAGCTGGCTGTGAGCTTGTCACACATTCCTAAGTTTACAATTACTACTAGTGTTCTCAAACAAAGTCCACTGACAAACAGTTGCAGGTGGCCAAGATGTTTGTGTGTAGGAACAGCTTTACTCAGCAAAATCTAATAGTGTATCAATAACAGTATTTACTTTTGAAACTATCAGCATTTAAAAATGGCAATTTCTATTTTCTTTAAATTATTTAAAGCATGCTTGGGACAGCTAATGAGAAATTAACAAATCTCAAAAAATGTTTCAGTAGATAAAAGAATACTTAAGAACACTGTCAAAAAAAGTTGATCTGTTAAATAAAATCTAATTACTTAGACTATTTCTTATGGTGCAAATAGCCACATCCTTATAATATGATAAAGGTTACCTATATAACACATTCTCCAAAGTATTATCTCTAGATGAAATGCAGCTAGAATTCCAGAGCAAGGAAAAAACATACCATTTTATAAAAGGGTCATTTTCAGGTTTTTAGATGATATAAAAGTCAAATATCATTTAATTTAAATTGTTTTACATAATTTATTTAAAATTATTAAAATATTTACTTATTTATGTATTAACAAATCCTTTGATAATGTTTTCATTTTGACTACACACATGTGGGCTTCATCACTCGTTCAACATCACAAACAATATACAAACAAAAGGTACAGTTTAGCAGTTAAGAGCTAGACTCTGAATCCAGATGCCTTATATATATCTTGGTTCTGCCAGTTATTATTAGTCATTAGACCTTGAGAAAGTCACTTCATTTCTGGGCATCAATTTCCTCATCTATAAAAATGAGGGTGTCAACAATACCTATCTCAGAAATTTTTACGAAGAGTGAACATATCAATATATGTAAAAATCTCATAAAGTGTCCAAAATGTATAAGAATCATATGTATGTCAGTTGCCTTTGTTATTAATATTACTGTTGTTGCCAATGAGATATAACCTCATACTTGTCAAAGTGGCTGTCATCAAAAAGACTGCAAAAAAATGTTGGCGAGGATGTAGAGAAAAGAAAAACCTTGTACACTGTTGGTGGGAATGTAAATTCGTGCAGCCACTGTGGCAAACAGTACGCAGGTTCCTCAAATAACTAAAGTAGAACTACCATGTGATCTAGCAATTCCATTCCTGGAATCTAGCAATTCCATTTCAATTCAAAAAGATATATACACCCCCAATGCTCATAGCAGCATTATTTATAATAGCCAAGATATGAAAGCAACTTAAGGGTCCATCTACAGATGAATGGATAAATAAGATGTGGTTTATATATATATATATATATATATATATAGTGTACACGCATTTAAGTGTATGTGTATATATATATATATATAGTGTACATATACAATGGAATATCACTCAGGCATAAAAAAGAAATTTTGCCATTTGCAATAATATGGATGGAGTTGGAGGGTATTATGCTTGGTGAAATAAGTAAGAGAAAGACAAATACGGTATATTATCACATATGCGGAATCTAAAAAAGAAAACGAACTAGAAAATATATCAAAAAAGAAAGAGATTTATAGATATAGAGAACAAAGTTGTAGTTCCCAGTGGGGGAAGGGAAGGGGGAGGGGCAACATAGGGATAGGGGATTAAGAGGTGCAAATTACTATGTATAAAAGAAATAAACTACAAGGATATATTGAACAGCACAGAAAATAGAGCCAATATTTTATAATAAGTATAAATGGAGTATAATCTATAAAAACTTTGAATAAATATGTCATATAGCTGAGATTAATATTGTAAGTCAACTATATCTCAGTAAAAAATATTGTTGTTGCTATGTGAATGCTATATGCCAAGCATTCTACTACATATTTGGATTATATTGATGAACTAGGTAGACAAGGTGTTTGGGAAAATTCCTTTAGATGTCAACTGTCCCCATTTTCCCTGTCTCAGACTCTTCAGTGGACCCTGGACAAAAGGTCTTTGGCTGGGGATGCTATCACACTTAAAGGTATTAAGCACCAAAAATATTAAACCATCAAGAAAAGACGCAACCCCGTAGACTGGTACAGACAACCAAGTCAGCTGACCACTTATTTCTTATATCTGTTTCTATTATAACACTCTTATTCTCTGTTTTGATATAATTCTAGCTTATATTTTCCTCCTTTCTATCGCTACAGCCTACAATTTTCAAGTCCTAAACCAACGAAACTAAAGAATAACTTATTTATAGTGAAGACTAATGATTTTTAGTTATATAAAAATTGATTAGCTAAATAGCTAAAAATAAAAGGGAAACACCTTCTAAGTATATATTCAATAAATTATAGACGATGTGACCAAAAAAGGGTGGGAAAGCAAAAATTCTTAAAAAGATACATGTCTGTATTTATCCTACAAGTGCACATCCTAAGTACAGTGGAAGTATCCTGCTTTAAAATGACCATAAACACAACTAAAATGAGACTTTTTAGATACTGAAAAGTTGCTCTTTCCAGTCCCTATTGCTCTTCTTTTACCCATTTCTGTTGATTTATAAATATCACTCTCAGGGAAAAAAGCACAATCCCAAGATAGGATCTTCCCAGTATGTCTTTTATTTCTAAGATCTAAGTATACATTCAAGGAGAATACTGGTTTTGCTTCAGTTCCCAAAAGGCCGGATTTGGAAGATCTGAAGCTTACACTCTGAGAATGTATCTATCATTGGCCACCTTAGGGCAGGTGAAGAAATAGGGCTAACCTAAGCCCTTTCTTGCTCTGAGCAAATGTTATACTAAAGACTAAAATAAGATGATTCTCTAACCTTAGACTTTTAGATCTTGGAAGGATGTTCAGGGAAATATTTCAGACAATGAAATGCAGGTAACAGCTGTCTGGTTTACCTAAACATCTATTTCTCTACTGGCTTTCAAGTCCTTACACTTACCAAAGAATTAAAGAAGAGAAATACGTGCATCAAGGATACTGAAAGGGGAAGATTCAGAGAATTAAACTAAAGTTTCCTCTAAGGAATTAGATGGGGAAAAAACTAATACTGAGGAAGCTGGATGAAATAGTCACAACAGAATGACAAAAGCAGTCTGAAATAACACCCTTAAACTCACTCCAGGTTTCCCTTATCTCCAGCAAAGTGCAGAAATGATCTGGAAAAGTTCCTAAGTATTCTTCCAATCCCATCCTTCGGGCATGAAAGACAGTTGAGATTTAAGTACAGCAGTAGAGAACCAAATGGCACAGTTTGAGGGTGGGCAGTCTCAAAGTGAAAAGGATAGAAGGAGCCTAACTAGCAGGGAATGGCTGAGCTCTCCAAGCAATCACTGTACTCTGCCCTTGATAAGATAATGATGACACCTATAATAAAGCAGGAACTTATTATTTGCTCAATGTTGTTTAAGTAATTTACATGCATGAATTCTCACAATCCAGTAAGATAGGTAGTATTATTGTCCCCTATTTTAAAGATGAGAAAATTGACACACAGAGAAATAACTTACCCAAAGCTAGTTAGCGGCAGACTTGGACTTTGAATAAGAGAATATACCAAGAATTACATTGACCATGAATATTTTCACAGTAGATAGTATAGACAGAAGAAGCTTATGCCCAGAGATCAGGTGGGATAAGACACCTCAACTAGAGGCAGTAAGGATCAGATACCCCTTCCCAAGTTCCAAGACAATACATAAACTCTTTGTGGAACTTAGATCATTAGTAGGAAGAAAGGGCAAAAAGGAGGAGGAGAAACTTGCATGCTTATATACATATACAATACATCATATCTATATGTCTTTGAAAGTTTATTTATATAGCATGATGTCTCCAGAAAATATCACAGCAAGAAAGCATATAAGCAAGGGTTGACATCTAAGCTTTCAAAAGCAATACAGGGAAGTAAACTGTCTCTCTTTGGTGGTCTTCCTTAATCTCTTTCAGATTCAGGCTTTCTACACTAAGCCTGTTTCTTACTTTCAGCAAATGCTGGACCAAAGACTAAGATAAGGGAGTTCCCATTGTGGCGCAGTGGAAACGAATCCGACTAGGAACCATGAGGTTGTCAGGTTTGATCCCTGGCCTTGCTTAGTGGGTTAAGGACCCAGTGTTGCCGTGAGCTGTGGTGTAATTGGATCTGGTGTTGCCGTGGCTGTGATATAGGCAGGCAGCTACAGCTCTGATTCAACCCCTAGCCTGGGAATCTCCATGTGCTGTGGGTGTGGCCCTAGAAAATGACAAAAGACAATAATAATAATAATAACTGAAAGACTAAAATAAGATGATTCTATAACATTTGACTTTTAGGTCTTGGAAGGGTTATTAGGGAAATATTTAAGGACAGTGAAATGTAGGTAACAGTCATTCAGTTTACCTACAGATATATGTCCCAACTTGGAAGATCTGGCTTTCAAAGTACCTAAAGTATTTACTAACAGATTAAAGAATTAAATGTAGAAATAAAACCATAAAAGAACTAGCAAAAATATAAACAAATACATAATATTGGGGTGAAGAAATTCTTTCTAAGCCTAACACTGAAAGTATACCAAAAAGAAAAAAAATGATACATTTTACTGAATAAAAAATTAGAATTAAAATTCGTGACAGCATTTTACCAATTACCAGTGATGATTTAGTAAATTTCCTAATCAAGAATCTCAGCAAAATAAACATTGTTTCAAATTTCCATGTTTAATAAAGATAGTCCACCACCAACAAAGTATGCATTTTTGAGTAATAGTAACATATTCATTATTCACACAAAGTTGAAACTCTAGTTAGAATCAGAAATCACCAATGGTCAGCTAAATTAACCCGCATAAAGTTAAATCTATAATTGTCATTTAGTAATGATAATGATGTTTTATAAATAACATTTCTTGAGTGCTTAATATGTTCCAGGTACCAAGCTAAGTGCTTAATCATTATCACCATTTAATTTCTTGGGGAATTTAGGCTCAGGGATTATACAAGTAACCCAAATTCACATATCTAGTTTGAGGATTCAAAACTACTACTGTCTGGCTACAAAGTTCCACAACACATTTTCATAAAATATTTTATACTTTTAAACTCTAAGTAATGTTAAACTGAAATGATTTAAGCACTAGTAAAATAGTTTAAAAAATTGTATACTTATAAAAATACTTGAATACCTAACAATCTATGTTTAAAAATGTCAGAGGCAGCGAAGTGCAAAATATACAAAAATAGTCATACATCAAGCCAAAGCATATGCAGATGGGTTGAAGAGAACTTAAGGGATAATCTTTTTATCTGTTACTAGTTCATTGTATGTGGCAAAACAAAAATTCAACCAATGCATTGTTATATTTGCTAACTTTGGGGAATAAAAGAAAAATTTTCTTAATCCTAGTGCTTTTGTTATGCTTGCTAACTTAATCCTTAATCAATCAGCAATTTCATGAGATAGGCATTATCATTCATTTTTTTTTTTAAAAAGAAAGAAACCAGATTCAGAAAGTTTGAGTAACTCGTATATAGCTGATAAGTGACAAAGTTGAGATTTGATTTTAGGTATAAATGACATAAAATCTGCACTAGGAATGGCTAACGTCAATATAAGAAAGCACAGTTAGAAAATTAATGAGCTGTACTTTAATGTTTATGTGTGCTGATCAATGATTACTACACTTATGTAATTAACTTACAGAGCAAACTAGCTTTCTGGTATGATATGCAAGACCTAGAAATGAAAACCTCTGCAAAAGCTTAAAAGCATTCATTTAAAATTCCTTATTTGAGGATTTAAGAAAGAAATAACTACCTGACAATGGGAGGGTATACGCACCCATTTCCCATGACTAAAAATCTAGTAATAAGAGAGAGAAATTCAGATTATTACAGAATTTTGGAATTGAAAAGATTTTAGTAGCTAAAAAAAGAAACAGGATGTTCAAGATAATTATCTTAAAATACATTTTACTTTTTTTGTGCCACAGTGCTATAATGCTTCAGGTTGCTATATCGGTATCTCTTTTAAATGCTTCTTTTAAAATTCAGATATTTAGAAAAGCATCACTCTGAACTATCTTTGAAGATTCATGGCACCTAAAACCATCATATAAAATCAGCATCTTTTTAAAGCTACATATTGTCTCATCATCCTTTAAGTTTCCCAGTTCATAGAATCATAAATTTTAAAAATTATAGGACCTCCTAGTCCAGTAACTTCATTTTTATAAAGGAGGAAACTGGGATCCAGAGAAGTCTGACTAATTTCTTCATGATCATTTTGTGAGTTAATGCCTAAGTGGAGACTAAACCCTAGGCTTCCTGATAATTGAGTCCAAACTTATTACATTATATCATTGTACTGCCTTCATCTCTATTTTGGAAAGTGGAAGGTAGTAACTACAGCATATTTAAATCTTGGTCCCACCCAAAGCAAAGGGTTTAGAAATCCTGACTCTTCTACCGGGCAATCAGACATATTCTTAGAATGGTTGTCACCTAATGTGTACCCTAAATATATATTGCTCAGGTATAACTTCAGAATAAACAGTCTCCTCGTGAAAGGGGTGCAGATTACTAATGGCCCTACCTACAGTGTAAAGGACTCTAGGGAAGTACTTAAAACAGTGAAAACATATTTGGATACTGATATATAATCTTCACTTTTTTTTTTTTTTTAGGGCTGCTCCCACAGCATATGGAGGTTCCCAGGCTAGGGTCTGATCGGAGCCGCAGCCACCAGCGTGCGCCAGAGCCACAGCAACGCGGGATCCGAGCCACGTCTGCAACCTACACCACAGCTCACAGCAACGCCGGATCCATAACCCACTAAGCAAGGCCAGGGATCAAACCCTCAGCCTCATGGTTCCTAGTCGGATTTGTTAACCACTGCCAAGACAGGAACTCCTATAATTTTCAATGTCATTTCACGTTGACATTGCATTAGTTGAAGACCCTCAAACAATTTAAAAAATTTACTTATTGAGGTGTAACTTAAATAAAACAAAACACATCCATATGAAGTGTATGGTTTGTGTTTTTTTAATTTTTTTGGCTTCAGAGAACAGAGATTTATTATTGATGTCTATGAATAGGAATTTGAGAGTGGTTTAGTTGGCTCCAAATCTCTTACAAGTTCCAATTAAATTGTCATCCTAGGTCTAGAATAATCTGAAGGGTTGAGTGGGGCTGGAGGATTTACTTTTTTTTTTTTTTTTTTTTTTTTTTTGGGTTTTCTGTCTTTTCTAGTGCTGCACCTACAGCATGTGGAGGTTCACAGGCTAGGGGTCCAATCGGAGCTGTAGCCACCAGCCTATGCCAGAGCCACAGCAACGCCAGATCCGAGCCACTTCTGCGACATACACCACAGCTCATGGCAATGCCAGATCCTCAACCCACTGAGAGAGGCCAGGGATCGAATCCACAACCTCATGGTTCCTAGTCGGATTCGTTAACCACTGAGCCATGACAGAAACTCCTGGATTTACTTTTAAGATAGCTCACTCACTTGGCTCTTGGCAGAAGTCCTCAGTTACTTGCTGGCTATTGGCGACGGGCCTTACTTCCTAACCTCACTATTGGGCTACCTGAGTGTCCATATAAAATGTGGGATGGAGTCCCCTAATTTGATGAGTTTTGAAAAAGATATATAACTGCATAACTACTACCACAATGAAGATACAGAGCATTCTCATCATCTAAACAGTTCCCTCAGATACCTCCTCTCACTCCTGGTCCCAGAGTGCGTGGTTTTGTCTGTTTTTAGCATTGTTTCATGAAACTTGTTGCAGTCATACAGTTACAAAAACATCAGCGTACTGGGTTACCATGTAAACTTATTTCTTCTGTGCAGTCCATACTTGAGTGACTTGGCATCAGAGGGATGAAAGAATCTTAATACGCCCAGAGTATGAAAGCAGGCAGACAGAAGATTAATACCCCCAACAAACTTAATGTAATGTAAGCTGTTTAGAAATGGTTAACATTCTCCAGTTTTTAAGTTTTCTTCATTAGTTTGTTGACCTGGAATTCCTGCTCCTCTTCAAGATGCTGTTCTAGTTTGGCTTTCTCATGCTATGAATATAATCATTTTTCTGGAAAGTCCATTAGTGAGGAATTCTTCCTTCTCATAATTTATAGCCAGGGTTTCTTTCTCCTTCTGTAAAGGAGAAATGTGGCTTTCAGTTATTGTTGAATAGTTTGCATTTTCTAAAACTTCATATCAACAGAGTCATACAGTAGTAACTTTTGTGTAAGGCGTCTTTCACTAAGCATGCTATTTTTCAGATTCATTCTGCTATGCATATCAGTGGATCATTCCTTTTTATGGCTGAATAGTGTTCTGTTATACAGATGTACCACAAAAGTACTCACTTATTATATTTTAAATTTCAACAATAAAAAATTTGTGGATTTTTAAAAAAATGTAACTACCTATAAATATCCTCATTTTGCTTCTTGCCCTACAAAGCCTAAAATATTTACCACCTAGCCCTTTGAAGAAAATATTTGTTACCTCAGACAGACTAGCAAATAGCCATGAAACTGGAATTTCCTAGAAATGCAGAATTTCAAACTCTGCCTCAGAATTACACAATCAGAATCTGGATTTTATTTTATTGTTTTATTTATTTATTTATTTTTGTCTTTTTGCCTTTTCTAGGGCCGCTCTCGCGGCATATGGAGGTTCCCAGGCTAGGGGTCTAATTGGAGATGTAGCCACCAGCCTACGCCAGAGCCACAGCAACACCAGATCCGAGCCATGTCTGTGACCTACACCACAGCTCATGACAACGCTGGATCCTTAACCCACTGAGCAAGACTAGGGATCAAACCTGCAACGTCATGGTTCCTAGTCGGATCGTTAACCACTGCACCACAACAGGAACTCCCAGATTCTGGATTTTAAACAAGATCCTAGGTAATTCATAGACATCAATTCTTAGACATCAAAATTTGAGAAGCACTGGGCTTTTTTTTGTTAATTCTAACAAGAAAAACACATATTATATAAGTTAAAGTGTATGAACCTGTGCATGTGTGTATTGACAGGCCTAAAGAGGCATTCATATCCATAACTCCAGGAAATTATTACTGGTATCTAAAACTCATAAAAAAACAAAATATGATGAAGATATATACAGGTTTAAAATTCTAATTCTTTTATCTAAAATTATTTTTAGATATAAAATATTCACTATTTTATAATAAGAGCATAATTTAAAAAAATTCCTTGTAGAAGCATTTTCTAAAAGAGCAAATGTAGCACAAATAAAAACTGCTCTGTCTTCTGCACAAGGATGTACCAGTGATTAGTAGAGATTAACAGATGATCATCTTCATGCATGTGATCAACAAGACCAAAAGGTCACCAGGGTTTTAGTTTACCATATGCTGCAAAATTCATGCAGCAAATCTACTTGGCATGTGCCTCCATTATACACACCTTTTAATCAAGAAATTGGAAGGAAGAAAAAATCATTCACTTGTATTTCTATTAACATTTGTTCAATATGAAGATTTTTCCCTTCTTTATGTAAACTAGAATGACAGACATTTTCAAAACCAGAGAAAATTAATTTATATGTGATTATTTTAAATTTAAGCAGTAAAAATTGCATTTTATTACTAAACTCAGACATTCTGTTCGTAATCATCTCTTACAACTAACAGCTGTAACCACTTTGGGTTTCCTAGATAACATTTGAAATTAAATTTTTTTTTACTATTATTTTAGATAAAGAGTTTCATACTGTATTGATTTAATTCTTTCAATTCTAAGTTACTGCTTCCAGCTCTTAATAAAATTCTTCAAAATAAATAAAATATTTAAATCTCTTTATTTAAATATTTATTTCATCAATGCTAGCAAGAAAAACAGCAATTTTTCCTTTTCAAACTATCTTTTCCAGAATTTCTTGATTCACTTTGCATCTTTTTGCACACATGTTAGTTCTAAATATATATCTGAACTCCAAATGACTTCTGTTCATATTAATAGTCCATAACAAGCTATTAAATCTTCCTTACAACAGGCAACAATATGCCAAAACACTTGCTCTGTATTTTGGTATTTTAGTGAAAAGAGCTTATAAACACTGAAAAAAAAATTATAAAACAATCACTCCTCATTAATAAATATTGTGCTCTTCTTTCATATAGCAAAATTCAACAATAGTCAGAAACTGTCATAGGAACCATTTAAAAATCAGGATTTGAAGGTTTATTCTATTTCATATGAAAATGCACATGTATTATGCTTAAAACAAGATTACTTGGTCCCTTTGAATCCTTCAAATATTCACCTAAATTAGTCCCATTTTGGCAAGTAAAAATTGTTCCCATGTTATTGTTAAAATCTTATCAGAAAAAAAGTAACATGAGAGCACATCTTTTTATCTCTCTTTGGAGTTCTAATATTTATTATCCAGTCTTCAAACAGAATTTGTAAAATAACATAAAATATACATCACATTAAATAAAATCTAGTTTAAAAACAAGAAATTTTTAATAGTAAGAAAAACGTAATAAAAAGGGGTAGATTTAAAAGTGACATATTTCTCTGGGAAAGGCAAAAGTGAAATGAGAAAGATTATATAAAGTCAAATAACAGAAATGTAAAAAAGGACATGGAAAAATAAAATCATATGTTTAAATATAGATGATCGGAGAATCTATAGATCATATGCAATAAGCCTTCACTTGAAAAAGTCAAAATGTTTTCAATCTGAAAGATACCCTTTCAAATTTGTAAGGTAATAAATGGAGAAAAACAGAAATCATTAATGATGCATGAGTCAGAACATTAGTTTAGAGTAAAAGCCAATTACAATTATGGAATCTGCATCTGTTCATTACAACTTTGTCAGTTTTCCAGAATATGAGGCTAGGCAGTTTTTACAAATGACGTAAATGGAAATGTGTTTAGAAACGGCTAAACAATGTGTGCAACATGTAAAAAATGTGATGTTACAGCTAAAAAGGAATTCGCTCTTCTTCACATTACTATTTATGTAGACTCCTCTTGGTTCTATTTCTATGGAATTTTTTCTTACTCTGTATCATTCTGCCATTAAAAGACTGACTCAACATTCCTTGAATGTTTAAAATTTCTACTACTTTGTCTATTAGAATATGAAACATCTCTTACCAAGGTGTATAGAATGGCTTAAAAAGAATTTAAATGATTTTGAAAAATTACATTAAATTTGTCTGTTGAATGTGTGACAAATGTTTAGATGGGTAATCTTCTTAAGGCCATTTCCAATTCATGGGCTCAGTTTTTTGGGAAATCAATGGACTTCCCAGGACATGTCATATTTACCTGAAAGAGGCTATCTGGAATAGTGAGAAAAAAAATTCACTGGGGTCATAACAAGTAGACCCAAAAGGACAAAATGAAACAAAATAATAAAATAATTAATTAGCCTAAAGAATGTTGAGCAGAATTTTAAAAGCTCAGATAAGCATTTTCTAACATATATTTCATGATATCATAGCCCCTTATGAAATGAGGAAAAAAATGCGTTCTATCATTAAATAAGCTTCAAAAGTGCTGAGTAGTCTCCTTTTCCTTTTTCTAAGAGATTCATAGTGTGTAGTGACATATAAAAAGCTCTGTGAGCAAAGTTCAAGAAAGAAAACCAACCTGCTTTTTATACATGAAGCACCCCACCCCTTTTGAAAATTTCAACAGACATGTTTTTCCACAGAAGACAATTTGATAATGCTTTAATTGATAATTACAAGTATTTAGGCAGCAATATGCTAAAAGTAAAAATGGCCCATCCACTAAAAACAATTAAGTTAAAAAACTGACCTAAAGGAATTAAAGATTAAAGAAATAGTTGGGAGAACTTTCTCCAGATATTAATTAATTCAACAAATACTTATTGAGCAATAACAGTGCCAAACATAATTCTAGGCACTGGGTAAAGCTTTAACCAGAATTTCTAGGAAGTTGCTCCCACCCTCACCCTCACATTCCCCCCTAAAAGACCAGGAATCATTTGGAGAGATACTTCAGTTATATGAATAAACTGCCAATCTCAATCCCATTGTAGTGATAACCTTGTTTCATAAGCACTGACATTAGCAAAGTCACTTAACAATCAAAAAATAAATAAATGCTAATAACAAAAGCAAAAATGAACAAGTAGGATTACATCAAACCAAAAATCTTCTGCACAACAAAGGAAACTATCAACTAAATGAAAGGCAACCTGAATGGGAGAAAATATTTACAAATCATATATATAATAAGGGGACAATATCCAAAACATATAATAAACTCATACAACTCAATAGCAAAACAATGACAACAACAAAAAAATTAACTAGAAATGGAAACAACCTAAATGTCCACTGACAGATGAACAGATACATAAGATACATGAAAAGATACATAAGATATATACACCATATCTTATGTATCTGTATATGTGTGTGTGTGTGTACTCAGCCACAGTACTGGAATATTACCCAGCCATTAAAATAATGAAATAATACCTTTTGCAACAACATGGATAAACCTAGAGATTATCATACTAGGTGAAGTAAGTCAAAAAGAGAAAGACAAATACCATATGATATCATTTATATGTGGAATCTTAAAACAAATGATACAAATGAACTTATTTACAAAACAGAAATAGATTCAGAGACACAGAAAACAAACTTATGGTTACCAAAGGGTAAAGTGGGAGGAAGGGAGGAATAAATTAGAAGGTTAGGATTAACAGATAAATACTACTACATATAAAATAGATAAACAAAAAGGACCTACTGTATAACACAGAGAACTATATTCGATATCTTGTAATAACCTATAACAGAAAAGAATGTGAAAAGTATACATGTATACATATATGCACATATAAATATATATAAATATATAATTTTTTGGCCTTTTTTTTAGGGCTGCATCCACAGCATACAGAGGTTCCCAGGCTAGGGGTCAAATCAGAGCTGTAGCTGCTAGCCTATGCCACAGCCACAGCCACGCAAGGTCTGAGCCGCATTTGCGACCTACACCACAGCTCACAGCAATGCCGGATCCTTACCACAATGAGCAAGGCCAGGGGTTGAACTGAGTCCTCATGGATACTAGTCAAATTCGTTTCCACTGAGCCATGACAGGAACTCCCTATAAATTATATATATACATAAATCACTTCCCTGTACACTTGAAACAAAACATTGTAAATCAACTATACTTCAATAAAATATAAATTAAAAAATTTTAAATAAGAAAAAAAAACAGGTAGAAGATCTGAATAGACATTTCCCAAAGACAACATATAAATAGTCAACAGGTACATGAAAAGCTGCTCTATATCATTAATCATGGGAAATGCAAATCAAAACAATGAGATATTACCTAGCATCAGTAATACTAGGGATAACCAGTGTTGCTGAGGATGTGGAGAAAAGGTAACACTGTGCACTGCTGGTGAGAATGTAAATTGGTACAGCCACTATGGAAAAAAGTATTGTGGTTCTTCAAAAAACTAAAAAGTGATCTACCATGTGATTCCCACAATTCTACTTCTAGGTATTTATCCAAAGAAAATGAAAAAAACTAACTCAAAAAGGTATATGTACCCTACCCATACAGTGTTCAATGAAGCATTATTTAAAATTATTACAATTATTTCCAAGATATGGAAATAACTTAAGTGCCCATAGATGGATGAAGAAAACTGGTGTGTGTGTGTCAGAGAGATGTAATATTATTTGTCCCCCACCAAAAAAAGTAAAATTCCCATTTGTGTCATGGATGGTGCCTGAGGGCATTATGCTAAGTGAAATAAGTTAACCAGAGAAAGCCCAATACCAACCGCATGATCTCTCTGAAACATGAAATCTAAATATATATGTATACAACCTCACAGATACAGAGAAAAGATCAGTGGTTGCCAGAGGCAGGAGATAGGAGAAACAGGTGAATTGGTTTTGGTTTTGGCTCTGGTTTTAGTTTAAATAAATTGAATTAGGAGTTCCCGTCGTGGCGCAGTGGTTAACAAATCCGACTAGGAACCATGAGGTTGCGGGTTCAATCCCTGCCCTTGCTCAGTGGGTTAACGATCCGGAGTTGCTGTGAGCTGTGGCGTAGGTTGCAGATGCGGCTCAGATCCTGTGTTGCTGTGGCTCTGGCGTAGGCCGGTGGCTACAGCTCCGATTCGACCCCTAGCCTGGGAACCTCCATATGCCATGGCAGCAGCCCAAGAAATAGCAAAAAAAGACAAAAATAAATAAATAAATAAATAAATTGAATTAGGAATTAAAAAAAATAAATAACGGGCAGAGAATTTCTTTTAAGCAAGAGAAGCTGAAGTTGCATCACTTTTGCTCACATTCTATTGGTGAAATCTTTGTCACATGACCATAGCTTTGCTGCAAGGAGGACTGGAAAATGCAGTCCCAGGCTAGGCAGTCCCATCATAGCTATAGCTCTATTGTTATTGAAGAGAAAATGGAATTTAGTGAGTGTGGCTCCTCACGGTCTGTGTATCCATAACCAAAAAGATGAGTTATCTGCTCCCTCCTTACCCAATATGCAATAGTGATGTGGGAACAGAATAACCATGAGACTCCTATTGGGAAAAGGAAGAATTAGAAACACTAATAGTCATTGAGCCATAGTGATTGATAAATCCACTTAGCAGGTAATGCAAAGACTCCTACCTCTGATAGCAAATTAAATTCTTTTGCTAGCCTGACTGCCCTGATGCTGCTTATGGGGAAAATTCCCCCTGGGGGCCTTGTTTTGTTCTCTACAAATTTCTTTTTTTGTCCGTTATTCTCCATGATCACATGTAAAAAGGAAAAGTTGGGGAAATATTCTTGTGAGCTATATCATTTTCACTACCTCCTTCTTGCTGTTGAAGGTTTTTCCAAACATTATCATCTTCTGTGACATCTGGAGGGTTGATAATGCTGCATTAGTTAAGGTTACATTGTTGTCTCTGGGATTTCCTAAGCCATTGCCACCCATTTTTCAAGTTTTGATGCTAGCACTTCTTGATCCTACCACAAGAATTTGAACCTTCACTAACACCAAATTTATGCCTTGTTTCTCTGCGCCTTTTACAAATACAATTTTTTTCATTTCAATGGCAAATAGTGATATGATATTTTTGAAAACTTTTTAAATAGCTAGTGACCTTAACATATATAATATCAACAGCAGATATAACCCAAATGAAGTGATGGAAATATGATTTACTATGGTTAAATTCCTGCACATTTCAAGAATTACAAGTATATCAGGACAGATACTTGGCAAATAGGGACTGTAATTCATTATCAATTCTAAGATACTCCTGATTTCTAGAATGTTAAAATGTAAAAAAAAAAAGCATGTTTTAGACTTGATAAGAAGATATCTGCACTCCCATGTTCATGTGGCATTATTTATAGTAGCCAAGATATTGAAACAGCCTAAGTTGAATTAAGAAGATGTGGTGTGTACATACACAATAGGACACTATTCCACATTAAAAAGGAAATCCTGCTGTTTTTGATAAGGAAGGTAGACCTTGAGGGTATTATGCTAAGTGAAATAAGTCAGACAGAGACAAATACTGCATGATTCCACTTACAAGTCAGACAGAGAAAGACAAATACTGCAGGATTTTACTTACATATGGAATCTGAAAATGAAACAAACAAAAGCTATCTCCCCATCCACCACCCCAAATCCAAACTCAGAAAAAGAGGTCAGATTTTTGGCTACCAGCGGAAGGGAGTTGGGGGTGGGAGTAATTGGATGAAAGTAGTCAAAGGTATAATCTTCCAATTATAAGAAAAGTAAGTACTGAGGATATAATGTACAACATGACTATAGTTAACAATGCTATATGGTATATTTGAAAGTAGCTAAGAAAGTAGATCCTAAAAATTCTCATCCCAAGAGAAAAAATGTTTTTCTTTTTCCATCAATGTGAGATGGTAGATGTTAAACTTATAGAGGTAATCATTTCACAACATATATTATGTCAAGTTACTATGTGATACAACCTTAAAATTATACTGTGCCATATATCAATACTACCTCAATAAAATTGAAAGAAAAAATTGACAAAAATAACTGAATGCTGATTATATGATAGCTGTTTTCAAACTGAAGAGGGAGTTCCTGTTGTGGCTCAGTGGGTTATGAACCCTACTATTATCCATGAGGATGTGGGTTTGACCCCTGGCCTTGCAAAGTGGGTTAAGGATCTGGCTTTGCCGTGAGCTGTGGTGTAGGATGGAGATGAGGCTTAGATCCTGCATTGCTGTGGCTGTGGCTGTGGCCAGCAGCTGCAGCTTCAATTTGGTCCCTAACCTGGGAACTTCCATATGCCACAAGTGTGGCCCTGAAAGAAAACAAAATAAAAACAAAAAACGAACAAAAAAAAAACCTGGAGAGGATAGATGAGTGAATGTCTGTCCAAATTAAACAATAATAAAGCAATGCTAGTGAAAACATCTTGTTCCCAGTAATGGACACAAGATACAGCATATCCAGAGATGAGATTCAATAAAACAATTTTCATTTTTAGGAGTATAATGATAATTCTGATATTTTAAATAGCTTTAAGATACTCAGTAGGTAAAGAAGGCCATAATCCATATAACTTTTAACTAAATGTTACCAGTGCTGCAAAAAAATCTCATTTTCATCACCTCAGGTGACATGTTCAGTCTGAATATCAACCAGCCTGAAGGGCTCTCACTGGTCAAATTCTGGATAATTCAAACATCGAACGATTCATAACAGCAATGGATTTTAACCACAGAATGAAAGAACCTATAAGTTGATACCAATAGAAGTAAATAAAGAAGGGAAAAGGGAAAATTCTTTTTCTTCACTGCTTTTTACGGCCGCACCTGCAACATATGGAAGTTCCTAGACCAGGGGTGGAATTGGAACCATGGCTGCAGGCCTATGCCACAGCCACAACAATACCAAATCTGAGGCCCATTTATGACCTACACCATAGCTCATGGGTAACACCATATCCTTAACCCACTGAGTGAGGCCAGGGATCAAACCCACATCTTATGGATACTAGTCAGGCTCGTAACCTGCTGAGCCACAAAAGGAACTCCAAGAAGGGAAAATTCTTTCTTAAAATAGAATTCCAACTAGTACATGTGGTATAAATGATGGAATTTGGAAAAAAAATCATTTGTCATGAAATAAAAGGAAAGACTCAGAGATTATCCCAGAGTGGAGGAGACAAACAGAGACATGACAACTAAATACAGTAAGAGATTCTGGACCAACATAAGAGTAGGATGTTGAGCAAAATCTGAAGTAGCTCTTTTTCTTTTGCTATAAAAGCCATCGGTGTGTACGTACCACATCTTCTTAAAAATGTGAGAAAAATAATGTGTGTGTGTATATATATATGTATAAATGGGCACTTTACTGTACAGCAGAAATTGACAGAACATTGTAAATCAACTATTAAAAAACTGTTATTAAAACAATGGGTACAATTTAATGTCTAAAGCATTAATGTTTCATAGAACTTTATGCAATGATGAAAATGGTCTCTATCGATGCTAATATAAAAGCCATTGGACTGCCAAGTGCTTGAAAAGTGACTAGTGTGACTGAGGAATTAAATTTCTAAAAATTAAATTTAAATAGTCACATGTGGCTAGGGGCTATCATACTGAAAACACAGGTTTACGGTATAGATAATAGTACTACACCAATTTTAACATCTTGATTTTAATAATTGTGTTGAGATTGTGTGACTGTCCTTATTTTTAGGAAATACAGTGAAGTTTTTAGAAGCTAAAGGGCATCATGTGTGGAACTTCAAGACTTTAAAAAGTTTCAGAGAAAAGAAAATGCTAAAGCAAAATGCTAATATTTGGAGTATCTGGTGAAGGGGATACAAAATTCTTTGTACTATTTTTGTCACTTTTGGTAGGCTTAATGTTACTTTAAGTTAAAAGTTAAAAGAGAAAGGATAAAATAGCTTTATAAAGCTGATGTTATTCTCACTAGACCATATTTGTAAATATATAGTGATCAAATTTGTATTCATTTGGTAATTCTCACTTAGTTTTGAAATGTAAGTGATCAACTGTTAATTTTTATTTAAAAAAAAGCAACTTCTCCCCAACACTCTATAAACAAGTATTCACTCCTTGACCAAAACTGTATAATGCTATTTTAAACTTTTGTAGTTGGAAGAGAAGAAAAGAGGATAGAGCTCAGATTTCAGACTGAGTACTGAATATTTAAAGCAGCAAAGTTATTTAAAAGTTAAGGTCACCCAAGAAAGCACAAATAACATGTTGGGCATCTCTCTGAAGATGAGGGATATATACAACCATTCCTTCAGAGTAAAATGGAGAGCCCTGCGAATAGTTAAGATTTAGTGGGTTCATCCTTGGGAAGATAGATAATCAAGAAAAAAATGACTAAAAAATGCCCCCAAACGTGTTCAATCATACAATGATAAATAATATATAAGTTGCTGAATAGAGAAAACCTGGAGAATAAGGAAGAAAAGTTGTCTACATTAATTTCACATCAAATTTCTTTTTTTCTGCATACTCCTTAATCTAGTATAATCAGGTTTCCATCATTCCTTCACTAAAACTATTTTAAAGAGGATCATATATGTACTTTCTGCTCAATCCAATGAATGATTTTCAGTTCTTAATGTCTGGAAAATGTTTAATAATACATACTATGCCTTCTTTCTTCCTCCTTTCCTCCCTCCCTTCCTTCCTTTTTTGGCCGCATATGGAAGTTCCCAGCTAGGCATTGAATCTGAGCTGGAGCTTCAGCCTATGCCCCGGCTGTAGCAATGACAGATCCTTAAACCCACTGTGCTGGGCCGGGGTTAAAACAGATACCTCCAGAGAGACAAACTGGGCCATTAACCCACTGCATCATAGTGGAAACTTTCTTAAAACATTCTTCTCTGTTGGCTTGAATGATGTATATTTTCCTACCTCTCTACACTCTGCTTCCAATATCATCTGCATGATCCTCTTCCTTTGTTCATTTCTCAACTATTGTTATTTCTTAAGATTCTGTCTTATGCTGATGAAAGAAATCAAAGATGACACAAACAGATGGAAAGACATACCATGCTCTTGGATTGCAAGAATTAATATTATCAAAATGACTATACTACCCAAGGCAATCTACAGATTCAATGCAATCCCTATCAAAATGCCAAGGACATTTTTCACAGAACTTGAATAAAATATTTTAAAGTTTGTTTGGAAGCACAAAAGACCCAGAATAGCCAAAGCCATCCTGAAAGAAAGAAAAATGGAGCTGGAGGAATCAGGCTCCCAGACTTCAGACTATACTACAAAGCTACAGTCATCAAAACCATATGGTGCTGGCACAAAGACTGATCTATAGAAATACAGATCAGTGAAACAGGATAGAAAGCCCAGAATTAAACCCACTCACTTATAGTCAACTAATCTATGACAAAGGAGGTAAGAATATAAAATGGAGAAAAGACAGCCTGTTCAATAAGTGGTGCTGGGAAAACTGGACAGCCTCATGGAAAAGAATGAAATTAGAACACTCCCTAACACCATACACAAAAATAAACTCCAAATGGATTAAAGACCTAGATATAAGACCAGACACCATAAAAATCTTAGAAAAATATAGGCCAAATACTCTCTGACATAAACAACAGCAACATCTTCTCAGATCCACCTCTTAGAATAATGACAATAAAAACAAAAATAAACAAATGGGACCTAATCAAACTTCAAAGTGTCTGCACAGCAAAGGAAACCCTGAACAAAATGAAGAGACAACCCACAGAAGGAGAGTAAAATATTTGCAAATGAATCAACTGACAAGGGATGAATCTCCAAAATTTATAAATACCTTCTGCAGCTCAATACCAAAAAAACAAATTACCCCATCAAAAAATGGGCAGAAGATCTAAACAGACAGTTCTCCAAAGAAGATATACAGATGGCCAAAAAACACATGAAAAGATGTTCAACATCTTGAATGCAAATCAAAACCATTATGAGGTACCACCTTACACTGGTCAGGATGACCATCATCAAAAAGTCAATAAACAAGAAGTGCTGGAGAGGGTGTGGAAAAAAGGAACCCATTACACTGTTGGTAGGAATGTAAATTGGTGCAACCACTGTGGAAAACAGTATGGAGATGCCTCAGAAAATAAAAATAGAATTACCATTTGATACAGTAATTCCACTCCTGGGCATCTATCCAGAAAAAACCATTACTTGAAAAGAAACATGTACTCCAGTGTTCATTACAGCACTATATACAATAGCAAAGACATGGAAACAACCTAAATGTCTATCTACAGAGGAGTGGATCAAGAAGATGTGGTACATATACACAATGGAATATTACTTAGCTATTAAAAGGAAAGAAATAATGGCATTTGCAGCGACATGGATGGACCTCGAAATTATCATTCTAAGTGAAGTCAGTCAGAGAGTGAAGCACCAACATCAAATGCTATCACTTACATGTGGAATCTAAAAAATGGACACAATGAACTTCTTTGCAAAAGAGATACTGACTCACAGACTGAAAAACTTATGGTTTCCAAATGAGACAGGTTGGGGGGATGGGGAGATGCACTGAGGGTTTGGGATAGAAATGTGATAAAATTTGGTTGTGATGATTTTTGCACAACTATAAATGTAATAAAATTCACTGAGTAATTAAAATAAAATAAAAAGATTCTGTCTTATATCATAGTCTCTTTTCATTATATACATCCCTGGATGATTCATTCCACATTCCTGGCTTCAAAAACCATGCAATGCGCATATGAGAATGAATCCAAAGAACATCCTATCCTGAACTAGTCCTGAAGTCCATACCTACAAATGGACTTATGGGCACATCCAGTTGGATGTCTTTAACTCAACATATCAAACACTAAACTTCATATCTCTGATCCCTCTGGATACAGCCTCCCCCATAAACTGCTGTTCCTCTATTCCCTCCCTTAAAAAATGGCACCAGTTTTGCTCAAGATAGAATCTGGGAGTTAACTTCAATTTTTCCTTCTCATTAAGTTTTGTACATTCTACCAATTAGAGTAGATTCGTTATATGAGTAGTCAGGCCCCACCAAAAGTAAAAAATAAATGTTATTGATTTGAAATTTTTCTCCTTTTTTAATGTATGAATTTATAGCTCCCAGCACCTTCTCATACTTAAAAAGAATGAAAGCCAGAGCAACAGCAAACATACTATTTCAGATGGCCTCAGGTTGGCTGAGGTAGGGAAATGGGCAAAGCAGAGAGCTTGAAATAAAACAACCAGAGTTTTTAAGTATGAAACCTATGTCTAGTTGAAATATTTGGCTACAATTACTTGCACATGAGACCAACTAGAATCAGCTAAACTGGAAGCCTAAAATTTGAGAGAATTTTTTTTTTTCTTTTTAGGGCCACACTCGCAGCATATGGAGGTTCCTAGGCTAGGGTTCTAATTGGAGCTACAGGTGCCAGCCTATGTCACAGCCACAGCAACACCAAATCTGAGCCATGTCTGCAACCTACAACACAATTCATGGGAACGCTGAATCCTTAACCCACTGAGTGAGATCAGGGATCAAACCCACAACCTCATAGTTCCTAGTCAGATTTTTTTCCACTGCACCACAACAGGAACTCCTGAGAGAATTTTTTTTAAAGTCGTCATGTATGTTATTTCTAAAAGCATATTTACATTCCCACCAACAGTGCAGGAGGGAATGTAAATATGCTTTTAGAATTAATATATATGACTTCTTTAAAAAAAAAAAAAACTCTCTCAGGAGTTCCCGTCCTGGTGCAACAGAAACAAATCCATCAACAGATGATTGGATTAGGAAGATGTGGTGTATATATTCACAATGGAATACTACTCAGCCATAAAAGAGAACAAAATAATGCCATTTGCAGCAACATGGATGAAACTAGAGACTCATACTGAGTGAAGTAAGTCAGAAAGTGAAAGACAAATAGCATATGATATCACTTATATCTGGAATCTAATATATGGAACAAATGAATCTTTTCACAGAAAAGAAAATCATGGACATGGAGAATAGACTTGTGGTTGCCAAAGGGGAGGTAGAGGGAGTGAGATGGATTTGGAGGTTGGGGTTAATAGATGCAGACTATTGCCTTTGGAATGGATTAGCAATGAGATCCTGCTGTGTAGCACTGGGAACTATGCCTAGTCACTTACGATGGAGCATGATAATGTGAGAAAAAAGAATGTATATATGTAAGTGTAATTGGGTCACCATGCTGTACAGTAGAAAAAAAAATAATGTATTGGGGAAATAAAAAAAAATCCCCCAAAAGCATATTTAACCTCTAAAGTCAATAATGAGCTGCTAAAAATGCACCAGCAGAAAGTGAATCCCAAAGTTGTGCATCTCACAAGAAAAGTACATTCCTTAGTGTTCATCCCAAAGGTGACATGAAACTTCTAGACAGGAAAGCCAGGATCATAGACGAAATGGAAAAGAGGATTCCCCCCATCAAACAACTTGGGAGAGAGAAGATAAGTGAAATTATTTTATATATGGAAAATGGTTATGAATTTTGGGGTAGTCCATTAGTTATCCATTGTGATATATAAACTTGGCTTAAAACAATATATACTTATTATCTCACAGTTTCTGAGGACTAGGAGTGCAGACATTGTTCTAGGTAGGTTCCCTGCAATGCTATAATCAAGGTGTTAGCTAGGGCTGGGCTCTCAAGTGAAGGCAGCATTCTGTTCCTTGAGATTGTAGGACTGAGCTTTGTATAATACCCAACCTAATTTAACCAAACATCACAGAAAAGAAAAACAAACAAACAAAAAACAACTAGGCCACAGCCCCACCCCAAAAATATAAGTATGAAGCCTAGATTTCCATTCTGATCAGTCTGTAGAAGGCACCTCTCAATTCTGCAGAGGTGGTGTCAGAGAAGACCAATAGGGAGATAATACTTTCAACCCCACTGGCTGATTTATAGGCTCCACCCTTGGGATATCAGTGGAGACCTTGTGGGGAGCTGGAACTTCCACATCTACTCAGCACTAATCAGAAACTCTCTCTACCCAACAAGCCTCTGGGAAACAATGGAGGACAATTGAGAAACCTAGAACTTATATCCCCACCTGGCCATAATGAGGTAACATATTCCTTCTCCTGTTAAGGAGTTGTCAGAGGAAGCCAGCTAAAGCAATAGTTTTAAATAATATTCAGTTTCACACTATAATTCCGGATAAAGAAATGTCCAGATTTCAAGTGAAAATTACTCATCATACCATGAACCAGGAAGATCTCAGACTGAATGAAAGAGACAATCAATAGATACCAATGCCCAGATGACAGATATGTTAGAATTATATGACATTTAAAGTGGCCATCAATGTTTCAAAGTGCAATTACAAACATGCTCTAAACAAATGAAAATTGGAAAGTCTTAGCCAAAAATAAAAGGTATAAAAAAGAACCAAATGGCAATTTAAAAATGAAAACATATAACCTAGGAATTCCCGTTGTGGCTCAGCAGGATAAGGGCCCGACTGGTATCCATGAGAATGCAGGTTCGATCCCTGACATCACTCAGTGGGTTAAAGGATCTGGTGTTGCTACAAGTTGCAGTGTAAGTCACAGATGTGGCTTTCATCTAGTGTTGCTGAGGCTGTGGCATAGGCAGGCAGCTACAGCTCTGATTTGATCCCTAGCTTGGGAACCTCCATTTGCTGTGGGTACAACCCTAAAAACAAACACCCTAAATAAAAAGACTCAGTGGATGGGCTCAGCAGCAGAATGAAAGGAATCAGAAGAAATAACCACTCAACTGGAAAATAAAACATTAGAAATTACACAGCATGAACAAGAGAAAAAATATAGGCTTGAAAAAAATGAGATCTTTAAGGACCTAAGATTCATGTCATCATAGTTCTGAAAAAAAGAGGAGGAAGATGGTGGGGTTGAAAAAGTATTCAAAGAAATAAAGGCTAAAAACTCCACAAATTCAGCAAAAGACATAAATTTATAGATTCAAGATTTATAAGCCCCCAAAAGATAAACCCAAAGAAATCTATACTAAGACACATCTTAGTCAAACTTCTGAAAATTACTAACAAAGGAAAAATTCATGAAGTAGCAAAAAAGAAGCAATCTGGATGACATGGATTTTTCGCCAGAAATCATGGAGGCTAGAAGGAAGTGGGACAACATTTTTCAAGAGCTAAAAGAAAAGAAGTGTTAATCCAGAATTCTATATCCACTGAAAATATCCTTCAGGAATGACAGATAAACCAAGACATTCCTAGATAACGAAAACTAAGAAAATCTGTTACCAGACCCAACATATAAAAAGAGCTGCAGGAAATTCTATAAACTGAAAGGGAATGATAAAAGAAGACATCTTGGAATATCAGGAAGAAAGAATACAGCAAGCAAAAGATATGGTTAAATACAATACATTTTACTTCTCTTCTTGAGTTTTCTAAATTGTATTTGATGGCTAACGTAAAAATTATAACACTGTATACGATGTTCCTAATTGCATATAAGCAAGTACTTAAGACAATTACTTAATAAATGGGAGAGGGTAAAAGAACACCAAGGGAATTAAGGTTTCACTTGAACTGGTAAAATGATAATACCAATAGACAATGATAGGGGTGTGTGTATACATGTGTATATACATACATAGTAATGCCAGCACAACCTCTAAAAAGTCTATACAAAGAGATACTCAAAAACACTAAAGATAAATCAAAATAGAATTCTAAAAAATGTTCAAGTGATCCAGAGGAAATCAGAAAAAATAAAACAGAGAAATGAAAAACAGATTTAAGTCTAACTTATCCATAATTATATCAAATGTAAACGGTCTTACTGTATCAGTTAAAAAAGACTGGCAGAGAGGATTAAAAACATGACCCAGAGTTCCCACTGTGTCTCAGGAGGTTAAGAACCTGACATAGTGTCCCTGTGGATGCGGGTTTGATCCCTCACCTCACTTAGTGGGTTAGGACCCAGCTTTGCTGTAAGCTACAGCATAGGTCACTGTAGCTGTGGCGTAGACTCCAGATGAAGCTCCGATTCAACACCTAGTCCAGGAACTTCCATACGCAGGTGCAGCCCTAAAAAGAAAGAAAAAGAAAAAAAATGACCCAAGTATATGCTATCTACAAGAAATTAAACTTCAAATATAATATAGTCAGACTGAAAATAAAAGGATAGAAAAAGATATCTTATGCAAACACAAAATCAATAAAAAGCAGAAGTAGTTATATTAATATAAGATAAGGTAGTCTTCAGAAAATTACAGCTATAGAGAGTAACATAGTTTGATGATAAAAAGGTCAATCCATTGGAGCTCCCATCATGACTCAGTGGAAATGAATCTGACTAGTATCCATGAGGATGAAGGTTTGATCCCTGGCCTCACTCAGTGGGTTAAGGATCTGGTGTTGCTATGGCTGTGGCGCAGGCCAGTGGCTACAGCTCCAATTTGACCCCTGGCCCAGGAACTTCCATATGCCATGGGTGCAGCCCTTAAAAAAAAAAAAGTCAATCCATTAAGATAATACAGCAATCTGAAATATGTATGCACTGAACAAGAGAGCTGCAATATATGTGAAGTCAAAACTGATAGGACTGAAAGAAGAAATAGATGATCCAAAGTGACAGTTGGGGACTTCATTGTCTCTTTTTCAACAATGATAAAACTGGACAGAAGATCAAAAGGAATATAAGATCTTGAACAACACAATCAAACAACAGGATCTGATAAACATTTATAGAATTCTCCACCCCTAACAGCAAAATACATATTCTATTCAAATGCCCACAGAATACATGTCAAGGCAGAACATATCCTAGGCTGTAAAACAAATCTCCACAAATGTGAAAGAATTAAAATATTAAAGAGTATGTTCTCTGACCACTGAAAAATCTAACTAGAAATCAATTCAGAAAGAAAACAGGAAATTCTTCAAACACAATGGAAACTACAAAACACTTCTAAATAATAGACAGATCAAAGACAAAGTCTCAAAAGAAAATTGAAAATACACTGAGCTGAGTGAAAATAAGAATAAAACATATCAAAATATTCATGACACAGCTAAAGCAGTGTTGAGGGCAGATTTATAACATTAAATGTACTCATGAAAAAAAGAAAAATCTCTTATCAATAATCTATTTTCTCACCTCAAGATTCCAGAAGACAAAAGTAAATCCAAAGCAAGTAGAATGGATATAATAAAAAGCAGAAATCAATGATACTGAAAGCAGAAAAAAAACAGAAAAATTAAAGAAATGATGAGTTAGATCTTCAAAAAAAGTAATAAAATTGCTAATGTTATCACAAAACTCACAAAGAAAAAATAGAGAAGACACCAATTACTCATATCAGGAATGAAACAGTGATATCATTATAGACTGTGTAGACATCAAAAGGATAAAAAGGGAACATTACAAAGAAGCCTGTACTCATAAATTTGACAACGTAGATAAAATAATGCAATATCTAAAAAACACAGACTACAATAACTCACCAACTATGATAGATAATTTTCATAGTCCACCTACCCATAATTACACTGGGTTGAATAACCAGTGATTGTTAAGGAAACTGAATTCATCATTTAAAAGCTCCCACTGAAAGAAATCTGCAGGCCAGAATTCTACCAAATTTTTAAAGAATTGACACAAATTCTGCACAATCTCTTGCAGAA
Source organism: Sus scrofa (assembly GCF_054392235.1). NCBI lineage: Eukaryota > Metazoa > Chordata > Mammalia > Artiodactyla > Suidae > Sus > Sus scrofa. The sequence continues at coordinate 108,888,196 of NC_139397.1, read as the reverse complement.
AACAGATGAGGATGAAACACTTTGCAATTCATTTTATGAAATACACTGATTCCAAAACAAAACAAAAAAAAAGTACAGGAAAACTAGACCAATAGCCCTTATAAATTAAGAAGCAAAAATCCTTAACAAAATATTAGCAATAAAAATTCAGCAATACATAAAACGATTTTTTCATTATGACCAAGCAGGGTTTATACCAAAAACACAAGGCTAGTTCAACATTTGAAATCAATGCACTACTCCATATTAACAAAATAAAGAAAAAAATCACATGATAATATGAATAATACATAAAAAGCATTTGGCAAAATTCAACACCCATATCGAGATTTTTTTTAAAAAATCAGAAAAATAGGAATAGAGAAAACTTCTTCAACTTGATCAAGTATCCACAAAAACCTACAGCCAATATTACAGTTAATGGTAAAACAAAATGTTTCCCCCCTAAGACAGGGAATAAGGAAAGGAAGACCTCTCTAAATCATTTCTATTTAAAATAGTTCTAGAAGTTATATATAGCCAAAAAAGTAGGGAAAAAAAATGCACAGGGCCTGAAAAGAAAGAAAACTGTCCCTATATGCAGATGACATGATTATGTAGACAGAAAATCTCAAGGAATCTACCAAAAATTCCTAGAACAATATGAGTTCAGCAGGGCTGCAGAATACCAGATAAACATATAAAAAGCAATTGTACTTCTGTATACCAGCAATGATCATGCAGACACCAAAATGTAAAAATACAATACCTTTTATAATCATTAAAAAGAAAAAAAGGATTACTAGAGTTCCTGCTGTGGCACAGTGGGTTAGGCATCTGGCACTGTCTCTGTGGTAGCAAGGGTTCAATCCCTGGTCCAGCACAGTGGGTTAAGGATCCAGCATTGCCACAGCCATGGCATAGGTCACAGCTTTGGCTCAGATTTAGTCCCTGGCCTGGGACCTTCCACATGCTGCAGGTGTGGTCAAAAAATAAATAAAAAAGAAAAAATCTATTAAGACATATAATACTTGGATGCTAAAACTAAACAATGCTGATAAAAAGAAATTAAAAATCCTAAATAGGGAGTTTCCACTGTGGCACATCAGGTTAAGTATCTAGTGTTGTCTCTGTGGGGTCACAGGTTTGATCCCTGGCCTGGTGTAGTAAGGTGTAAGTCACAGCTGCAGCTCAGATTCAATCCCTGGCCTGGAAACTTTCATATGCTACGGTGCAGCCAAAAAAGAAAAAAAAAAAAAAATCCTAAATAAATGGAGAAACTTACTGTGTCTATGAATTGGAAACTCAATACAGTAAAGATTTCAATACTCTCCACATTGATATACAAGCTTAATTCAATTCATTTCAAAATTCCAGCAAGAATTTTTGTACATATAGACGAGATTTCTAAATTTTATGTGAAGGGTAAAAGAGCTAGAAAATTAAAACAATTTTGAAAAAATTGAGAGGAATAGGAGTTCCCATCGTGGCGCAGTGGTTAACAAATCTGACTAGGAACCATGAGGTTGCAGGTTCAGTCCCTGCCCTTGCTCAGTGGGTTAATGATCTGGCGTTGCCGTGAGCTGTGGTGTAGGTTGCAGACGCGGCTCAGATCCTGTGTTGCTGTGGCTCTGGCGTAGGCTGGTGGCTACGGCTCCGATTTGACCCCTAGCCTGGGAACCTCCATATGCCGAGGGAGCGGCCCAAGAAATAGCAAAAAGACAAAAAAAAAAAAAAAAAAGAATAATTACCAAAAAAAATTGAGAGGAATAAAATTTTCAAGTTTAAGACATTACATATAGCTAAAGTAATCAAGATCTTATGATATAGGTAGAGGGATATAAACGTAGATCAGTGGAACACAAGGAAACCAAGAAGCACACGTACACAAATGTGCTGGCCTGATTTTCTTCTACTAAGGTACAAAAGCAATTTGATGAAGCAAAGAGAGTTGTTTCAACAAATTATGCTAGATTAATTTAGCAGATAATGCCCTCTGTCCCCACAAAAACTGAACCAAACCAAATCTGGACTTAAGTTTCACATATTATACAAATATTAACTTAAAATTAGTCACAGACTTATGTATAAAATTTAAAAATATAAAACTTCAGTACCATGGAAGAAACCATATTTATATTGTTTTGGAAACAACCTAGATATCCATTAATGGGTAAATGGTTATACAAACAGTGGTATATCCATTTTATGAAATACTAGTCAGCAATAAAAAAGAACAAACTACTGATCCCTGCATCGATCTGAATGAATCTCCAAAAAATTATGCTGAGTGAAAAAGAAGTCAATCTCAAAGGTTATTCACTGTATGATCCCATTTATATAACATTTTGAAATGATAATATTATAGAAATAGAGGACAGATTAGTTGTCAGGGTTAAAGGAAGCCTGTGGAAAGGAAGTGAATGTGGCTGTGTAAGCTTAGCATGAGAATCCTTGTGATGTTGGAAAGGTTTTGTGTCTTGACTGTTTTAACATCAATATCCTAGCTGGGGTACTGTACTACATTATTTTGCAATATATTACTACTGAGAGGAACTGGGTAAAGGGTACACAAGATCTCTCTGTATTAGTATTATTTCTTAAGATTGCATGTAAATTTGCAGTTATCTCAAAATAATGTTTCATTTAAAAAAATCTTTTAAAATGTAAAGAAAAAACCAAACTACCAAATAATTCTGCCTGGGAAATCTCTGTACTATATAAAATGATAATTTTATCATTTATCTCTTACATTCACTGTGTTAGGTAATTTGCTTTGATGAGACACTATATAAATAACTATCATTTTCATAATTATATAAAAATAATTTGAATAAAATATTAATGTTGAATAAATATAGGATAGATGGTTGAATTTATCAAAGCTAATATCTTTATTCACTTAAGACTCAAGTAACATGAAAAATTATGTTTCATATTATTACATGCAAAAAGAAGTCTAGTCTTCTTTTGATAGGTCTGACAGCTTGTATGCAAGAACATTTTGCCTCTTAATAACCACCTTAAATGCACTCCTACCATATTAAATTTTTTCCAGCAATACCTCATGACAATGCTGATCCTAGTTAATCTTATAAGCATTCTCATCAGTGTCAAGTAAAACTACAAGTAGCCATCTGTTAGAGATGGAAATCTTAAAGCTCTCTACAAAAATAATTAGTAGGACACTTTTAGATTTCCGGTTTTTTTTTTTTTAAGAAAAAAATCAAATGCATACAAACAGCATTTGTTAGCTGTGATCTTGACCAATTTATTTAACATTTCTGAGTCTAGTTTCTTCATGTACAAAATCAGATACTTCCTATGAAAAAATGACAAAATAAACTGAGTATGTTAAGAAGTTAGTAATAATATCTGACAGAGACATTAATAAGTTTCAGCAATAACTGATATTTCTAGGTTAAGGCACAAATAAAATAACATAGGTAGAAACTAGATCACGTTGCTCTTTAAGGTCTTTTTGAATTACTGGTAGGTATTTTTGGGGAAGACAAATTGTTAGATTTGTCTATACAAAGTAGTACAATCAGAGTGCTACTTTGAAAACCTTTCTAGTATAAACAATGTCACCATACCTGTGCTATGGGACACTCCTGATGATGCGGAAGAGTACTGACACAGTCGTTGTATGGTGAGGTACCAAGAATTGGAGCTCTCCATCTTTCCATGCATGTTTTCTTTTTAGGCATGAGGACTAAACGATAGAATTACCACCTTGGTGTGCACAGAGTGGCTTTGAAAAAACCCACTCTATATAATGTTGATATTAGATGCTAAAGGCAGAAAAAAATGCAAAGTTGTCAAGAACAAGAGGCTTGAGAGTGAAAATGCCTGGATTTAAATCCAATCTCTTCCATTTCCCAGCTGGAAAACATTGGTTGAATTTCCTCATCTACAAAAAGGGGCAAGAACATTATAATACATATAAAGTTCTTTACACAATACCTTTCACATATTGAGACAATAAATGTTAGCTATTAGTAATAATAATATTCTTAGCTAATACAGCTATTCCTCAAGCTTAAGTATGAAAGTGGTAATAACTGAAGTGGTTTCTAAAATATTTTTCTGACAAGGTGAGATGTGAGGAATAAAATATAATTAAAATGCAAAAGGGCTATAGGAATTAAAGTAACTTGCAGGGTGTTTTGCCTGAATGTTCTTATTATTCTAAGAAAGTATTATGCACTTTACTCTGCTTTGTAAATATTTGATAAAAGTAACATTTCCTCTATAGCTCAATGATGTCCATTTTCAAGCATAAAATTAAACAAAATGTCATTATTTAATAATCATCTTCATATTCATAAACAATTCAGTTTTTAAAATACTTTTAAAAAATGTTTATCCTACCTAGAATATTAGTCAATTCACCAAAAAAAATAAGAATTTTATAAATATATAAATTATTTCCATAATGGTCAAATAACTTAATCATTAGAAATCAAATTGTAATAAACCACATTATGAAACTCTAAGATTAGAAATTAGATCTCTAAATATTAAAACATTTGGGCATGGGAAGCAGAAATTAACTAAGAAATTCTATAATTGTAAGTAACAGCTGCACAGTCAATATTTAATCACTATATTGTGAGACAGTTCAGTAGAGGAAGACAGGATTAACATATTGCTTTAAAACATTCCATTACTTTCTGCATCTGTTTACTGATAATAAAAGACACAGCTGTTCTAAACGAAACACACTAACAGGTGTAAAGTGCCAATTTGGCATTTTACATAAAAGTTACTCATTATTTCCTTTTGGAATACTCTAAAATTATACTCTAAGCATAGCTACCAATAAACTTAAAGAATTTTTTATACTAACTTGGATTATTCTAGTCATTGAGGAAAAGATACGCTTCTTTCTCCATGAATTCAAGATTATTTTTAAACAGTACACATCCTGAACTAATTATAATTACCCCAGATGTTTTCCATAAAAATGGTCACACATCTGAACTGGGTTTCTTTAGCAACTGTTCTATATCAAATTTACTGCAAGGAGCATCAAAATTATGAAGGAACACTGTATCAGATTCACTATGTTCAAGCTGCAAATGATAATAAAGCTCGAGCTTATAATTTATTTTGACAAGTACTCTAGCTAATCTGTAACCATCTGTATTTAATCCAAGGCCACCATGAGGAAATTCAGTATTATAATAAATTCTCCATAATCACTAACCTAAAACATGTCAAAGTAACCAAAATTTGTGAATACTCTAAAAGTAACCATATAGTTTTTTTTGGGGGGTGCGTTTTTTTTTTATGAGACATTGTACACCACAATCAACTTTAAATGTCCTGAGTAAAATAGCTGACTCCTTTCTAGTAATTTAAACTCCTTTGATAAGTAATTTTTAAATTTTACAAATTATAACAGTGAAATTTCAAGACATTTACAAAATCAATGTCAATGAAAATATTAACATACTGGTGACAAAAAATAACACTGTAAAACATTTTAATTTGGCTGTTATATTTACTTTAATATATAAAACTTGGAGAAAAGTTAAAGGAGAATGTTAAAGGAGTCTAAAGCATTCCAGGTGCTTTCTTTTCTTTTCCTAAAATATAGATATTTGTCAAATTAGCTTTAGAAAAAGAGATTCACTAACACATACATTTAAAGAGTCCTTGAGACTATATTTTGAGAAATGCACCCAAGGAAAAACATATAAAATATATACATTTTGCTTATTTAAGATTTAAAAATCATTAAGATTGTCTATCAACAGTTCCTTTTCCTTGTTGGATCAGGTTTATATGATTGTAAATTTAAATAAAACACCCTAGAGTTTTGCAGTAAAGTGGCCTGAGTCAAGTCATTTGGTTATAAGTTTTTCTGGTCCTTCTGGAAACAAATTATGATCAATGAAAATTTTATTAGTTGGCTGCTTAACTTTTAAAAAGAAGCATAGGAAGCATTTTTTTATATCAAAATGATAAAGAAAAATACTGATTTTAATCTAATAAAGCCTAATGCTGCCTAAAATGTGGTAAAATGATGATGCTACCTTAGAAACATACCATGAGATTTTCTGACTTATAAATCAAAGTATATAGACAATAATCCAAATTATATGATACAGAAATTCATGAGCTGTTTACATAGAATTCATAAGGCCTTTAGTCTTCATAAATTACCATATGTAACCATTTAACTAAACTATCTTATTTTTTATCATATTTAATTATCAAGAAAAGGGTTTACTATCTGGAATTACACACATACTGTGGTGTACAAACTACAAAAAGTACAATGCATGCTTTAAAGGATTTATAAATTTCTTTCACATACAAAATTACACTAAATTGCTTAATTTTTACCATAACTGGATATACATATATTCTAGTAATTAGATGTTTATTTTGTGTTATTATCATGTTCATAAGGAAAGATGGCCCAAACAATTCATATTATAAAAATAAACTGTTGAGGTAAATTTAAAAACAACTAGGGAGAGTTCCTGTTGTGGCTCAGTGGTAACAAACCCAACTAGTATCATGAGGACATGGGTTCGATTCCTGGCCTTGCTCAGTGGGTTAAAGGATCTGACATTGCCTTGAGCTGTGGTGTAGGTCGCAGACATGGCTCAGATCTGGCGTTGCTGTGGCGTAGGCCAGCAGCTACAGTTCCAATTCTACCCCTAGCCTGGGAACTTCCATATGCCACAAAAGCAGCCCTAACAAGACAAAAAACAAACCAAAACGAACCAAACAAACAAAAAGCCAACTAGGAGTAGAAAGAAACATAAAGAGGCTTCCTTAGAAAATAGATTTTTTTTTTTTGTCTTTTTGCCATTTCTTGGGCCGCTCCCACGGCATATGGAGGTTCCCAGGCTAGGGGTCGAATCAGAGCAGCCGCCGGCCTACCCCAGAGCCACAGCAACTCGACCTACACCACAGCTCACGGCAACGCCGGATCCTTAACCCACTGAGCAAGGCCAGGGATCAAACCCGCAACCTCATGGTTCCTAGTCGAATTTATTAACCACTGCACCACGACGGGAACTCCAGAAAACAGATTTTAAAACTAGGCTCTAAAGCAATTAATTCAATGTAGGGAAAAAATAAGACAAAATGGCAACCAAGAGGGACAAAATGACTTAGTTAATTAAAGATAGGAGGAAAGGCAGTTTAATGTCTTTAACAAACCAGCCTTTAAAGAAATTAGAGAATGGGTGTTTCTAATAACTAAAAAACTGAATTTTTAAAAACCTTATTGTATAGTCAAATTTCTATATATTTCTACTCTTGACTCTTTTTTCTAGTATGTATGAGAATGGTCAGAATCATGAGATATTTACATAAGGCTTTACATTATACAGCATTTGAGTAAACATTGCAGTCTGCCTAACAATCCGGAAACACATTACAGCTGTAGCTTGATGTTAAGAGATCAGTAAATTCTCTTTCTTTCCTTTTTTTTCTGTCTTTTTGTCTTTTTAGGGCCGCACCCACGGCATATGGAGGTTCCCAGGCTAGGGGTTGAATCGGAGCTGTAGCTGCCAGCCTACGCCACAGCCACAGCAATGCCAGATCTGAGCCGCGTCTGTGACCTACACCACAGCTCACAGCAATGCTGGATCCTTAACCCAATGAGTGAGGCCAGGGATTGAACCCCCAACCTCATGGCTCTTAGTTGGTTTCGTTTCCACTGTGCCACAACAGGAACTCCTAAGTTTCTTTCATAATTCAATAATCTTATTGCAGGTATCACCCGCAATCTTAAAAACTGATATTATTTCCTCCAGAACTAATAACAATACACAATTACAACCAAATGTTCAAATGGGTTTTGATAAAATGCTTTGTTAGGACTAGCAAAGCTCAGTTGTCCTATAAAACTTCTTCAAAAATCGCAAAATACTGATTATAATTCCTACAACCACAATGTGGTTATCCATCTGGTAAATTCCAAGGTCGTTACTTAAAAAGTCTAAGTAGGGAAGTTCCTGTTGTGACTCAGCAGTAACAAGCCCAACTAGTATCCATGAGGATGCAGGTTCAATCCCCAGCCTTGGTCAGTGGATTAAGGATCTGGCTTATCATGAGCTATGGTGTAGGTCACAGATGCGGCTTGGATCTTGCATTGCTGTGACTGTGGCATAGGCTGGCAGCTGCAGCTCTGATTCTATCCCTAGGTAGGGAACTTCCATATGTTGCAGGTACAGCCCTTAAAATAAAAAAAGAAAAAGAAAAAAGTCTAAGTAGTGTATTTTCCTTCCACTTTATGCAATATTTTTTCAGATTTCTTCTTATACATTCTTTAGTTTTTAAAGATTCAAATAAAAGTTTTCATCACTATGCAAATCCATTTCATCAATACATAAATCCATTTCATTCAGAAAGGGATATTAGAACTTAACACAAATCCATGAAATGAATTTTGCTTCTCCTTTACCTGAGATGTAAACAGTGCTCAAAAAGGAAATAGATATGGAGGTAAGACTTATGTCAGATAAGGTCCAATTTTCAGTAGAAGGAATAAATTACAAAATAGTGTATCCTTTAAAAAATTACATATACTATGTATCATATTGTCTTACACCCAAAATAAAAGCTGTGTCCTAAATGTAATAAAATTCATTGAGTAATTTAAAAAATAAAAATTAAAAATTTTTTAAAAATTAAGAAAAAAATCTGTGTCTTTGTTTTCACTGAGATTTTAAATAGCTTTTATTGCTACCATATTTGCAATTTAATTTCTGATTCCAATTTTAAATAGTGATTAATAGTAAAGAAAATTTGGTTATGCTTCAATTTTTACAATTAAATAAAACAAGGCAATCATAAATACAGTAATAGATTACTAATGCACATTAATCCAAAGAAACCTCTCTTTTTTGTTTGTTTGTTTGCTTTTTAGGGCCGCACCCAAGACATATGGAGATTCCCAGGCTAGGGGTCTAATTGGAGCTACAGCTGCTGGCCTACACCACAGCCACAGCAACGCCAGATCCAAGCCACTTCTGCAACATACATCACAGCTCACGTCAACGCCGGATCCTTAACCCACTAAGCGAGGCCAGGGATTGAACCTGCAACCTCATGGTTCCTAGTCAGATACGTTTCCACCGTGCCACATGGGAACTCCACCTTTATTTTATGTAGGAAATAAGTGAATAATAGAGAGCTGAAATTTGTTAGGCACATAGTATCAGAATAGGTCAAACATTACCTATTAAAAATCAAAAGGAGAAGGTCCCACAGTGGCTCAGCAGATCAAATCTGACTAGCATCCATGAGGACACAGGTTCCATCCCTGAACTCGCTCAGTGAGTTAAGGATCTGGCGTTGCCGTGAGCTGTGGTGTAGGCCAGCAGCTGCAGCTCCAATTAGACCCCTAACCTGGGAACCTCCATATGCCATGGGCATAGCCTTAAAAAGACAAAAAAAAAAAAAAAAAAAAAAATCAAAAGGAATTTTCAAATTTTTCTATAACTGTATGGTTTGAATTTACCCAGATTTTATAAGGCCCAACTAAAAATTCAAAACTCAAATGTCATTTATGAAAGGTTTTACACAGAGTAGAAGATTATCTATTATGTCCAAGAGTGGGTAGAAACTGAAAGATGAGAGTGGAGATCAAGAGATTGAAAGAGAACAGATAATAGACCTTGGAATTTGCTTTTTTTTTTTGGTTTGATCATCTTCATATATATTCCAAATTTTTACAGTACCGTTGATTAGGAAAATACTGTTTGGCTTAAAATTGTTGGTTTAAATTCAGATTGGTCTGCCAGGTCCACTTTCAGGATAATATATATATTTTTTTTAATTAATTTTTTTTATAATTTATTTTTTTTCCCACTGTGCAGCAAGGGGATCAAGTTATCCTTACAGGTATACATTACAATTACATTTTTTTCCCTTACCCTTTGTTCTGTTGCGACATGAGTATCTAGACAAAGTTCTCAATGCTACTCAGCAGAATCTCCTTGTATATCTATTCTAAGTTGTGTCTGATAAGCCCAAGCTCCCCGCTCCCTCCCACTCCCTCCCCCTCCCATCAGGCAGTCACAAGTCTTTTCTCCAAGTCCATGATTTTATTTTCTATGGAAAGTTTCCTTTGTGCCTTATATTAGACTCCAGATATAAGTTATATCATAGGGTATTTGTTTTTCTCTTTCTGACTTATTTCACTCAGTATGAGAGTCTCTGGTTCCATCCATGTTGCTGCAAATGGCATTATGGCATTCTTTTTTATGGCTGAGTAGTAGTCCATTGTGTATATATACCACATCTTCCGAATCCAATCATCTGTCGATGGACATTTGGGTTGTTTCCATGTCCTGGCTATTGTGAATAGTGCTGCAATGAACATGTGGGTGCATGTGTCTCTTTTAAGTAGAGTTTTGTCTGGATAGATGCCCAAGAGTGGGATTGCGGGGTCATATGGAAGTTCTATGTATAGATTTCTAAGGTATCTCCAAACGGTTCTCCATAGTGGCTGTACCAGTTTACATTCCCACCAACAGTGCAGGAGGGTTCCCTTTTCTCCACACCCCCTTCGGCACTTGTTATTTGCAGACTTATTATGATGGCCATTCTGACTGGTGTGAGGTGGTATCTCATGGTAGTTTTGATTTGCATTTCTCTTATAATCAACGATGTTGAGCATTTTTTCATGTGTTTGTTGGCCATCTGAATATCTTCCTTGGAGAAATGTCTATTCAGGTCTTTTGCCCATTTTTCCATTGGGTGGTTGGCTTTTTTGCTGTTGAGTTGTATAAGTTGCTTATATATTCTAGAGATTAAGCCCTTGTCAGTTGCATCATTTGAAACTATTTTCTCCCATTCTGTAAGTTGTCCTTTTTGTTTTCTTTTGGGTTTCCTTTGCTGTGCAAAAGCTTTTCAGTTTGATGAGGTCCCATGGGTTTATTTTTGCTCTTATTTCTATTGCTTTGGGAGACTGACCTGAGAAAATATTCATGATGTTGATGTCAGAGAATGTTTTGCCTATGTTTTCTTCTAGGAGTTTGATGGTGTCCTGTCGTATATTTAAGCCTTCCAGCCATTTTGAGTTTATTTTTGTGCATGATGTTTGGGTGTGTTCTAATTTCAATGCTTTGCATGCAGCTGTCCAGGTTTTCCAGCAATGCTTGCTGAATAGACTTTCTTTTTACCATTTTATGTTCTTCATCCTCCTTAAACTCTTTCAAAAGGTTGAAGAAGAAGGAATACTCCCAAAGACATTCTATGAGGCCACCATCACCCTAATTCCAAAACCAGACAAAGATACCACCAAAAAAGAAAACTATCAGCCAACATCTTTGATGAATATAGATGCAAAAATTCTCAACAAAATCTTAGCCAACCAAATCCAACAACATATCAAAAAAAAACATACACCATGACCAGGTAGAGTTCATCCCAGGTTCACAAGGATGGTTCAACATACGCAAATCAATAAACATCATACGCTACATTAACAAAAGAAAAGTCAAAAACCATATGATCATCTCAACAGATGCAGAAAAAGCATTTGACAAAGTCCAACATCCATTCATGATCAAGACCCTCACCAAAGTGGGTATAGAGGGAACATTCCTTAACATAATCAAAGCCATTTGTGGGAAACCCACAGCAAATATAATACTCATTGGGGAAAAACTGAAAGCCTTCTCACTCCAATCTGGAACAAGACAGGGATGCCCACTCTCACCACTGCTCTTCAACATAGTTTTAGAAGTCCTAGACACTGCAATTAGACAAACAAAAGAAATAAAAGGCATTCAAATAGGAAGAGAAGAGATAAAACTGTCAGTGTACGCAGACAACATGACACTATACACATAGGAAACCCTAAGGACTCAACCCAAAAACTACTTGAACTGATTAATAAATTCAGCAAAGTAGCAGGATATAAGATTAACATTCAGAAATCAGTCGCATTTCTGTATACTAACAATGAAATATTAGAAAAGGAATACAAAAATACGATACCTTTTAAAACTGCACCTCACAAAATCAAATACCTCGAAATACACCTGACCAAGGAGGTAAAGGACCTATATGCTGAGAACGATAAAACATTAATCAAGGAAATTAAAGAAGACGTAAAGAAATGGAAAGATATTCCATGCTCCTGGATTTCAAAAATTAATATTGTGTAAATGGACATACTACCCAAAGCAATCTACAGATTCAATGCAATCCCTATCCAATTACCCATGACATTTTTCAAGAACTAGAACAAACAATCCAAAAATTTAGATGGAACTATAGAAGACCCAATTCTGCCAAAGCAATCCTGAAGAACAAAAACCAAGCAGGAGGCATAACTCTCCCAGACTTGAGGCAATATTACAAAGCCACAGTCATCAAAACAGTGTGGTCCTGGTGCCAAAACAGACATACAGACCAATGGAACAGAATAGAGAACCCAGAAATAAACCCTGACATCTATGGTCAATTAATCTTTGACAAAGGAGGCAAGAGAATAAAATGGGAAAAATAAAGTCTTTTCAGCAAGTATTGTTGGGAAAACCTGACAGCTGCATGCAAAGCAATGAAACTAGAACACACCCTCACACCATGCACAAAAATAAACTCAAAATGGCTGGAAGACTTAAATATAAGACAAGATACCATCAAACTCCTAGAAGAAAACATAAGCAAAACACTCTCTGATATCAACCTTACAAATGTTTTCTCAGGTCAGTCTCCCAAAAGCAACAGAAATAAGAGCAAAAATAAACCCATGGGACCTCATCAAACTGAAAAGCTTTTGCACAGCAAAGGAAACCCAAAAGAAAACAAAAAGGACAACTTACAGAATGGGAGAAAATAGTTTCAAATGATACAACTTACAAAGGCCTAATCTCTAGAATATACAAGCAACTTACACAACTCAACAGCAAAAAAGCCAACCACCCAAAGGAAAAATGGGCAAAAGACCTGAATAGACATTTCTCCAAGGAAGATATACAGATGGCCAGCAAACACATGAAAAAATGCTCAACATCACTGATTATAAGAGAAATACAGGGAGTTCCCGTCGTGGCGCAGTGGTTGACGAATCCGACTGGGAACCATGAGGTTGCGGGTTCGATCCCTGCCCTTGCTCAGTGGGTCAAGGTTCCGGCGTTGCTGTGAGCTGTGGTGTGGGTCGCGGACGCGGCTCGGATCCTGCGTTGCTGTGGCTCTGGCGTAGGCTGGCGGCTACAGCTCCGGTTGGACCCCTAGCCTGGGAACCTCCATGTGCCGCGGGAGCGGCTCAAGAAATGGCAAAAAGACAAAAAAAAAAAAAAAGAGAGAAATGCAAATCAAAACTACCATGAGATACCACCTCACACCAGTCAGAATGGCCATCATAATAAGTCTGCAAATAACAAGTGCCGAAGGGGGTGTGGAGAAAAGGGAACCCTCCTGCACTGTTGGTGGGAATGTAAACTGGTACAGCCACTATGGAGAACCGTTTGGAGATACCTTAGAAATCTATACATAGAACTTCCATATGACCCCGCAATCCCACTCTTGGGCATCTATCCAGACAAAACTCTACTTAAAAGAGACACATGCACCCACATGTTCATTGCAGCACTATTCACAATAGCCAGGACATGGAAACAACCCAAATGTCCATCGACAGATGATTGGATTCGGAAGATGTGGTATATATACACAATGGACTACTACTCAGCCATAAAAAAGAATGCCATAATGCCATTTGCAGCAACATGGATGGAACCAGAGACTCTCATACTGAGTGAAATAAGTCAGAAAGAGAAAAACAAATACCCTATGATATAACTTATATCTGGAGTCTAATATAAGGCACAAAGGAAACTTTCCATAGAAAATAAAATCATGGACTTGGAGAACAGACTTGTGACTGCCTGATGGGAGGGGGAGGGAGTGGGAGGGATCAGGAGCTTGGAGTTTATGGATGCAAACTATTGCTCTTGGAATGGATGTACAATGAGATCCTGCTGTGTAGCACTGAGAACTATGTCTAGATACCTACATAGCAACACAACAGTGAGAGGAAATATTATGGTCCTAATGCTGTACAGTGGAAATAAATAAATAAATAAATAAATAAATAAAATTTAAAAAAATGTATGTAATGGCAGTCTGTAAGCCATCAAGCACCATGTATGAATGTAAGGCAACAGAGTACCGATTAGCCATTGTATTTTCTAATGTGGATACTAATCTTAATTCAATTAACATGCATAGTTAAATTTATTTTAAACTATAGAAGTGTCGGAGTTCCCGTCGTGGCGCAGTGTTTAACGAATCCGACTAGGAACCAGGAGGTTGCGGGTTCGGTCCCTGCCCCTGCTCAGTGGGTTAACGATCCGGCGTTGCCGTGAGCTGTGGTGTAGGTTGCAGACGCGGCTCGGATCCCGTGTTGCTGTGGCTCTGGCGTAGGCCGGTGGCTACAGCTCCGATTCAGCCCCTAGCCTGGGAACCTCCATATGCCGCGGGAGCGCCCAAGAAATAGCAACAACAACAACAACGACAACAAAATAAAAAAAAAAAAAAAAAAAAGAAGTGTTACTGATAGTTGTACATAAATCAAAGAAAGAAAATTCTGAATAACCTTTTAAATAATCACTCACATTGATACTTGTAAATTTAAAATTGTACATATAAAGAATGAATACAAAATGCTGTTTCCAGAGTTCCCGTCGTGGCGCAGTGGTTAACGA